>NC_137836.1:39942500-42342500 GCF_948465745.1 Chenopodium album | reverse complement strand
TACCGGATGATACTTTCCATGCCTGAGGAAAGTCGACGTATGATTTTGGTGTCATTCTATGCTTGAAGAAATCCACAGATAATGCATTCCATGCTTGAGGAAATCCGACTTGGCGGTTTTCTATACTTGAAGAAAAATCCCCCGATAACACTTTCCATGCTTAAGGAAAGCCGACTTGGCGGTTTTCTATACTTGAAGAAAAAATCCACCGATAATGTTTTCCATGCCTGAGGAAAACCGATAACTGATATAATTGCTAAAATTTGTAAGTGCATGATAGTTCGATTATCCCCGAACGTGGGCCGCAGATGATTTACCTTCAAGTCGACTATCCGACTATATTAGGCGTTTAAAGTGTCGAAAGTACAACCCTAATGCTTGTTAGGAGTAAGTCGGTAATTTTGACACCTTTTAAATACTAATTAAAAATTTTCCGCGCAATCCCGGTGAAAGAATAATTGACCAAAAGGAGCGTGCGGGACAAAAAAAGGTCACCGTGCCACGTGGAAATATCCCGCGACACGGTGCCTGCCCCCGTCAGTCGGTGAAGAATCCCCGTGACGCGGGACTTTCTCTCTTTTTTTTTTATTTTTTTTGAAATCCTACCGTTACCTAGTAACGGGGTACGTGGAACGGAACGGAGGATGACAACAACTATTTTTTTGCTTTAAATTCGAGCTTTTTCCCGTTTTCTCACCTCTCCTTCACCATTTCTGTTCTCAACTTTTCTTCTCAAAAAAATTTTCTTTCTTTCGACATCTCCGGCCACCGTGCCACGACAACCATTACTAGCGCCCGTCACGCACCACCGTGACACGGACCCGGTCATAGTGACACGGGAAGTCTTCACCGTGCCATGACTATATATTTTTTTATTTATTTTTCTTCGCCGTTGCTGCTGCTATCTTAGTTCCGCTACTGCTGCCGGAGCTCCGCCATCACCCAGAGTCACCGTGACACGGGAATTATTCACTGTGTTGCGGTTTTCGGCCACCGTGTCACGGTGGTTGCTGCTGCAGCGTTTCGGGTTTTTGAACTTTTTTAGCTTGAATTTCCACCAAATTCACTCCCATTTTTTGCTACTTTCTTCATTTTTGATTTCTTCATAAGGATCTATGTAATTTTCCTTTACTTTGTCTCAAATTTTATTGTAGATTCCAGCTTTGCTTGAAACCCTAAAAAATCAAAATGGGGGTTTTTAATTTTGAGCTTCCGTGTCAAAATTATCGCTATGAATTGACTTGTATATGGATGTATATGTGTTTGTCATCAATTTGAGACCAAGTTTGTGTGATTTGGTGAAGAATTGAGCAAATCACCAATTTTTGTACTACTTTTGTGAAATGGTGTTCTTGTTGTTCATGTTGTTCTTTTACACTTGAAATGGTGATATATTGTTGTAGATTTTGCAAAATATGTCATGATGTGCCAATTTATTGTTCTTGTGCAATTTTGAAACATGTTTTGTTTTGTGTATGTACTACATTGTCATGGAGAACATAGTATCATACAATTAGGAGAACATAATATTAGTTCGTCGTGGAGAAACTAAATACTAGAAATAATTCCATTATTTTTCTAATTTTTAGCCTTGAGGTAAAAATTTTGCGTATAATAGAAAAAGCCACTTATGTTAACTGTTAAGATTTTTTAGTAAATAACTAAATAACTTAGGAAATGATGCTAAGCATTTAGACTTTTATTTTTGTAATAGCATGCCTAAACAACGGGATCACGATCTTTCCACTCGTGGACGACGTCAGGCTTTTCGGGAGGACACTCCCACAGTTCCTAAGGGCATGGATGACGATGCCCTAGAGACCGAGTCTCGCCCTTCTTCGAGAAGGGGTAGGTGGGTTCCACCTCCGTGGTCGTTAGATGGGTTAGTTTTCTGCCGTGAGAACCACGTTTCTCACCGTCCACTTGCCGGCATAGTCGATGGCACGCTTCGCCATAATAGTTCTGGAGCTGGAGATTTGATTACTCAACTTTATGGGATTATCACGAGGGATCCTGTCACGAACGCCTTGTAGGAATATGCTAGTTTAATAGATTTTTATTTTGCGGTCGTAGGGTTTTGCAGCCCCCGGGGTTGTGGCCCGACAGTTGTTCGCGTGTTGTTGGAGTATTTTTGGGATACTACCAACACTTTTCACTTTTATTGGGGGGAGATGACAGTGACCCCTCTGGATTTTAGCATGATCAGTGGTCTACGCTTCACCGACTGGGTCGTACATCAGATGTCTAACCTTTTTTGGGGGCAGCTAAGGTAGCCGATTTGTTAGGTCCGATCGTTCAACACATCAGGACCCAGCCGGTGCCTCGAGGTGGTCCCAAGAGCGGGCGATTAGAGTTGACCGAGTGCGGATCTTCATTTTGATTCTCAATTCCATGACTCTTTCTCCTGATAGGAGTTCGCGTGCGCTCGTTTGCTACCTTTCTTCTTTGGTCAGAATCAGTGAGATAGGATCCTTTAGTTGGGCCAGTCTGGGATATGCCGATCTTCTCTTGTCGCTACGTCATGGCTGTAGGAAGCTGAATGACCAGGCCCCAGTCACTGTCTACGGTTTATGGAGAGTCGTAGAGGTGACGATCTTTCCTCTTCTTGTTTTGTTTTAATCTGTTTGACTCATGTGCTCAGATATTACTTTTCATTGCAGCTATGGTTCTATGAATACTTTCCGGGATTGGCCCCTCGACGGTGTCATGGAGTGGTCCATGACTTCCCTATCGGAGCTAGCTGGCGTGACCGAGGCGAGTCACGAGTGGAGTCTGTCCCTACGCTACGCAGGCTGCAACGCCGAGGCACTTCTTCTGTTTTTGTAACAATTAATTTTGTAACCTGTTATTCTCTACCTTAACGTTATTTTCGGCGTTTCATTGCAACTTTTTATTGTTTTCAGGTTACTATTGATATCTAGTATCGGCCTTGGGCTGGGATGACTATTCTTCCCAAGGCCTTGCAGCTTTCGGCGTACTGCACTATTTTTGTTGGTACTGGACGCTTTGTCTGGTATCTTGGAGAGCGTGTCGTTCGTCAGCATAGTCGTGATCGCTTTGTGGTGCCCTTGTCTCCACCAAAGTCGATGATGGACTCATGCTTGCTTAGGGAGTTGATAAACAGCAAAGAGCGCTACACTTTTCCTTGGCAGGAGCTTGTGCCTATGGAGGGCGATTATTCGCAGGACTTGCTTCCCTCTTTGGCTCCTCCACCCCGTCTTCCCGAGATATGATTTCTTTTGAGAATTTTTTCGCTAGTCTTTGTTTAAATCGTCGAATAACCTGATTATTCGATCGTATTTCCAGACGACTGTTCGTCGTGTGGGGAAGATTGAGGTCCCGCATCAATCCGTCCGCTACCCGGGGCCGATCGGTATTACTGAGTATCATATTTCTAACGCGCCAAAGGGTTTCAGACAGGCGTAGGAGTCTTTGCCTGATGTGTTTGAACCGGTAAGCTTTTTGACACATCATTCATCTTTTTTAATACCGCTTGTTACTGATTTTTCTTTGTTTTGTTCTCAGCCTACTCACCTGGAGATGATGGGATTCATGAAGCTGGTTGACGCTTTGAAGTACTGCATCATCAAGCTTCGGCGTGGTGCGAGTTGTCGGGGCGGTTCTGGCGATGTTTTTGAGGTATGTTCCCTTTTTTCATTTTTACCATTTGTTCTATTTTGCACCATTGACATCTTTTGATTTTGTGTTTTTTAGGAGCGACGGAGGTCCCGCTCGCGCTCGAGATATAGAGGCTCGGACGAGGGGGAGCCTAGTCGTGGCAGACGTTCTCCTAAGGTTCGTCGGCATTCTCAGTCTCAGCGGGAGCCTCAGCTTTCTCAGTTGTTTCAAGGGGCTCGGTGGCAGCAGCCTCAGTCTTCCCAGCCATTCCAGCACTTTCAGGGTCAGTGGCAGCGACATTCATTTTCACAGTCTTCATAACCACAGTTCAGGCCAGTGATCACTCCTGTGGATAAGGGTCTATACACAGGTCCATCGTCTGGGGCGCTTCCTCCACCGGTGCCTGGCTTTTTTTCAGTTCCAGTGTCTGGGACGATGCCTCCACCGACCCTTCCTACCTCTTAGAGTCAGTCTATGCCGTTTTCCAGTTGGACGGGTCTTGCTTTGAGTTTGACTGCTACTGGATTTACAGGGACTAGTAGGAATATTACTCCTCGTACCCGGATGATGGCGGGACTCTTTGGCTCACCGCTCTCGTATTCACAGGCTGAAGATGACACTGATCCTCACTCTTCTAGTTCTACAGATTTTTGATCGAGGGTCTTTATTTTGTACTTTGGTTGATGACACTTGACGCTGCTTATGCATCATGACTCACTTTGTACATTATTCACAGTTTATGCATTTATTAGTGTGTATTAGTGTGTGTCTGAGACTCATTGTGTGTGATTGTGTATTTATTAATGACGCGAAAAAAAAAACGTAAGTGGAGGGTACCGACCATCCCCAAAAGAAAAAAGAAATAAAAAGAAAAGAAAAAAGGGATAAGTGTTACAACTCCTCCAGAATAAGAAAGAAAAATAAAAATAAGCATGGAAATGGGACAAGTTTTACAACTTCCCCAAAAGAAAAAATAAAATAAGAATAATAAAAATAAGAATTAATAAATAATAAAATAAAATATTGAATAATAAAGATAAATAGAAATAAGAATAAAGTAATAATAAATAATAAAATAAGACAATAAAGATAAAAAATAAAATAAAAAAAATAGAAAAAATGAATAATAAAGAAAAAATTTGAGAATTTTATTAGGAATGAAACTCTCAAAAAATAGAATTAAAAGATAAACGGTGAAGACAAAACAATAAAAATCCGGTTTAAAATAGGTAAAGGATAAAAAATGAAAACGCGTGGGCACCGCGACACGGCACAGTGCACCGTGTCACGGCAAAGTCCGCTGTGTCGCGGCATAAATTCCCGTGACACGGTGGAAATTCCCGTGTCACGGTGCGCGTATTCTGCAACGGTGTGGTTTGCGCTTATAGAAAGATAGATTTTGAGTATTTCCAAGCGTTTTTGCTATAAAATAGGACCAGTATATTCGTGATATGCATAATTACGAAACATAAAATAATTAGAATTTCATATTTCAATAATAATGTGTCAGAACTTTGATAATACATTGCGCGACTGGTCGTATTCTTTGACCAATGCTGACAAAAGAGAGTTGGAATTGTTTCGTGTCAGAGGCTTACTAGCCTTGAGACATGTAGCGATTGAACATGATTTTCTTAGGGCAGCTTTAGACTATTGGAGTTTAGAAACACATTGTTTTAAATTTGATTATGATGAAATCTTTCCCCTGTCGGTGGAATTCGGTGCCATCTTTTGGTTTCCTGCCAGAAATCTCTTTGCCATGCCTACCCTACGTGAGTATTATTACCAAGACTTTGAACACCGTATGAATCTGACAGATCAAGATTTAAATAAAATTGTGTGTGGTAATGAGGTAGACTTAGAAAAACTTGCAAATTTGTATTTCAATTGCCTTGTCTCTGAGTCTTATCATGTATACCCTATAAGGGCTTATATTTTTTGCATGTTTAGAAAGATTTTATTTGCAAACGGTAGGGTAGGACATGCTTGTTTAGCGTCTGTGCTTGAACATGTTAAATCTAGGAGATCTCCTATGCCTACGTGCCTTAGAGAAACTTTGCGCGGCCTTGACAAAGAAAAAGCTGACCGGAAAGCCGTCAGGAACGGATCTCTAGTACTGTTGCAGGTAAAAACACTATCTAAGTAGCCCCCGTGACACAAAATAGGCACCGTGTCATGGTGCACTTCTGCCGTGACACGGTGCATTCTGCCGTGTCACGGTGGGTTCTGAAATTTTTATTTTTTTTTAAATTCTTCTACTATTTTTTTATTTTGCAGATTTTGTTGATGGAGCGTTTAGAACTTTTTGAAGCCCCCAATGATATTGAAAAACATGGTCCCAACGATCTAGTATGCAGGAAGAAGAATTACTCTGTGAACATGTCGTATGAGGATTGACAGAATTTCTTTGCAAAGAGAAAATTTTCCATTCGTTGGGTGGTGCCTTAATGGAGGCTTACTAGCATGGTTGGCACAAATGATACTATGTATTGTCGCGTTCCTAGTATCTCAAGGCTGACTTTTTAATGTCCTTCTCGATTGATGCGACAATATGGACTTGAACAAGTAGTTCCACGCTATAACGATAGTCCTCGTGAAGTATCGTTGCATGAAAGTAACGTTCACAAGTACGAGGCTTATTGGATTGGAAGACCTTTTTGGACCATTTCTGCAAGTAACCAAGCTCCTCCTCCCTTATCTAGTGCGGCATGGTTGAATCCTAGAAGTAGAAGGGATCGAATTGGATCACGCAACTTTTATGTGAAGGGTCGTCTTGGAAGTAAGAAAGAACCTCCTAAATATCGTCTAGGTCCGAGAACACAAGGAATTGAGTTTAAGACTCCTATAATTCGTAAAAAGAAGAATTATGTGAAAGGAAAGGGTAAGGAGAAGATGGTTTATAGAGAGAAGCAATCAAAGAATTCTAAGAAAGGTGAAAGGGGTGAAAGTTCGACTAGGAGTGTGACGGTTCGGGCTACAAAAGACACAATAATGGTGAAGGCCGACCTAGTTGAAGAGAAGGAGGTTCCTAAAGTGAAGAAGGATTAGATCAATATTGTTTTGCTTATATGATTTATAATTTTTTTTATTAAAATAAGGCACATGATGCCAATAATTGTAGTCACATTTATTTTTATAATAATAGCATATTTATTTTCGCCTTAAATAAAAATTACAATGACTGTTTTTATTATATATATCCGAGTCAAGAAGTCGGACGCAATGGAAGAATAACAAACATCGAACAAAGTCTGCGCCACGAAACAATTCGTAAAGTTCGATTCCCTCTTTTTTTTTTAGAATTCCACCGTGCCACGGTGAAGTTTCCCGTAGCGCGACATTTTTCTTTTTTTTTTTCCTTTTTTTTGCCGGACTTCCATCGTGCCACGGTGGAAACTGCCATGACACGGTGGAATTCCCCGTGGCGCGACAACATTTTTTTTTAGTGCAATTCCACCGTGGCACGGTGGTAGCTGCCGTGACACGGTGGAACTCCCCGTGCCACGGTGGACCCTGGATGCTGAACTGGCGCGTGTACTTGATCGACGGAGGAAGGATTTTCTATTTTTTAAAGTGGTCGGGCCCCCTTGAGGTGTTGCCGACGTATCCTTAAAAAGGAATCAGGCCAAAGTTAGCTCTATTGGGTTATGAACCCATGCAACTAGGCATCGAATTTCTTGGGTTGATCCAAGTTGGTTAAATTATGGAAACCGTTACCGTCCACGTCTACCAATTGTGTCACTCCGCCAGACATGATGGATTTAACAATGTACGGACCTGACGAATTTGGTCTGAATTTTCCTCTTGGATCTAACACATTTTTGAGAAGTTCCTTAAGCACCAAGTCACCATCCTTGATGTTCCTAGTCTTGACTCTTTTATTGAAATATCGTGCCATACGCTGTTAGTAGGTTTGGACATGATGCAAAGCTGCCAAGCGTTTTTCGTCAAGTAGACCAGTACATCATATCTTGCTCTAATCCAGTCAACTTCATCTAGTTGGATTTTCAAAGCAATTCGGAGAGAGGGGATTTCGAGCTCTATTGGTTGTACAGCTTCAACTCCATAGACCAAAGAAAAACGGGTAGCCCCTGTTGATGTACAAACAGAGGTTCGATAACCCCAAAGGGCGAAATGTAGCTCACTTGGCCAATCTTTGTAATTTTCCGTCATCTTTTCGATGATAGGTTTCACATTTTTGTTGGCCGATTTGACCGTACCATTTGTTTGTGGCCTATAGGGTGATGATCTGTGATGCTTTTTTATGATATTTCTTTAATAGTTCTGCGCACTCGGCTTGGAAATGCGTCCCATTATCACTGATCATCTCATGAGGTACCCCCTAGAGGCATATGATATTTTTCTCAATGAATTGAGCTACATATTTTGCTGTTAACTTAGCGTATGAGGCAGCTTCGACCCATTTAGTGAAATAGTCGATTGCTACGAGGATGAATTCATGCCCCCTTTGTCCTGGTGGCATTATCTTTCCAATGATGTCGATACCCCAAGTAGAGAAAGGCCTTAGAGAACTATATGTGTAGAGAAGTGAAGGTGGAACGTGCTGTAAATTTGCATAGACTTGACATTTCATACATTTCTTAACGTATTCGTGATAATCTCTCTCCATAGTAGTCCAATAATAAACTTGTCGTTGAATCTTCTAGACTAACATCTTAGCATTCATATGCGTTCCACATATGCCGGCATGAAGGTTTTCCATGCTTTTCTGTGCTTCTTTCTTGGCTATGCATAAGAGATTTCTCCCTAGTGCAGTCCTCTTGTTGAGTTCTCCTCTGATGAGCACATACTGTGAGGCTAGGAACCTCAAAGAACGGCGTGCCCTTTTATTAGTATTAGGAGGGTATTCTCCCTTTGTCACATAATTAAGGATATCTAGATACCATGATTCTTCATCTTCTTCTTGTGTTTATTGTTCATCATCAAGTGCGTGAACATAAGCCGGCTCATATCTTCTTTCTATGGTCAACGACATTCTGATTGTGTCCGTTGGAATTTGCACCATTGATGCTAATTTAGCCAGTGCGTCGACAAACTGGTTTTCTTCTCTAGGCAAGTACGTATATTCCACTTCATCTAGTTGCTCCGTGAGAGTTTCTAGATGAGCTTGATACGTAGCAAGACTTTCACTTCTCACCTTCCATCTCTTGGAGATCTGGTTAATGATTAGTGACAAATTACAGTAGATTCTGAGCTTCTTAATTCCCAAGGCCACAGCTATTTCTAATCCCAAAATGCATGCCTCGTACTCTGCGGCATTGTTGGTGACATCAAAGTCGAGCTTCATGGAAATTGGGATATGCTCTTCATTGGGTGATACGAGCAAGACCCCTACACCACAACCTTTTTGGTTTGAAGCTCTGTCAAAGTAGAGCATCTAGCTATCATCTTCGGTCATGAGTAAATCTTCGTCAGGGAAATCGTACTCATATTTTTCTTTCTCAACTTCTTCTAGCGGAAAATCTACTAATAAGTCAGATACCGCAGAACCTTTGATGACTTTTTGTGGTACAAATTTCAAGTTAAACTGAGAAAGGTTGACTATCCACCGTGATAATCTTCCATTGAGTGTTTCTTTTTTGAACAAGTACTTGAGAGGATCCATCTTGGACACGACATGCACTATATGAGTGAGCATGTAATGTCTTAATTTCTGTGCGACCTACACAAGTGCGAGACACAACTTTTCAAGTGGTGTGTATCGTTTCTCATATCCTTGAAGCTTCTTGCTCAAATAGTAAATTGCATTCTCCTTGCTTTCAATATCTTGTGCTAGCATTGCCCCCATCGTTTCTCTTGTGACCGTAAGGTAGAGTCGAAGAGGAAAGTAAGGCATTGCTGGCGCTAGCACGGGTGGGTTTGCTAGGTACTCTTTGATTTTGTCAAAAGCTTTTTGGCAATCATCATCTTATGTGACTGGGACATTTTTCTTAAGCTTCTTGAATATAGATTCTGATTTGGGTATTTTTTACCCGGCCAGGTGGCCCAATCAGAAAGCGCCACGTGTCCTCCAAAGAGGTGCCATTTGGACCTATGGAATGATGACACGTGGAGGGCGGACACTCCTCTGTCTTACGCAGACTGATGATCCAGCATGGACCATCCAAATGGCGACACGTGTCACCCAAAAGGTGCCCAAAAACCTTTTGGGCTCAGTGGCACGTGTCACTCAGGCATTGCCCCTGGGATGGCGGCCTTCAAAGGCCCAAATCCCGAGGCGCCGCAAAACGGCGTGACCTAATTCCTAGGTCACCAGACCCTAGGAGGGGCACACTTTTCAAAAGGACCCTATAAATAGGGACATACTTACATTTATGACAAGACAGAGAATATACACGCAATACGAGACAACACGTCACTTATCATAGAGCTGTCGTTTTCAAGGAACACACAACACTTTACCTGAGCTTGGAATCCGAGCAGATAAACTTTACTTCCGCACGTTTTATTATCGAACGCTTACTAACTTAATCATTGGAGGCGGACCACCAACCATCTGGCGATCCGTTTGCTTTGTAGGTACAGGCGTCCTTTGCTGAATCCAGTCTCAGTGTTGTAACTCTCCCAAGGGACAAAAACCCCCGAAACATTTGACACCGTCTATGGGGAGAGTACCTCTGAAATGGCTTCACAAGCACCTGTACCGAACCCAGAGGCCAATCGGCCTCCAGAAGACGTAGAGGTCCAAACGGATCATGACTCAGGTGACGACGCTGATGTCGAAACCTAGTGGATCCAAATGGATCCCTCATCTCTAAACGCATCCGCAGTAAGGAAAGGCGGGAGCGCCATCATGACTAGGCAGGGCCAAGCAAAACTGCTGGTCAGCCAAAGAAGCCCTCGGGGCGGCCAGTTGATCCTTCCTAGGCGGCAGGATCGACTCTCGTCACTCGAGATGAACTAATGACACTCCTGAGCAGCCTTAGGGGTGAAATCAAACAACTCGCCTCAAAGAAGTCGCCTGCTCCTAGAAAGGAGCAGTCGACCAAGAAGCCAGCTCAAGCTGACAAACAGAAGTCGGTCAGGGACCGTCAGCCAACTCCTCATCCTGCCCCTAAGGAGAAGGCCCGACCCCAATTTGACCTTACTCGGCTCCGTTTCCCAAAAACCCTTCCGGCACATACAGCCGGATGGTAGCAAGAAAACGTTCTCTGACGCTTAGAAATACATTGAGGAGAGGAGAACCCAACAATCAGAGTCGGCTTCAACGTCGATTTATCATGATAGCTTTCGGAATATCTTTGCGAGGTGTTCCTAGTCTGTACATGAGACTCCAGCAAGCAGCCAACGGGTTCAGTCTGGCCCTCATATGATTCAGTCGGCCCAGTACATGGCACAACCATTGTACCAGGCGCCAGTTTTACCTTACATGCAACTTGCCCTCTTTGGAGGACAGGCGGCATACGGCTATCAGCCGATGGACTGGCAGTTTAGGCTGCAACACCTTGGAGATCAACCCTCTGCTTTCTCCAGGGAAATAACTGAAGCCGTACAGCCGGCTAAAGTTAAAAATGTTCTGGTGGGAGCCTATGACGGGACCTCCAACCCAGAAGACCACCTGCTAGCATACACCCACCTCATGTATTTACAGGGGTTGGATGATGCCGCATGGTGTCGTTGCTTTCCAGCCACCCTGAAGGGCATAGCCCAGCAGTGGTTTGGCAATCTGCCGGCTGGTTGCATAAATAGCTTCAAGACGCTTGCGTTCTTGTTTGCTTCAAACTTCTCTATGAACATCCCTGCCAAGAAGACAAGTCTTGACTTGGGCAATGTACAGCAGGGAGATAGAGAAGGCTTGCGTTCCTACGTCAGGCGGTTCAATCTGGTCCGAAACAGACTTCTTTAAGGGTATGAAGGACGGGTCTACTTTTAAGTATGAACTCGTCCGCAAACAAATCTTTACTCTGCAAGGAGCCTTGCGAGAGGCGGAAGCCTATATACAGGCGACCGAACTCTTCTCCTCCAATAAGTAGTCGGACCATAAGAAGTCCGACCGGCAGAAAGAGAGTCGGCCTTCTCAGCCGGCTCTTAAGCCAGAAGAGAGCAAAAAGAAAAAGCAAGTCTGGGCCATTGATAACTCTGATCAACCGGCCCAGAAGAAGAAAAAGGAGTGGAAACCGTACGTCCCAAGGTACGAATTCCACAAGGACTGCTGCTCCATCCTCTTGGAAATTAAGGATCGGCTGACTCTTAAAAAGCCGACTCCTATGATAGGTTCCGCCGAAAATCAGAACAAAAACAAGCATTGCCATTTCCATGAGGATGTTGGCCATGACACGAACGACTACTTTAGTCTCAAGCAGGAGCTCGACCGTCTGGCCGACAAAGGACAGCTGAAGTCCTACGTGAAGTCCAAGGTGACTTCAAAGGAAAATTCGGGGCAGTCCAAGAAAAAGACTCCCCAGCCTGCTGTGAGTGCCGAAACTGATGAAGATCCGGTATACACCATAGCAGGCGGATTTGCCGGCGGTGGCCCGACCATTCGGGGCACCAAGGACCATCTGAGAAAGATGGTCAACTCTGTTGAGGAAGGGGATGCGGCAGGCATATCCACCTTCCCTAAAGTTGTCATCACCTAGCAGGACAGAGGCAAAGTCCGTCGGCCGCATGATGACCCTGTTGTCATTGAGTGCAAGTTCGCCAACAAGTTGGTTGGCCTAATTCTTATTGACACAGGAAGATCCTCTGACCCAATCAGCCTCAAATGCTTATCCAATCTCAAGTACAAACCGGATAGCATGATGGAGGTCACCCACACCCTTGTTGGGTTTGGGGGAGGACTTGTGCATCCAGTCGGACGAATTGACCTACCTGTCCGCCTGGGAAGCAGGGGAGACGGTCGGCACGTGACAATCCGTTTCCTAGTGGTTGAAGAGCTCATAGCTTACAACCTCATCTTTGGCCGTCCCACTCTTAACGAGTGTAAGGCCGTCATCATCCCTGCTCTCATGCTACTCAAGTATGAGAAGGATGATGGAACAGTCGGCTCCCTTAATGGGGACCAAAAGACGGCTCGAGAGTGTTACCTCTCGGACGTCAAGCCCGCGGCCGTAGCATCCGGTCGGGGCAAGCAAACAATCGACCTCGACGATGTCGAGGAAGAACAGTCGGCCCCACCAGCCGGAAAGAAAAGAAAGACTGATCAGCTGGTGGTGGTCAAAAAAGAAAAACAATAGCAATCACTGACCGGGGAACGGTCGGATGACCTCCGTCCTCAGCCTGCTGGTGAACACATTGATATCCCTCTGGACAACAGCCGTCCAGAGCGGACTGTTAAGGTGGGGATGGTTGCATTTGCAAAGCTGGGTGAAAGCCTTCACCAGCTGCTGAGGGAATTCAAAGACATCTTTGCCTTTGAAGTGGAGGAGATGCCAGGCATCAGCCCGGATCTCGCTGTCCACAAACTCGCCGTGGATCCTAAAAAGAAGCCCATCCGGCAAAACAAAAGAAACCACGGCGAAGAAAGAAGTCAGGCGGCAGCTGCCGAAGTAAAAAAGCTGTTAGATGCCAAGTTCATTCGGCCGTGCAATTTCCCTGAGTGGGTAGCTAACGTTGTGTTAGTAAAAAAGCCGAATGGAACTTGGCGGATGTGTGTTGACTACACAGACCTCAACAAGGCATGTCCAAAGGATAGCTATCCATTGCCTAAGATCGACCGTCTGGTCGATTCAACAGCCGGACATGCCTTGATGAGTTTTATGGACGCCTATTCAGGTTTCCATCAGATCCCCCTGTGGAAAAAAGATCAAGAAAAGACGACATTCGTCACTGATCAGGGGTTGTTCTGTTATACGGTGATGCCGTTTGGTTTGAAGAATGCGCCTGCTACTTTTCAACGAATGATTAACACGGTCTTCATTAATCAAATCGGAAGGAATGTAGAGGCGTACATTAATGACATGATAGTCAAATCAAAACAACAGGCGGATCATCTTGCTGATCTCCGAGAAACATTAGCCACACTCAGGCGGCACAAGGTCATGCTAAACCCAAAAAAGTGTGTCTTTGGTGTTGAGTCTGGGAAGTTTCTCGGATTTTTGATTCACCAAAGAGGAATAGAGGCCAACCCTGAGAAAATACAGGCGGTAAGTGACATGTAGTCGCCCCGTACTGTGAAGGAAGTGCAAAAACTAACAGGTTGTCTGGCGGCCTTGGGAAGATTCCTCAGTCGGTCAGGCGACAAGTGTCTCTACTTCTTCCAGGCAATCAAAAAGAAGACCAACTTTGAATGGGGGGATGATGCAGAGGCGGCCTTTCAAAAGCTGAAAACTCATTTGCACTCTTTGCCGAGGCTTGTCAGTCCTTTGCCCAAAGAGAAGCTCTTCATGTACTTAGCCGTGTCTCTGCCCTTAGTGCCGTTCTCTTAGCTAAAAGAGACGACATCCAGCTCCCGGTGTATTTCATTATCCATGTTCTGAGAAACGCGGAGCTTCGGTACCCCATGGTTGAGAAATTCGGCCTTGCCCTTTACATGGTCGTCAAGAAGCTTAAACCCTACTTCTTGGCGCATGCGGTAGAAGTCTATACTGACCAACCGATCTAACGACCACTCACAACCTTGGAGTCTTCTGGACGAATGCTCAAATGGGCGATTGAAATTCAAGGACTAGAAATAACTTACGAACCAAGGAAGGCAATAAAGGGACAAGCATTCACTGACTTTATTGTCGAAATGACAAGGTCGGTTGCACCGGACAATACAGACCAGGTTTGGAAAGTGTATGTGGATGGGAGCTCCACTGTGAACGGCTGTGGTGCAGGGATTATCTGTCAGTCTCCTGAAGGAGATATGTACGAATACGCACTACGGTTCAAGTTCCTGGTCTCTAACAATGAGGCCGAGTATGAGGCCCTGCTGGCCGGCATTCGGTACTGCAAGGCGGCAGGGGCAAAGAAGATAGCCGCCTGCTCTGATTCTCAACTGGTCGTACTCCAAGTTAATGGAACGTACGAGGCCACTCATCCGGCCATGATAAAATATTTGCAGGCGGTCAAGAGTAAAGTTGGGACACTTGAAGAATTCCATCTAACCCAAGTGCCCAGGTCTTCAAACAATCAGGCGGATGCTCTGTCCAAGCAGGTATCATCTGCCTCCTGTGAAACGCCTCGGTCAGTTTTCTAGGAGGTCATGGAAAGAAGAAGTATATCTGAGGAAAACCCCATTGAAATTCTTGACCGAAGCTCAACCTAGATGGACAGCATCCGGGCCTATCTTGCAGACGGCACGCTCCCTAACTCACCACAGGAGGCGGCTGTTCTGAAAAAACGAGCGGCTAACTTCGAGTTGCGACAAGGAGAACTCTTCCGGGCTGGTTTTTTGAAACCCCTGTTGAAGTGTGTTACCCCTGAGAAGGGTAAGGAAGTCCTCGAAGAGTTGCATTCGGGATTCTGCGCCTCTCATATAGGCGACAGATCCCTCGCTGCCAAGGCCAGGCGGCTTTACTTCTGGCCGACTCTGGAGTCAGATGCAATGGAAATGGTAAAAAAATGTGACAAGTGCCAAAAATTTGGCAAGCTCATCCATCGTCCGGCTACAGACCTGACGGCCATCCACAGCCCAATACCTTTTGCCAAATAGGGCATGGACATTCTGGGGCCATATACAACTGCACCAGGCGGCAAGCGCTATATACTGGTAGCTGTGGATTACTTTACCAAGTGGGTAGAGGCGGAGGCAGTCAAAAAAATCAAGACTAAAGACGTCATTTCCTTCATCTGGAGGAACATAATTACTCGTTTCGGAGTGCCCATGTCTATGGTTTTTGACAATGGTCCTCAATTTGAGACGCCTCAACTAAAGACTTGGCTGGGAGACCAGGGGGTCTCAAGCTTCTTTGCATCAGTCAGCCGGCCTCAAGCGAACAGCCAGGTCGAAGCCTTCAACAAGTTAATCTCAGATGGGATTAAAAAGAAGATTGAACGGGCTGGTGGTCTCTGGGCGGATGAATTACCACACGTCCTCTGGTCCATCAGAACGACTGCTAAAGGGGCAACTGGAGAAACCCCATTCCTCATGGTGTATGGAGCAGAAGCTGTTCTGCCCATTGAGCACTATGAGCCGACTCTTCGAATCATGCTATATGATGAAGAGGCGAACTGGGAGGCCATGCGCCTAGCATTGGACTCACTTCTAGAGCGCAGGGGCAATGCTGCCTTGCGTCATGACATATATTTTCTGAGAATGACTCGGGCTTACAACAAAAGAGTACACAAGCGTCCTCTCAAAGTGGGGGACTTTGTGCTACGGAAAATGGAGGCAGTCGGTAGGGCAAATGAGCAGGGAAAGCTAACCCCAAATTGGGAAGGCCCCTACCGAATCTGTGAGGAAGTAAGAGACGACACCTACCGCCTGGAAGACCCAGACGGCAGGCAGCTTCCTAGAGCTTGGAATGTAGACAACTTGAAAAAGTATTACTTCTAAGTACGAATGTAAATACCTCAAATTTGTTATCTCAAGTTTTGTTAATGAGAATATGCCTTCATTTCCCAACTTGTCTTTTTATTTAAGTTTCTTAGTGTCGCCTGTACAAAATACAAACGGCCAATGCGTTTGGAAAGTGTCTGTCCCAACAACAGACGCCCCAATCCTTCTGAAGGAGCCGATTGCTTTAGAACAGTCATTCCTACGAAATTCATTAAGTTAATATCGACACTTAACTAATATTTACCCAACCATTTAAGAGGCCTAAGGCCAGATAAAATCATGATGAGGCCCATGGCCGGATATTAGTAAACAAAAAGAGACCGAATGGTCACAGTCTGCTCCAACATGAGTATGACCGTGTTCTCCAACATGAGTCAGATAACCGGCGACGTCCATTCGGGCGAATTCGTCGAGGAGAATCATCTCCCATTTGGGTGGCACATTGCTCTACAAATATAACAAGCGGCCCTACCGAATGCTAAGGCAGCATTCGCAGTCATTTGTTTTAATCGAAAGTGAAATCTAAAAGGCCTGAATTTTCTAACTGTTCTAGCACAGCTCAAAAATGGTCACTATTTCACAAGTAGAGGCTAAAGAGGCAGTAAGCCGGATCCGCCTGTTTTTGCCCAGGGGCAAAGCAGGCGGAACATTCTTGTTAATATACAAGTTAACTACTTAAGCACCTAATGAGGCTTTTGACCGGATGACGCCTGTTCTTTGCTTTTGGGGCAAGATAGGCGGACAATTCTTTTTAAAGAACATTTGCTAAGTTATAAAATTATCTTATCTCAAAGAGGCCTATGGCCGGATGCGCCTGTTTTCAGCTCACGGGGCAAAACAGGCGGAAGTTTCCCCTAGCAAAATTTGCTAAGTTGGAAATTTGAGTTTTGTTTGAGCCAATGGCCGAATGAAAACTTTATAGTTGCCAATTCTGGATGGACGTCTGCCGAGTGGTTTGGGGCAATCACCATAGTGATTGATTGACTTAGAAACCATGAATACTCTTCTAAGTATCAATAATTTCTAAGTCAATCAATCCAATAAACCAAAACCACTCGACATCCGTCCAGGGGCAAGAACATTCGCATGGTACACAGGTTGTAATACTTAGCCAAAAACATGCAATGAAAAATTAAAAAATGCAACGGACAACAGTATGAATAAACTCAGCCAAATGGCCGAATGATTTAAATTAAAAAGACCAATCGCCAACAGACGACTGGTTGAGATTGTTTCTGGCATAGCAAGAGAAATTTTCAAAGTACCCGACCCCACGGTCGGTAAAGATACATCAATACTCGGCACGCAGGCCGGAAAAGCAAGTACATGGCTATTCAGCCGCAGAAAAGATAAAAAGCTTAAGTGATCAGGGGAGAGCCTCTTCATTGGTAGCCGACCTGTTGTCCTTCGGCTGCTCGTCATCATTTTTCTCTTGTCCCTCCGCCTGATCTTCCTCCTCTCCACCAGAAGAGTCGGACCTAGAGCTTTCCTCGGCCTCAGCAGCATCCTTAGCCGCATTCTCAGCCTCTTCAAGAAGGCGAGCGTCGAATGCTTTGCTGGCATCAAACTTGGATTTCCAAGTCTGATAGTCCGAGTCCGGCTGCACAGCCGCCCAAGTGTCCCGCATGATGGCATCATAGTCGCTCATCATTTGCTTAACTAGAGCCTCTCTCTCTTGTTCAGCCACGGACTCAAACTTGGTCTTCAGCTGATGCTCCTGGTTGGTGAGGCACTGCTCCAGGCGGCCCACCCTCTGCTTGGCTCTCTCGGCCTTTTCCTTGGCATCCTGAAGAGGCTCGAGCTTCTCCTTAAGATTTGTGATTTCTTTCTTAAGGGAAGTGATGCGCAGGCGGGCCGAGTCCAGGTCCTTCTTCACCTGCATATTGGCTTCCGCCTGCGAATACATCATATCAAGCGTCAGAAACTCATTTTGAGCAATATCAAATTGAGCTCGATCCAAGGCGGACTCGGCCCGAGCTTTAGCGGCTGTTACCTCTTTGGACTTCTCCTTGAGAGGTTGCCTGAGCCCTTGGACGCGCAGCATGGCCTGCAAAAAGAGCCGAATGGTTAAAACCAGGCGGATAAAGATTTGAGCAAAAAAAAAAAAAAAAAAAAAAAAGAATTGAATTTCTTAAGTTAAGACTCATACCTCGCAGAGGTTTCCCAAGATGCCATCCAAGTCCAGAGTGCCGACTCCTCTAACAGACGCTTTGTCGTCAGGATCAACCGCCCTCATCATGGACTTGGCCATCTGGATTACAGTCGGCCTCTGCAAAGGGACTGAGAAGGAAAGAGAGTTAGAAAAATAACACAAGTATATCTAAATGGAAGAACAAGAAAGGCGAATGGTTTTTACCGTCGTCCTTTGGTTCCTCCTCTTTCCCCAGACTCCCCCTCTTTCCTGCTGAGCCGACAGCAGTGGTGGGTTGCTTGAAGCCACTCTTTGATGTCCTCTGGACATCCGGTTTGCTAATCCCCCTATCAGCTTCGAGAGAAGAGGCGTCTGGGCCTTTCTTGGGCTTGTGAGCAATGTGCTTCCGGCCGCCCTTGCCAGATGCGCTCACATCACCCGCCCTTGTCTTTTGGATCTTAGGGTCGGATGGTTTTGAGGGAGATTTGGTAGGGGCACCCTACATCAACGCAAGATAAAACAATTTAGAAATCATTCGGACAAATTTAACATTGGTCAGAAATGATAAGTATAACACTTTCCCACCTTGGGGGTGCCGCCAGTTTTCTGCTCATCCACTTTGGTGTGGGTGGTTGCCTCTGCCCTGTTTAAGACATTCGATCTGTATCGAGCAGCAGATACAGCCGGCTTCCTTGTGGCCGAGAGCTTCTCCATTGCCTTGTCTGCAAAAATGAACAAGTGTTAGCACCATCAAACAAGTATTGAAAAGCAAAATGAAATTGCATATTAAACAGACGGCCGACTACCTCTCGACATTTCAGAGCTTAGCCCACAGGCGGCTAAGAACGTTCCCTCTTCAAACCATTTGTACAAAGGGAGATAGCATTGGGGGGTGACCTCCTTGTCCCCCTCATCATTCGTCCACACGGACACGGTAAACAACCCCTGGTCCATGATCTCCTCCTTTGCCCGCCTAGGAAGAGGCGGCAATGCACTCCTGCCTGCTAGGAGAGGTGGATTCTTATTCCACCTGTTATACTTTTGGTTCAGGCGGCTGTCGGCAGACTTGACTATGTAAAACTTAGTCCTCCAGTCTTTCCACTTGTTCTCTTTGCCAACAGCCATCATGTACCCCTTGCAAGTGGTCAAGGTGTACCAGCCTTTGCCGCCCCTAGCAGGCGCCCTGCTCAGATACTGCATGTGGGCGAACGCTTCAAAGCTCGCCTCCACCTGCAGCATCTCACAGGCGGCAACGTACCCCAGAATATTAATCCAGGAGTTGGGTACAAGTTGCCAGATACCCAGTTGGTATCCATCCAAGATCTTCTCCACGGCCGGATGGAGAGGGAAGCGGAGGCCAGCTTGGAAGGCCACTTCATAGCAGCCGAATGCTCTGTCCTGATAGCTGGCCAGGCTCGGCCAGGTAATGGTGTCGCCCTCGTTAGGGACCGATAAAGTATAGCCATAGCCTAGAACGACCTTGCGCCTAAAATTGGCAAGGCCGGATGCCATGGAGCTTCGCCTGCTGGGCGGAACATGATGATAGTAGGGGGCTCTCTCCAAGCGCCTGGAAGCGCTCGGCTCGGCCCAGCTTTCCCCCTTATCCACTGCCAGGGACTCCCTGGCAGAATCTATTTTCGTTCCTGCTTCCTCTGAAGTTATGGAGGCGTTCTCTGAAGAAGATGACGAGGCCGACTCGTCATCATAGCTCTCATCAGAGCTAGGGGACCGCCGACTGGTGCCAGCGGGGTCCTCCCCCAGACTCTCTTCCAGCGCCTGTTCAGAAGGCCCGGGTAGATATTCTTCATCCGCCTCCCCCAGGATTCCATCACTGGGAGTTCCACTAGATGTGGGCGAATGGTAATAGGTGGGGGTTGGAGGAAGATAAGAAGGGCTGTCAGGATGTTCCGACAGCTCACTTTGAGGCACCCTTATTGAGCCGTCTGAATAAACTGTCGACCCATCCGAATGGTAGAAAATCCCATCGGAGCTACATTGTCTTGCTGTTCTTTTGGTTCTGGCCATAGTGTCCTGCACAGACACGGAAACGGTCGGATTCGGAGAAGTTCGCAAAGCAGGGTCCTTGGCCAAGCATTCGACACTGCTAGTTCTAGATTCAGCCGTCCCTGGTGACCGGTTGATCACTATCCTATTCCGTGCCGCATGTGATTGGGTAACCATTTTTTCGAAAACAAAGAAAAAATGAAGAGTAAAAGAAAAAAAAACAGGCGTTACCTTTAGAAGAAGGGTGAAAGACGCTTGGTTGACTGAAGAACGATCGGACAGTTGGCCGAGTGTCGGATGCTTGAAAAGTGAAAACGCTTAGGGAATTTTGAGATTCTTTAAGTCAAAAAGTCCAAGATTCTCCAAAGATTCGCAAAGGTGTGAATCCAAGGGGGGGGGGGGGTCAAACCTCACTATTTATAGGGGGCTAAAACCCTAAAAATTTTCCCTCCAACAGTAACTTTTTGAATCTGACCATTCAGATACTGACACCTGTCACAGGTGTCACGTGCAATGCACATGACCCCTGTGAGGGGCAAATGATTTGGGTATTTTTTACCCGGCCAGGTGGCCCAATCAGAAAGCGCCACGTGTCCTCCAAAGAGGTGCCATTTGGACCTATGGAATGATGACACGTGGAGGGCGGACAATCCTCTGTCCTACGCAGACTGATGATCCAGCATGGACCATCCAGATGGCGACACGTGTCACCCAAAAGGGGCCCAAAAACCTTTTGGGCTCAGTGACACGAGTCACTCAGGCATTGCCCCTGGGATGGTGGCCTTCAAAGGCCCAAATCTCGAGGCGCCGCAAAACGGCGTGACCTAATTCCTAGGTCACCAGATCCTAGGAGGGGCACACTTTTCAAAAGGACCCTATAAATAGGGACATTCTTACATTTATGACAAGACAGAGAATATACACGCAATACGAGACAACACGTCACTTATCATAGAATTGTCGTTTTCAAGGAACACACAGCACTTTACCTGAGCTTGGAATCCGAGCAGATAAACTTTACCATCCGGCGGCCCGTTTGCTTTGCAGGTACAGGCGTCCTTTGCTGAATCCAGTCTCAGTGTTGTAACTCTCCCAAGGGACAAAAACCCCCGAAACAGGTTTACATATCACTGTGAGTTTTGATATGAACCTACTTATATATTACAGCCTTCCAATGAAGCCTCGAATTCCTTTCTCATTCTTCACTACCACAAAATACGCAAAAGAGAACGCCTGAAATAAGCAATATAGAAAACTTTAGAAGCGTTCTTCAACTAGGGTGCCTTAATAAAGTATACTAGACGCCTATTTGAGGCGTTATGTATACATTACAATACAAAACGCCTATCTTGAATAGACGATTCTTATACTATGTACAAAATATATAAACAACATGGAAAATAGAACTGTCATCTTAAGAAAAGCGTTCTCTATTTGTATAGTTTCAGAACGCCTATAATAGATGACAATTTTGTTTTCCTTTTTTTATTAAAAAATAATAATAATAATAATAATAATAATAATAATAATAATAATAATAATATTAATAATATTATTATTTATTAATTAATTAATGATTAGTAATAACAATAATAACTGCATTTAGTGATAAATAAAAGACTAGTACTTGTATGTACGAAGTATGATACTCAAATCGCATTTGATTACATCGTTAGTTTAATAAAAAAATGATACGAAATATTAATTACATTAAAAAAAAAAAGGAATATTGATACAATTAAGCTATAGTACACATGGAAAATTAATAAAAACACCATAATGAATTATAAAACAATTTTAATGCTAGTACAATTTTAGACGACCACCACTGCTATTATCAGTTAATTTAACACCAAAAGCCAGCAACACCTCCGAGCACCGCCCCAATCAGCGATACAACCACCTCCTTTGCACCCGCGTCTAATTTATCCAGCAACAATTCAGACAACCACCACTTTAATCAGAGCAGCCGCAACCCACACCCCTGCTCACGAATAAACCACCCAAAAATCAAAACAACAACCAAGAACCAACACCGCAATTAAAAAAAACGATACATAATTATTTCTATTGTGAGTACTCCAATTTACTTAATAAAAAATAAAAATTAAACCAAATATAAAGGTGTAAATAAGAAGTTTGAGATTTAAAATTAACAATGGATACTTAAAACGAAATGATAAAGTGAAAAACAGAAATTCAAATTAGAATAAAATCTAAAGTAAAATATCAATAGAAAATTGATAAAATCAGAGGTTATAACTTGAAAACCAAACCCATGAGAAACCGCACCAAAAACCCACAGATCTAAAACAATTGAGAAGTAAAACGAAATATTAAAATGAAAATCAGATCAGATATCTGAAAAAGAATGAAATCATGAACTTTAGATCAGAAAATAAGCAAAAAAAAAAATCATATCAATCACTTTAAAACAGCCAAAAAGCGAATTTGAACATTGAAATTAGAACACAAATGAGACTAATATTGATATACCTTATTGCATCTATACACTTCTCAATGAGTTTTATTGCAACATTTGTACATCGAAATTCGAACACAAAATTAGGGTTCTCCGACTCGATCGACGGTGTTAGTTCGTGGAAAGAATTAGATCAACCCACCGCGGACAAACCAAGGTTGAAGGGGCTGCCATGATGGTGATAAACGAGGGTTTTGATTTGCTTTAATCTACTGCGGGTTGGAGCCTTGGAGGTGATGATGGCAATAGAACATGGTGTAATTGAGGGATGAAGTTAGAACTTAGAGGAGAGAGAACTCAAAGAAGGAGTAAGGGTTAGAGGAGGGAGATGTGGAATGAAATAAGAAATTAGAGAAGTGACGGCTTGATTGAGAGGAAAGAAGTTAGGGTTAGTGACTTAGTGGTATACACGGTTTTTTTTTTTTTTTAATACTTATAGAACGGTTAACTAAGAGAGGCGCTCTATATTGTCTAGTTAAAATTTGGCATGTATCAAATAGAGCGGTTAACTTTGATAGGCGCTCTATAGATTTAATATACTAAGCGTTCATCTTACATAGGCGCTCTGTATAATTCTAGAGAACGCCTATGTAACTTGACAGTTGTGTATAGTGTGTTACTTATTCCTATTTTTGTGGTAGTGCTTGGGTGGTGGCATGGCCATGGTCGCTTTGACTTTTGTGGGATCTATTTCAATCCCTCGAGAACTAATCACATATCAAAGTAGTTTGCCTGACATGACTCCGAATGCGCACTTTGCTGGATTTTATCTTATGTTGTATTTGCGGAGTCTTTCAAAGAACTTGCGAAGTGCAATGATGTGTCCTGGGCGATCTTTTGACTTGACGATCATATCATCAACATAGACCTCCACCTCTTTGTGCATCATATCATGTAACAATGTTGTGGCTGCTCTATGGTAGGTGGCACCCGCGTTTTTCAACCCGAATGACATTACCGTATACCAATATGTACCCCATTGTGTGATGAATGTGGTTTTCTCCATATCTTCCTCGGCCATTAATACTTGATTATATCCGGCGTAGTCGTCCATGAACGATAGGAGTGCATGGTTTGCTGTGTTATCGACCAGAATTTCAATGTGAGGTAGAGGGAACTCATCTTTCGGGCTTGCCTTATTGAGGTCCCTGTAATCAACACACATTCTGACCCCTCCATCCTTCTTTGGAACTGGAACCATATATGCTATCCATTCTGGATACTTGGATACTTTTATGAAACATGTTGCCAATTTCTTTCTGATTTCTTGCTAGATTTTGAGAGCCACATCCGGTTTCATACGGCGCAACTTTTATTTGACAAGCTTCATACCTGGAATGAGTGGTATCGTATGCTGAGTTATATCCCTGTCAATTCCTGGCATATCTTGGTATGACCAAGCAGATACATCAACAAATTCACTAAGAAAGTTAATTAACTCTTTGCGTTCATCTTGACTTAGTGTTAATCCAATTTTTACTTCTTTGATAGTCGTATCATTGGAAATATTAATTGTTTCTGTATCTTCAATAATTGCTGTTTTATTTTCGTGTTCTTCCATTGCTTTTATTATTTCTTGGTCATTTTTATCATTAGTAAAGCAATATTGATCAGGGTTAGGGGAATGACACACATCGTAAGCAAAGGTACTCATTTCATTGAATTCATTGGTCATTACATCAAGGAGAGCAAGGTCAGCTGCAACCTCGCCGGAATTATTTTGGGATAGAAAGAGGAAACTCAACAACAGACTCAGGACTGGACTCTATAGTAGAAAGATGGTCGGCCTCATATCCTAAAGACTCGTCTACAAACTTAGACTCAGACTCGGACTCGGACCTAGACGATTCAGATTCATAAAATATAGGACCTTCACCAGCGGTTACTTCAAACTTCTCTCCACTTGGCGTAGTGATCTTCACCGTCTTGCGCCATCCCTTTGAAACATTATCAGCCTGGACGATACACTCAGAGAGGTAAAAATCCTTGCTTGATATAACAGCTTGAATGAGCTCGGAATCATCATTGCAGACAGGCTTGGATTCATTCTTTTCTAGTCCAAAAAGAAGGTTAATGTTCAGATCATCAGAGCTTGAACTATCTAGTTTCTCAGTTGTGAAGAGTTCATCGCCTTCATCAACGAAGTCACAATCAAGGAACATCTTGAATCCTGGCTCACACTTTCCATCGTGGAAGAAAGGCTTAGAGAATTCATAGCATGGGAGGTCTTCCCCTTCTTTGATATACTGGCCATTCAGAGTGAATGGATATGGGTACATGACCATCTCCGTCTTCATGATTTGAGAATTATTGCGAGCCTTCATTTTCAGGAGAGCTTGTTTCACATCTTCCTTTGTTGGCTTGAATCCCAAGCCAATGGTATCTTTCTTAAGTGCACCTAGATGGCCCCAAAGTTCAGCAATTTTCTTTTTGAGTCCGAGAGTCATTCCGGGGAAATGCCCTTGCTTCTTCATAATAGCTTTAACATTGGTATTTGAATAAGGATCTAAGTCGAGGTGACACTTCTCCTCTTCTTCGATCATGAGAATATCATCCAGCGAAAACCCCCAGAGATCTTCATCTTCTTCGTCATGTTCGACATGGACGATGGGAGTGTCGATAACTTGAATGCGCATGGGGGATGCATCATTGGTAATTAGAACCCCTCCAACGATGGCTTTTAGTTTTTGGTGCAACGACGATGGGATCGCCTTTAGCTCATGAAGCCAAGGACGACCTAACAGCAGATTGAAAGAAGCCTTAATGTCCACCACCTGAAACTTGGTGCGACGTTCAATAGCTCCAATAGTTATGTTTAGCATGATAGTACCCACGGCTTTAAGACGAGTATTATCATAAGCACGAATCCCTTGAGTAGAGGGAGTCAATTCTTCATTTTTTATGCCCAACTTCTTTGCAGTGCGGAGTGGGCATACATTGATCGTAGAGGCATTATCAACCAGGCTCATAGGAACATTCATCTGCCTACACACCATAGTGAGGTGTAAAGCCTTGTTATGTTGGTGCCCTTCTAAGGGCAGATCCTTGTCAGAGAAGGAAATCAAATTGCTAGTACTTGGAAATTTAGTAGTGAGAAAGTTGACCAGTCCTTCAGGAGTCATATCATCATCAACTCCTATTTTCACCAGAGCATTCATCACAGCCTTTCGATGCTCGTGAGAGGTGGAAAAAAGCTTCCATACATTCATTTCCACCTTGGTCTTTTGTAATTGTTTGACCACATCGTTGTTCATAGGGTCAATGGGATCAACTATTGGTTGTGATTGTGATGGAGGTGGAGGTGGACTAGGCTATCCGTCCACTTCTAGTGAGAACCTTGACCTCAAGGTCTCCCCAAATATCTTCACTTGTGCTAAGAGACGAACAGGATATATCTTTGAGATAGACATCTTCATCGTCATTATCCCAAATTCCTTTTACTTCTTCATAGTTTGAGATGAATACAACTTCCGGCAGAGATTCATTCACAGGTTGAATGAGTATTGAATGATCAAAGGATACTTCATCTCCCATGATAGCCAAAGCATCAGAAATAGGACCTATTTGAATGTTAGGCTTCTTGCCCCCTAGAGGGATAGGAAGTTCATTAGCATCAATCAGGTCTTGGATCGCATTCTTCAACCTCCAACACTTCTCAGTAGTATGACCCTTGCCTTGATGGAACTTAAAATGAGCATTGGGGTCATAGCTAGCAGTTCTGTTCTCTGGTCGAGGTTCTAGAAAAGGTCCAATTGGCATAATCAGTCCTTCACTATGAAAGCGATCAAAAGCAGCATCATAAGTCATTCCCAAAGGCATGTAAACCCTCCTTAGCCTTTGGAATCTTTGAGGGGGAGCATTAAAATCCAGCACATCATTGATATTGATATTGCTGGTAGCATTATTGGGCTTGGAAGACGAAGAAGAAGGAGTGTCGTTCTTCTTGTTTTTCCAAGTGCTGTTGGTATTATTGTTGCTACCAGCAGTCTTCATCAGTGCATCTTCGATATTGATTCCAATATTGTACACAGCTTTGAAGGTACTCAAAGGCAGAAACTTCAAGTGTTGCTTGTACTTATGAGTCAAATTTGAAATAAACAGGCGAACCATCTCTTTCTCCTTGTGAGGATCCACTAAGAGCGCAGCTTTTTCTCTCCACCTGCTTAGGTAAGTAATGAAGCCTTCATTCTCCTTCTGTTATAGAATGGAGAGTTCACGTTCAGAAGTCTTGGCTTGGATGTTACACTTGTAACGATTCATAAAGCTTTCAGTAACATCCTCCCAGGTCGCAACATGTTTTAATTCTAGAGAGTAGAACCACTGTTGACAGGCATGCTCCAAGGAAAGAGGGAACACAGTAGGGAAGAGTGTCACATCTAATCCCTTAAGAGCCATGGTCGCAGAAAAGGCCTTCAAGTGGAAAAGCGGATTATCAGTAGGCTTGAACTTGGGAATGTCAGCAGTGGAAAACTTCTCAGGAAGTTTGTCCCTTATGGACGAAGAGGTGACAGGTTGCTCCACATAAGTGAACTCTTCAAATATCTTACTCATCTGTTCCTTAATCTTGTCCATTGGAGCGGCAGTTACATTGTTTTGATTGTCTTGATCTACCGTGTTGACTCTAGTGGTGAGTGTTTGCATCATGTTAGACAACATCTCAATTGTCTTGTTGATGTTCTCGATATCTTCCTTAGTAGCCATTGGTTGAAAGTAGACTGGAGATGGATCTTGTGGAGATGATTGTGGTGGTTTCCTTGTACGCCTCTTTGGTAAAAGAGGTTGTTGAGGTATTGACTCGAACCGTAACAATCTACCCCCGCTTCTTGACCAAGTGTTGTGACACCGAAACAGACACACCTTTAATGACCAAACTTAACCTTAACCCATTCGGAAATAAAAAAAATATTATTTTGAAATTCACTTTATTTATTTTTTTTTAAAAAAAAGTATATGGAAGAATACCATCCAACTTACTCCGAAAAAAAAAACGACATAAAAAAACGACACAAGACTACCCTGAAATACGGTCATGAAATGGTGCACGACTAACGGAAAAAGTGTGTGAACATGACATGTGAGTGATTAAGTGAAGGTTATGGATACGTGTTATGACCGTATAGCTAGACAGGACACCAAACCGAACCACATAAGCATGCACGAAGACAAAAAAAAGCTGACTGGAAAAACCTCCTGGGAACCGTGTCACGGTGCTGAATGTCGTGACACGGTACAAAGCACAGTCAATGGGGCAATGCACTGTGCCACGGCAATGCACACCGTGGCGCGGCAGACCTGCCATGACACGGTGTGCAATTCAAGGCCTAAATTTGTGTAATTTCCAGATTTTAATCAATTTAGTCCGTACTAATTACTATGTGGAAATAAAAACCTTCAGTCATGGGTTAAACAAAAAGAGCAAACACATGAGGGTTAGCACCAAACAAACCATGTAGCATTTAGTCACGATGATGTAAAAAAGAGTTCGCAACCTAAGGTCAAGATCTATGTTCAACTATAGGTCAAGCTTTGGGTGTCAAAAGGGTACCATGGTTAAGAGTTTGGACACGTTAGCAAGGCAGCCTCCCTTGAGGGTGTATGCCAACAGGCGGCTCCGCTAGTTCGTGATGAAATCGAACTCGACTCCATGGTTTGGGTGGATTTAATAACTCGGATGAACCCTTATTTCCATGAGCGTTTTTGGGTTGATAGAGCTTAAATCCCCCGGGGCTAAGACCCATGTAGAACATACACGTTTTTTCAGAAATATTGAAGGAAGTTGACTGCGAGAAGAGAAAATAAGCCACTAAACTGATTTTAAGACTGCCGTGACACGGCAGATAGCACCGTGCCATGGTGCAGCCCACCGTCAGATGGTGAACTGCACCGTGACACGGCAGATTCTGCCGTGGCACGACAGTTAGGAAATCTAACTGGTGCCCTGTTTTCCTTCGTACGCAATCAAGTTATTCAATCTTTCAAGTCTCATCCACTCATCTTAATTAAATACCGATCACTCAAATTGATAAATAACCAAGAATCCTCCCCAGTGGAGTCGCCAAATTGAAGTTGTCGTTTGAAGTGCGCATACGTTAAAGCATGTGGTGAATAAGCTTGGCACTCATAAAAAGTGGAAATTGACATAATACGATTAGGGACAAGGAAAGTAGGGAGCCGCCAACAAGTTTTTAAGGAACTTGTAAATCGTTCACGGATCATGAAAGGCAACCACGAATAAAGGGACAACGATAGGCAACGACGATTGACCCGTGAAGGTTACACCCCAGTCATAATCCATGAGATTACTAACTCCATATGGTTCGAAACCACTAAAGGAGGATCGGGGATGATGGTATGAAGTGAGTCATGGAGTCACATTCACCCGTATTGGCCTCTACTAGATTTTTATAGTGAAAAGATTCCTGCGATCTCACAGGCATACAAACAAAATATTCAATTCGCTCCAAACTATTATTAAGCTAAATTGGTTGAATATTAATGCAACATATAATTCTAAAATATTTGTAATCACTTGATTAAACAACAAGATTAAAAAGGAACCTAAATCTGTCGTCCAAATTATCTTATTAGGCGTTATTTTCAATTACATATTCCCTTTAAACATGCAATATGGTGATCAATAAATATATAATAGAATTATCATTAATATTGGAAGCAATTTAACAATAAATCCAAAAAAATAAAATCGTTAGAAAAATAATAGAAAAAGAAGGAACATAATTCTTACTTTGATTCTGTTTGCTTGCATCTATAAAATAATAAACGAGTTAGTAACTTTAAGTAAATAATAATAAAACGATAATTAAATTAAATCAAATAGAGTTGATTTGGGGCCAAACCCTCAAATTGCTCTACCTTTCACGCCTTGGCTTAAGGACATAACCACGAGTAAAGTATGGACTCCTTGGAGTGCTTGAAGAAGGAATTTTGAAAGAAGAAGGGTAGGCTAGTGTTTAGGCTAGAGCATAGGGAAGAGAAGAATAGAGAATTAATTGATGCCTCGTACATCAGAAATGAGGGGGTATTTATAGAAAAAATGTGCTGAGGGAACACACGGAACCTTAAAAAGATAAAAACCCTAAAAAATGCACCGCGACACGGCAGAGGGCACCGTGACACGGTGCATGGCACCGTCAAATAGGATAAGTCCCCATGACACGGTGAACATTTGTGTGACGCGGGAAATATTTAGAGTACGAGGAATAAAACACGTGAAGGGTTTACGCGGAAAGGACACGGAATTGCCCCGTGTCACAGCAGGGGCACCGTGTCACGGGGAATCCCATTGTCAGACGGGAAACATTCCCACGACACGGTGGACTACTACCGTGACGCGGGAGCCTGTAGTCCATTTTTCCGTCTAAATTCATTTTTAACCCTAATTTCGTTCAGCATTTTAAAGTGCTGATTTATAATTTCGGGCAATATCTGATTTATTATTATTAATTGGGCTAAAATAAATAAAATAAATAAAAGGTTTGGGCCAAAATAAATAATAAAATAAAAAAGGTTTGGGCTGAAATTAAAAAAAGAACTATGCTTTGAATAAACATCAAGACTGATCCATGGACTATTCAAAAAATTGAATTTAATTAAATACGATTTTTTTTAAGCACTCTCGGGATTAAATACTGAACCCGACCAATAGTGGCGGTGAAAGGTTGTTCATCATCGGGTATGGTTTTGGGGAGACATTTTTAGGTTTCTACACGTGGTGAGGGCACTCTCTTTAATAATCTTTGTACCATTCCCATGCTTCATAGAGATTTTCATTAGGCCTTTGCTTGAAATTTTGGATTAAAGCCCTTGCCTCCGCTGTTTTCTTTTAGGGGTAGAAACGGGATAAGAATCCTTTGGTAACATCGTCCCATGTTCTTAAAGAATTCGGCTTGACCTCCTTGTCCAACCATTCCAAGGCTCGCCCTATGAGGGAAAAAAGGAACAATTTGAGCCTTATAAACTCTTGTGCAACCCCACTCACCATAATAGTGTTGCAATATTTCTCGAATTCCTTAAGGTGGTTGAGAGGGATTTCATTTGATGCACCACTATATTGTCGCCTCTCAATCAAGGTAATCATTGCTGGCTTAATTTCAAAATCACTATCCGGAATCAATAATGGAGCAATCCCGCTCTCATAATTGTATGCACCCGGAGTGCCCAACTCCTTCAATGTAACCCTTTGAGCTTCTCCCATGTTCACTTGCACACACAAACTCAAAGGAAAATATTAGTAGCACGACTACAAATGTAGCCTAAAGAAGAAAATCTCTTTGTATTTTTTTTTAGATTAAGGTGTAATAGACTCAACGACAATAGCAATCATCTACGCCATTCCCCGGCAACGACGCCATTTTTGACCCTAGGTGGAAGCTAGGTCATTGGACTAACTTTCCTATGTCAAAACAAAATTTGTAAACTCTCGACACACCTTCATACAAGTATAACGGCAAGTCAAGGATCGAACCCTAGGGAATGGGAGCTAACTACTATTATCTAAGTCAAGCTATCTCGAAGTCAAGGGGGTAGGTGTGTTTGTAATCTAATCAACTAAGAAAAACAAACAAGCAATAGAAATCAATATAATGAAACACTAGGGTTAGTAACCACATATATTAGCAATGAACATAGCAAATTGGGATAGGAAGTTGACTAAGTCGAGTGATGCGAGGGAAGGTCAATTATGCAATCAAGAGAGAGTGATAGGCTAATTTTCTATGGGTTAAACTAGTGCCAACAAAGAGAGACACTAACTAGGAACCTCATAAATCCCCTCGATCAACAAATGTAGGACACAAATCAATGGCCCGTATCAATGTGAACCTACAATGAAATCTAGTGCATCAATCAAAGTTAGCTACTCTTCAATTAAAGCACACATGCACATAATCAAACAATAGATTTAATAACATCATCAACTCCATCAAGATCCCCCAATTCACATCAATTCATCGCATCATATATGTTTCACCATCACCCTAGAAAGCTAACTACTCACAATCTATGGAAATTGCAATCAAAACTAAACCAGTCAATGAAATCATCATATATCAAACAAGCTAAAATCAATCAGAACTTAGTCAAATTTGAGCAATTAACAACACAAATGAAATCTAGAACTAAAGATTGCATTAAGGTAAAGAGATTCTTACAAACTTTCTTCAAAAGTAGGTAGAATCAATCTTCAATCATCAAAATCAATTGTTTCTCTCACTACAATCCTCCTCTTTCTCTCTATAGAATCTAACCTAATTCTATTCTAATTTCTGAAAAGTTGAACTCTAATGATTCTATAATCTTCTTTCTTCTAAAAATAGAAAGAAAATCTATATATAGCAAAACTAACTAAGAGAAGTTAGTTAGATCGTCATCAAATAAACCCATATAGGCACGGCCAACCATAAGGGGGAGCGCGGCCGCGCGACCTGCCATGGTCGCGCACGCTCGCGCCTGGGAGCAGGGGAGCTCTCTTCCCTATCATTCCGATGTTCCTCGTGCGTTCCACTTAATGCTCTTGATAGACACGGAACCTTGCAGTTTATAAACTCCATGTTTGCGGGTTCAAGACTAGAAATCATGCCCCCACGGCTTGAATTCACAGCTCAAGGTCTTTAGGAACTTTCACTTTTCCATGCTTGAGCTTCAAATGGAGACCACTAGACGTCCTAATAAATTCCAAACTCGGGAAGAGGCTCGGGAAGCTTAAAAGACGACCTTAACTTGGAAAATAAAGGAAAACAAGCAAATAAAAGAGAAAATAACAAAATAAACTAAGAAATACATGAAGAAAGAAATCAATCTAAGAAAATGCAAACTAAAAGAAATAAAGATTAAAATCAAGGAAAAACTAAGTAAAAGGGCTAAAGAATAGCATGAAATTCATCCTAAACAAACCAAATGAGTGCCATAAATGACACTCATCATCTTCCTTAAGCTAGGGGATACCGCCTGAAGACTACTACACTTGCAGCTGCCTCCAATTTCCGCTATTTTATGACCATCTTCCACAAGCTAGGGAACACGATCGAATATAACTTCGCTTGAAATCACCTCCTATTTTCTGACAACCTTCCACATCCTAGGGAATGCCGTCGAAGATAACTTCACTTGAAGCCATCCTCAGTTTTCTGACAACACTCCGCAATCTAGGGAACGTCGTCGAAGATAACTCCACTTGCAGCCATCCTCAGTTGTTGTGATAATATTCCGAAGAAAATTACCGAAGACCAACGCTTGTTGATCCTAAAAGCTCGCTTGAACTTTACTGCTTTAATATTTGCTGAAATTTTTGCGGTGCCAGTACGTCTGCGCATTTTGCTCCTTGTGAACCATTACGTTGGTGCCTTTGCTATTTATGAACCATTATGTCGGTGCCTTTACGATGAGCCAATGTTTAGGCGCTTTAAGCTAAGTGAGATGTTCTTTTATCAAGTCAATCACCTATTGTGATTGTAATCGAGCCAATTACTTAATCATGTCAAATTCCTTATAGGGACTAACTGGCATACTAAGGAACCCAAAATTGCCGCATAAGGTCCACATAGTCATTTGTGAGGGCCATGTGTCCCGTCGCTGCACCAGCGCAAGATGGAAATTACTGTCGCCGCAATTCTACGCTGTTGTTGGTCGATAGATGTTGTCACCAAGCGAAAGCCTTGTCGTCTGGCAATGGAGTCGGGTCTTCCCTATTTTGCCCTCGCTGCTGTTGTTCGTGTTTGCGCTCAAATTCACTCTGAATCTTCAACTTGGTCGTGTCCTTTCAACCAAATATTATCAAATCTTTTGCAAATTAAAGCTCTTCATCTTTAATTAATTAATCCATGTAAGTTTTGCTCAAAATCCTCTTTTCTTGGAAGAATTTCATCTTGCCCGCTTGCTCTTTGGAAATGATAGCTTCCTATGCCTTGAAACTCTGTTGAAAAACCTATCCTTCAGGATTTTACCGAGTCTAAGGTGCTTAATCAAAATCTGGATGTGCTCGATCAATCAGGCCGATCGTCAATCTAACTGCGATCAGGCCGACTCTAGTTTATTTGCTAAGCCATTTACGTCGTTTTAACTATAGGGATTTGCTCATCTTTTCTTAGGGGTTGACCTAAGGCTCAATGTTGCTTGACTCATTGCATAATACTTAATTTGTTTTTAACACATAAGACGTGTCATGACTCAACCCAAAGCGTTTTGACACAAATGGCTTGACATGACTCGAGGTCAATTCAACTCGATTGTGACTTGTGTGTGCAAAGTATTGACTCATGACTTATGTGTGCATTCGACTCGAAAACGCATAAAAGAAAAAAAAATCCCGTCATTTTTGTGGAGGGAATTAACTTTCTCCCGATAAAGAAAGACGCAAAAAGACAAGAAGTGAGGTTTTTGAAGGTGCATGTTGAATGAGCTTTAACAAATGTATGGATCAACATTGTATCTTCCGGCGCAAAGATTGTAACATCCTAGGCTATCTCCATTGTTAATTTTGGATGAAAGTATTTAGGTAACTTAGGCACAGAGGCTAAGCACTTCATACTTTGTGATGCAATGATGACAAGGTATGCTTCCACGTTATGTGAAGATTTCGTGACAAAAGGTTCCTAAGGGAAGTATCATTTGGTCATGTATCCGTGCAGTGTGTGAAAGTGACACTAAAGCTAGGCTGCAAAGGCCAAGTGTATGGGAAAGTATTATGAGAAGAGCCAAATAATGGTGACTCTTTAGGCTAGGTATGCTAATGATGTAGGGATCAAGCCCTCAAGTCTAGCTCTAAATGGATAAGGATGAGCATAAGAGATCCCCTTGATATGATCAATTATGAACGTAAATATAAATGCATTTTTATTACTGTCGCACCTCGATGTGAGGTTGCCTACGTATCTGTTAGGAATCAGGCCGAACATAGCTCTAGCCTAACCTCGCACAAGTATGTGTATACCTCGAAGAGGTCTTTTAAGGGTTGTAATGTGGTTAGGATAAAGGTGAAAGAAGAAAGGGATAATGGCTCAAGACCATATATTAGCCCCCAAGATGTGCAACCTTGCTTTTGAATCTTTCTATTTGTATGGCTGAGGTTTCCTCACTTTTAAATTCTCTTATACATTTTTGGTCTCTTTTTTTTTTCTTTTGCATTTTTTTTATATTTGAATCTATTTTGAATAAGTGTGGGCAATCCCGATCATGCGGTCTATCACTCACCCGCATTCATGTTTCTCAGGCACGGTACCGAGCACTCGATAAGAAACACAATCCGAGACGTGTTCATATCAAAGACATGTTTATGTCAAAGACATTGGAACACTTGCCCTTTTGTACACTTTTATTTATTTTTTATATTTTTATTTTATTCCTTTGAAATCACTCAAGTTTTCGTGAAATTGGAATTTGCATAAGTTGCACGCCATCCCATCCCAAGGTTAGGTAGATGTGGTTTTTAAAAAAATGAAGGTCTATCGTTAGACGAGGCTCAGAGTGGTTTATGAGGAAAGGATTATATTATTAGAAAGGGTGAAAGTGATATGATAGGGCAACAAGAGGTGACTCAAATCATTGATATACCTTGTGCTTAGTTCGACATGGACCTTATTTTTTTATTTTTTTATTTTTTTTGGTGCAATGCGATGATCATATGCAAGGAAATAAATTCTCATTTTATTAAAATGGAAAAAGAAAAAACCTACAAAGTAAATCTAAGGAGAATAAAAGGTGCCTATGCTAGACTTATTGGGGAAATGAAGAATGAAATGGAAAAAGAGGCCATGAAATCTTGTCGTTGATCGGGATAGGATAGGTCGTTAAACTACCACCCTAATCAAATTAACAATTTATAAAGCCTAAACCTACACTAAGATAGTTAGTAGCAAGTAGAGGGTCGAACCACTAGGGAAGCACGCTAATTCAACATCTAATATCACTAATGCAAGAGTAAAAAGGGGATTGTTTTGTTGGTTTTGTTGATTGGAACACTAAAACTACAAGTAAGCAAGAAAATGATGATTAAAACCAATAGAAAATGACGCTAGGGATTCGGGGGTTTCAAACATGCATTAGAAAGAGGGGAATAATGATAGTTATCATGACGAACATGCCAAAGAACACAAGATTCTACCTAAACAATTCATTCTCATGCAATAGTCTAGGAAAATCAATAAAAGAAGTCAATGCTAATTAGGATCATTCTCATACATCCTATTAGACACAAGCAAATCAAGAGAATAAAGAAGCACAATACATGAAACTCCATTTTAACAACTCATTCTCATGCAATCATTAAAACAGAGGTGATCTTAATCTAGTTCAAATCATTTTCATGCATTTAAACTAGGAGACAATCAAATAAAGTGCAACAATAATCCCAAGCCATTAAAAATCATGTCTTTCATCAATTTAAGGCATGTAATCAATCCAACTATCATCATTCATCCATCATTCAATACATATCTTCCACCCCCTTCCCCTAGCTAAGAGTTTAGCCTAGAGAAGGGAGATTAAACATAATATCAAAACTAGAAATAAACACAAGAAACTCAAACCAAAACATGATTGAAATATATGAAATCAATAATAACTAGATAAACTAATAAGATAGACAAAAATAAATAAAAATAAAACAAATAAATAATATTAAAGGAAAGGAGAAGAGATTACTAAAGAAAGGATTGAAGAAAGATTAAAACTTGGATACTTGCTTGATTGATGGAAGATTAAAGCTTGAGCAAAGTTGAATACAACAAAGGAGGCTTGAATAACAATCTATTTTCTCTCTCTAGATTAGGCTAATGTTCTATGGAATTAGTACTAAGTGTCTCTCTATTACAAAGAGTCCCGTCTATATATATGTGGCTCCACCCAAAAGAAAGAGACTTGGACAACAAGGCGCAAATAAATCATAAACCCAGCCGTGCGCGCCCACACATGAGTCCTGCGCGCCCGCACACAGTGTTTGTGCACCCTCTCAGCGTAGTGCGCGGCCGCAACTTTGAGGGTACGGGGAAAATGAGCGCGCCCGCACATGAGTCCTGCGCGCCCGCGCATCGGTGTGTGCGCCCGCACATAAGTCGCGCAAACTCTCTTGTTTTGCTCTGTTTCTTCATTCTGGCTGTGCGGGTTCTGACAGGGCTGCGCACCCGCACAGCTTCACATGTGCGCCCGCATAGAAGCCGCACAGTACCCCGCGCACAACAGATAGCTTGGCTTCTTGATATCCTCTTACTTTCGGCACATAATACCTACAAAACCAAAGCATAGAGATCAAAATAAAAACAAAGCGAGAAGACTAAGAGAAGGGAAGATAAGGGAGAAAAGGAAAGAGGAAGCAAAACTAAGTAAAAATGCTTAGAAAAAGGGCCAAACAAGCGCAAATGAGGGGAAAATCCTTAGAGAAAAAGGATAAAAGAGTGGCATAAATGCCACTCATCAGCCGTTGAAGCCCGCCTTGTGTCTTGTGCTTATCATTACTCAGCCTTCTTGCTAGCTAGAGGCAATGGGATCTTGTTTTCTTCTATGAGATCTTGAATGAGATTTTGAAATCTGTGACATTTATCGGTGGTATGACCATTTCCTTAATGGTACTTGCAATAAGAATTGGGATTCCATCTTAATGATCGCTTTTCTGGCGTTGGATCTTTAGTAGGGCCAATAAGTTTGATTAATCCTCGATCATAGAGACGATCGAAAGAAACATCATAGGTCATTTCAATGGGTGTGAACTCTCTTTTGGGTTTCTTTTTAGATCCTTGATTATCCATTGCTAAGATACCGTTATGGTCAAAGGTACTAATATTGTTACTAGAGTAGGTGTTTTCGGAAGAAGAAGGATTGTCGTTCTTCTTTCCTTTCCAGCCATTGTGGTTACTACTATTAGTAGGTTTTTGCTTTAAGAGGTCATCTTCAATTTCAATATCTATGTCATAGACAGCGTTGAAAGTATTCAAATTATGTTGATATTTCAAATGTTTTGAATACTTCTCTTGGAGATTCTTGATAAACATCCTTACAGATTCTTTTTGGGTGGGCACCTCAATCATCTAAGCGGAAGTTTCCCTCCACTTATTAAAGAAAGAAGTAAAGCCTTCATTCTCATTTTGTCTTAGCATATCAAGTTGTCTATAGTGGGTTTTGACTTGAATATTACACTTATATCTATCAATGAAAGCGTTTTTTAGTCCATCCCAAGTAGAGGTTTTCTCTTTATCAAGAGAAAAGAACCAATGTTTACAAACGGTTTCTAAAGATATTGAGAATAAAGAGTGAAAAATATTCTTCTCAATCCCCTTAATGTTCATTATAGTTTCAAAGGCCCTTATGTGAAAGTAAGGATTGTCTGTTGGCTAGAACTTAGGGATGTCATTGGCATTAAACTTCTGCGGAAGAAGCTCCTTGTCCACTGAGACCCCTTTTGAGCTAATGCCTTGGAACTTATAATCATTAGAGAGTTTCCTCAAGCTTTCTTGCATGAGCTCCATTCGTTGTTACTTCATAGGGTCATTAATTTGAAGGGTCACAACCTTCATCATCACAGTCATGCTAGCCACGTCTTTCCTAAGGTCATTGACTTCTTCTTGACTTGCCATTATCTTCTTTGCTTTTCTCTTTTCACGAATCGGTTTATAAAAAAGCGAGACTTGAACAAAGGTATTGTCTTTAATTAATCGCCTATCTCTCCTTGACCAAGTGCTATGGAAAGGGAAGTTAGGGGTAAGTTTTTTTATTAATTATTTTGACTCAAGCTCTAGTCAACATGCAATGGATGGGAAGAAAACATGGAAGGAAATAGAAATGGGATGGAACCTCAACTCAAATGACGGAATAACAACTCATGCATGAACCTAAAACATGATCATGGTGTGAGAAGAGTATGTACAAAGTGTGTGTTAAGACTAGTGAGTGTAGGTGACATGATAAGACTTTTTTCATGACTATGTGACTAGACTCGAACAAAGACTAAGTTAAGACCTCATGTATGTGCACTAAACTGGACAGGTTGTAGTATTTTAGTCATAACATTTTTTATCTGCGACTCTGAATTGAACGAAACCAACACCAAATACAAAATAAAACTCGGAGCTACAAATCCATAGGCTGTACGACTTGTGATTCTTTCTAGAACTACGGCTATGACAAAAATAAGTTGACGTTTATGCAGTATATGGGAATAAAAATTCGGGTTGACTCAAAGGAACTATGACTCGATTCTAGACATATTTATTAGTTTAAATTAATTAATTAATTAATTAAGCAAATTCCTTTTGTTCTTGGTTAGTTTATTTAAGCATATTCATAATTACAAGTCAAACAAAACGGTTAGTTTAATCACATGTAAGTTATGCACAAGCAAAAAATGCATAAGTAGTCAAGTAATCAGAACATGATGCAATGAGTTTGCAAGCTAATTATGGCTCTAGTTCTCTAAATTTCAGGATATGGGTTAGTAAAAAAGGGTCCATGGTTATGAGTCCAGATGCACCGCGCGGAAGCTTACCTTGGGAAGGGTTGACGCGAGTGGATGGGACCCCGCAAGTTAAACTTGCTTCCATGGTTTGTGTATTCAACAAACTCGGATGTACCCTTCGTTGCCAGGAGCGTTCGATTGGGTAGATGGAGTGTGAATTCGCAAAGGGTTATGGCCATATGTAGAACACAATAAGGAAGTAAAACCGAGAAAACAGTACTAGAAAACTAGTCGAAACAAGAAGTTAGATTTATGGCTCAGTATTGGAAGAATTCGGTGCAAGAAAATAGCGTTGTCGCAAGACGCTGGCACTGTCGCCAGACGACGGCGCCATCGTTTGGCGCTGACATTTTTTTCTCAGCGCTAATTCCTACATGCCTCGGCAGCTTTCTATTCTTGAATTTTCCAGTTTTTTTCGCAGCATTATTTCGATTTTAGTTGTGAAAGATATTTCCCTAGATTCCTACATGTAAAAATCTTATGTTTTTCACGCATTACGGATGGTCTTTCCAATGCGAACGTTTTTATGCTTATGCCAATAATGTCAATCAAAATTACGCACATGAAATACTTATAACTTTTCGAGTCTCATCCACTCATTATAAATCATTGCCAAAATAAATTTTAGGAATTAAAATAGAAATCATCCCCAGTTGATCAGTCGCCAAAAACTATTGGAAATATTTCAAGCCATCCAACACTTGAGCCCTACTGTGATCATACACATACTTAAACATGGTGGCATCCAAAGGGAAGGAAGATAGAGTAAAAGAGTTGCCAACAAGTTTTAGGAACTTGTAAACTGTTCACAGGGTGAAGGTTACACCACTTAATGATCAAGGAGATCGTTAACTCCAATAGGTATGGAACCATGACTCGAAGTTCGGGGATGAAGGTACAAATCCAACCTAAAAGAGAATAAACTTGCCCTAAAAATAGGACTCTACTTTATTCTTCTAGTATTCATGTGCGCTTTCTGACTAACATACAATCAATAGGTTTACTCTAAGCCTGTTTAATCTATGTTGGTTGAATATTAATGCACAAACAAAACTATTATTGGCGATCACTTGAATTATAATAATATTAACCCTAAACAAGATTATTAATTATCTTATTAAGCGTGATTACAAGTACAAATTTGCTTTAAACCTGCAGAAAAGGCGTGATCAAGCAATAACAATAATATATCATATAAAGCAACATAAAAATCATCATCATAATAATAATTATCATAATCATGTTAAAGCATAATAATACTAGCAAGATTCTAGGCATGATACTAACAAGATTAATAACAAACCCTAGCATGTCACTAAACATTAAAGATCAATTCTTTATCCCTAACATGTTACTAACATGATATTAGGAAAGAAATACGAAGCATAACAATAATCATACTTCATATTAGAAATTTTAGTTATTACCCTAAACATGATACTAGGAATCGATAAAACATTCTAACATGGTGCTAGGAATCAACAAAATAATCTAAGCATGATTTCTATATCAAATGATCAATAAAGCAAATAAATTACTTACTTCGATGCCTCGTACCTCTTTCTAATAACAAAATACACACATTAGTAACTTAAAGGAAAATATTAAAAAAAAAATTAAATTAAATAATTGAAATAGAGATTTGGGACCAATAAAACCCTCAGAAATATCACACCTTTCACGTCTAGGGCGAAGGAAACTTCAAACTTGGCTAGGTGTGTCTAGAACTAATGTATGAGGAATTTTGAGAGAGGGATGATTTAGAAAAATAATAGAGAGAGAAAGCTTCGAGCTTTTAGAGAGAGAGATTGATGATTAGAGATGTCGATGATTTGAAAATAGGGAGATACGACCCCTATTTGTAGGAAAAATAGCACGCGATCAAAGAAAATCATATTCAGAATAAAATACCTCATGTCGTAAACGACAAGAGTCAGCGCTAGACGACAAGCTCAGCGCCACACGACAAGCTCGTCGCCAGATGACGAAGGCCAGCGCCTGGCGATGACTCTATCGTCTCGCGCTAGTTTAAAAGTCAACGCGCTTTTACACGCAGAATCACCTTCTAAGCCAGTTACAGGTAATTCTGCATCCAAGCAGTTTAAAAATCAAATTTAATATATTTTATTCTAAATAAAACATCTTTTAAAAATATAATTATCAATCCTAACCTCATTAGAATTAAATAGACCCTTCTAGATATTCCTAGAAGACTAAAATCAATCCTAATCACTTTAGGAATAATAATTAATAGGCCCTTTTCTAGATCATTGGGCCACATTAAAAATCATTGGGCCTAATTTAATTTAATGCATAACTTCCTCATAATTCATCGGAATTGGGCTTATAATATATCATTGGAAAACTCTTTTCGAGCCCAATATAACTACACAATTATTAGACCCTTATCATGGACCAAACTAAATTGGACCGTCTATTTTTCGTAAAATAGAGTAAGAAAAAAAATATTTTTGAAAACAGAAAGAAGAGAAATTTTAATAAAAATATCCTCATCTTTAGACTTTCCACACTTTCGCTTCGTTTGATAATCAAATAATGTGGAAGGTATTCATCACTAGGTTTGGTTGTGGGGAGACACATTTGGGTGTCTACAACATGTAATAGCATCCCAAGTAGCGATCTTTTCTTAATCTAAAAGGAAAAATCATCGTTGACATACGGTTTCAAGGGAAAGTGGGAAGAGTGTATGGAAGACTGTCCTATCAATTCCCTTAATGTCCATGATTTTTTCAAAATCCCTTAAGTAAAAGTAAGTATTGTCAATTGGCTTGAACTTAGGGATGTCATTGGCATTGAACTTTTGCGGAAGAAGTTCCCTATCCACTAAGACCCCTTGTGAGCTAATCCCATGAAACTTGTAGTCATAGGACACTTGGTTAATGCTCTCCTCCATGCGGTCAAACTGTAGTTGCCTTCTAGGGTCATTAACTTGATGAGCAAGAGTCTTGTTTACCTAAGTTAGTCCATTGATGTTTTGTTTCATCTCATCAACTTCCTGTTCGGTAGCCATTACTTTGAACTTTTTTTTGTGCCGGATTAGTTTATCAAAGAGTAAAACTTGGACGAAAGTATTGTCCTTGATTAAGTGCCCTTCTCTTCTTAGGCAAGTGTTATTGAAAGGGAAGTAATGGATAATTATTGTTAATCATTTGACTCAAACTTGAATCAACATGCACAGATGGGGAAAAACATGGAATATAAGGGGAATGATATGTATAGAGGAAGCATGTAAGATAAAAGTAGAAAGTGTTATAGAAGAAAGGTGTGAGGTATGTAATGTACGAAAAGTGATGTGAAAAAATGTTAAAAGCTATAGAAATTTCTGAAATAAGATGGACCTTGAACTAAAATGACGGAAAGGATGACTCATGCATGAACCTAAGACATGGTCAAATACAAAGTGTGTGCTTTTGATTAGTGTGTAAAAGTGATATGCTTGACACTTGTGTAAGACCATGGGCTATGTGACTTGACTTGATCAATAACAAAACTACAACTTTGATTTATAACCAATTAATGATTAGACTCCATGCGAAGGCTAGAACAAGAAACTGGACCATTGCATTACCAATGGCACTGTCGCGTCAGCTGTTTAGCATATTGAAACGTTGGTTTGAACTTGTTTCCAGTGTTTAAATAAAAAAGGGTGAGCCTATAGTTGTTCTATGTCATGTTAATTCGAATATTATTAGAGTTTAACTATCCAAATTAATCAAATTACTAATTACGCAAAGTCCTTTAGTCATCAAATAAGTTTATTTAGACTTATTATTAATCAAAACTAAAACAAATGGTTAACTTAATCACACATAGTTTATACACAAGCAAAGAGTGCACAAATAGTTAAATAGTCACAATATGATACAATGAGTTTGCAACCTAACCATGGCCCTAGTTCTCTAAATTTCAAGGATTATGGTAGTTAAAAAGGGTCCATGGTTATGAGTCAGGATGCATCGCGCGGAAGCCTTACATTTGGAAGGGTTTACACATATGGATGGGACCCCGCAAGTTAAACTTGCTTCCATGGTTTGGTGAATTTACAAAATCAGATCTACCTTTCGTTGCACAGAGAGTTCGATTGGGTAGATGGAGCGTAAATCCCCAGAGGGTTATGGACATATTTAGAACACATATAGGTTTCAAAATTGAAGAAAAAAAATCAATTAGGAAGTAAAATCAACCAAACGGTACTCGAATCGGTCAAAACAAGAAAGCAGGTTTTGACTTGGTATTCGAAGAACTCGATGCGAGAAAACAGTATCCATCGCGAGGAGATGGATCTATTGCGTCGCGAAAAGGCCATTGCACTGTGACGGAAGTTGTTGTCTTGCGACAGTTCCTACATGCCTCGACAGTTTTTTGTGTTCTCGGGATTTTCCGATTTCGTAGCGTTTTTTTCGATTCTAGTTGTGAAAGGTATTTCCCAATTTTCCTACATGTCAAAATCCTATGTTTTTTACGCATTAAGGATGGTATTTCCAATGCCGACATTTTTATACTTATGCAACAATGTTAATCAAAATTACGCACATGAATATTTAGAACGTTTCAAGTCTCATCCACTCATTCTAAATTATTGCCAAAACAAACTTTAGGAACTAAAATAGAAATACTTTCCAATAGCGTCGCCAAAAAATATGTAGGGAACATTTCAAGGATCAACTTTGAGCCCCACTGTGATCATGCACATAAGCATGAAAGTGTCCAAAGGGAAGGAAGCTAGAGCAAAAGAGTCGCCAATAAGTTTTAGGAAATTGTAAACCGTTAACAAGGTGAAGGTTACACCCCTTCATGATCACAAAGATTGCTAACCCCATAATGGTCCGGAACCATGACTAGATATTTGGGGATGAAGGTACGAATCCAACCTAAAATAGATTGAACCCGTCCTAAACATGCCTCTAATTTGTTCTTCTGATATTCATGTGCGCTTTCCAATTAACATATAATCAATAAATTAATCCTAACCTGTTTATCTATGTTTACTAATTATTAATGCACAAATAAATATATTATTGGCAATCACTTGAATTAAAATCATATTAATCTATATAAAATTATTAGTTATCTAATTAAGTGTGATTTCAAGCACAAATTCCCTTTAAACCTACAAGAGAGAGATTGTTAAGAAATAACAATAATAACATCAAGCAACATAATAACATTGACAAGATTAACTTCACAAATCATCATCATAATAATAATATCATCAAAGCATAATAATGTTAACAAGATCCTAGGCATGATACTAACATGATTAATAACAAATCCTAGTATGTCACTTAACTATAATAATCAAAGCTTTGTCCCTAACATGATACTAGAATGCAATAAAGACATCCTAACATGATACTAGGAATTAAAAAAATAATCTAAGTATGATTTCTATATCAAAAGAATAATTAAGAAGTAATCTAATTAATTACTTTGCAAAAGCCATAACTGATGTGGGTAGTGCGTGACTGAGAGGGGTACGTGCTAGCTCCGATTTACTGAAAAAGGGAGGCCAAAAGAGGGTTGCTGCCACCTCTTCTTCTGTTTAGGGCCCAAAAAAGCAAAGAAGTGAAGAGGTTACTTCGAAGCTATATGATGACCTTGACGCTTTTGACATGGAAGTACAAAAAGTTCTTATGGATTTTATGATCATTCAAGATGGAGAGGATGCTGCGCCGACTCAACACCCGAAGGAATTATGAAGATAATCATTAGGAATTGTAGGGGAATTAATGACCCCACTCTACCCTACTCATCCATATCTAGTGTGGTTATTAGCTTCTAATTCACCTACTTTTATGTTTATTTCAAAGACAAAGATGCTTTTTAGTGATGTTAGTAATTTGGTTGTAAAGTTTGCTCCTAATTTTTATTTTGGAGTAGACTCGAATGGTACTAGAGGAGGTCTTGCTTTGTTTTTTTGTTATTTGGGTGATAACTTTTGTGTTGCCTCTTCTCCTAACTACATCTTTTGTAAGTTAGTTGATGTTAATGGAACTTGTCGTAGAAATGTTTTATTTTTGTACAGAGCGTCTAAAGTTGAGGACAGGGCTAAGGTGTGAGATCATTTACTCTTACTTTTACATAATACTCCCAATGTGTTAATTATGGGAGACATAAATTAATTAAAGTCCTTAAGTGATATGATAGGGGGTTCAAGTGTGATAAAGGGGATAAATAGTTTTCTTGATTGGAGATTTCAAAGTGATTTACTTGAAGTTCCTTTCTCCGGCCCTCGTTTTACTTGGTCTAACAAAGAATCGTTTCAATCTTAATTATGGAGCGATTAAACAGGGCTTACTCATCTTCACAATGGTTCAATGAGTTCCCGGATTGAAGGGTAATTCATTAGCCTATCACTGTTTCGGATCATGCGGCAATTACTTATGATAAAAACTCCATGGTGTTGAAGTCGAATAGGCTGTATCAAATTGAAACTTGGTGCTTAATTTTTCCAGAAATTAAGAACTTTATTGATGAGGTTTGGAGTATGGAATGCAAAGGTTCGATTATGTTCAAGCAAGCTTAAAGATGTAAGTGGCTGCAGAATAAAATATAAAAATGGCGCTTGAATAACAAAAAAATTTGGGGTTTAAATTGGAGGAAATATTCGAGTGAGCTACAAGCTCAAGGAAAAAATATTACCTGTTTACAAGAAGGGGCTAATTATGTGCAAGCTATCAATGGGCAAGTTTCAAAGAGTACTTTGGAGTTTCGTTACTGGAAACAACAAATGAAGGATAAATAGATTAAGGAAAGGGACTGCCCTTCTACCATGATGTACAACCGGATTAAGCAACCTCAGAAAAGACAAGAGATCTTCACTTTGAGGAGAGGTGATGACGAATGGGTGATTGGCCAAAAGAATTTGGAAACTCTTATTCATGATACCCTTAAAGAAGTTTACATTCCGGCTAGTATGGTTGCGGATAGCCATGAGGAATGTATAGATTTAGTCCTTAGGGAGCTAGTCTTGCCAAGAATTTTAGAGGTGGATGCAAGTAATCTAGTCAAACCCTTTAATGCGCAGGAAATTCAGAAGGCGATGTTTTCTATTCATAATCTAAAGGCGCCATGGCCGAACGGGTTTATAGCAGAGTTTTTTCATCAACATTGGGATAAGGTTGGTAGCTCTGTAGTCGAGTCGGTACAATATTTTTTCTCTATAGGATACTTGTTAAAAGAGGTCAATGCCTCTTTGTTAGTGATTCTTCCAAAAGTGGATACGCCGGATTTGGCTACGCAATTCCGTCCCATGAGTCTATGCAATACGATTTATGATGTGAATGCAAAGGGCAATTCTTTTGAAGATCCTATCACTCAACTACTCAACCGTATGGGCTTTGATGTTGATAAGAAACAAGATTGGGTGACAAGACTCACATGGAGAAACAAGTCAAGCTCAAGAGGCCGAAATCCTAGGTTAGGAGTCTTTATTCCTATTCTATCTTTAGATGCTTTCTATTTTTAGCCCCAAGGTTTTGGGATCCACTTAGATTCGTTTCATTTAGTTTGTCTTAGTTTAATTACTTGTTTTTAGTCTTATTTTCTTTTAATTAGAGTTTGATGTAATTTAGAAAAGTTTAAGATTCCAAAATGTACTAAGAAAACGTGTAAAGGGGTGATTTGGAGGTTTACTTAGTGTCCAAGGCTGTTTTGGCTTGTTTGGAGTCCAAGTTTACTTAGGAATGTGATCTAGGATATTTTAGGAATATCTTAAGAAACTTAGGAAATCTAATTATAGTAGATTTTGGTAGATTATTAGCTTATAAATAAGGCACAAAGGCTGTAATCTTTCATACCTATATTCGAAAAAAATTCAGACCTTGTGCATTGTTTTGCATTATTCTTGCATGAGTGTCTGTTACGTGCTTGCTTAATAATCAATTCAGGAGGTGAGTTTAGAGTTAAGAACGTCAAATTACTTAGTTTTAGGAGGTGGTATAGGTATTTGATCAGTCAAGTAATTCGTTCTAGGAGATGGTCGAGTTTCTTGTCATATCGGTTCATTTTCTACAAAATAATATTTTCCCACACACTTACCCCTTGCGACCTAACTTTAGTAGGACTCGGTAGCAACATGTTGGTCTGTACAAGTAGCCCCTGCTAGCCGAGCTATGTTCTCGAAGCTTATGCTTTGATTTTGTGCTTGTGCTTCGAAATTTTTATTTCGAAGGAACGACTTGGTTGTCCCTGGGTTAGCTGTGCAGTAACATTCTTTAATTTTTTTTCCCTCTTTTTTCCTTTTCTTTTCTTTTCTCTTAATGTTCTATTCATCAAATTTCCCAAATAACAAAAAACTTACCAACATATGATCAAACGGATCAAAATCCGGAGACCGGTCATTTTAGTGACCAGTATCCGCGCGTAACTTAGTAGGTCGCGCTGGCCAGGCGCGCTGTCACGCGCAACTAATTTAATTGGCTCGGAATTGGGCTTATAATATACCGTTTGAAAGCTCTTTGAAAGGGCTATCAATTTGTATAGGACTTTAATGGGAATTTGATAGTTGGTTCATCTAAACAAATCCCCACCCAAAACCAAAATATCAGACCCCCAAAAAATTCCCTTCTGCTTCGATTTTGAAAAAATTTAATGATCATATATGGTTCCAAACAACATTATATCCATGTGGGTTGCGTAAGCAACCAGGATGGCCAAGAGCATGCTTGGGGCTCATCAAAGCGGACTAGTGCTCAAATAAGAAAGCTCACAATACGCCCCAAGGCGTTCGTTATACTAATGTAACTTCCACTTATACAGTTATACAGTTATACTATATACATATAGCCCATGCATTAATATATGTTTGATTATCAATTAGAAATATGAATATGTGTTGTGTTTAGCAGGAGGTTTTAACCCGATTCCCTTTCAAAGCTCGCGCGAAACGCACTATCGGACAGGCTTCCCCAGTTTAGTATTTTGGCCATAACTTCCTCATTATTCATCGGAATTGGGCTTATAATACATCGTTAGAAAGGTCTTTTCAAGGCCTATCTGCAATTTTAAACCTCTTTAGGCATGATTACTTGGTAGTAATTTGTGTTAACCTAAAAATCTGGCAAAAACTTTGTGAACTCATGTACTCTTCTCCCTCTTGTCCTAAACACTCACCTTCGGGCTAATGAGCCCCTTAGATGGGCGATTATGTGCCTGACGCCCCTTAGGGCTAATGAGCCCCTTGGATGGGCGGTCTTCGACGAAATTTGTTGAGTTTGGACTATAGGTCTTTGCTAATCTGTTTTTTTAAGGGTTGACCTAAGGTTTAGCGTTGCTTGACTCATTGAATAAAACTTAATGTATTTTTAATACGTGTGACTTGTCATGACTCGACTCAAAGCGTCAAAACTGATGAGAGAGTTGGTGACTTTCTTCCCTCTCACTGAATTAAGATATATGCCTCCAGTCCTAAGACATGTATTTCTATAAACTAAATGAGCTAAAATGTCACATGGATGGAATGAGATTGATAATTATTCTGCAATTTAATCCATCATGTACGCTGTGATATGGAATCGTCGCACGACTTGCTTGCTTACAACATGTGAAGCGCCTAGTCTATGGCAAGTCGTGCCATCTACCAGTTGAAATTGAATATGAAAAACAACTAGAAGCTCTACATCTTATCCAATGCTATCAAACTCGTATGGATAAGCATTTTAATAAGAAGGTCAAGACAAGAAACATAAAAGTTTTTAGGGATTTGATTGTGAGTAGTCCTGAAAACAAGCTGAGATCTTACTCATTTGCTCTTTGATCTTGTCCGTTGCAGCCACAGTGACATTATTTTGATTGTCTTGCTCTACTGTGTTGACTCTGGTAGTGAGCTCTTGCATCATAGTAGACAATCTCTCGATGGACCTGCTAATGTTCTCAATATCCTCCTTAGAATCCATTGAAAGGTGATAAGTTATGCGGAGATGGAGAAATTATATTTGAACGCCTCTTGTATTTACGAGATGGTTGCGGTAATGATTTGAGCCGTATTAATCTACCCCTTCTCCTTGACCAAGTATTGTGAAATAAAACAATTCACTTAATTGGTTGACTCATTGCTCAAGATTGGAAAGTAAGGGAAAAAATAGACGTTTTAAAATAGGTGAGAAAAACTCCACTAATTTTTTTATTATGACGAAAAAGGGTACATGAACCTAGTATACAATCATAAACGACCTGGTGCACGACTCGAGTTGGAACATACAGAAAGTGTGTGGAATATACTTGAGTCGTGAGTGATTAAGTGATGTTATAAGACTCATGGTATGATCGTATGGCTAGACATGTAATAAAAATGACTGACACAAAGACAAAATTAGCACGGAAGACCAAAATAAGGGCTGACTGGACTTAAACTTGGGGACCGTGTCATGGTAAAGGACGCCGTGACATGGTACCGATTGCCGTGACGCGACGTTTTATTGCCGTGGCACGGTTTTCAGTTCAAAGTTTTTATGTGATTTTACAAGTTTTATTTTATTTATTTTATTTTTTTAGAGTTTGTGCTAATTACTAAGTGAGTACGGTCCATTAGCAATTGTTAGTCATAAAATAATCTAGCATAGACAAAGAAATATCGTTAAGGTTAGGATCAAAATGACCAAACATACACACTTAGGACACGTAGGCACAATAATGCAAAGAATAGTTTGCAACCTAATGTCCAGATCTATGTTCCACTATGGTCAGGTTTTATTTGGTGTCAAAAGGATACCATGGATAAGAGTTTGGACGCGTTAGCAAGGCAGCCTTCCTTGAGGGTGTATGCCAACGGGCACCTCCGCGAGTTCGTGATGCAATCAAACTCGACTCCATGGTTTGGGTGGATTTAAAAACTCAGATGAACCCTTATTTCCATCAGCGTTTTAGGGTTGATAGAGCTTAAATCTCCCGGGGCTAAGACGTATGTAGAACACACACGTTTTTTTAGAAAAATAAAAGGAAGCTAACTGTGACAAGAGAAATAAAGCCACTGGCAGGATTTCAAGACTGCCGCGACACGACAGAATCTACGGTGTCACGGTGCCTTGCGCCATGACACAGCAAGCTCTGTCGTGGCGCGACAATCAGGAAATTTAACTGGTACCCCTATTTTCTTCGTTTTCGACCAGGTTATCCAATTTTTCCTACGGGACAGACATGAAATACGACGTTAAAACGTCTATGCATATATAAAAATGCTAATTTATTCACAGGAATATTTTCAAAAATCTTTCAAGTCTCATCCACTCATCTTAATTAAATACCGATCACTTAAATCGATAAATAACCAAGAATCCTCCCCAGTGGAGTCGCCAAATGTAGGCGTCGTTCGAAGTGCGCCTACGTTAAAGCATGTTGTGAATACGCTTGGCACTCATAGGAAGTGGGAATTGGCATAATACGATTAGGGACAAAGCAAAGTAGGGAGTCTTTAACAAGATTTTAAGGAACTTGTAAACCGTTCACGGGTCATTTAAGGCAACCACGATTAAGGGACAACGAAAGGCAACAATGATTGACCCGTGAAGGTTACACCCCATTCATAATCCATGAGATTACTAACTCCATATGGTTCGGAACTACAAAAGGAGGATTGGGGATTATGGTACGAAGTGAGTCATGGAGTCACATTCGCCCGTATTGGCCTCTACTCGATTCTTATGACGAAAAGTGATTCCTGCAATCTCAAAGGCATGCGAACAAAATATTCAATTTGCTCCAAACTATTATTAGTCTAAATTGGTTAAATATTACTGCAACACATTATTCTAAAATATTGTGATCAATTCGATTAACAACCAGATTAAAAAGGATCCTAAACCGATTGTCCAAATTATCTTATTAGGCGTGATTTTCAATTACATATTCCATTTAAACATGCAATATGGTGATCGTAAAAAATATAATAGAATAAAAATTAATATTGGTAGCAATTTAACAATAATAGCGTTAGTCAAGTCGAATAATAAATTAACCTAATCATGATACTAGCAATATAAAAATAAAAAAGTAATTAAATTAATTAATTACATACTCACATTCCTCTCGTTCCCTTAATTTGCTACATCATGAATCAATTGTAAGTAACTTCAATAAAAATAATAAATCAAATGTAAATTAAATTAATTAAAAACTAGAGTTGATTTGGTCAAAACTCTCAGTTATTGGTACCTTTCATGCCTTGGTTTCAGGACGGAACCTCGGGTGTTGTATGGACTCCTTGGAGTGCTTAAGGGAAAAATGGTGTAATTAGAAATATGGGTTTAAGGCTTTGAATATGAGGGAGAGAGAGAAGAGAATGATTTTTGGTATAAAAGAGGGGAAGAGAAAATGATTTGATGCCCCGAACTGTAGAAAGAAGTGGGTATTTATAGGGAAAATGAGTAGAGGGAACACACGGATCCCTAAAAAGATAAAAACCCTAGTTTTGGGGCACCGTGACGCGGCAGAGGTTGTCGCGACACGGCAAAGGACGCCGCGACATGACAAAATATGCCGTGACACGGGGAAAATTAGTGTGACGCGGGACAACTTGGTGTGGCACGGGACAGAAAACAGGCTACAAAAGATAAAACACGTTAAGGATCACGCGGAGAAAACACGGAGTAATCCCGTGCCACGGGATGGGCATCGTGACACGGTTCTGTCCACCGTGGCACAAAACACAATGCTATGTCGCAATGTATAGTATGTCCAAATCGCGTCCAGATTCATTAGCGCGTGAGAAAATGCGGAAAAAGCACTGTGACACGGTGAGAAATACCATTTCACGGCAACGGGTACCGTGCCACTGTTGATTTTCATGAGGAAAAAACAGGAATAAACCACTGTGAAACGTTGTAATTTACCGTGTCACAGCACCAGGCACCGTGCCACAGCATTAGGCGCCGTGACATGGTGCTTATACATTGTGCGCGATAATTCCAGTTTTTTTAAGCGTTTTTGAAATTATAATAACTTTTGATCCGTAACTTGGAATATATCATATTATATATCATTTGAAAGCTTATCAAGTCTAATTTCCAACCCAATTAGAGTCAGGTCAAAATGATTTGTAGATTTTATGATATGGCCGTTTTAGTAGAAGAGTGTTGGTTTTGGGCCAAGTTTAGTGTTTGGCTCATATCTTCTTCGTTTTAAATCGGAATTGGGCTTATGATATATTTTTGGAAAGCTTATTTCAAGACCTACCCAACAAAATAATGATTAGATCAAAATTATAAGGAAACAAAATCAGTTTCTCTCGGTTTTGCGATGTGGACACGAAAAGAGGAAAACAAATTATGGTTTATGGAAATGAGCTAGGAAATGGATTGGTTTATGAAATGTATTGAATGGAAATATGTATTAAGCACTCCAAAGATTAAATAATAAACCCGATCAATAATGGCGGTGAAAGGTTGTTCATCATAGGGTTTGGTTTTTGGTGAGAAATTTTTAGGTGTCTATAGTGAGTAACCATTGTTTGGAGCTCTGGTCGTGAACCTGTTTCCTTTGACATCGTCGTTCATTACATTCTGCAAAAAAATATAAGATAAAACAATGGATATTCCTTTGAATACTTAGTTAGTGAATTATCGTATGCATTTGAAATATTTTGTTAAAATAAACGCTATTTCTAAGTATATCATATATATTAGATATGTAGGTAGTATAAAGCAATAATGATAAAAAAACATACAAGATGACGAAATCAAATGTATTTCAATGGGTTAGAGTTTACTTTCATGTTGCAAGGAATATTTCAAGCATTACCCCAAACTGGAACCCCACTGTGATCATACACTTAAGCATGGTGGTGTCCAAAGGGAAGGAAGCTAGAGCAAAAGAGTCGCCAACAAGTTTTAGGAACTTGTAAACCGTTTACAGGGTGAAGGTTACACCCCTTAACGATCCATGAGATTGTTAACTCCAATAGGTCTGGAACCAAGACTGGAAGTTCGGGGATGAAGGTACAAATCCAATCTAAAAGAGACTGAACCTGCCCTAATAATAGGCCTCTACTTTATTCTTCTCGTGTTCATGTGCGCTTTCTGACTAACATGCAATCAATAAGTTTACCCTAAACCTGTTTAATCTATGTTGGTTGATTATTAATGCACAAATAAAACTATTATTGGCGATCACTTGAATTATAATCATATTAACCCTAAAAAAGATTATTAATTATCTTATTAAGCGTGATTACAAGCACAAATTCCCTTTAAACATGCATAAAAGGCGTGATCAAGCAATAACAATAAATATCAATCAAGCAACATAATAATCATAATTATAATAACAATCATAATCATAATAATAATCATAATCATGTTAAAGCATAATATAAATAGCAAAATCCTAGGCATGATACTAACAAGATAAAATACAAACCCTAGCATGTCACTAAGCATCAAATATCAAAGCTTTAGCCCTAACATGATACTAACGTGCTATTAAGAAAGAAAATAGGAAGCATTCTTTTAATCATACTTGATATTAGGAATTTTTAGTCAACCCTAAACATGATACTATGAAGCAATAAAACATCCTAACATGATACTAGGAATCAAAATAACAATCTAAGCATGATTTCTATACAAAAATATCAATTAAACATTTAAAGTACTTACTTGGATGCCTCGTACCTCTTTCTAATAACAAAATATAGGGGTTAGTAACTTCAAGGAAAATATAAAACAAAACAATTAAATTAAATAATTGAAAGAGGGATTTGGGACCAAACCCTCTGAAATGCCAAACCTTTCACGTCTAGGGCGAAGGAAACTTCGAATTTGGCTAGGTGTGTCTAGATCTTTTGAATGCGAATTTTGTTTGAAAAAGGGTTGGTTTAGAAAGAGAGAGAGAGAGAATCAAGAAATTCTTGATGAGAATTGATGATTTGAAAAAGGGGAGATTTGACCTCTATTTATAGAGAAAAAATAGGGTCGAAAACTAAGAAAAGAATCTGAATTCGAATCGAAATAAAACTCGATGGACAACAGTTTCAGCGGATTTTGTTTTTATCATATCTTTTGATCCAGAAGTCCAAATAAGGCATATAATATGTCGTTGGAAAGCTATTGAAGTCTAATTTATATCTTTTTCGTTATAGCTCGGAATTAATATTATAATATATCATTGGAAAGATAATTTCAAGATCTATCCAACCACATAAGATTTGGATAAAGATTATGAGGCACGAAAATAACATCTGAACATAATCCATCTCATACAAAACAAGGATTCTTAAAAGGAGTAGTTTTATTCAATTTCAAACTCTTTGAAACATAATTATCAGTCCTAACTCCATTAAGATTTAAGAGAACATTCTAGAGTATTCTAGAAGACTATAATCAATCCTAATAGCTTTAGGAATGATAATTAATAATAGGCCCTCCTCTAGATCATTAGGCCGTAGGTAAGATCCGATTTGAGCCAAGTTTAGTATTTTGGCCATAACTTCCTCATTATTCATCGGAATTCGGCTTCTAATATATTGTTAGAAAGGTTTTTTCAAGAACGATCCAACTATACTATTATTGGACCTATATCATGGACAAAAATTAACTAGAATTCACATTTTCATAAATAGGGTAAGAAAAAAAATATTTTCAAAAACAGAAAGAAGAGATATTTTAATAAAAACATACTCATCACTAGACTTTTCACACTTTCACCTCATTCGATAATCAAATGACATGAAAGGTATTCATCACTGGGTTTATTTTTGGGGAGACACATTTGGGTGTCTAAACATGTCGTCATGACCCTTGATCACAATTATCTGATGTTCTAATCCTTTGTCAATGTCATAAAAACTTGCTTATGTGACCCTTGGTTGTCGTCACTGTGACATTGAGGTTTCGTCTTCACACATGTCGTCGTGATCTTTGATTAAGTCATTATCTTCATGGCGTCGAGGTACATGATGTTTTTATACATAATATTGAAATCGTTATGCTTAATCTCGGTGCCAAGTAACTTGTTCGTCATCACTTTAAACACTAATGTTGGATTTTTACATTTAGTCATTAATAAATTGAAAATGTGAAGTGTAAACGATGCATAAAAATATTTAGATATTGCATATGACATCAGTAAATAAATCAAGATGTAACCACATGTTTCATCACAAGAATTACTGATAAACAATTAAGAATAATAAATAGACAAAATAATAACACAAACATAAATTAATTATGTATATTACTATGTCAACAAAGATGATAAACATAACAAGTAAAACTTTAAGGCGGTAGAATCATGTCAATGACAATGCCAATTAGAAAATCAAAGTAATAATACGTTAGTGTAGATGATCAATGGAAACACAAATAAATACTTTAAGCTAGGCAACAAATTAAAGAGCATGATCATGACAATGTAAATGTAGAAACTAAATGCGGTAATATTGTGTACCACAATAATCTCGGTGACTACCACGGTTTCTGACAAGATTGATGGAAGTAAATGATATGTCTATTTTAAATAGTGTTTTACCCCCATCCCTTGGTCATAATTGGTAGTGTTTTTGGCTCTTTAGAGACACTTTTATTACTAATTGGTATTTTCTAGTGTTTTCGTAATTTTGGTTAAGTTTTGTAGGGAATTTCTCATTTAAAACATGTTCCCGGGATTTTATGAAGCGACTACAAGCATTGGTAGAGCACGACCGTTATACCGAGGCAATTTAACCGAGTAGTCAAACCCAATGGAGGAAACCCGGATTGGGCCAAAGGATCGGGGCCCAATCAAGAAGTCTAAGTTGCCCAAAGTGGCCTTGCCCGACCAAGTTGGCCACGCCCGAAGGCACGCCCGGCGGGGCAGGGCAGAAGAGCATGAATTGCCCAATCTTGCGCTTGACCGGGCGCGAGAAAAGCCCCCTGATGAAGAAAAGGCGCGCCCGATCGGGTGGTGTGGCTCCCGACCAGGCGCGTAATTTTGGAAGATAATTAAGCTAAATTTTAGTTCGTTTAAGTTTTGGATTTTTGAGTTTAATATAAATATGTTTTTGTTAAGCAAGTTTAAGACCTTTTTCTCTTAGATTTCTCTCTCTACTTAGTTTTCAAATTAGTTTTTTCTCATTGTTTTCTCTTTCTACAACTTTTCTCGTAATTCAATTCATTATTTCCGTTAACTTTGGTAACGATTTATTCTCTATTATTTTCAGTAATTTAATTTTTTTATTTCATCATGTCTTGATTAATTGCTTTGATTAGTTTAGACTTAATTATGTGTGAGTAATTTTCTTTCTTAGGTTTATGGGGATCCATAAATAATATGAAGGGGTATGTTGATTATCAATGCTTGGTTAATTTCCTATTGATTGATTTAATGCTATGCAATTAGATTACGCATGGTTTATTCGTATGAGTTATGCAATATTGATTTGAGATTCGACATATGAGAATTGATGTTTAGTCTTAGTTTCAATAGGCAGACTAATTTATAAATGGTTAAGTCGAGATTCGAGAGATGAGATTTAGATTAATACCAGTAAATTAACTCTATGATTGTAATACGTAGCGAAAACCTTTTGATCTGATTAATTGATGCATTGATGATTGATTATTATGTTTTACCCTAGAATATTATTTTTTGGTGAACCCATGCCCTAGGCTTTTATTAATTGATTTCTCCCTATTTTTATCTCCCGTAGTTTAATTCCTTATATCAATAATTTAGTTACTTTATAATTTAGATTATTTTAATTAATTAGGAATAGGTAGACTTGTTTCCCTGTGGTTCGACCCTTCTTCCCTATCTGCATAGTTAGAGGAACTTAGGAATTATTTTTGACTAGATGATAAGACTTATCCTGTCAAAATTTGGCGTCGTTGTAGGGGAGACGATTTTATTTTTATTTCTGATTATTTTTGTAGTCTAAATTAATTTCTCTTGTCTCATGGAACGCAAGTTCTTTGAGACAACTTTCTCATATTTGTTTGTTTAGTTCTGTGTTTATGCCCAGGTGTTCTAGATCAGGTTACATTCCATTCGATCCCGAAATTGAACGAGCTTTTCATAGACAGAAGAATTTTTACACGCAGATGCGAGACACTTCTGGAGGTAATCAACCTTCAGAACTCCTATCTGATTCTAGCGATTCAGAAGCCTTTTCAGAGCCTGAATCAGAGATGATGACACCACCACCTCTTCCACCTCGAAAGCTCAGCGATTATTCACAGCTGTCACTGACAGATTTTCCACACCTTACTCCTACTCCGGCCCTTGATGGGGTGCAATTTGAGATCAAACCCCAATTTATCACAATGATAGAGATGAAGCAATTTAGTGGAGCTAAAGGTGAAGATCCTAATCTTCACATTATATATTTTTGCCAATATTGTAATACCATTAGGCAAGCTGGGGTCACACAATTAAAACCAAATCAGGGAGATTCTTTTTCCCTTTTCTTTTTGTGGGAAAGCTAAATTATGGTTTAATGGTTTGAATAGAACTGCACTTGATATTTTTGACTTGGAAACTCTTGCTTTGAATTTTTATAATAATTATTACCCTGTAGAGAGAACAACTTTATTAAGGAGTGTTATTCAAAACTTTGCCCAAGATCCAGATGAAACTCTATATGAAGCTTGGGAAAGGTTTAAGGATCTACAGAGAGAATGCCCCCACCATAATCTGGCACAATGGCAGTTGATCCAAGCCTTTTTATAGTGGACTTAGAAACTCATCTAGATCAATTCTAGATTCTGCAGCTAGTGGGAGATTCATGAACCTTAATATGAAAATGCAGGTCAAGTTATCAAAGACATGGCAATTCACAATTCCCAATATGGGAATCCGAGAGGGTTTGCTAACAAAGGAAAACAAAATGTCGATTTTGTATCCTTTTTGCAGTCTCAGTTAACATTTATTTGTCATAAACTAGATAATCTTACTGCTATTCCTAACTCTATAGCTAATGTTTCTGTTGTTGCTAATAATGAAGCTTTTTGTAAAAATTATGGAATTGTAGGACATTGAGAGCAAGATTGTAGAAGTTCCATAGAGCAAGTTAATGCCTTCCAATCCTATAGGCAAAATAACCCATACTTCAACTCTTATAATCCTGGCTTCTAGAACCACCCATATCTTTCCTACCAGATTACAAATGTACAAAACCCTCCACCTCCACAACAAGCACAACAACAACCACCACCATAACAAAAATATTACCATCCTAATTCTGGCCAGAAAAACCAATCACAACCCTCCTCATCTTCTCACCCTGCTATGTAAAAAATTAGAGCAATGATTTTAAGCATGCTAAAGCACATGGAGAGTAGGGATACACAAATTGATTTGATTGTAGCTCATAATAATATCATGGACAATCAAATTGCGCAGATTTCATCTACCCTACAAATCCGTCAACAGGGAGCTCTACCATCGCAACCAATCCATCCTACATATCATGCTAATTCAATCACTCTTAGGAGTAGTTCACACTATGATGGGCCTCCTATGCCCAAGGACGATGGACCTGTTGCTAATCTAGATTCCCTTGTACCAAATGCTAATCTTACTAACCATGTAGGGCTACAACAGGAAACTAACCCTTCTAATGTTTCTTTGTAGGGTAAATCTCATGATAAGGGTGGAGATTTGCAGAGCCCAGTTATCAAGCTTCCATTCCCCAATAGACATTTGAAGAGTAAGTTTGATAAGCGATTCTGTAAGTTTTTGGAGATTATGAAAAATTTGTAGGTAACAGTTCCTTTCATTAATTTAATCACTGAGGTTCCTGCATTACTAAATTTATGAAAGATATTTTGAGTAGGAAAAGGGCCTTTGATGAGGTAGAAACTGTAGCTTTTACAGAGGAATTTAGTCCTTTATTGCAAAATAAATCCCCTCCTAAATTAAAGGATGCTTGTAGTTTTTCTATCTCTTGTCATATTGGTAATGTCTTCATAGAAAAGCATTATGTGATTTGGGTGCTAGTATCAGTGTTATGCCATCGTCTGTGTGTGCTAAGCTTAATATGGGTGATTTGAAAGTTACTAACATTACTTTACATATGGAAGACCGTTCTGTTAAATACCCCTTAGGTATTTTAGAGGATGTTCCTGTCAAAGTTGGTAAATTTTTTATTCCTGTTGATTTTGTTGTATTAGACATGGCTGAGGATACACAAATTCCCATTATATTAGGTAGGCCTTTTCTCCATACTACAGGAGCCTTTATTGATGTTAAAAATGGAAAACTAACTCTTTCTGTAGGAGACAATAATATCACTTTTAATTTAGGTAAAGTTTTAAAAGGACCTATACTAGAAGAAAATTGTTATTTAATGACATCAATTAAATATCAATGACATCAATTAAATATCAATGACATCAATAAGAATAAAAACCTACATAGGTCAAGAAACCTGAACTAAAACCTCTCCCTTCTCATTTGAAATATGTTTTTCTTGATGAGAAAGAACTATACCATGTGATCATTAGTACTGCATTTGATGACCCACAAACTTCCTTACTTCTAGATGTTCTTCGAACCCACAAAAGGCAATTGGGTACAGTATTGATGATCTCAAGGGTATTAGCCCTGATTTTTTATGCACAGGATACATTTAGAAGACAACTATAAGCCATGTATTCAACCCAAGAGGAGGTTGAATCCTAATATGCAAGAAGTAGTTAAGAAAGAGGTGATGAAATTACTTGATGCAGGTATTATCTATCCTATTTCTGACTCAAAGTGGGTAAAACCTGTTCAGGTGGTTCCTAAAAAGGGTGGGATGACTGTGATTAAAAAAGATAAAAATGAATTAATTCCCACTAGAACTGTTATAGGGTGGCATATGTGCATTGATTACCATAGATTAAATATCGCAACTAAAAAGGACCACTTCCCTCTCCCTTTTATTGATCAAATGTTTGAGAGGTTGGCTAATCATAAGTTCTTTTGCTATTTGGATGGGTATTCGAGATTTTTCCAAATTCCAATTCACCTAAAAGATCAAGAGAAGACTTCATTTACATGTCCTTTATGGTACTTTTGCATATCATAGAATGCCTTTTGGTTTATGTAATGCCTCTGCTACCTTTCAACGTTGCATGATGAGTATCTTTTTTTATTTCATAGATTCTATCATGGAAGTATTTATAAATGATTTTAGTGTGTATGGGTCTTTATTTGATGCATGTCGTGTAAATCTCGTTAAAATATTGAAAAGATGTGAAGAATGCAACTTAGTATTAAATTGGGAAAAGTGTCACTTTATGGTGACAGAGGGAGTAGTCCTTGGTCATAATGTATTTGAGAAGAGTATACAAGTAGATAAGATTAAGATTTCTGTGATTGAGCAATTGCCTCCTCCAGTCAATGTTAAGGAAATTAGAAGTTTCTTAGGTCATGCGGGGTTTTATCGTCGCTTTATCAAAGATTTTTCTAAAATTGTTAAATCACTAACTCAGCTTTTACTCAAGGATTCCCCAATTGATTTTACTGACGAGTGTTTTAAGGCTTTTCACAGTTAAAGTAAGTATTGATATCGGCGCCCATCATATCTGCACCCGATTGGACTCTCCCTTTCAGTGTGATGCAAGTGATTTCACATTAAGTGTTGTGCTAGGAGAAAGAAAGAATAAAGTTTTACATGTTATTTATTATGCACGTAAAACTTTGGATGAAGCCCAAGTCAACTGTGCCACTACGGAGAAGGTGTTTCTTGCTATTATTTATGCTTTAGAAAAATTTAGATCATATATAATTGGTTCTAAAGTCATTGTTTTTACTCACCATGCAGCTTTGAAGTATTTAATTGCCAAGGCTGAATAAAAGCCTAGGCTCCTCCGTTGGGTTCTGTTGCTCCAAGATTTTGATGTGGAGATTAAGGATAAGAAAGGTGCATAGAACGTTGTGGAAAACCACTTGTCACGAATGAGGTATGATGAGGGTATGAATTCCCTCCCTATAGATGATTCTTTCCCTCATGACCACTTGTATGCAGTTATAGAGAAACACCCTTAATATGCAGAACTCTACCCCCTGAATTTTCCTACTAACAGAAATAGAAGTTCCATTATGATGTTAAACATTATTTTTAGGATGATCCTTTTTTGTTTCGTGAATGTGCAGATGGATTATTTTGCAGGTGTGTTCCCGAATGGGAAGTTCACGGTGTTCTTACTAGTTGTCACAACTAACCGTATGGAGGATATCATAGTCCCACCAAAATGGTGGCCAAGATTAATGAGCCGGATTTTTATTGGCCCATTATTTTTAAGGATGCTAACAATTTTGTGCAGGCTTGTGACTCTTGCCAGAGAAATGGCAATATTTTGCAGCGACATGTGGTCCCTCAAAATGGAACATTAAAAGTTGCAATTTTTTATGTTTGGGGTGTTGATTACATGGGACCTTTTCCTTCTTCAATAGGTAATTGCTATATACTTGTTAAGGTTGATTATGTATCCAAATGGGTTGAGGCCATTGCTACTCCTACCAATGATGCCACGGTGGTCCATAGGATTTTCAAGAAAACCATATTTCCAAGATTTAGAGTGCCTAAAGCTATAATCATTGATGGAGGATCTCACTTTGATGAACGGAAATGGATACTGTAGGGAATATATCAAGCAACCCACACTTGAGCCCTACTGTGATCATACACTTAAGCATGGTGGTGTCTAAAGGGAAGGAAGCTAGAGTAAAAGAATCGCCAACAAGTTTAAGGAACTTATAAACCGTTCACAGGTGTAAGAAGGGTGATCCCATCGTAAGGGGTACTCTCCTTAAATGCCCTTGGCCACTTAAAAGCCTAGGACTTTACACTTGTTAGGGTGTAGTAGGATTCGATTTCCTAATTGTTTGGAGGACCTTGAATAAGAATTTATTCTATCATCACGCTTTTTTTATAAGAAACAAGTAGGAGTCGCCAATGAGTTTTAGGAAAAACTCATAAACCTCGTTCATACCTTTCTTCTATGTGGAGTTCATGGAATAATTAGCACAAATCATAAGTTTACCCATGCCCAAATTGGTCTATAAACCAGAAATGAGTTCGGGAGCGAGGGTAGTAAGATAACGCTCGTTTTAGAGGGGAATCGTCATCCTAGTCCTAGTACGGCCTCTACTAGCTCTTCTTGTTTCACGATTTCATCACCAAACAATATATGCAACGCGATACATAAAACTATGTTAGTTGATTTTATTTACAAGCATTAATTTACGTAGGAATTACATTGCAAAAGTCGTTATTCTTATTTAATAATATTCGTAATTGAACAATAAATAAACAAGATTCGCCTTAGCTTAAGTGATCAACCAAAAATTATTTAATTCAATTCTTGTCTTTATTTAACGCAAGATACTATGTGGAATTGATTAATTAATTATTTTAAAAGTGATCAAACAACACTAATTAATTAAAGTCTTTTTAAACATGAAAAATAAAGGTCATTTAACTAAGTGCTTGGGAATTTACCACTTCTCTTTGCTAGATCTCTGTTTAGAACACTTATGGACACCTTCTTGTTGGGGAACCTCAATCGTAGTAACAAAGTATTGAAATGGTTAGTGTGCAGGACAAGAGGGCTAGGTTGCACAAGTTATTTCGCCAGAATTGTTGGTTAATTTCTTTCTGTTCAAGCCTCAGTTTAAGCTCTAGATAAGGATTAGGTTTAGGGTTTCTAGCAATCTGCTGTGGCAGGTGTCATGCGCAACAGATGAAGTTGTGCGCGACAACCCATCGCAAGTTATAGAGTTGCGCTGCTATGTGCTGCGCAACTATTGGTCTTGCGCGCGGCTTTATGGTAAGATTCGATTTTATATTTTCTGTATAATTTCCGAATAATGACAAATCTTCTGCAGCGCAACTCTGAAAGTTGCGCTGGGTGTCGCGCGCAACTAAAATAGTTGCGCACGGCAGCCCAGCGCGACTTTGTGAGATGCGCGAGGCTTTTTCTGAGGCAGCACTAAGTTTTAACCTAGGCGCTCCTAAATCCGTCATTATTAGGGTTTAAGCACGGGATTAAGCCTAATTATGATTGGGTTTAGTTAATTGGATCTTTGTTTAGGGTTTTGTTTAATTTGGGCTAGTCTTTTGTGTTTTGTGGCTTAACAAGTTATTCATAAGTATTCTTAAATTTGATCCAACACGAAGATGGCTTTATTTATCGTCATTGCACTTCCTGTCGAGACAGGAGGGCAAAAGTAGATGTCTACATTTAGCCCCCACTTTTATCGAGTCTAGAATAGACGATGATCAAAGTAGTCAAGGAAATAAATCCGAGACTCATTCTGCGAAATTCTTCAACGATAGAGAATCTTTTAGTAATGTTTAAGGATGTCGAAACAATCCTTGGTTTGCTAAGTGTTTTAAACAAGTAGCTATTAAGGCTAGAAAAATTCCTTCATAGTCTTAACGCGCTAAAGAATCTAGATTGATCCTTTGCAATCATAGAATGCTCTTACAAGTAAAAGTATTCTAGTGATGTCAGGTCATGAGAAGAAATCGGTTTTAAAAGAATAAAAGGGGAGGATTTCCTCTCAATCGTGTCATCGTTGGTCTAAACTCCCTCGATATTTCATTGAAACTTTAGCCTGACTTTAACAAAGTAAAAGATGAAAAAGGGGGTTTTCGGTATTAGTGCCGAAAGGGTCCGGTATTCTAGCCGGGTCCGGTATTCGAGCCAGACGTCCATAAGATAGATATACATGTCTCAGGACTGGAGGCATATATCCAAACTCAGTGAGAGGGAAGAAAGTTAGCAACTCTCTCATCAGTTTTATCCACAAGATGAGTACACGTGTCTCAGGACTGGGGGCACGTGACTAAATAGGCGCGACATCGTCTCGTCGCTTCTTTATACAGGGGGCGGATTCGACATCCTTACTGTTTGGTAAGTTAGTAAGCTCACTAACTACCGTATTTGCTCTCATTCAAGAAGTGCCTGTTCCTAAAGGTTCGGCGCACCTGTCGACTCGTTAAGCAAACGCCTACAATAATTCTCTACCTATTAGTTCCGAGAGGTGGATCTCGCACAGCTTAGGCTAAGTGAAATTTTATGCATCACCTACGCCATACAATTTTGCGTCGTACGATACGCCATTTGCATTTTTACGCTACATGAAAACGCCTTCCTTTTTGCTTCGGACGTGAAAAGAGAAGAAAACCCGGACATTTGTTACGTTAGTACAGTTAAATGACAAACCTATCTATGGGTGCTTTTACATAAAGCACCACCACGGAACGTCTTAAGGCACTCTTACGAAAAACGTTCAAAACGTATGCTTGGGGAAGGCACAAAGCACGGTGTGCATGCAATATGATGCAAAAAATTTAACAAAAATGAAAACAAACTATAATATGCAAAGCAATTAAAAAGATTTTGATGATTTGCGTGCCATTACGTCTAATTAAAAGGTTAGGGTTTCCGGAGGCTAAGTAGGGCGGCCGACCGGTTTTGGTGGTGGATGGGGTAAAGGTTAGGGTTTCACGGTGTTAGGTTGGTGGCTAGAGTGTTTTTTTTTTTTTTTTTTTTTTTTTTTTTTTTGTATTTTTTTTCTAGAAAATGAAATGCACCAATTAAGATTTGACACGTTGCATACAACCTACTAAATTCGGTCACCAACAGGTCAAGGTTCATTAAAAGAAGATGACATACAAAGGTGGGTTTGCCTCGTAAATATTAAAAGGCGAGTTTGTTATTTTCAGTTCGGGCAAAGGTGGGATTATTTATTTCCATTTTTCCTAATTCATATTTGTCGTAATCCAATGTAAGTTTTTTGCTAAAATTTGCTCTTTTTTGGCTGATTTTAAACGTTTTTCGAATCGTTAAACTTCAAATTTTGAATTTGGGGGTGTTCGATTTGGCTTATTTTTCTTGAAATTGTTTGCTCTATGTTGTTATGCTATGTTTAAGGAGTGTTTTGCAACAAATTTCATGAAAAACGGTTAAGTATTGAACCTTGTATGAGCATTTCTTGTTTCAAGTTCGTTCTTGCCTCTTCTTTCAAATTTTTGCTTGATTTTCGGTTATTTTGTTTGCCCATTTCAGTTATACTTGTTAATTATGCAACAATTGTAGTATTGGAACTAGTTTTACCTCCATAAATAACATTTTGAAAATTTTTAATACGAAAAAATGGCGCGAAGTGTATACTTAGCCTATTTTCACCATATTCGAACTCTAAAACTGTTTGGTAGACGATAATCATGTTTATATTACTGTTATTCATCTAGAATTAGATGATTCTTTGAGTTTTTAGAATATAATCCCTTGAATGCCTAGTTGGAACAGGTATAGGATGGCTTTTGTGGGTGTTAAAAGCCCCCATTTACTGAGTTTAATTGCAGGTATCGTAGCCCCCAAGTATGGGTGGCATTCGATTTTCGTTTTTTGCCCTATCGGTAACCGTTATGCTGCCGAAATGGGTCTAGAATACGTATATTAGTTTGGTCTAGGAAATAATATAAACTAATTAAAGAAATTTTATCTATCATTGCATGGACTCGCCTCCGTTTGTCGATGCTGAGGAGGTTCTTGTTGGTCCGGACGAGGCGGTTCTCCCTCTGAAGAGAGTAACCTATCCTCGAGTGGAGGTTCGAGAGCGAAGTGTCGCAGCCAATCGACGTTGCCAGGAGGAGGTCGTTTGGGAGGCTCCTCCCAAATGGGACCCTAAGGTCCTTAAATGGGACCCAAACCACCATGTTTCTATCCGAGGGTGGCGCGGCACCGTGAATTTTCCGCGCCTTCGTCTCTTTTCTTTTCCTTTGTTTCTTCTCCTCTTTTTTAAAACCATAACCGTTTTTTTTTATTTTTAGAGTGAGCTAGATATGCGTTTGTACGACTCTAATGACCCGCGAGCCCGTTTTAAGCGTTAGCCCGAGGTGGCAAAGGAGATTGTAGCACTTTCTGGGATTGACTCCCATGCAGCTGGCGGCTCTTCGGGATTTATCGAGCCAGTCTGCATCGTCAGCTTTACTCCAGCACGTGGATTGCTGGAGTTTTGGTGGGATTCCACCAACACTTTCCACTTTCCATGGGGAGAGATGACAATTACCCCTTTCGATTTCTCTATGATTACGGGTTTTCCTTTCGGAGGCGAGCCTGTAGTTATAGAGCTTGTAAAGAGGTCACACGAGAGTTTGCGTGACCTTCTGAAGGACCGTCTTGCGTCGGCCCTTCACGTGTACGCGCAACGTTGTCCGTACTCGGTTCTTGCCGATGAGTTATCGGCTGATGAGCTTGAGCGACAGTGTACACCTGAGCAGCTGGCTCGGATATACATTTCCCACGTTCTTCCCGTCACCATCTCAAGTGATCGAGGAGAGCGTTTCGCTATACTTATTTGCCTCAGCGATTTGGGGCAAGTAAGTAACCTGAGTTGGGCGGAGGTGTCGTATGCCCGTATGCTTGTGGCTATGGGCAAGGCGACCAGGGTCATGGATTCCGCGGCAGCTACTAAGGTGCCTCGGATCTCGCTTACATGGCATGGTCGTATCCTTGAGGTACGTATTTTAAGCTTTTCCGGTTATTACTTTCGTTTTTTTTTTAGGCTTATCTTTTCTCAATTTCAGGCTTGGGGATACTCGTACCAGCCTTTCTTAGCCCCCAGGGTGCTTGGGGCTACTCGTTTCCCTATCGGCCATCGATTGGTCGAGATTAAGAGGAGACGAGCTAAATCTGCTGGCGACTTTTTCCAGAGGATTCTTTCGGCGACTCGTGCGTCGGTGAGTATTCCAAACTACATGTTTTCTTTTCGTTTTTTTATTTTACTCATTTTTTAACGATTTTCATGTGTTTGTGTTTCATATATCGATCTCCGTCCTTGGAGTTTGATCGTCGGAGTCCCTGAGGCTATCCGGTATGGCATGGTTTGTTGTCGTTTCCGGGCCCTCTATATGGGACTCTCGGTGTTCTAGAGGACCGACGCTTGGTTTTTAGGCGAGCGTGTTCTCTGGCAGCTTTCGACCGAGGAGCCTTTGGTTCCTGCGGATCCCCCGATCTGGATGCTGCGTCCGGACCTGCTGTCTACCGAGGATTGAGCTTAGGCGATCCTTGGTTATCCAGCGGAGCAGTTGGTGCTGCCGGACGCTTCTTATCCGGCTTTTATTGCATCCAGGCTGACTCCGTTTCCGGCCTTTGTTCCGATTAGTTTCCTAACTCTCTTTTTTCGTGCTTCTATTTATTTTTTGGAATTTTGACCCTTTTATCGTTTTTTTGTCACATGTATTTTAACGGGTCGAGCTAGCACTACTACAAAAGGCGTGCTTTTTAGACACTTTTTAGCCATATTTTCGACACTAAAAAGCGTCGCAAAATTTTCTCTCGACGCTTATAAAAAGCGTCGAGAATAAGTGAGTCGAAAATTTTGTTGAACATCAAAAAGCGTCGCGAATCTCGACGCTTTATTGTGTCTACATTTTTATACGAAGCGTCGCAACTTGCAACAGCTGGCGCGCTTTCTTAACTTTGGTGACGCTTTTTGTAGTCAATAATTTTAGGATTGGTGACGCTTTTCTATGTCAAGATTTTCATACATTTGTTATCTAACATATTGGCGACGCTTTTCCTGTCGACGTTTTCTAATTTGGGGACGCTTTATCTTGTCCATATTCTTTTTAAAAAATATCAAAAATAATAAAATAAAATATTTCATTCACTGACAATGATTTCTAGTATACTAATATATATTACCAAAAAAAATTAAGAAGTACAACAAAATTATACCAAAAATTTTATATTGCATATATAAATATATTATAGCATATATACAATATCTCATAGTAATGAGTTTCTATATCAACAATTATAATTGAAACTTAGAATTCATTCGTGACTAGTTGTAGTGTAACAAATTCCGAATCACTAATTGAAATCTTTAAAGAGCTTAAATATATCTTTCTTCCGTCCTTGAAATATTGTAGTGTTAGTTGTCAGCCTTTTTCTACCGTTTCTCGGCATTCATACATGGATGTCTACATAATCTTTTGACCCTGCAACACATTAAAGCATATGCATCGATCAATACATCAACAAGTGAATCTAAATGAAAGAATCTCAAACAACTCCACTAATGAAACAGACACTTGCAAACATAGTTACAAGTGGAGTTCAGGATCTACTGATTACAAACAATAGGCACATTTAGCCCTTCACATTCAAATGACAGAAAATTTGAGTGGCTACCAGTACCATAACATACTTACCTACATGTAGCGTAGAATTAATTCTGGAAGACAACAACTTCGTCAACATTGTATAGAACCGAAACATATCCCAGTCCTGCAACAATGCTCATTTTAATTATCATGCTGGAGTCACACTATTAATAATAATAACTTACAGGAAAGAAAACAATCACAATACTATCAATGTACAATTCTCCAGCAATATATATAATAGATCCTCTAAGTACACAATGGAAGATCAAATGTTACTAGAAGAAAGAAGATGCAGCTAGTATTGGAAAAGGATACTGTAAGGTCTGTAACTAACTACCCCAAAAGAGACACTGCACCTGCCCTTTGCCAAAAAAAATGCAGTCCTGCAAGATATTATGAAATTACATGCTACAAACTTCAATAGTGCTGACTACAAAATAAGGGGGATGGCATCAAAACAAGCACTACCTCATCATTTTTAACTCCTTAAGCAAAAGGATGAGGACAACTAAAAAGGATAGAAAAAATATACTTCACAATAAGAGCCATGTAAAGTCCACAGAAAATTAAACCAATTATAGTGTGAAAAAATCAAAGTACTACTTACTTCAGGAACAACCAAGATGGAAACACGAGTATAAAGAAGATCAATAGAGATCCCATCAAACTTAAATTTCATCACAGGTATATGCGCATCAGGAATTGGTTGAAGCTCGGTCACTTCCACCAATTGTGCTAGAATATCATGGAAAATGTAAAAGAAATCCTCCTATTGAGCACAAGGTAGAAAAACAATTAGAAACTAAAACCCGGAGCAAATTCAATGAAATTGAACAAATCGCACAAATTAAGACCACCACTTACATCTCGGTTAATATATGATGGCCCCACACATAAAGCATCTATATCAGCTCCGGGACCACTCACCTGTATAAGGCATGCAAAGGATAAGTTTCGAATTGAAAACAAAAACAATTAGTATTTATGTCAGAATATAAGTCATACAAAAATAACTCCTTTTTTAAAGTATACTTCAATAAATCACAACAAGAAACTGATACCATAAATCAACATAGCAAACCAAAACAAGACACGTAAAAAAAAACCATGAAACCATTGGTTATCGCATTAAACGACATCAAAAATATCTGAAAAGAAGTATCAGAAAAACTAGACAAAGAAAACTTCAAGAATCTATAACTTTAGTTTTAATCAACAATGCACAATCAATCTCCTCAAATGCAGATTCACCAGACAGATATTAATCAATAGCTGCAATCTAAAAATGGTTTCACCAAAGCATAAAATCTTTTATTTCTTGCCCCCAGACGACAACATCCAAAAGTGAGTATCAATGCATTAGCATCCTCAACCATTTGATCTGTATGCAAGATAAGACATCATTTTGCAAGTATTTATGACTCGATAGGCTAAAAAATGTATGACATCTCAGTTGAAGGAGAGCGGCAGGACTCCTCCTCCAATACCCTTGTAATTTTATCTTTTAAGAAAAATTGAAGTCCCAAGGAACATATAGTCTAAATCAGCATGAAAACCAGAGCTAAATTAAACACCCGAGAAAGATCGTGATGGCAGAGATGAGGCCAGCAGCAAAAATAAAACACTCAAACCAGCAACAAGCATGAAATAAGGATGATATGTACCAAAACATTCACTTTACAAACCAAAACCTGAACTAAGCATCAAATTAGCTTTAAACATCAGGCTGCTAGGAGCATTTCTACAACAAACAAATACTATTTGCTCCCCTTTTACTCTCTATTTTCTTTTGCCCTGCCTGGGAATACCAATACTACGAATCAGCTCAGATAAGTAATAATTAATAACAGAAGAAACAATACATATGTACCTACAACTCCCAACCTTTTGCCTAGTCACTTGCCATGAGGTTGCCAATGTGGCTGCTATGTCAGCAAGACAAGAGAAGCAGGGAGATCAGGTAGGCTCTAGGCACCAAATTAGCAAAAAAGCAGCAAGTGTAGAAAAATCTTCTTCACACCCTCTTAATCACAGTCCCTATTAAATCTCGAAAAATGGAATTAGTTTACAAAATTAATTCCATGATATTAAGATAGAGGATTCAATTGAAATCAAATAATAAAAAAAAATTAAACTCTTCCTAATTATCTCTGACAAACATGAAAGATGAAAGATCTCTTTGATTACACAAAGGGGTGTCATATTGCAAAGAGCTAGGGATTAAGACCCAATTAAGGTTTTGGTTCTTACACTAGAATTTTCAATTACTAGCTAAATAAATATAACCTCGTGAACAAAAAAATTTAAAGCCACTAAATAATTGATTGTGTGCATGAAGTATTTCTTTGAAGTTGATAATAAGTAGTCTTCAACTCAGTTCTTAACTAAACAAAAAAGAGTGTGCAATGAGATTTACCCACTCTCCAAGAAAGTGGGCTTTGTCAACATGTCCGACTTTACACCATAAACATTAAATCTTGGCTTTGCTTTTCTCAAATCCAATGCAAACTCGTAGAGTCGCATATCACATGAAGAGGGAAAATCCTAATCAATATGTCCAAAAAAAAAAAAAAAAACAGATACCTAATAGATTTCGGAGGAACACATTTACTAGCAAAAACATACACTCTATAAAGGCCAGGAGATAAAATGTCAATAGGAAGATATACTAAATACCAAAATGTATGTAGTAGTAAATTTCTATGTAATCAAAGTATATATAATCAATTATTGCACCCCATAGTGTATTATTAAAGGATGTTTCTATGGTAGTTGATAGAGTATTAAACATATTTCTCATTTTCTCCTATATATTCCTTGACACCACTAGCAGCATGTGACCCTAGACCCACGTTTCCTGCAATAGTTTCTTTATAATGAAATGAAGTAAAGGATTTTAAAGCTTTCACGCACTTGTAAAACAATTTAGAATCCTACACCAAAACAAGGTAGAGGAACAGATGCATCAATGCCTGGTATATAAATAAGAAAATAAACAGAACTTTATCGGTGGTTCTTTAACTATATTGAAGCTTATAATGGCAGTCCCGCTAACTAAGTAACAATGAATGTTAGAAAAATTTCAATTTAAGATAAATACCTCACTTATTTGTGTATGATTGCCTAACATAGAATGACATTCATGATATTCCAAAGTTAAAGAAAGCTATAAAAGCTGGTTCAATGATTTTCTTCTGGCCATTGACTTCAACATTACTAAAGCATTCCTGCTTTAATTTTGTTAGGCAACATACAATGCACCACTAATTCATATAGAGAAAAGGAAGCATTTAGATAATTTTCTAGAAATTTAAATAGCATCCTCATGTAATATGGCCATATCTATGCAAAATTGGGAACAAGTTTATATCCTTATTATCGAGATTAGAGTGCTTTGACCCTCGTCGTCGCTATCCTCTTTTTTTTCTTCTTCTTTATGTTGTCAAGTATTAGTTTAGAGAAAGCCTCGACTAACTATTTAGTTGTTTTGTTCTCTAATAATGTTACTCACTTTTCTAATGGAAATCATCCACAAGTTATTTTATTTAGCAATTCATCTACCTAGTAATCACAAACAAGTGAAAAATAAACGAACAAGAAAAACAGTAGAAGGAAAAAACACATGGGCAATAAAGAGTGCAATAATAATTTCAAACACTCTCAATACAGCCTAAATGACACAGGAACTCCCTAGAAAAAAATTACAGAACAACCCTATTAAAATCGCTGCCAAACAGCAAGAATAAACAAATTCGAACTAAAACAGAGCAGTCCAAATAAAACAGCCCATTTTTATAGCAAAGTAACTCCAAAAATTCTGAAATTTTAAAGGCAGAAAGAAGACATAAAAAGACCTAGATTCAAAAAAAAATCACCTAAAAAGCTTCTCTAACGAAGTAGAACGAGTCCAACAAAGTCAGCACTCACAGCAGCTCCTTCGAAAAACTAACACTGCAATTTGTGATAGAATTATGAGACGAAAAACAATGTGATTATGCTCATTCAAACACATGAAAACAAAAGGATAATTTTCAGAATTGAAATAAACATAACAATGTGCTCATGTTTATTGAAATAAACAGAAGTTAACCAATGGGACTCTAACTACCATCTTTTCTTATTTAGAGGGGATGAAATTGTCCCCCTTCCTGGTGGGTTCGAGGCCTTGCTAGGTTTCCCTACAAACACTCTCCCTATGACTTATTCGCCTACCTTGTCGGATCCCAAACCTATATTCCAAAGATTTTTTGGTTTGTCCGACCATGATATGACCAACATAGGAACTGAAGAAGGCGTGAATTTAATTCAATTTATTGAACACTTCGTCGCCCCTCGTCGTGACAACATGACTAAACAACGCTTTAAAATTTGTGCTTTATGTTATTGTGTTGTTGTTAATTGTCTACTTAGGACAGGCAAAGAATACAGAGATTATTTAATGGCGTCCATAGTAGAGCAAATAGAGGGATGTCATTCACCCGCTCCTTTGGTATTGGCGGAAACCGTTCTATGCTTGAATCGCCTTAGAGGATATCCTAACAAAAACGGTTTCACGGGAAGTCCACTCCTATTACACGTACGTTTTTTTTTCACGGCGTTTATCAGCATAAGTCAAGAAGTTTTGCTGGCATGACCAGCGCAATCTTCTGAGTTGCGCGCGGAGGATGCGCGCAACTTATTTAGTTGCGCGCGCCACCTACTCGTGTAATAAATCGCAAAATAATTTTTTTTTGTTTGTTTTTTCAAATTTGGCTCATGGAGCGTTTGCGAATTGTTGATCAGCCTCAAAACCTCGAGGCTAATGGAGTAAAGATATTTCCTGGACGTCGAATCCTTTATAAGCATAAGATGAAGAAGAATGGATGTCGTTTTTCTGTCATGGAGTTCCTAACATACGATTTGTGATTCCTTGGTGGAACATAAATAGTATGATTGGGAATAGTCTCAATTGCCCTTACGTTAGGCTTTTAGGCCTATCTAGTACTACTTATATTTTTCCTTGTAGGGTGATGAGACAATACGAGATGAGGCAATATATTCCTCCGCAAGATTGTGATACCCCTAAAGATGTGACTTTTAAACCCGAAAAGATTGCTCGTTGGATGAAATATTTTTCAAGTGTTCCTAAATGGGTAATACAAAATCCTCTTGCGAGTATCACATTATCTTCCTTTTACAAGGCTTGGATGAATGCGGAGGATAAAGGTGAGTTAAACAAGGCTCGATCTCAACTTCAAGCCGCCACCACTCGCAATCCTCCTAAGCCTTTAATGCATTCAACCACTACTCCTCCTAGTGGTCAAAACAAAGGAGTGAGAAGAAAGTTAGACTTCTCATCCCCTAAGGCTCGTTCGAAGGAAACAAAAAGAAAGGCTCCTTCTAACCCTGCGCAACAAGGTGTGAAAATTAAAGAACATTCACCAAATACTCACAAGAAAGCTCCAATAGTCAAAGGGAAAGAAAAACAGGTTGCAAAGGCCCCAATCCCAAAATTGAAAAACAATGTTTGGGTGAAAAATAAGAGTGTAGGGGAAAGCTCCAAGGTTTTTAAAAATGCTGCGATGGAAAATAATCCTCCATCATCTGTGACAATCATGGACATAGTAAAACCTTAGAGTGTTACACAATTTTACCATTAGTTTTTTTTCGAATAAAGTGTAATCACTACTATGTTTTTTTTCGTTTATTATCTAGTTTAATAATGTCTTTCTTTTGAATTTTGAATGAAATAAAATGAGATTCATATTTTTATATTTTGATATGACCGAATCATAGAGATTGCCTACGTATTCGCATTACGAAATCAGGTCTTTACGTATTTCTGATTTTTTTATTATATTATTCTGCATTTTTTTATTTTTTATTTAATCTCTTAAATAGAAATTAAATGAAAAAAAATTAATCAAACCTTGTTTAAAAGAATTAAATCAATGTTTAATTTTATATTTAAGAAACACCCTCTTTTAATCGTAAGTAGAAATTGTAACTTCATTCAAACGCAAAAAAAATCGGGTTCGCAGTTCTTCATCAGGTGGCGTGCGCAACGTCTGGAGTTGCGCGACCCTGTCGCGCGCAACAAAATTAGTTGTGCGTGACATCCACGCAAAACTATCCCAGTTGCGCGCGACACCTGTGCTACGAATGTCTCGAAAAAATTTATTTTAAAAATTCGTATTATTACCCCCCCAAGTGTGAAGATTTTTTCGTAATGTTTGAAAAAATTTGAACACTTAGAACAATTTATTATTTCTAAATTACCCCCCCAAGTGTTATGTTTTTTACCGTGTTATTCGGTAAAATGCATAACACTTAGAATCTTTCAATTGAATGCTAATTAAAAATGGTTGTATGAGTGAACGAGTGTTATCTGGATTTCATATGTAATATTTCTTAAGGCGATCAATGTTTATTAATTGGCGAATTTCATCTCCTCCAATATCCATTAATCTGACGGCTCCTCTTGATAGGATTTCAATTACGCGGTAGGGACCTATCCAATTAAGTTTGAATTTCCCTCTTGGATCGGTTGGTGGACCCCTAACCTCCTTTAGTACAAAGTCACCTTCTTTTATATTTCTAGGCTTTACCCTTTTATTAAAATGACGCGCAATGGGCCTTTGGTAGACTTGTACATGATGCAAAGCTCATAATCGTCGCTCATCGAGGAATAAAAGCTCTACATACTTCGCTCTTAATCATTCAGCTTCCGGTAGCTTACTTTCAAATACGATGCGTAGGGATGGTATTTCCAGTTCGACTGGTTGAACTGCGTCCATTCCGAAAACTAAGGAGTATGGGGTTACCCCTATTGATGTTTCGTATAGACGTTCTATAACCCCATAATGCGAAGTGTAGTTTATTCGAACAGTCTTTGTGATTTTCCGCTCTAGGGAATATTTCAAGCGTTACCCCTAGCTTGAACCCCACTGTGATCATACACTTAAGTACGGTAGCGTCCAAAGGGAAAGAAGATAGAGCAAAAGAGTCGCCAAAAAGTTTAAGGAACTTGTAAACCGTTCACAGGGTGAAGGTTACGCCCCTTAACGATCCAGGAGATCGTCAACTCCAATAGGTTTGGAACCATGACTATTAGTTTGAGGATAAAGGTAAAAATCCAACCTAAAAGTGATTGAACCTGCCCTAATAATAGGCCTCTACTTTATCCTGATCGTATTCATGTGCGCTTTCCGACTAACATGAAATCAATAGGTTACCCTAAACCTGTTTATCTATGTTGGTTGAATATTAATGCACAAATAAATCTATTATTGGCGATCACTTGAATTATAATTAAATTAACCCTAAACAAGATTATTAATTATCTTATTTAGCGTGATTGCAAGTACCAATTCCCTTTAAACATGCATAAAAGGTGTGATCAAACAATAACAATAAATATCAAACAACATAATAATCATCACAAATAATAACAATTATAATAATCATAATAACAATTATAAAAATAATCATAATAATCATGTTTACAATAAAGCATAATAATAGCAATATCCTAGGCATGATACTAACAAGATTAATAACAAACCCTAGCATGTCACTAAGCAATAAAAATCAAAGCTTTAACCTTAACAAGATACTCACAATCATAAATATTAGGAAAAACATAAAAGGCATCATACTTTTAATCATACTTGATATTAAAGTTACCCTAGACATGATACTAGGAAGATCAAAACACCCTAACATAACATTAGGAATCATAATAATAACCTAAGAATGATTTCTACATAATAATATCAATAAAAACCATTAAAGCACTTACTTGGATGCCTCGTACCTCTTTCTAATAACAAAATACACACGTTAGTAACTTCAGGGAAAATAATAAACAAAACAATTAAATTAAATAATTGAAAGAGAGATTTGGGACCAAACCCTCAGAAATTAAAACCTTTCACGTCTAGGGTGAAGGCAACTTCGAATAATGCTAGGTGTATCTAGGTCTTGTGAATGCGGAATTTTGTAAGAAAGGTAGGTTTAGAAAAGAGAGAGAGAAGCTTTAGCTTATAGAGAGACAGTTGATGATTATAGTTTGGAGGTTATAGATGAATGAAAATGGAGTTTTTTAGAAGGCTATTTATAGAGAAAATCAGCCAAAAAGATAGAAAATCGAAACAGAGTTCTGACGCGCAAAAACAAGGTTAGCGCTAGACGCTGACATTAGTGTCAGACGCTAACGCTAGCGCCAAGAGCTAATGACTGGTGTTTTGCGCTGATCAAATTATTGACGCGTTTTCTAAAATAAGATAGCAATTAACCGTTCAGGAGGATAAAATCGTATTTTCCTAAAAAACACTATTTCATTCTGATGAAAACTCTAAAAAGTCAACAAAAGTCAATTTATCAATGCTAATTGAATTAGGAATGAAAAGAACCTTCTAGAAGAATCTCGAAGACTAAAACCATTCCCAATTGCATTAGGAATGATAAATCCATATTAGGCCCTCCCCTAGATCATTGGGCAGCATATAAGGCTCAAACTTGGCCCTGTTTAGTAATTTGGCCATAACTTCCTCATTATTCATCGGAATTGGGCTTATAATATATTGTTGGAAAGATTTTTTCAAGCCCTATAAAACTAAACTACTATGGGACCCATATCATGGACTAACAAAACTAGATTGGCTGTTTTCTTAAATAGGTTTTCAAAAACAGAGAGAAGAGAAAAGAAATTAAAACTATTCGCAACACTAGACTTTCCACACTTTCACTTCATTCGATTATGATTTGACGTGAAAGGTACTCATCACTGGGTTTGGTTTTGGGGAGACACAAATGGGTGTCTACAGAAGCCCTTATTTTGACTGAGTTTGGAGAAACGCAAGTTTTAAAAACGAAAGTCAAAGTAGCGATAGGGACGGAGAATGATTCAGAACGTTCTGCGATCCAAAATCATTCTTGTAACGCCAATACCTGCAAACAAGCGTTAGTTAAAGCAGATAAAAGAGTTAAGAAACGCATATCTTGCACCGTCGAGCACACGTCTCTAAAGGTAACCAATTTGTTGATGTTGCATTGTTGTTGTATTTGTCGTGATAACCTTCCACAATCTAGGGAACGCCATCTTGCTGCTTGTTTTGACGATCTTCCGCAATCTAGGGAACGCCGTCGATCAATGTTGCTACATCTCGAGCCTTTTCTTGAATCATAGTGACAACCTTTCCAATCATAGCAAAAGTCGTCGAAGACTGCCTCATCATGAACCTTCCTTCTCAAATCTTGGCGACAACCTCCACAATCTTAGCGAATGCCGTCGAAGACCGCCCATCTCGTGCCATCTTCTCAAATCTTGGTGACAACCTCCACAATCTTAGCGAATGCCGTCGAAGACCACCCATCTCGTGCTATCTTCTCAAAACTCGGTGATAACCTCCACAATCTTAGCGAATGTTGTCTAAAAATAACCTCTCTTGAAGTCATCCTCACTTGTTGCGATAATATTCCGAAGAAAACTACCGAAGACCAACACAACGCTTGTCGATCCTTAAAGCTCTCTTGAACTTTGCTTTAGCCGGTGCGTCGACGCTTTTGATGCTTGTGAACCATTATGTCGACGCTTTGAATTGTGAACCTGTATGTCAGTGTTGTGAACCATTACGTCGGTGCTTCTGAACTAGTATGTCGGTGCCTTTGTGATGAGCCAATGTTTAGGCGCTTTAAGCTAAGTGAGACGATCTTTCGTCAGGTCGGTCACTTATTTGTGGTTGTAATCAAATCGACTACTCAATCATGTCAAATTTCTTATAGTGGCTAACTGGCGTACCAAGGAACCCGAAATTGCTGTTCAGAGAGGGTTCGAGCTCTATCGCTGCTGAAATATCTCTAGCGCCGCAATTTTTCTCTATCACCAAACGCTGGGATCTAGCGCCAGGCGCTGAAACCTGTTGCCAGACGTTGGATGTGTTTGTCTGGCGCTGGAGTTGGGTCTTCCCTATTCTGCTTTTTCTGCCGCTGTTGCTCGGTTTTGCTCCAAACTTTAAGATTGGTCGTTTCCTTTCAACCAAATCCGCTCAAGTCTTTTGTAAATTAAAGCTCTTCATCTATAATTTACCGATCAATGTAACTCCTCTTATCTTGGAGGAATCTCCTGTGTCATATTCGCGGTTTTTTTTTTTAAAAAAATCCGAGAATGTCCCGCTTGCTAGGATGCACCTGCATTTATATCTTTGACTATAGGACTTTGCTTATCTTTCTTTAGGGTTGACCTAAGGTTTAGTATTTCTTGACTCATTGAATTGACATGACTCAAGGTATAAACTTGACTCGCTCTGATTAACTCGAGGTTGACTCGACTCAAAGTGTTTGACACATGTGTTAGAATCAAATCAAGGTGATATGACACGACATGACTCAATAAGTACATGAATCGTGTGTGCATTGTAATGTGATCGTGCGACTCGAAAATGAAAAAAAGCAAAAAATTTCCGTCATTTTTGTGGAGGATACCGACTTCCTCCCGAAAAAGAAAGACGCGAAAAAAGAATTGAAGATTTCGAATGCATGTTGAATGAGCTTAGTCAAATGTTGTTTGATACTATCTCGCAAGGTTCAAGAAATAATCCATCCTAGGCTATCTCAATGGTTGACTCAATGATGAAAGTATTTGGGTAACTTAGGCACGGAGGCTAAGCACTTCATACTTCGTGATGCAATGACAATTTTGATTGATGAGTGATGTTGATATGACAAGGCATGATTCAACATTTTGTTAAGATACCATGAAAAAGGGTTCCTAATGGAAGGTATATTTGGTCATGTATCTGTGATGTGTGTGAAAGTGATACTAAAGTTAGGCCTCAAGGGCTAAGTGTGTGGAAAAAATATTTTGAAAAGAGTCAAATGGTGGTGACTCTAAGGCTAGGTAAGCTAATGGTGTAAGGATCAATCCCCCAAGTTTAGCTCTAAATGAAAAGGGATGAGCATAGGAGATCCCTTGATAAGATTATGGTGTGAGTGTGTGAATGTGAATATGAATGCATGTTTATTACGGTCGCACCTCGATGTGAGGTTGCCTACGTATCCGTTAGGAATCAGGCCAAACGTAGCTCTAGCCCAACCTCGCACAAGTGTGTGTATACCTCAAAAAGGTCTTTTTAAGGGTGGTAACGTGTTTAGGCTAAAGGTTATAGAAGAAGGATATAAAGGCTCAAGACCCTAGATAAGCCCCCAAGGTGTGCAACCTTACTTTTGAATCTTTATATTTTTATGCTTGAGTTTCTACTCTTTTTTATCTCTTTCTTTTTTTTTATATTTTTTGCTCTCTTTTTTGCTTTAGCATTTATTTTATTTTTATAAGTGTGGGCAATCCCGATCATGCGGTCTATCACTCACTTGGCATTCATGTTTCTCAGGCACGGTACCGAGCACTCGATAAGAGACGCAACCTGAGACGTGTTCTTATCAAAGACATTTTCATATGAAAGACATTGGAACACTTGCCCTTTTGTACACTTTTATTTATTTATTTTATTTCTATTTCCTTTTTTTTTTTTGAAATCACTCAAGCTTTTTGTAATTGCATAGGTTACACACCATCCCATCCCAAAGTTAGGTAGATATGGGTTGAAAAATGAATGGTCTATCGTTAGACGAGGCTCAGAGTTGTGTATCAAGAAAGGATTGTATATTTTAAAGGGCGAAAGGTATGATATGGCTACAAGAGGTGCCTCAAATCATTGATATACCTTGTACTTAATTTGTCATGGATTTATTTATTTACTTTGTTTTTAATGCAATGTAATGAAATGATCATATGTAAGAAAATAAATACTCATTTAATTAAAAGGAAAAAAGAAATAATCTACAAAATTAATGTAAGGGAAATAAAGAGGTGCCTATGCTAGACTTATTGGGGAAAGATTAAATAAAAAAAGAAATAGAAAAAGAGGCCACAAAATCTTGTCGTTGAAGCTCCCCTCTTGTCTTGTGTCGTTTGCTTTATCATCCCTCGCTCTTCTTTTTAGCTGAAGGCATGGGAAGCTTGTTATTATCAATCAAATGTTGGATAGCCTCCTTTAGCTTCCAACAGCTCTCAGTAGCATGACCCCTACCTTGATGGTACTTGCAGTGTTCATCTGAATTCCAAGTAGGAAATCTCTTTTCAGGTGCGGGATCTTGAATAGGTCTAATAGGAGTTATAAGTCACTTGGCATGGAGTCGATCTAAGGCAGTATTGTAGCTCATCCCAATGGGGGTGAAATCTGTCCTTAGTTGCTTCTTAGATACTTGGTTATCCATGGCTAAAACTTCACTGAAATCAAAGGTACTAACATTGTTACTAGAGTGGGCGTTTTCGGAAGAAGAAGGATTATCGTTCTTTTTTTCTTTCCAGCCACCGTGGTTACTATTGTTAGTAGCTTTTTGCTTTGCGAGGTCGTCTTCGATCTCGATACCTATGTCATAGACGACTTTGAAAGTATTCAAGTTGTGTTGATATATTATGTGCTTTGAATACTTTTCTGGGAGATTCTTGATAAACATCCTCACAGACTCCTTTTCGGTGGGGACCTCAATCATCTTAGCGGAAGTTTCCCTCCACTTATTGAAGAAAGAAGTAAAGCCTTCATTCTCTTTTTGTCTTAGCATTTCAAGTTGTCTATAATCAGTTTCGACTTGGATATTGCATTTATACCTATCAATGAAAGCGTTTACCTTCGATTCCCAGGTAGAGGTTTTCTCTTTGTCCAGGGAGAAGAATCATTGTTGAAAAACGGTTTGAAGAGATAAGGAAAACAAGGAATGAAAGACTTTCTTATCAATCCCCATAATGTTCATCATAGTTTCAAAGCTCTTAAGTGAAGGTAAGGATTATTTGTTGCCTTGAATTTGAGGATGTCGTTGGCATTGAAATTATGCGGAAGAAGTTCTTTGTCCACCTACCCCTTGTGAACTAATGCCTTGAAACTTGTAATCACTAGATAGCTTGCTCAAGCTTTCTTGCATGAGGTCCATCTGTTGTTGCTTCATAGGGTAATTGATTTTGAGGGTTAAAACCTTCAATGCCTTAGTCACGGTAGCCAATTGATTCTTAAGTTCGTTGACTTCTTCTTGAGTTGCCATTATCTTTTTAGCTTTCGTCTTTTAACGAATCGGTTTATAAAAAAGTAAGACTTGAATAAATAGGTTTTTTTTTTTTTTTTTTTTTTTGAAAAATAAGGAGAAATTTTATTACCAAAAGGTAAAAGGTTACAACTTACAAAGGAGCTAAGTTAAAACCAACCCAAGCTACATAAGACACTTAAGGGCCAAACAGCACCACCAAATAAACAATAAAACCTAAAGGCAGCTAGCAAACCCAGGCCACCTTCTAGGAAGGGATCCTGAGAAAACTAGGTGCCTACTCTAACTGCACTAACTGTCACTGCATCCACCTTCCAGGAAGGGTGCTACAGAAACAGCAGCACAGACAGAGCAGAAACAAACTAGGCAAAAAAAAGCAAAACAAACCAAGCAAAGAAAACTAGAAAAACCAAAGATAAAACTTAAGCAGTCAGAAACTTCTTGCTAGCTTCAGGACAAAAAATGATATCTCTCACAACACTGGCAATTGTTTTGCAGCTCCCTGTAAAAAGCACAGAATTCCATTGTGTCTAGATGCTATAGACAGTCTTAGTGAAAGCAACAAGCAGCAACTGAAACTTAGTGCTAGACTTCCTGCAATACTTCTGAATCCAGGCAACTTCATCATCATATCTCTGGGCAGGCTTAGAAATATGAAAAATGCTCAAGATTCTGCTCCAAATCAGTCTAGAAAACTCACAATCAAAGAACAAATGTTGCACATTCTCATTCTCTTTCAAGCAGAAAAAGCATGTAGGGTCACAAGAGATATGCCATTGCAATAACCTGTACTTAGTGACAAGTCTATACCATAGAGCCAACCAAAGTATAAAAATACTTTTGGGGGAAGCAAGATTATTGCAAGCAACCCTTTTCCAAGTCATCTTAGGAGCCTGAGGTATAATAGCAGAATAGACTTTTTTAATCTTCATTTTGTTGCCCTGAATAAAGCCATCCCTTTCCCCTATATCATTCACCACATCTCTACAACTAAGAATTTTCTTTAAGAACCAAGAGCATTTAGCAGGAATAGGGGCAGTCTAGCTATCTTTATGTTTGAAATAGTAAATGTGAACCCATTTTACCCATAAATTATCAGCTTTATGAGAAATATCCCAAAGAAGATTTGTGATAGCAGCTTTGTTCCACTCAGGGAGAGAAATTAGATTCCAGCCACCACAAACTTTAGGAAGACAGACACTGTTCCAAGCAACTAAGGACTTCCTTGCAGGAGAAGAAGAGCCAGTCCAAAGGAAACATCTTAACCTAGCTTCAATCTCCTTCAAGATCTTCTTAGGCAAAATGAAAATTTGAGCCCAGTATGTCTGAACGCCAAAAAGAACACTCTTAATTAACTGAAGCCTCCCAGCATAAGAAAGGTGTCTAGCCATCCACCCTTGAATTCTTGTAGTAACCTTTTCAACTAGAAGCTTACACTGAGAAATAGTAAGCTTCTTAGAGGAAAGGGGCACACCAAGATATATGAAAGGAATAGACCCCTGAGAGACCCCAAGAAGATCTCTAAGCTCACTCTGAATATCAACAGAAACACCACCAAAATAGACTTCACTTTTATCAAGATAAGCAAAGAGACCTGAAGCTTTGGAAAACTTAGAAAAGGCATGAAAAAGAAGCTTAACAGACTCACTATCTGCTCTACAGAACATAAGCAAATCATCAGCAAACATCATATGAGTAAGGCAAAGTTTTTCACATCTTAGGGTGAAAATTGAAATAAGGGTTCAAGCTAAGCTCATAGAGACATCTGGATAGGTATTCCATATAAATAGCAATAGCAAAAATTGAATAAAGAGGTTGTTCTTGATTAGTCGCCCTTCTCTCCTTGACCAAGTACTGTGGAAAAGGAATTTGGGGATATTCATTGTTAATTATTTGACTTAAACTTTATTCAACATGAAATGGATGGAGGAAGCAAAGAAAGATGGTTGTGATGTGAAGAAAAATGATGTAGATAGAGAGATATGAAGAAATAAGGAATAGAATGTACTCCCAACTCAAATGACGGAAAAAACTGACTCATGCATGAACCTAAGACATGGTCATGGTGACATATACTCAAAGTGTGTGCTAAGACTAGTGAGTGGTGGTGACATGTTAAGACTCTTGTCATGACCATGTGACTAGACTATGTGACTAGACTCAAGCAAAGACTTAACGAGGCTTTATTATTAATAAAAATAATCGAATTAATTAGCAAACTGTTCAATTAGACACAAAGTGGTGACTCGGGCAATATATCGAACTGTCGCCAAAACGACAGGACTGGCGCCGCACTGTGCAGTGTAGCGCCAGGCGACAGAGCTGTCGCCAGGCGCTACACTCCACAGAGTGGCGCTGCAGTCCAAATCTCGGCGCCAATGCTGGAACGTTGATCTGGAACTTCTTTCGGTATTATTACTCTACAGGGTATGCCCTAAAACGTACTAAGTCAACTCTTATTAAATTATTAGACTCTAATTACAATAATTAATTAATTAATTAAGCAAAGTCTTTTTAGCCATAAAGTAGTTTATTTTGTTTTAACACAAGTCAAACAAATGGTTAGGAAAAAACACATAGAGTATACACAAACAATAATGCACAATTAGTCAAGTAGGCACAACATGATGCAATGAATTTGCAACCTAACCATGGATCTAGTTCTCTAAAGTTCAGGATATGGGTTAGTTAATAGAGGGTCCATGGTTAATTATCCGGATGCACCGCGCAGAAGCCTAACCGCGAAGGGTTAGCGCGAGTGGATGGGACACCGCGAGTTAAGAAAAACTCGCTTCAATGGTTTGGTGAATTCAACATTCTCGGATGTACCCTTTGTTGCTCAGAGCGTTCAATCAGGTAGATGGAGCATGAATTCCCAGAGGGTTATGTCCATATGTAGAACACATATGTGTTTTAGAAAAGTGAGAAAAACTCAATCAGGAAGTAGGATCGAGAAAACAATGCTAAAAACGGGTCAAAATTAGAACGCATATTTCTGGCTTGGTATTGGAAGAACTTGGCGCCAGCAAACAGGGACTGTCGTCGAGCGCTAAAGCCTAAAGGTTGGCGCTAATCGTTGTTTGTAGACGCTAGTTCCTACATGCCTCAGCAGCTTTCTATGCTCGATAAAATTTTCCAGTTTCGCGCAGTGTTATTTCGATCCTAGTTGGGAAAGATATTCCTCAAATTTCCTACATGTAAAAATCCTATGTTTTAACTCATTACGGATGGTCTTTCCAATGAGATATTTTTTATGCATATGACAATAATGTTAACCAAAATTACGCACATGAAATACTTAGAACTTTTCGAGTCTCATCCACTCATTCTAAATCATTGCCGAAATAAATTTCAGGAATTAAAATAGAAATCCTCCCAAGTGGAGTCGCCAAAAACTGTAGGGAATATTTCAAGCATTACCCCTTTCTTAAACCCCATGGTGATCATACACTTAAGTACGGTGGCGTCCAAACGGAAAGAAGATAGAGCAAAACAGTCGCCAACAAGTTTTAGGAACTTGTAAACCATTCACAGGGTGAAGGTTACACCCCTTAACGATCCAAGAGATCGTCAACTCCAATAGGTCTGGAACCATGACTGGTAGTTCGGGGATGAAGGTACAAATCCAACCTAAAAGAGATTGTACCTTTCCTAATAATAGGCCTCTAATTTATTCTGATCGTATTCATGTGCGCTTTCCGACTAACATGCAATCAATAGGTTACCCTAAACCTGTTTATCTATGTTGGTTGAATATTAATGCACAAATAAATCTATTATTGGCGATCACTTGAATTATAATCAAATTAACCCTAAACAAGATTATTAATTATCTTATTAAGCGTGATTACAAGTACCAATTCCCTTTAAACATACTTAAAAGGTGTGATCAAGCAATAACAATAAATATCAAACAACATAATAATCATCACAAATAATAACAATTATAATAATCATAATAACAATTATAAAAATAATCATAATAATCATGTTAACAATAAAGCATAATAATAGCAAGATCCTAGGCATGATACTAACAAGATTAAAAACAAACCCTAGCATGTCACTAAGCAATAAAAATCAAAGCTTTAACCCTAACATGATACTAACAATCATAAATATTAGAAAGAACATAAAACGCATCATACTTTTAATCATACCAGATATTAAAGTTACCCTAAACATGATACTAGGAAGACTAAAACACCCTAACATAACATTAGGAATCATAATAATAACCTAAGCATGATTTCTACATAATAATATCAATAAAAACCATTAAAGCACTTACTTGGATGCATCGTACCTCTTTCTAATAACCAAATACACACGTTAGTAACTTCAAGGAAAATAATAAACAAAATAATTAAATTAAAAAATTGAAAAAGAGATTTGGGACCAAACCCTCAGAAATTAAAACCTTTCACGTCTAGGGCGAAGGCAACTTCGAATAATGCTAGGTGTATCTTGGTCTTGTGAATGCGGAAATTTGTAAGAAAGGTAGGTTTAGAAAAGAGCGAGAGAAGCTTTAGCTTATAGAGAGAAAGTTGATGATTGTAGTTTGGAGGTTGTAGATGAATGAAAACGGAGTTTTTTAGAAGGCTAATTATAGAGAAAATCAGCCAAAAAGATAGAAAATCGAAACAGAGTTCTAATGCGCAAAAATAAGGTTAGCGCCAGACTCTAACATTAGCGCCAGGCGCTAACGCTAGTGCTAGGCTCCAGGCGCTAATGACTGGCGTTTAGCGCTGATTGAGTTATTGATGCGTTTTCTAAAATCAGATAGCAATTAACCGTTCAGGAGGTTAAAATCCTATTTTCCTCAAAAATAATCTTTCATTCTGATTAAAACTCTAAAAAGTCAACAAAAGTCAATTTATCAATGCTAATTTAATTAGGAATGAAAAGAACCTTCTAGAAGAATCTAGAAGACTAAAACCATTCCTAATTGCATTAGGAATGATAAATCCATATTAGGCCCTCCCCTAGATCATTGGGCCGCATATAAGGCTCAAACTGGGGTTATAATATTCATCATTATTCATCAGAATTGGGGTTATAATATATCGTTGGAAAGCTCTTTTCAAGACCTATCCAACTACACTACTATGGGACCCATATCATGGACCCACCAAACTGGATTGGCTGTTTTCTTAAAATAGATTTTCAAAAACAAAGAGAAGAGAAAAGAAATTAAAACTATTCGCAACACTAGACTTTCCACACTTTCACTTTATTCGATTATGATTCGACGTGAAAGGTACTCATCACTTGGTTTGGTTTTGGGGAGACACAAATGGGTCTCTACATCCGCCATCTTCTTAATGATGACTGTTATATTTTTATTTGCCGACTCTACAACTCCATTCATTTGAGGTCTGTTTGGGGATGAGTGATGATGTTTTACTTTATAACGAGTTAAGAGGGTCTCGACTTCACCTTTGAATTGTGATCTCTAATAACTAATTAGTTCATGCGGAACTCCATATCTACAAAATATATTTCGTTCGAGAAACTTTGCGACATGCTTAGAAGTGATATTCACGTAAGAAGCAGCCTTGATCCAATTAGTAAAGTAATCAATGGCAACTACTACGTAGTGGTGCCCTCCTGATCCTGTTGGAGAGACTTTTCCAATTATGTCAATTCCCCAAGTCAAAAAAGGCCAAGGGGAAGTGAGATTGTTTAGTTCGGATGGTGGAAGGTGTTGTAAATTAGCGAACATTTGGCACTGTACATATTGTATGCAATCATGTTCCATAGTGGACCAATAGTACCCTTGCCGTGAAATTATTTTTGAAAGCATGTTACCATTCATGTGAGGTCCACAAACACCTTTGTGAGTATTTACCATAAGGCGTGTGGCTTTCGGTTGGCTTATAGATAGTAAGCTTTGACCATTAGGTCCTTTTTTGCATAATTGACCATTTATTAGACCATATTGGGCCGCAAGTGTTCGTAAGGCTCGTTCGTCTTTCGATGAATTATTTTCGGGATATGTGCCACGAGTAATATATTGGAGGATATGATCATACTAAGGATTGTCTCCTTCAATGTCATTTTATTTCCTCTATTGCGTTACAATACGCTGGTTCTTTTCTTCTATCAACGCATAATGGCATCATATTTAAGTGGTCTGGAATGTTGATCATTGAGGCTAATTTTGCTAGCGCATCGGCAAATTGATTGTCATTTCTTGGAAGATATTTAAAATCAATATGTTCAAAATGCTCGATGAGTTGCCCTAGGTGTGCTTGGTATATTATCATTGTGGAGTTCTTTATTTTCCATTTTTTTGATATATGATTTATAATCAAACTAGATTCTCCATATACCTCTTAATTTTTGCATACCTATACTAGCTGCTGCTTCTAATCCAATAATGCACACTTCACATTCTGCGGCATTATTAGTAACCTTAAAGTCTAATTTAACAGAGATTGGAGTATGTTCTCCCTCAGGACTTATGAGTAACACTCCTACGCCACATCCTTTTTAATTAGACGCACCGTCGAAGTACATTACCCATTTGTCATCTTGTGTCATGAGAATCTCTTCATCCGGAAGATGAGTAGTTTCTGCATGACTTGTTTGAATTGGATGTTGTGTCAGGAAGTCGGAAATTACTTTTCCTTTCATTCATTTTTCAAGAATATATTTTAGCTCAAATTCAGCCAACATCACCAACCACTTAGATATCCTTCCTTGTATAGGTGGTTGTTCAAACAAATACTTTATCGGATTTTGTTGAGAAATCACATGAGTACTGTGTGGTAACATATAATGTCGTAACTTTTTGGTTGCCTACACTAATGCTAGGCTTGTATTTTCCAAAGTGCTATATTATGTTTCATATTGGATGAATTTTTTGCTTAAATAATAAATTGCACGTTCGACTTTTTTTACCTCTTGTGTTAACATGGCGCCTGTGGCTGTGTCTGTAACTGTAATGTATTGCCTAAGAGGTAGTTTGGGTAATGGTGGTGCTAAAATTGGTGGACTTTTGAGATAATCTTTGATTTTTTCAAAGGCCTTTTGGCATTGATCGTCTGATTCATGTTTCTCCTCTTTTTTCAATTTTTTAAATATTGGCTCACAAGTCATAGTCAATTTGTTGATAAATCGACTAATGTATTGTAACTTGCCAAGGAATACCCTAATTTCTTTTTCTGTTTGAGGGAGAGGCATGTCAACAAATGCCTTTATTTTAAAGGGATCGATCTCGATGCCACGTGTGCTTACTACGTATCCGAGTAACTTGCCAGAAGTGACTCCGAAGGCGCATTTTTGTGGATTCAATTGCATTTTATATTCTTTTATGTGAGCAAAAAATTTGCCTAAAGCTTTTATATGTACCAAAATATCTTTGGACTACACTATCATATCATCCACATACACTTCTATTTCTTTATGCATCGTATCATGCAAGAGAGTCGTAGCCGTTCTTTGGTACGTAGCTTCTGCATTTTTTAAACCAAATGGCATAACTGTGTAGAAATACGTACCCCAAGGGGTAGTAAAGCATGTCTTTTCTTCATCTTCTTTTGCCATTAATATTTGGTTGTAACCTGCATATCCATCCATAGAGGATAACATCGCATGTTCAGCCGTGCTATCTACCAATATATCAATATGTGGTAAAGGAATATTGTCTTTAGGGCTAGCTATATTAAGATCCCTAAATTCGACACAAATACGAACTCGTCCATCTTTTTTAGGGCTTGGAACGATGTTCGCTACCCATTCTAGGTAATTACATACACGAATAAAACCGGCCTCTAACTGTTTTTGTACTTCTTCTTTTATTTTTAATGCGACATCAGGTTTTACTGGTTTAGAAGTAGGGTTCAAAGTGACTCCGAATGTTCCGTGATTTCCCTATCTATTCCAGGCATGTCCTTGTATGACCAAGCGAACACGTCTTCGAGTTCTTTGAGCGTCGATATGAGGGTCGATCGCTCTTCCGGATTTAGAGTTAAGCTAATTTTGACTTCTCTCTTATTTTCGTTAGTTCCTATATTAACTATTTCAGTTTCTTCAACAATAGGGTTCTTTTGTTCTCGTTCATTCATTAATTCAACCAATTTATCAATGTTATCATCTTCATTAGATTCATTGTTAGAGCATTCGAAAGATTCAAGAGAAGGCATATACTCGGAAATAGAGCTCATATTATTAAAATCAAAAGAGAGTACATCAAGAGAAGAATCCTGTTTGGGATCTTCGTCCTTAGAACTAGAAAATAAAGACTTAGTAATGGCCACAAGGCCTAGATTTTCAGCTTCCCTAGAGTCTACAATAGATTCATCGTCCGATTCATCAAACATCTTCCCTTCGCCTGTGACGATCTCTAGTTTATCGCCATTGTGATTGATCCATTTGAACGATTTCCTCCATCCATGCTCAGAAGTTTCGTTTGAAGGGGTGATCAATGAGGTTGGGTCAAAGGCTTCATCTTGAATGGCGTTTTAATTGGTCATTGTTGCGACATGATTTTTCTTTAGTCCAAATAGCAAGTTAAATGCTTGCCCATCATAGCACCCTAGAGATGGGTGTTTTTATTTAACGATAGTAAGATCGTCATCCAAGAAGTAGCAATCATGAAATATCTCAAATCCAGGCTTCTTGATTCCTTCCAAAACTAAGGGTTCCGGAAAGTCGTAGCATGGGTAATCTTCTCCCTCCCTAATGAATTGTCCATTAAGGGTTCTGTAGGCGTCGTTTGAAGTGCGCCTACGTAAAAAGCATGTGTGAATATGCTTGGCACTCATAGGAAGTGGGAATTGACATAATACGATTAGGGACAAGGAAAGTAGGGAGCCGCCAACAAGTTTTTAAGAAACTTGTAAACCGTTCATGGATCATAAAAGGCAACCACGATAAAGGGACAACGATAGGCAACAACGATTGACCCGTGAAGGTTACACCCCATTCATAATCCATGAGGTTACTAACTCCATAAGGTTCGGAACAACGAAAGGAGGATCGGGGATGATGGTACGAAGTGAGTCATGGAGTCAAATTCGCCCGTATTGGCACTACTCGATTCTTATAGTGAAAAGTGATTCTTGCGATCTCAAAGGAATACAAAAAAAAATATTCAATTTGTTTCGAACTATTATTATGCTAAATTGGTTGAATATTAATGCAACATATAATTCTGAAAAATTAGTGATCACTTAATTAAACAACAAGATTAAACAGGAACCTAAGCCGGTTGTCCAAATTATCTTATTAAGCGTGATTTTAAATTATATATTCCCTTTAAACTTGCAATATGGTAATCATAATAACAATAATAGAGTAAACATTAATATTGGAAGCAATTTAAGAATAATAGCGTTAGTCAAATCAAATATAAAATAACCTTAATCATGACACTAGCAATATTAAAATAAAATAAGATTAATTAAAGTTAATTACTCACATTCCGCACGTTCCTTTAAATTGCTACATCATGAATAAACTGTTAGTAACTTCAATAAAAAAATATAAAGTAAATGAAAATTAAATTAAATTAAATAAAAAGTAGAGTTGATTTGGTCAAAACCCTTAGTTATTTGTACCTTTCACGCCTTGGTTTAAGGACGGAACCTCGGGTTAAGTATAGACTCCTTGGAGCGCTTAGGGGAATTACTATGGAAGAATAAGGAGGCTAGAAATTAGGTTAAAGAGGGAGAAGAGAATGATTTTTGGTGTAAAGTGAGAGAGAATGATTATTGGTGACCCGAACTGCAGAAAAGGGGGGTCCTATTTATAGGGAAAATGAGTAGAGGGAACACACGAAAACCTAAAAAGATAAAAACCCTAAAAAATAACACCGCGACACGGCAGAGAACACCGTGACACGGTGCTAGGCACCGTCAGATGGAGGAAGGCACCGTCATACGGTGGAAAATCCCGTGATGCAGTGGACAACTGGAGTGACGCGGGAAATATTTGACCTACGGGAAGTGAAAACGCGTGAAGGATTTACGCGGAAAAGACACGAGAAAATTCCGTGACACGACACACGTACCGTGAGACAGAAGTTTCCACCGTGGCACAGTACATTATACCGTGTCACGGTATGGGAAAACGCGGAAATTACACGGAAAAAGCACCGTGACACGGTGGGAAATACCGTGTCACGGCAGCAGGTACCGTGTCACGGCAGCAAGTACCGTGCCACGGTGGAATTTGACGCGAAAGAGCTTCAAAAATGGCACCGTGACACGATGTACAGTACCGTGTCACGACACAAGGCACCGTTAGATGGGGGAAGGCACCGTTAGATGGGGCAAACTCCCGTGACACGGTGCTTTTGCACTGTGCGCGGTGATTCCAGTTTTTTACCCGTTTTTAAAATCATCATAACTTTTGATCAGTAACTCGGAATAAGGTATATAATATATCATTGAAAATATTATCAAGTCTACTTTACAAGACAATTATAATGAGGAAAAAATAATGTGTATATTTTAAGATATGGCCGTTTTAGTGGAAGGGTGTCGGTTTTAGGCCGAGTTTAGTATTTTGCTCATATCTTTTTCGTTATAGCTCGGAATTAGGCTTATGATGTATGGTTAGAAAGCTTATTTAAAGGCCTATCAACCAAAATAATAATTGGATCACAATTATATATCCATAAAATCAGTTTCTCTCGGTTTTGCGATGTGGACACGAAAAGTGGAAAATAGGTTATGGTTTAGGGAAATGAGCTAGAAATTGGATTGGTTCATGAAATATATTGGATAGAACATGGATTTAAGCACTCCAAATATTAAATACTCAACCCGACCAGTAATGGCGGTGAAAGGTGCTCATCTTCGGGTTTGGTTTTGGGGAGACATTTTTAGGTGTCTACATGTTCGCTGATAGGATGGGAGTAAAGTGATTATCCCTTTCTTATTATTGTCTCTACGTGCTTTGTTTTTGGCATCGTGAGACTCCAATTCTTCTTTGGCTGGTTTATATCCCAATCCAAAGGAGAAGTTTTTTTTGGGATAGGAAGTAAGAGAGATTTCTTCATTCCTATTCCCAAAGGCATCCCAGGAAAGTAACTAATCTTGAGCAATATGTTGTTTACTATCCGAGTGGAATATGGATCAATCATGAATGGTTCTTCCAAGTCTTCTTCCATTTTGATTGTGAATATTGGCTTGACAGAAAATCCCCTCATGTCCTCTTCATCATTATCATGGTTTATTTCTAAAAGTGATTGATCATTTATTGCTATTTTGAGTGGAGAAGCGTGTATAGTCATAGGAAGCCCTTGATAGTTCAACCTAATCATTTGATGAAGTGAGGATGGTATTGCACCAAGCCCGTGTATCCAAGGACGTCCAAGTAAAAGGTTGAATATAGGTTTTATGTCCATAACATGGAATTCAATCATCTTTTGAATTGGGCCTGTGGTAATTGGTAGCTTAACAGTTCCACACACCGATCTTCTCGAATTGTCATAGGCCCTTATGCTTTGTTTTGTTGATTGGAAATCTTTTTCTGGATTTAGGCCTAAGTATTTTGTCGTTCGTAATGGGCATACGTTTACAGCTGACCCATTGTCTACCAAAGATAGAGGGATGTTGTATCCCTTGCATCCCATAGTTTAAGTATAACGCATTGTTGTGGGTAATGTCCTTTAAACGCAAATCATCATTAGTGAAAATGATTGACTTGTCGGATTTGTTGCTAGTAAGCAAGCTAACAAGATCCTAAGGGGTTGTGTCTGTACTTACAGACAAAGCCATTAGAGCGTTCATGAGAGAATTCCTATGTTCTTTCGAAGTACTTATGAGTTCCCAAATTCTAACATTCACCTTAGATTGGCGAAGTTGTTTGACCAATGGATCTTCCACCTAAAGTGGAGGTGGTATTGTATTTTGTGTTTGACCTTGAGTTTGATTTTGTGTGGTCGAAGATCCATTTGGTGGTGGTGCTTAGTAGACTCACCCAGAATGAGTTAAATGATCTATCTCATTTGAGTTAGTCATAGGACTCATAAACCAAATTTCTTCTAGAGGCTTTGAATGTGCCTCCATTTCAAGATGCTCCATGAGTTGTGCTTGATGCCATTGTTCATCCAAGGAGAGATTCGATAAGTCTTGTGATTTTCCCAAGAAATGATCTCAATCAAGCGTTCCATTTGTTTCATTTTGTTAACAAGATGGAGGTCGGATGGCGGCATACTTAGAGACATATATTTCTTGAATGTCGTTGTCCCATAGTCCACATACTTCATTAGTTGCCCCTATGAGTATTATGGATAGAGGTTCTCCTATGGGTGTGATATAGTCCAAAGGATTAAACGTGTCACTTCCCATATGGTCTTCCTCGATGTGAAACACCCCTAAGGGGGATGCATTATTGTTAGGTTTAGGCGTGGGAATTCTCCAATCGTCTACTTAATCTTGTATTTTGTACTTTAAAACATAGCAACGTTCAATATCGTGTCCAACGCCTCTATGATAAGCACAGTAAGCACTACCATTCCATTAAGGAAACCTCTTTTCTGGTTGAGTGGGTGGTGTTGGCCCTGTTGGGGCAAATAAGCCTTTTTCATTTAGTTTTTCTAGCAATTGCTTATAGCTTACAGGAAACTTTTGGCCATCTTTTCCTAGGATCATCATATCGATTAGTGTTATTGTATTGCATGGAATTCGCAAATACGTCAATAAAGGATGATGCATTATCATTCCCCTTCTTGTAGTTATTCTTAGGTTGATGATGATAATGAGGTTTGTTTGCTTTTTCCTTAGCAAGATCATCTTCAATCCTAGTAGCCACAGAATAGACCTTTAGAAAAGTATCTAGACCAAGGTAACGTAGATGTTTGTTGTACTTTGCATGACAATTTTCAATGAATTTTTGTACTAACTTGAGTTCAGTAGGCCTTAGGGCAAGGTGGGCTGCCTTTTCTCGCCATCTACCATAGAAAGCAAGGAAACCTTCATCGTCGCCTTGCTTAAGCATCTCGAGTTCACGTAAAGTTGACTTGAACGCTACGTTACTCTCGTATTGGGTGATGAAAGCCGAAACTACATCTTCCCATGTTGCTTTGAATTTTGGATCTAGCCCATAGTACCACTCTCTCGCGGTTGGGTCCAGTGATAAATGGAAAGTTAAAGCATAAAGCTTAGGATCAACTCTCTTTAGTGCCATGGTGCCAGTAAAACACATTAAGTGATTTTGTGGGTTATTGGTCACCTTAAATATTGGCAAGTCCATAGCTACGAAATTTTCTAGTAAATAAAGTCCTTGGGAAGGATCAAACTTTTCTGCGTCAAAGTACTTGTTCCCCATTGTAGAACGAAGAACTAGCTTCTCTAACGACTTTTCTTTGATGGATAGTTGCTCCATCTTTTCTTGTAAGGCTAATGCTTCAAATTTTTCTTTTCAGCATTTTCCATCTTCTTAATTCTTCTCTCCTCGGCCTCTTGAGCCTTTTCCTCTCTCATACAAAGAATCCGTTGTTGAAATTCTTCAACGGTTGTCATTGTTGTTGGACTAGGATTAGTTGTCGAAGGAAAGTGGTTTGAAAGGGGTTGATCTTTTGGTGGTAAACATAGAATGCGAGTGCCCGGGGGTCCTCTTTCCCAAGTTTGAAAACCGGCCCTAAAGGAGTACGAAAAGATAAGTAAATCGATAAGCTTGCTTTTGAAAGGTAAAAAAAAGACGCAAAATATACTCAAACGGATAACATCGCCCTTAACAATTCTTCAATGAAGATATTGTTCGGACGAGTCAATTTGTTTTTTGAGAAATCATAACTGACTCGTCCAGTGGGCGCGCGCAAGTTACTAAGTTGCGCGCGGCTGTCGCACGCAATAAAATGACTTGCGCTGGGAGGGGTCGAGCAACTTCCTGAGTTGCGCGCGCCACATGCTCGTAGTATTTTTTTTTTAATTTTTTTAATCGATTTTTTATTTGACCCTTTTTTATTCTTTTTTTGTTTTTATGTTATCCTTTTGAATATGACGCTAAATCACGAAGAGACAACTTCGTAATTGGGAACCTAGACCAAAAATAGAAAAAGAAGACTATCCTAACACGTTGCACATAGTAACATAATCACATAAGCATGTTATAAGTCAAGATTCAAGCAATGCCATTCTAAGGTTAAAAAAAGGCTTAGGTGTCCAAAGGTACCATACCTTAAGAAACGACGCATAAACTGATCACTCAACGTGTTGACCCATGACATCGCCCTCCCAACATTTTTTTGGTGATATGGGTGTGATGATTGTTATTGATTTTGGGATAGACGCCTAATGTTGGCGACCCCTAGTCAATGAGCCAATTCCCAATGGTTTAAGTGTGCTATGCTTATGCATGATGCAATGTTGCTTGTTTGGTTTTTACTTTTGTGCAAAAGGAAGATATTATGCGTTCAAGTCTCGCTCTCTAACTAGAGATTATCCAAGTTAATTCTCGTTACAACCCATAGGCAACCTAGTGTTGGATACCTTGGACCATAACTACGAATTAATCATGTCACCTCTAAGTCCCCAGTGGAGTCGCCACTATAAGAAGGGTAATCCCATTGTAAGGGGTACTCTCCTTAAATGCCCTTGGCCACTTAAAAGTCTAGGACTTTACACTTGTTAGGGTGTAGTAGGATTTGAATTCCTGACTGTTTGGAGGACCTTGAATTAGAATTGATTTTATCATGACGCTTTTTTTTAAAAGAAACAAGTAGGAGTCGCCAATGAGTTTTAGGAAAAACTCATAAACCTCGTTCATGCCTTTATTCCATGTGGAGTTCATGGAACAATTAGCACAAATTATAAGTTTTCCCAAGCCCAAATTGGTCTATAAACAAGAAATGAGTTCGGGAGCGAGGGTACTAAGATAATGTTCCTTTTAGAGGGGAATCATCATCCTAGCCCTAGAACGACCTCTACTAGCTCTTCCTTTTTCATAATTTCATCACCAAACAATATATGCAACGCGATACCTAAAACTATGTTAGTTGATTTTATTTACAAACATCAATTCAAGTAGGAATTACATTGCAAAAGTCGTTATTCTTATTTAATAATATTCGTAAAATAACAATAAATAAACAAGATTCGCCTTGGCTTAAGTGATCAACAACAATTATTTAATTCAATTCTAGTCTTTATTAACGCAAGATACTATATGGAATTGATAAATTAATTATTTTAAAAGTGATCAAACAACACAAATGAATTAATTAAAGTCCTTTTAAACAAGAAAAATAAAGGTGATTTAACTAAGTGCTCAGGAATTTACCACTTCTCTTTGCTAGATCTCCGTTTAGAACACTTATGGAGACCTTCTTGTTGGGGAACCTCCACCGTAGTAACAAAGTATCGAAAGGGTGAGTGTTTAGGACAAGAGGGCTAGGTTGCACAAGTTCACAAGTTATTTCGCCAGAGTTTTTAGGTTAATTTCTGCTTGTTCAATCCCCGGTTTAAACTCGTATTTATAGAGAAGGATTAGGTTTAGGGTTTCGAGCAATCTACCGCAGCATGTGTCGCGCACAACAGATGAAGTTGCGCGCTGCAACCACGCACAAGTTATAAAGTTGCGCTGCTATGTGCAGCGCAAATATTGGTCTTGCGCGGCTTTATGGTACAATTCGATTTTATATTTTCCGTATAATTTCCAATAATTATAAATCTTCCGCAGCGAAACTCTGAAAGTTGTGCTGGGTGTCGCGCGCAACTAAAATAGTTGCGCGCGGCAGCCCAGCGCGACTTTGTGTGATGAGCGCGGCTTTTTCTGCGGCAACACTAAGTTTTAACCTAGGCGCTCCTAAATCCGTCATTAATAGGGTTTGAGCACGGGCTTATGCCTAATTATGATCGGTTTTGTTAATTGGACCTTTGTTTTGGCGTTTCTTTAATTTAAGCTAGTCTTTTGTGTTTTGTGGCTTAACCAGTTATCCATAAGTATTCTTCACTTTGATCCAACACGAAGAAAGCTTTATTTATCTCATTGCATTTCCTGTCGGGACAAGACGCCAAAAGTAGATGTCTACAACGGGGTGAAGGTTACACCCCTTAACGACCCAGGAGATCGTTAACTCCAATAGGTCTGGAACCATTACTGGAAGTTCGGGGATGAAGGTACAAATCTAACCTAAAATAGATTGAACTTTCCATAAAAATAGGCCTCTATCAAACCTAAAATAGATTGAACTTGCCCAAAACATAGGCCTCTACTTTATTCTTCGCTTATTCATGTGCGCTTTTGGACTAACATGATATCTATAAATTAACCCTAAACGTGTTTATCTATGTTAGTTGAATATTAATGAACAAACAAATCTATTGTTGGCGATCACTTAAATTATAATCATATTAACTTAAACAAGATTATTAATTATCTTATTAAACGTGATTACAAGTACAAATTCCCTTTAAACATGCATAAAAGGCGTGATCAAGAAATAACAATAATAAACATCAAGAAACATAATAATAATCATCATCATAATCATGTTAAAAATAAAGCATAATAATAGCAAGATCCTAGGCATGATACTAACAAGATTAAAACAAACCCTAGCATGACACTGAACAATAAAAATCAAAGCTTTACCCCTAACATGATACTAACATGATATTACTAAAGAAATAGGAAGCATCATAATAGTATCAGAAATATTAGTTAACCCTAAACATGATACTAGGAAGCAATAAAACATCCTAACATGATACTGGGATTTAATATAATTAAAGCATGATTTCTATATCAAAAGATTAATAAAGCAATTAAATTACTTACTTCGGTGCCTCGTACCTATTTCTAATAACAAAATACACACGTTAGTAACTTCAAGGAAAAAAAATTAAAAACAATTAATTTAAATAATTGAAATAGGGATTTTGGACCAAACCCTCAGAAATATTAAACATTTAATGTCTAGGGCGAAGGCAACTTCGAACTTGGCTAGGTTTGTCTAGAACTTGTGAATGTGGAATTTTTTTAGAAGGAAAGTTTAGAAAAAGAATAGAGAGAGAGTAAGCTTTTAGCTTTTATAGAGAGAAAGAATAGAGATAGATGGTTGTGAATGATGAAAAACGGGAAGATACGACCCCTAATTATAGAAAAAAAAGCTCGGGATCAAATCAAGTGATATTCGGAATAAAATACCTCACGTCGCCAACGACAGGAGTTAGCGCCAGACGACAGGAGCAGCGCCAGGCGACAGCTTTGTCGTCTCACGCTAAGTCAAAATTAAAATGCACTTTGTACGCGGAATCATCTTCTTAATACGATTAAGCAGCTTAGTCCGTGTTAAGCAGATTAAAATCATATTTGTGACAAATCACATAATTTATTCAAAATAAAACATCTTTAAAATATAATTATCAGTCCTAATCTTATAAGAATTTAAAAGAACCTTCTAGATATTTCTAGAAAATTAAAATCAATCCTAATAAATTTAGGAATAATAATATTTAATAGGATCTCCTCTACATCATTGGGCCACATGTAAAATCATTTTAGGCTAAATCTAATTTAATCCATAACTTCCTCATTATTCATCGGAATTGAGCTTATAATATATCGTTGGAAAGCTCTTTTCAAGCCTAATCCAACTACACTACTATTAGACCCTTATCATGGACCAAAATAAATTGGGGTAGCTATTTTCATAACTAGAGTAAGAAAAGAAACATTTTTGAAAACAGAAAGAGTGATATTTTAATAAAAAAACATCCACATCACTTGACTTTTCACACTTTCAATTTGTTCAATACTAAAATAACGTGAAAGGTATTCATCACTGGGTTTGGTTTTGGTGAGACACATCTGGGTGTCTACAGAAGCCCCCGCTTTGACTGAGTTTGGAGAAACACAAGTTTCGAAAACAAAAGTCAAATTAGCTATAGGGGCGAAGAATAATTCAGAACGTTCTGCCATCTTAAATCATTCTTGTAACGCCAATAACTGAAAACTAGTGTTAGTTAAACAGATAAAAGAGTTACAAAAGCACCGTCAAACACACGCCTCTGAAGTAATCGATTTTTGTTGCTGCTTTTGTTGGTGACGACCTCCACAGTGCCTCGTGAACGCCATTTGAAGGTAACATTGCCTCACTATCTTCATTTGCTTGTGACAATCCTCCACAGTGCCTCGGGAACATCGTCGGAGGTGACTGTGCCTCGCCATCTTCAAATATATGGCAATACCTCGCCACGGCAGTGCTTCGTCGCTATAGACAATCTCCTCTGTACCTCAAGACATCGTCGAAGGTGACCGTACCTCGTCATCTTCAGGGGTGTGGCAATAACTCGCCACGGGTATGCTTCACTGCTATTGACCATCTCCTCTTTACCTTGGGACATCGTCAAAGGTGAATCTCACTCGTCATCTTTATGGTTGTGGCGGTACCTCTCCACGATAGGGCTTCACCGCTATAGACCATACCCTCTTTACCTTGGGACATCGTCGAAGACAGCTGCTTGTAGTCTTCTTCAGTTTTATGACGATAACCTTCTTTGGAAAGTTATCAAAGACCAACACTTGTTGATCCTCAGTTCTAATACTTCGCTTTTCTATTTGTGGTTATTTCATTGTGTTTCCTCGCTCTACCAGTACCTCAGCGCATTTTGTAATGAGTCGGTACATTGGCGCTTTTTCTGTTGTGCCACTACCTCGGCGTGTTTTGTGGATGAGGCGCTACCTTGGCGCTCGTGTTTTTTTTGTGAACCATTACTTTGGTGCTTGCAATGAGTCAATACTTAGGCCCTTTAAGCTAAGTGAGACGATCATTTATCTTGTCGATCACATATTGCAATTGTAATTAAGCTGACAACTTAATCATGTCAAATTGCTTATAGGGTCTAACTGGTGTATCAAGGAACCCGAAATTGCTGCATAAGGTCCGTATGATCTAATATGAGGGCCACGTATCTTGTCACCGTACCAGCGCGCACTAGTGCATACTGTCGCCAGTATTTTGCTCTGTCGCCAAGCGACAGACATTAACTCTGTCGTGCGGTGTTGGAGTCGGATTTTTTCGAATAAAACCCCCCTTTTTCCTCCATTTTCGTTGCTGCTGCTTTTTGCTGCTCGATTTCGCTTCGAATCTTCGACTTGGTCGTTTCCTTTCAACCAAGTCTGCTAAAATCTTTTGCAAATTAAAGTTCTTCATCTCTAATTTACTGATCCACGAAAGTTATGCTTAAACTCCTCTTATCTTGGAAGAATTTCATGTGTTTATATTAGCGGTTTTCCATAAAATCCGGGAATGTTCTTGCTCACTTGCTCTCTGGAAGTGATAGCTTCCGATGCCTTGAAACTCTGTCGAAAACCCTATCCTTCAAGATTTTACCTAGTCCAATTTAAATTTCATAGAGATCTTGCATCTTGGGAAGTTCGCGATTTTGACCAATTACTATTCTAAACAAGGTGCTTAATCAAAATTCGGAAGTGCTCAAACAATCAGGCTGATTATCAATCTAATTGCAATCATGCCGACTCTAGTTCACTTGCTAAGCCATTTGCGTCCTTTTTCTTCAAATATTTTGTGGTTGTTCGTACCTGCATTTATATTTAGGACTATAGACTTTGCACATCTTTTTTTTAGGGTTAACCTAAGGCTTATTGTTGCTTGACTCTTATAATGCTTAATGTGTTTTAAACACATATAACTTGTCATGACTTGACTCAAAGCGTTTTGACCTACATGGCTTGACATGACTCAAGGTGAAAACTAGATTTATTGTGATTGACCGACTCGAGGTCGATTCAACTCGATCGTGACTCGTGTGTATAAAGTATCGACTTATGAGACTCGATGTGTACATGACTTATGTGTGCATTCAACTTGAAAACGCAGAAAAGCAAAAATTTCCGTCATTTTTTTTGGAGGGTACTGACTTTCTCCCGAAAAATAAATACGTGAAAAGGCAGGAGTAAAGTGTTATGATGCATGTAGAATGAGCTTAAACAAATGTATGGATCAATGTCGTATCTTAGGGCGCGAAGATTGTAACATCCTAGGCTATCTCCATTGTTAATTTTGGAAGAAAGTATTTAGGTAACTTAGGCACAGAGGTTAAGCACTTCATACTTCGTGATGAAATTATGACAAGGTATGCTTCCACGTTATGTTAAGATTTCGTGAGATTGAAGCATAATGTGGAAGCATACCTTGTCATAATTGCATAACATAAATGAGATTGAACTTGCCCTAAAAATAGGCCTCTACTTTATTCTTCTCTTATTCATGTGCGCTTTCTGACTAACATGCAATCAATAAATTAACCCTAAACCTGTTTTTCTATGTTGGTTGAATATTAATGCACAAAAAAATCTATTATTGGCGATCACTTGAATTATAATCATATTAACCTAAACAATATTACTTATTATCTTATTAAGCGTGATTACAAGTACAAATTCCTTTAAACATGCATAAAAGATGTGACCAAGCAATAACAATAATCAACATCAAGTAACATAATAATAATCATCATCATAATCATGTTAAAAATAAAGTATAATAATAGCAAGATCCTAGGCATGATACTTACAAGATTAATAACAAACCCTAGCATGTCACTAAACTATAAAAATTAAAGATTTAGCCCGAACATGATACTAACATGATATTAGAAAGGAAATAGGAAGCATCATTATAATACAAGAAATATTAATTAACCCTAAACATGATACTAGGAAGCAATAAAACATCCTAACATGATACTAGGTTTTAATATAATTCAAGCATGATTTATATATTAAAAGATCAATAACGCAATTAAAACAAAATCAACACATTAGTAACTTCAAGAAAAAAAATAAACAAACAATTAATTTAAATAATTGAAATAGGGATTTGGGACCAAACACTAAGAAATATTAAACCTTTCACGTCTAGGGCGAAGGCAACTTCGAACTTCGCTAGCTGTGTCTAGAACTTGTGAATGTGGAATTTTGTAAGAGGGAAATTTTAAAAGAAGAATAGAGAGAGAGTAAACTTCTAGCTTTTAGAGAGAAAAAGAATATAGATTGATGGTTGTGAATAATTAAAAACGGGGAGATACGGCCCCTATTTATAGAAAAAATAGCTCGGGATCAAATAAAGTTATATTCGGAATAAAATACCTCTTGTCGCCAACAACGGGAGTTAGCGACAGACGACAGGAGCAGCGCCAAGCGACATCTGTCAGTGCCATGCGACAACTTTGTCGTCTCATGCTAAGTCAAAATTAAAATGCACTTTGTACGCAAAATCATCTTCTTAATATGATTAAGCAGCTAATTCCGCATTAAGCAGATAAAATCATATTTGTGACAAATCACATATTTAATTCAAAATAAAACATCTTTAAAATATAATTATCAATCCTAATCTTATTAGAATTTAAAAGAACTTTCTAAATATTTCTTTTAGATTAAAAGCAATCCTAATAACTTCAGTAATAATAACTAATAGGCTCTCCTCCATATCATTGGGCCACATGTAAAATCATTTTAGGCTAAATCTAATTTAATCCATAACTACCTTATTATTCATCGGAATTGAGTTTATAATATATCGTTGGAAAGCTCTTTTCGAGCCTAATTCAACTACACTACTATTAGACCCTAATCATGGACCAAACTAAATTAAACTGGCTATTTTCATAAATAGAGTAAGAAAGTAAACATTTTTTAAAATAGAAAGAGAGTTATTTTAATTAAAAAAAAAACATCCACATCACTAGACTTTTCACACTTTCACTTTGTTCGATAATTAAATAACGTGAAAGGTAGTCATCATTGGGTTTAGTTTTGGGGAGACATATATGGGTGTCTACGACACCCTCCTCAAAAAGTATGGTGTATAACATAGGACAGGTCTAGCCTATCACCCCTAAACGAGTGGTCAGGTTGAGGTTTCTAACCGTGAGATCAAAGCCATTCTAGAGAAGGTGGTAGTAAAATCAAGGTAAGATTGAAGTGACAGGTTGGATGACACCCTTTGGGCATACGAAATAGCAATTAAGGCCCCGATTGGTACTACTCCCTATAGGATTGTGTATAGTAAAGCATGTCACCTCCCGGTGGAATTGGAATACAAGGCATATTGGGCTACTAAGGAGCTCAATTTGGATGCTAAGCTAGTGGGAAAAAAAGAGGCGTCTTCAACTTAATCAACTTGATGAGTTTAGGTTGACGGCCTGTGGCAGTGCACGTGTCGACAAAGAGAATACGAAGAGATTGCACGACAAGATGATCCTTCCAAGAGAATTCAAAGAGGGTGATAAGGTGTCGTTCAACTCTAGACTTAAACTTTCCCCAGGAAAGTTAAAGGCAAGGTGGTCGGGTCTTTTAACAGTTAAAAGGGAAAATAAATTTAGTTCTGTGAAATTGATCGATGAGCATGGTAACGAGTTCAAGGTTAATGGCTAACGACTTAAGCAATACCATGAAGGAGCTACGATTAGTGCAGTTGAACTACTTCACCTAATCGATTCAAGTTCATCCTGATTAACATGTGGTAAGAGGGTCGTGCAGGAGCTAGATAAACTAGCGCATTGCGGGAGGCAACCCGTATTTTATTGCTTAATAGTTTAGTCTTCTTTCTCTTTCTTAGTATGAGGAGAGAAGAGATAATTTAATGAGTTTTATGAGGCTTTGTACAAGTTTGATGGGAAAAAGTTAGTCAAATTTGGAGGCAAGAAAAAAAGAAAAAAAAATTGGACTCAGTGCTCTAGCGCACCCGACTAGGCGCGAGAGTAAGGGTCTAAATATGATGGAATTTGCCCAACCGGGTGCAAGAGCGAAGATGGGAAATCGACAATTCTCGCCCGACTAAGAGCGAGGGTCGAAGAAAATTTGAAAGGGAAGCTCGCCCGATCGGGCGAGAGAAGAGGTTGGAACATAACATTAGATCTCCCGATTGGGCGGTGTGGCGCCCAACCGGAAGCAACCCCCATCTAGCTTCTTCTTTCTTTCTTTTTCCTTCTTCTTTATTCTTCCTCCTTCTTTCTTTCCTCTTTATTCTTCTTTCCACCATACTTTCTCTCTCTAAAACCTTAAATTCTCTATTTATCTCTTAGATCTCCTATCCAATTTTAACCTAAATTAAAAAATTCTTACATATTTCTTCTTCTCTCGTCATCCTCTACATTCCTACACCAAAATTTCCCAATTCCAAACAAATTTTTTGTAAACCCATATTTGCAAATGGCTTCAAATAGGGCAAGAACGTTACTTGGGCGGAGTTCTTCATCTAACCAAGACTATGATCCAGATTTGCAACTTCCACAGTGGCCAACCAATCGAATCACCACCCAAACACAACGGGAGAGGCTTGAAAAGCTCTATGAGCATGAGGTAATCCCTTCTCGGTAGTTACACTGCCCTACTCTTGACTCCCTAGGTTTATATGATTATGTAAGACGTTTCATGAACGTTATAGGAATGAGAAAATTTGTGGACATGCATTGTCTTACGTATTGTGAATTGACTTGTGATTTTTTTTTTCCTCTTTGAATGTTGTAAATAGCAAATATGGACCAAATTTGCATTTTAGGTTGAACAATAGGAATATTAGTTTAACTTCTGTGGAATTTTGTAAATTGTTTGATTTGGAATCCGAACTCCCCCACCATTGGCATGAAAACTATAAAATGGAGAATATTTTTCGAGTTCTAACCGATTTACGCGCCCCGCCCTCTCAACATACTAGGGCCTGACCTATTCATCACCCCAATCCTAAAATCTTTCAAAGATTTTCTGGTGTTTTTTTCCTAGGTAGGAATGAGCCACACAATGCACTAACCAACGACCTAGCTATTATTGGACATTTTGTGTTTTGGTACGGTAAATTGAACATGGGTAGGTTTAATATTTAATAATAATAATTAATATTTAATATTTAATATTTAATAATAATAATATTAATAATAATAATAATAGTTATAATAATAGTAATTATAATAATGATAATAACAGTAATAATAATACTTATAATTAATAATAATATTAATTATAATAATAAAAATAAGGGAAATTCTCTTTGGTAAACTTGTATTTTTTAAAACTCTCAGTGGTGAATTACAAAAAAACTTATTATCATTGGTAAACTCGAATTTTTTATATTAAGCTAATTGTAACATTAATGACTAATTGTAACTAAATATTTAACTATAGTTAGTTTTTTTTTTTTTTATTTACTTCAATGCTTTTAAAAATAATTTATTTTCTAAAAAAAAATCACCCATTCCAGGTCAGTATCCCACCACGCCGGCGCCGGTACCGACACTCACTCCCCCGCCCCTACCCACGCCGGCGCACAGCTCCCTCCTTTGCCGGCGCGCCAACCTTCTCCACCGTCCCTGCCGCGCTTATCCCCGTCCCTTGAATCACCACCTCCCTTAGCTTCCTCAAAACCCACCTCTCTTACCTTGAAAACCCCATAATAACGAAGAGAAGCTCCTAAATTCGACTACAAACCCTAACTTTCAAATAATTGAAACAATTGCTTATTGCTACTGATTTGAATGAAAATCCATCCTCCTTGCTTAGATCTTTTGAATTTTTAGTTGTTATATGCTCGAATTTAAGGGTAATTTTGCTCGATCTTCTGTGGTTTTTGTACTTCATATTTTGTGAGGGTTTTGGGTCGAATTTCTCGAGGTATGGTTGTTGTATTCGCTGGTGTTTTGGGGTCAAACAGAAGTAAGGCATTGCTGGGGATTTCTGGGGGTTTTTCCACTAGTGTTTGGGCTCGATCTGGTTGGAGCCGCGGAGGAGAGGGAGGTTGCGGTGGAAGGATAAGAAAGAGAGAAGGGTTGTGGTTGCGGTGGCCGGTGGCCGGTGGGAGAATAGTGCTCAGCCAGAAGAGTAGAAAAAGGTCGGCGGTGGCGTTGGTGGTGGTCTTGGCAGAAGAGAGGTTGTGTTTTTTTTAAAAAAATAATTTAATTATTAAAAAATAAAATTAACCATGGTTAGTGAGTTTATATTAAAAAAGCTATTATCTTTGGTAAACCAAAATTCGAGTTTACCAATGATAATAAGTTTTTTTGTAATTCACCACTGAGAATTTTAAAAACTATAGGTTTACCAAAGAGAATTTCCATCAAAAATAATTTATTTTTTTAATAAAAATTAATATTCGAAGATAATAAATAATATTTAAAGATAATACAAATGATTAATTTTTCATAATAATAATAAAAATAAAATATATTAATTTTTAATAATAATAAAAATAATAATTAAATAATATTTAATAATACTAATAATTATAATTAACATAATAATAATAATTAATATTTTAAAATAAAATTTAATGATTATAATAATAATGCGGTAATATTAATAATAGTAATAATAGTAGTAGTAATAGTAGTAGTTTATTTGGGGTGTTTAACACCCCCATGTGGAACAATGAGAAAGCGACACGTGTCACGCTGGGAGGCGTCCAAATGGACCCTCTATATGCATGACACGTGTCACTCAGGTACGCCCCCTAGAAATGGTGGCCTTCAAGGCTCAAATTCCAAGGCCGCCGCAAAACGGCACTGCCTTAATCCCTAGGTCATCAAAACCTAGGGGTAGAGCACGTTTTCCTAAGAATTTATAAATAGGGAGATTCTTCCAATTATTGGGACAATCTTTTGACACCTAGAACTTTACGTCTTAATCATTAAGGCATTTATTGCTCTCTAAAACATTGAACACATGAGCTTGGAATCCGAGCAGATAACCTACTTTCTACACGTTTTACTCCGATTCCGTACTAACTTAATCTTCAGAGGAGGATCTCCGACCATTCGGAGCTCCGATGTTTTGTAAGTACATGCGTCCTTGTCGAATCCAGTCTTGAGCTGTAACTCTCCCGAGGGACACAAAAAACCCCAAAACATTTGGCGCCGTCTATGGGGAGAGTACCTCTAAGATGGCTTCACAAGAACAACGTGTGCCACCTCTAGAAACCAACCGGCCTCTAGAAGAAATAGTGGTCCAGACGGACCATGATTCAGGTGACGATGGAGACATTGAAACTTTCTGGCCCCAGATGGGTCACTCATCTGTAAGCGCCTCCATCACAAAGACAGGCAGGAGCGAAATCCTAACCAGGCGGGTCCGAGCAGGCCCCCTGGACAATCGAGTAAGCCCTCAGGGTAGCCGGTTGTTTCCTCCCAGGCTGTAGGATCAACCCCAGTCACCCGCGATGAGCTTATGAAGTTCATGAGCAACCTCAAATGTGAAATTAAGGGTCTAATCAACAAGCGGTTGATGAGTGACATTTATGTCACTCTTAGGGAGTAGTTTTAGAGTCATTTTCGTGTTTATTTTATCTTATTTTTCCCTTTCTTTCTCTTGTTTTCTCTTTAATAAAGTTTCTTGTTTATTTGGTAATTTTGGAGCGTTTTAGTTTATTTTCTTTATTTTATTAGCTTTAGTTTATTTTCGTATTTTATGTTACTTTATTTGCTTGTATAGTTTTTGTCTTTATTAGTTTTAGTTTTATTTCTCTTATTTCTATTTTACTTTTATTTATTTTAATTAGTTTGGAGTGTTTTTCACATTTTATTTGTTTGTGTTTTATTTAATTTTGTTAGTTTTAGTTTTAATTCTCTCATTTCCTATTTTAGTTTATTTAGTTTTATTTTATTTATTTCATTCCTTTTTGTCTTGATTTCTCCTCGGTTTTGTGTGTAGGGGTTCGGGTTTTATGTCAAATGAGTTCGGGTTCCAAGTTGAGTCAAACACAAACCGCAACCTGCTGCCCTTTATCCATCACCGCACCCTTCATTGTCCTACACCACACCATCAGCAACAACAACAATTCCCCTGCTCCTCTTTCCCATCCAATCAGCCAACAACAATTACCACCAAACCACCTGACCAACCACAACCAGCCACCTGACCACCTTCACGTGCAGCCCTAACCCCAAAACCAGAGCAGCCCGCAACACCACCAACAGCACTTCCATCTCCCCTGCTCACCCTCACCTTCAACCACCAATTTACAGCCTGCAACCCAAAAGCAGCCGCACCACCACAGCACCACCAGCCGCAACAGACTAGCCACTACTACCCCCTGCTCCCTCACGCACACAGCCACATACCAGCCTCACCACCAGCCACGCATTGCAACTCCCCTGCTCCAATCCGCAACAATCAACCACCAATTACCACCAGCCGCGCCATCGTTCTCAACCACCAACAACACCAACAGCAACACAATCACCCCGCAACACCATTTCACACAAGCAATTCGGCCCCTCAATTAAGAAAATCAGAACAAATTGAAAATCAATCAAGTTCGAGCATACCATTTGTGGTTCGATCGAACTTCGAGTCAGAGACTTTGTGGGTTTTGTTATTCGAAGAGGAGTGGTCGAACATACCCATGGTTCGACCGAACCAACCGCGTAGTTCGGCCGCACCAACTCACGGTTCGACCGAACCGCTCCACGAGCTATGCACATGGCTTTTAATGAGGATCGAACGACCTCGATTTGATGATGATGGTTGATGAACGGTGGTGATAAGATGAGCTTCAATGGAGTTCTTGAAGCAGCCAATTTCGGGGAAGAAGAGGGAAATCGGGGGGTAGCTGAAAGTTTTGGGATTTTGGTTTTTATTTTTCTTTTCCTTTTTCTTTTATTTTTATTTCCTTTCCTTTTCCTTTTCTTATTTCTTATTTCTTTTCTCTTTTGTTTTCTTTTCATTTATTTTATTTTCTTTTTATTTCCTTTTCTTTCTTTATTTTATTTTCCTTCTTTTATTTTTCTTACTTTGGCAAGCTTAGTATAAATACCCAATTTTTGGGGTAATTAGATTAATTCAATAACTATCTATTCCTCTCTCTAATTAGTTTTAGTTTTAGGTTAGGTTAGGGTTAGTGTTCATTGGTAGAGAGAGAAAGTGAGGTTTTCTTCATTAATGAACTTGGATTTTGAAGAAGGAGCTTGTTCAATCCTTTGTAGACCTTCATCTTCAATTAATGAGCAATTTCTTACTCTCTTTCTTTACCTTTGTTTTTTATTTTGTTTATTTGCTTTTATTTTTCTTCCTTGCTTATTAATCATGTTGATGCTTATTGATTTGATGATTGATATTGTTTTCAACATGATTTGTGAGTAGTCACCTACCCATTTCCCTTGGTGCCTTAATTTTTTATTTCTTGTTTTAGCATCTTTAGACTTTAGTTTATTTATCTCCTATTCCGGACTAGCTTAATTGTCGATAACATTTGGTGGTGTTTACCGTTCTCTGTGGTTCGACCCCTATGCTTTCCTTATACTCGTATTAGGTTTGTTTAGGTTGTATAAATTGTATTTGATCTAGGGATAGACAATTGACGACGCGTTTATTCCCTTGTCAGCTGTCGGCTACTCCCAAAAAGGAACAGTCGGCCACCAAGCCAACTCAAGCTAGAAAGCAAAAGTCGGTCCGAGACCGACAACCGACTACTCATCCTGCTCCGAAGGATAAGGCTCGGCCCCAGTTCGACCATTCAAGACTCCGTTTCCAAGAAACAGTGACAAGAAAAGCCATCAAGCATGCAAAGTCGGATGGTAGCAAAAAATCCTTTCCTGATGCTCGCTAGTACATCGACCAACTGTTAGAGTCGGCTTCTACGTCGACTTATCATGATAGCTTCCAAAATACGTCTGTGAGGAATTCTCCTTCAGTACAGGAGACCTCATCAAACGGCCCCCTCGTACAGTCTGGTCCCCATGTAATTAACTCGACGCAGTATATGGCACAACCATTATACCGACCACCTGCTTTGCCCTACATCCAACCTGCCTTCTTCAAAGGACAAGCGGCATACAACTACCAGCCTTTGGACTAGAAGATTTGGCTACAAAACCTTAGGGAACAACCCTCTGCATTCTCTAGAGAAATTGTCGAGGCCGAACAGTCGGCCAAGGTTAAAAATGTAATGGTTGGACCCTATGATGGTACCTCCAACCCAAAAGACCACCTCTTGGCATACACCCACCTCATGTACCTACAGGAGTTGGATGATGTCGCCTGGTGTCGATGCTTTCCAGCCACCCTGAAGGGCATAGCCCAGCAATGGTTCGGTAATTTACCGGCTGGTTGCATTAAAAACCTTCAAGACGCTTACGTTCTTTTTTACTTCTAACTTCTCTATGAACATCCCTGCAAAGAAAAAGATCCTTGATCTAGGCCATGTGCAGCAGGAAGATAGAGAGGTGCTACGATCATACGTCAGGCGGTTCAATCTGGTGAGAATCCAGATCCAAGGACTGTCTGACAAAGTGGCTTGTACAGACTTTTTCAAAGGTTTAAGGACGGGTCGACATTCAAGCTAGAACTCGTCCGCAGAAAAATCTTCACCTTCCAAGGAGCCCTGATGGAAAACGCCTACGTACAGGCGACCGAGCTCTGCTCCTCCAATAAGTAGTCGGACTCCAAGAAGTCTGACCGAAAGAAGGATAGTCGGCCTGCTCAGCCGTCTTTAAAACCAGATGAGAGCAAAAAGAAAAAATAGATCTTGGCGGTTGATAACTCTGATCATCCAGCCCAGAAGAAGAAGAAAGAATGGAAGATGTACGTTCCAAGGTACGAGTTCAACAAGGACAGCTACTCCATCCTCATGGAGATAAAGGATCGGTTGACTCTAAAGAAGCCGACTCCTGTGAAAGGTTCTGCTGAAAATCGGAACAAGAACAAGTACTGCCACTATCATGAGGATGTCGGCCATGACACAAACCACTACTTCAGCCTCAAGCGGACGCTTGATTGTCTGGCCGAAAAATGAGCGCTGAAATCCTATGTGAAGTCCAAAGTGACTTTAAAATCGAATCCGGGGCATTCAAGAAAAAAGACTCCCCAGCTTGCTATCAGCTCTAAAACGGATAAAGATCTGGTCTATACGATAGCAGACAGATTCGCCGGAGGTGGCCCAACCATCCGGGGCAAAAAGGACCATCTGAGAAAGATGGTCTATTCTGTTAATGAGGGACAGGCTGCCAGCATATCCGCCTTCCCTGAAGTCATCATCACTGAGAAGGACATAGGCAACGTCCGTTGGCCGCATGATGACCCTGTTGTCATAGAATGCAAAGTGGCCAACTAGTTGGTTGGCCGAATATTTATTGACACTGGAAGCTCCTCATACATCATCAACCGCAAATGTCTATCCAACCTCAAGTACAGGCCGGATAGCATGATGGATTTCTCTCATCCCCTTGTGGGCTTTTGGGGCGGAGTTGTGCATCCAGTCAGACACATTAATCTGCCAATCCGAATGGGGCAAAAAGGTAGCAGTCAGCACATGACCATCCGGTTCTTGGTGGTCGAAGAGCTGACCGCCACAATCTTTTCCTTGGCCGACCCACTCTTAACGAGTTCAAGGCTATCATTATTCATGCTCTCATGCTCGTCAAGTATGAGAAGGATGATGAAACTGTTGTTTCCCTTAACGGGGACCAGAAGACGGCTTAAAAAAGCTATCTCTCGGACGTCAAGCCTGCGACAGCTGCAGTCGGTCAGGGCAAAGAGCCAATAGACCTTGATGATATTAAGGATGATCATCCAGCCCCACCAACCGCCAAGAAAAGAAAACACGATCAGCTGGTAGCGGTCAACAAAGAAAAGCAATAGCAATCACTGATCGGGGAGCGGTCAGACGACCTCCGTCCCCAGCCGAAAAGAGAGAACATTGATGTTCCTCTGTACGACAGTCGGCTAGAGCGAATTGTTAAGGTGGGTGTAGACACCCAAATGTGTCTCCCTAAAACCAAACCCAATGATGAATACCTTTCATGTCATTTGATGACAGAACAAAGCAAAAGTGTGAAAATTCTATGAAAATATTTCTTTTATTACCCTATTTATGAAAAACGTGCATTCCAGTTTAGTTTGGTCAATTATATGGGTCCAATAATAGTGTAGTTAGATGGGGCTTGAAAAGACCTTTCCAACGATATATTATAAGCCCAATTCCGATGAATAATGAAGAAGTTATGGCCAAAATACTAAACTGGACCCGGTTTGGTTCTTATATGCGGCCCAATGATCTAGAGGAGGGCCTATAATTAATTATCATTCATAAAGCTATTAGAATTGATTATAGTCTTCTAGAATACTCTAGAAGGTTCTCTTAAATCCTAATGGAGTTAGGATTGATAATTATGTTTCAAAGAGTTTGAAATTGAATAAAAATACTCCTTTTAAGAATCCTTGTTTTGTACGAAATTAAATATAGTCAGATATAATTTTGGTTCCTCATAATCATTATCCAAATTTTATATGGTTGGATAGATCATTAAATTATGTTTCCAATGATATATTATAATATTAAATCCATGCTATAACGAAAAAGATATGAATGGAATATGAAACTCTATCAAAACATGATACTCTTCCACTATTTCGGCCATATTTTATTATCTACAAATTATTTAAATCTTATTTTAATTGAATTGGAAATTAGACTTCATGAGCTTTCCAAAGACATATTATATGCCTTATTTGGACCTCTGGATAAAAAAATATGATAAAAACAAAATCCGCAAAAACTGTCTCGCAACGCCGAACGACAGGCCCGTCACGCGGCGAAAGACTCTGTCGCGCGACGCTGCACCCTGTCGCACAGCGACATGGGTTATTGCTGCGAAAACATCGTGTTTTATTCTTCTTGAAACTCTGATTCTTTTTTATCGTATTCCGGCTGATTTTCGTTATAAATAGCCTCCTTAAACCTCCGTTTTTAATCATCAACTCTCACTAATTCTCATCTACTCTTATCTAGAATTTCTTGATTCTCTCTCCCTCTTTCTAGCCTAGCCTTTTACAAACACAATTCCTCACACATTAGATCTAGACACACCTAAGTCAAGTTCAAAGTTGCCTTCGCCCTAGACATGAAAGTTTTTATATTTCTGAGGGTTTAGTCTCAAATCTCTCTTTCAAATATTTAATTTAATTGTTTGATTTTATTATTTTCCTTGAAGTTACTAATGTGTCTATTTTGTTATTAGAAAGAGATACGAGGCATCCAAGTAAGTGCTTTAATTGTTTAATTGATATTTTGATGTAGAAATCATGTTTAGGTTGTTATTTTGATTCCTAGTATCATGATAGGATATTTTTCCTAGTATCATGTTTAGGGTGTTTTGCTTATATCAATTATGATTTCTATGATACTTCCCATTTTCTTTCCTAATATTCATGTTACTATAATGTTAGGGCTAAAGCTTTGATCTTTAATGTTTAGTGACATGTTAGGATTTGTTATTAATCTTTTTAGTAACATACCTAGGATCTTGCTATTATTATGCTTTAATATGACTGTGATAATGATTATTTTAATTATTATTATTATTATGATTTATGATTGTTATTATGTTGCTTGATACATATATATTGTTATTGATTGATCACACCTTTTATGCATGTTTAAAGGGAATTGGTACTTGTAATAACGCTAATAAGATAATTAATAATCTTGTTTACGGTTAATGAGATTATAATTCAAGTGATCGCCAATAATAGTTTTATTTGTGCATTAATATTCAACCAACATAGATTAAACAGGTTTAGGGCTAAACCTATTGATTGCATGTTAGTCAGAAAGCGCACATGAATACGAGAAGAATAAAGTAGAGGCCTATTATTAGGGCAGGTTCTTTCTCTTTTAGATTGAATTTGTACCTTCATACCCGAACTTCCAGTCATGGTTCCAGACCTATTGGAGTTAACGATCTCATGGATCGTTAAGGGGTGTAACCTTCACCCTGTGAATGGTTTATAAGTTCCTAAAACTTGTTAGTGACTCTTTTGCTCTAGCTTCCTTCCCTTTAGACGCCATCATGGTTTAGTGTATGATCATAGTGGGGTTCAAGTTTGGGGTAATACTTGAAATATTCCCTACAGTGGGGATGGCTGCTTTTGCTAAGTTAGGTGTAAGCTTGAACCAACTATTGAAAGAATTCAAAGACATCTTTGCCTTTGAAGTGGAAGAGATGTCAGGCATCAGCCCGGGTCTTGCTGTCCACAAACTCGCTGTGGATCCTAAAAAGAAGCCTATTCGGCAAAAGAAAAGAAACCATGGTGAGGAGAGAAGTCAGGCGATTGCCGCCGAAGTAAAAAAGATGTTAGAAGCTGGGTTCATTCGGCCTTGTAACTTCCCTGATTGGGTTGCAAATGTTGTGCTTGTAAAGAAACCGAATGGTACCTGGAGCTTGTGTGTGGATTACACTGACTTAAATAGAGCATGTCCGAAGGATAGCTATCCACATCTAAAGATCGGTAGTCTAGACATGCCCCGATGAGCCTCATGGATGCCTATTCAGGCTTCCATTAGATTCCCCTGCGGAAAAAAGATCAAGAAAAGATGACATTCGTCACTTATCAGGGGTTATTCTGTTATATTGTGATGTCGTTTGGTTTGAAGAATGCGCTTGCTACATTCCAATGCATGATTAATACAGTCTTCATTAATCAAATTGGGAGGAATGTAGAGGCGTATATTGATGATATGATAGTAAAATCCAAGCAGCAGGCGACACAAGGTCATGCTTAATCCAAAGAAGTGTATCTTTGGTGTTGATTCTTGGAAGTTTCTCGGATTCCTCATTGACCAAAGGGGGATAGAGGCCAACCCCAAAAAAATACAGGCGGTGATTGACATGCAGTCACTCCGTACTATGAAAGAAGTTCAAAAACTAACTGGTTGTCTGGCGGCTCTGGGAAGATTTCTCAGTCGTTCAGGCAACAAGTGCTTCTACTTCTTCTAGGCGATTAGGAAAAAGACTAGATTTGAATGGGGGGGGTGATGCTGAGACGACCTTCCAAAAGCTGAAAACGCATCTGCACTCTTTGCCAAGGTTGGTCAGCCCCTTGCCCAAAGAGGCGCTCTATATGTATCTGGTTGTTTCAGATCATACCCTCAATGCCTTTGTCTTAGCTGAAAGAGACGGCATCCAGCTCCAGGCCTACTTCATTAGCCACGTTCTTATAAACACCGTACTTCAGTACCTCATGGTCGAAAAATTTGGCCTCGCCCTTTACATGGTTGTCAAGAAGTTAAAGCCTTACTTCTTGGCACTTCCGGTTATGGTCTACACTGACCAACCGATCAAGCGGCCAATGACAACCCTAGAATCCTCTTGTCAAATGCTCAAATGGGCTATAGAGTTGTAAGGACTTCAAATCACTTTCGAACGAAGGAAGGCAATAAAGGGGCAGACATTCGCCGACTTTATTATCAAAATGACATGGCCGGCTGAGTCGGACAACATCAATCAGGTTTGGAAAGTGTATGTGGATGGGAGTTCCAGTATGAAAAGTTGTGGTGCAGGCGTAATTTGTCGGCCTCATGAGGGGGACAAATTTGAATATGCACTGCGGTTCAAGTTCCTGGCATCAAATAATGTGGCCGAGTATGAAGCCCTGCTAGCCGGCATCCGAATGTGCAAGGCGGCAAGGGAAACAAAGATTGAAGCTTGCTCTGACTCCTAATTCGTTGTTAGCCAGTACAATGGTGTTTATGAGGCCACCCATTCGGCTATGATCAAATACTTTCAGGCAGTAAAAGATAAAGTTGGGACACTTGAAGACTTCAATCTAAGTCAATTGCTCAGATCAGCAAAAAATCAGGCGGATGCTCTGTCAAAACTAGCGTCATCCGCTTCCTATGATACGCCTCGGCCAGTCTTCTGGGAAGTTATGGAAAAAATAAGTATATCTTATGAAGAGCCCATTGGAGTACTTGACCGAAGCTTTACCCGGATGGATAGCATCCGGGCATATCTTACAGACGGCACACTCCCTGACTCACCTTAGGAGGCGGCCGTACTGAAGAAACAGGTTGTAAGCTTTGAGATAAGAGAAGGAGAGCTCTTTTACAGTCTGTGACCCCAGAGAAGGGGCAAGAAGTTCTCAAAGAATTACATGCGGGATACAGTGTGTCTCTCATATAGGCGGCAGATCCTCAGCTGTCAGAGCCAGGCGACATTACTTTTGGCCACCCATTGAGGCAGATGCTATGGAGATGGTTAAACAATGCGACATGTGTCAAAAGTTTTGCAAGCTAATCCATCGTTCAATGCCATTTGCTAAAAGGGGCATGGACATTCTGGGCCCATATACAGCTGCCCTCGGCGGCAAGCACTACATTCTAGTGGTTGTGGACTACTTTACCAAATGGGTAAAGGCGGAAGCGGTCATAAACGTCAAGACAAAGGACGTCATTTCCTTCATTTGGAAGAATATCATCACTCGTTTTAGGGTGCCTATGTATATGGTTTTTGATAATGGTTTTTAGTTTGAGACACCTCAATTAAAGACTTGGTTGGGAGATCAGGGGATCTCCAATTATTTCGCATCAGTCGCCCGACCCAAGCAAATAGCCATGTCAAAGCCTTCAACAAGTTATTCTCAGACGGCATAAAAAAGAAAATTGAAAGAGCTGGCGGTCTATGGGCGGATGAATTACCACACGTCCTATGAGCCATCAAAATAACAACGAAAGGGGCAATTGTAGAAACCCCATTTCTCATGGTGTATGGGGCAGAGGCCGTCTTGCCCATTGAACATTATGAGCCGACTCTTCAGATTATGCTATATGATGAAGAGGCAAACTTGGAGGGCATGCGCCTGGCATTGGACTCACTCCCAGAGCGCAGGGGCAATGTCACCTTGCGCCATGACATCTACCGCTTGAGAATGACTCGGGCCTACAACAAAAGAGTACACAAGGGCCCTTTAAAAGTTGGTGACTTTGTATTACGGAAAATAGAGGCACTCGATAGGGCAAATGAGCAAGGGAAGCTAACCCCAAATTGGGAAGGCCCCTGCCGAATCTATGAAGAAGTAAGAGTTGGCACCTACCTCCTGTAAACACCAGACGGTAGGAAGCTAACTAGAACTTGGAATGTAGATAACTTAAAGAAGTATTACTTCTGAAATTTTGTATAATTTTTTGACTTGAAAATGAAAATCTGCCTTCATTTCCATACTTGTCTTTATTTACTTTATTTTAAGTACCGACTACATAAATTGTAGAAGGATCATGCTCACAACGTTGAAGGATGTCGCCGGCACAGCGTGCCGACGGATCCTACTTACCTTTTATAACTTCGACTGCACAATGTGCAGACATACCAATTGATAACTTCTGACGATGCTTGAACATCGCCTGCACAATGTGCAGACGAACAACGTCGAGATTTTATGAGCTACCGCCTGCACAATGTGCAGAAGGCCTTGTATGATTTATAACATGTTAAATTTATAAAGGGATCGTTTTCCCCAACAGCAGACACCTAAGATCTTTATTAAGGGACCCGACTACACCAAAGTAGTCGCCCCAAACCTTATTTAAATTTTTAAACTAAGTCAACAACTTAGTGGCTATTTATTCTTTATTCAATTATCAAGCTAAGCCAATAACTTAGCGGATGTTTACTCTTTAAAAGAGGCCAATGGCCGGATGAACATTATTTAAACTACCGTCTGCTCCAACATGAGTCAGAGAATTGGTGACGTCCATCCGGGCGAATTCATCGAAGAGAAGCATCTCCCATTTGGGTGGCACATTGCTCTATGAATTAAAACAAGCGTCCCTATCGAATGCTTTAAGACAACGCTCGTAGTTGTTTGATAATATGAATTGCAATCTAAATAGCATTGAATTTTTCGTGTTGTTCTAGTACAAGAGAAAAGTGGCTATTGTTTCATGTTAGAGGCTATACAGTCGCCTGTCTTTGCATTAGGGAAGGGTAGGCGAATGATTATTTTATCAAAAAAATAAGATAAGTAAAAAAACTTAGCGGCTTAACTATCTCTCACGAGGCCTTTGGCCGGATGCATTGAGTTACTAAAAATCGCCTGTTCAATATGGTCGTCTGTCGATTGGTTTGGGGCAATCAGCATAGTGATTGATTGACTTAGAAACCATGCATACTCTTTAAAGTATCAATAATTTCTAAGTCAATCAATCCCATTTTTGAAACCAACCGACATCCGGCTCGGGGCAAGGACATTCGCATATTATACAGGTTCAAAATACTTAGGCAAAAATTCTATGCATAAAAAATTGAAAGCTTTAAAATTTTTAAAGCACAAGCATCAAAATGAATAAAACCAGTCAAACAACCGGATGCTTCATAAATAATCAAACAACTGTCCAAATTGACGATTGTAAATGTTTAGCTGGAAAAGCCAAAAATTGTTGAATTACCCGACCTCTTGGTCTGTAAATATACACATATACTCGGCACGCAGGATGGAAAAGAAAATATTAGGCCATTCGGCCGCAGATTAAGATGACTGAAAGCTTAAAGATTAGGGGAGTTTCTCAGCATTGGCATTCGCCTTGTCCTTTAATGTCTACTTCTTTGTCTCTTCATCCTCCGCCAGATCCTCCTCGTCCTGAGAAGACAAGTCATCTGACGAGTCGGACCCCTCCCTTGCCTTTTTTGGCAGCCACCTCCTTGGTAGACGCCTGCTCAGCTTCCCTCAAGAGTTGCGCATTGAACTCGTCATTTGTCTTATCAAACTGAACCATCAAAGTTTGATAGTCGGCTGACCGCTGCACTACTGCCCAGGCTGCACACATGATGGTTTTGTTGTTTTCCATCATTTGTTTGACTAGGGCTTGTTTTTTCTCCTCCATCAAAGACCTATACTTGGTCCTGAGTTGGGTTTCTTGGTTCTGCAACCGCCCTCTGAGTCTCTTGACCGTCTCTTTGAGCTCATCAACCTTCTTTTGCGCCTCCTGGAGGGGCTCTAGCTTCTCCTTGAGGACCTTTACCTCATCTTGGAGCTCCTTGACCCACCTCCTCGTTGCGTCCAAGTTTTGCTGGACTTGCAGATTTGTCGATGCTTGGGAATACAACATATCAGGTGTCAGAATCTCATTTTGGGCAATCTCAAATTGAGCTTTGTCCAAGGAAGAGGCGGCTCGAGCATTCGCTGCCTTTACCTATCTAGTCTTGTCGTTGAGTGGTTTTTTAAGACCACTCACGCGCAGCATAGCCTGCAATCGGCCAAATCAAAATAACGCATCATAAACCATTCTGTTAAATCATCAATCAAGTCAATAGACACAAGTCTTACCTCGCAGAGAAGCTTAAGTATGGCGTCAAGGTCAAGAGTGTCGACTCCTTTAACAGACGCCTTATCTTCAGGATTAAGCGTCCAGAGAATTTGCTTGGCCATCTGAAGGACAATCGGCCCTGTTGGAGCATATGTCAATACAAGCACAATAAACTAAGTAAGAACTTTGAAAAGGCAGTTGCATTTTTAATCATTAAAAAGTATGGCCGGAGGTATTACCATCCTCTCCCCCTGCGGCATCGCTGAGGCGCCCGTTCCCTTTTTCGGCTTGTGGCCGATGTGTTTTTTGCGGCTCTAAGAGACATTGCCAGCCGTCTGCTTCCACAACTTGGGATACGACTGTGGGGTCGGACCAGGCTTTGATGAGCCACCCTACAAGGAGAGTTTTGATAGAGGAATAAATGTGTCGTCAATTGTCTATCCCTAGATCAAACACAATTTATAACAACCTAAACAAACCTAATATGAGTATAAGGCAAGTATAGGGTCGAACCCAAAGGAGTGAGTCGGTATTGACTTTAGCCTAAATCAAGCTACTTCGAAGATTGTAGTGAGAAAAAGGTTTGTACTATAGTTGTTTTGGGGTTTTTTGTACGTACCCGAGTGGAGGGCGTGTACGTCCCGCGGGAGACAGATCCGCAATGCAACACTCGAACGGCCCGTTCACCTGCAAAACAACGGACCCCGAAGGGCCAGAGGTCCGCCTCCGACGATCAAGTCAGTGACCGAAATAATGTATTTTAGAGAGAGAAAGTAGAGAGAAGGGAGAGTAAATGTGGGGGGCATTGCCCTTGGAGAGAGAATTGGATCCTCTAAAACTGATGTAATAATCAGTATTTATAAAGCATTGGGATATGTGCCTCTTAGGTTATTTAACCTAAGTAGATTGGCTTTCCACCCTTTTACGGTTTCTAGGGTTGTGGACTTAGAGCTCATTTTCACCCTTCTATCATTGAGTGACACGTGTCATGCTCTAATTGGCTCATTGAGCGCTGAGCTTGCGGACACGTGTCGAGGTGGCATTGGTCCACATATATAGGGGTATTTTTACCCCCAAATAATAGTAACTAAGCTAGATTGATCGAGTAATTCAAGAAACTAAACACTAGGGATATTGGTTCATTCCACATGCAAGTTCAATAATCATGCTAATTGATAGTTCATTCAATTGATTCAAGCATTGCAAAGGTTAAACAATAGTAGTAATCAAAAGAATTTAAAAGCTATCTCCTATAGGCCAAGCTAGGGGTCACTATGAATGGCTAATCAAGGAAAATCACAATCAAACTCAATCAATTAAAGCAATTCTCAAATTGATGGTTCATGTCATTAAGAATTGCAATGCAATCTAGAGATTCTAAGACTTCAATATCAAATTCAAATCCAAGGAAATCAAATAATCAAACATTAATCTAAGACAAACAAGTAAAGAGATGAACTAAAAGAAGAGATTCTCACTAATATTAATGATTGAAGATGAAGAAATCCAAACACAATTGAACCAATGTTGAGATACCAATCCAAATCCAAGAACTTCTCTCTGACTTCTCTCTCTAAAACTAAACTAATGAAAATTATCTAAAAGTTAGTTTTAAAAAAGGAATTACAAGTGTATTTATAAGCAAAGAAGGGAAACAGGTTCCCCACGCCTTCTCTAGGGAATCCCGCGCCCGCGGGGAAATGGGTATGGAACCCATAACAAACTCCGCGGGCTGTCTGGGCAACACCCGCGCCCGCGGCAAAAGCCACCGCGCCCTTGCTGCGGGCGCGACGAATCCCCTGCTCCCAAAGAGTAATCAGAGGCCCGCAATCTCTCTTATCTGGAGCGCTCTCTCTAGTCTACCCGCGTCCGTGGGGAGCCCGCGGCTAGACCGCAGAGAGTTCCTGGTCCATTTTTGCTAATTTGGTGCAACACATCCCGCGGCATCAGCCTTCAGGATCGGCGCCCGCAGCAACCTGGCAAAGGTTGATGCCCTCTCCAAGGCCTCTCTAAGCTCTCTCTGAGCAGATTGCTTCCTCCTTGCTTAGTCAATATAGCTCATCTTGATCTCTTTTCAAAGATAACTCCTAGGTACCTACAAGAGAAAACAAAGAAAGAAGGAAAGAGAGGAACTAAAGGAAAAAGGACCTAAAAGAAGATAAGAAAGCATGAAAAAGGGATGAAATCCTCCTAAAAGACTATTCTATGAGTGCCATAAATGACACTCATCAAATTCCCTTAAGCTAGACTTTTGCTCGTCCCGAGCAAAATAAAGGATAAAAAGGAAAAAGAAGGCTTATTCAAAGTAAAAAGAAGAAATAAAGAGGTGAGAATATACAATATAACTCACTAACGTATGAATTACTGTTGTTTTTAGCTACAACAAGCCCTTTAAACCCCAAAGTCGCCTATGAGGACAAGTGAGGTCTCGTAAAGGTTTCCTAGAGCAAACCTATAACTCTTATTAAGCAAAACAAAAGAAACAAAAACGAGGCAAAATACAATAATAAAAAGCAAAGTTTGAAAACTAAATCAAAAATCTTTGTGAAATGGACTTTACAAAGTGACTATAATTCAAATGAATAACAACCTTTCTAAAGTTAATTATGGTATGCACGTTATAAGATACCTAAGGTTGATTGAAACATAAATATGCTAAGCATAGGAACTAGTTGTCACACTCCACTTTCATCCCAAACGATCGTACTGCATTCCCCCTACTAATCTCATATCTCCCCTTAGTGAGCATCTCATAAGTTCCACGAAGGAACTGGAAAAAGATTAAATTTATGGCTACTCGACGTCTTGACTACGCATCCCCTTTCCTTAGGCTATAACCCATGATTCCCTCCACCGATGAATGACTCAACCCCTAGGTCAAAAGGTCTTCATAAAGGTTGTAACGTAAGGCAAAAAGTGGTAAGGTAGGCTAAATTTAAAATTTGGTGGTTAACCTAAATTGTGAAGCAAAGATTGCGCATTTCTTTACACCATAACCAAGCAATCACCAAACAAAAATACCAACAGCCCCAAGCTTATGCAAAGCTAAGATCACAAACATATACACAAAAAGCGTGAGAATGCTTCCCCCAAAGCTTAAATGGAGCATTGTACTCAATGCTCAAAAAGGAAGAGTACTAACATAAAAATATTTTTGCATTTTTGCATTTTTCATTTTTTTGTTTCCTTTTTGTTTTCTCTTTATTAGCATTGTACTTGCCTCTTTTAACTTTGGACGGCTTTTATTTTCAAACATGCATTTATTTTGTCCTTGCCTTTTTGAATTGGGACGGCTTTTTACTAGTCATTTGCCATTGTTCACAATGTATATACAACACAGACTTGCTCACAAACTTGAACAAATATCCAAACTTATAGATCACAATGTCCATCAACAATAACAAATGCTTCACAAAAACCAAAAATGAAAATGAAACAAAAGGCTCAAGAACTAAAGATGTGGCTTGAAAAGAAGGGAAAAAGGCTCAAAGGGCTAGCAAGTAGGCAAATGTATCCCAAAAACCAAAAGTAAAAAGAAGGACATTATCCTAGAAAAAGGAAAAATATCTCCCCGAAAATATGCCTTTGTCCTCCCTAGGTGGTTCGGTCTCGGTCTTAAAAATCATACGTTAAGGTTCTAGATTAGGTTTGCGAAAGTCAAGGATCCATGCCGCTCATGTAAGAATATGTTGAAAACTTGAAAAAGTATGAAACTCACATGGTTGTAGCAAAAACTCACTAAGGTTGTAGAATCGAAGATAGGGAGGAACTACCAAACATGCAACAAACAAGTAGAATCCGGCTTCATGATCCCCCTAGTTCTAGACAACTACCTTAGCATGCTTTCTCCTAGAATTAACCAAACGTATTCTCAAACCGTGTATACCATTACCACCTAGGAAGATTATTATTCAAAAGCAAGAGTCCATTGTTTACAAGTCCTATTCAAAATAGAAAGAGTGAAAAATAAAGCCTTAAAAAGCTATGTACAAAACCAAGAACAAAAAGAACAGAAAAGAAAAGAAAATAAAGTTGGAAATCAAAGATAAAGGAAAAGTAGGAGAACAAAGAAAAGGACAAAGATGCAATCATAACACGTATTTCCCAATCGACATACAATCGGTCAAATGGCCACATTGCCAAAGACCCCAAACACACTAGGTGTTATAATCATACATCCTCCAACCGTTCAACTCCCCTAAAACTAATCCTAATCTAAGCAACCAATAAAAGTAAAGGAATAAAAGTAAAAAGATAAAACAAGAAAGATCTCACCAAGCGTCCATGCTATGCTACAACAACCAAGGGGCAAGAATGACCTCCTTCAAGAAGCTTCGAAGACCAAAGCATAAGCTACGAGCAAGGTGAGAAAAAGAAAAGGTCTATATACAAAATGAAATTGTTAATAACTTCCAAACAAAAGCAAACAAAAGAAAACTTACTTGAAAACTATGTACAAAAACCAAAAGAAACCATCATCATCATTGAAAGAAACCTCAAAACATCATCATCAAAACCAAGACAACAAGACTAACATCATACTAACTAGACTACCAAGAGCGAAGCAAGAAAAATCCACCAAAGCCTTTTCATACACATCCCCATGAGTCCAAGGTGCCTCCCCCAAACCTACCCTAAAACATCCTTTTTGATTTCCCCCCTCACAAAATAAGGGCATCGACCGCAATGCTAAAAAACATGCAAAGCTAAAAGGGAGGAAATAAAAAGGGAATCAAACAACAAAGGGGGGAAATATTGGCCACTAGGGCCGGCACCACCATCACCCACATCCCAACCTCCGGTAAAACCGGGAGGGAATCCATAACGACCTTTGAAAAGGTATAGTTGGGATGTGGACAATTGGTCAAATGGCTCGGGCTGCATACAGAGCTCAAGGTGAGTGGGGTGAACATAGTAGTAGTCGGGGTCACCCCGATAATCACTCCCCCCCAAAACCAGGTAGTCATAATGACCTGACTCATCTGGGAAGTTGCGCCTTGGCACATTAATCTGTGCAACCCCGGACCAATAAGGGTACGTGGGGAGGTTGTCACCACCCCAAGATGGCACAAGCCCTTGTTGGGGCGACACATATGGGTAGTTCACCGGAGGAGTGACCTCCCCCCTACGCACACTAGCGTCATATAGGGCGCTAGTTTGAAAAGACAAGGTTTGATGGTTGGAATACATACCTTGCATGCTCAATTGCATGCGCTCCATATGCTCTCGCATAGCCTCCATCACACGGAGATAGGCATCTCCTTGGTAGTCATGTTCTTGATGTTGTTGTCTTCTTCTTCTTCTTTGCTGCGATTGTTGTTGTTGTTCATGTTGAAATTGTTGTTGTTGTTCTTCTTCTTCTCATCCTTCTCCTTCTCCACCTTCTCCATCATCATCATCACCGTCACAATCATTCAAATCATCATCATCCTCTTCCATATCATCCTCAACTCTCCCATTGTCCATAAAAATCCTCCAAACAATCCTAGCATCTCGAGTAATTGAGGTGGCGGTCGGGTTTGGGAGTAAACAATGGTGCACATTACGCACTAGCCAAGAATAAACACCGTCGCTCTTAGTTCTAGTAATGAAGCGCAAAGTGTTATGTTGCTTCAAATATAGATACATGTCTTCACTCCCTCGAACCGGAGTGCAAGACTTCAAGAAACATTCTTGCTTGAAATAATACACCAATCTAGTAACCATACCTCCACAATGTATCTCACTCGTTTTTTTTTCCCATTAATGATTTCCTTGCAACAATCCATAAAAATATACCCAAAATTCAACCTCGGCCACATGTCCGGCCATGTAGCCATCCAAAGAACTAAGATCTCCTCCCTCAAAAGCTTCCTAGATCTTTCTTATTAAACACGGCATAGCCAAGAACCCGATGAAGAATTCTAAGAACTGGGTGAATGATCTCGCTAGCAAGCGAATTCTGAGAGTCAAACACCTTTTTTTAGCAATGGCTCTCCACCATGTGACCTCATTGTAATCGGATTTGAGAAGGGAAACCAAGGGCTCATAGATATCGGTATTGGGATTGAAGCCAAGGGCTTTATTGAATTCGGCAAGGTTCATGGTATGCTTGGAATTGAATAGTTGGAAAGAGATGGTATAGTCGTTATCCCCGCCCTATTATACTCAAAAGTGGAGAAAAACTCAATGCAAAGTTCCAAATAGGTTCTCGGAGAAGACTTTACAAAATTATCCAAGCCAAGGTTACGGAGTAAGATGTGAAGATCGACATCAACTCCTAACGTGACCATATCAACAGGAAGATAGTTGCGGGTGGGTCTAAATTTTAGGGTTTTCATTTTGTTATAGATTGGGACATGTTTAGACCGATTTTGAAATTTGAGAGGGGGTAAAGGAGGAGGTGGGGTATCATCTTGAGTAGTTTGGTTGTGAGGAGGTTCAGTGTTTGAAGGTTGGCCATGAGAAGATTGGCCTCGGGAGGATTGGCTTTGGGAGGATTGGCGGGGGGGTTGGTTAGAATTTTTCTTGATACTCTTAACCTTCCTTAGAAAATCCATAGTCACAAGTTCAACCAACACAAGAAACTACACAATCACCCAAAATCAATACCAACACTACCACCAATTTTTCAAACCACCTTACAATTCCTCCCAAAACCACCACAAACTACAAAGTACATGTTACAAGCAACACAACAACCAAAATACAAACAACAACCAACAACATTAACAATCCATCACAAAAATAAGCACAAATCACTCAAAATAATTCCAAAATCACCATACAAACAACCATAAACATCATAGTCATGCTTAATCAAGGCAAACCAAAACAAATGTATAATAATCAATTGAAATTGACAATAATAAAACAAAGGTTAGAAGTATACCTAGATTGAAGACTCAAACAAAGCTCAAAATTTCTTCAAGGACTCAAATTTCCCGAACAACCGCGAGAAAAGAAACTTAATGTTGATGAAAATGAAGTAATATGGAAAATGTGATGGAAATTTGAGTGAAAACAAGGAGGAATTGTGAATTTGGGTAAAAATGATGATTTGGGGGTTAGGGTTTGAGAGGAGGAAGAGAGAGAAAAGGGAAAATCAAAAAGAGACTGAAAAATAAGATAAGAGAGAGAGAGAAAATCGGCCTACTATGTAACCTAGGTGGTCGCGCCCTCTCCCTACTTTGTCGCGCCCGCAGAGAGACCGCGGGGCAACTGCAGGCCTAATCAGGAAAAATTTTTGATTTTTACCTTTAACTGGTCCGTGCCCTCTCCCGACATCGCTACGCCCTCTCTAGGATTGCCGCGCCTGCGGGTAGCCCGCGTGGCAACCGCGGAGAGTTCCTGATCCTTTTTTGACAAAATAAGTCGCGCCCTATCTAATTCTCCCCGCAGCCTCTCTAAGACACCCGCGCCCACGGGGAGACCGCGGGAAGTTCCTGATCGGTTTTCCTCTCTTTTAAAGCAACGGCACCCGAGTCCTCTCCAAGCCCGCGGGGTGCCCTCTCCCTTGCACTCCAAATTCTCTTTTTGCCATCTTCATCTAACACCTTAAGTCCATAGTTGATGATTGAAGGCAACCTACAAAACAAACCAAAAACACAAGGAAAGGTGAGAATCTGGGTTGCCTCCCGTAAGATCTTTTGTTTAACATCGTTAGCTCGACGTTTACCACCCATTCAAGGTGGCTTGAAAAGAATCATTTTGTGAATAAGACCAACAAACACATCATTTAAATATCTCTTGAGCCGATGACCATCAACCTTAAAAGAAGATGAGCAATCTAAAGGTTAAATCTCCCCGGTAACGGCGCCATTTTGATAGAGGAATAAACGTGTCGTCAATTGTCTATCTCTAGATCAAACACAATTTATAACAATCTAAACAAACCTAATACGAGTATAAGGCAAGTATAGGGTCGAACCCAAAGGAGTGATTCGGTATTAACTTTAGCCTAAATCAAGCTACTTCGACGATTGTAGTGAGAAAAAGGTTGATACTATGGTAACTAAGGTAGATTAATCAAGTAATTCAAGAAACTAAACACTAGGGACATAGGTTCCACATGCAAGTTTAATAATCATGCTAATTGATAGTTCATTCAATTGATTCAAGCATTGCAAAGGATAAACAATAGTAGCAATTAAAAGAATTCAAAATCTATCTCTTAGAGGCCAAGCTAGGGGTCACTATGAATGGCTAATCGAGTTAAATCACAATCAAACTCAATCAATTAAAGCAATTCTCAAATTTATGGTTCATGTCATTAAGAATTGCAATGCAATCTAGATTAATCTTATAGGTTAATCACTCCTAATCTAATTAATCACAAGCAAAACTATGTCAACCACTTTAATTGCAACAATTAAATTAATCAATGATCATTAATCAAGCATGCTTCCCCTTCTCCCTAGCAACTAATCTAGTCACTAATCATGGTGTAACTCAAGAACAAATCACTCAAAATTGCATTGATCATCATTCTAAATCAAAATCAAGAGAAAACAATATCAACTTCAATATCAAATCCAAATTCAAGGAAATCAAACAGTCAAACATGAATCTAAGACAAAAAAGTAAAGAGATGAACTAAAAGAATAGATTCTCACTAATATTAATAATTGAAGATGAAGAAATCCAAACACAATTGAACCAATGTTGAAATACCAATCCAAATCCAAGAACTTCTCTCTAACCTCTCTCTCTAAAACTAAACTAATGAAAATTATATAAAAGTTAGTTTTCAAAAAGGAATTACAAGTGTATTTATAAGCAAAGAAGGAAAATAGGATCCTCGCGCCCTCTCTAAGGAATCTCGCGCCCGCAGGGAAATGAGCACGGAACCCATAACAAACTCCGCGGGCTGTCTGGGCAACACCCGCGCCCGCTCCCGCGGCAAAAGCCACCGCACCCACGGCAAGGGCGCGGCGAATCCCCTGCAACCAAAGATTAATCAGAGTCCCGCGGTCTCTCTAATCTGGAGCGCTCTCTCTAGTCTACCCGCGCCGGCGGGGAGCCTGCGGCCAGACCGCGGAGAGTTCCTGTTCGATTTTTGCTAATTTGGTGCAACACATCCCGCGCCCATGGCCTTCAAGACTCGCGCTCGCGGCAACCTGGCAAAGGTTGATGCCCTCTCCAAGCCCTCTTTGAGTCCTCTATAAGCCCTCTCTAAGCAGATTGCTTCCTCCTTGCTCAGTCAATATAGCTCATCTTGATCCCTTTGCATAGACAATTCCTAGGTACCTATAAGAGCAAACAAAGGAAATGAATAAAGGGAAAAAGGGCCAAATAAAAGGAAAACACGAAGAGAACACGAAAAATACAAAGAAAGGAGGAAAGAGAGGAACTAAAGGAAAAAGAACCAAAAATAAGATAAGAAAGCGTGAAAAAGGGATGAAATCATCCTCAAAGACTACCCTATGAGTGGCATAAATGAACTCATGAATTTTGCATGTAAGACTTTGTGGAAAATTCCAACAAGTGGAAATATATTGGAAAGTTCTAAGTAAAATGACTCATTACTTGAGGATTGCCGCCTGGCGGCTGCTCTTCCGTTCGTTTGAGGTTCCAACGATAGAAGGCAGCAGAGATAATTGGCTTCTTATGACCAGGAAGCTTCGACATTGCTAGGTCTGCACAAAACAACAATAAGAGTTAGAAACTTAGACAACTAAAATCAATATTGTTTTGGGTGTTTTTGTCCCTCGGGAGAGTTACGTCACGAAGTTTGATCCGGCTGAGTTGTACCTGCAAAAAAACGGAGACTCCGGGTGGTAGGAGCTATGCCTCCGACGATCAAGTTAGTAACTTGAAAGGGAATAAAGTGTACGGAAATTAAAGTGGGGATCTACTTGGATTCCAAGCTCAGGTGTTTCTCTGATGTGAGAGAATGTAGGTGTAATAAATGATTGAATGTGTCCCCAAAATGAGGAAATATCTCCCTATTTATAGGGACATTGGAGAACGTGCCCCTATCTAGGTCACTTGACCTAGATTTCAGTGGGCTGCGCCGTTTTACGGTGCTTCTTGGGATTTGGGCCCTTGAAGGCCGCCATTTTAGAGATGTATCTAAGGACGCCATGTGTCAAGAGGATATTAAGCCACATGGGCCATCCTGAACTCGACACGTGGCCTCCTCTCATTGGTCCACGTGTCTAGGGTATTTTTACCCTAAACATTTGCCCCTCACAGGATGCACGTGCACATCACGTGGGCCTGTGACACGTGTCCACCTTTCAAAGGTGAACAATAACGGGTAAAAATTTGAATTTCAAATCAAAGTTTTCCCCCCGCTTTCACTTTCTATAAATAGAAGTTTACCCCCCCCCCTTTTTCTCACCTTACGTTCATTTGACTTTTTAGAGACAGAAAGAGAGAGCTTTTTAGAGAGAGATTCTATGCCTCCGTCTGAATTACAACAAGTTCAAGTTTCAGTGTGCTAGAAGTTCAACACCCGGTTTACTGGCTGTAGCGGTTTTCAGATTTTTCAGAGTAAAAGTAAGGTAACCGCCTGTACCATTTTAGTTTTCCTCCTTTTTAAAGTGTATACAATTTTTCTCCGTTTGTATACCTAGTTTTTTATAAAATATAAATGAGTTCTCAATCCACACACTCCACACTGCCTAGGACACTCAGCCGGTCCCCTGGGACGGCTGAGTCTAGAACAGGAGGTGCCTTTTCTGTACTGTCGGAACCGATATGCTCATCTCCGAATTCCTCCCTCTCTGTGTCTGTGCAGGACACAATGGCCAGAACGAAATAGACGACCAGACGGTCTAGGAGCCGGCGCACTATAGAAGTGCCAGCCGATGAGGTTGTTCCCGACGGGGAACAGAGGGATTTGGAGGAGAGTAGTTCCGATGAAGAGGCTCCCTCTACTTCCGGGAGCTCGTGGGTACGAGAGGTAGACGGCGAGGGAGCCGCCTCCTCTAACAAAGCCGACGATGCTTAGGCCGGCGACGGGTCTTGGGCCGAATCTTCCGGCTTTGGCCAAGATAATTTTGCGGCTGACTATCAGCAGCCGCCTAAGGTCGCTGACAACCCCAACCCCAAACGGACCCGGATGCTACCGGGTAACATTGCCCTGCTCGAGAGCGGCTTTAGGGCCTTCAAAGAAAAGCACCCCATTGGAAGGGGCTGGGACATCATCGTTCCTCCGGCTGACGCCGTAATGGCCTGGAACGATGATATTGATAACGCAGACCATTACTTCGTCTGCTACGAGGCGGTCGTCGAAGCCAGCCTCCGGTTCCCCCTCCACCCCGGAATTAGGAAAATCCTGAAGGGCTACGATGTAGTTTGGAAACTCACCCCCAATTCGTGGGTGAATATTCTAAGCTAGATCGCCGCCTGCGAGTTACAGAATATAAACCCTAGCTTTTCCGCCTTTGCTCACATGCACTATTTGAGCAAGGCCCCAGGCGGCCACGGGGCATGGTATACTCTGACTACCTTGCCCCTAGTATTTGATGACTTTGGACAAAGTGTCCAAATGGTCCGGGTGGAAGGACAAGTTTTACTTGATTTCTTACCCAACTTTAAGACATAACCGGACACTGCGCCAATACAACACTCAGCCGGCTCTTCTAGGCCGGAAATGCCCTCTCTCGGTGCTATCTACTAAGGCCCGGGAGCAAATAATAGAGCCGGGATTTTTTGAGACAACAACTGAGCCCATGGGGGATGGGACTCACATCATAGTTCCCAAGAACTGGATCCCCCATCCGGACTTCTTCAAGGACGAGTGCTTCTTGTCCGCCTGTGGGCTGAGTACCATGTTTCCCAAGGGTAGAATACTAAACATCCGGAATGCTTGTTATTTTTATTTTTATTGCAAACTTGCCATAATTTCTTCTAACCATGAATTCTGTTCATGCAGCCGACGCCTTGAGAATGGTCGACCCGGCGAAGACACCGGCTAAGTCGACGGCGCTGCTGCGCAAAGAGGCTGCACTTGCCAAGAAGGTAGCCGCCGAAGCCAAGGACTCCAAGAAATGCGGGGTAAGACCACCTAACTTTTTATGTGTTTACACATATATATTATTTATTTATTTTTTTTTTCAATTTGCCGGTTGGGTATACTTACCCTTGTTCGTTTCTGAGGACTCCGCAAAGAAAATTCCACGATCCTTCTTCAAGCTTCTCAAAAGGCAAGGAGACGATCTGGAGAAAACTCCAGCTGCGAAGGCCGCCAGGAAGGACCCCCCTCCCCAGAAACAATCTTTTGCCCAATCCGGTCGTCCAATGACCGGGGGCAAATTGCCTGCTGCGATGAAGATTCTGAGCGAAAGCTTAGAATGCTCTCAGCAGAAAGTGCCGGATGCCTCTACGGCATCAAAGGGTGGCGAGCCACCTAATGTTGCAGCCGGTGCGGCAACACCTGGGGAGGAGCATAAGCCTGAGCCCCATCAGGATACACAAGGTAAGGGACGGATTGAAATACCTTGTCCACTTGATTTCATGAGATTCAAGACTAAGGTTGATCCCTCTGGGGGGTCAGACAGCAGCCGGCAACGGATGAATGCCAACTACGCTGCCTCTTTATCACAGAGTACTACTTTTGATGCAGATCTGACATCTAACGAGCCGGATCTTATGGGCTTTGCAAAATGGATGGTGAGGACCCTCACCCAGTTAGAGAAGAACTCCATACCTGATTTGCAGGTAGTGGACTTCGACCGGATAATGGGTCATATGGCTGAGGTAATGAATCCTACAACCTTGATATTTTTTACCTTTAATTCTACTAAGTAACTCATAATCCGGTTGCTCTTTTTTCAGGTGATGCTGAGAGTGGATGGCCTCCGGGGCCCCTTCAGGCGGAAACAGGAAGAGGTAAATGACGCCAAACGGAGGGCCCTTGAAAACCTCAACTCTGCTGAATATGCTAATTAAATGTGTGATTTAAAGATTAAAGCAGTAGAGTTGAAACAGGAGGAGCTGATCCGGAGTCTGACGGCTGCGAACGACGAAGCTAACAGCCGGGCTGATGATCTTGATAAGCAACTGAAGGATGCCAAGTCAGACCTTAAGGCATTAGAAGGGGCTGATAAAGAAAACACTCAACTTTGAGCAGACGTTTCCCGCCTGGGGGTTGAGCTTGTCAATCTGCGAAACAAGCAGTCGGACGAGCTAGCCCAAAAGCAAAAACGGCTGACAGAGGAGAATGAGCGCGATAACCTGGCCCGACTAAAGATCACCTGGAGCCTCCTCTACCTAGACATATACTTTGAGGTCTATAAGCTAAGGTATAATTACGCCACTGAGGTGTATGATGCCCAGCTACTGGGTGATGCTCCACCGCCTCGCTTCAAAGATTGGGCTGCTGAGCAGGGATATGATGTCTCTGATAACGAGGAGCCGGCGGCGGATGAGCATAACGAAGGCCAAACCAGCCAGACTTAGCCGGAGCAGCAGCATCCACCTCAGCCTTAGGCGGGCCTCCCAACTTCTACGGCAGTTTGCCAACTATTTTCTCTACCGGCTTGTATGCCATGTAATCTTGTACCTTTACCAACCATGGGGTTGGGTTAACAATTTATTTTTGGTTTCTTCACCAGATGTAATTCAGGCTAACATTTATTCTGGCCTTTGTGTCATTAACAATATTAATGAAGTATTCCGACTCAGTCGGTTGTTTATACTTCTTTGTGTTTGAGTTTTTAATTTGAATTTTGCATCTGTTTGCAATTATTTAATATTTTGCTTAACTTAAAAAAGCATGCGGCAATTTGCAATCCGGGTGCTCTTGCCCCTGGGCGGCTGTGTGCTTGGTTTTCTTTCAAGTTAATTGATTGGCTTGAAAACACTTAATACTAAGAGAAGTATGGAGTGTTTTTTTAGGCCAATCAATCACAATGGTGATTGCCCCAAACCAAGTGCACAACCAACCATTAGAGCGGGTGCTTTGAGCTTCTTGCCCAGGCGGTTATATTCCATCTGGGGTTAACACATAGCCATTACACAAAATCTTTTGCCAATAGGGAGAGTTAGTGCAACTTTGAAATAAATAACCTAAGTGAGAACTTCGACCGATGACCGACGGATGCCTCAGGGCATCCGGTATTTAGTAACTTAATCGTTCTTCATAGATTAATCTTGTCAGACGGCTATGAGTTGACCAATTCGGCCGTTCAATTTTCGCCATCTACATAAGTCATAGAACCAACGAATAGTCCGCTCTTTGCGACGATTGCACCCGGAGGGGTGTCGCCGGACGCCTTTGTCCATGTTGGGACATGCGGTTTTATAAAATAGGCAACCATCCGGCCATTTTGGCCTTTGGTCTTGTTTGAGACCGGTTGTATAGCCACTAAGCGTTTTTGTGCTTAGTTTTTAATCGGACCATTGGCCGAGTGTTTTTACAATGTTGAATTTACACTAAATGTCGAACTTAGTTGGTTGAACAAATAGTCCGTCTGAGTATTACCCAGGCGGACAAACAATTATTAAATTACACTAAGTATCAAACTTAGTTTTTTAAACAAAGAGTCTGTCGGAGCTTTACCCAGGCGGACTAGGATAAGGAATTATAACATTAAATTATACTAAGTATCAAACTTAGTTAGTTAACAAAGAGTCTGGCTGAGTATTACCCAGGCGGACAAGTAATAAAAATGACAAACTAATTCTGCAAACAAAGTCTGAATTCTCATTAATTGACTCATTGTTTACAAAAAATTTACATTCTCAGAAGTAGTACTTCTTTAGGTTATCTACATTCCAAGTTCTAGGCAGACGGCGGCCGTCTGGGGTTTCCAGACGGTAGGTGTCGTCCCTGACTTCTTCATAGATCCGGTAGGGGCCCTCCCAATTAGGGGTTAGCTTCCCAGCCTCATTGGCCCAACTGGTTGCCTCCATTTTTCGTAACACAAAGTCATCGACTTTCAAAGGGCGCTTGTGCACTTTCTTGTTGTAGGATCTAGTCATTCTCTGACGGTATATCTCATGGCGCAGGGCAGCGTTGCCCCTGCGTTCCGGGAGGGAGTCTAATGTCAGCCGCATGGCCTCCCAATTTGCCTCTTCATCATAGAGCATGACTCTGAGAGTCGGCTCGTAGTGCTCAATGGGAAAGACGGCTTCAGCACCGTATACCATAAGAAATGGGGTTTCTCCGGTTGCCCCTTTATCAGTAGTCCGGATGGCCCATAGGACATGAATTAATTCTTCTGCCCATAAACCACCGGCTCTTTCAATTTTCTTTTTTATGCCGTTTGAGACGAGTTTGTTGAAGGCTTCAACCTGGCCGTTTTCTTGGGGTCGGACGACTGATGCAAAACAATGTGAGATACCCTGATCTCCCAACCAAGTCTTGAGCTGGGGGGGTATCAAACTGAGGGCCATTATCAAACACCATAGACATAGGTACCCCAAACCGGGTGATGATGTTCTTCCAGATGAAAGAGATGACATCCTTTGTCTTGATGTTCTTCACCGGCTCAGCTTCTACCCACTTGGTGAAATAATCCACAGCCACCAAAATGTAGCGCTTTCCGCCTGGAGCAGGCGTATAAGGACCCAAGATATCCATGTCCCAAGATATCTGTGGATTGCCGTCAGATCAATAGCCGGGCGGTGAATAAGTTGGCCAAATCTCTTGCATTTGTCACATCTCTTCACCAGCATGCAATTCTTCGAGAACTTCTTTCCCCTTTTCTGGGGTAACACACTTCAATAGAGGTTTAAGGAAACCCGCCTTGAAGAGCTCTCCGTTTCTTAACTCGAAGTTTGCTGCTCGTTTTTTCATGATGGTTGCCTCCTGTGATGAATCAGGAAGTTTGTCGTCTGCTAAGTATGCCCGGATGCCATCCATCCAGGTAGAGCTTCGGTCTAAGATTCCAATGGGCTCTTCATGTATGCTTCTCTTTTCAAGACCTTCCCAAAAGACCGACCGATGCGTATCACAGCAGGCGGATGAAGCCAATTTGGACAACGCATCCGCATGATTGTTATCAGACCCAGGCACTTGATTCAGACGGAATTCCTCAAGTGCCCCAGCCTCTTCCTTGACTGCCTGAAGGTATTTGATCATAGCCGGATGAGTTGCCTCATATTTTCCCTCATACTGGCTGACGACCAACTGTGAATCAGAATAGGCGTCAATTTTAGTTGCCCCTGCTGCCTTACACATGCGGATTCTGGCTAGCAGGGCTTCATACTCTGCCTCATTATTTGAGGCCTGAAACTTAAACCGCAGTGCATATTCAAATCTGTCCCCCTCAGGGGATTCATATATAATTCCTGCACCGCAGCCGTTCTTCGTTGAGCTTCCGTCTACATACACTTTCCAAACCTGGTCAATGTTATCCGGTTACACCGGTCGTGTCGTTTCAACAATGAAGTCGGAAAACGCCTGACCTTTCACTGCCTTTCTAGGTTCAAAAGTGATTTCAAGACTTTGCATTTCAATAGCCCATTTCAACATTCTATCGGATGACTCCAAAGTAGACATAGGCCGCTTGAGGGGCTGGTCGGTGTAAATCACCACCGGATGAGCCGAAAAATACGGTTTCAATTTCTTGAAAGCCATATATAGGGCAAGGCCAAATTTTTCTACCATGGGGTACCAGAGCTCAGCATTTTTTAGAACATGGCTAATGAAATAGACCGGGAGCTGAACGTCGTCTCTCTTAGCAAGGAGAACAGCACTGAGGGCATGATCTGAAACCACTAGGTACATGTATAACACCTCTTTAGACAGTGGACTAACAAGCCTTGGCAAAGAGTGCAAGTGTTCTTTCAGCCGTTGAAAGGCCGCCTCAGCATCATCCCCCCATTCAAATCTGGTCTTCTTCCTGATTGCTTGGAAGAAGTAAAGGCATTTGTCACCTGACCGGCTGAGGAATCTCCCCAAGGCCGCCAGGCAACCGGTTAGCCTCTGTCAATTACCGCCCGTATCTTCTCAGGGTTAGCCTCTATCCCCCTTTGATCAATCAAGAATCTGAAAAACTTCCCAGACTCAACACCAAAGACGCATTTCTTAGGATTTAACATAACCTTATGCCGCTTGAGTGTGGTGAAGGTTTCTCGGACATCAGCAAGGTGATCTGCCTGCTTCTTGGATTTGACTATCATGTCATCAATGTACGCCTCTACATTCCTCCCAATTTGATTAATAAAGACCATATTAATCATCCGTTGGAACGTAGCCGGCGCATTTTTCGAGCCAAACGGCATCATAGTGTAACAAAATAACCCCTGATCAGTGACGAAGGCCGTCTTTTCTTGATCTTTCTACCACAGGGGTATCTGATGGAAGCCAGGGTAGGCATCCATAAAACTCATCAAGGTATGCCCGGCTGTCGAATCGACCAGACTGTCGATCTTAGGAAGCGGATAACTGGCCTTGGGACATGCCTTGTTGAGATATGTGTAATCAACACACATACGCCAGGTACCATTCAGGTTCTTTACAAGCACAACATTCGCCACCCAGTCAGGGAAATTACATGGCCAAATGAACCCAGCGTCCAATAGCTTTTTAACTTCGGCAGCTGCCGCCTGACTTCTTTCCTCGCCGTGATTTCTTTTCTTTTGTCGGATGGGCTTCTTTTTAGGGTCCACGGCGAGTTTGTGGACAGCAAGATCCGGGCTGACGCTTGGCATCTCTTCCACTTCAAAGGCAAAAACGTCTTTGAATTCTTTCAGCAGAAGGTGAAAGTCTGCACCCAACTTCATTGTACGCTCTGGACGGCTGTCGTCCAGAGGTATATCAATATGTTCACCAGCCAGTTGAGGACGGAGCTCATCTGACCGTTCACCGGTCAGTGATTGCTATTTTTTCTCTTTCTTCACCTCCACCAGCATAGGTGCCTTTCTTTTCTTCTCGGCTACTGGTGGGGCTGGTACTGGGTCGGCATCCTTGACATTTTCAAGGTCTATTGGTTCCTGGCCGTCTGGGGCCACAGTATCTTTGACGGCTGAGAGATAGCACTCCCGGGCCGTCTTCTGATCCCCATTCAAGGAACCAACAGAGCCGTCATCCCTCTCATACTTAATAAGCATGAGGGACGGGATGATTACAGCCTTGGCTTCGTTGAGGGTTGGCCGACCAAAAATAATGTTGTAGGCGGTCAGCTCCTCAATGACCAAGAACTTGACGACCAGGTGTCGCCCTTTTCCTTTCTCACCCAGCCGGATTGGTAGATCAACCCTACCGACTAGGTTAACCATTCCACCCCCAAAATTAACCAAGGGGTGGGTAACCGGATGCATGCTACTGTCATTGTATTTCAGCTTTAGCAGGCACCGGAGGCTGATGATGTCTTATGAGCTGCTAGTGTCAATAAGGATCCGTCCAACCAGCTGGTTGGCAACCTTACATTCAATAACGACCGGGTCATCATGCGGATGGCGAACGCTGCCCCTGTCCTTCTCAGTGATCACGACGTCTGGGAAGGAGGAGCTTGCAGACTCCTGCTCATCATCATCTTTGTCCATCTTTCGAAGATGGCTCTTGGTGCCCCGGATGGTAGGGCCACCGCATGAGAACCCGCCTGCTATTGTGTAGACTGGCTCCTTGTCAGTGTCCGAACTACTAGAAGGCTGGGAGGTCCTAGACAACTGCCCCGGATTCTTCTTATTAGTCCCTTTGGACTTAGATATGTAGGACTTCAACATCCCCTTGTCTGTCAGACGGTCCAACGTCCGTTGAAGGCTGAAGCAGTCGTTGGTGTCATGGTCAACTTCCTCATGGTATTGGCAGAATTTGCTTTTGTTCCTCGATTGAATGGAACTTTTCATTGGATTTGGCTTCTCTAGGGACAACCGGTCCTTAATTTCCATGAGGATGGAGTTTCAATCCTTATTAAACTCGTACTTAGGGACGTATGGTTTAAATTCTTTCTTCTTCTTCTGGGACGGCTGGTCAGAGTCACTAACCGCCCAGAATTCTTTTCTCTTCTTGCTTTGTTCTTTCTTTTTGGCCGGCTGAGCAGGCCGGCTGTGTTTCTGTTTGTCAGACTTCTTGGAGTCCGACTGATTACCAGGCGTGCAGAGGTCGGTTGCTTGAATATAGATTTCCGCCTCCCTAAGGGCCTCCTGTAAAGTGAAAGCCCCTTTTCTAACTAGGTCGAACTTAAAAGTTGACCCGTCTCTCAGACCTTTGAAAAAATCTGTAAAAGCTACCTCATCAGACAGTCCTTGAATCTGAATTCTAATCAGATTGAACCGCCTAACATAGGAGCGCGACCCTTCTCTCTTCCCCTACTTAATGGTGCTCAAGTCCAAGCTTGTTTTCTTAGCAAGGATGTTCATTCGGAAGTTGGAAGCAAACAGGAAGGCAAGCTTCCTGAAACTATCAATGGACCCAGCTGGCAAATTGCCAAACCATTGTTGGGCAATGCCCTTTAATTTAGCCGGGAAGCATCGACACCAAGTGGCATCATCCAACCCTTGTAAATACACGAGGTTGGTGTAAGCCATGAGGTGATCTTCCGGGTTATAGGTACCAACCAATACATTCTTAACCTTGGCCGGCTGTGCCGCCTCGGTTATCTCCCGGGTGAACGCAGAAGGTTGTTCACCCAGGCGAAGGAGACGGAGCTGCCAGTCCAGTGGCTAGACATGGTGATATGCCGCCTGACCTCTGAAGAGAGTCGGCTACATATAGTAAGGTGGGTACTGACCGTAGACCTGAGAAAGTACATATGGTGCAGTCCCGATCATCTGAGGGCCAGAGTGGACGGTATTACCGCCTGTCTTAATCTCATGCAAGGAAAGTGCATTCCCTGCAGAAGTATTGTTCAAGCTGTCTTGAAAATTCAACGTAGAAGCCGACTTAGACAATTGTTGTTTTGAAGTCGCCCTTGTCGCAATGAGTCAGGACCCTTTGTTATGAACTCATCGGAGGCGTCAAGTCATGTATGCCAGTTGTTATGATATTGACGTCTTTAAGACAGGTATGATAATTTGAAGATTTGAAGTCGCCCTTATCGCGATGAGTCAGGACTCTTTGTTACGAACTCATCGGAGGCGTCAAGTCATGTATGCCAGCCGTTATGATCTTGACATGTATAAGACAGGTATGATAATTTGAAGATTAGAAGTTGCCCTTGTCGCGATGAGTCAGGACTCTTTGTTATGAACTCATCGGAGGCGTCAAGTCATTGATGCTAGTCGTTATGATCTTACGTCTTTAAGATAGGTCTGATAACTTGAAGATTTGAAGTCGCGCTTGTCGCGATGAGTCAGGACCCTTTGTTATGAACTCATCGGAGGCGTCAAGTCGTGTATGCCAGTATTTATGATCTTGACGTCCTTAAGACAGGTATGATAATTTGAATATTTGAGTCGCCCATGTCGCGATGGGTCAAGACTCCTTGTTATGAACTCATCAGAGATGTCAAGTCATGTATGCCAATTGTTATGAATTTGATATCTTAAGACTAGCCTACTCAAAATTCCAATACGAGATTACCTTCATGACATACTCATTATACATGATCCATGTCAAACACTCCAACGATTTTTTTTTATATAAATTATTTTAATAATTATTTATTTATTTATTACTTCCTCCGTTCTATTAATATTGCAACAATGGACTTTTTGCACTATTCATTTCTCTTGTTTGACCTTATAATATAGGTTTATACATTAAGTAAAATATATAGTCATGTGGGATCTTATTGGATTCATTTCATAAAATACTTTCACAATATCAACTTTTTATAATTTTCACTCTTACACAATTATAGATATTTAGCATATAAAATGTGCTTTGGGATGCGTAATTTCCTCGTTGTTGCAATATTAATAGAATGGAGGAAATATTTTTTTTAGTCTTTGATCATGGAGAAGGTGCACATAGTGGAATTCAATGAAGGTTCTCGATCCTATCTTTCTCTCGTCGACCAAGAGAGTGACAACCCCAAGACTGGCACGCGTCTACAAATTCGACAATCACTGCGACGGCCTAATAGTGTGTAAAAAAATATTTGTACGCAAAATTTCCGCAGTGACATGTCTGTTGAGATCGCTAATGTCTCTGACACCACAAAGGATTACAAGCTCCAAGACACCCTTCAGAGTAGACCAACAACAAATAACTTACTTCCTTTATTAGGTCGTTCCATTATTAAAGGGTCCGTGAGAAGGGGATCCGCTGTTCTAAAGATGTATGGTGAATCATGCTTCATCCCAGGCTATCGAGAGTGGACTGAGGATGTTCTGCATCGCTCGAGGGAATATCTAGAATCCGCATCAATCTACAACGTTGTCTATGCCTCACTTTACTCCTACGACAAAAATTCGCATATTTTACGAGTATTCTGTGAGAGTTGGTGCCCTACCACAAACACACTCCATACAATGACAGGAGCGTGGTCCATTTCTCTGTGGGATTTGCATAGACTTGGTGGCTTACCTATTTACAAAGAAATTTATAATGAGATTGTCCCTCATTTGCGACCTTAACATAAACAAATGAGGACAACAAACGGTATATTTCAAAGGCTTGTGAGCATTTTTTTGTTGCTTATCATCGCCTTTACAATGAATTAGGTTCAAGGACGGAGGTTTCAACCAAAGAATGGATTAGATTTTGGTACCAGAAGAAAATTCGCTATGCCGCACCGCCAAAGAGGACAAGATATCTCTCGACTCCTCCACAATCTACACATGACCCTAACGGAACGTTACTAGACGTACCTACGGCGTGGACAAATGATGAATTATCCATGTTTGAGCGTTTAGGCCTTCCCGGCACAAATAGAAGGGGAACCGCCTATATTGCTGCTTTCTTCTCTTGTAGGTTATGCACATTTGTACTTCCGTAGTGTGATAGTAGATCGATCAAACCCGCGACGTTTGATATCGCCACCTTGATGGGTTGTGGTAAACCGTTCAGCTTGGCAGTTCCTGTCCTGGGAAGCATTTATCATGGTCTGAACAACATTTCAAGGTCTCCTAAACCTTCTTATTCTAGTTCATTCTTTCCGTCCCATTACTTGTATAGTTGGCTCACATACTATTTCGGAACTCATCACAATCTAGATCTAGCTCTCCCAGGCCCTTTAATGACTGTATTCTTGGGTTCTCAAAGTTCAAAGCATTTTAAGGATAAAGAAGCACGAGATCTGATACATGAAGGGACCACAACGAGGGTTGGGTGTACCGTGCCGAATAAGAACAAGAACATCGCTTTGTTTGATGATGGGAAGCTTGAGATTGCACATTTTAGCTACCTCATCCGACACCCTTTTTTTTAATTGATTTTTTTTTTAAAGATGATTAAGACTTTGAGAGTGTCGCCGCTGACTTCTTAAAGGTTGAAGCTATTTTACCTGTACCGAGACCAACTGCTGGCAAGGGGAAGGGAATAAGGATCGCCACGAATAAAGTTCGTGACAATTCTTCCAGTTTACCAAGGAAGGAAATACAGTCTCCTACTCAAAGCCTAAAGTCGGTAGATGGTCCTCATTCTCTTAAGCTTGCCTCCAACGCTTTAGAGGTTCGACAGCCAGTTGCTGATGACCATACGACTTCATCTCAACGTGTTTGCGCTCCTACTATGTCTGCAAACACGTTTCGACCAGGTCCCTTCTCTTGTACTATTTTTGCGGATGCAATAAAACACATAAGCGCTCAATACTTAGCAATGTTGCAAGCGTCTCCTTATTCGGAGGTACCAAAACGGTTTGAAGAAGCTTCCATGGTGTATCAAGGTATACAAAACCTCAAGGGTGACCCGACTCCGCTGAAGCGTAAAGTTGAGTCTTATGTTTGTTCAGTCAAATCCTACCTTGCTTTAGAGGAGGTTGCAGCGAAACGACAAAGATCTAAACAAGTAACAAGAGACATACTTTCTCAATCTAAGGTTCTCAAGCAAGGGGAGTCCAACCTTGCTAATGAGAAGAAAAGGCAAGAGCAAGTGAAGGAACAGGATGCCTTAGTCACAAAAAGAGTAAAAGACCTTGAAGCTGAATTGACGAAAGCTTGCGAAGAGAAGAATTGTCTAATAGATGACTTAGTGGCTAGCAAAGGATCTATCACATCAATTGAAGAACAAATAAACGCTGCGAAGCAGATTTTGGACGACATACATGCAGCTCCTGTTCTGAGTGCTGATGAGATAGTCAAATTGGAGTAACAGAAAGTTCAACTTCAAGAGCTTCACTCAATGCTCAAGCCTTCTGAGTGGATGGATTGAGAATAGACTACCCTCTTTTTTTTTTTTTTTAATGATTTAGCAGTTGAACAACACTTTTTTTTTTTGGCATTTTTTTTTATTTGATCTTGAAATTTTATTTTATTCATTCTATTCTATCATATGGATTTATTTCATTATTATTTTGTCGTACACAGTTTATACTCTTGCGGGCTGATGGGTGTCATAAATGGCACCCATTTGATGAGCATTTAGGTTGTTTTTACCTTCTTTTCATGGCTTTTATGCTTTTTCTCTTAGTTTTCCCTTTCCTCTCTTATTTTGTAGCTTTTGCGCATTTCTATGGTTTTTCTAGTCTTTTCTCCTTTAATTGCTCTATTTTTGTGGTTGTAGGTATTGTATGAGGTTCGAGTCTTGATATTGGTGATTTACTAAGGTAGAGGAAGCTTTTGGAGCAAGCTCATGGAATTGGAAAGCTCAAGATGCACGGAAATGGATTCTCCAAGTTCTAGCTCTTGTGCTCTGAAGCCGTGGTCTCATAAATATGGGGTGTTGAACCCACAATCTTGTGCTTTTGGGACTGCCTCACTTAGTGTTCATCATCATCTTAATTGTGCGTTCATTTGAAGACCTTAGCGAACACACAAAACCGCGAGAAGATCAAAGAAACCCAGAGATGCGCTGGCGCGCAAGGCATAGGCGCGAGCGCACCACCAGCATGCGCGGGCGAGCCACCCTTGCAGCACGGGCGCGCCTCCCCTGCAGCGCGGGCGCGCCTTCTAGGGTATTTGCTTGCTCGGTTTTTATTTTCGTGGCTCTATAAATACCTTTGTAAACCCGATTTTTGAGGCAAGTTTAGAAGAAGTATTATTTTAGATTTAGATCATATTTTTAGCTTAGTTAAGAGCTTTTGTCTCTAGTTTTAGGGTTATTTTAGGAGTAGATTTTAGAGAGAGAAAGTGAGGAATTTCACTTGTAATTGAGAGATTGAAGATTCAATGGTGATAATTGTGTTGGAGATCTTCTCTATTATCAATGAGCATTTCTAAACTCTATCTCATTTTATTGCATTGTTTGATTTCATATTTGTTTGGTTTGATTTTGATGTTTGATTATTTATTAGTGTAATTGTTCTCCATATTTTGTTGATTCTTGATTTCTTTAGTTGTTAGTTTATTTGATGATGTTGTTAGAGTAGTTGTTTGATAGGAATTGGGTGAAACTTGTTTGATTGATTGATTGTTCTTAATTTGGGGATTGTATTGATTAATTGTTGAGATTAAATCGATTAATGGAAGTTTGAATGTGTGTAATTCGATTAGGCCTTGAGAATTATGCTAGATTGCATTGTAGTTTCTAATGATACGGACCATTGATTTAGGAATTGCAATTGTCAATTGAGCTTGATTAGTGATGCTCCTACTTAGAGTATGTCGTAGTTGGCGCTAGTTTGACCTCTAGGAGATAGCTTGTTGACTCTTTTGATTAAGCTTGCCATTAGTCTTCACAATCATTGATTTGCCTATTGTTCACGAGTTGCTACAATTGTCATGATTGCTTGCTGATCTCGTTCCTAGTGTTTATTTAATTGGTTCTTCATTTTGTTAGTTAGTTAGTGTTTACCTTTTATCCCTAGACTTCGACCTAGCTTAGGCGTATAATTGAGAGCACTTGAACATTACCGTTCCTTTGGGTTCGACCCTTAATTTGCCTCTATACTAGTATATTGGTTGGTTAAGTGTTTATAAATTTTGTTTGGCCGAGGGAGGATTAGTTTCAACGATCTAGTTCCACCCCTGGTCACGGGCCAGGAATAGAGATTTTTTTTTGGTTTAGCCGTACAAAGTTTATACTCTTGCGGGCCAGGTGTAGAGTTTTTTTTTTGTTTAGCCGTACACAGTTTATACCCTTGTGTGTGGCTGCACTTGATATATTTTTTTTTTGTCAAGCTGGCTACGTACTTGCTAAATAAACGGGTTATCTTGCAAGATCAAGCCAACGTAGTTCATCAATGCCCCTTTTTTTTTATGGTAAGCAGTTTATCCTCTTACTTAGGAGTTAACAAGGCTTTCACTTCATGAATAGTAGCGCTTTGATGAGTGACATTTATGTCACTCTTAAGAAGTATTTTTAGAGTCATTTTCGTGTTTATTTTATCTTATTTTCCCTTTTTTTTCTCTTGTTTCCTCTTTAATAACATATCTTGTTTATTTGGTAATTTTGTCATGTTTTAGTTCTTTTCGTAGTTTTTATTATAATTAGTTTATTTTTGTATTTTATTTGCTTTTGATTTGTTATATTTCATTCTTTATTTATCCTTGAAAGTAATTCTAATTTACTTTTATTTATTTTAATTAGTTTTGAGTCTATTTTATTTTACTTTATTTGCTTGTATAGTTTTTGTTTAATTTTTGTTAGTTTTAGTTTTATTTCTCTTTTTTTTTTATATTTTATTTATTTTATTTTATTCTTTGTCCCAATTCTATTATCGGTTTTGTGTGTAGGTGTTCGGGTTTCATGTCAAGTGAGTTCGGAGCTCGAGGACGAGTTCAAGTGTGCACATTACTTTGATTGCTGCTGCCCACCTCCTATTATCCACCACCACACTATCCATTAACCATCACCACAACACCCCAATTATCCCCTGCTCCAATTCACCGAGCTGCTGCGCCCAATTCTTCAATTTGCCTACGCACCACCCTCACCTCGCAACAGCCCCTGTACCTCCCTCACGTAATAGAGCATCAACCCACACATACCTTCACCAATGACCACCGCAGCAACTCAATTTCAGCCACCCAACTCACACCTCCTCCTTACAGCCATCCCGCAACATCCCTCACACCAGCCATAAACCAGCAGCAGCACCTCCTGCAACCAATTCACAAACCACCAAAACTCACACCAATTAACCTCCTCCGTCCACCCTTCGCGCAGCAACACCACCAAAACCAGAGCAGCCCGCATCTCCAATTTTCCAGCCACCACTGTTGTCTCCAATCACCCCCAATCACCCTTAATTGTAGCAGCACATTACCGCACATCTTCCCTGCAATTCTCGGCCACCGCAAACCCAAATCAACCCCATCAATTCACACAAGCATCAGCCAAATTCAGAGCAATTCAAGTTCATTTTGATTCAAGCAAAACGTTAAGGGTTCGGTCGAAGTGCCAAAACAGTCAAAAACTTTCGAAGTTCTCTAAATTGAAGAGGTGTGGTCGAACACACCCATGGTTCGACCGAACCAACATCGTAGTTCGGTCGAACCAACCCATGGTTCGATCGAACCATATTACGAGCTATGCACATGATATTTAATGAGATCGAACGGCTAAGAGCGAAGATGAAAGATAATGCTCGATGATGTCCGTTGATGATGGTGTGATACGGTGGTGATGGATTTCAGAGCAGCCAAGAAATCGAGGAAATAAAGGGGTGTATGATATTTGGATTATTGGAGGATTTGTTTTTGGTTTTTATTTTCTTTTTCTTTTAGTTTTGTTTTTAATTACTTTCCTTTTCTTATTTCTGTCTTTAGATTTATTTTATTTTCATTTTTTATTTCCTTTTCCTTCTTTTACTTATTCTCCTTCTTTTATTTCTCTTTTATTTTACTAGCTTAGTATAAATACCCAATTTTGGGGTAATTAGAATTAACAAGGAAGGAACAATTACCAATTATTTTATTTCTCTAATAAGTTTTTTAGGAGAGCTTCTCTCACTAGGTTTAGGTTAGGATTAGAGTAGTTTAGAGAGAGAAAGTAAGAGTTTCACCATTGTTGAGTTTGGATTTTGAAGAAGAAATTGATCATCTTTTCTATAAACTTTCATTTTCATTCAATGAGAATCTGTAACTCTCTCTCCTCTATTTTTATTGCTTTCTTTTGATTATTATTTTTGTTGTTGGTATTTCTTGTTAATCATGTTGATTCTTGATTATTTGTTGATTAATCTTGTTGTTATCATGATCAATGAGTAATTCCCCCATTAAGGGGATGGTTGTGGTGTAGTTGGACCTTGAGCATGTTCTAGGGTTTAGAATTGATTTATTTGTGATTAAAGTCTTTATATGCTTGATATTCTTTGATCTTCTTGCAAGTGCACATTGTTGGTTGATTAAAGGTGAATCTTTGCTAACAAGGAACGGAAGTTGACTTAGTTAGGGTTCATTATTATCGATTGTTATTTAATAGTACCTCCTAGTATATGGTTCTAATGTGGAAGCATAGAGGCTATGTTAGGAGAAGCCAATTGACCACGGAAGGCGGCTAGATTGGATCCTTTACTTCGATATTCGAGCATGTTTAGTTCATAATTAATTCAACTTCTATGTCCTTGTTTATGTTCAAGTGAATGCTATACCTAAACCATTTCCCTTAGTGTTTTATTTATTGTTTTAGCATCTTTAGACTTTAGTTTATTTATCTCCTATTTTGGACTAGATTAATTGTCGATAGCATTTGGTGGGGTTTTTTCGTTCCCTTTGATTCGACCCCTAGCTATGCTTACCTTATACTCGTATTAGGTTTGTTTAGGTTGTATAAATTGTATTTGATCTAGGGATAGACAATTGACGACGCGTTTATTCCTTTGTCTAATTGGCGCCGTTGCCGGGGAACGGCTTCCATTACCGTTGTGTTATTTTATAGAGACTAGTCCATTGTGTATATTTTTCTTTTGATTTATTTTGTGTTCTCTTTGTTTTGTTTTTGTTGTTGAAAATTGGCACGTTTATCTTTTCTTCAAGATGATGATGAGTCTTTTTATGTCTACTTCCATAGACTTGTAGGGTTTTTGAACTATAATGGTTGTAATCCTTGTGAAGCTTGTGAGATTTGTTATTATAGCATGAATGAACAAACGAGATATGTAGTTGAAAGTAGGTTTAATGGCGAATTTCAAGCATTAACGGTTCATAGTGCTTGGAGTTTTTTTTATGGTTTGATAAGGGTGTACGGAATAGGGCATGTAATGTTGCTAATTTTGATTCTCAATGTGATAATAGTTTTATAAGTGGCATACATCCCAATTATTTGTCTTGTGATCTTATTTTTGAACTTAGTACAAGTGATTTCAACTCATTTTCTCCTATTGTTGATGATGAATCTCATTTGCTTGATTATGCCCCTTTTTCCCAATATGATGATGCTCATGTATATAATGTGAATGATCCTCCCTCCTCATCTTCTTGTTCTTACATGGCTCCAAATGATTTCCCTTATGCTTCTAATGAATCCTTTTATGAGGGTAATTCTATGGAAAATTTAAGGAAAGAGAAGATTATGGAGAAGTTAATGAAGATGATGGAGATTGATAAAAACATGAGGGAGAAGGATAACGAGATGAGGGAAGTTGAGAATATGGAGACGGAAGCTAGAATCAAGATGCATGAGAGTCAAATTCTCCAACTGGCCAACTCTCAAGAAAATGCCCTTCCTTCTTCTTCTCTTCCCCATATGAGTGAGGATCCCATTAGAGAGCATTCGTATGATGGTGAAGGAGTTGAGAATGAAGAGAGTGTTGATTTTAAAAATCCTAATCCTATTTCCCATCTTGATGAGTCTCAAGTGTATGTTTCTGACCCTTCAATCTATGAGTATATAAACTCTTTTGAGGTAATGTCCCACATATTTTTCGAGAGTCATATGAGGACTTATAGATTATTGGATGATTTCATCGAGAACGCTTCTTGGGACTTAGATGAGTTTGAGATGAATCTACCTCCATTCATGCACGATTTTAGGACCTTAGGTTTTGAGATAGTTGAAGGAAAGGTTGTCTATTGTGGTGAAAAGGAGGATAAGGTTGATTCCCTTGGAGTTTTTGAGCTTGAGGGAGGTGTAGATCGGGAGTGCCCTTCATTTGAGGATTCTATGATTGATTTTCATGCCCTCATTGGCGATGTGAGACCTTGTGCTGATGGAGTAGCTACCCCTTTTCCCGTTTCTCATACCCCTTTTTCTCTAAGGTTCGACCACATCCTTCCTTACCCTATTTTCTCCCTTCCTATCTCAAAGAGCCTATTGGGGAGCCGCCCTCTATGGATGATTTTCATGTCCCTCATTCCATCATTGTTGAGGATAAGAGGAATTTGGTCAACCTAAAATTTTGTGATGAGGATTTGCCTTTTTCCTTTTCTTTCCATTCATCTTTTCCTTCTTCTACTTCTTACTTTCTTAAGTTTCCTTTCGATCCTTATTCTTCTTTCTTTTGGCTTCTCCCTCTTCACTTGCGTGCAATGATTTTGTTGCACGTTCTTATTCCGTCATTTTCCTATTTACACCCCCATGAAATGTTTAGTAGTGCATTTGACAAGCTTTTGCGTGCGTTGAATTATTATTTCCTACAACGGTCTCGCTTGGACGTCAAATAAGCCTTTGCGGGAATTAACCCGTGTTTTATTGCTTTCATTTTCTTTTCTTTTTAGAATAGATTTTCTCTCATGGCAATGTTTGTGTGCCTTTTGCTAGGTACATGACTTGATATACTTTGGTACATTGGTTTGGATAAAGAATCAATGAAAATTGGCACCACATTTGCTAGCATATGGAAGGCGATATTCGATTCTAGAGGAATTTAGTTTTGAAAGGTTCAATTGGGTCATTTGCGGGTATTTACACCCACCTAATATCCGGTAACATCTTTCCTTGCTCTTTATCTAATGGTTGATGCCTTGTTGGACATGTGTTGGTTTGTGGTTTGATCTCTTCTTTTTCCCCTCCCATGGATTATTTGGTCTATGTTTGAGTTTGGAATCTCATTAAAGCTTGGGGGAGGGTATTCTATCATGTTTTGTGGGATGTTGATTCATATATGTCATGCACTTGAGTATATGCATTTCCATGTTTTTCATGCTTTTGAAAATCCAAAAAGATTTTTGTTTACTTCAAGGCAAGTTTAGCAAAAATATGTTTTGTTTGTTCTTATTTTGGACATTATATCTTGTTGATTTGTTTACTCTTGAATGCCTTTCTTCCTAAGTTGTTAATGTGTGCACGATTTGAGAATGTCGTTTGTTGAATCTAGGATATTACATGCTAAGGTAGCCGGGTGAATAACTTTTAGGAATCCATAAAGCCCTAGTTCCCGGGTATGTGGTAAGATGGTGTTGCTCTCTATAGCTAATTTGGCACCCTTAGTTGGTATTTGCTTTGTTCTAATCCCGCGTTAGGTAACATTGTTCTAGCCTTCAACATTTTGTTGTGTTGCACATTTGGATCCTTAGCTATTCATGTCTTGATCCTTGTTTTGACTTATAGCTCCCAAGATCGTGACTGAAGCACTCAAGGGGAGGAAAAGGGCACTCTTTCTCATTTTTCTTAATTTTCTTTTTGTTTTGTTACAAATTTGATTTTCTATTTTGCATCCACCTACTTGATAACCAATTTGAGCCTTATGTTTCCCATTCTTGTTTAAATCACATTACAAACCTAATGACCTATGTTTACCAACCCTTTTAGTTAGCGAAGCATTCACATGTGAGGTTTGAGTTTTGAGAATATTGATCATAAATAAGAAGCACTTTGAGATATGGTTTAAGTAGGTATTTAAAGTTAAGCTTGTAATGACTATGCAAGAAAAGTTTCAAAAGAAAGATGCAATTCAAGGAAATTAAATAATGTTGCAAGAAAAAGCCGTCTATAGTTAAAAAGGCAAGGACAACGAAAAAAATTTGGAAAAGAAACAAAAATAATAAAAAATATTTAGTTGGTTTCATTTTCTTCCCTAGTTTAAGCATCGGAGACAATGCTTTGTTCAAGCTTGGGGGGGGGGGATCATTCCTTCGTTTTGTATATATTGTGTGTTGGTGTTGAATAAGCTTGGGGGAGTGGATTATTGGTATTTTTGTTTGATATTTAGTGACTTCTTGAGTTGTTTTTAAGTGTCGGCCTCACTTTTTGCTTCACTGAGGAATATCACAATATTTCAAATTTTTACCCCGCCTTAACCCTTAGCCTTACGTTACAACCAATAAAAAGACCCTTAAACTCTAGTTGGTTAGGTCAAAAGAACGGTGGAGGGAGATAGACTTCAAACCTATGGAAAGAGTATGCATAGTTGAGACGTTGGGATTACCTTCTCAAAGTTTTTCATTCTTTATCTTTTTCCGGTTCCTTCATGGAATCTTGAAAAGCTAGCTTAAGGGTTGATTTGAAGCTAGTGGAGAGATTGTGGCCCGATTGGTTGGGGCTAAGGTGGATTAAGTCCTAAGGAGTTCCCAATGCTTAACATGTGTTATGTTTCAATCAACCATTGACATCTTAGAACGTGCATACATTTGTCCATTTAGAAAGGTTTGCATTCATTAGTACTTGTCCTTATCTCTTGTCTATACATGAGCTTGTGTTTGTTCTCTCTTTTCATGTTTCTTCTCTTTTTCCATTTGTTGCCTTGCCTTGGTTTTTGTCGACAGTTGTGGGTTAAACCTCTTAGGAAACCCTCACGAGAGCTTACTCGTCCTCTTTGGCGACATGGGGGTTTAAAGGGCTTGATGCATACGTTAAATGCATCCGTGATTCCTACGGTAATGAGTTAGTGTACATTCTTTCTCTTTGTTTCTATTTTGTTTCTTTTGCTTTCAATAATTCCATCTTGTTCTCTTTTGCCTTACCTTTGCTCGAGGACGAGCAAAGGTTTAGCTTGGGGGAATTTAATGAGTGACATTTATGTCACTCTTAGGAAGTATTTTTAGAGTCATTTTCGTGTTTATTTTATCTTATTTTCCCTTTCTTTCTCTTGTTTTCTCTTTAATAACATTTCTTGTTTATTTGGTAATTTTGTCGTGTTTTAGTTCTTGTCGTAGTTTTTATTAGAATTAGTTTATTTTCTTATTTTATTTGCTTTTGATTTGTAATATTTCGTTCTATATTTTTCCTTGAAAGTATTCTAATTTAGTTTTATTTATTTTAATTAGTTTTGAGTCTATTTTATTTTACTTTATTTGCTTGTATAGTTTTGTTTAATTTTTGTTAGTTTTAGTTTTATTTCTCATTTATTTATTTTATTTTATTCTTTGTCCCAATTCTATTCTCGGTTTTGTGTGTAGGTGTTCGGGTTTCATGTCAAGTGAGTTTGGAGCTCGGGGACGAGTTCAAGTGTGCACATTACTTTGATTCATGCTGCCCACCTCCTATTATCCACCACCACACTATCCCTTAACCATCACCAAACCACCCCAATTATCCCCTGCTCCAATTCACCGAGCTGCTGTGCCCTATTCTCTAATTTGCCTATGCACCACCCTCACCTCGCAACATCCCCTGTACCTCCCACACGCAACAGAGCAGCAACCCACACATACCTCCACCAATGACCACCGCAACCACTCAATTTCAGCCACCCAACTCACTCCTCCTTACAGCCATCCCGCAACATCCCTCACACCAGCCACAAACCAGTAGCAACACCACCTGCAAAAAATTCACAAACCACCAAAACTCACACCAATTAACCTTCTCTGTCCACCCTTCGCTCAGGAACACCACCAAAACAAGAGCAGCCCGCATCTCCAATTTTCCAGCCACCACTGCTGTCTATAATCACAACCAATCACCCTTAATTGTAGCATCCCTTCACCGCACCTCTTCCCTGCAATTCCCGACCACCGCAAACCCAAATCAACCACATCAATTCGCACAAGCATCAACCAAATTCAGAACAATTCAAGTTCATTTGGGTTTGAGCAAACCGTTGAGGGTTCGGTCGAAGTGCAAAAACAGTCAGAAACTTTCGAAGTTCTCTAAATTGAAGAGGTATGGTCAAACACACCCATGATTCGACCGAGCTAACCCCGTAGTTCGGTCAAACCAACCCATGGTTCGATCGAACCATTTCATGAGCTATGGACGTGATATTTAATAAGATCGAACGACTAAGATCGAAGATGAAAGATAATGCTCGATGATGTCCGTTGATGATGGTGTGATACGGTGGTGATGGAGTTCAGAGCAGCCAAGAAAACAAGGAAGGAAAGGGGCGTCTGATGTTTGGAATTTTGGAGGATTTGTTTTTGTTTTTTATTTTCTTTTTCTTTTAGTTTTGTTTTTAATTACTTTCCTTTTCTTATTTCTTTCTTTAGTTTTATTTTATTTTCATTTTTTATTTCCTTTTCCATCTTTTACTTATTTCCGTCTTTTATTTCTCTTTTATTATACTAGCTTTGTATAAATACCCAATTTTGGGGTAATTAGAATTAACAATGAAGGAACAATTACCAATTATTCTATTTCTCTAATAAGTTTTTTAGGAGAGCTTCTCTCTCTAGGTTTAGCTTAGGATTAGAGTAGTTCAGAGAGAGAAAGTAAGGGTTTCACCGTTGTTGAGTTTGGATTTTGAAGAATAAATTGATCATCTTTTCTATAGACTTTCATTTTCAATCAATGAGAATCTCTAACTCTCTCTCCTATATTTTTATTGCTTTCTTTTGATTATTATTTTTGTTGTTGGTATTGCTTGTTAATCATGTTGATTCTTGATTATTTGTTGCTTAATCTTGTTGTTATCATGATTAGTGATTAATTTCCCCATTAAGGGGATGGTTGTGGTGTAGTTGGACCTTCAGCATCTTCTACGGTTTAGAATTGATTTATTTGTGATTAAAGTCTGTATATGCTTGATATTCTTTGATCTTCTTGCAAGTGCACATTGTTGGTTGATTAAAGGTGAATCTTTGCTAACAAGGAACGGAAGTTGACTTAGTTAGGGTTCATTATTATCGATTGTTATTTAATAGTACCTCCTAGTATATGGTTCTAATGTGGAAGCATAAAGGCTATGTTAGGAGAAGCCAATTGACCCCGGAAGGCGGCTAGATTGGATCCTTTACTTCGATATTCGAGCATGTTTAGTTCATAATTAATTCAACTTCTATGTCCTTGTTTATGTTCAAGTGAATGCTATACCTAAACCATTTCCCTTAGTGTTTTATTTATTTTTTTTAGCATCTTTAGACTTTAGTTTACTTATCTCCTATTCCGGACTAGATTAATTGTCTATAGCATTTGGTGGTGTTTATTAGTTCCCTTTGATTCAACCCCTAGCTATGCTTACCTTATACTTGTATTAGGTTTGTTTAGGTTGTATACATTGTATTTGATCAAGGGATAGACAATTGACGACACGTTTATTCCCTTGTCACGCTTTAAAAACTTGCCATCAATTGGATCTATGCGCAATCCCTCTGCATCAACAACTTTGTATGCTCCATTATTGTAGACTTCTCGTACCACATAAAGACCATCCAATTTTGATGTGAACTTATTTCCAGTTTTGCGCGAAGTAATTATAGGCCTTCTCACTGCCAGGACCATGTCTATTACTTGAAAAGAACGAGGTCGAATCTTTTTGTTGAATGCGCGTGTCATGCAAGCTTGATAGCATTGCAATTTTTTTGAGCTTGCAATCTTTTCTCATCAAGCTTATCCAATCGAAGCCTGTCATTTTCATCACTAGTTAAACCCTCTTGATTGGCAATTCTTAGTGATGGAATTTGAAGTTCTAAGGGTAGGACAACCTCAACACCATACACCAACGAGTATGGGGTAGATTGTGTTGCATTCTTGTATGTCGTCCTCTATGCCCAAAGTGCTTCCCCTATCTTTTCATGCAAATCACTCTTAGACTTTGCAACGACCTTGGTTAGCAAATTACAAAGCATTTTGTTAAATGCTTCAGCTAGACCATTTGCAGGAGCATTGTACATGGATACCTTATGTTGCGTGAACTTGAACTTTTGACAAATATTATCCATCAAGTTGTTGACGAATGGCTTTCCATTGTCAGTGACGATTCTTTGAGGTATTCCATACCTGTAAATGATATGGGTGCGAATGAAATCGACAACATTTTCTTTTTTCACCTCATGAAGGGGAATAGCTTCAGCCCACTAAGAAAAGTAATCAGTGGCAGCCAGTATATAAGCGTGACCACCAGATGAATTTGGTGTGATCGGACCAACCACGTCAAGACACCATCCTTTGAATGGCCATGATGTCACAGTTGGATGTAGTTGTTCTGGAGGTTGGTGAATGAAGTTTGCATGAAATTGACATGCTTCACACTTTTTAATAAACTACATGCAATCTTGAACCATTGAGGGCCAATAATACCCCGCCCTTTTGATATAATCATGAAGCTTTGGACCAGATTGATTGCAAAGATATAATTTATTAAATTAAAATAAATTGTAATTAAAAATCACACATAGCTTGCATTCATCATCAATATCATTTTTTTCAATTCCCAGGCTACCTGTCTTTTAGAAAGGTTGAATGTCCCTATGTTTACTATAAGATCTAAGATAAGATTTTAAAAATGCTCACATTTTATTATAAATTAAATTTTCATACAGCGATGGGCAGCTGTCAAAATAGTGTTCGAGAAATTGACGAAAGTAATGGCACTTAGAACACTAACCATCATAATGTCATGCATGCAAACAATGTTTATGAACGAATAATTAGGCAAAGAGTGAATCTTCGATCAGCAATAAATTTTCAAGAGCAAAGAGGAGTCCCAAATGTCCAACTTTCTCCTCCAAGACTATGTTCACATTGTCAAGCTCGACTTTTTCATAAAGAATCTCCGCAGATTTGTTGATTGTCCGGAAAGATAATCTTGCCAACTATGCTATCATTATACACTGATCAAACACCTATTGGAGTGGATTTTAGGCATATTCTTAAAAAAATAAATCACATACATGCCTTCGCTTCCATTGGTGTTCAAATTCATGAGAATTTAGCAAATTCCTAACAAGGAGTATATAACTTTCGAGCTCAAGGTTCAATGTATCATAAGATAGGTTATTTACTCCCTAATGGGTCAGATTGTCGGCCACGATTCCTTCAGTTGTACATATACGACACTGAACATGAGATTGAGAATCAATTATCAGAGAATAGCACGTTGCGACGAGACATTATACAAAAAATCAAGGCTATTCTGGATCAATGCAATCTATTTGTCCATACTCTTTGATATCTAGCACAGCGTGAAGACATACAATAATGTGCACTTCACATTTGCAAAAAACTTTAAAATCGGCCACAATATTGTTTACCATCTGCTTCCCAAGTTGCTGCATTGATTGTCAGTGGATAAATAGTTGCAAACTTGAATCCGAGAGATATATTAGTCCAGTCAAATTTTGGTGAATTAAATGACTATCATGGACACGACACGATATTATGATCCCTCACAATATCCATTACTTTTTCCATATGGTTCTTATAGATGGTCGATTAATAGTGTTGACAATAATGGAAGAACAATTCTGTGCCGAGCTTTCTATGCCTATTACTTCCAAGTAATATTACTACACTCACATATATGTGTTAATAAATTGATTTTCTTAATAATTTCTAATCTACGTGGATGATTTTTATTGCATATACGTCCACATTCTATTTTAATCATCTTACTTGCATAACGACTATTCCAACAATTTGTTGTTGACAATTTTGTCAAAATTGAGGCTAATAAGCTAAGATGGATCCGAGACCATCAACATACCATAAGAGTTGAACTATACCAATGCTTACAAGATTGTTTGGCTGCTAGAGAACTAAATCTTGGTATTTTTTTTAAGTTAAATATATAATTTAAAACATTATGGTTACTACAAATTTCTTTACTTGTTTTCTAAAATATACTTACCCTAAATCACGAACAGTAAATGTTGGGAAAAAAACTGTGTTACCTTCTTCATTTGTTAGAAGTCCAACATACTTGAATGAAAGATATCAAGATGCAATGGCATTATTTCTAAATTATGGAAAGCCAGACCTTTTCATGACTATGACATGCAACCCATGATGGAAAGAAATTGTGGAAGAGTTATTACCCGGTCAAACATCACAAGACCGATCTGATTTAATCGTTAGGATATTCATGCAAAATTTGAAGAGTTCAAGAGTGATGTTGTTGATAAAGGCGTCCTTCGGAATGTTGTGGCCTATGTCTATTTCGTTGAGTTTCAAAAAAGAGGTTTGCCACATGTTCACATGTTACTTATTTTGGATGAAAACGACAAACCAAGATCGCCCGAAGAATATGAAAAATTGTGAAAGTTGAAATACCAGATAGAGATGAGGAGCCACGATTGTATAGTGTTGCGCTCAAACACATGCTCCATAGCCCATGCGGTGTTGGACACCAAAATTCATCTTGCATGGAAAATGGAGTTTGTAAGCGAAACTTTCCAAAACCATTTTCTGCAAGCACTATTCGAGGTGATAACTCCTTCCCTGTTTACAGTCGTTGCAGTGATCGTCCTGTTGTGCCTTTGCATGAGAATAGTTCAACCTATGTTGATAATAGTTGGGTTGTTCCCTATAATCCATGGTTACTACTAAAGTATGATTGTCATATAAAATATTGAGATTTGTAGCAACATCAAGAGTGTCAAATATCTATACAAATATGTGCACAAGGATGTTAATCGTGTATCCATGGAAGTACGAGTAGGAGCAGATAACAATGAGATTCAACAATTTGTTGATGCTAGGTGGGTTTCTGCACTCGAGGCATTACGAAGAATTTATCAGTTTCCAATCACTTGAATGTATCCTTCTGTGGAACTATTACAAATCCATCTTCAAGATAGGCACCAGGTATGATTTAATAGAAATCAATCTATGGAAAATATCCTTCAAATGCTACAAAACTCCTAAACCATGCTCACAAAATTCTTTAAGATAAATGTCATTGATCCAAAGGCAAGAACTTATCTCTATAAAGACTTTCCTCGACGTTACCGATGGATGACATCAACAAAAACATGGAGGAGGAGGAGGAATAACGTAAAAGTGATAGGAAGAATATACACAGCATCACCAATGGAAGGAGAGAGATTATTCTTGCGACAGGTACATAATCATATCAAAGGCTCCAAATCATTCCAGCATCTACAAACCGCCAATGGAGTTACCTATCCCACTTTTAGAGAAGCAGATGAAAAATTAGGTCTTATGGAGAATGATGCGAGCAATCATGATTGTTTACAAGAAGCATCAAACTCTAAAATTCCATCTTCCTTGAGAAGATTATTTGCCACGATATTGGTTTATTGCCAAACAAGTGGTGTTCGTGCTTTATAGGATGAATTCTTCCACTTTATGGCTAAAGATTATACTTTTTCCAATCCTCCAAGTACATCATTTGTTCGTGACTCCGTTCTCTATGACATAGATTGCATGTTGAAGCAGTTGGACAGTACTGTTAGTGACTTTGACTTCCCTAACATAAGCATGCAATTAGATGGCAACATACAATTTGCCAGGGCTATACATGAAGAAATCTCTGCTCCGGTTCCACCAGAAGATGTGTATTGTGCTAAGCATCTTAATGATGACCAATTCCATTCAATTAATGTCATAATGGAAGCAATAGATGGAGATAAAAAAAAACATATTTTCTTCGTATATGGTGATGAGTGTCATTTATGAGACCCTTAGGCTAGATTATCTTTATAGTTTTGTGCTCATTTTTAGTCTTTTATGTCGAATTTTTAGGGAATAATGCTTGATTTGCGTGTTAGTTTAGAGAAATGCATGTTCTTAATGGTTTTCTTTCTATTTTATGCATTTATCGGCTATTTCTCTCGCTTCTTCGTTTCTTTGACTTGTTTTGTAGGTGTGTTGAGTTTCCCGGGATTTAATTATCAAGGAGGAAGCTTGAGAGCATTCAAGGAGTTTGATGGAGCGAAGTTCGGGAATACAATCATGCAATTCAAGCTAGCTCCGCAAGCATAAGAACCTTGGAAGCAATGCTTTAGCTTGGGATGTTCAAGCGTCTGGAGGTTAAAATTGTTGCCCTCCTCACGAGCATCACCTTGAGTGCACTAATGATAGGGATGCTCGGGAGCGCGGAGTTTGATCGAGCAAGCGAAGGAGCCAAGGCCTCGTGTACCACTAAAGTTGTCTATTACTTGTAATGCAATTCTTTCTAGTTTCTTGAATTTTGATTGAGATTACATTCCTTGCTCTAGAATTTGTTGATTGATTAATTTTCCTTTGATTAAGCTTGAAATGAATATGATTTTGATTGAATTTGTTTTGTTCCTTAATTTCACCATGATTAGTGAGTGGATTAGTTGCTAGAGAGAAGGGGAAGCATGCTTGATTGATGATTTTTGCTAGTTGATGATACTAAATTGAATGAATTTTTGCAATTAAATTGGTTGACATAGTTGTGCATGTGATTAATTAGACTAGGAATGATCAACCTATAAGATTAATCTAGATTGCATTGCAAATTTCAATCACATGAACCCTTGATTTGAGAATTGCTTTAATTGATTGAATTTGATTGTGATTTCTCCTAGTTAGCCATTCATAGTGAACCCTAGCTTGGCTTATAGGAGATAGCTTTTGGATTCCTTTGATTGCAACATTTGTTTGTCCTTTGTGATGTTGAATCGATTGAGTGATCTATCAATTAGCATAGTCATTGAGCTTGCATGTGGAACCTATTTTTCTAGTGTTTAGCATATTGAATTTCTCTATTTGCCTAGCTTCTTGATAATTTAGTGACCAACCATACCCATCTACATTCTTCGAACTAGCTTGACATAGGCTATAGCTTACACCTACTTATTCCTTTGGATTTGACCCTTGACTTACCATGTACTTGTATTTGGTTGGTCGAGTGTTTATAAATTAGGTTTGTCTTTAGGGAAAGGTAGATAACGACCTACATTTTCCTCTTGTCTGATGGTCCAGGTGGTACAGGTAAGACTTTCTTATATCATGCCATTCTTGCAACTATTAAGCTTAGAGGGAAATTTGGTCTTGCTGTAGCTAGCTTAGGTATTGCTGCCACGTTATTACTGTTGGGGTTGGGTGAGGCCGACTCACCGTGGAAACGATTACCTTTGGAGCGTGCTTCGCCCAACCGGAAGGGGCTTTTACTTCGAAAGCAAGCCTCAAAATTACGACGGCCTCCAACGATAGTCCACCCACAACACGACCACCGAAAACGATCCAATGCCTTGGGGTTAGCAAAGCCCGACCAAAACCCGAGTAATTAATGAGTTCAAAGGTTTTCACAATGGTGATGCCTTTTTCAACTCTTACTCAAGTGCTTTTCCCAATACCCCAACTTGGGTATTTATAGGGAAATGCATGAGTGTAAAAAGCTCTCCCATCAATGTAGGAGAATTTTATTTTCCTATTTTATTTTAAAGCTAAAATAAAATTAATAATCAAACTAATAATAAATCAACAAGTTGCAAACTTATGTGAGAGGTTAAGTGAGGACCATTTGGAGGAGGGGGGACCAAACTTGCTCCCCACTCTCTCCCTCACCATGCGCCACTTGGAAACTCCCACTTGGGAACCAAGGCACCCAAGTGGGCTTCCCATTTGCTGCTGCTATTCTCTCGACCCAGCCATCCCCGCAACACAAAATTCGGGCTGCTGCTCGCACTCTCTCGACTGGCACCCCATGCAATTGCGTGCGGGCTGTTGCTGCCGAGAGCTGCTGCTAGCATGTCGCGCACCTAGTGCGGGCTGCTAGCTGCAGCATGCTAGCACGCAACGCACTAGGTGCAGGCAGCTAGCCGCAGCTTCCTAGCGAGCCCTGCACTGGGTGCGGGTTGCTAGCTTTTTTATACCCCCTAGCACTCGGTGTTACGATGCTAGGGGTATTTTGGTCTTTGTTGATTTATTATTATTTTCACGTCTCGTCTTTTACTATTTTTCGACTCAACTGCTGTGGTTCGGTTTCGACGCTCTAAGCTCGGATTCGCGATGTCTAAATATTAATTACTTGGTTGACTTATTAATTCCTTCCGGATTAATTCGTCGCTTCAGTTCGTTAGTTGCTTGGGTGTGACCCGAAGGGTTCAGTCATGATTAAGCTGTAATATTAATTATGCATTAAAATTACTGATCGGAAGCGGCCTCCACCCAAGCATTCCGATCACTTGCCCTTACTGAAGATATTAGATTTCTAATAATTCTTAACCCACTAACGGAATAGTACACTTGTTCGAAGGACACCATTCCTTTCAATCTCCCACTTATCCTTCCGGACAAGTGCGCATTTAGTGTACAACCCCTTTCCTATGTCTCTTCATGTACTATAGGGTAAGATTATTCGTCATCCCTATTACGTCCAGAAGTGTTTCTCAAAGTCCGAGTTTGACTGTCAATAAGTAGATGATTTCTAAATTCCATCTGAGCACGGCCATGCATTTTCACAGTCTCGCTCTTCGATAGGCCTTGTAAACAACAAGACATGTTCCCTATTCGTAGTAGGCGGACATTCCCATTCTTGTAATGTAGCTTCTCTTACTAAGAGGTCCTAGCCGCCTGATAGCCGCCGTTATAATCCCCAATTACGGCAGACGTTTGACCGACATAAAAAAAACGAACTAGTACTCAAACAAGAGACCTCACAATACTCATGGTCATGGAAAAGAGTTCCGATAACAATAATGAGAAATATACTTATGACGATTTTGAATCTCTTAAAGTATTCTCATAGGTCAATCCAGTATGGTTCTAAACCAATACCTGTGCAAATGATTTACGTCCTTATAGCACAAGAAACGGTGTTGTAAATAATACTACACACTAATCTCTATTAGTCATTAATCGTCCACCATATAAATGACCTTGATTAGGGATAGATTTCAATTAAAATATTCAATGTTTACTTAATAGGTGTTTCTTTATCCAAGACATTGTCTAGATACCCTATTTTAAATATTTTTTTTTTTTTTTTTGGGAAATAAGAGAAATTTTATTACCAAAAGGAAAAGTTACAACTTACAAAAGCTAAGTTATAACAAACACCAAACCCCACAAGACCAAACAAACAAGCCAACCAAACACCAAACAGTTCAAGCTCTATCTCCTGCTACCTTCTAGGAAGGGCACAGGAGAAAGAGAAAATAACACCCTGAGCACAAGCTTCCAGCCACCTTCTAGGAAGGGTTCTGGAAACAAGGCCCAAGAAAACAGAGACAAGCAAAGAGCAACAACACCACCCCTGTAAACTTTACAAAACAAACCTCCTCCTAGACTCAGTTGCAAAAGCAACAAGACTAGATAAAAGAGGGTAAAACACCAATCTAGGGACAGCAACAAAACAAAAAAACCAGAACTCAGTACAGACAACACTTTGCAACACAGACAGAAGTAGCATAAAGCAGCAACACAGACTTGCAGCACAAACAACTACAGCACAATGCAACAACTCCAACAACAGCAGCGACACCTACTGTCAGAATAGTAAAAAATCAGCAACAGTTCAGCGACAGACAGCTAGCAACAAAGCAGCATCAGCAGACCAGCTGCTGATCATCACAGCAGCATAACAGATAGCAGGGAAGCAAACAGCAACAGCAACAGCAACAACAGCTGAGCAGCAGCAGCACCACAGGGCAGCAGCAGCAGCAAAGCAGCAGAAGAGTAGCAGCAGCCTGCAGCAAAGCAACAGAACAGCAAAGCAGCAGGGCAGCAGCAACAGTAGAGTAGCAGCAGTCAGTAGCAGAGCATCAAAACAGCAGGGCAGTAGCAGTAGCAGAGTAGCAGCAGCCAGCAAGTTTTTACAGACTGAAACAAAGAACATCAAAGAGCAAACCAGCAGCAACAACAAAGCACTCAATACCCCAGAAGAGCAACAAAAGCAAAACCAGCAAAAACAAATCCCAAAACTAGAAACCAGCACTTAGAAGTTAGGAATTAGAAACATTAAGAACCAGCAACAACATCAGAAAACCAGAGAAGCAGAAGCAGCTCCTAAACAATAAAAAATTTGCTTCCCGCTGGGATTCTACATACTGAATGAAAGACAATATCCCTAACTAGGGCATCAACAGATTTGCAACACCCAGTAAACAAGACTACATTCCTCTGAATCCATATACCATAAACTGTTTCAGTGAAGGCTACATGGATCACTTTGTTTTTCAATCTGGAACTTCTGCAGATTTTCTTCATCCAATCAATCTCATCACTAAACTGCTGAACAGGCTTGGAAACATGTAAAATACCTAACACCTTGTTCCAAACCTGTCTAGAGTATTCACAATCAAAGAATAGATGTTGAACACTTTCATTGCTATTGAAACACAAGAAACACCTTGGATCACAAGAAATGTTCCATTGGAGCAACCTATCCTTAGTGACAAGCCTATTCCACAAAGCTAGCCACAAGATAAAAACACTTTTAGGAGTTGCTAAGTTATGACAAATGACTCTCTTCCAAGGAACCTTAGGGACTTGAGGTGTAATAGCAGCATAAAGCTTATTGATTTTCACTTTGTTTCCCTGTATGAAACCATCCCATCCCCCTTGATCATTCACAACATCTCTACATCTCAGAATCTTCTTCAAAAACCAAGAGCATTTAGCAGGGGTAGGGGTGGTCCAACAATCTTTATGCTTGAAGTAATAGATATGGACCCACTTAACCCAAAGATTATCAGCCTTGTGAGCAATATCCCAAAGTAACTTAGTGACAGCTGCTTTATTCCATTCAGGAAGAGAAAGCAAGTTCCAGCCACCACAAACTTTAGGGAGACATACATTATTCCAAGCAACCAAAGATTTTTTAGCAGGGGCAGAGGAACCAGTCCAAAGAAAGCACCTAAATCTAGCCTCAACCTCTTTCAAAATTTTCTTTGGTAAGATGAAAATTTGAGCCCAATATGTCTGAATACCAAACAACACACTCTTCACCAACTCAAGCCTCCCAGCATACAACAAGTGTTTAGCCATCCACCCTTGGATTCTAGCAGTCACCTTCTCCACCAAAGGCCTACACTAAGCAATAGTAAGCTTCTTGGAAGAAAGAGGGACCCCAAGATACCTAAAAGGGATAGTACCTTGAGAAACAACAAGAAGCTCCCTCAGCTCTGTCTGAACATCAATAGAAACTCCTCCAAAATAGACTTCACTTTTATCAAGATTAGCAGAAAGCCCAGAGGCACCTGATAATTTCAAGAAGGCTTGGAAGAGGAGCTTAACAGAAACACTATCAGCTCTAGAAAACATCAGTAGATCATCAGCAAACATCATGTGAGTTAGGTTTAACTTTTCACATCTAGGATGGAAGTTGAAATCAGGAGTTAACCTAAGCTCATCAAGGCATCTGGAGAGGTATTCTATACCAATAGCAAAAAGAAAGGGAGACATAGGGTCACCTTACCTTAAGCCTTTCTTAGTTTCAAAGGGAGGGGCAGGAAAACCATTAATAAGAATAGAATAGGAGACAAAAGTAAGACAAGTCCAGATCCAGCTAACAAATCTCTGAGGGAAACCAAGCTCCTGCATAACAGTGATCAAGAATCCCCACTCAACTGAATCGTAGGCTTTCTTCAAATCCACCTTAACCATGCACCTAGGAGAGATAAAATTGTGATCATAGCCTTTGATTAATTCAGTTGCAAGAAGGATATTGTCACCAATGTGCTTGCCTAGAATGAACCCTTCCTGAGCATCATCGATCACCTCACCAATGATAGCAGCAAGTCTAGCAATTATGACCTTAGAAATGAGCTTATAAACCACAATACAACAAGCTATAGGTCTAAAATCCTTAACATGAGAAGCATTAGGGATTTTAGGAACAAGAGTGATAGTTGTGCAATTCCATTACTTAGGCAAGGTCCCTTTAGTGAAGAAATCAATAACACTAGCATAAATATCATCTTTCACAATATGCCAAGCTCTCTTAAAGAAAAAGGAGTTAAAGCCATCAATACCAGGAGCTTTAGTGTTACCAATTCCCTTAAGGGCAACATCAATTTCAGCATGAGAAATAGGCCTAATGAGATAGCTCTGAGCAGTAGAGCTAAGCTGCTTACCCCTCCTCATAGTGACAAGGTCAACAGCAGGGAGCCAAGGAGCCTAAGTCCCTAAAAGAGACTTATAGAATGAGATAATTTCATGAGAAATAGCATCCGGATCCTTGAGCAACACCTGATTAGAGTCAAAGATGGAGTCAATTCTATTCCTTGCTTGTCTATTCTTCATCACAGAGAAAAAATAATGAGAATTGCCATCTCCAAGCTTAATCCAATTGATCCTAGATTTTTGTTTGAAGATGCTTTCCTGAATATCATTCTAGTGTTTGACAACCTTAATAGCATCAGATTCTTTAGCATATAGATCCAAATCATCAGGATTCTGAGCCATTAAGTTCTGAATTCCAGAAAGCTCAACATTAGCTTGATCAATCTTTTCCTCAATGTTGCCAAACTGCTTGCTATTAAAAGACTTGATACTAGACTTCACAGAATTAAGATTCTGCCAAAAAGAACTGCCAGAACTCCAAGCCTGAGAAACAGTATCAAGAAAATCAGTGTGATCAGCAATACAGTTTAGAAACCTGAAAGGTCTACCTTTCCCAGTAGGAGCAGAACAAGCATCCAACAGAACTAGACTATGATCAGAAAGAGAAGGGGGGAGATAGACAGTCTCAACATGCCCATAAGAGGCTAGCCAAGCTTCGTTACCAAAGACTCTATCAATCCTGGAGAGAGTTCTAGGACCAGTGTGAGCCTTATTTGACCAAGAGTAGAAGGCTCCTTTGATTTTGATCTCAGTAAGGTCCAAATCATCAACCAGACTCTGGAAATCTCTAGTCTCATAATCAGTAACATCATTACCATGAAGCCTATCTGAAGTATGAAGAACAGAGTTATAGTCACCAGCACAAAGCCAAGGAGAATGCTGAATAGAGATGCTTCTAATTCCTTCCCACAAAGGAAACCTATCATGAATGGAGTGAAGCCCATAGACAACAGTGAGATGAATTTGAGTAGAGAGGTCCTTAGAAGAGACACTACAATGAATGAACTATTCATGAACCTTCAAGACATTAACAGTTACTCTATCTGCATTCCAACCAAGCCAAATTCTCCCTTTGGGAGAATGATCATAATTACACAACCAAAGCCAAGAAGAGCCAAACTTCCTCTGATAAGTGAGAACATTTTTCAATTTGATTTTTGTTTCAAGCAAACCAACAACATCAACTGAATGGGAATGAAGCAACCTCTTTACAGAGGCAACTTTGCCAGGGTCATTCAGGCCCCTAACATTCCAAATAGAGTAAATCATGACACCAAAGGGGGATTAACCTCACCCCCGCTTGGATTTATAGTGAAGCCACCTGCACCATCCATTTCATTTGCAAATAAAGCAACAAAAGCATTGGAAGTAGAGGTAGGCTGATGAACTCTAGTTTGTTGACTTTTTGTCTTCCTTCCAACTATTCTCCACCCCTCATCTAAATTTTGAGAAGTACGAACCTGTGGAGTAATGACAGATTGCCCATGAACAGAAGCACCAACATCGACAGCAGGAGCAGGAGCTTGGCTAGGCTTAGGAACCTAGGCCTGCTTTTGCTTAGGAGCAACATGAGCTGGCTGCTTAGGAGCCTGCTTAGGCTTAGCAATAGCAGGCTTAATAGAGCAATCATGACCAACCTTGTAGCACTTAGAACAAAAAGGTGGGGCCCACTCATACACTACCTTGAGCTCCAATAGTTCCTTTGAAGGACTCTCAACCAAGACAGAGTTAGGCATAGGCTTTGTAACATCAATTTCAATTAGGACCCTAGCAAAAGACACTCTAAGTTGTCTAGTAGTACACTCATCAGCACAAATTGGCACTCCAAGCAAACTACCAATGCGACTAAGAATGTCAGATCCCCAACAATTAAGTGGGAGATTAGGAAACTTAACCCAGAGAGGAACATTTCTAAGAATTTGGACATTAAAGTCAAATTTTGGACACCAAGGCTTCACTATTGCTGGTTTTCCAAGGAACATATGAGGACCAGAACAAAGTATGGTATCTTTATCATCACTAGAACAAAGATTAACGATAAAGTACCCATCATCATGCCAATAAACATCTGGTTTTTGCATATTACTCCATTTTTTAGCAAAAAATCGAAGAATAACAACAATAGTAGGGTAAAAGCCAACCACATAGAAAACTAAAGCATTAGCCCATTTTTTATTACCTGCTTCAAGCTCGACTTCCTGTAGTTCAACAATTTTCTTCTCTTCCGGGACTTTCGAAGCAACAAAAGACAAAGAAGCTCCTTTGGCAGCCAAATTCCCAGTGAAAGGAGCAGCCCGATACTCACTGTGCTTGCGCAAATTCAGCTCTAGAGAAGGTGAGGGAGCATCTCGATCCTCATTGTGCTTGTGCGTGTTCTGCTCCAGAGAAGGTGAGGAATGGCGATGAGGAATGACTGGCCCAGATCGTTGCTCAGATCCACCAGCAACCAATGGAACAGAAAACCCAGAAACCCTAGGTACTGTTCCATTGGAATGCCTCGAATCTGGCCTAACAGTAGCTTCAGCGAACAGAGCAATGGTCTCAGCATCACTTCTGGGAATATCTCCACAAGGTGGGTGCACTAACGCCGACACCGGAGTAACCAATTCATCCACCTCTTGAATCGGACTAGGAACAAACGATGTACCTGAATTTCTCAAATTCTGAAAAATCTTGTCAAAGGCTTCATTAACATTCTTCTGTTGCGCTACTTGAGGTGTAGAAGTAGTCTGCTTCTTCTTCTTTGCCATTGAAATCCAAAATTGATGAAGAAACCAATCAAAGATGAAGAACCATGGAGAAGAGAGAGAAGAGAGAAAGTCAATAGTTCCCGAATGGACTCATTATTTAATTCTAAACCACAATTAAATAGAAACGGAGTGATCTAAATCGCATGAAAATTTAATTACTCCAAAACTGAATGGTTCATCATAGTGTTTTACATCAACATTGTCCAAAATTTAATTAAAACACTAAAATAAGGAAATCAAAGCCAGTTTCCAATATGCTTGATTCCCATTTCCTCAACGTGTTTGTTGTGCTTCACTTGAGACAGAGGTTTAGTAAGTGGATCGGCTACATTATCATGCGTTGCAACTGTTCAAATTCTAATTTCACCTTCTAGTTTCCATTCTTTAATCATGTGAAATCGCCTTTGGAAATGTTTGACCTTCTGATGTTCTCGAGGCTTTCTGGCCTGAGCAATAGCCCCATTGTTGTCACAATAGAGATCTATTAGACCCTTTATGGAGGGTATAACATCAAGTTCCCCAATGAACTTGCGAATCCAAACTGCCTCCTTAGCGGCCTCAGATGCTGCCAAGTATTCGGCTTCAGTTGTAGAATTAGCAGTTGTGCTTTGCTTAGCACTCTTCCAACTAAACGCTCCTCCATTGAGACAGAATATGTACCCAGACTGTTACTTGAAGTCCTCTCTATCTGTCTGGAAGCTTGCGTCGCTGTATCCCTCAAGAACTTATTCATCTCTACCGCCATAGAACAAGAATTTATCTTTGTTCCTTTTCAAGTATTTTAGGATATTCTTGGCCGCAGTCCAATGCGCCTCTCCTGGGTCTTGTTGGTATCTGCTCGTAGCGCTCAAGGCATACGATACATCTGGCCTAGTACATGTCATGGCATACATGAATAAGAAAAGCATATGGAATCTCATTCATCCTTTTCTGCTCATCAGGTGTCTTTGGACATTGATTCTTGCTTAGGGTTATGCCATGTGACATGGGTAGGTGGCCTCTCTTGGCTTATTCCATGTGGAATTGAGCTAGTACCTTATCAATATAAGTATTTTGACTCAATCATATCATCCTCTTTGGTCTATCCCTATAGATCTTGATGCCTAATATGTACTGAGCCTCTCCCAGGTCTTTCATTGAAAAAAATTTTCCAAGCCAAGCCTTTACATACTCTAATAACGGAATGCTGTTTCCAATGAGCAAGATGTCGTCGACATATAAGACTAGGAAGGCGATGTCACTCCCACTTACCTTCTTGTAAACACAGGACTCATCTGGATTTTTGATAAAACCAAATTTACTAATGGACTTCTTAAGCTTGCATACCTTTCTAGCATTGTTTTGGCCGACAAAACCTTCATGTTGTGTCATGTACACAGTTTCTTCCAAAATTCCATTGAGGAAGGCGGTTTTGACGTCTATCTGCCATATTTCATAATTGTAATATGTAGCAATCGTTAGAAGAATCCGAACAGACGCGACTTAAGCATTGCAACTGGAGAAAAGGTTTCATCGTAACCATGAGCTTGTCTGTAACCTTTTGCTACCAGTCTAGCTTTGTAAATGAATACATTTATATCTTTGTCAGTTTTCAACTTGAAAATCCATTTACATCCGATAGGTGTGTAACCTTCGGGTAAATCAACCAAGTCCCATACATGATTTTCAAACATGGAGTCCATTTTGGATTTCATGGCCTCTTTCCATTTTGCGGAGTCTGGGCTCGTCATAGCTTGCTTTTAGGTTGCCGGCTCATCTCCATCCATGATTAGGATTTCATGATTCTCGGTTAAAAACAATCCAAGATATCTATCAGGTTGAGATCTCGGCCTCTGAGACCTACATAGGGTAATGGACTGAGCATTTTGCATTGTCGGTTAGACTTTGCATATTTTGACTTTGACCAATGTCAACAGATGCTTCGTGAGCACTTTGATTGTCAATTTGTCCTTGTTACTCGTCCTCTCGAACTTCATCGAGTTCAATTTTCCTCCCACTTGTCATTTTGGAAAGATGCTCCTTCTCCAAAAAGACACCATCACGAGCAACAAACACTTTGTTCTCGGATTTGTTGTAGAAGTAATACCCCTAGGTTTCTTTTGGATAACTCACAAAGAAAACCTTGTAAGATTTTGGATGAAGTTTGTCAGACATGAGTCTCTTTACATATGCTTCGCATCCCCAAATCTTAAGAAAAGTCAACCTAGAAGGTTTCTTCGTCCATAATTCATATGGAGTCTTTTTCACAGATTTTGACAGAGCACGATTCAGTGTAAGTGCCGCCGTTAAAAGTGCATGTCCCCAGAAAGAGATTAGAAGTTCACTAAGACCCATAGTCCATCGTACCATGTCTAACAAGGTTCGATTTCTCCTTTCGGATACTCCGTTCCATTGAGTAGTTCCCGAAGGTGTCTATTCTGAAAGTATCCCATGTTCTTTCAGATGGTCATCAAATTCTTGGCTCAAATATTCGACACCTCGATCCGATCGAAGCGCTTTGATTTTCTTGCCAAGTTGATTTTCAACTTCACTCTCAAATTATTAGAATTTATCAAACGATTCAGATTTTTTTGACATTAGATAGACATAGCCATATCTACTATAGTCGTCCGTGAAGGTTATGAAATACCGATAACCATTCCTTGCAGGTTTACTCATTGGCCCACACACATCGGTGTGTATTAGGCCTAATAAGTCACCGGCCCTTTCTCCTAACTTGGAGAATGGTTGCTTTATCATCTCTCCTAGTAAACATCCTTCGCAATTTTCAAATGATTCTAAATCAAATGAGTCTAGAATGACTTCTTGTAGAAGTTTCTTGATGCGTTTGATGTTAATGTGGCCAAGATGACAATGCCACAAGTAAGTTTGACTTGACTCCATGGTCTTAGCTCTTTTGGTATCATCATAAAAAATTTTGTCAAAACACACAAAAAAGGTGTCATTTCCATAAATATAAACAATACATGAAACAAAAGGTCTTGTGATCAAGGTTAAAATGACGTCCAACTTCGTAAGATCAAAGTACGGTAGATAAAACTTAGCAAGTTTTAGAATTTAGACAAAATAAATGAGATTACAAGCTTTCTTTGGATAGACTTTCTTCATCTTCCACTTTTGTACTCATGACCACTTGAAAAACATCGCTCATTTTGTTCCCGAAATAGGAGCATTAAGTGAGTCAATTTTGCGGTATCTAATACCTTATAAATTGCTTATTTTCAAGTGTCAAGATGATACCTAAGATTGAGGCTTTCTTTCCTGTTGCCTCATCTTCTAGATACTCGCTACGTTCTCTTTTGTAGTGGCCTTGCTTACTACAATAGAAGTAGCGCATCTTAGCCTTGTTTTTGAACTCCTTCTTCTTAAGCCTTAGAGCAAACTTTGCCGCTTTGCAAGAATAGGTTTTATGGAGCTCTTGGACAACTTCCTTGTAGGATAGTTTTTTCCGATTGTTGGTAAGTTGCATCTTAATTGCAACGTACCCCGAGTGGAGTGAGCTTAAAAGCATATGAGTCGCTTGCTCATCCTCCACCGGTTTACCAATCACTTCCAGATGGTTGAATAACCTTGTCATCTTTTGCACATGGGCTTGAAGTGGCATCCCAGGTCTAAGTCTTGCACTATGGACGCTAGCCCACAATTCTTGCCTCTCTTTGATGAGACACCCATCTTGCGGTGGCTTGATCCTCATGTTAGAAAATGACTTAGTCACTTATTCCACGAGTCCATCATAGTTGCCCTTATCGCTCTTTGTTACCCTCAAATTGACCACATATTCTAGAGCCTTGAGAAGTACATCCGGAAGGTAGTTGGAGAATTTCTTCTTAACTGTTCCGGTATGGAGTTTGCCATGAGTCCAGAGACTCTCTTGCAATCATAACTCCACTCCTCATGAGCCACATCGCTCATAATCCCTTTTGAGTAGAAACTCGGGATGGGCGTATCCAAGATATGCTCTAGGTAGCAATTGCGGAGGGTCAAACAGAGTTCCTCTTCCCATTCCTTGAAGTTTACCAAATTCAAGCTAAATGATAACTTCTCGGGAAGTTATGGGAATATTAGATTGTTGTCGACAGTTGAAGACATGATTCTACAATTGAAAGAATTTTAAATGAAAAACCATTCAAAAAATACTTAAATAAGATTGAATTTAATTCATGCATATTTCAATACTTATTTAACGTCTTATTTACACATAAAATTGTCCCCATAATGTGAAAATAAGGCGATTCCAAGATCCAAGGGATAACCAAGTATTTTAGTCATGCTTTGGCTTGTCCTAACATTTGTTATCACAAGGTAAGCATTACCTTGCTAATGGCTCCGAGCCATTCTTGGCTAGATAATCGTCGCATCCAATGCATTTTGACGATGTATCATTTTTTCCTTGGCATGTGAGGACTCCTCACTCATACCGATGAGTTCAACCAAAACCATCATGCACACCCGGTGTGCCTTACGTTCCTCAAAGGAGTAATGGTGCCTTGCTTTGGCGTAGCCCACCATTCCACTCATTCGGTGTGCAAGTATTGTCTTAGAAAGGCAAGTTTAACTCAATATTATTAGGGACCTAGGTTTTCTATGTTGGTTGATTTAAGTGAACTTAATTAATCATCGCAACATAAAGAAAGCCTAAACATGAATCTAACATATCATTCATATATAAGCACTAGCATAAATATAAAGCATAAGTATAAGATGCATATTGGCAACTAAAATGACCCTTTGAAATCTTCAAGTCTTCAAAAGGTCTTCACTTGCAATTTCAAGGCTTCGTCTTCCTAGAAACTCCGTCTTTAAGACTTAACAAAACTATGTAAATATTATTATCTACGATTAGGACTCATCTAAATATTAAGGTACAAAAATACTGAACGGTGCGTAGACCGTATTTAGATTTACAAAAATACATCACGGCACGTAATCCGTATTTTCTATCCTAATCGGGTCACACTAGTTTCCATTTTATAAATCCTGTGAGAGAATATATATTCCATTCATCCATTCACTATTAATGAATGGCCCATGCATTTTACAACAACAAACAAGTAATAATTCATTAAACAAACGCGCGCACTAGTAACTAATCTAGGTGGTTAATCCGATTAACTCGCCTAATTAAAACTAGTCAAAGTTGTTTAACCGATTATTAAAATAATAAATGAAGCTCCCACTAAATTCCGCATCCAACTTAATTAATCCAATTAATTAAGTCGGTAAACCCAAATATTTGTCAAAATAAATTTTGCCAATGCCGCTCAAAAACCGAGGCCTAGCCTCCAAAATTTGTTAAAATAATTAAAACCAAATTAGATTAATGAAATAATTAAAATGGAAAAATAAGCAAACACGAAGCCAACCGTAATCAAATGGTTCACGCACTACATAGGTGCCAACATGAAAGTCAAGGTTGTCTAACAACCCCGCACTATACGGCTTGGCGCACGTGCCTTCACCACACCACGTAGCACTAGCTAGGTACACCTTAGTAGCGTTTGCTACAGGTTACAAGGTGCTAGACACAAGGCCACGGCTGCTTGCCCCTTTACACCAAAACACCTAGCACATACACGCACTAAACGCTCGCACACCCCCACGCACATGGCCGAACGCATCAAGCATGCCCAGGGAAGCCACATGCGGGCTGCTATGCAGCCCGGCTAGCCAAGGCAGGCTTTGCCTTGATTTGCGTGCCATAGCCTTAGGATTTTAAGCCCAAATTTCGCGTGACAATTTGTTAATTCTAAATTAATTTTAGAACTAATTTTTGTTAGTAAAATTGAAAATTTAAACAAGTCTAAATTAAATAAAAAATCATCCAAGTACATGTAACCAAAATTATATCCAAGAACCATTCTTTAATAAAATTGGTCTAACTTGGTGCAACAAAAATAAGAGGGCAATTACTCACTATCAATTTAATTAATTTAAATTAATCTTGAGTTTTTGACAAAATAAAAGGGAGTTGAAAAATGAACATAAGATCAATAAAGATTCCAACTTTAATACTTGTGAATCCTTGAAAAAAATTATATCTTCCAATATGAAGATAAAAAAATTTCTATCACAAGTTTCAAACTGTATGATTCCAATCAACAAAAAAATGATTAAATCAACAAAGTTCAACAAAAATTCATGGAATTTAGTAACTCAAAGTTTCAATCACTTAACATAATTAAAGATTGAATCTTTAGTACTTGGAAGCCTCAAAGAACAACAATTTCACACTTAATGCAATTAGTTTGCGATTATGTAAAAAATAAAACCAAGCTTTCAAACACAAATTACCACCAAGTAATCATGCCTAAAGAGGTTTTAAATTGCATATAAATTATGTATTGAACCAATTACATAACCACCATAAATATGCAATTAATTTTCAAGGTTAGAAAGACTTAAAAATTTTCGTCAAAATGAAAAATCCCTCGAAAAGTGCATTTCTGGTCATTTTTTGGCTAATAACCGAGTCCTAACAGGGTAAAACCATTTCCAAAACGCCTTTTCCACCAAAAATTTACTATTTTTGGGTCGAAATCTGGGTTCGGGGCTGAAGACAGCACTAATACGGGGATAAAATAAATAAGGAAAAATTAGAAATAATAATCCCAACTTTGTCTAATTTATGTAGAATAATCCCAACTTTTGTTAATACTGGAATAATCTGAACTTTGGGGGGTCTTCTTTTTCTTCAGTCCCTAACCGGTCAACAAAAGTCAATGACCTATTATATCAGGTCACTTGACACGTGTCATGTTCTGATTGGTCCAAAAAATAAATTAAAAAAAAAACTAAAATTTGAAAAAAAAAACCACCCAGCCCAGCCTCGTCGGAACCCACGGAACCACCACCTTGGTCGCCGCCAACCCATTAACCAACCTCGTCGGACCCCACGCAACCACCACCCTATTCGGCGCTCCGACCGCTATCATTTAAACTACCATGGGCACCACCCCCCTCCCCCAAACCCCCACGCAACCACCCACCAATAAACACCCTCCCAATTCCACCCAAACATCACCGCCCTACGTCACTTTTTCCCTTCCCCCTATGCCGCTAATACCCCATCCCCTATGCACCGCTAATTCCCCTCCCCCTGTGCCGGTTATTCCCCTCCCGACGCGCCGCTTAATAACAAATTGAGGGAAAACGATTAGGTTGCAAAAACGAGTGGGGCTGGGGTTAGGGGTTTCGGGATGAGGGATGTTAGATAGGAGGTGGAGATGGTGTTTTCCGGGGTGGGGGAGGGTTGGGGTCAGGTTTTGCAGTCTGAACGTAGGTTTTCCGGTGAAAGAGGGAGAGGGCAGTACGTGGGCTTGGGGGCTCCGGTGAGCAGGGGGTGGAGGTTGGGTGATTGCTGGTTTTTTTTTTGGATAATTTTTGTTTTTTTTTAATATTTTTTAACCAATTAATTTGTGACACATGTTACTTAAATCCCAAAAAAAAAAAATTAACCCATTCATCCGGTAACCGGTATTTGGGATTGAAGAAAAAGAAAACCCCCCAAAGTTCGGATTATTCCATTATTAACAAAAGTTGGGATTATTCTACATAAATTAGACAACGAGCTACTAATCTAATTAGCAACTTAATACAAGAAAAATTAAGCCATAAAAACACCTTGAAAAATATTATGATTTTAAAAGTTAACGAGCGAGGCTCCGATACCGCTGTTGGGGTTTGGTGAGTCCGACTCACTGCGGAAACAAACCCAAATACAAGACCGCACTCGCAATAAATAAAACCATAAACATAATTAAATTAATCACAAGATTAAGATAAAACGATTACCTTTGGAGCGTGGTTTGCCCAACCGTAAGGGGCTCTTATTTCGAAAGCAAGCCACGAAATTACGACGTCCTCCAACGATAGTCAACCCACAACACGACCACCGAAAACGGTCCAATGCCTTGGGGTTAGCAAAGCCCGACCAAAACCTGAGTAATTAATGAGTTCAAAGGTTTTCATAATGGTGATGCCTTTTTCAACTCTTACTCAAGTGCTTTTCCCAATACCCCAACTTGGGTAATTATAAGGAAATGCATGAGTGTAAAAAGCTCTCCCATCAATGTGGGAGAATTGGATTTTCCCATTTTATTTTAACTTTAAAATAAAATTAGTAATCAAACTAGTAATAAATCAACAAGTGGAAAACTCATGTGAGAGGTTAGGTGAGGATCATTTGGAGGGGGGGGGGTGACCAAACTTGCTCCCCACTCTCTCCCTCACCTTGCGCCACTTGGCAACTTCCACTTGGGAACCAAGGCACCCAAGTGGGCTTCCCATTTGATGATGCCCTTCTCTCGACCTAGCCATACCCGCAACATAAAATGCGGGCTGCAACTCGCACTCTCTCGACCGGCACCCCATGCACTTGCATGCGGGCTGCTGCTAGCATGTCGCACACCTAGTGCGGGCTGCTAGCTGCAGCATGCTAGGAAGCCACACACTAGGTGCGGGAAGCTAGCCGCAGCTTCCTAGCAAGCCCTGCACTTGGTGGGGGCTGCTAGCTTGGCTATACCCCCTAGCACTCGGTGTTCCAATGCTACGGGATTTTAGTATTTTTTTTTATTTATTATTATTTTCACGTCTCGTCTTTTACTATTTTTCGACTCGACTTCCAACGTTCGGTTTTGACGCTTTAAGCTCGAATTCCCGGCTTCTAAATATTAATTATTCAGTTGACTTATTAATTCCTTCCGGATAAATTTGTCGCTTTGGTTCGTTAGTTGCTTGGGTGTGACCCAAAGGGTTCAGTCAAGATTAAGCTTTAATATTTATTATGCATTAATATTACTGATCGGAAGTGTCCTCCACCCAGGCATTCCGATCACTTGACCTTACTGAATATATTAGCTTTCTAATAATTCTGAACCCACTGACGGAATAGTACACTTGTTCGAAGGAAACCATTCCTTTCAATTACATCGAGGTAAAACAGCTCATAAAACTTTGGGGATTCCAGTAATATTGCATGCATCATCAACGTGGAAATTTAGCAAACAGGAAGTTGAAGCACAATTGGTAAAGCATGCAGATGTTATTATATGGGATAAAGCTACTATGACTCACCGACATGCATATGAGGCCGACTTTTCGTTTTGTGGCAAGGTTGTAGTATTTGGTGGAGATTTTAGGCAAATTCTTCCAGTTGTGACTATAGGAACAAAAGCTCAAACCATTGCTGCAAGTTTTGTTAAATCAACACTTTGGAGGCATGTTCAACAACTTCACCTCACTCTAAATATGAGATCCAGACATGATGAAGAATTTGCAGCATTTCATTTAACAGTTGGTGATGGAAGGGAGCTTGTAGTTAATGAAGACATGATTAAATTACCATCTTCATTATGCATCCCAAATGGCAACCAAAATTCGTTTGATAACTTAATCCATCAGGTATTCCCAAACTTACCTGAACATGAAGGGGATGTTATATATACGGTAGTGTAGACACCCAAATGTGTCTCCCCAAAACAAAACTCAGTGATGAATACCTTTCATGTCATTTAATTATACAATGATAGCGAAAGTGTGAAAAATCTAGTGATGAGGATGTTTTTATTAAAATATCTTTTCTTTCTGTTTTTGAAAATGTTTCTTTTCTTACTTTATTTATGAAAAATGTAAATTCCAGTTTAGTTTGGTCCATGATAAGGGTCCAATAATGGTGTAGTAGGATGAGCCTTGAAAAGACCTTTCCAACGATATATTATAAGCCCAATTCCGATGAATAATGAGGAAGTTATGGCCAAAATGCTAAACTGGGCTTGAACCGGATCTTACCTACGGCCCAATGATCATGTGGAAGGTCCAAAGGTCTAATCCTATTCCTAAACTAAGTAGGATTAATTAGAAATTTATATATGTTTTTGAAAGATCTTAATTATCCTTTTTGAAAAGATAAGATTAAAGAATTTGAGTTAAACAAAAACTTTCCTTTTCTTAAATCCTAATTCTATTCGAATTTAAAGATGTTCAAAGACAACAGATTTTATTTTCTTGCCTCATAATCTTTATTCAAATTTATATGGTTGGATAAATATTGAAATTATCTTTCCAATGATATATTATAATATTAATTCCGAGCTATAACGAAAAAGATATGAATGAGATATGAAACTGTATCCAAAACTGACACTGTCCCACTATTTTGGCCATATCATTTTATCTACAAAAGATTTTAATCTGATTCTAATTGGGTTAGAAAGTAGACTTCAAGATCTTTCGAACGACATATTATATGCCTTATTTGGACTTCCGGATCAAGAGATATGATAAATAGAAAACGCGTGAAACAAATTATTAGCGCCTGACGACAAGCATTAGCGCCTGGCGCTAAGGCTTGGCGCTGGCGCTAATCTTGTTTTATTTTTGTTGAAACTCTAATTTTTTTTTATCCATTCGACTGATTTTCTCTATAAATAGCCTCTTAAAATTCTTTTTTCAATTATCAAATCTCATCAATTCTTATTCTTTCTAATTCTTTCTTCTCACCAACTTTCATCAAGAATTTCTTGATTCTCTCCCTCTTTCTAAACCAACCCTTTTACAAACACAATTCCTCATACATTAGCACTAGACACAACTAGCCAAGTTCGAAGTTGCCTACGCCTTAGACGTGAATGGTTTGAATTCTGAGGGTTTGGTCCCAAATCTAGTCTAAACTTTCTTAATCTCTATTTCAATTATTTAATTTAGTTGTTTGATTTTTTACTTTCCTTGAAGTTACTAACGTGTGTATTTTGTTATTAGAAAGAGATACGAGGCATCCAAGTAAGCACTTTAATTGATTTATTGTTGTTATGATATAGAAATCATGTCTAGGTTGTTATTTTTCAACCTTTAGCCTAACAACGTTACAACCCTTCAAATAGACCTTTTGAAGGTATACACATACGTGTGCGAGGTTCGGCTAGAGCTATGTTCGGCTTGATTCTTAACGGATATGTAGGCAACCTCACATTGAGGTGCGGCCGTAATAAAATGCATTCATATTCACATTAACACACTCACACCATGATCATATCAAGGGATCCCCTGTGCTCATCCCTATTCATTTAGGGCTAGACTTGGGGGCTTGATCCTTACATCATTAGCCTACCTAGCCTAAGATTCACCATTATTTGACTCTTCTTGAAATAATATTTTTCCACACACTTAGCCTTTGCGGCCTAACTTTAGTATCACTTTCACACACCGCACAGATACATGACCAAATATACTTCCCTTAGGAACCCTTTGTCATGAAATCTTAACATAACGCTGAAGGAGGCCTTGTCATGTCGAAATCACTCATCAATCATAATCATCATTGCATTACAAAGTATGAAGTGCTTAGCCTCCGTGCCTAAGTTACCCAAATACTTTCATCATGGAGTCAACAATTGAGATAGCCTAGGATGAATTAATCCATTGCAAAACATTTGACTAAGCTCATTCAACATGCACCTTCTCAAACACTTCGACTCTTTTTTCGTGTCTTTCTTTTTCAGGAGAAAGTCGGTGCCCTCCACAAAAATGACGGATTTTTTTTTTGCTTTTTTGCATTTTCGAGTCCCACGATCACAATACAATGCACACACGAGTCATGTACACGTCGAGTCATGTCGTGTCATATCACCTTGATTTGAGTCTAACACATGTGTCAAACACTTTGAGTGGAGTCAACCTCGAGTCATTCAATCACAGTGAGTCAAGTTCATACGTTGTGTCACGACAAGTCAATGAGTTAAGCAACACTAAGTCTTAGGTCAAACCTAAAGAAAGATAAGCAAAGTCATATAGTAAAAGTTATAAATGCAGGTGCATCCTAGCAAGCGGGGACATTCCCAGATTTTTTTGAAAAAAACCGCAAATATGACACAGGAGATTCCTCTATGATAAGAGGAGTTACATAGATCAATAAATTAGAGATGAATAGCTTTAATTTACAAAAGATTTGAGCGGATTTGGTTGAAAGGAAACGACCAATCTCAAAATTCGGAGAAAAACCAAGTAACAGCGGCAACAAAAGCAGAATAGGGAAGACCCGACACCAGCGCCAGATGACAAGGCTGTCGCCTGGCGACAAAATTCAGCGCCTGAATCTAGATCCCAGCGTTTGGCGACAGAGCCAATTCTTGATGCCAGAGATATTTCAGCAGCGACAAAGCTCGAAGCCTCTCAGAATGGTTATTTCGACCTCATACAACAATTTCGGGTTCCTTGGTACGCTAGTTAGCCCATAGAAGCAAATTAACATGATTAGTAGTCGGCTCGATTACAATCGTAGTAAGTGATTGACCCGAAAAAAAAAAATCGTCTCACTTAGCTTAAGCGCCTAAAACACTGGCTCATTACAAGCACCAACGTATCGGTTTAAAAGCATGCAATTAAACAACAATATTTCCAAATATGGATTGTCGCGCATACTTCTTAAACGACAATATTTCCAAATACGGATTGTCGCGTATTCTTCTTAAACGACAATATTTCCAAATATGGATTGTCGCGCATTCTTCTTAAACGACAATTTTTCCAAAAATTGGGTTGTCATCCCCAACTGACAATATTTCAAAAAATGGATTGTCGTGCATCTTCTTCAACGACAATTTTCCCAAGATTAGATTGTCATCTCTGGCAATGTTTCTAAGGGTGGATTGTCGTGCTCCTTCTCTGTTTGGCAATTTTTTCCAAGTTCGGATTGTCATTGCTGGCAAGTTTTCTGAGATTGGATTGTCATACACCCTGTTCCCTATGGCAAAATTTCCCAAAGGATTGTTGTAGGACTCTATTCATCATAAATTTCGGCAAAGGTTCCTCAACATGGATTGTCATTCATTTCAGTAAGTAGCAAATTTCCCGAAGTGGATTGTCGGTTGACTCTTTTTTGCAAATTCTTATGACAGATTGTTACGAAGCATTGGCAACTATTCCTAAAAATTGGATTTTGGCAAATTTTCCGAGATACATGTTGTCGCTTCATCGTTGCAACATTTCCAAGGATGGATTGTTATGAAGCATTGACAACTTTCCCTAAATCGGATTGTCATGTAGCATACAATAGTTGTGTTGGCAACTATTCCCAAAGAAAAGAGGATTGTCATCACAGCTAAAGCACCGACATACTGGTTCACAAGCAGCAAAGTGTCGACGTACTGGCATAGCAGCATTAAGGATCAACAAGCAGTGATATTTTTGAAGACTATCACAGCGGATATTGGAGGCAGTTACAAGCGTAGCAGTCTTCAGGCGGTATTCTCTAGCTTGTAGAAGATCGTCACAACAAATGGGTTACCTCTAGAGACGTGTGCTCGACGGTGCAAGATACGCGTTTCTTAACTCTTTTATCTGTTTAACTAATGCTAGTTTGCAGGTATCGACGTTACAAGAATGATTTAGGATCGCAGAATGGCCTGAATCATTCTCTGTCCCTATCGCTACTTTGACTTTTGTTTTCGAAACTTGCTTTTCTCCAAACTCAGTCAAAGTGGGGGATTCTGTAGACACCCAAATGTGTCTCCCCAAAACCAAACTCAATGATGAATAGCTTACATGTCATTTGATTTTCGAATGATAGCGAAAGTGTGAAAAGTCTAGTGATGAGGATGTTTTTATTAAAATATCTTTTCTTTCTGTTTTTGAAAATGTTTCTTTTCTTACATTATTTATGAAAAACGTGCATTCCAGTTTATTATGGTCCATTATAAGGGTCCAATAATAGTGTTGTTGGATGAGGCTTGAAAAAACCTTTCCAACGATATATTATAAGCCCAATTCCGATGAATAATGAAGAAGTTATGGCAAAAATGCTAAACTGGGCTCGAACCGGATCTTACCTACGGCCCAATGATCATGTGGAGGGTCCAAAGGTCTAATCCTATTCCTAGATCTTAATTAGAAGAATTTGAGTTTTTAAAAGATCTTAATTATCCTTTTTGAAAAGATAAGATTAAAGAATTTGAGTTAAATAAATAATTTCCTTTTTTAAAACTTTCCTTTTCTTAAATCCTAATTCTATTCGAATTTAAAGATATTAAAAGACAGTCAGATTTTATTTTCTTACCACATTATCTTTATCCAAAATTTATATGGTTGGATAGATCTTTAATTTATCTTTCCAATGATATATTATAATATTAATTCCGAGCTATAACGAAAAAGATATGAATGAGATATGAAAATGTATCCAAATCTGACACCCTCTCACTATTTTGGCCATATATTTTTATCTAATTGGGTTGGAAAGTAGACTTCAATATCTTTCCAACGACATATTATATGCCTTTTTTGGACTTCCGGATCTAAAGATATGATAAAAACAAAACGCGTGAAATTGATTATTAGCACCTGACGGCAAGCATTAGCGCCTGGCGCTAAGGCTTGGCCCCTGGCGCTAATCGTGTTTTATTCTCGTTGAAACTCTGATTTGTTTTTTTATCCATCCGACTGATTTTCTTTGTAAATAGCCTCTTAAAATTCTGTTTTCAATCATCAATTCTCATCAATTCTTATTCTTTCTAATTCTTTCTTCTCACCAACTCTCATCAACAATTTCTTGATTCTCTCCCTCTTTCTAAATCAACCCTTTTACAAACACAATTTCTCATACATTAGCACTAGATACACATAGCCAAGTTCGAAGTTGCCTTCGCCTTAGACGTGAAAAGTTTTATTTCTGAGGGTTTGGTCCCAAATCTAGTCTAAACTTTCTAAATCTTTATTTCAATTATTTAATTTAATTGTTTGATTCATTATTTTCCTTGAAGTTACTAACGTGTGTATTTTGTTATTAGAAAGAGATACGAGACATCCAAGTAAGCACTTTAATTGATTTATTGTTGTTATGATATTGAAATCATGTCTAGGTTGTTATTTTGATTCCTAGTATCATGTTATGATGTTTTTCTTAATATGATATTTAGAATGACAACAATAAGTTCCTAGTATCATGTTTATAGTAAAGAATAAGTTCCTTAAATCAAGTATGATTTCTATGATGCCTTTGATTATATCATGTTAGGGTTAAATCTTTGATTTTTATTGTTTAGTGACATGCTAGGGGTTGTTGTTAATCTTGTTAGTATCATGCCTAGGATTTTGCTATTATTATGCTTTAACATGATTATTTTTATAATTGTTTTGATTATTATTATAATTATTATTATTTATGATTATTATTATGTTACTTGATATTTATTGTTATGTCTTGGTCACGCCTTTTTTTATGTTTAAAGGGAATTGGTATTTGTAATCACGCTTAATAAGATAATTAATAATCTTGTTTATGGTTAATTTGATTATAATTCAAGTGATCGCCAATAATAGTTTTATTTGTGCATTAATATTCAACCAACATAGATTAAACAGGTTTAGGCTTAAACTTATTGATTGCATGTTAGTCAGAAAGCGCACATGAATACGATCAGAATAAAGTAGAGGCCTATTATTATGGCAGGTTCAATCTCTTTTAGGTTGGATTTGTACCTTCATCCCCGAACTACCAGTCATGGTTCTAGACCTATTGGAGTTGACGATCTCCGGGATCGTTAAGGGGTGTAACCTTCACCTCGTGAGCGGTTTACAAGTTCCTAAAACTTGTTGGCGACTCTTTTGCTCTAGCTTCTTTCCCTTTGGACGCCACCATGCTTTAGTGTATGATCACAGTAAGGTTCAAGTTTGGGGTAATGCTTGAAATATTCCCTACAGGTAGAGAGGGCTATAATAACTCCGACGAATGATGAGGTTGATATGCTAAATGAGAAGATACTAAATGATTTTGATGGATATGAAAAAATATGTTATTCCTTGACTCCGTGCCAGAAGACCATCAAAATCTTTACCAACCAGAGCTCTTAAAGTCATTGTCTTTTGGTGGTTTGCCACCACACCTTTTGAGGTTGAAAGTTGGATCACCCATAATGCTTTTGCGAAATATTGATACAAGTAGCGGCCTATGCAACGGGATAAGATTAATATGTTGTCAATTAATGAATCATGTTATAGAGGCTGAAATCATGACTGGACATGGAAAAGGTACACGGGTATTCATTCCACGCATTCTTTTAAAAACAGCTGAAGATGCAAAGTTACCATTTGAAATGATTCGAAACAATTTCCAGTGAAATTGTGCTTTACCTTAACTATTAACAAATCTCAAGGTCAACAATTCCTCATGTTGGTATTTATCTTCCCAAACATGTTTTTAGTCATGGCCAGTTTTATGTTGCACTATCTAGAGGGACTTAAACAACCAAGATCTTGGTTACCAACGACAGCATTCATGGAAAAGATGGTGTGTTCACTAAAAATGTTGTTTAATTTATAAAGAAGTTCTTCTACCACATTTTACTTAGCACTTTAGAAACATGGTAATTAATATTATGCTTCACACTGTTTTTATTCCAAGTATTATCTTTTGCAATTGTTATATACATCTTATAACTAGATTCTAATATCTGTTTAACATGGTGTAAGAAAGACAAATTGTGACAAGTATATTGTATGAACAAAATTATTGCGCCCGGTGTTTCTAACGACTAATATTTGTAAAGTTAATTTTATGTAGTCATTTAGGTTTTTCCAATCATGTATGTATTTCTACAACTAATTGTAATAATTTCAACCTTTTATTTTATAACTTTCACTACTATAATATTACATACATGTTCTTATATTGTGCACGCATGGCGTGCAATATCTTAGCTTGTAATAATAATAATAATAATAATAATAATAATAATAATAATAATAATAATAATAATAATAATAATAATAATAATAATAATAATAATAATTCTACTCTGTTTTTAGTCGTGATTTTGGGTGCGTTTTTTGATCGATTTTGGTGCAATGATCAGGCGGCTTTTGGGTCTGTTTTGAGGGATGTTTTCGGGCTAGTTTCAGGCTGTTTTTCAGGTGACATTCTAATCGATTTCAAGTTGTTTCTGCTCTGTTTTCAATCGTGTTTTTGGGTCTGTTTTAGTCGTGTTTTTGGGTGTGTTTTTGGAGCGTTTTTGGGTGCGGCTTTGGGTCAGTTTTGAGGGCTGTTTGAGGGCTGTTTGCGGGCTGTTTGAGGGCTGTTTTCAGGCTGGTTTCCTAGCAAATTTCTGTTCGTTTTTAGGGCATACTTCAGGTTCGTACTGCTCGAGTTTAAGGCTGTGGTTTGTGGCAGTTTCAGGTGCAGTTTCGACTGCTTTTGGGTGCAGTTTATGGTCTGTTTCTGGTGCATTTTCCAGCGTCTTTCAGGTCAGTTTTCAGGCGTTTTGGCTCTGGTTTAAGTCTAGTTGTGGACTGGTTTTTCTGGTCATTTTTTGGACAGTTGTTTTGGTGCGTTTTGGTGGTGTTTTTGGTGTGTTTTGGGTGCAGTTTTCAGGCAGCTTTATAGGGGTTTAATTAGCAGTTTCCAAGTGTCACTTGGGAGGTTATTTGCAGCCTATGTCGGGAGTCGTTGTGAAGTTTCATTGTCCGTTTGTGGGTCTTAGTGGTTGTCAAGATGGGAGTGGAAATGGCCTTACTCGACGTTCTCTAATCAGGCATCTTAGTGATCGTCATTGTTGTATCGGTGCGCGAGATATCACCCGGCATTCTCTTACTTCTAATTTGGCTGTTTATAATGAGGCAGAAGTTACTTTTAGGCGTATGGGGATTTGGTTATGTGGAGTTTGCTATAAAACGCACACGTTTCGTTCTAAGTGTCGTCATGATAGGGATGAGGATGTGTCACCCCCTGATGAAGGAGATGGTATTGTTCGTTTTGTGCTTCATAATTTCAGCAAGCCGCAAGCTCCTTCTTCTTCTTCTCCTGCTCGAGTTGGTCATGTGGATGGTGAGGTGCGAGATAATAACGGCGGTTTTGATGTGGCTCTTCTTGATTGTTTATTCTCTAAGGGGTTTCGCACTGTTAAGTCTATCCCTCCCAAGTGTCGTTTGGGGTTTTCTCGGGTTCTGAAAGGCACTCTTGATAAGGTGATCTCTAAGCCTGATGACATTTCTAATTGGGTCTCTTTGTTGGTGTTACCTCTTTGCATCCTTAAAATCTTTCGCCCGAGGAGTAGTCGTGAGTCTCGGTCTTCGGTCAGACGTCGGCATCAGGAAGAGAGTATTTCCCGTGCTATTTGTTCTTGGGGTGTAGCGGGTGGTAATTTGCAGCTTGTGAGGGAAATTTTGGCAGAGGATTCTCCTACTTTGTCGGCGGTTGATGATGAGGACATTGATTTGGAAGAGCGTAATATAAAGCAGTGTCGTAGGAAGATTTGCGATGGCCATTACACTGCTGCAGTTCGGATTCTTTCTTCTTCAGGCGTTGCTCCTTATAATGACGCCACTCTTGCGGATTTACAGGCCAAGCACCCTTCATCTCCAGCTCCATCCTTGCCTGATATACCTATTGATCACCTTCATCTTGTTACGACTTCTGCTGTTGTTTTGGATCGGATTAAGAGCTTCCCTCGTGGCACATCATGTGGTAGGGATGGTTTGCGTGCTCAACATCTTATGGATTGCTTAAGTGGTGCAGCTGTGGCAGTCTCAGATGAGTTGGTTGTCTCTATTACCGAGGTGGTTAATCTCTTTCTAGCTGGAAGATGTCCTATGGAATTAGGAGAGTACATTGCTAGTGCTCCTCTTACGCCACTTGTCAAGCCCGGTGGTGGTATCCGTCCTATTGTTGTGGGTACGGTTTGGCGGCGTCTCGTTTCGAAGGTGGGTGCTGTTATGGTTGGTCAGTCTTTAGGGAGTTACTTTGATGGCCTTCAATTTGGTGTTGGGGTTTCTTCAGGTGGTGAGGCAATTCTTCATGCGGTGAATCGGTTAATTGAGGACCGTGGTTCTGATGTGGGTCTATCTATGTTGTTGGTGGATTTTCAAAATGCCTTCAATCTGGTTGATCGTTCGGTCATGTTAAGTGAGGTACGTCGCCGTTGTCCAGGCATTTCGCGATGGGTTGAATTCTGCTATTCTAATCCAGCCAGGTTGTACTATGGGGACCACACCTTATGGTCATCTCAAGGGGTGCAGCAGGGTGATCCCCTTGGTCCTTTGCTTTTTTCTTTGGTTTTACAACCCCTGGTATGTAAAATTAGGGAGACTTTTGATGTATGTCTTCAGGCTTGGTATTTAGATGACGGCACGATTATTGGTGACACTTTGGTGGTGGGGCAAGTTCTGCAGTTGATTATGGAGGAAGGACCTCGTTCTGGGTTATGTCTTAACGTGGAAAAAACTGAAGTTTTCTGGCCTACGGAAGACCCTCGAAGCAGGCTGGTGGGTGTCTTTCCGCCTAATATTGCTCGACCTTTGCGTGGTGTTAGGTTGCTTGGAGGTCCCGCTAGTTCCGATTCTGGTTTCAGTGGTGACCTTGTGATGCAGAGGGTGACCAAGACAATTGTCCTTATGGATAAGGTCGCTATGCTTGATGATCCTCAGTGTGAACTGTTGTTACTTAGGGCATGTACTGGAGTTTCAAAACTCTACTTTGCATTACGTACTTGTCCTCCTAGTACTTTTGAGGTAGCTCAGCGCACTTTTGATGGAGCTCTTCGATCTTCCTTGGAGCGTATTGTTACCGCTTCGGGGCCTGGGTTTGGTGATTGGCAGTGGCGGCTTGCCACCTTACCATTTGCGTTTGGAGGGCTTGGTGTTTATTCTGCAGGTGATGTTCGTCACTATGCTTTTCTTGCTTCTCGGTTGCAGTCTGCTGGGTTGCAGACACAACTTCTTCGGCATGCTGGCATTGTTGGTCTTGGACGAGCCTTTAAGGATGCGTTGTGTTTGTTTAATGGAACAGTGGAGTCTGACATTTTGAGTAATCCTAGTGAGGTCGCTGCCCCTAAACACATGAAGAAATTGGCAGATATGTATTTCACAAAGATTACCGCTTCTGCAGAATCTGCTTATTCTTTAACTCCTCGACAATCAGCATTATGGAAATCACAGCAGGGTGATCATACCTCAGCTTGGCTTCGGGCGGTTCCTATTTCGGGGTTGGGTCAGACGATGAACGCTAAGACTTATCGATGTGTGTTGTCCTATCGGTTGGGTGTTCCTTTATTCTCTGTCTCGACGTCGTGCTCTGCTTGTTCGAGGGTTTTTGCTGGAGATATTTTCGGTGATCACGCGGTGTCTTGTGCTGGTATTGTGGGTATTAAACATCGGCATAATGTCGTTCGGGATACCCTTGTTGATGTTTGCTATCGTTCTGGGATTTCGGCGAGAAAGGAGGTTGACATTGGGTTGGCTGGAGGGAACGACGAGGCCCTCAGACCTGCGGATGTGTTACTTTATTCATGGGATCGTGGTCGCGATGTCTGTGTTGATTTGACAGGGTCTTCTCCTTTGACACAGTCGGGGCTATCTGACTTTATTCCTGGGCGCGTTGTGACTGATGCTGCTCATCGGAAGCGGGTTAAGTATGAAGCTCGATGTCAGGTGATTGGATATGGTTTCATTCCCTTCTCCTTTTCTTCGCTTGGGGAATTAGAGAAGGAGGCTGTTGCGTTACTGAAGCGGATTCAGAGGTTCTCGTCGACGCACGACATTGGGGCTCGTGCTGCAGCTCATATCTTCACTAGGGTAGGATTTGCTATAGCTAGAGGAGTGGGGGCCCAGATTGTATCTCGGCTTCCCACTAATTTATTGTAGGTTGTATGATTTTGTTTTTGAGATAATAATAATAATACTAATAATAATAATAATAATAATAATAATAATAATAATAATTGTATAGGATAGCTCCCGCTGAACTATCGCCTAGCCGCCAGGGTGCGCACTCACCGCTGAATAAGCGACTAAAGGAGGGCTCTTCAGCCCGGCAGAGTCAGCCCGCAGAGCTGACCAGGCTAAGCTCTCCGCGAAGGAGATAGTACGCCTATAAATAGAGGGTAAAGTACAACGGAAAGGAAGTTAGACACTCAAGTTATTACACTTTCTATATCTCTCTAAGTACACTTTCTCTCTCTAAACACTCTCTAACTTAAGCTTCGGAGGGGGGTTCCTCGAGCCACCCCGAGGGTAGTTTATGTGTGCTACCGTGTGTAGGTTTTTTACGGGACCTGGCTTATCCAGCAGAACAGTTGGATCCATACCTGGAACAATTGGCGCTAGAAGGAGGGGATTGGATCATCTAACCTGAGGTTCACTAACTAAGCTAGGGACTAGTTAACCAACCACCATGGCCGGAGAAGAAACTGTACAAACACCCACGTCCAAAGCTAATGAGACCAGCCAAACACCAAAAAAAACACCCCTAGTAACCAGCGATCCAAAAGGATCCACCGGAAACCCCAAATCGACCATCTCGCAGAAATCTAACCCCATCGGATCGACATCAGCCACTGCTAAAGCAGCGGCAAAGCCAGTAGATCCGGTAGGATCCAACTCTGTTTTCAAGTACGGAATGCCGTTAACAGGCGCGAACAATGAGCTTATTGTCTCAGCACCTGCAACCCGGAAAGCGCAGCCTGTGAACATGCCAGCCATATTGCAGAACCTCTCTAAGTGCAACAAGGAGAAGCTGGCTGCAATGACAGCGATCCTTACCAATATAGGTAAGGGGGCAAGCCCATCACCGAAAACGGCAGCTGCGGAGCCCGCAGCGAAAAAGCCGGAAGTCTCAACTCTCACCCCGGAGCAGAAAGAGCTCATTCAGCTGAGGAAAAAGGTATTGGAGCTGGAAGCTCGCAACCTGAATCGGGAATGAAGCGTGGAGGAAATAACTCCCGCTCGAATCAGCCCAGAGAAGCGGGTCCCTCGCAGTAGGTCACCGACCGCAGAGCGAGGACCCAGCCCGGAGAGAGACAAACGAGCACGAATCCAGGTTGTTCCAGATGATTTCCCATTTTGCCGGGAGATTCTGGAAGAACCCATGGAGAAGGTGAAGATGCCGAGATGCAAGAACAATGGAACCACAACACCTAAAAGCCACATATCAGCTTTCGAGAATCATATGGTACTCTACACCATGACGAACTCAGTCTGGTGTATGGTGTAAGGCTTTCCCACCAACTCTGGAGGGGCTGGCAGCGGAATGGTACGGCGCCATCCCCAAATGTTCTATATACTCGTACAGGCAGCTGAAAAGAATGTTCATGGAGCATTTCATAACCTTGGTGGGAAGAACCAAGATGACAACCGAATTGATGGCCCTGGTTCAGGGAAAGGATGAACCTCTAAGGGAGTTCATCACCAGATTCAACAAGGAGGCAACAACCATTCCAAATATGAGCCAGGAAGTAGCGCTATTAGCAATGCAGAGTGGCCTACTTCCAGGGTCACCATTCAGAGCATATATGGGGCGTAAGAGCCTCAAAACGTTTGTTGAAGCGCTGGGTAAAGCGCATGAGTTTATCAAAGCAGACGAGACCGACAGAGCAATGCTGGGTAGGAAAGCAGTAGGTGACTCGGTTAAGCGGGCAGAGGTCACCCGGGTAGAGAACACACCCAGGGTGGACCAGCCAAGCAGAGCTGAGAAAAACCGCAGAGAAGCGGACAGGGCAGTGGGACTGAGAAGGTCCGATCCAAGGAGAGGGCCAAGGCCGGGGAAGTTTGATCAGTATACCCCACTCACCCATTCCTGATCTCTCATATTCAGTGTAAATAAGGCTGATGATAAGTGGCAGAGGCCTCCAAGGATGGTAAACAGGAGTCGTGATACCAGTAAGTGGTGTGACTTTCACGGGGACTATGGCCATACCACTGAAGAATGCACGCACTTGAAGGACAACATAGAGGACTTGGTTAGGAGAGGATACCTGAGTCAATTTAAGCAGCGTGGCGAGCCTCCCAAAAGAAGGGAGGAGAATAGAGCAGGCCAAGTTGACCGTAGAGGAGGTCAGAGGGGCCTAGCTGGAGACAAGGATAGTGATGGCAAGCTAGAGGGCAGGGTGTACGTGATCAGCGAGGGTCCGGTACATGGGGGGATAGTTAATAGAGCGCGGGCTGACCTGCGGGCGATGATACATCAAATAAACGACAATGATAAGCGTAGATGGCCACCTCTTCCCCCGCAGCCGCGAGCCACGTTCGATGAGTATGACCAGAAGGGCATAATTTACCCTCATGATGACCCGCTGGTGGTAACAATGAGAATTGCAAACTGGGAGGTGGATAGAATACTGATAGACGGAGGCAGCTCAGCCAACATCATATACATCAGTGCGTTCAATGAGCTGAAGTTAGACAGAAAAGACCTAAAGCGGGTAAACTACGAGGTCACCGGGTTTAATGGCTCGGGGCTTACCCCAGAAGGCATAATCGAACTCTCAGTCCGGGTAGGAGAGAGGTAAAAAAGACGTGATGTTCGAGCAGAATTTCTCGTCATAAACTCCCCTTTACCCTACAATGTAATCATGGGGAGACCGCTATTCCACAAGATATGTGGGGTGGTATCCACTTACCACCTGGCCATGGCGTACACAAATAATGAGGGTTGGTCAGAAAAGCTCAGGGGAAGCCAGAAGACAGCCGAACAATGTTACATAACTGCCTTGAAGCAGCCTGCCAAAACCAGACAGCAGTCCGGTTCCGAGAGAAGGATCCCTGAGCAAACTGAGAGGAAGTCAAGGAAAAGGAAGCGTGAAGAGTACCACAGGGAAAAATATAAACAGAAGTTGGCAATGGAAAACTTTGAGCCTGCAAAAGAAGAAATGACCAGACCACTTCCCAGCGGGGAGCATGTCACAGTTGAGCTCCCAGAAGGTGATCCCTCGAGGACGGTGAAGATTGGAAAAGACATTGATCCAGGAGTAGGGGTGCACCTCATAGAGCTGCTGAGAAAGAATAAAGACATTTTTGCATTTTCCGCAGATGAGATGCCCGGAATAAACCCAGCAGTCATGGTGCATAAGCTGAATGTGAAGGAGTATATTAGGCCAGTCAGGCAGAAAAAGAGAAGCTTCTCCACGGAGAAAAACCAGGCAATCTAGGAAGAGGTGGAAAAACTCTTGGAAGCAGGATTTATTGAACCCTGTGACTATCGAGAATGGTTAGCCAACGTGGTCATGGTGAAGAAGGCAAATGGCCAATGGAGAATGTGTGTAGATTTCACATATCTTAATAAAGCCTACCCGAAGGACTGTTACCCACTGCCACAGATAGATCAACTGGTAGACTCAACCAACGGGCACGCCTTGCTAAGCTTTATGGACGCCTTCTTAGGGTACCATCAGATCAGCTTGCACGAGCCAGACAGGCAGAAAACTGCATTCATTACCGAAGGGGGAGTGTATAATTACATAGTTATGCCCTTCAGGGTGAAGAACGCTTGAGCAACTTTTCAAAAGGCAATGGATAGAGTATTCCTTCACCAGAAGGGAAGAAATGTGGAAGTATACGTTGACGACTCCATTGTTAAGAGCGTCACGCAGGCTGGACATATCATGGATCTGGAGGAAACATTTGCCACCCTAAACAAGTATAAAATCAAGCTCAACCCGAAAAAGTGTGTCTTTGGAGTGAGATCCGGAAAGTTTTTGGGTTTTCTGATCAGCGAGAGAGGAATAGATGCCAACCCAGAAAAGATCGAAGCAGTCCTCAATCTACCCGAGCCTAAGAGCATCAAAGATATCATGCGGTTGACAGGCAGAATGGCCGCACTGACCAGATTCATCAGCAAGTCAGCAAACAAAGCCTTGCCATTCTATCAGCTGGTGAAAGGAAATAGAGAATTCAAGTGGGGGGCTAAGGAAAAAGAAGCCTTTGAGGGTATTAACGAGCATCTGACTAAACTCCCAACAATGATCAGCCTGGAGCTGACGGAAAAGCTGCAGTTGTACATCTCAGCGTCAATACAGACAATCGCAGCCGTCCTGCTGGTAGAAAGACAGAAGCAACAAAGGCCGATATATTTCGTTTGCCACGTGCTGCCCGAGGCAGAGCAAAGATACCCCCTGGTAGAGAAGCTAGCCTTCGCAGTGTGAAAGCAATGGTGTCCTTCGAACAAGTGTATTATTCTGATAGCGGGTTCCGAATTATTAGAAAGCTAATATATTCAGTAAGGTCAAGTGATCGAAATGCCTAGGTGGAGGCCGCTTCCGATCAGTAATATTAATATAATTAATATTACAGCTTAATCTTGACTGAACCCTTTGGGTCACACCCAAGAAAAATATACGAACCGACTCGACGAATTAATTCGGAAGAAATTAATTCGTCGCCCTAATGTTAAATATTTAGACGTCGGTAATTCGAGCTTGGAGCGTCGAAACCGATTGTCGAAAGTCGAGTCAAAAATAATAAAAAGACGAGACGCGCAAAATAATAATAAATCGGCCATATTCCCAAAATACCCCTAGCATCGGAGTGCCCCGAGCATCCGAATGCTAGGGGCAAAAATGTCCAAGCATAGGTGGCTAGGTGGGTGCTAGCGCACCGAGCTAGCAGCCACGCACAGCAGCAGCTAGCTGCCGCAAGCTAGGCGTGCTAGCAGCGCACGCACTAGCAGCCACGCACAGCAGCAAGCCCGCACCAAGTGCGTGGCTTGCGCGCACAGCAGCAGCCCGCATCTTGGTGCGGGGTTGGGCTCGTGGCTGGGCTATAGGGCTTGTCACTATGGGGAAGCTTGAGGAATATGGGAGCAAGTGGGTAAGGACATGTGGCACAAGGAGAGTATTGAGTGGGGAGCAAGTATGGTCCCCTACTCTCCATGTGGTCCTCACTAACCCATTTCACATGGTAATGCCACTTGTAGATTTATTATTAGTTTGCAATTTTAATTTAATTTAGCTTTAAATTATTTTGTGGAATTTTATGATCCCACATTGATGGGATAGAAATTCCCACTCATACTTTCCTTTATAAATACCAACCTTGGGATTTGGAGTAAAGTGCTTGAGTGGGAGTTAAAAAGAGCATCCCATATTTTGGGAAAAACTCTTAAACTCCATTAACACTTGGGTTTTGGTCGGACCTTGCTAACTCCAAGGTAGCGGATCTAAAAAGTCGTGTTCGTCCTTTGTGGGTGGATACCGTTGGAGGCACGGCATTTGCGGTGCTCAAGGCTTTCAAGTAAGAGCCCGTTTTGAGAGGGCGAAACTCGCTTCAAGGGTATGATTCGTTCTTCCTTTTTCATGTGTTTATTTATTTATGCTTTATGGTTTTATTAATTACGAGTGGTTCCTTGGGTCGGGGTTGTTTCCGCGGTGAGTCGGACTCACCAAACCCCAACAGCGGTATCGGAGCCCCGCTCGTTTATTTTTATAATCATGTTTTTCAAGGTTTATTTTGGCTTATTTTGCTGGTTTAAGTTGCTAATTAGATTAGTAGCTCAGTTTAATTTATTTTAATCCCGTTTTTAATGTCGAATTTGGCCCAGAACCCAGATTTTCGCCCAAAAATAGTGAATTTTGGGTGGAAAAGGTGTTCTGGTAAGGTTTTTATCCTTTTGGGACTGTGATTTTAGCCAAATTCTGACCAGAAATGCCTTTTCAAGGGATTTTTCGTTTTTGACGAAAAGTTTTAAGTCTTTTCTAACCTTGAAATTAATGGCATAACTTGTTGATTATGTGGTTGATTATTTGCATTATTTTCTGCATTTTTAAGTCCCCTTAAAGCACACTTACTTGGTAGTATTTGATGCTTAAAGGTTGATTTATTTTCACATAATTGCAAACTAATTGTTTTTTAGTGTGAAAATTTTTGTTTTGAGGCTTCCTAAGTGTTAAAGATTCAATCTTTATTTGTGATAAGTGATTGAAACTTTAAAAACCACTAAATTCCATGTTATTTTGTGTTAAACTTTGTTGTTTTAATCATTTAGAGTTGATTGGAAACATAAAGTTTAAATTTTTGTGATAGAAATTTGGTTATCTTCATGTTGGAAGATATAATTTTCAAGGATTCACAAAATTTAGATGTTGGAATTTTCATTTGAACATTAAAGTTCATATTTTTCCAACTTCCCCTTACTTTGTCAAATTCTCAAGTTTAATTTAAATTGATTAAATTAAAAGTGAGAAATTGCCTCAACTTTGTTATTGCACCAAGCTAAACCAATTTAATTAAGAATGGTTCTTGGAATTATTTTGGTTATTTGTACTTTGAAATTTTATTAAGTTGGACTTGTTCAAAAATTTTTCATTTTTGCTCATTAAGTTAGCTCTAAAATTAATTTAGAATTAATTAATTATGTCTCGCGAAATGGGATCAAATCCCGAGGCCATGACACGCAAAACGAGACAAAGAACCACACTTGCGTGCGGCCATATGCGCGGCAGTAGCACACGGCCACATCAGCCACGCAACAGCAGCCATGGCTGTGCGTGCGCGTGCGTGCGGCAGTGGCAGCAGCTCAAGGCTGCTTGCCGCGGGCCGTGTGTGTGGAGCTTTTGTGTGTGTATGTGCTTGGTGCGGTGAGGCGAATGGTCGTAGTGTGCTTGGTTTGCACGAGCTGCAATTATTCGAGTTTCTTTGGCAAAACGCATAAAGCGAAAGCCACTTGAAATGCGGTTGGCTTAATATTTGCTTACTTTGCCGTTTTATTTATTTTAATTAATTTTGTTTATTTTAATTAAAATTTTGGGAGGCTAGGCCTCGGTTTTGAGCGGCATTGGCAAAATTTTAATTTGACAAGTTTGGGTGCTATCGACTTCATTAATTGGATTAATTAAGGGAAATACGGAATTTAGTAGGAGCTTCAATTATTAATGACGTCAATTACATAATCGGTTAAACAACTTTGACTAGCTTTAATTAGGCGTGTTAATCGGATTAACCACCTAGATTAGTTACTAGTGTGCGCGTTGCTTAAATGCATTTTACTTGTTTGATATTGTAAATTGCATGGGCCATTCACAAATAGTGAATGGATGAATGGAATGTATATTCTCTCTCACAGGTTTTATGAAATGGCAACTAGTGGGACCCGATTAGGATAGAAAATACGGACTACGTGCCGTTATGTATTTTTGTAAATCTAAATACGGTCTACGCACTGTTAAGTATTTTTGTACCTTAATATTTAGATTATTCCCAGTCGTAGACACTAGTATTTGCATAGTTTTGTTAAGTCTTGAAGACGGCGTATCTTGGAAGACAAAGCCTTGAATTGCAAATGAAGACCTTTTGAAGACTTGAAGAATTCAAGGGGTCATGCTAGTTGCCAATATGCATCTATTATTTTGCTTTATATTTTATGCTTATATACATGTGAATTATTCGTTAGATGCATGTTTAGGTTTTCTTTATGTTGCGATGATTAGTTAAGTTCACTTAAATCAACCAACATAGAAATCCTAGGTCCCTATTAATATTGAGTCAAATTTGCCTTTCCAAAACAACACTTGCCAACCGAACGAGGGTGATGGTAGGCTACGCCAAAGCGAGGTGCCATCACTACTCCAAGGCTCATAAGGCACACCGGGTGTGCATATTGGTTTTGGTTGAACTCATCGGTATGAGTGAGGAGTCCTCACATACCGTAGCAAAAGAGATACATCGTCAAAGATGCATTAGATGCGACGATTATCTAACCAAGAGTGGCTTAGAGCCATTAGCAAGGCAATGCTTACCTTAGAAGATTGAGTGTTAAGACAAGCCAAAGCATGCTTAACCACTCTTTATTTCTTCGGATCTTGGAATCGCCTTATTTTTGCCAAATAGGGACAATTTTTATGCGTCAATAAGACGTTTAATAAGATTGAAGTTTGCATGAATGCTATTAAATTTCAAACTTATTATGTTCTTGATAAATGGTTATACTTTGCACTTATATTTATAGTATTCTAAATCAAATAATATTGTTTCCATGATTGGTAAAGGAAATCCTTGAGAATAGTTCTCAAAGACAGGAAAAGCATTTCTAAAATACAATTCTCATAAATGACTTATATAACTAAGTCCGAAAGGACGGTTGGACATCATGTATTCAAAATACTAGGTAATTTTGATAAAACATGAGGTATTGAGTTGCAAACTCAAGATTGTCAATGTTTGACAACCAATGTATCTTTCCGCATCATACATAATTGAGTAGGACTCATTGATGTAGTAATTCGAGTAAGAATTAATGGAAAAGATGGAACTTTGTTTTACGGCGCACTAGGTGCTTGATTATGCCTAAGAAAGTATAAGAGTCAAGGTACTTAAAGAAATAATTCTTAAAGTAAGATTATGAGATATTGTATGATAAGAAATATAGGAAATAAGGAACAAAGAAAAAGGAATTAGATTCCATTTCAACTCATGAGTTTATTGTAGTTAACTTAGCAATTCGTTATCTTCACAAGTATCGGATACTACTTGAGTGTTCCACTATGATAGTGACCTCAAACTATTGAAGTGAAGCTAAGTTATCGACTTAAAAGCTTATAATGAAGCAAGAAGAGCTACATCAGTTGTAAGGTTGTATGTTTTGTTTAAAGACCTTTAAGCCAAAGGCTGGAACAAATAATGGTTATATATTATGTTCTATAATCAGCAATTGATTCGTTTACACACGGAAAGACTCACATTCAAAGTAATGAGCAATAGTTGCGAGATTTATTTGAATGGCATGGTTATCCAAGCGTTGAGTCAAGAATGCTTGATTATAAACAAACATTTCCCTAACATGATTAACTCACTAAGTTCAAGTCATGGGCTTGATTTGCGTTCCAAACATCTTTAGCAATGTCATATCGACAAGAACGTACTCAAGATTCTATTAGATAGGGTCTTGATAGTTGCTCGATTTGGAATCATTCTAAGACAAGCAAGTATTAGTTGTTGAAACCGACAAAGCAGAGAGCTATTGTTCTTGGTATAGACAATTGACTCCGAAGGCTAAAGAGGAATCAATTACTTCAACGTTTCACAAAGAATTTGAAAGGATATGGCTATATTCATCAAATGTGAACAAACTTGAACTGAGTAGCTCAAGAGTCCAGTGAAGTACAGAATCGACTTGGCAAGATATCAAAACTTCTAGATTAGATCGAGTAATGTTTGCTTGAGCCAAGCGTGACCATCTCAAAGTTATGAATGGAAATTTTCATAAAGAACTCCACAAAGAACATAGTGTGTCCTCACGGAGACCTCGATGTCATTGGAAAATGACTCAAACGATGATGGTTCACAGCCCTTCCTATAAAGTTCTTAAAGATTTGCACAAATGACTAATGTTACACTAAAAAATATGTCGAAGCTAAGAAAGGACGCCATATTCAGTTATGAATAGAAATAACTTCTAAAAGTCTTTTCAAGTATATGTCTAAGGCTCTTAGTCTCAGTGGGAGTTCACTAGCTCAATGGGAACTAAGTGGCTCAGTTGGAGCTAGGTGGCTCAGTGGGAGCTGAATGGCTCAATAAAGACTAAAGATAGCTCAAGTGGGAGCTAACTGTTTATTTCACAACAAACTTTTACCCAAAGACAATATAACTGTCTCTTTATAAGCATTCAAGTGAGACTACGGGCATTACCTCCACATCCTAATTGAGAACATAATGTTTGTTGCTCTAAGTGGTGTCTTTCTGGAAAGTAACACGTTTCCAAAACGACAAGTGGGAGGAAAATGAACTCGATCACCATCGAGCTTAGCAACAAACTAGAATTGAGAATCTCGGAAGACCTTAAAGGACTTCATGAGAATGCTTGATCAAGAATACTCAAAAGAACTTTACAAGTGCCTTAAAAGAGAATTCATTACTCACAAAACATTAAAAATGTTGGAGTAAGATCAACATGATAAAAGGGCTTTGAAAGCGCCTTAAAACTCAGTGTTTGATGCAATTACCCCGTATAGGTATAGAATTCACCAAAGGCTTGGATTGAATCCTATAAGTTTTCTATTAAGTTAGAAATAAACTTAAGACTTACAAGCAAAGGAATAATGTCTTATAAGATACCTACGACAAATCCAAATTCTGAATGATGGTTAGAGGCCATGAAAATCCGAAATAGACTCCATGTTTGAAAATCATGTTCGAAACTTGATTAATTTGCATGAAGGATGAAAGATCCATCAATTGCGAATAAGTTTTCAAGGAGAAAACTAACAAATGTGAAAATGTATATGCATACATAGCTAGATTGGTTGAAAAGGATATAATTAATTTCAAGGAGTTGATTTTAATAAAAACCTATTCACCAATCGGAATGCTTAAGTCTTTTCGTGATTGATCTAGCAAAATTGCACATATGAAATATAGCAAAATAGATACCAAAACCGCCTTCCCAAAATCGGATCTTGGAAGTGACTATGGAATAGTCTAAGGGTTTTGAAAATCTAAATAATGCTAGATTTGAAAGCAAGCACATGGAATCCGTCATGGGATTAAAGGAAGAATTGCATGAAGGAATTGGAACGTGTTTTCTCATAAAGTTAATAAGAGGATTGACTTATGGAGAAACATAGAAATTCTGATGAACAAGAAGTTTAGTGGGAGCAAAAGTAAAGGTCCAACGAGAAGTTTACGAACACTATTGTGAAACAACTATCAAATGCTAAATGCTTAGATTTGAAAGTATTTTCGACAATGGACCAAGCTAAAGACGATACTTAGTACATGTTGGGAATTAAGTTCTATGGTACAGACTTAATTAAATGTTTAAATGAGTAAAGGAATTTACCATGTTAAACATGAAGGACTTTGAAAGGCTTTCGACCCATATATGTATGAAGCTACGTAAATGTTTGAACTAAGTATAAGCTAGGCTAAATACTAAGTTAACCAAGAAAGACTCTAGTAAGAGACTTTCAACCATATCACATAGCGAACATTTTGGCAAGACTCAGTGTAACTGAATGAGCTAAATGTCACATGGATGTCATAGAATTAAGAATCATTCTAAAATTAAATCCATCATGTAAAGCTATGATATGGAATCGTCAGACAACTTACTTTCTTAGAGCATTTGAAGTACGTATATAATACCAGTCGACATTAATCTAAGTATTAGATCATTAGATTATAGTCAAGAACATCCATAGCACTTAAATAAGTAGTTGGATGAGTTCTTGACGCATGGAAACAAATACAACTTGATTTTTTATGTTGCAAGCACAAACCTTAACAAGGATTAGATCCTTAGCAAAGAAGCCATTTATAAGCACGAGGCAAGAAGTGTCGTGGCTTGAGAATGGTAACATGGATATGCATCCATGTATAATGTGCGGAAATTTAAGATAAATTTCCATGATCGTAAGTGATTTGAGAATTCCAAATCATTGTGAGTCGTTTGGAGTGAAATCCATGCAAGGCATCATCGGAGAGTCTACTAAAACATATGTTGAGAATATTGTTGCCTTAAAGGCAATAATAAGATAGATGTTAAATGGAAAAGTTCGTTGTTGAACATTGATGATTGTAGGTTGTCAAGTAGAGGGTCTCAAATCATGAAAATGAGTGGGAGCCATTGCTTGGATAATAAATCCTGAATCACGTGTAATCCATTAACACTCTAAAAATTTTATCATCTTATTATGGAAATGGTGGATAATGAAGATGCTAAGGTTTGCAAAGTAATTATAACTAAACCTATGCAATAAGTGAACGACAACATTCATAATTGCATGAAAGAAATCAAGCATATCAAATATGAGTGTGATTTCTATGAATGTTTTATGAAGAGTACTACTCTTAAAAAATTTGGGAAAAACCATTTATCATAAGATGAAACATTGTGAAGTTTCATAGTGGAATAAAATATTTCTAAATATTCCACAAAACTATTTAATTGTGGTTTAGAATTAAATAATGAGTCCATTCGATTTTAATAAATATTCAAAATAGGGTATCAAGTCAATGGCTTGGATAAAGAAACACCTATTAAGTGAACATTGAATATTTTGATCGAAAATTATCCCTAATCAAGGTCATAATTTTTGTGGACAATTAATGACCATTAGAGATTAGTGTGTAGTATGATTTATAGCACCGTTTCTTGTGCTATGAGGATATAAATCATTTGCACAGGTATTGGTTTAGAACCATACTGGATCGACCTATGAGAATATTTTAAGAGATTTAAAATCGTCATAAGTATTTTTCTCATTATTACTATCGGAACTCTTTTCCTTGACCATGAGTAGTGAGAGGTCTCTTGTTTGAGTACTAGTCCGCTTTGGTATCCGCCAAACGTCTGCGATAACTGGGGATTATAACGACAGATATCGGGCGGCTAGGTCCTCTTAGTAAGAGAAGCTACATTAAAAGACTGGAAATGTCCCCCTACTAACAATAGGGAACATGTCTTGTTGTTTACAAGGCCTCTCGAAGAGCGAGACTGTGAAAATGCATGGCCGTGCTCAGATGGATTTTAGAAATCATCTGCTTATTAATAGTCAAACTCGGATTTCGAGAAACACTTCTAGACATAACAGAGATGACGAGTAATCTTACTCTGTATTTCATGAAGAGACATAGGAAAGGGGCTATACACTAAATACACACTTGTCCGGAAGGACAAGTGGGAGATTGAAAGGAATGGTGTCCTTCGAACAAGTGTATTATTCTGATAGCGGGTTCAGAATTATTAGAAAGCTAATATATTCAGTAAGGTCTAGTGATCGGAATGCCTGGGTGGAGGCCGCTTTCGATCAGTAATATTAATATAATTAATATTACAGCTTAATCTTGACTAAACCCTTCGGGTCACACCCAAGCAAAATATACGAACCGACTCGACGAATTAATTCGGAAGAAATTAATTCGTCGCCCGAGTGTTAAATATTTAGACGTCGGTAATTCGAGCTTGGAGCGTCGAAACCGATCGTCGGAAGTCGAGTCAAAAATAATAAAAAGCAAGACGCGCAAAATAATAATAAATCAACCATATTCCCAAAATACCCCTAGCATCAGAGTGCCCCGAGCATCCGAATTCTAGGGGCAAAAATGTCCGAGCATAGGTAGCTAGCAAGCGCACCAAGCCGAGCCTAGCATGGCTGGCTAGGTGCGTGCTAGCGCACCGTGCTAGCAGCCACGCACAGCAGCAGCTAGCTACCGCAAGCTAGGCGTGCTAGCAGCGCACGCACTAGTCACCACGCACAACAGCAAGCCCGCACCAAGTGCGTGGCTTGCGCGCACAGCAGCAGCCCGCATCTTGGTGCGAGGCTGGGCTCGGGCTGGGCTCGTGGCTGGGCCATAGGGTCGGTCACTATGGGGAAGCTTGAGGAATATGGGAGCAAGTGGGTAAGGACATGTGGCACAAGGAGAGTATTGAGTGGGGAGCAAGTATGGTCCCCTACTCTCCATGTGGTCCTCACCAACCCATTTCACATGGTAATGCCACTTGTAGATTTATTATTAGTTTGCAATTTTAATTTAATTTAGCTTTAAATTAATTTGTGGAATTTCATGATCCCACATTGATGGGATAGAAATTCCCACTCATACTTTCCTCTATAAATACCAACCTTAGGATTTGGAGTAAAGTGCTTGAGTGGGAGTTAAAAAGAGCATTCCATATTTTGGGAAAAACTCTTAAACTCCATTAACACTTGGGTTTTGGTCGGACCTTGCTAACTCCAAGGTAGCGGAACTAAAAAGTCGTGTTCGTCCTTTGTGGGTGGATACCGTTGGAGGCACGACATTTGCGGTGCTCAAGGCTTTCAAGTAAGAGCCCGTTTTGAGAGCGCGAAGCTCGCTTCAAGGGTATGATTCGTTCTTCCTTTTTCTTGTGTTTATTTATTTATGCTTTATGGTTTTATTAATTACGAGTGGTTCCTTGGGTCGGGGTTGTTTCCGCGGTGAGTCGGACTCACCCAGCCCCAACACAGTGGTCACAGCAGCAAGAAAGCTAAAACCATACTTTGACACGCATATGATAGAGGTCCTCACAAACCACCCGCTGGAGAAAGCATTACAAAAGATGGATGCATCGGGTAGACTCTTAAAGTGGGCAATCGAGCTTTCTGAGTATGAATTCAAAGTCAAGCCTAGAGCAGCCATCAAGGCACAAGCTTTAGCGGACTTCATAGTGGAAGCCTCCTACGAGGAGAAAGAGGATGACGTTGGGGTCTGGAAGGTTGAAGTGGATGGATCCTCAACCCAAACGGGGAGTGGGGCAGGAGTTATAATGACGTCTCCAGAAGGAAACGTATTCGAGTATGCAATCAAGTTCAAGTTCAAAGCGTCTAATAATGAAGCAAAGTACGAGGCGACGCTGGAAGGCCTGCATATGAGGCTCGCAGCCGGAGCCCGCAAAGTACACCTGCAGACTGATTCTCAGCTCGTTGCCAGCCAACTGCAGAGGGCGTATGAGATAACGGAAGCCACTATGATGAAATACGTAACCAAAGTGAAAGAGCTGGCAGCCCAGCTAGTCCATTTCCAGATAGACTTGGTCCCCAGAGCAGGAAACTATCAGGCTGACGCCTTATCTAAGTTAGCCAGCTCCACCTTACAAAGCCTCACAAGAACAGTGATGGTCGAAGTGTTAGAGGAGAGCAGCATCGCTGAAAAGGAGCAGGTAAACTGCGTCAGGAGTCAAAGAGCCTGGTTCTCAGACATCTTGGCATACAAACTTCATGGCTCGCTGCCCGATGATGAAGCACAGGCTAAAAAGGTGAAGAAAAACGCAAATTTGTATGTAGTGATGAATGGAGAGCTCAACAAGAAAGGATTCTCAAAGCCGCTGCTGAAGTGTATTCCAGAATGGGAGCAGGAGGGCATTATGGAAGAAGCCCACTCCGGAATATTTGCCAACCATATCGGCGGGAAAGCTTTAGGAGTAGAGGTCCTTAGAAGAGGGGCATATTGGCCAACTCTCACGCAAGACGCACTAGCATATGTCAAAAAATGCGACAAGTGTCAAAAATATTCACCAGTCATAAATCAACCAGCAAACGATCTGACTCTAATCCTCAGCCCGATCCCGTTCGCTCAGTGGGGAATGGACATATTGGGACCTTTCACCACTGGGTCGGCCGGCAGGAAGTATCTCATTGTGGCAGTAGATTACTTTACAAAGTGGATAGAAGCTGAGCCCACCAAGTACATAAAGGCAACCCAGGTCAGAACATTTATATGGAAGAGCATCATCACTAGATTCGGGGTGCCATGGTGCATAGTCTTTGATCATGGGTATCAATTTGACTGTGACACCATAAAGGACTACTTGGGAGATATGGGCACCAAGTATGCAAGTGCCTCAGTCTGCCACCCGCAAAGCAATGGCCAAGCAGAGGCAGCAAATAAGATGATCCTGACAGCCCTACAGAAGAAGCTGGAGGAGTACGAGGGCATGTGAGCAGACTTAGTCCTAGAGGTCTTGTGGGCAAATAGGACCACTGAGAAGGAGTCAACCGGTAAAAGCCCTTTCACCCTGGCCTACGAGGTTGATGCAGTTGTCCCTGTGGAAGTGCAAATCCCCAGCGTGAGGATACAGGACTATGAGCAGCAAGGAAATGAAAAGCGCATGCTGGAAGAGCTAGACTTCCTACCAGAAGTAAGGCTAAAAGCAGCCCTTAAGTTGGCAGCCCAGAAGAGCAGGATCTCAAAAGCTTTCAACAAAAGGGTCAAGCACAGGGAGCTCCTGCCAGGAGACCTAGTCCTCAGGAGGATAGCAGCAGTTGGAAGAGGAAATCAGCATGGAAAGCTGTCAGCAAACTGGGAAGGTCCTTTCATCATCCACGAGCAGGTTGGACCAGGCGCGTTCCTCCTTGCTGATCAAGAAGGTCAGGTCTTAAGAAACAGTTTCAATGCTGATGTGTTAAAGAAATATTTTGTTTAAATAGCTTGAAACATAGCTATTTCAAGTTGATAAATCTCTATTCAGTCCATGATGTGTTAATTAAGGCATTTGAGCCATTTTTGTTCAATGAAATACAAGCCTCTACGTGAAGAGTATGTTGCGTAAATTTGTTTAATATAGTATGCCCAAGCATCATATACTAACATGCAGAAATCAAACAAGAATAATAATAAAGTGTTAGAGGCAAGAAGCACTCTAGCGCAAAATGACAAAGTGAAAGCATCCCTCCTTAAAACCTCGCTTCACCTGCAAAAAGCAAAACAGGGCACCACCTCAGGGACTCCTGAGGGGGGGCTTGACACGTTCAGCTTGAGCAGGGGAGGAGAGAGGAAAAGAAGAAGATGAGATGCATGGGCAACACTAAGGTTCTCTTAGTCCCATCCAGCCCATCTCTTCGAGGGGGGGAGAGGAAAGGAGAAGACAGTCAAGCAGTAAGCCCTTACAAAAAAAAAGTAAGCAGACAGTAAACAAGTTGAATGACATAAATAAGTCGCAGCATAAACAAGCTGAACGACATAAATAAGTCGCAACATAAATAAGCTGAATGACATAAATAAGTCGCAGCATAAACAAGCTGAACGACATAAACAAGTCGCAACATAAATAAGTTGAATGACGCAAATAAGTCACAGCAAAGCAAGTTGGTGACACAAACGAGATAAACAAAAAGTTGATCGACACAAACAAGTCTCAGCAAGGAGAAGTCGAATAACCCTAAATCAAATATGTCCACCAACATGCAGACGAAGCGTTTGGTCAAAGCCAAGTGAAGTACACAACGCGCAAACACTTAAAGCGGATAAAGCAGGAAGGACGAAGTGTAACAAAGTCCCTGCTGAAGCACAGCAAAGCGCAAAAGAAACAGAAAAGCGCTAGGCAGCTAAATTAAAAAGACATGAAGGCCCAACCTACGAGGCCCCGCCAAATGTAATAAAGAGCAAACATGCAGACAATGAAATAAACAGCAAGGAAAGCAGCAAAAGGAGATCACAAGGAGCATAAATTATAAGGCTGAACCCCTGCTCGCCAAGGAAGAGTAAACATCTAGCAGGTCATTCACAGAACAAATAGACCTGAGCCCTCATCCACCAGGACAAGGAAACACTCAGCGGGTAAAGTTAGAAGATCACAAATTCAAGTTAAGCTGGACAGACCCAGCAACGAAAGAAAAATATTCTAAAAATACACATAGGAACATAATCTTTGGCAGGTATACACCCCAAAGATAGTAACAAAAACTACCTAGTTACAACGGATCTGGGTGAGGGAAATTCAGAGGAACCACTGAAGTAGGAGGGTGACAGCCGCCATAACCTTTATTGATCATCAGTTAGAGACTCCACTCCAGTAGCTGCAGCAACGTCAGGGCAGAGAGGCACTTCCAAGTTCAGCACGGCGTGGTTGGGGATCTTGCAGCCAGCAGCGCGAGGGTGATCAGCGGGAAGATCGAACAAACCAGCCTCATCAGCAGCTTCAACCTTAGCCCGGAAGGCATTGAAGCGAGCCTGCTTCTCTTCACCCTCATCATACAAGCTGCTAACGCATCGAGCCGCAGCTTCCCATCCTCCATCTTGGCGGTCAGCCAGGAGCTTAGCGAAAGCAGGAGAGAGCGCAAAAGACTTGAGAGCCTTCCTCCTAGCAGCCTCCAGCGCAACAACATGCGCAGCCTGTAAATCTGCCACCTCCGCCTCTAACGTCTTCACCCTAACCTAAGAAGTCCCCAACTGCTCCTCGCAGTCCTTCATCTTGGTCTGAGTGAGCTGAAATTCTCCCAATTAGAGCTGCAAGGCATCCGCCTTCTCCCTCAGCAGAGTCACCTCATTGGCCATAGCATCCCTCTCAGTTTGAGCCTGATGAACCTCCAGAGTCTTCTGGGAAAGAGTTATACCCTGGTTCTGATACTCCTTCTCCACCGACAGCAAGGCATTGGACAAATCCCCCACAGACATAACAAGCTGCAAGAAAAGCAGAAAAGAAGAGTCAGCCAGAGTGGGAGTTAACAAAAGAAGTTAACAATATAAAAAAAATAATAAATAATAAAAATAAAGTATAATAATAGATAAAACAAGACAGCAGCAACAAAAAAAGCAAAGAAAAGCTGAAACGAGAAAAAGAAAAGCCAAAAGCAGAGGCTAACCTTTTGCAAATCATGGCAAGCGGTAGCTGCTGGAAGGCTGACTGAGCTGCGCGTAGAATCCGCAAGGAGACGAACCCCCTGAGTCAGGCGGTATCCTAGAATACCACCCTTCTGAGGGTCGTCTACAAATAAAGACTCATCAGCCCTCACGTTCATCAAAGGCCGAAAGGGAGCGTTCTCAGCTCCAGAAGGACAGAGTATTGGGCGAAGATGAATGTCAATAGGGACCTCAGCAAACTCAATGGCCCCAGTAGGGCGAAAAGTCCCTCCAGCAGAGAGTGAGGACGCAGAAAGAGGATTCTCAAAGGCATCACCCAAGAACTGATGAACGCAGCGGTTAAGCTCACTGGAGTTCTGAGTGTCTCCCCCACCAGCGTTCCCACCTAGAAATCCGGTGTTGGCAGACGTGGAAGCAAGAGGGTCTGGGCCAGGAGAAGTGCGAGCCTTTTTCACCTCTAGCTCATCCCTAGCAGGGGCAGAAGACACAGGATCCTCCTCCAGGTCAATCACTGGACGATCCTGCTGAAGAGAGCTCGTAGCACAGGAGAGCGCACCCCAGGTAGCGCTTCAAAGCCGCCCCCTCAACCCGTAAGGACGCGGTAGAAACCTTGGAAGCTCCAGAAAAGATTCATCAGGGAGCTGAAAATCAGTAGCTGCAACAGAAGGAACGACAGTGCCTTTTGCAGCAGCAGTATCATCAGTAGGAGTAGGAAAGAGCAGAACATGCTCAGCAGAGGAAACGAGTTTTTCACCCGCAGAAGTGGTCTCAATCCCCTCAGAAGGAAACTGGAGAACACTATCAGCAAAATCATCGGCAGTAGCCTTTGGTTCTTCAGAAGCTTGTTCACGTGGCCTTTTGGCAGCAGAAGTCTGAGGTGCCACCCGGCCGGAAGCCGCGACAGACTATTTCTCAAGGGAAGTAGCAGGCGCCACTAATGCCTTAGAATCTGAAGCCACCTTTTGAGGAGCAGGACGAGCATCACAACTACTCCCAAAAGTAGAAGACGAAGGCTCAGGCTCAACGCGGCTGGACCCAGCGCGTTCGCTAGTAGCCACGGTGCCAACAACAGCCCGTAGGTCAACAGGAGTTAAATGCACCTCGCCCTTCAGGGAACCCGCAAACACCTCCAGCTTATCAAAGAGCTGAGAAGGGTTCTCAGGAGTGGCAATCAGAGGGTCCTTCCAATTACCGGCCAGCCCGAGCAGCGGTTGTCCAACTTGTCATAGCCTGAAAACGCAAAATGACAAAAAGTCAAAAAAAAAGAGAAAGAAGGAAGAAAAGGAAGAAAACAGAAAAAAGGCAGAAGACAGAAAAAGCTTACTAGACTCATGTGTACGGCACAAACGCATAGCAGATAGCTGCTCATTACCCACGATGTAAATAGAATTGGGCAGCCAGACCTTGGGAAACTTGGAGTCACCTGTCCCCGCTCCCTATAGAGCTTCAAAAGCTTCTATCTCACGAGCAGGTTCAGAGGGAGAGACTGTGACTCCAGCCATGTTGGTGCGAATCTCTCTGAAATTACGCGGAACAGCAAAATTAGAAGGCACCCTCACCCAGAAGAACTTGCCACTCCAGTCCTTGAAACGCCCAAGTTTTGGGTAGGATAAGACTCTACTTTCTTTGGGAGCGACATAGTACCACCCTGACTCAGTCCTAGAGGCTGATCTTTTCAGGCTCATGGGAGACTTGAACAAATGCAGAGACTCAGGGTACCTTCGAAACCTCAAAAACCACAGTAGACAAATCAAAGTATCTACTCATCATAAATTTTTGCAAAAGTTCCTCAACATGGATTGTCATTCATTTCAGCAAGTGGCAAATTTTCCCGAAGTGGATTGTCGGTCAACTCTTTTTTGCGAATGTTCCAAGACGCGAATTGTCAATTGTGGCAATATTTTCCTAAAAGGATTGTCACATAGCGTTGGAAAATTTCCAAGGTGGATTGCTTTCAAGAGTTATATTCTAAGATGTGGATTGTCAATCGTAGCAAAATTCTTATGACAGATTGTTACAAAACATTTGCAAATTTTCCAAAAAATTGGATTTTGGCAAATTTTCCGAGATACGGATTGTCGCTTCATCGTGGCAACATTTCCAAGGATGGATTGTTACAAAGCATTGACAACTTTCCCTAAATCGGATTTCCGTGCATCATACAAGAGTTATGTTGGCAACTATTCCCAAAGAAAAGAGGATTGTCATCACAGAAAAATCACCGAGGTTTAATTTCACGTACAAGATGAATAACCAAATGAGGCATCACGTCAAAAAAAGATGGGGGAAAATACATTTCAAATCGACACATTGTCTCAAGTATATCTGCTTGCAAGTCATCTAAAATACTTGGATTTATGACCTTGCTACAGATAGTGTTAAAAAAGACACATAATCTTGTAATTGTATACCTCACTTGAGGTGGCAAAATTCCTCGAATGGCAACTGGTAATAATTGTTGCATCAAGACATGACAATCATGAGATTTCATGCCACCCAATTTCAAGTCAGACATTGACACAAGTCTACGAAAATTAGAAGAAAATCCAGCCGGGACCTTTAAACCATGCAATGACTCACAGAAGCTAGTTTTTTCCTTTTTAGACAAGGTAAAGCAAGCTGGGGGAAGATACCAGCGTTTTCCTCGAGATTCGGGTGCCAACTCTGAACGACCCATAGCAGCCATGTCTTTTCTTACTTTAACTCCATCCTTTGTCTTTCCTAGCATGTTTAATAAAGTTCCCACAATGGCATCACATATATTTTTCTCAATATGCATTACATATAGACAATGTCTAACTTCCAAATGTCTCCAATATGGAAGAGACCATAGCTCAGACTTCTTCTTGTAACCCCCAGTTGATTTGCTTTTGTAAGGCTTACCAAACTCATTCTCAATGTCTTTGACCCGCTGATAAACCTCACTTGCACGTAAAGGGCCACGAGCTTCTCTCAACTCCACTTTTCCATTAAAAGACCCCTTATTGAATCGAAAAGGGTGGTCTTCTGGAAGATGTCTTCGATTATCCATGTATACATGCTTGCCACAATTGTCTAGGCGCAATGCCTCCAAATCATCTTCACAAATGGGGCAAGGAGTTCTTCCCTTCACAGTGTACCCCGACAAATTCCCATAAGCTGGGAAGTCATTTATCGTACAAAAAATCATGGCACGTAAAGTGAAATTGGTTTTACTATATGCATCAAACATTTGGACACCTTCATTCCACAACAATTTCAAATCTTCAATGAGAGGCGCTAGATACACATCAATGTCATTTCCAGGTTGTTTAGGCCCAGATATTAGAAGGGACAACATAATGTATCTAGACTTCATGCATAACCAAGGAGGCAAATTGTAGATAGTTAGAAGAACCGGCCAGGTGCTATATTGGGTACTTAGTGTCCCAAATGGGTTCATTCCATCTGTACTAAGACCAAGCCTAAGATTTCGATCTTCTTCACCAAAGTCCTTGAACTTTCGATCAATGTTCCTCCATTGCGGGGAATCGGCAGGATGCCTCATTAACCCATCTTTCTTCCTCCCATCAGCATGCCACCTCAATAATTTTGCAGTATTTTCATCCGAGAAGAGTCTCCTAAATCTCGGTATAATTGGAAGATACCATAATACCTTAGCCGGAGACCCTTTCTTACACATCTCACCAGTATCATTCATCTTGTAACGAGAAACTCCACACCTTGGACACTCATGCAAATCAGCATACTCATTTCGATACAACACATAGTCATTGGGACAAGCATGTATCTTCTCATACTCCATACCCAAGGGGCACATAAGTTTCTTGGCCTCATAGGTGGAGTTTGGAAGTTCATTCCCGTCGGGAAACATTTCTACTAAGGCTTCTAACAACTGCGTAAAACCCTTGTCAGTCCAACAATTGCTCGCCTTTAAGTTGAATAACTTCATAATAGCACCAAGTGTAGTGAACTTTGTACAACTAGGATATAACGGGGTTTCAGCAGCTCTCAAAATACTATCATATGTCTGGGGACACTCTGTGAAATGGTCTTTAACATCTTGCATCATTTCATCTATCCTGTCCTTCTCCACTTCACTCTCACTTTCAACACCAATATCATCAGCTGTATCGATATCCTCACCTTGGGGGTCATTATCATCATCACAATGATTCTCATCTTCCCTTGGACAATAACTAGAACTTGCCTCAATATATATGCTCTCACCATTCCATGTCCACCTCGTGTAGTTTTCTTTAAACCCACGACGAATTAGATGATCTTTAATATCAACTATATCACGATATCCCCTCGAATTATTACAGTCACAACAAGGACAAAGAATATTCTTTGACTTATTCTCTGTTTGGTGTTTTAAGGCAACAGTGCTAAACTCTTCAATTCCTCGTAAAAAACTTGTACAATTTCGTTTACCATACATCCAACTTCGATCCATTTTCAACCACTGAATAACAAAATTAATTTTAAGATAATGTGTATATTTTGTAACATATATAGCTCCTTAACCATAAACAAGAATATAAGGCATCAAACATTTTCATTCAAAGTTTATATCATGTAAATGCAACTCCGGATGATCCAATAAGGTCCTTATCACTCCAACCTAACCCATTCTTGAATGTCCTATCTCACTAATAACTACTTGTAAAGTTTGGTTCTAAAGAAAATCCGGCAGCATTTCCCTATAGTTCTCCAAGCACACAATGTAGATAATCGGCTATCAACATATGTACCCAGAGAACAATCGGGAAATAGTGAGCCATGATCTTCTTAGATCCAAAACAATTCAAGTAGTTATCACCTAAATGAGATAGAACATTCAAGAACAGTCCCAAACCGGGGACTATTCAAGACTTACTCCTAATGAGTAAGCCCTGAACGGGTATCTAAGTCAATGATGCAAGTATTATTGCAATTCTAATCAATTATATCACAATTAAAAATCTCATACAATTCACAATCATTATACCAACCAGAACAAATAAGTTAATATTGCAAAGAATGGTTCAGATATATATACCACAAGTGAAGACAATCTCGTATGCGTACTACCGCCTTAATCGTTTGTCCACAACCAGAACCTCGAGCAACTTGTGGAATTCACTTCCGCATAATTAAGAATCCGCCATAAAAAATTACATATATTAAACCAACATAGTTGATTCAACTTAATCTGCCATGTGACATAAAAGTTGTTATTCGGCATTGATTCTATTCTTTAATCCTCTTTTTGTTTTCTTTTCTGATCAAATTTGACATTATTACATATCTTTATAAGTAAAGGTGGGGGTGCATAACTGCATATGTAATAGTCAGGTGTGACGGGGTTCAAGCAAAGAGCAGGATTCTTAGTGGATCATAATTTTCACCAAAACCTTACCTAATTAATTAATCATACTAATAATTTTCTTCATAAAATCAGATCAAGCAACCCATTCCTAAGAGGTATTCACAATATTTGACTCACGTGACGCCATGTGAGTCCGTAGGAGCAATTTTTAATTAATGGCAGATCTACTGGTACCGTACTCACCCCCTTTCCTTTATATCTTATTGTTTATAGTGGACAGGAATACATACAACATATACTATATATGATGATCACAGAAAGTGACCAAACCAAAAGGGACAGTCCAAATATTAAGTATCTTTGTCCCTGTGATTATGATAATCACTTTGTCTGACCACGTATTTGCGTGTGTGCTCGTGATCCTAAATCTCATAGAACAAGAGCGAGCACGAGAGAAATAGATTTCAGGACATTACTGAAAGTGCCTAAGTAGAGGTACTTGTTCTCATAAACGCACCCAATTCGTGCTTCCCATCGCCCATTATGATGATGCCTACAAAAAAATTAAATGATAAAAAATAATTTTAATAAGACATTCAAAGAATCATAGATGTCAACCAGTAGTATATTGCAAAACAGCAACTGTAAAAATCTACAGACTAAATGCAAACAAATTTGCAGAACAAATGGAGCACTAACAATTATCCATAGTAAAAGAACACAATCTATTAAATTACTTTAGTTTGAAGTTTGAAACTTCAAAGAAACCATGGTATTTCAAAAAAAAAAAAAAAGCCCCAAAAACAGTGCAATAGTATTTCACTGGGTGGAAGAACAGATCGCATAAAAGCAGGATTTGCAGGTGAACAACTATGTCAAGTTGACTGCACTCCTACGCCAATAACATGAAGTAATAATAAGCTCCTTACTTAACTAAACTACATAGAGAAAGTAAAAGACAATTTCCTACACGCTAGAGAAAAACTAAGGCTGAGTACATAACCTGTGAGGCTGTGATACCTTCACAAGTATCCGCCTACTTCTAAAGGTCAAAGACCCAAAGAGAAAAAGTTCAATATTTGCTCCATAATTATACCGTACATAATATTGAAAAGATCCCAGATGATTAAGCCTAGCATTCCAATTACAATATCACTTCTCTATTAGGACATAAGCTAGAGGCCTGGCTTATCATGCAACGCCTTCTCGGTTTTTTAGTTTATAAAAGTTACTTCTGGCTTAAATTGCAAAGTTAACAATTTATTCATGCGTTATTGACTATGCTATTTAGGCTTGGGTATGCCGGTATGGTACATATCCGTTTTCAGGGACTATGCAATATGCTCAAATGACTATGCTATTCTACAGACTGTTCAAAGATGCAAACAAGCAACCAGTAAAATATTGCAAAACAGCCATATAAATTCAATGACTATGCAATATGCTCAGATGAAAATTGACTTCAAAAATTCAATGACTGAAATTCACAAGTATGCAATATGCTCAAATGAAAATTCAATGACTGAAAATTATAAAAATTCAATTAAATCTGCCATATAAATTCTAATTAGTGAACTAACACTAAACCTGAAATTAAACTAAGTCATTGTTCAAGTTAAATGCTACATTCTATCTACCATGAAAAGATTGAACATAAATAGAAGCAATCTTACCATAGGTGAAATTGATTTCTAAAATTCAACAATGTCGAGCCGAAATCGATTTTTGGGGGCGAAATTAAGCGATTTTTCCACTCGAAAATATCAGATATTGCTCGAATTTTTTCAGCAGGATTTTTAATTGAATTTTTTGGGGTTTCTAGGGTTCGAATTCGTATGGAATTGAGTACATTTTTTGCTCGAAATGGGGGATTTTTGGTCGAAAATAATCAATTTTTCTGGGGTTTAAGGGTTCGAATTAATTAGGGTTTTTGGTCTAAATTTTTGCTCGAAATTGCTCGGATTTGCTGCCGATTATGGGTGTTGAACTTGATTGCGATTTTGGATGTTGAATTTGCTGGGGAATTGCAGTTTTTTGGGCGAATTTGTGGGTGTTTTTTGGGCGAATTTGTTGGATTGAAGGGTCGAAATTAAGCAACTCTGTTTAGTGAATTAGTGAAAGTGAAAAGCTAAGGTCAAAAAAGCGTAGAAAACCTAAAGCAGAGTTATTTGCGTCACTTTATAATAAAAATGCGACGCAAATAACAAAATCTGAAATGCTGAAAATTTGTTATTTGCGTCGCTTATTTATTAAAAGAGTGACGCAAATTATTCACTGCCTTATTTGCGTCGCTTGTCAGTAAATGAGTGACGCAAATAATAAACTTATTTGCGTCGCTTTAATAAATAAGAGCGACGCAAATGATAGAAATCTAACATTCATTTGTTTTTTGCGTCGCTTCTTTAATAACAAGCGACGCAAATAACTTTAAAGTATGGTAAAAATACACATTTGCTTCGTTCTTTAGAATGAGTGACGCAAATATGGCGACGCAAATGAGCCTTTTTCTACTAGTGACATACTGGTTCACAAGCAGCAAAGCGCCGACGTACTGGCATAGCAGCATTAAGGATCAACAAGCAGTGATCTTTTCAAAGACTATCACAGCGGAAATTGGAGGCACTTACAAGCGTAGCAGTCTTCAGGTGGTATTCTCTAGCTCGCGGAAGATCGTCACAGCAACGAATCGGTTACCCCTCTAGAGACGTGTGCTCGACGGTGCAAGATACGCGTTTCTTAACTCTTTTATCTGTTTAACTAATGCTAGTTTGCAGGTATCAGCGTTACAAGAATGATTTAGGATCGCAGAACGTTCTGAATCATTCTCCGTCCCTTTCGCTACTTTGATTTTTGTTTTCGAAACTTGCGTTTCTCCAAACTCAATCAAAGTGGGGGCTTCTGTAGACACCCAATTGTGTCTCCCTAAAACCAAACCCAGTGATGTTCGAAACTTGCGTTTTTCCAAACTCAATCAAAGTGGGGGCTTCTGTAGACACCCAATTGTGTCTCCCTAAAACCAAACCCAGTGATGAATACCTTTCACGTCATTTGATTATCGAATAAAGCGAAAGTGTGAAACGTATAGTGATGAGGATGTTTTTATTAAAATATCTCTTTTTTCTGTTTTTGAAAATATTTCTTTTCTTACCTTATTTATGAAAAATGTGAATTCCAGTTTAATTTGGTACATTATATGGGTCCAATAAGGGTGTAGTTGGATGGGGTTTTAAAATACCTTTCCAACGATATATTATAAGCCTAATTCCAATGAATAATGAGGAATTTATGGCCAAAATACTAAACTAGGCCCAAACCGGATTTTACCTACGACCCAATGATCATGTGGAGGGTCCAAAGGTCTAATCCTATTCCTAAACTAATTAGGATTAATTTGAAGCTTATATAAGTTTCTAAAAGATCTTAATTATCCTTTTTGAAAATATAAGATTAAGGAATTTGAGTTAAATAAAAACATTCCTTCTTTTAAAACTTTCCTTTTCTAAAATCCTAATTCTATTCGAATTTAAAGATGTTCAAAAACAGTCAGATTTTATTTTTGTGCCTCATAATATTTATCCAAATTTTATATGGTTGGATAGATCTTGAAATTATCTTTCCAATAATATATTTTAATATTAAATCCGAGCTATAACGAAAAAGATATGAAACTCTATCCAAAACTGACACTATCCCACTATTTTGGTCATATCGTTTTATCTACAAAATATTTTATTCTGATTCTTATTGGTTTGGAAATTAGACTTCAAGAGCTTTCCAACGACATATCATATGCCTTTTTTGGACTTCTAGATCAAAAGATATGATGAAAAAAAAATCCACAAAAACTGATGTCCATCGAATTCTATTTCGATTCGAATTCAGATTCTTTTCTTATTCTTCGACCCTCTTTTTTCTTTATAAATAGTGGCCATATCTCCCCTTTTACAATCACCAACTCTCATCAAGAATTTCTTGATTCTCTTTTCCTCTTTCAAGTCTAGCTTTTTACAAACACAATTCTTCATTCATTAGCACTAGACACAGCTAGCATAGTTCGAAGTTACCTTCGCCCTAGACGTGAAAGGTTTTAATTTCTGAGAATTTTGTCCCAAATATCTCTTTCAATTATTTAATTTAATTATTTATTTTATTATTTTCCTTGAAGTTACTAACGTGTGTATTTTGTTATTAGAAAGAGATACGAGGCATCCAAGTAAGTGCTTTAATTGATTTATTGATATTATGATATAGACATCATGTCTAGGTTGTTATTATGATTCCTAATATCATGTTAGGATGCTTAAATTTTTGAATGACAACAATGATTCCTAGTATCACGTTTAGGGTAACAACTATAATTTCTAATATCAAATATGCTTTTTATGATTCCGTGATGCTTCCTAATATTTATGTTAGTATCATATTAGGGTTAAAAATTTGATTTTTATTGTTTAGTGGCATGCTAGGGTATGTTATTAATCTTGTTAGTATCATGCCTAGGATCTTGCTCTTGTTATGTTTTAACATGATTATGATTGTGATTATTATCATGATTATTTTTATAATTGTTATAATTATTATGATTACTATTATGTTGCTTGATATATATATTATTGGTATTGCTTGATCACGCCTTTTATGAATATTTAAAGGGAATTTGTACTTGTAATCACGCTTAATAAGATAATTAATAATCTTGTTTAGGTTAATATGATTATAATTCAAGTGGTCGCCAATAATAGATTTATTTGTGCATTATATTCAAGCAACATAGATTAAACATGTTTAGGGTTAATCCTATTGATTGTATGTTAGTTAGAAAGCGCACATGAATACGATTAGAATAAAGTAGAGGCCTATTATTAGGGCATGTTCAATCTCTTTTAGGTTGGATTTGTACCTTCATCCCCGAACTACCAGTCATGGTTCCAAACCTATTGGAGTTGAAGATCTCCTGGATCGTTACAGGGTGTAACCTTCACCTCGTGAACGGTTTACAAGTTCCTAAAACTTGTTGAAGACTCTTTTTCTCTAGCTTCTTTCCCTTTGGACGCCACCATGCTTAAGTGTATGATCACAGTGGGGTTCAAGCTAGGGGTAATGCTTGAAATATTCCCTACACATACCAGTAGGTGTTGCAAAATGATGTTGGTGCTAGTGCTTGCTTGTTTGTTTGTTTGTTTGTTTTTTCATGACAATCTTAGGATTATAATCTTCCCTAAAACAATTGCTTCTAACCTAAAACTTTGTGATCTGTACTCCTGCACTTGCTTTATTCATAACCTGTACTAGAGCATCAACTTTCTCTCTCTAGGAATCCCTAGTCTATATATCCTTCCACCGCTTACACTGCCTCTTCATCTCTTACGACTTGCTCGCCGGTTATTGAAGTTTCTCCACTTGCTATCATCGGCGAGTCCAGTTTGTTTTGCTTTCCTTAATATTACTTCTTAATCTTGCTTTTTTGGTTGTTAGTTTCACGGTAAAGTGGATAGGAAAAGTTAGAGACCCGATTTTCGTTCTTCTCTTCCATCGGTGATTAAGTCAAGGTTTAGTGTGTCGTCTTGTGGTTTAGGTTTCAATTATCCAAAAAATCAAGGAACAAGGCTATTCTTAACGCCGCTGTTGAAAGAAATTTCATTAGTTGTTCCCGACGGTAAAGGTGAAATTAAGACTAGGGTTTTCTCCTTTAATCTAAGGCTAAGGGGAGGCGGTTGCTCTTGTGTTGGCCTAGACGATTCGTCTTTGAGTAAGGTATCGAATCTATCGGTGAGGTTTGTTCGGGGCTATTTCGCTTCTTCCGGTTGAAACACGAGGTTTAGTTAGTGATGTATGTTTTCCTTATTATGTTAAGTAGTTTTTTTAGTTGCTTTTGATTAATCTTTTTTAATTGTGTTTTTGTTGCTTAGTTTGCTTGTTCTGTTGTTTGAGTTTTTGTTGTTTAATATTTGTGTTGTTTTTAATGAGTTGGAGCTCCGTCGAGCAGCTCTAGTTATGGAGTTTGTCGAAGTGCTGAAGGTTTTGGAGTCTTCTTGGTTGGTTTAGCCCACAATTTTAGGGGTTGTCATGTTAAAAAATCCCTTGCCTATTGGGTTTGTAGTCCTTTTGATTGCCTTTCAAGAGGGAGACTTTGTTCCCCATGGAGCTATAAGACTTTGGGTACGGGGAAGTTTTCACTTTGGATTAGTGGTTCCCTTCGCCGGTAGTATGGGTGGTATTCTTTGTCATGTTTCTCAGGGGATGGCTTTAATTTTTTGGGTGACAGGTTTACCCAGCATTTGGAGTTTGTAGGAGGTAGGTGGTTTTGAGGGGCGCAGATTGTTTGTTATTCCTGTTGTTTCTTGGTTATAAGATGATATGGGTGGTCAATTAGTTTCTATCATGCCTTTGCTAGTTTTGGTGATGACAAAGTTAGTCATCACTGTTGATCTCAATCTTGAAGGAGGCTCCCCATCTTTTTTAATGTTTGGGGTAAGAAAAGTCCTCCATATTGCACTATTTGTTGGTAGAGTAGCAAGAAGGTAACCTGCACATGGGGGCCAGGTTTCTCATGTTAGGGTCATTAATAATTACGACTCTCTTTGTTTCGTTCCGAGGTTCGTAGGAAGTAACTTTGATTTTTGATCCCTAGGAGTGGAGCTATATCAAAGGTCCTTTTGTCGGCAACAGGGTGCTTATAATTTTTGGTTGTTTCGTCTCTCTTCAATTTCCACCACGAATTGGTTTTCGGGTCAGTGCAAGTATAGGTTTCTGACGAGAGGAAAACTAGGTCGTTATCTAATCTCCCCTCGATCAAACTAAATTTATAAACACTTAACAAACCTAAATACGAGTATTGAGGCAAGTCAAGGGTCGAACCCAAAGGAACGGTAATGTTCAAGCACTTTCAATTGTGCGCCTAAGCTAGGTCGAAGACGAAGGTTTGAGAGAATACTAACAACTAACAAAACAAGTAACCAAAGAAATAAAACACTAGGAACGGGGATCAACAAGTAATCATGTCAATTGCAACAACTTGGGAAGAGCATGCCAATCAAAGGTTGTGAGGACTAATGATAAGAGCAATAAATAGGAATCAAAGAGCTATCTCCTAATTGTTAAGCTAGGGTTCACTATGAATAACAAACTAAGAGAATCACATCAAAACCAATTGATAATTGCAATTCCTAAATCAATTGTTCATGTCATTAGCAATTACAATGCAATCTAGCATAATTCTCAAGGCCAAATTGAATTACACACATGCAAACCTTCACTAATCACTTTAATCTCAACAATCAATCAACACAATTCCCAAATTAATCACAATTCATCAATCATACAAGTTTCACCCAATTCCTAGCCAAACAACTATTCAAGAATCATCATCTATCAACTAACAACTATAGAGAACAAGAATCAACAAAATATCAAGAACAATTACTCTAATCAAACATCAAATATCAAAATCAAACCAAACAAACATCAAATTAAACAAAGCAATTGAATGAGATAGAGTTTAGAAATGCTCATTGGTGATTAAGAAGATCTTCAACATAATTGTCACACTTGCATCTTCAATCTCTCAATCACCATTGAAATTCCTCACTTTCTCTCTCTAAAACTACTCCTAATCTAGCCTAATCTAGAGAGAGAAGCTCTCAACCTAAGAGAGAGAAAACTAAGCACTAAACTAATTCAGAAAATAGAATAAAAGTTAGTTCTAATTATCCCCAAAAATGGGTATTTAAACTAAGCTAAGAAAAATAATAAAGGAAAGAAAATAAAATAAATAAACTAAGAAAAAGGGAAATAAAAATAATAAAGGAAAATAAATTAAAAAGAGAAATAAGAAAAGAGAAATAAAATAAAATGAAAAGGAAAGGAAATAAATAAAAATAAAAGGAAAAGAAAAAGAAAACAAATCCCCATCAAAAATCAAAACATTAGACCCCAAAAATATACACTTCTCCTTCGAATTTTTCAGCTGCTTGTTCTCCATTGAAGCGCATCACCATCTTCACCGTCCATCAATCATCATCAACTTCAATCATCACCGCTCATCTCATCATCTATCATCGGGCATCAATCAAGGTCGTTGGTCTTCATTAAAACCACGTGAGAAGCTTGTGATACGGGTTCAAATTGAACCCAGAAAGCCGCGCCCGCGGTGGTCTAAGCCGCGCCCTCTCCAGAGCCACCGCGTCCGCGGGAAGACCTCGGGACAACCGCGGCTACTTACTGCCTGATTTGAGGCATCGAGCCCGCATCCGCTCCTCTCACACCCGCGCCCTCGGGGAATTTCAATTGAATTAGGGCTTGATTGAGTTCGATTGGTGGCAGCTCAAGGTGGAGAAGGGTGGCTGCCGATTGGTGGTGATGTTGCGGAGTGGTGGCTGTTGCGAGAACATGGGAATGTGGTTGGAGATGAACTGGAGCTGCTGCTGCGATTTGTGCTTAAATTGGTGACGCAAATGGTGTTGGGAAATTGGTGGATAGGTGGCTGGTTTGGTTGCGCCACCAAGTGCGGTGGAGGCAGCAGCGTGAGGCTTTGGTGAGTGGTAGTTGTTGTTGTTGGGGTTGCGAATTGGTGAAGCAAAGGGTGAGCAGGGGCTGGTGGAAGCTGGTCGTTTGTGAGGTTGTTGTGTTGTGGCTGTTGTGTTGGGACCAGGGGAGCGTTGCTGTTATAGGTGTTGTTGGCTGTTGTGTTGCAATAAAGGGAGTATTTGGTGTGGTGGAGGATAGGATATAGTGGGGTGTAGGATAAGACGGCAGCAAGGGTGATGACTTGTGTTGGCTTGTTTTCGTTGCAACAACTTAATTGATTTTGAACTTAAGACCTCGAAACATCAAGCTTGAACATCGTTACTCTAAATATGATAATTTGACTCGTGTCTTGTCCCGAGCAATCACCTACACGAACAACCAAACATGAGGGAGAAATAGAAGACAAATAAAATAAAATAAATAAAATAAAAATAAATAAAAGAAATAAAACTAAAACTATGAATTAAGGACTAAAATAAAGAAAAACACATAAAACTAAACAAAACTCAAAATGAGTTATTAAAATGGAAAACCAAATAAAACTAAGAACAATATAGGAAAATAATGAAGGAAAATATAGAAAAAGAACCTAAATCTTATTCTTTTGAGCGCCATAAATGACACTCATCAGTTTCCTTCATTGAGTTCAACGTACGCTTATGGTTCATCTCAGACTCTTCGGTTAATTTGGCAACTCTTGGTCCACTTTATGGTTTTGGTAGGTTTTCTTTGGTTATTCAGGCTCTACGGTAAAAGGTATGGTGCAAGGTACTTGTAATACCTCGTATTTTTTTATACATATTTTTAATTCAAATAATTATTTTTAGATGTATTTAATTAAATTGAAATATTTTATTTAAAGTATTTTAATTTTTCATTTTAATAAGTTTAGAAATATTTTTATAAAAGGAAAGTTTATGAAATTATTATTTTATTTAAGTTGGGGTTTAATTTAAGAAAGTTTTATTTTAGTAAAGTTTTATTAGGGAAGGGATTAGGAAAGATTAAAAAAGATAAGTTTAGGAGAAGGTTTCTAGAGAAAGTCTATAAATATTCAACACTTGGGGCAAATAAAACTTTGCTCAGAGTGGAGAAAACCCAATGTAAACTTCTCTCCATTTTCTCTTTATTTTTATTTTTCTTTTTCTTTTTATTTCTCTTTTTCCCCCTTCCCCTTCTCGGCTCCCCCTCATCGCCGACCACCACCAGCAGCGGTGGCCACTGGCATCAGCCGTGGTGGTTGTCGGCTGCCACCCCCTTTTTTGAACAAAATAAAATTAAAACTTTGTTTTAAAAAGTAGTTTAATCTTAGATCTAATTATTAATGATGAGTTTTGTGATTTGATTTTTTATATTTGATTATGAGTATTATGTAATTTAATTTTTTTTAGATTTTATTTTTAATTGAAAAGCCCCAATTTTTTAAACCCTAGGTTCTTGTTTTATGAATTATTGAAGGATTATGATATATAATGGTTTAAACCTTTGATTAAAGTGTTTTAAGCTTACAACAAGTTTTCATTAAAATATAATGGTGATATTTTTTGTAGTGCATTAAGAAACAAGTTTCTTTAAGGAATTTCAATTACCTATTAATTGGGATTAAAGTATGATGTTTTAAATATAATTTCAGCTTATTTAATTAAATTTTGAGGGGTTTTATAATAGTATATATTGCTGGAAATTTGTGTAGAGAGGATTTTAATACTCTTCTATGATTTAAATTGTAGGAGACTTCGAAGTGAGTTATTTCTATTAGTCGTGGTGATTTTAAGATCGTATACAAGGTACGTTTGCGTACTTAACATAATTTTATTGATGTAGTAGCATGCTAAATGTGTTTAATTGATTACAAGTAGTATCATGCTAGATTTGGAATGGAAATTATGATTTGAATGTTATTAGTGATTGAATTATGAAGCATGATTTATTTGTGATGGATTAATGGATGGAAAATTATAGTTTGGAATATTGTTTATGAACCAAACTTTTATTTATGGCATGTTAGAGAGCATGTTTAATTAAACTAGAAGTTTAATTTGGTTAGGAATATTAAAAAATTTTTGTTATGGTTCATATAATTTTTATTGTTGCTTTAAGCATGGGAATGGAGCTATGTAAGTGTCTAAGTACACGAGGAATAAATTACATGTTGGTGCCTTAGTGCACTTAAGGTAATTTTAACACCAAGGGATAGGATTTGTGACGCTTTATGCGTTTAGGGTGTCATTGGCACCGAGGTAGATTTAAAAAGGGTTCAACATTAAATATTATGTGGTCACTAACCTCAAGAATTAAATTGGTATATTTGATTGTTTGAATATTTATTGTTGACTGAATGATTATGGTTTGAGAGTCATCACCAAATTTAATAATCTGTAAATAACGTAAAGTGAAAGAGATTACACACCAAAACTCTTACAACGTATATACCTTGAGTATGAACACATGGGGGGAGTTATGTGACTTTATATTTGATCATAACTTCTACTAGAGTACAAGACGCTGTACATTCCTTTTATTATAATTATGCAAAGGAATTTTGCCACTTATGAGTGGTTTTTGATGCTGGCTTGGTTAGCTTCCGTTTTAGTAACCTCAATATATTGGGGGAGGTTAGTGGGGAAACCTGTTTGATGCGTAATCAACGCTAAATAAATTATATAGTTGTCTAGTGAGAAATTTTGTTGAATGTTGTATGCTTGAAAAACAAGTGCAACAAGGTAAGTTGTGTTGGGGTTTGGTGAGTCCGACTCACCGCGGAAACAACCCCGGCCCAAAGAACCACTCGCAATTAATAAAACCATAAAGCATAACAAATAAACATAAAAGAATAAAATCGAAATTTACCTTTAAAGCGTGCTTCGCCCTCAAAGTCGGGCTCTTACTTGAAAGCTTAAGCTCCGAAAATACGCGAGCCTCCTACGGAAATCCACCCGCAAAAACTACTAGCGACTTTTAGGTCCATTACCTCGAGGTTTGCGAGGTCGAACCAAAACCCGAGTATTATATGAGTTTAAGAGTTTTTGCTAATGCAATGCTCTATTGAACTCCTACTCAAGCAAGGAATTCTCATGCCATGCTTTGGCTATTTATAAGGAAGGATAGCTTGTGAATTCCACTCATCTTTCAATTTAGGACTTTCCAAAAAAGATCCCACATGGAAAGATTCATGAATTCAATCCTTAGTTAAATAAACCAAGGGACAAGTAACAAGTGTCACATGGTCCCCAAGGCATTTCACATGCAATGTGAACTAACCATGTGTCACCCAGCCTTGAGCCCCAAGTTTGGTTCGGTTGGGCCATTTTATTTTTGCCCGTGTCAATGACCCATCGCCCCGGGTCCACGGCCCTTGCCACATGTGTCTCCACAGTGGCGCACTGCCATGTGGCACGCTTCCTACGTTGCTCGCTGCCTACGTGGCTCGCTACCTACGTGGCACGCTGCCACGTAGCACGCTGCCTACGTGGTACGCTGCCACTTGGTGGCTGCAAACGTGGTCGCTGCCAACGTGACTGCCACATGTGCTGCCACATGGCGTATTTCCATGTGTGCTATCACTTGGCACACTTCTATTGGGCGCGCTTTTCCTAGCCTTTCAAGTGGATAGGTTTTTACTTGTTACTTGAAGCATTTTCCCGTCTCGCCAAATCCTTAATTTTGCCTTGACATTTGAGATTCTCTGACGCTCGGTTTCGACGCTCCAAGCTCGAATTACCGACGTCTAAATATTTAATACTCGGGCGACGAATTAATTTATTCAGAATTAATTTGTCGAGTCGGTTCGTTTACTGCTGAGGGTGTGACCCGAAGGGGTCAATCAAGATTAAGCTGTAATATTAATTATGCATTAATGTAGGCGTCGCTCGAAGTGCGGCTACGTTGAAAGCATGTGTGAATATGCTTGACACTCATAGGAAGTGGGAATTGACATATATGATTAGGGACAAGGATATTAGGGAGCCGCCAATAAGTTTTTAAAGAACTTGTAAACCGTTCATGGATCATAAAAGGAAACCACGAATATAAGGACAACAATAGGCAACAACAACTAACCCGTGAAGGTTACACCCCATTTATAATCCATGAGATTACTAAATCCATATGGTTCAGAACCACGAAAGGAGGATCGGGGATGATAGTACGAAGTGAGTCATGGAGTCACATTCGCCCGTATTGGCCTCTACTCGATTCTTATAGTGAAAAGTGAATTCTGCGATCTCAAAGGCATACAAACAAAAATTCAATTTGCTCCAAACTATTATTATTTTAAATTGGTTTAATATTAATGCAACACATTACTCTAAAATATTGTGATCACTTGATTAAACAACAAGATTAAAAAGGAACCTAAACCGGTTGTCCAAATTATCTTATTAGGTGTGATTCTCAATTACATATTCCCTTTAAACATGCAATACGGTGATCATAAATATAATAGAATAAACATTAATATTAAAAAAAATTTAACCATAATATCATTAGTCAAATCAAATATAAAATAACCTAATCATGATGCTAGCAATATTAAAAATAAAATAAGTAATTAAATTAATTAATTACTCACATTCCGCGCGTTCCTTTAAATTGCTACATCATGAATAAATTGTTAGTAACTTCAATAAAAATATAAATCAAATGAAAATTAAATTAAATAAATATAGATTTGATTTGATCCAAACCCTCGGTTAATTATACCTTTCACGCCTTGATTTAAAGACGGAACCTCGGGTTTAGTATAGACTCTTTGGAATGCTTAAGGAAAGAATGGTGAAAGAATGGGGAGGCTAGTGTTTAGGCTAAAGAGGGAGAAGAAAATAAATTTGTGATCAAGCTTGTTGATGATTAAAAAAGGGGTGATATGACCTCTATTTATAAGGAAAAAAGAGGGTCGAAGAATCAAGAAAAGATAAGAATTCGAATCGGATAAAACTCTGGCGATAGACATCAGTTTTGCGGTTTTTGTTTTTATCATATATTTTGATCCAGAAATTGGAAAAATAAAAATAAGATATCGTTGAAAAGCTATTCAAGTCTTATTTCTAAAACAATTGAAATCAGATTAAAAAAATTTATAGAAAAAAAGATATGACCGAAATAGTGAGATGGTGTCAGTTTTGGATAAAGTTTGACATATTATTCATATCTTTTCCAGTATAGCTCGGAGTTTATATTATAATATATCATTGGAAAGATAATTTCAAGGGACATCCAAACATATAAAATTTGGATAAAAAATATGAGGCACGAAAATAATATCTGTCTATCTTTGGATGTCTTTCAATTCGAATAAAATTAGGACTTTCAAAAAAGGAGTTTTATTCAATTTCAAACTCTTTAATCTTATCTTTTCAAAAAGAATAATTAAGATCTTATAGAAGATTCAAATTAATCCTAATTGGTTTAGTAATGGGATTAAATAATTTGGATCCTCCACATGATCATTGGGTCGTAGGTAAGGTGGGCTTAGGTTAGGTTTGGGCTCAAGTTAATATTTTGGCCATAACTTATTCGTTATAACTTGGATTTGGGCTTATAATATATCATTGGAAAGATCTTTTAAAGCCCCATCAAACTATTCAATCATTGGACCCAATTTATGGACCAAAATAAAATGGAATACACGTTTTTATAAAAAGGACATGAAATGATTGATTTTAAAGGACACGAAATGAATTATTTTGGCTTTAAAGGCACGTAAAGAGGAAAATAAGTTATGGTTTGGGGAAATGGGCTTGAATTTGGGTTGGTTTATGAAATGGAAATATGGATTTAAGCACCCAAAGATTAAATACTTAACCGGACCAATAATGGCGGTGAAAGATTGTTCATCATCGGGTTTGGATTTGGGGAGACATTTTTAGGTGTCTACAATTAATATTACTGATCGGAAGCGGCCTCCAACTAGGCATTCCTATCACTTGACCTTACTGAATATATTAGCTTTCTAATAATTCTGAACCCACTAACGGAATAGTACACTTGTTCGAAGGACACAATTCCTTTCAATCTCCCACTTGTCTTTCCGGACAAGTGCGCATTTAGTGTACAACCTTTTTCCTTTTTCGCTTAATGTCTCTTCATGAACTATAAGGTAAGATTATTTTGTCATCCCTATTACGTCCAGGAGTGTTTCTCGATTTTGAGTCTGACTGTCAATAAACAGATGATTTCTAATATCCACCCGAGCACGACAATGCATTTTCACAGTCTCGCTCTACGAGAGGCCTTGTATACCACAAAGATATCTTAGCTTCTCTTTATTAGTAGGGGGACATTCCCAGTCTTGTAATGTAGATCCTCTTAATAAGAGGACCTAGTCGCCCGAGTGTTGCCGTTATATTCCCCTATTACGGCAGACGTTTGACAACATCAAAGCGGACTAGTACTCAAACAAGAGAACTCACAATACTCATGGTCGAGGAAATAGGTTCCAATAGCCATAATGAGAAGTATACTTATGAAGATTTTTAATCTCTTAACGTATTCTCATAGGTCGATCCAGTATGGTTCTAAACCAATACCTGTGCAAATGATTTATGACAATCATGTCCTCGTAGCACAAGGAATGGTGCTATACAAAAAAGACTATACACTAATCTCAATTTGTCATTAATCGTCCATCGTTTAAATGTACTAGATTAGGGATAATTTTCGATTATAATATTCAATGTTCACTTAATAGGTGTTTTCTTACCAAGACTGGTCTTGATACCCTATTTTGAATATTCCCAGAATCGAATGGACTCATTATTTAATTCTAAACCAAAATTAAATAGCAAACGGAGCGATAAAAATTGCATGAAATTTTAAATTACTCCAAAACCTGAATGATTCATCTTATGATAAATGGTTTTTCCGAATGTTTTAAGAGTATCACTCTTTATAAAAAATCTATAAAAATCACACCCATATCTAATATGCTTTATTTCTTTCATGCAATTGTAAATGTTGTTGTTCACTTATTGCATAGGTTTAGTTATAACTACTTTGCTAATCTTAGCATCTTCATTACTGATGACTTTCATAATAAGATGATAAAATTTGAGAGTGTCATGGATTATATGTGATTTAGGATTTATTGTCCAAGTGATGGCTCCCACTCATTTTCATGATTGAGACCTTCAACTTGACAACCTACAATCATTAAAGTTCAGCAACGAACTTTCCATAGAACATCTTCTTTATTATCGCCATTAAGGCAATAATATTCTCAACATATATTTTAGTAGCCTTCCTAATGATGCTTTGCTTGGGTTTCATTCCAAACAGCTCACAATGATTTGGGATACCCTAATCACTTGTGATCATGGAAATTTTCCTTAAATTCCTGCACATTACACATGGATCCACGTTTATGTTACCATTATCAAGCCACGACTCATTTAAGCTCGTACTTATAAACGGCTTCCTTGTTAAGGATCTAATCCTTGTTTAGGTTTGTGCTTGCAACATGAATTCTCAAATCGTGTTTGTTTCCACAAGTGAAGAACTCATCTTGTTACTTATCCAAGTACTTTGGATGTTCTTGGCCATAATCCAACGATCTATTACATAGATTCAGGTTGATTGGTACTACATACATACTTCATATGCTCTAAGCAAGTAAGTCATGCGACGATTCCATATCACAGCATACATGATGGATTAAATTGCAGAGTAATTCTCAATCTTATTCCATCAATTTGTCATTTTAGCTCATTCAGTTTCACTGAGTCTTTGCTAAATAGTTTGTTGTGTGATATGGTTGAAAGTCTCTATTAGAGTCTTTCATGTTTGACCTAGTATTTAGCCTAGCTTATACTTAGTTCAAACATTTACTTATTTTTATTCATACGGGTTGAAATTCTTTCAAAGTCCTTCAATCATGTTTAACACGATAAACTCCTTTACATGTTCAAACATTTTATTAAGTCTATACAATAGAACTTAATACCCAATACGTACTAAGTATCGTCTTTTGCTTGGTCCATTGTCGAAAATATTTTCAAATCTAAGCATTTAGCATTTGATAGTTATTTCACAATAGAGTTCGTAAACTTCTCGTTGGACCTTTACTTTTGCTCCGACTAAACTTCTTATTCATGAGAATTTCTATGCTTCTCCATAAGTCAATCCTATTATAAACTTTATGAGAAAACACGTTCCAATTCCTATATGCAATGCTTCCTTTAATCCCATGACAGATTCCTTGAGCTTGCTTTCAAATCTAGCATTATTTAGAATTTCAAAACCCTTAGACTATTCCATAGTCACTTCCAAAACCCTATTTTGGGTAGGCAGTTTTGGTATCTATTTTTCCATATTTCATATGAGCAATTTTGCTAAAACAATCACGAAAAGACTTTAGCATTCTGATTGGTGAATAGGATTTTATTAAAATCAACTCCGTGAATTTAATTGTATCCTTTTCATCCAATCTAGCTATGTATGCATATACATTTCCACATTTGTTAGTTTTCTCCTTGAAAACTTATTTGCAATCGATGGGTCTTTCACCCTTTATGCAAATAAATCAAGTTTCAAACATGATATTCAAACATGGAGTCTATCTCAAATTTTTTTTATGGCCTCTAACCATTATTCAAAATTTGGATTTGTCGTAGCTATCTTACAAGACATTATTCCTTTACTATCTAATAGTAAATATTATGCTTGTAAGTCTTAGGTTTATTTCTAACTTAATAGAAATTTATAGGATTCCACCCAAGCCTTTGGTTAATTCTATACCTATACGGGGTTATTGCATCAAACACTGAGTTTCAAAGCGCTTCCAAAGCCCTTTGATATTCTTGATCTTACTCCAACTTTTCAAAAGTTTTGTGAGAAATGAATTCTCTTTTAAGGAACTTGTAAAGTCCTTTTGAGTATTCTTGATCAAGTAATCTCACAAAGCCTTTTTAAGGTCTTCCGAGATTCTCAGTTCTAGTTTGTTGCTAAGCTCGATGGTCATCGAGTTCATTTTCCTCCCACTTGTCGTTTTGGAAATGTGTTACTTTCCAGAATGACACCACTGAGAGCAACAAACACTATGATCTCAATTAGGTAGTGGAGGTAATGCCCATGGTCTCACTTGAATGCTTACAAAGAGACATGTATATTGTCTTTGAGTAAAAGTTTGTTGTGATGAAACAAACAGTTAGCTCCCACTTGAGCTATCTTAGCCATTAATGAGCCATTAAGCTCCCACTCAACTACCTAGCTCTTGCTAAGCTGGTGAGCTCCTATTGAGTCACTTAGCTCCCACTAAGCCAATGAACTCCCACTGTGGCTAAGAGTTTTAGACATATACTTGAAAAGACATTTAGAAGATAATTCTATCCATAATTGAATATGGCGTCCTTTCTTAGCTTTGACATTTTGTTTAGTGTAACATTAGTTCTTCGTGCAAATCTTAAGAACTTTATAGGAAGGGATGTGATCCATCATTGTTCGAGTCTTTTTTAAATGGCATCGAGGTCTCCGTGAAGACACACTATGTTCTTTGTAGAGTTATTTATGAAAATTTCAATTTCATTAGTTTGTGATGGTCACGCTTGGCTCAAGCAAACATCGCTCGATCTAGTCTAGATGTTTTAATATCTTGCCAAGTCGATTCGGTACTTCACTGAATTCTTGAACTATTCAAGGTCAAGTTTGTTCACATTTGATGAATATAGCCATATTCTTTAAAATTCTTTATGAGACATTGAAGTAAATGAATCCTCTTTAGCTTTCGGAGTCAATTGTCTATACCAAGAACAATAGCTCTTTACTTTGTCGGTTTCAACAAGTAAGACTTGCTTGTCTTAGAACGATTCCGAATTGATCAACTATCAAGAGCTATCTAATAGAGCCTTGAGTACGTTCTTGTCGATGTGACATTGCTAAAGATGTTCGGAACGCAAATCATGCCCAAGAATTTGAGCTTTTGCTAGTTTATCATGTTAAGATAATGATTGTTTATAATCAAGCATTCTTGACTCATGGTTTAGACAACCATACAATTCAAATAAATTTACAACTATTGCTCATTGCTTTGAATGTGAGTCTTTCTGTGTGTAAACGGATCAATTGCTGATTATGGAACACAATAACCATTTATTTGTTCCAGCCTTAGCTTAAAGGTCTTTAAACAAAGCATATGTCCTTACAACTGATGTAGCACCAATTGTTTCATTCTTAGCTTGTAAGTCGATAACTTAGCTTATCTTCAATAGTTTGAGGTCATTTTCAAAGTGGAACACTCAAGCAGTATCCGATACTTGTGAAGATAACGAATTGCTAAGTTAACTACAATAATATGAACTCATGGGTTGAAATGGAATCTTATTCCTTTTCTTCGTTCCTCGTTTCATATATTTCTTATCATACTTTATCTCTTAATCTTTTAAGAACCATTTCTTTAAGAGTCTTTGACTTTTATACTTTGTTAGGCATAATTAAGCATCTAATGCGCCGTAAAACAAAGTTCCATCTTTTCCTTTAATTCACGCTTGAATTACTACATCAATGAGTCCTACTCATCTATGTATTAAGCGAAAAGATATGTTGGTTGTCAATATTGACAATTTGAGTTTGCAACTCAGTACTTCATGTTTTTATCAAAACTACCTAGTATTTTGAATACATGATGTCCAACCGTCCTTTCGGACTTTGTTATAAAAGTCATTCACGAGAATTGTATTTTAGAAATGCTTTAATTTTCTTTAAGAACCATTCTCAAAGATTTCCGTTACCAATCATGGAAAGCAATACAGTTTGATTTGGAATTCTACAAATATAAGTGCAAAGTATAACCATTTATCAAGTAAATAACATAATAAGTTTGAAAATTAAAAGGTATTCATGTGAATCTTCAATCATATTAAACGTCTTATCCACGCATTAAAATTGTCTCCATTCGGCGAGAATAAGTCGATTCCAAGATCCAAAGAAACAAAGAGTGGTTAAACATGCTTTGGCTTGTCTTAACACTTAATATCCTAAGGTAAGCAACGCTTTGCTAATGGCTCCAAGCCACTCTTGGTTGAATAAATCGTTGCATCTAATGCTCTCTCAACAATTTATTCACTTTGCCACGACATGTTAGGACTCCATCACTTATATCGTTGAGTACAACAAAAACCAACTTGCATACCCAGTATGCCTTACGTTCCTTGTAGAGGTAGTGATGCCTCGCTTTGGTGTAGCCCACCACTACCCTCGTTCGGTTGGTAAGTGTTGTTTTGGAATGGCAAGTTTTACTCAATATTTAGGGACCCACGGTTTCTATTTTGGTTTATTTAAGTGAACTTAATTAATCATCACAACATTCGAAATCCTAAACATGCATCTAACATATAATTCATATACATAAACATATATATATATATATATATATATATATATATATATATATATATATATATATATATATATATATATATATATATATATATATATATATATATATATATATATATATATATATATATATATATATATATATATACACACACACACATATATATACACATATATATATCTCGAAAAACATAAATAGAGATGCATTTGGCAACTAGCATGACCCCTTGAGATCTTCAAATCTTCAAAAGGTCTTCATTCGCAACTTCATGGCTGCGTCTTCCAAGAGCCTCCATCTTCAAGACTTTGACCATAATTATGCAATACTAGTATCTACGATCAGGACTAATCTAAATATTAAGGTACAAGAATACTCAACGTTTCGCAGACCGTATATAGATTTACAAAAATACATCATGGATCATAATCCGTATTTTCTATCCTAATCGGGCCCCACTAGTTGCCATTTCATAAACCTTGTGAGAGAATATACATTCCATTCATCCATTCACTATTTGTGAATGGCCCATGCATTTTACAACGATAAACAAGTAACAGTACATAAAACACATGCCCGTACTAGTAACTAATCTAGGTGGTTAATCCGATTAACACGCCTAATTAAAACTAGTCAAAGTTGTTTTAACCGATTATGTAAATAAGCGCAATTAATATTTGAAGCTCCCACTAAATTCCGCATCCAACTCAATTAATCCAATTAATTAAGCCGGTAAAACCCAAAATTTGTCAAAATAAATATTGCCAATGCCACTCAAAACTCGAGGCCTAGCCTCCAAATTTTAATTAAAAAAATTAAAATAAATTAAAATAAACAAAACGGCCAAAAAGAAAAATTAAATCGAGAGAAAAGTGCATCGACTACCCAAGGCTAGCACCCTTGAGCACTCATACGCATGCAAGTGCTGGGCGCTTGCCTAGTAGCTCGGCCTTGCGTGTTGTGATGCTGTTGGGCACTACTTGGCAGCTCGCACTCGATGCGCGTCTAGCTGTAGTTGCCTAGCACTACTGCTACGCCTAGCATCTTCTCGCACGCCCCTCATGCACCAAGTGAGCACACAGCTCCTTGCACACACCTAGCACCACACACACCAAGCGCAGCAGCCATCGTCCCTCGGCAGCCACATGCGGGCTGTGCGAGGAGCCTAGTTGGCTAAGGGATGCTCATGGCTATTGTGCCTTGGTTTGCGTGCTTGTGCCTCGGGATTAATTCCCGATTTTGTGTGACATTTCTAATCAATTCTAAATTAATTTTAGAATTAATTCATTGAGCAAAATGAAAATTTAAACAAGTCTAACATAAAATAAAATTTTCAAAGTGCATCTAACCAAAATAATTCCCAAGAACAACTCTAAAATTAAATTGGTTTAACTTGGTGCAACAAAAAATAAGAGGGCAATGACTCACTATTAATTTAATTAATTTAAATTAATCTTGAGTTTTTGACAAAATTAAAAGGGAATTGGAAAAATGAACATAAGTTCAATAAAGATTCCAACTTTAATACTTGTGAATCCTTGAAAAATTATATCTTCCAATATGAAGATAAACAAATTTCTATCACAAAGTTTCAAACTTTATGATTCCAATCAACTAAAAAACATGATTAAATCAACAAAGTTTAACAAAAATTCATGGAATTTAGTAACTAAAAGTTTCAATCACTTAACATAATTAAAGATTGAATCTTTAGTACTTTGAAGCCTCAAAGAACAACAATTTCACACTTAATGCAATTAGTTTCCAATTATGTTAAAAATAAAATCAAACTTTCAAACACAAATTACCACCAAGTAGTCATGCCTAAAGAGGTTTAAAATTGCATATAAAATATGTATTGAACCAATTACATAACTATAGGGAATATTTCAATCGTTAACCCCCTAGCTTGAACCCCACTGTGATCCTACACTAAAGTAAGGTGGCGTCCAAAGGGAAGGAAGCTAGAGCAAAAGAGTCGCCGACAAGTTTTAGGAACTTGTAAACCGTTAACAAGGTGAAGGTTACACCCCTTAACGATCCAAGAGATCGTCAATTCCATAAGGTCTTGAACCAAATAGGGTTCGGGGATGAAGGTACAAATTCAACCTAAAAGAGATTGAACCTGCCCTAATAATAGGCCTCTACTTTATTCTGATTGTATTCATGTGCGCTTTTTAACTAACATGCAAGCAATAGGTTTACCCTAAACCTGTTTATCTATGTTGGTTGAATATTAATGCACAAATAAATCTATTATTGGCGATCACTTGAATTATAATCAAATTAACCCTAAACAAGATTATTAATATCTTATTAAGCGTGATTACAAGTACTAATTCCCTTTAAACATGCATAAAGGCGTGATCAAGCAATAACAATAAATATCAAGCAACATAATAACAATAAATTATAATCAAAATAATCATAAAAATAATTATAATAATCATGTTAAAGCATTATAATAGCAAGACCCTAGGCATGATACTAACAATCATAAATATTAGGAAGAAAATAAAAGGCACCATACTTTTAATCATACTTTATATTGAAGTTACCCTAGACATGATACTAGGACTCATAATAACAACCTAGACATAATTTCTATATCATAATAACAATAAAAAACATTAAAGCACTTACTTGGATGCCTCGTACCTCTTTCTAATAACAGAATACACACGTTAGTAACTTCAAGGAAAATAATAATCAACAACAATTAAATTAAATAATTGAAAGAGAGATTTAGAACCAAACCCTCTGAAATTAAACCTTTCACGTCTAGGGCGAAGGCAACTTCGAATATGGCTAGGTGTATCTAGATCTAATGAATGCGAAATTTTGTATTTGAAAAAAGCTAGTTTAGAAAAGAGAGAGTAAGAGAGATGGTGAAAATAGAGGGAATCGGTGATTTTAGGTGATTGTGGATGATTGTAGATGAATGAAAACGGAGTTTTTACGGCGTTATTTATAAAGAAAATCACCCAAAAAGATAAAATATCAAAACAGAAAATAAAATCTGATTAGCGCCAACGCTGGCTATTGGCGCTTTGGCGCCTAGCGCTAGCATTGGCGCCTGGCGCTACAGCTGGCGTTTGGCGCTGATTAAGAAATTCACACGTTTTCTTAAAATCAGATAAAAATTGCCGTACAGGAAGATAAAATCGTATTTTTCCTCAAAAATGCTCTTTGATTTTAATTAAAACTCTGAAAAGTCAACAAAAGTCAATTTATCAATGCTTATTGAATTAGGAATGAAAAGAACCTTCTAGAACAATCTAGAAGACTAAAACCATTCCTAATTTCATTAGGAATGATAAATCTATATTAGGCTTCCCGTAGATCATTGGGCCGCATATAAGGCTCAAACCGGGCCCAGTTCAGTAAATTGGCCATAACTTCCTCAATATTCATCGGAATTGGGCTTATAATATATCGTTGGAAAGCTCTTGTCAAGCCCCATCCAACTACACTACTATTGGACCCATATCATGGACCAACCAAACTGGATTGGCTATTTTCTTAAAATAAGTTTTCAAAAACAGAGAGAAGAGAAAAGAAATTAAAACTTTCCGCATCACTAAACTTTCCACACTTTCGCTTCATTCGATTATGATTCGATGTGAAAGGTACTCATCACCGGGTTTGGTTTTGAGGAGACACAAATGGGTGTCTACAGAAGCCCCCACTTTGACTGAGTTTGGAGAAACGCAAGTTTCGAAAACGAAAGTCAAAGTATCGATAGGGACGGAGAATGATTCAGAACGTTTTGCGATCCTAAACCACTCTTGTAACGCCGATACCTGCAAACTAGCGTTAGTTAAACAGATAAAAGAGTTAAGAAACGCGTATCTTGCACCGTCGAGCACACGTCTCTGAAAGTAACCGATTTGCTGTCGCATCCTTGTTGTTTTGATGACCTCCCGCCAAGAGAATGTCATCCCTCTTGAAAACCGCTACGCTTGTAACTGCTTTCAATGTTGAAGACTGCTTCTCTTGAAACGATCCTCCTGCGCTTTGATAATATTCCACGTCCAAGGGAATACTATCGAAGATTTCTTCGCTTGGAACAATCCTCTTCCGCTATGATAATACTCCACGTCCAAGGGAATACTATCGAAGATTGCTCCGCTTGGAACAATCCTCTTCCACTATGATAATACTCCACGTCCAAGGAATACTATCGAAGATAACTTCGCTCGAAATCATCCCCTTCCGCTTTATGACCATCTTCCACGTCTAAGGGAACACGATCGAAGACAACTTCGCCTGAAATCACCTTCAGTTGCTTTTCGACAACTTTCCACAATCTATGGAATGCCATCTTGTTGTTTCGATGTTCACTCGTCTCTGAACAAAAAGCTTTTTTTTTTAGGATATGTTCACGCGCCTCTGAACAAAAGAGCTTGTTGATATGTCCACGCGTCTCTGAATAAAAATCTTGATAGTAGGATGCCCACGCGTCTCTGAGCAAAAGAGCTTGAATGATATGCCCACGCGTCTCCGAGCAAAAGAGCTTTATGATAATATGTTCACGCGTCTCTGAAAAATAGAGCTTGAATAATATGTCCACGCGTCTCTGAACAATAGAGCTTGAATAATATGTCCACGCTTCTCTGAACAAAAGAGCTTCGATACTTGAACGTTTGTTGCGATAATATTCTGAAGAAAAATTTCCAAAGACCAACGTTTGTCGATCTCTAAAGCTCGCTTGAACTTTGCTTCCGCTATGCCAATACGTCGGCGGTTTGCTGCTTATGAACCATTATGTCCGTGATAAGCCAACGCTTAGGCGCTTTAAACTAAGTGAGACGATCTTTCATCAGGTTGATCACTTATTGTGACTGTAATCAAACCGACTACTTAATCATGTCAAATTGCTTATCGGGGCTAACTGGCGTACCAAGGAACCCGAAATTGATGAATGAGGTCGAAATCACCATTCTGAGAGGCTTCGAGCTCTGTCGCTGCTGAAATATATCTGGCGCCAAGAATTGACTCTGTCGCCAGACACTGGGATCTAGCGCCAGGCGCTAAAAACTGTTGTCAGACGCTAGATGTTTTCGTCTGGAGCTAGGGTAGGGTCTTCCCTATTCTCCTGCACCTGTATTTATTTTTTACTATAAAACTTTGCTAATCTCTTTAATCATCTTAGGGTTGACCTAAGGTTTAGCATTGCTTGACTCATTGACTTGACACAACTCAAGGCATAAACTTGACTCGCTGTGATTGACTCGAGGTTGACTCTACTCAAAATGTTTGACACATGTGTGCATAGTGTTGACTCAATGTGATAACACAACATGACTCAATGTGAACATGACTTGTGTGTGAATTGAAATGATGATTATGCGACTAGAAAATGCAAAAAAGCAAAAATTTTCCGTCATTTTTGTGGAGGGTACCGACTTTCTCCCGAAAAAGAAAGACGCAAAAAAGAATCAAAGTTTTGAAGGTGCATGTTGAATGAGCTTAGCCAAATGTTGTTTGATACTATCTCTCAAGGTGCAAGGATTAACCCATCCCAGGCTATCTCAATGGTTGACTCAATGATGAAAGCATTTGGGTAACTTAGGCACGGAGGCTAAGCACTTCATACTTCGTGATGCAATGACAATTATGATTGAGGAGTGATGTTGATATGACAAGGCATGCTTCAGCGTTGTGTTAAGATTTCATGACAAAGGTTTCCTAAAGGGAAAGTATATTTTGTCATGTATCTGTGCGGTGTGTGAAACTGATACTAAAGTTAGGCCGCAAGAGCTAAGTGTGTGGAAAAAAATATTGAAAAGAGTCAAATGGTGGTGACACTTAGGATAGGTAAGCTAATGATGTAGGGATCAACCCCCCAAGTCTAGCTCTACATGGATAGGGATGAGCATATGAGATCCCTTGATATGATCATGGTGTAAGTGTGTGAATGTGAATATTAATGCACTTTTATTACGGTCGCACCTCGTTGTGAGGTTGCCTACGTATCCGTTAGGAATCAGGCCGAACGTAGCTCTAGCCGAACCTCGCACATGTGTGTGCATACCTCAAAAAGGTCTTTTTAAGGGTTGTAACGTGGTTAGGCTAAAGTTATGGAAAATGGGGATAAAAAAGGTTAAGACCCTAGATAAGCCCCCGAGGTGTGCAACCTTGTGTTTGAGTCTTTATATTTTTATGCTTGAGGTTTTCTACTCTATTTTAGCTCTTTCTTTTGCTTTAGCATTTATTTTTATAAGTGTGGGCAATCCCGATCATGCGGTCTATCACTCACTTGGCATTCATGTTTCTCAGGCACGGTACCGAGCACTCGATAAGAGACGCAATCTGAGACGTGTTCATATCGAAGACATTTTCATGTCAAAGACATTGGAACACTTACCCTTTTGTACACTTTTATTTATTTTTTTTGTTTTTTTTTTGCTATTGCTTTCTATTTATTTTGATCTTTTGAAATCACTCAAGCTTATTAGAATCGCATAAGTTGCACACTGTCCCATCACAAGGTTAGGTAGATATGGGTTGGAAAATTAAAGGTCTATCATTAGACGAGGCATCAAAGTGGTTTATGAAGAAAGGATTGTAAATTAGAAAGGTGAAAGGCAATATGATGTGGCTACAAGGGGTGCCTCAAATCATTGGTATACCTTGTGCTTAATTTGACATAGTTTTTTTTTTTTTTTTTTTGGTTGCTATATAATGAGATGATCATATGCAAGAGAATAAATGCTCATTTTTATTAAAAGGAGAAAAGAAAGAATCTACAAAATTAATCTAAGGGAAAACAAAGGTGCCTATGCTAGACTTATTGGGGAAAGGGTAAATAAAGAAAAAGAAAAAAAGATGTCATGAAATGTCGTCGTTGAAGCTCGCCTCTTGTCTTGTGTTGTTTGCTTTATCATCAGTCAGTCTTCTTGTTAACTAGAGGTATGGGAAGCTTGTTATTATCAATCAAATGTTGGATAGCCTCCTTTAGCATCCAACAGCTCTTTGTAGCATGACCCCTACCTCGATGGTACTTGCAGCGCACATTTGGATTCCAACTAGGCAGTCTCTTCTCGAGTGGGGATCTTGAAGAGGTCCTATAGGAGTAATGATTCCCTTGGCATGGAGTCGATCAAAAGCATCATCGTAGCTAATTCCAATAGGGGTAAAATCCCTTTTTTGTTGCTTTCTAAATCCTCGATTGTCCATGGCTAAGATCTCATTAAGGTCGAAAGTACCAACACTGTTACTAGAGTAGGTATTTTCGGAAGAACAAAGATAGTCGTTCTTCTTCCCTTTACAGACACTGTTACTATCCTTACTAATCGTGGCCTTCTTATTGCGCGGAGGAACATGAAGGAGATTTGAATCAATGAAGTCTTGAACACGATCCTTGAGGGCAAGACACTTTTCGGTAGTGTGACCGCGACCTCTATGGTATCGACAATAGGAATTTGGATCCCAATTGAGAAAACGTTTTTTAGATGGAGGGTCTTGACTGGGACCAATGGAGTGAATATGACCTTGATCACGAAGGTAGTCAAAAGCTTCATTATAAGTCATTCCTATTGGTGTGTATTCTTCAATGGTCCGTTTTGCCCGTGGCTTAGGAGCATTGAGTTCTTCATTAAACCCTTGGCGAGAATTTTGTTCGATGGCCATCACCTGATTTGCTAGTCCTTCTACCACATTCAAGAGCATGGCAATGACATCTTGTAGTTTTCTAACGTCCTCTTTCAGATTTGACGAGTCTTCCCTGGTATTATCTAAGAAAAGACTTTCATCCTCCTCAAATATGGCCACTTCATCAAGAGAGGTTATATAAGTTGTCTCGATCATGGGTTCTCCTACAGGTGTGATAAGAAGTGATGGATCGAAGGATGTTTGATTTTCTTCGATGGCTAGAATCTCAGAAGTTTCATTGTTATCGATCAGATCCTGAATAGCTTCTTTGAGTTTCCAACACTCCTCAGTGTCGTGAACCTTTCCTTGGTGATATTTGCAGTGCTTATTAGGATCCCACTTAGGTGGCCTGGCTTCCGGAACTGGATCTTTGATAGGCCCTATGGGCATGACTAGTCCTTTGTGGTGTAGCTTCTCGAAAGCTGTTTCATAACTTATACCAAGTGGAGTGAACACTCTTTTTGACCTTTGGATTCGCAATTTAGAGGTGTTGGTAGCATGTACCTCATTATTGGGAGAGGAAGAAGAAGAATGGTCGTTCTTCTTTCCTCTCGCACTATTATCTTTCACAAGGTCATCTTCAATGTTAATGCCTATATTATAAACAGCCTTGAAAGTATTCAAGTTGTGTTGGTATTTTAAGTGCTTTGAATACTTCCCTTGGAGATTCTTGATAAATATCCTCACAGATTCCTTTTCAGTGGGAGTTTTGACCATATTAGCAGAAGTTTCCCTCCATTTGTTGAAGAAAGAAGTGAACCCTTCGTTTTATTTTTGTTTTAACATCTCAAGTTGTTTGTGGTCTGTTTCGTCTTGGATGTTGCACTTATATCTATCTATGAAAGCGTTTGTTATCGACTCCCAAGAAGAGGTTCTTTCTTTCTCGAGAGAAAAGAACCATTGCTAGCAAACGGTCTCAAGAGATAGTGAGAATAGAGAGGGGAAAACCTTCTTATCGATACCCTTAATGTTCATTATAGTTTCCAAAACTCTTAGATGGAAGTAAGGGTTATCTGTTGCCTTGAATTTAGGGATTTCAGTGGCGTTGAACTTATGCGGAAGAAGTTCCTTGTCCAGCGAGACCCCGTGTGAACTCATGCCCTGAAATTTATAGTCACTAGATAGCTTTCTCAAACTTTCTTGCATGAGGTTCATTTGTTGTTGCTTCACAGGGTCATCAATTTTGACGGTTAAATCCTTTAACACCTCAGTCACGTCATTCAATTGATTCCTAAGTTCATTGACCTCTTCTTGACTTGCCATTATCTTTTTAGCCTTCCTCTTTTGACGAATCGGTTTATCAAAAAGCGAGACCTGAATAAAGAGGTTGTCCTTGATTAATCGCCCTTCTCTCCTCGACCAAGTACTGTAGAAAAGGAATTTGGGGATATTGATTGTTAATTATTTGACTCAAACTTTATTCAACATGCAATGGATGGAGGAAGTGAAGAAAGATTGGAATAGAATGTGATGGAAAATGATGTAGATGGAGGGATGTGAAGAATTAGGAATAGAATGTACCCCCAACTCAAATGACGGAAAAGACCGACTCATGCATGAACCTAAGACATGTTCATGGTGATGTGTACTCAAAGTGTGTGCTAAGACTAGTGAGTGTAGGTGGTACGTTAAGACTCGTGTCATGACCATGTGGCTAGACTATGTGACTTAGTGTCTAGACTCAATTAATGACTCAATAAGGTATGATTGACAGTAAAAATTAACCGAATTATTTAGCAAACTGGTTAATTAGACACTAGGTGATGACTCAATCAATAATCTGAACTGTCGTCAAAACGACAGGACTGGCGTCGCACTGTGTAGTGTAGCGCCAGACGACAGAGCTGTCGCCAGGCGCCACACTCCACACAGTGGCGCTACAGTTCAGACTTTGGCGCCAATGCTAGAGCTTCAATCTGGAACTGTTTTCGGTGTTATTAATCAACAAAGGTATGCCTAAAGTCTTACTAGGTCAAATCTGATTAAAATATTAGACTTTATTTATTCAAATTAATTAATAAATAAATTCATTAATTAGGCAAAGTTTTTTAAGTCATTAATTTTTTTTAATCTCAACACAAGTCAAACAAACGGTTAAGAAAACATAGTATATGCACAACAAGTAATGCACAATTAGTCAAGTACGCACAATATGATGCAATGAGTTTGCAACCTAACCATGGCTCTAATTCTCTAAAGTTCGGGATATGGTTTAGTCAATAGAGGGTCCATGGTTAATTGTTTGCATGCACCGCACATAAGCCTAACCGTGAAGGGTTGGAGCGAGTGGATGGGACACCGCGAGTTTTAGAAAAACTCGCCTCCATGGTTTGGTGAATTCATCATTCTCGAATGTACCCTTTGTTGCTCAGAGCGTTCAATCAAGTAGATGGAGCATGAATTCCTAGAGGGTTATGTCCATATGTAGAACACATATGGGTTTTAGAAAAGTGAGAAAAACTCAATCAGGAAGTAGGATCAAGCAAACAATATAATACAAAAAACTGGTCGAAATTAGAACGCATATTTCTGGCTCGGTATTGGAAGAATTTGGCGCCAGCAAATAGAGGTTGGCGCCAAGATTTAGCAGTAGCGCCTGGCGACAGAGCTGTCGTCTGGCGCTATAGTTAAATGTCTGGCGCCAGCTTCTGTTCGCTGACGTTAATTCCTACATGCCTCAGCAGCTTTCTGTGCTCGATAAAATTTTCCAGTTTCGCGCAGTGTTATTTCGGTCCTAGTTGTGAAAGATATTTCTTAAATTTTCTACGTGTAAAATCCTATGTTTTAACTCATTCCGGATGGTCTTTCCAATGAGATCTTTTTTATGCATATGACAATAATGTTAATCAAAATTACGCACATGAAATACTTAGAACTTTTCGAGTCTCATCCACTCATTTTAAATCATTGCCGAAACAAATTCAGGAATTAAAATAGAAATCCTCCCCAGTGGAGTCGCCAAAAACTGTAGGGAATATTTCAAGCGTTAACCCCCTAGCTTGAACCCCACTATGATCATACACTAAAGTACGGTGGCGTCCAAAGGGAAGGAAGCTAGAGCAATAGAGTCGCCAACAAGTTTTAGGAACTTGTAAACCGTTCACAGGGTGAAGGTTACGCCCCTTAACGATCCAAGAGATCGTCAACTCCATAAGGTCTTGAACCAAATAGGGTTCAAGGATGAAGGTACAAATCCAACCTAAAAGAGATTGAACCTGCCCTAATAATAGGCGTCTACTTTATTCTGATCGTATTCATGTGCGCTTTTGACTAACATGCAAGCAATAGGTTTACCCTAAACCTGTTTATCTATGTTAGTTAAATATTAATGCACAAATAAAACTATTATTGGCGATCACTTGAATTATAATAAAATTAACCCTAAACAAGATTATTAATATCTTATTAAGCGTGATTACAAGTACTAATTCTCATTAAACATGCATAAAGGCGTGATCAATCAATAACAATAAATATCAAGCAACATAATAACAATAAATTATAATCAAAATAATCATAAAAAATAATTATAATAATCATATTAAAGCATAATAATAGCAAGACCTTAGGCATGATACTAGAGAGATTAATAACAAACTCTAGCATGTCACTAAACAATAAAAATCAAAGCTTTAGCTCTAACATGATACTAACAATCATAAATATTAGGAAGAAAATGAAAGGCATCATACTTTTAATCATACTTAATATTGAAGTTACCCTAGACATGATACTAGGAATCATAATAACAACCTAGACATAATTTCTATATCATAATAACAATAAAAACCATTAAAGCACTTACTTGGATGCCTCGTACCTCTTTCTAATAACAGAATACACACGTTAGTAACTTCAAGGAAAATAATAATCAACAACAATTAAATTAAATAATTGAAAGAGAGATTTAGGACCAAACCCTCATAAATTAAACCTTTCACGTCTTGGGCGAAGGCACTTCGAATATGGCTTGGTGTATCTAGATCTAATGAATGCGGAATTTTGTATTTGAGAAAAGCTAGTTTAGAAAAGAGAGAGTAAGATAGATGGTGAAAATAGAGGGAATCGGTGATTGTAGGTGATAAGTGACTTTTATGTCACTTTTAGGGTGTTTATTGAGTCGTATTCCGGCTTACTTTCCAATAATTTCACCCTTTTTATCCTTTATTTCTATTATTTTATTATTCTTGTCTTTTATTCTTTATTTTGAGTATTTTTGTAATTTTCTATAGTTTTTAGTTTATTTTCGTGTTTTATTTTATTTTTCTTTCTTTTAATGTTTGTAGTTTAAGTCGTTAGTTTATATTTTTAATAATTTCTCTTTTTATCTCATTTTCTTATTTATTTTAGTTTCGTATTTTATTTTATTTCTTTTCATTTAATTTTATTATTTCTTTAGTTTTAGCATTTTATTTTATTTTATTTTACTTTATTTATCTTATTTTATTTTACTTTATTTTATTTATTTTATTTTCTATTTCACCCTCGTGTTGTTTTTGGTTGTAGGCGCTCCGGGTTTCAAAGTCAAGTTTGTGTTCGGGGTCCAAGGTTCGAGCAAACTTCACAATGCCCCTAACCGATCTAGCTGCTGCCCACCTCTTAACCTACACCACACCATCCCTTAACCTCCACCGCACCATCTCCCCTGCTCCAACACACACAACATCACTTCCCCTGCTCCCTGCTCTCCCAATTCACCACCAGCCCTCACAACACCACCTCACAACCCTAACAACACCAACATCGCAACTCCACCAATCCCAGCCACGCAGCACCTCCAACCAGACCAGCTTCCACCTGCGACCACAGCCGCGCCAGCCGCCCAGCCTAAACACCTCTGCCACCAGTCGATACCAACGCAATCCCACACACACACTCACCAATTAAACCCCGCAACACCAATTAAACCACCAGCCACAAAACCCTGCTCCTCCCAATCGCACCGAAACCACCCAACCTCACCTCCCATTTCACCACCAATTCGCATCTCCAATCGCACCAATCGAACCAAATTCACAGCAAGGAGCAACCCAGACCTCGCGGCCGCGCAGCCCTGTCAGAAAGCGCACACAATTGAGTCCAAAATCAGAGTCGAGGCAGAAGCTTTGCGCGTCCTCTGTGCGACCTCTGTGCGGGCGCGCATTCGTGGGTCAATCACGAGCTTTTCACGTGATTTTTAATGAGAATTGAACGGCTTTGATTGATGCTTGATTGATGACGATGAGGATTGACGGTGGTGATTGAGTGATAATTGATGATGCGTGATGGTGATGATGGAAAGAAAAACAGAGCAGCCAAGATCGAAAGAGAAAGAAAGGGGGAAAGCTGATGGTTTTCGTGGGTTTTGGGGAATTTGATGGGTTTTGTTTTGCTTTCCTTTTTCTTTTCATTTTCTTTTATTTTTAGTTTAGTTTTATTTTTGGTTTTTAAGTTTAGTTATTTTAATTATTTTAGTTTAGTTTTTATTTCTTTTTAGTTTTCTCTTTTACTTTATTTTATTTAGCCTTGTATTATAAATACCCCTTTGGGGTTATTTTCTCTCAACTAACACTTAACATTTTTATTTTTAGATTAGATTAGATAGTTTTTAGAGAGAAAAAAGTAGATTATTGCTCAATTTTCTTCCAAGTAATCAATTTTGGTCAAGTTTAATTTCCAATCAAGCAATTCCTTCAAGTTTTCATCTTTCATTAATCCTCTCTCTAGTAATCTCTAATCCTTTCCTTTAGCTTTATTTATTTGCTTTATTGTTGCTTATTTTTGTTAGTCTTTTTAGTTCATCTAGTTATTATTGTTTTCATTGTTTTTAATCATGTTTTGTTTTGTGTTTCTTGAATATATTTTTGGTTTTGCTATTATGTTTAATCTCCTTTCTCTAGGCTAATCTTTTAGCTAGGGGAAGGGGGTGGAAAATATGTGTTGAATGTTGGATGAATGATGATAGTGGATTGATTACATACCTTAAATTGATGAAAGATATGATTTTTATTGACTTGAGATTATTGTAGCACTTTATTTGATTGCCTTCTAGTTTAAATGCATGAAAATGATTTGAACTAGATTTAGATCACCTCTATTTTAATGATTGCATGAGAATGAGTTGTTAAAAATGGAGTTCCATGTATTGTGCCCCTTTATTCTTTGGTTAGCTTGTGCCTAATGGGATGCATGAGAATGATCCTAATTAGCATAGACCTCTTTCATTGATTTGCCTAGACTATTGCATGAAAATGAATTGTTTAGGTAGGATCTTGTGTTCTTTGGCATGTTCTTCATGATAACTACGATCATTCCCCTTTTTTCTAATCATGTTTGACACCCCCGTATCCCTAGCGTTGTTCTTTCTTGATTTTATTCGTCTTTATCTTTGCTTATTCATAGTTTTAGTGCTTTTTATCCAATATATCAACAAAAACATTTCCCCTCTTGACTCTTGCATTAGTGATATTGATGTTGGACGAGTGAGCTTCCTTAGTGGTTCGACCCTTTACTTGCCACTAACTAGTTTAGTGTAAGTTTAGGCATTATAAATTGTTAATTTGATTAGGGTTAGTAGAACCAACGACCTACTTAATCCCGATCAAATTTTGGCGCCGTTGCCGGGGAAGCGGCTTGTTTAGCATTTGTTTTTGCTATTGTTAGAGTCATTTTATTTGCTTTCTTTTTATTATTTTGCCTTTTTTTAATCCTACTTGTCATTGCTAATCGTGTGCTTAGCTTTGTTGTATTCAAAGAGAGATATGGCAAGACAAGAGGATGACCTTCTTTTTAGGGAGTTTGGAAATCCGGAAGTCTATGAGCTCACGAGTGGTATACTTCTCCCAACCACCGAGTCTAATTTCACAATCCATCCACAATATGCTAGGATGGTACAAGTTGAGCAATTTTCCGGAAGTGCAAGTGAAGACCCCATTGAGCATTTGGACCGATTCCTTGAGTTGTGTGCAATGATGCAAACAAATGAAGTGAGCCAAGATTACATTCGTATGCATCTCTTTCGGCAATCTCTCACCGGAAGAGCAAAGAAATGGCTCAAGCTTTTGAAGCCCAACTCTCTCACCACATGGAAAGATGTTGCGAAGGCCTTTCTCAAGAGGTTCATTTCCGATGAGCAAACCGCAAAAATGAGGAGGAAGATAGCTTCTTTTGAGCAAGAACCGGATGAAACTCTTGGGGAAGCATGGGAAAGGTTTAAGGATATGATTAGAGCATGTCCTAACCATGGATTCAACCATAATTTGCTCATGAGATTCTTTTATGATGGCTTAGAGCCAATTTCAAGAACCAATCTAGATGCGGGTGCCGGTGGCCAATTGATTAAGATCCCTCAAAGCCAAGTTGAAGCTATAATTGAAGAGGTGGCTACTAGCTGTTCTTGGGGAGGTCAAAGAAGGTCCCAAGGAAAGCAAGGTGATCTTTATGAGTTGGAGAAAGTCGGTCAACTTAAGCACATAGTTGAACTCTTGAATGAAGGTCTTTCCAAGTTGAACTCAAGTGTTAGTTTGGGTTCAAAACTGTCACAAATCATTGATTTATCATGTGCTTGTTGTGGTGGGACGGATCATGATGCATCGTATTGTAGAGAGTTCAATCCCAAGCAAGGTGAGGCTTTGACTTTGAGGGAAGGAGAGTTTGTAACCCAAGCTCATTCTCAACAACTTCAACAACCTCCAAAACAAGAAAACTCCTACCTCCAAGATGAACCTCTTTTCAATCCTCTAACCGAAAATTTTTCTTACCCTTCCATCCAAATGGGGAACTTTCAAGATCAACATCATGACCAAAATCCTCAAGCGTATGAAGAACAATCCCCACTCGACCACACACAAACCCAAATTCTTCAACAACGCCAAATTCTCACTCAACAATTCCAAGAGATCAAATCTCACAATGAAGTTGTTGACTCCCAACTAGCCAACATTTCTTCTCTCCATTTAACCGCAAAACTCCCCTTACAATCATCTACTAACCCTTCATATGCTTATCATCTCGAAACTTGCAAGGAGGATGAAAGTAAGGAAGACAAGGTTGTGGAGGATGTGGTTGAGAAGAAGGTTCAAGAACAAAATGAGGAGCCATTAGATTTTAGTGAACCAAACAAGTTTGAAGGCCCGGTTCCCTTCCCTTGTAGGCTAGTTGAGAATGTTGTTTTGAAGAGCCCTATGGCGGTGAGCGTATGTAGAGTTGATGTGGTCGATGGTGTGATGGATAATGAGAGCTTACCTCCATGTGACGGTAAGGTGACAATGAGGTATGATGACTTTCTTGAAGTTCCTACTTGGTTTGAAGGCTCTCTTGAGGAAGGTGAGGTTTCCCTTCCTAATATCGAGGATTCCAAGCTTCATCGCCCTTTTAGAAGAAACGACAAGAAGAAGAGAAAAAGAAAAGATGAGCCACCATTGGCTCTTGATTTATTCCCTCCTTTCCCTTGTGGTGATTTGAGACCTCAAGGAATGCTAGTTCTCAATCTTGGGGGCATCTATGATTCAATCCTCAAGTTGATGAGGGTGATGTTTTTTATTCCACCTTGAAGGAGGTGAAGGGTCAAGCTAGAGACCATAAACAAGCGCTTCCCGGGAGGCAACCCGGAGGATTTCTACCCTTTTTTCTCCCCCTCCTTTCTTTTTCTTTTTGTTTTCTTTCTTTGTTTTCTTTTAATGTTTTCTTTTATGTCTTGTCTTGCCTTGTAGGTTGCATTTTGGAAGATTGGAGCGGAGTGACATTTGATGAACTAGATTTTATGCTCTATTATTCTTTTAAGCCAACCTCTCGGTGAGACCTTTCTTGTTTTCACTCTTTTAATTTTTCTTTGAGTGCTTAGTTTAAGGTTAGTTTAGGAAGAAGTTGAATGGTTCGAGGTTGTTTGCATTGGTTCTAAGGAACCTGGGATCGTTGATGTTGTTATCAACGGTCATTTGTATGACGATTGGGATTTACTTGAATTACATGCCTCATTTGTGAACCTTTTTATTTCTTCCTCTTGTTTTTGTGTTGTTTTTCCCTTTTATGTGACAAACATGGCTATGACGAGTTGAAATTATTTTGATTTGGAATTGCTCATTCATTTGGATTTGTGTGCCTTTCATGATGATGTGTCTTTGAATGCTTATCTTCCTAGTTGATGAGGGTTTGCACGGTTTGAGAATGCTTTGGGTTGAGTTAGACACATTGTAAGCTAAGGTAGCCCGGTTTAGAACTTTTGAGGACGTTTGAACCCCTAGTTCACGGGAAAGTGGTAAGATGGTGTTGCTCTCTATGGTGAATAGGATTCCCTTGGTTGGTATTTGCTTATTTCTTATCCCGTGTGAGTGTCATTTGTTCTAGCCTTCATCATTCTTGTGAGTGGCATTTAGGATCCTTAACTATGCATAACTTAATCCTTGTGTTGTTCTCTAGCTCCCAAGATCGTGACCAAGCAACTCTAGGGGAGGAAAAGGGCACCATTTTTCTCTTTTTTCTTTATCTTCTTTTTGTTTTGTTACTTATTTTGTTCTTATTTTGCATTTGCTCCTCTTGCCAACCCTTTGAGCCTATTCCCTTTCTTGATTATGAGCCACATTACAAACCTTATGACCTTTCGTTTCCCTAACCCTTAGTTTGTGAAGCATTTCGGTTTAAGAGTTTGTTTTGTGTTGTAATAAATTGAGAAAGTATTATGCTTTTTGTACCAAGCAAGAAAAGTAAATTGTATATATTGTGTGAAATAAAGCAAATGTTAAGAAAAAGCCGTCTAAAGTTAAAAAAGGCAAGGACAACAAATAAAATAAAATAAAAAATTTAAAATTAGTTTGGTTTCGTTTTCTTCCCTACTTTAAGCATTGAGGACAATGCTTTGTTCAAGCTTGGGGGGGAGCGTTACTTCGTTTTTGTTTTTATTGAGTGTCGGTGTCGAATAAGCTTGGGGGAGATGGAATTATTGGTATTTTTGTTTGATGTTTGGTGATTTCTTGAGTTTGTTTTTGAGGTTTGATCACCCTTTTGCTTCACTTAGGAAATATCACCAAAATTTTCAAATTTTTGCCCCGCCTTGACCCTTAGCCTTACGTTACAACCCTAGTAAAGACCCTTTGACTTTAGAGGGGTGAGGTCAATGACCGGTGGAGGGAGATAGATTTCAACCCTATGGAGAGAGTATGCATAGTTGAGATGTCGGGATGACCTTATGATTCCACATAAAAAATTCTTTTTCCGATTCCCTCGAGGAATCATGAGGAGCTAACTAAGGGATGATTTGAAGCTAGTGGAGAGAGCGTGGACCGTCTTGGATGGGGCTAGGGCGGAGAGTGAAATCATTAGTTCTCTATGCTTAGCTTAGGTTTGTCTTTTTCAACCATGAGCATCTTGGAACGTTTATTCCCTCATTTAATTAAGAAAGGTGAGCATTCTTTGGTGCATGTCTCTATGTTTTGAGTCCGAATGGAGCATTTTCTATCTAAAAGCTTGTTTGGTTTTCTTAAGCCTTGTCATGTCATGTTGGTCGTGGTTGTGCTTGCTTTTTGTTTTTGCTTTTCTTTTTCTTTTTGTTTTGCCTTGGTTTTGTTTAGAGTTGTGGGTTAAACTCTTAGGACACCCTCACGAGAGCACACTCGTCCTCTAGGGCGATCTAGGGGTTTAAAGGGCTTGTCATTAGTTGCTAAAAGTGACCGTGATTCCTACGAAAGTGAGTTAGTGTACATTCTTGTCTCCTTTAGTGTCTTAGTTTTGCTTGAATAAATCATTCTCCTTCTCCAGTGTTTCATGTTAATTTGCTCGAGGACGAGCAAAAGGTAAGCTTGGGGGAGTTTGATAAGTGACTTTTATGTCACTTTTAGGGTGTTTATTGAGTCGTATTCCGGCTTACTTTCCAATAATTTCACCCTTTTTATCCTTTATTTCTATTATTTTATTATTCTTGTCTTTTATTCTTTATTTTGAGTATTTTTGTAATTTTCTATAGTTTTTAGTTTATTTTCGTGTTTTATTTTATTTTTCTTTCTTTTAATGTTTGTAGTTTAAGTCGTTAGTTTATATTTTTAATAATTTCTCTTTTTATCTCATTTTCTTATTTATTTTAGTTTCGTATTTTATTTTATTTCTTTTCATTTAATTTTATTATTTCTTTAGTTTTAGCATTTTATTTTATTTTATTTTACTTTATTTATCTTATTTTATTTTACTTTATTTTATTTATTTTATTTTCTATTTCACCCTCGTGTTGTTTTTGGTTGTAGGCGCTCCGGGTTTCAAAGTCAAGTTTGTGTTCGGGGTCCAAGGTTCGAGCAAACTTCACAATGCCCCTAACCGATCTAGCTGCTGCCCACCTCTTAACCTACACCACACCATCCCTTAACCTCCACCGCACCATCTCCCCTGCTCCAACACACACAACATCACTTCCCCTGCTCCCTGCTCTCCCAATTCACCACCAGCCCTCACAACACCACCTCACAACCCTAACAACACCAACATCGCAACTCCACCAATCCCAGCCACGCAGCACCTCCAACCAGACCAGCTTCCACCTGCGACCACAGCCGCGCCAGCCGCCCAGCCTAAACACCTCTGCCACCAGTCGATACCAACGCAATCCCACACACACACTCACCAATTAAACCCCGCAACACCAATTAAACCACCAGCCACAAAACCCTGCTCCTCCCAATCGCACCGAAACCACCCAACCTCACCTCCCATTTCACCACCAATTCGCATCTCCAATCGCACCAATCGAACCAAATTCACAGCAAGGAGCAACCCAGACCTCGCGGCCGCGCAGCCCTGTCAGAAAGCGCACACAATTGAGTCCAAAATCAGAGTCGAGGCAGAAGCTTTGCGCGTCCTCTGTGCGACCTCTGTGCGGGCGCGCATTCGTGGGTCAATCACGAGCTTTTCACGTGATTTTTAATGAGAATTGAACGGCTTTGATTGATGCTTGATTGATGACGATGAGGATTGACGGTGGTGATTGAGTGATAATTGATGATGCGTGATGGTGATGATGGAAAGAAAAACAGAGCAGCCAAGATCGAAAGAGAAAGAAAGGGGGAAAGCTGATGGTTTTCGTGGGTTTTGGGGAATTTGATGGGTTTTGTTTTGCTTTCCTTTTTCTTTTCATTTTCTTTTATTTTTAGTTTAGTTTTATTTTTGGTTTTTAAGTTTAGTTATTTTAATTATTTTAGTTTAGTTTTTATTTCTTTTTAGTTTTCTCTTTTACTTTATTTTATTTAGCCTTGTATTATAAATACCCCTTTGGGGTTATTTTCTCTCAACTAACACTTAACATTTTTATTTTTAGATTAGATTAGATAGTTTTTAGAGAGAAAAAAGTAGATTATTGCTCAATTTTCTTCCAAGTAATCAATTTTGGTCAAGTTTAATTTCCAATCAAGCAATTCCTTCAAGTTTTCATCTTTCATTAATCCTCTCTCTAGTAATCTCTAATCCTTTCCTTTAGCTTTATTTATTTGCTTTATTGTTGCTTATTTTTGTTAGTCTTTTTAGTTCATCTAGTTATTATTGTTTTCATTGTTTTTAATCATGTTTTGTTTTGTGTTTCTTGAATATATTTTTGGTTTTGCTATTATGTTTAATCTCCTTTCTCTAGGCTAATCTTTTAGCTAGGGGAAGGGGGTGGAAAATATGTGTTGAATGTTGGATGAATGATGATAGTGGATTGATTACATACCTTAAATTGATGAAAGATATGATTTTTATTGACTTGAGATTATTGTAGCACTTTATTTGATTGCCTTCTAGTTTAAATGCATGAAAATGATTTGAACTAGATTTAGATCACCTCTATTTTAATGATTGCATGAGAATGAGTTGTTAAAAATGGAGTTCCATGTATTGTGCCCCTTTATTCTTTGGTTAGCTTGTGCCTAATGGGATGCATGAGAATGATCCTAATTAGCATAGACCTCTTTCATTGATTTGCCTAGACTATTGCATGAAAATGAATTGTTTAGGTAGGATCTTGTGTTCTTTGGCATGTTCTTCATGATAACTACGATCATTCCCCTTTTTTCTAATCATGTTTGACACCCCCGTATCCCTAGCGTTGTTCTTTCTTGATTTTATTCGTCTTTATCTTTGCTTATTCATAGTTTTAGTGCTTTTTATCCAATATATCAACAAAAACATTTCCCCTCTTGACTCTTGCATTAGTGATATTGATGTTGGACGAGTGAGCTTCCTTAGTGGTTCGACCCTTTACTTGCCACTAACTAGTTTAGTGTAAGTTTAGGCATTATAAATTGTTAATTTGATTAGGGTTAGTAGAACCAACGACCTACTTAATCCCGATCAGTAGGTGATTGTGGATGATTGTAGATGAATGAAAACGAAGTTTTTATGACGTTATTTATAAAGAAAATCAGCCAAAAAGATAGATAAAATATCAAAACAAAGTTCTGACGCAAATAAAATCTGATTAGCGCCAACGCTGGCTATTGGCACCAGACGCTAACATCAGCGCCAGGCGCCAATGCTAGAGCCAGGCGCCAAGCGTAGCGCCAGGCGCTACCGCTGGCGTTTGGCCCTGATTCAGAAATTCACGCGTTCTCTTAAAATCATATAAAAATTGTCGTACAGGAAGATAAAATCGTATTTTTCCTCAAAAATGATCTTTGATTTTATTTAAAACTCTGAAAAGTCAACAAAAGTCAATTTATCAATGCTAATTGAATTAGGAATGAAAAGAACCTTCTAGAATAATCTAGAAGTCTAAAACCATTCCTAATTGCATTAGGAATGATAAATCTATATAAGGCCCTCTCCTAGATCATTGGGCCGCATATAAGGCTCAAACCGGGCCAAGTTCACTAAATTGGCCATAACTTCCTCAATATTCATAAGAATTGGGCTTATAATATATCGTTGAAAAGCTCTTGTCAAGCCCCATCCAACTACACTACTATTGGACCCATATCATGGACCAATTGGATTGGCTATTTTCTTAAAATAAGTTTTCAAAAACAGAGAGAAGAGAAAAGAAATTAAAACTTTCCGCAACACTAAACTTTCCACACTTTCGCTTCATTCGATTATGATTCGACGTGAAAGTTACTCATCACCGGGATTGGTTTTTGGGAGACACAAATGGGTGTCTACAATAACCACCATAAATATGCAATTAATTTTCAAGGTTAGAAAGACTTCAAAATTTTTCGTCAAAACGAAAAATCCCTCAAAAAATGCATTTTTGGTGGTTTTTTGGCTAAAAACCGAGTCCTACAAGGGTAAAATCATTTCCAAAACGCCTTTTCCACCAAAAATTCACTATTTTTGGGTCGAAATATGGGTTCGGGGCTGATGACAGCTTTAATACGAGGTTAAAATAAATAAAATGAGCTACTAATCTAATTAGCGACTCAAAACCAGAAAAACTAAGCCATAAAAACACCTTGAAAAATATTATGATATTAAAAATAAACGAGCGAGGCTCTGATACCGCTGTTGGGGTTTGGTGAGTCCGACTCACCGCGGAAACAACCCTGACCCAAAGAACCACTCGCAATTAATAAAACCATAAAACATTTCAAATAAACATAAAAGGATAAAATCGGAATTTACCTTTGAAGCGTGCTTCGCCCTCAAAGTCGGGCTCTTACTTGAAAGCTTAAGCTCCGAAAAAACGCGAGCCTCCTACGGAAATCCACCCGCAAAAACTACTAGCGAATTTTAGGTCCATTACCTCGAGGTTAGCGAGGTCTGACCAAAACCCGAATATTATATGAGTTTAAGAGTTTTTGCTAATGCAATGCTCTATTGAACTCCTACTCAAGCAAGGAATTCTCATGCCATGCTTTGGCTATTTATAAGGAAGGATAGCTTATGAATTCCACTCATCTTTCAATGTGGGACATTTCATAAAAAGATCTCACATGGAAAGATTGATGAATTCAATCCTTAGTTAAATAAACCAAAGAACAAGTAACAAGTGTCACATGGTTAGGTGAGGACCACTTTCCTACTTGGTCCCCAAGGCATTTCACATGTAATGTGAACTAACCATGTGTCACCCAACCTTGAGCCCCAAGTTGGGTTCGGTTGGGCCATTTTATTTTGGTTCGTGTCCATGACCCATCGCCCCGGGTCCATGGCCCTTGCCACATGTGTCGCCACAGTGGCGCGCTGCCTACGTGGCACGCTGCCACTTGGCGGCTGCCAACGTGGTTGCCATGTGTGCTGCCACATGGCGTTTTGTCATGTGTGCTGCCACGTGGTACGCTTCTATTGGGCGCGCTTTCCTAGCCTTTCGAGTGGCTAGGATTTTACTTGTTACTTGAAGCATTTTCCCGTCTCGCCAAATCCTAAATTTTTCCTTCACATTTGAGATTCTCTGACGCTCGGTTTCGACGCTTCAAGCTCGAATTATCGACGTCTAAATATTAAATACTCGGGCAACGAATTCATTTCTTCCGAATTAATTCGTCGAGTCTGTTCGTTTACTGCTAAGGGTGTGACCCGAAGGGTTCAGTCAAGATTAAGATGTAATATTAATTATGCATTAATATTACTGATCGCAAGCGGCCTCCACCTAGGCATTCCTATCACTTGAACTTACTGAATATATTAGCTTTCTAATAATTCTGAACCCACTAACGGAATAGTACACTTGTTCGAAGAACACCATTCCTTTCAAGTTGTGTGTTGATAGGTAATTGCATGTTAGTGTGTTAATTACGCTTATGTACTCAGCTTTGCTGATTGTGTGTTTTGTGTGTTTGTTGGCTATCTTGGCCCTATGATGACCCATTTTTAATGGAGAGTAGTGGAAACAAGTAAAGAGAAGTTTTTCATGCGATGAAGCATATTAATGAATGGGCATGAGTGAAGAGCGAATCACACTAGTTTCTATAAGTATATGATGTGTTAATTGCTTTATTTATTTATGATATTATTATTTATGTATAACTAACACAAAGTTTTGGAATTTAGTTTGGTTTTAATAAGGACCTATAATGGTTCCAAGTTGTAGGTTGGTTTTATTTTACATCGTTTGACTTTTGTTTGACTTTACTTTCGTTGATTGACTTTTCAAGTTGAATTGTTTTGAATGGTTTTGAAATTAGTCTTCCGTTGTGGGTCTTTGATAATTGCCTTAGCCGTTTTCACGGTGGCAGTAATGTATAAGATATTCCTATTTAAAGTTTTAAACAGGGCAAAACAAGTATTTTAAAAGAAACGAATTTGTAGGTTGTTACAACACTTGTGGTACTATCATTCACTTCGATCCTCTAGTGATAGGTGACAAGGCGTATATGCGGGTTTGCTTTGGTGCGCTGCCTCAGTTTTAGTACTCATAGTTTTCCTTTTGTTGCTTGTGTGTTTGTTTAGGCATGTTTGGTTGTTTTTTTTTTTTTGTTCTCTTAGGTTGTAATTTGCTTTTATTTATATAGTTCTCATTGTAAATATAAAAAAAAAAAAAAAAAAAAAAAAAAAAAAAAGAATGAAAAAAAACTGTACTTGTGCATATTGTAATCAATTGCTATTTATTGCACTTTTATGTTTAGCAGGAAAATCCATGGCTAATGTAGTCGATTGAGTCATTGCTTCTCATAAATGTTGTTGCTCCGGGACGAAGTGTTTTTTTTTTCTTTGTGTGTGTGTGTGTGTGTGTGTGTGTGTGTGTGTGTAGACTGCTAGCCTTGTAATTTATAAAATATTTGTATTTAATGTATGATGCGAAATTAACATAAATTTTGTTACCATGGTAAGTTCTATAAGTATATATATGAAATACGTAGCAAATTGTACATAAATTTGGCTACAGAATTGTTTTTATTTTTAATTTTAAAAAATGACCATTATCAGATGGCCGAATTATATGCCAGCTGCAAATACATACTATTAGCAGCTGGCCATATTATATGCCAGCTGCAAATACATACTATTAGCAGCTGGCCATATTATATGCCAGCTGCAAATACCATACTATTAGCAGCTAGCAAAATTATATTCCAACTGCAAATAGGTATTTTTAGCAACGAGCTAGTTATTAGCCAGTTGCAAATAATACTTTTTTATGTTAAGCAAAAGACTATTTGCAACTGGCTAATGAGTACGCTAGTTGCGAATAATGACTATTAGCAGATGGCTAATAATATTTCTATTAGTAGCCCCCGCAATAGCAGCCCCATGCGTAAAAGTCTTTTTTTGCAAGGTGCTAATAGCGAGCGTTTTTTCCACTAGTGTTAAATCGATATGAACCTAAGTAAACCCATTCACAAACCAACCCAATTATGACCTGGACCATTTATTATCCAAACCATTAACAACCCAAACTAATTTGAACACGTACCTACATTAACCTGGGTAAACTCGCTCCCTAACCAACCCGTTTCAAACCTATCCGATTATGACCCGTCGGGCAATTTAAATGATTTCTATCCTACCCATTCCAAACCGAATTAGTTTAAAATCGAATCAAAATCAAACTGTCAAATCGTTTTGAAAGCTAGTCTCACGAGTTCTAAACTAATTAATATTGCGATTACTTTGGAGTTTTAAGTTATAGTAATCAAAGGCTAAGAAAAGAATTTAGTTGTATCCATTGCACGAATTCTGAACTAATTAATATTTCAAATTAGTTAATTAGAGTTTTTAAGTGTAGAAATTAAAGGCTATTATATAATAATGAATTTTGTTATATCCATTCCACGAGTTCTTAACTCTTTAATATTGAGAATAATTTAGGGTCTGTTCACAGTTATTGAATTGAGCTGAACTTATTGGAGCTGAACTAAACTGAACTAAGTTGAAATGAATATTTTATGAGAGAAAGAAATTAGGAGCTGAACTGAACTGAAGAACTAATTAGAGCTGAACTGAAATGTAGTGAACTGAAATTAAGCTGAAATGAACAGCCCTTTGAGTTTTTAGTTGTAGTAATCAAAGTCTAATAAGAAATGTAATTAGTTGTATCCATAGCATGAGTTTTGAACTAATTAATATTGCAAATAATTTAGAGTTTTTAGTTGTAGTAAACAAAGCCTGATAATAAATAAATTTAATTGTATCTATTGCATGAGTCCAAATAAATAAATATTGCGACCATAATATGGAGTTTTTAGTTGTAGTAGTAATTAAAACTAATAATAAATAAATTTAGTTGTATCCATTGCACGAGTTCTAAACTATTTAATATTACGAATAATTTAGAGTTTTTAGTTGTACTCTCTTTGTCCTTTATTGATAGTCTCTTATGGCCAATTTTAAATCCCAAAATGATAGTCTCATTTGCTTTTGTCAAGTACCATTAATATTAATATTTTTATCAAAATGCTCTCTAATTTGCAATAATATTTGTGCAAATTTAACTTCTCCATGTAAATTTTGCTTTTCCATATACTTTTATTACTTTCTCTCTCCACTTTTTCGCATGCTCAATGTAAATTTATCTTTTCTATGTACTTTTATTACTTTTATTTATGTTTATTAATTCTCGTGAAAATTGCTAATAATGGACTATCAATAAAGGACGAAAGGAGTAGTTAATAAAGCCTAATAATTAATAAATCTAGTTGTAGTCATTGCACAAGTTCTAAACTAATTAATATTGCGAATAATTTGGAGTTTTAGTGGCAGTAATCAAGAGCTATTAAGTTAATACTAGGGCTTGCCCATTAAACATGCCGAATAGAAGGGTAGATAGTCTATTCACCCAACATACAACTTACACATGAAGTATATACTTTTTTATGCCTAATGTATAGTCAATGAAAAAGTAAATTTACCTTTTTAATGCACTTTTATTTATGTTTATTAATTACCGTGAAAATTGATAATAAAGTACTACCAGTAAAGGACGGAAGGAGTACTAAATAAAGTCTAATAATAAATAAATTTAGTTGTATCCATTGCACAAGTTCAAAACTAATTAATATTGCGAGTAATTTTGTGTTTTAGTGGCAGTAATCAAGAGCTAATAAGTTAATACCCGGGCCCGCCCATTAAACATGCCGAATAGAAGTGTAGACAGTCTATTCACCCAACATACAACCTACACATGAACTATATAAATCAAGGCTATATTGAAGATCCAAATTAGTAAGGTTATATTGAAGATCCAAATTAGAGCCGTGATAATATTTTCCACTCATTCTCTCTGGCCTTTTGTCCTACATTGTAAAGAATATGTGGATTGAATTTTATTCCCAAGTGTCACATTTGCCAAATTTGTCACTTTGTTATATGATTAGACGATATGATGGTCCTCATATTTGCTTTTACTTATAAGATTTTCTTACAACAATAATACCACAATTTTTATTAGTTTGATATTACTTATTGGATATACCAATAGTTATCTTGTTCATCTATCATTTATCCATGGCAGAAAGCTACTCTTCTCAACTTCTTGATGCCATGGACCGTCTTTGGTTCCACCAAATCATTTTGTCGCCGGAACCAAGTTTAGTACTTACCTCGAGTAATGCCTTACAATCATGTACTAGTTCATCGTCGGAATCTTGTCAATGGGAGGGTGATGTTTTATCATCAAGCTCTTTCTCTCAGGTAATGTTCACAGCTTCAATTTATGCTTCTATTCCATATTAGTAGCTTGATAATGTAATTTGAATTAGTCTTGTCACAACTTATTCATGCTAGCTATTGTCGTCCAATTACATAAATTAAATATTTTGAGTAGGAAAGAGGTTCAACAAAATTGTGTTTAAAAGGATCTGTTCATTAAATCCCAAAAGAAATGACTTAGGGCTTATTCACATTTGCTGAAATGAATTGATTGGAGGTGAACTGATTGGAGCTGAATTGAAATGAATTGAAATGAAAACAGGTAAAATGAATATTTTATAAGAGAAGGAAATTAGGGTGCTATATCCAAGACTAATTCAAATTACATTATCAATAAGGTGGTGAATAATTAAAAGAATAACTCCTTAATCCTAATTATTTACTTTGTATATGGTTTGATTTGTTCACAATACTTGTTTTTTCGGATTTTTCACCACATACTCTTGAATTTTTTTTGTTTATTCACCATATACCCATGATTTTTTTTAATTCACCATATACCCCAGAGTTGCTACAAAAATTCACCATATACCTTTAAAAACAACAAGATGAGTGAAATTTGGTTAATTATGCATCGAAACTACCTTAAATCTCTCCCTCAGTCTCCGAAACCACTCCTCTCCTTTCTCCAACCCCTGATACCACTCCAAATCTCCATAATCATATTTGTATGATTCATATGAAGACAAAAAAGGAAATTTGAGATGGTTTTAAGGGTGAAAAAAAAGGAATGTGTGTGATTTTGGAAATAAGGTAATGCATTTAGGGTGGTTTCCGGTCATAGTTAACCCTAATGACTAACGAAGTTAACAATCATTAATCATTAAGGGTATACAGTGAATATTTGAGAAAACTTAGGGGTATACGATGAATTTACAAAAGTTCATGGATATATGGTGAATAAACAAATAACTTATGGGTATATGGTGAAAAAACCGTTGTTTTTTTGTGAAATTAGCCAAAGTAACTTAGTTGTGTAGTTGTGTGATCTTTAACCGAAGAAAGTGACTTAGGGTTTGTTTGGCATTACTGTGGTTTTTCTGTTTTTTGGTTTTTTGTTTTTTAAAAGTATATGATATATGCCCCATAATGAATCAAAAAATATTTAAACTTATTAAAATCATGATAATTTTGAAAACTAACAACTGAAAAATAGAAACATCTTTTTTTGTTTCTTGTTTTTGGTTTAAAAAAAAAAAACAGGAAACTGAAAACCAAAAATGATGCCAAACAATCCCTTAGTTATTTCATTAATTTTAATCATGCAAATCACCCAATGGAATCAAAATCATTGCCTCATAGTAAGCTTATCATATCTAACTAGCTTTTTGACTCGTTTAATGCACGGGTTGTAACTTGGGTTAATTATTTTTATATGTAGATATGCTTTATTTCTATAACTTAAATGGAAAACAAAAAAAGAGTGAGGATTGAACAGTGAAATAAGATGAAGGAATTTAGTTAGATATATATACATACAGATTGTGGGATATGAAATGACATACTTCCTCCGTTTTTTTTTTTTATTATTGCACCATAGGGGTTGGGTGCAAATATTTTGGTAGTGGAAAAAAGTAAGAGAGAGAAAGATAAAAATACAAAATTGCCCATGTGACATATTGATAAACTAAAATGTAAGTGTGAAAAATCAAGGGTATATTGGGTATTTGTAGTGTGAACACAAATAATTTTTTTCCTAAAGAGGAAATGGTGCAATATTTGTGAAACTTCCTATAAAGGCAAGTGGTGCAATAATAACAGAACGGAGGAAGTATTAATTAAGATTATATTTAAAGTCTATGAGATGAAAAGACAATCTTTATTATAATTCATATATTTATGTAATGCGTAGTATTATTTTTATTTATTTTTTAATATAATAGATTTAATGTGTAGTTGTGTACTAATTAGTTGAACTTTATTTATAATGTGGAAATGAAACACTTCACTTTCTTAACTGAATTTGCAAGTTGTGGAATGCATAAAGACTTAAATATAAATATTAAGGGAGGTGACATGTGACATATGGGGTAATAAGTGACTTATGATGCCACGTGTCATTTGAAAAAGTTGTGATTTGTGTTTTTAAATAGTAAATATAGAGTATAGATTAGATTAGAGCCACTTTTACCACATCAACAACATATTTTTCAAGATTTCAAGTTCTCAATATAGGTTTGTGTCAAAAAAAAAAGTTCTCAATATAGATAAACCAAAATATTATCCATATGTTCCGGTTTACTTGCCCGTAATCAATTTCAAAAGATGTCAAGATTTATGTAAATAAAAGTGTGGGAAAAAAAATATTTATGTGATTAGGAGTATTAATTAACTTATAAGTCAATTTGTACGATGTCAAGACGATATATCTACAGAGTATTAATTAGTTTGTATATTTCATATTGAACAGAACGATTGCAATAATGAAGTAGAAGACAAGAGACAAGACGGTGATGATGATAGTCGTCTTGGAAGGGAAAGATTATCAAGAAAAAATTGATTAGCAAAAAAATTAGGTCACAATCATCCTCTCCATGGATTGAAAGACCAAGAAAGAGTTCAAGTCTTTCGGCGAACGCAGGCCCTAAATTGCAAAAATTCCTAAGTTGTAGCAGATTGCATGATCTTGAGCTAGAAGAGCTAAAAGGGTTCATGGATCTAGGATTCCAATTTGAAATGGATCAACTTAACCCTCGAACTATGAGAGTAATTCCGGCCTTGCAAAGAGTTGATAAAAAGTATGGAACAAGCATGTTTGATGATATAGAACCTCAAACCGAAGAGAAAAAGAACAAAGTTGTGGAGCCATATTTGTCCGAAGCATGGATGATAAAGAGACCAGACTCGCGTTGCTAAGGTTGAGAATGGCAAGGGTTTCTAGAGAAGAAGAGATGAGAGAATGTCTTAAGCTTTGGGCTAGAATTGTTGCATCAACTGTGCAATCTGATTAGATCTCTATCAGTTTATTTTTACGTCTATCTATTGACTTGCACATAGTTTTGACTCTTTGAAATAATATATATATGTGGTTTGTTTTAAAATTAAAAATTATATATTAAAAGAAGATAATTGCCGATGAATAATTTATTCAAAAGTAATGAGAAAAAGTGAATTATAAAAAAAACAAAGTGGAAATTCTAGGTGGAGAAAGGTATTTTAACAATGCATAAAAGCTTTGAGTTCCGTTGTTTAGAATTGTTGCGCTTAAAAAAAATAGTTGTATATGAAAGTATTGCACAATAAATAGAGGAATCAACATTTTTTTTTTTGGAGTATTCAAATATGTTTGGAGGAGTATGTGAATATAAACTATTTTTGGTAAAATTACCCCGCCGTGTGGCCCAATGAGAATAGGACACGTATCCATCCCATATTGGTCTAAATTGAGCCACTAGCAAGATGGCATGTGGAATCCACTGTCATCAAAAGGAATGCAACCTTCAAAGGCCCAATTCTCGAAAAGCCGCCAAAAGTGTGGGTAGCCCACCAAATCTAGGTCAAATGACCTATGTAAGGGCACACTTTTCTAAATGACCCTATAAATAGGGAGATTTCCCCCATTTGTGGGACACATTGATATTATTACAATAGCACTGACATTTTCTTATACATCAGAGGAATCTCCAGATCTCGAAATCCGAGAAGATCTCACCTTTCCCTTTTTCTGCACTTCTTACTTACTCCATCACGTTCTAACTTGATCGTTGGAGGCGGAGCTCCAACCACTCGAAGTCTCCGTTGTTTTGCAGGTACTGGCGCTTCTCAACCAGTCTTCGACTTGTAACTCTCCCGAGGGACAAAAATACCCAAAACATTTGGCCCCATCTGTGGGAGAGTACCTCAAAGATGGTTTAAGAGTCTGTACCACCTTCTGACCTCACTATTAATCAGCCAGAGGTCTTCACTGACCATGAGGATGAAGATCCTCAAGTAGAGACGTACATAGCCAAAGATGGCACTCCCATCAGAAAATGCATCGTCCCAGAGATACTCTGGAGATGGGTGTAAGCCAGGCGGGTACAAGGAGGCCACTGGCCTACCAGAAGGGGAAACCCAAATGGCAACCGGATCCGCCCTAGTCACCCGGGACGAACTCATGAAATTCATGACTAGTTTCAAGGGTGAAATTAAGGATCTGATCACCAAGAGTAAGGATGGCCCAAGCAAGGGTCAGTCAGTAAGGAAGACTCCTCCAGAAATGAGGAAGCCCGTCAGGGATAGGCAACCAACTCCGCATCCAAAGGAAGAGGCAGCCGGGACCCTTGACTGGTCAAAAATTCTTTTTCCCCAGAAGAAAACAAGAAACCCCCGCCGGGGTGAACAGTGAGTGGGTAACAAAATATCTACTCCTGATGACCGGGAAATCATCACCCGTAGGAGAATTCAGCAGCTGTCTAAGTTAGCCTCTACCTTGAGCTTTCCAGACAACTTGTCAAGAATACATCAGCAGGGAATGTTCAATCCTTGCATGAGAGCCATACAGGCGATAATACCGTCCACTCTGGCCCTCAGATGATTGGGAACGCACCGTACGTAACTCATATGGTCTACGGCCCGTATTCTCCTCACTTCATGCAGCCGGCCTTGTATGGGGGTCAGGCGGCATTTAACGTCCAACCTTTGGACTGGAAACTCCGATTTCTCAAACTTGGTGAACAAAATTCTGCGTACACCAAGGAGATAACCGAAGCCCCACAGCTGGCCAAGGTTAAGAATGTGATGGTGGGTGCTTATGATGGTACCACCAACCTAGAGGACAACCTTATGGCCTATTCTAACCTCATGCACATGTAGGGGTTGGAGGATGCCATAAGGTGCCAGTGCTTCCCGACTACATTGAAGGGTATTGACCAACAATGGTTTGGCAACTTGCCAGCCGTGTGCATTGATACCTTCAGGAAGCTTGCCTTCCTGTTTGCCTCCAACTTCTCAATGAACATCCCTGCCACGAAAACCAGTCTCGATCTGAGCACCATTCGGCAGGGAGACAAAGAGGGGCTTCGATCCTACGTCAGGTAGTTTAACCTGGTAAGAATCCAAATCCAGGGGCTGTCCAACGAGGTAGCCTATACATACTTCTTCAAGGTTCTGAAGGACGGGTCGACCTTTAATTTCGACCATGTCCAAAAGAGGGTTTTCACCCTTCAAGAGGTGTTGATAGAGGCGGAGAGCTTTATCCAAGCTACCGACCTCTGCTCGTCCCGCCATCAGTCGAACTCTTAGAGGTCCAACAAGAAAAAACAGAGTCAGCCCGCTCAGCCGACTCAGAAAGTTGAAGAGAGCAAAAAGAGAAAAGAAGTTGGGGCGGTTGAGGATCCTGATTAGCCGAAGAAAAAGAAAGAATTCAAACCGAACATCTCATGATATGAATTCAATAAAGACTGCTACACCAACTTTACAGAGGTGAAGGATCGGATGACCATTGAGAAGCCGAATCCTATGAAGAGTTTTGTTCAGTCGCCGAACAAGAATAAATTCTGCCACTTCCATCAGGAAGTGGGCCATGAAACCAACGACTACTATAGTCTCAAGCGGATGTTGGGCAGTCTGGCAGATAAGGGCTTGCTGAAGTCCTATGTTTTGAAATCCAAAGCGACTTCTAGGACGAATCTAGGGCAGTCGTCAAAAACTGTCCAACCTACTAGTAGTTCGAATACCGACAAGGATCTGGTCTACACTATAGCAGGAGGATTCGCAAGTGGTGGCCCAACCATCCGAGGCACCAAGGATCATCCGAAAAGGATGATCAATTCAGTTGATAATGGCCAGGCATCCTCCAATGGAACATTCCCAGATGTCCTCATCACTGAAAAGGATCGGGGAAAAGTTCGCTAACCGCATGAAGACCCAGTCGTAATTGAATGCAAGGTCGCCAACCAGCTGGTTGGCCGGATCCTTGTAGACACGCGTAGCTTCTCTGATCTTATCAACTACAAGTGTCTGTCCCGGCTTAATTAAAAGCGAGATGGCCTACGTGACATCTCCCATCCATTAGTTGGCTTTAGAGGAGGGGTCATGCACCTAGTCGGAAAAATTGACATTCCCATCCGGCTGGGGGAGAAGGGACAAGGGCGACAAATGGTCGTATGTTTCCTGGTGAATAAAGAGCTAACCGCCTACAACATTATTCTTGGACGACCCACTCTGAACAAGTGCAAGGCCGTCATCATCCCAACTCTCATGCTTCTTAAGTATGAAAGGGATGATGGCACTGTTGGCTCCCTCAATGGGGATAAGAAGACGGCAAGGGAGTGCTATCTCTCAAACGTCAAGCCGACTGCTGTAGCAGCCGGTCAGCTGAAGGAGCCAATAGACCTTGACGATGTCAAGTTCCCTGATTCACCCCCTCCAACATCCTCAAAGAAAAGAAAAAATGAAAATCTAGTGGAGGTGAAGAACGAGAAGAAATAGCAATCCCTGAACGGGGAACAGTTAGATGATCTCCGTCCCCAGCCGGCCGGAGAACATGTTGATATTCCTCTTGACGACAGCCGTCCAGAGCAAACTTTTAAGGTGGGGACAGATGCGTTTGAAAGGTTGGGTGCAGACTTTCACCACCTTCTAAAAGAATTCAAAGACATCTTTGCCTTTGAAGTAGAACATATTCCAGATATCAGCCCGGATCTCGCTGTCCACAAACTTGTCGTGGATCCAAAAAAGAAGCTCATTCGGCAAAAGAAAAGAAATCACGGTGAGGAAAGAAGTCACACGGCAGCTGCCGAAGTTAAAATGCTGCTGGACGCTGGGTTCATTCGGCCATGTAACTTCCTTGATTGGGTGGCAAATGTTATGCTTGTAAAGAAGCCGAATGGAACCTGACGTATGTGTGCTGATTACACAGATTTCAACAAGGCATGTCCAAAGGACAGTTATCTGCTCAAAAAGATCGACAACCTTGTCGACTCTACAGCCAGCTATGCCTTGATGAGTTTTATGGATGCTTATTCTGGCTTCCATCAGATACCCTTGTGGAAAAAAGATCAAGAGAAGACGACCTTCATCACAGATCAAGGGTTATTCTGCTATACTGTGATGCCATTTGGTTTGAAAAATGCGCCTGCTACTTTCCAGCAAATGATTAATACGGTCTTCATTAATCAAATTGGAATGAACGTAGAGGCGTACATTGATGATATGATAGTCAAATCTAAAATCCAGGCATATAACCTTGTTGATCTCTAAGAAACCTTCACAACACTGAGGCGGCATAAGGTTATGTTAAATCCCAAGAAATGCGTCTTTGGTGTTTAGTCAGGGAAGTTTCTCGAATTCCTGATTGATCAAAGGGGGATAGAGGCTAACCCCGAGAAGATACAGGCGATCATTTCCAAGAAATCACCCAGCACTATCAAGGAAGTTCAGAAACTAACTTGTTTCCTGGCAGCATAGGGAAGATTTCTCAACCGGTCAGGTGACAAATGCCTTTATTTCTTCCAAGCAATCAGGATGAAGACTAGATTTGAATGGGAGGAGGTGCCAAAAGTTAAAAGAACACTCGCACTGTTTGCCAAGTCTAGTTAGCCCTCTGCCCAAAGAGACGTTACATGATCTTAGCCGTCTCAAACCATGTCCTCAATGCTATTCTCCTTGCTGAAAGAGACGGCATCCTGCTCTCGGTCTATTTCATTAGCCATGTGCTCCAAAATGCAGAAATCCAGTACCCCATGGTTGAAAGTTTTGGCCTTGCCCTTTACATAGCAGTCAAGAAGTTGAAACCATACTTCTTGGCGCATCCGGTTGTGATATACACAGATCAACCCCTCAAGTGGCCTATGTCAACTCTGGAGTCATCCGACAGGATGCTAAAATGGGTTATTGAAATTTAAAGTCTTGAAATCACTTACGGACCAAGAAAGGCAGTAAAGGGTCAAGAGTTCGCCGACTTCATTGTTGAAATGACAAGATCGGTTCCACCAGATAATATTAATCAGGTTTGGAAATTGTACGTGGACGGGAGCTCCACTATGAACGGTTGTGGTGAAGGAATTATTTATTAGTCCCCTGAGAGGGACAAATTTGAGTATGCACTGTAGTTTAAGTTCCAGGCCTCAAACAATGAGGCGGAGTATGAAGCCCTGCTAGCCGGCATTCGCATGTGCAAGGCGGCATGGGCAACCAAAATTGACGCCTACTCTTATTTGCAATTGGTCGTTAAACAATACCAATGTAAGTATGAAGCCACCCATCCGGCTATGATCAAATATCATCAGGCTGTCAAAGAGGAGACAAGGACACTTGAAGAATTCCATCTGAATCAAGTGCCCAGGTGTGAGAACAATCGGGAGGATGCATTGTCCAAATTGGCATCCTCCGCATGCTGTGATACGCCTCGGTCAGTCTGTTGGGAATTTCTGAAAAAAAGAAGTATAAATTAGGAACCCATTGGAGTTCTTGACCGAAGCTCCACCTGGATGGATGGCATCCGGGCTTATCTGACAGACGACACGCTTCCTGATTCACCACAGGAATCAGCTGTCATGAAAAAGCGAGCTGCAAACTTTGAGATAAAAGATGGAGAACTCTTCAAAGCAGGTTTCTTAAAGCCTCTACTGAAGTGCGTTACCCCTGAGAAAGGGAAGGAAATTCTCAAAGATTTGCATGCGGGATACTGCGCCTCTCATGTAGGCGGCAGATCATTAGTCGTCAGAGCCAGGCGGCATTACTTCTGGCTTACTTTGGAGTCGGATGCCATGGAGATGGTCAAAACATGTGACAAGTGTCAAAATTTGGCAAGCTAATCCATCGTCCGGCTACTGACCTGACAGTAATCCACAGCCCAGTCCCGTTTGCTAAATGGGGCATGGACATTTTAGGTCCGTACGCGCCTGCTCCAGGGAAAAAGCGCTATATCTTAGTGGATGTGGATTATTTCACCAAGTGGGTTGAAGTAGAGGCGGTCAAATGCATGAAGACAAAAGATGTCATCTCCTTCATCTGAAGAACATTATCACCCGATTCAGGGTACCTATATCTATGGTATATGATAATGGACCTCAATTTGAGATGCCTCAGCTCAAAACTTGGTTGGGAGATCACTAAAATTATTTTTCATCAGTTGGCATACCCTAAGAAAACGGCCAAGTTGAAGCCTTCAAACAAACTCATCTCAAACGACATTAAAAAGAAAATTGAAAGAGCCGGAGGTTTATGTGCTGTGGATTAATTCATGTCCTATGGGCCATCCGAACAACTACAAAGGGGGAAACAGGTGAAACCCCATTTCTCATGGTCTACGGTGCTGAAGCCTTATTGCCCATCGAGCATTATGATCCGACTCTATGAGTCATGATATATGATGAAGAGGAAAACTTGGAGGCCATGAAGTTGGCATTGGGCTCACTCCTAGAGCACAGGGGCAATGCCGCCTTGCATCATTAGATTTACCATCTGAAAATGACTCGTGCCTACAACAAGAAAGTACACAAGCGCCCTTTGAAAATTTGGGACTTCATGTTACGCAAAATGGAGGCAACCGGTAGGGCGATTGAGCTTGGAAAGCTGACTCCTAATTGGGAAGGACCCTACCGGATTTATGAAGAAGTTAGAAAAGGTACCTACCGCTTGAAGACTCAAATGGTAGGCGCCTTCCCAGAACTTGGAATGTAGACAACCTCAAAAAGTACTACTTCTAAGTGTTGTAAATATTTGTAAATAGAAAGCCTATCAATGAAAAGCTGCTTTTTGTATCAAAATTACTTTATCTATTTCTTTATATACATGCGTCTTATCACATGTGCCACCTGTTTGATTTACAGATGGTACCCCTTCTCTTAATAACTTGAAATTCAAACTGGAATTTAGCTACTAACATCCAAGTAATGTGTTGCCAATGGCCGGATAATAAGCTAAACACAAAAAGTTTAGTGGCTATATAATTGTCTTTCAAAAAAGGATATGAGGCCAATGGCCGGATGGTTTCCTGCTCCAATGTGAAATATGGCGTCCGGTGACGCCCCTCCGAGTGTTAACGTCACAGAGGGCATTCTATTGTCTATTTTTCAACTACATACAGACGGCAAAAATTGAACGACCTAATTGGTCAACTCATAGCTGCTTGACCATAGAAATCTAAAGAATGACTAAGACAGCAGAAATCGGATGTTAGACACATCAATCGGCGGCCTACTAAAGGTCTAACTTAGATTACCTCGCGAAATTATACAAGGCAAGCAAACATTGAGTATAATTGGATTATGGCCACCAACCTACACAGACGGCTAGTTTTAAAATTAGCCTAAGTAGGATAAATAAGTCTCAGAAACCCATCTGAAATGGGTTGAGCACATAACACTTATAGAACTGCCTGCTATTATGATAGAAGGTTAGCAGGCGGACAAGTACAAACTTTACTTCTTAGTTCATGCAACTTGTAATATTTGTTGCATGATCACTCATCCAGACCCATTTGAAATAGGGTAGGTGCAAAAGGCTGCCTGGAAAATATAGGACCGCCTGTAAAAGAAGTATATCAAGCGGACCGATTCTAACTTTACATTCTATTTCATTTCACTCGTAACACTTGTTGCATGAACAGCCATCCGACCATGGCAGAAAGGTGTAATGACCGCCTGCAATAAGAACCGGCTGCTCGATTGGCCACGCTTGGCTTGGGGCAATCACCTTAGTGATTGATTGACTCGAAAATCAGCCATACCCCCATCCAGTATCACACATTTTCAAGTCAATCAACCAACTTGTAAATCCAAGCGCACGGCCGTCCTGGGGCAAAACCTTTCGGTATACCATCCAAACACAATCAAATTTCAAAAAATAAAATACAAGTGTTAGAGACCAAGCGTATGCATTAAAAATCGACCAATTGGCCGAATGATTCATCATTAAAAGCTGACCCCTTGGCTAGCCAAAATCAAAGTTAAATTGTTAACCTGCTAAACAGCCGCTGATAGAAAGAAAAAAGAATATGTTGGTTAACCTGACTCCACAGTCGGTAAAAAGACAACAGTTACTCGGCACGCAGGCCGGAAATGTATTTGAAATGGCCATTCGGCCATAGAGAGATATTAAAATTAGTCAGCTTCAGGTGAGGACTGGGCTTCATTTTTATCCTCCACTTCTTCATTGGCCAGATGTTCTCCATCCACTTCCTTAGCCTCGTCCTCATTCTTGTCCGCCTCGCAGCCATCTGCTCCCTGGTTCACCTGAGCATCCAGATCCTCTGTAGCTTGCTTAAAACGATACTCCAAAATGGAGTAATTGTCCTTAGGAAAGGGATCATTCCACGCCATCCTCATGCGAGTGACGCAGTTGGCCTCATTTTCCTCAATGAGCAGCCTCTTCTTCTCCACTACCTTGGCGTTCTATTTGGATGTGTGTTGCTTTTCTTGGTTGGCTAGCTTGTGTTGAAGTTTCTCATTTTGGCGCTTGAGACCCCCGTCTCTTTGCCAACATCTTGAAGCTCTTCAACCTTTTCTTTAGCCGCCTCCAGCTCAGCTTTCATCTCAGTCACCCTCTTCTAGGCCGCCTCCAAATCTTTCTTCACTTGCAAATTCGCAGCCGCCTATGAGTATAGGATATCTTGAGTCAACAACTCAGTCTTATTTACATCAAACATGGCTTTGTCAAGATTGGAAGCGGTCCTTAAGTTGACAGCCCTTACCTCTTTTCGCTTGTCATTGAATGGTTTTTTAAGACCATTAACTCGCAGCATGGCCTACATCCGGCCAAAAGAAAAGGAATGTTACTATACAGTCGAAAAAGGCAAGGGTTGGAAAATAACTTTAAAAAATACCTCTTCCAAATTTGCAAGGATAACATCAAAGTTCAGGGAGCAGGCTCCTTTAATAGAGTCACGCTCTTCAGCAGAGACAATGGTGATCATATCCTTGGCAATCCGCTTAACATCCAGCGCCTGGAAAACATTTGCACAATGAATACTTGGTGAGAGGCTAGCATAGATACGGCCAATAGACCGGCTGGTTTCGGAGTTGGTTGGAGAATGACTATAAGTCTTAACCCTATAAGGGTAAGGCAAAGAATCAAAGGCGGAGGTACCTGGGATGACGACCATATCCTGGGCATTCTTATCCCTCCGCCTATTGGAAAGGCCACCTGGAGAGTCGGCGGCCCCACTTGGAGGTTTGTCCCTGGTCAACTTGGACTCCTTCGCCTGTTTAAGAGCAGCCGTGGAAGCCGGCCATTTGCCGCCTGTAGAGGGTTGCGATTCAGACTGGCTTGCAGACGGATTGTGAGCAACGATCTTCCTCCTCTTGACTGGAGTCTGGCCCTTATCCAGAGCCAGATGCTTTGGGGGCTTTAGCCCAAGCGTTGGCAGAACAAGCGGCTTCATCGACCCTTCCTGAAAAAAGGCATAACTTTGAAATGAGAAGTTTGAAAAAGTGCAAATGGCAAGAAGAGGGACGTAGAGAAGCTTACATGCTCAAGCTGCTCTTTCTTGAACATTTGGTTCTTATGCTTAACCATCTGATGGTAATCTGAGGCGCCGCCTCCTGCTTTTTTTTCGGATCTAGCTGAGACATGACTTCTTTTGCAAAAGGCTGAATGAGATGTAAGTAAAAAAAAAACAAACAAACAAGCTATGCAAAAGACTCATGTGGCTGCCCACCTCTTCCCTTCTCACAACTGAGGCCACAGGCGACCAGATAGAAGGGATCAACTAACTAGTTAAACTCTAGGATATAACTTTTGGAGAGAATCTCTTTCTTAGTCCCCTCTTAACAGTTTTTACTTCGACTTGAAAAATCCTAGGCATCAAAATCTGATCCCAGCCTTCATCAGACACTAGCGCGAGGATGGCTTTCTGACCTAGCGGATAGGGGTTTTGGTTCCAAGAGTTGTATTTACTGTTCCGGATTGTATCAGGGGAGGAGATGATGTAAAACTTGTTTCTCAAATCATTCCATTTATTTTCTTTACCCAAAGTCATCACGTAACCTTTGTTACATGACAAGGTGAACAATATGGGGTCGGCTGATTGGGGAGCTTTGCTTAGGTAATGCATATGGGCGAAGGCCTTAAAGCTAGGATCAACTTCCTACACTCTATAGGCGGCTACAAACCCTAATATATTAACCCAAGATTTAGGTGCTAGTTTCCATACCCCCAGGCGGTACCCATTTAAGATCCTTTTAATAGCCGGATCCAATGGGAATCTAAGGTCCACCTGTATTGTGGCCGCATAGCACCCAAAGCATGAATCTCCATAGCTCTGGTCAAGCGGCTAGACGACTGCGTCGTCAAGGGCAAAAATGTTTATTTTGTAGCTGGCACCCATGACAAAGGTGTCCCGGAAATCCTCTAAGTTTTTCCGCATGGTTCTTTGGGTAGATGCGGATATGTCGGTGAAGTGTGGAGTGAATTTTTCTTGAAGGGAAGAAGAAGTTTCTTCTTAGCCTTGCTCTACAGAGGCGGCTTCTCCTCCAGATGCTTCTTCAGCATTCATAGGCGGCTCCTCTTCACTTCTTAGACCGCTTGTGTTAGCATCCGAATGGGATTAGCCCTCTTCAAAGCCGGATGCCTCATCACTTGTATCATTCTCTGGTCCACCAAAAATCGAGTCATCCGGCATTATTGGGATGCCGGATGGATAGTAAGAAACTTTACTCCGGGCACCCTGATAGGACTTTTGTCCTCTTCATCACTAGGCGGCCGAGCTGTCCTTTTTGTTCTACCCATAGTTTCCTGCACAGACACATACGGATTCGTTGTCGAGAGCAGTTCAAGACAGGTGGCACCCCTAGTTCTAGATTCAGCCGTCCCAGGTGACCGGCTGACAGCTATCCTTGGTCGTGCCATGTGTGTTTGTGATACCTTTTTTTTTTAAAAAAAAAAAAAGAAACAAACAAAGGCGAAATGAATGTAAACTGAATAGAGAGAGAAAGAGCAGGCGACTACCTTAAAGAGGTACTGCTGGAAGTTGATCAAGCCAACTGGTCAGGCGGAAAAAAGCAAGCGGTAGGCGGAAGCGTTTTTTCAAGAAAAAGTCAAAGATTCTCTCAGATTCTCTCAATGATTTTTTCGTAAATGAGGGAAAAAGAGAGGGGCAAAGTGTCTATTTATAGAGGGGTAATTCTAGGGGCATCCTGGTAATTTCCCCAGAAGGTGAACAGTAATTACTATTCCACCAGCACATGAGTGAAAAGTGTCACAGATGCCACGTGGCCCGCCACATAACATCTGTGTGGGGCAAATGTTTTGGGTAAAATAACCCCGCCACGTCGCCCAATGAGAATAGGACACGTGTCCATCTCGTATTGGTCTAAATTAGGCTACTAGAAAGATGACACGTGAAATCCACTGTCATCAAAAGGAATAGCGGCCTTCAAAGGCCCAATTCTCGAAAAGCCGCCAAAAGTGCGGGCAGCCCACCAAATCTAGGTCAAATGACCTACGTAAGGGCACACTTTCCAAATGACCATAGAAATAGGGAGATTTCCCCCATTTGTGGGAAAGATTGATATTATTACAATAGCACTAACATTCTCTTACATCAGAGGAATCTCTTGATCTCGGAATCCGAGAAGATCTCACCTTTTCCTTTATCCGCACTTTATACTCACTCCATCACGTTCTAACTTAATAGTCGGAGACGGAGCTCCAACCACCCGGAGTCTCCATTGTTTTGCAGGTACATGCGCTTCTCAACCAGTCTTCGAGTTGCACTACTAGAAATAGGCTAAATTGCGACGGAATACTTACGACGGACATGTTTTTCCGTTGTTAAGGTGGATATTTTCGACGGAAAACATTTCGTCGCAATTTAGCGACGGAAAATTTCAATTACGAGGCATTTTCCCTCGTAAATTTTACGACGGAAATAAATTCCGTCGTAATTATAAACTTCCGACGAATATTCCGTCGTAAAGTGATTTGCGACGGAATTTATTTCCGTCGTAAAATTCATTGTCATTTTTGAAAATTAAAATTCTATCCTTGACCTAAAAAAAAGGGGGAAAGAAACGCAGAGAGAGAAAGAGAAGGAGAGAGAAGAAAGTCGCGGCGGCGCTTAACCGTTACGCCGGCGACGCCTGCAGTCGACGCCCACCAGCCGCCGAGAACGAAAGAGAGAAAGAAGGGTGAAAGAAAGAGAGAGGAGAAAGAGAACGAGAAAGAGAAAGATAAAGAGGAAGGGAGAGTTGTCGTGGCAGAAACAACCGCCCTTGTGGTTTCCGGCGACGCCGCCGCGTCTAGGTAAGTGTGCGCAATTGGTCAATTTTTTTTTTTTTATTTTGCAAAAAAACCACCAACGGCTAACATATAACCACCACAACGCAGCCTATGTGCCGCACCTCCGTCCCCTAGCCGTGACTGAACCACCTGGCCGTGGTTGTTTCCGGCGACGCCACACCTCCGTCCCCTGACAGTAAGTTGCCTTTGCTTTCCCTCTTTTTTTTCAATTTAATTTTGTTTACTTATAAACCCTTAATTATTTTATTTTATTTTTATTTTGTTGTAGGATTTGTACAATTTTGTTGGTTTAATTGTTAAAAAGAAGTGCAGATCTAAAGGTTAGTTACATTACAAACCCTAATATAATGTATGTGTGTATCTTACTTTGGTTGTTAGATAGTGTGTTGGATTATAATTAGAATGTATTCAATAACTTTTAGTTTGGTTAATTTAGTTTAACATAATGTAGTTTAGTTAAGTTTATGTTAATATAATGTGTTTTAGTTTAATTTATTTTAATATAAAGTATCTTATTGTAGTTTAGTTTTTTTAGAAATATGTTAGTTTAATTTAATATATAAAACGGTAGTTTGGTTTGGTTTAGTTTAATATGATATATTAGTTTACTTTGGTTTGGTTTGATTTGGTTTATATTAATAGTATGGTGTTATGATATGTTTCTCTTGTTTAGTTTAATCTTGATATATTTGTTTAATATTATGTATGTTAGTTAAGTATATATATTTTTAAATAAATCTTATAATTAATTAATTGCTCCCTTGATCTTTAAAAATAACAATGTTAGTTTGGTTTAGTTTAGTTTAACATAATGTAGTTTAGTTAATTTTATGTTAATATAATGTGTTTTAGTTTAATTTATTTTAATATAAAGTATCTTAATTTAGTTTAGTTTTTTTAGAAATATCTTAGTTTAATTTAATATATAAAACGGTAGTTTGGTTTGGTTTAGTTTAATATGATATATTAGTTTACTTTGGTTTGGTTTGATTTGTTTCTCTTGTTAAGTTTAATCTTGATATATTTGTTTAATATTATGTATGTTAGTTAAGTATATATATTTTTAAATAAATCTTATAATTAATTAATTGCTCCCTTGATCTTTAAAAATAACAATGTTAGTTTGGTTTAGTTTAGTTTAACATAATGTAGTTTAGTTAATTTTATGTTAATATAATGTGTTTTAGTTTAATTTATTTTAATATAAAGTATCTTAATTTAGTTTAGTTTTTTTAGAAATATCTTAGTTTAATTTAATATATAAAACGGTAGTTTGGTTTGGTTTAGTTTAATATGATATATTAGTTTACTTTGGTTTGGTTTGATTTGTTTCTCTTGTTAAGTTTAATCTTGATATATTTGTTTAATATTATGTATGTTAGTTAAGTATATATATTTTTAAAAAAATCATTTGCATAATCATATGCCTAGATACCTGCTCAAGGCATACACATTAGGAGTATGTCTTGAATAGTCCCCGGTTGGGACTGTCCTTGTACGTTTATTCTCACTTAGGTGGTGAATGTATTCCTTTGTTTTAATTCTAAGGAAGATCCTTGCTTGTCCTTTCTCTACAATGTTCTCTAGGTACATATATAGGTGTTTCTAATCGCCTATATTGTGTACTTGGGGAACTGTAGGGAGATGCTACCGGATTTTCCATAGAATTGAAATTCTGGCATACATTCACTAGTGAGATTGAACGTACAAGGATGGGTTAGGTTGGAGTGATAAGGACCCTTGGAAATCATTTCTCTTCTCATTTGCATTTCCATAACAGTTTGATCTATAATTAATATATATTGTGCTTTATGACTAATGTGATTAATGGCATATGTGTTAGTTGTGTAGAACTTGTAATCATGAAACGAAAAGAACGTAGCTGGATGTACGAAAGGAAGGTTGCGAATTCTATTAATCCTGAGTTCTTGAAGGGGGTAGATGAATTCCTTAAATATGTGGAAGATCATCCCGAGAGTAGCAACCCGAATGAAGTTAGGTGTCCATGTTTTAAATGCAAAAACAAACGTCTTTGGGATCCAGATACGGTCAAAATTTATTTGTATCGCAGCGGTTTTTTACCTAATTACTATGAGTGGATGTGTCATGGGGAAGGGTTTCCAGGAACTCGTAGAAGGCAGTCAAATGAATATCGTGAAATGGTTTTGGATGCCTTTGGTCAGTCTCAAGATCAAGGCCATTCCGAAGAGCCACCTGTTTCATTAGAGGAGGAGCCTAATGCATAAGCCAAGCCATTTTTTGATTTGTTAAGGGCTTCTGAACAACCGTTATACGAAGGGAGTTCATTGTCTGTGTTAGAGATGGCTTCTAGAATCACTAGCCTAAAGTGTGAGTATAATTTGCCGCACAGATGTGTTGATGGATTTGCTTCTTTGGTTAATGAAGCGATTCCTAACAACAACCACATGGCCGAGACATTCTATGAGGTCAAGAAAATTGTTAAGGGGTTAGAGCTGCCCCATGAAAAGATTCACGCATGCCCGAAAGGATGTATGTTGTTTTGGAAAGATGATGCTCAATTATCTACATGTAGGGTGTGTGGCAGCGACCGATACAAGTAGACTTCTAAAGGTAGCTTAGTGCCTTTGAAAGTTCAATTTTATTTCCCTATCACACCTAGGTTGCAAAGGCTTTTTACAACTAAAAACATTTCTGAGGAAATGACATGGCATGCTAAAAATCCTCGAGTTCAAGGCACAATGGCACACCCTAGCGATAGTGAAACGTGGAAACACCTAGATAGTTGCTTTCCTGAGTTTGCCTCTGAACCTCGTAATGTTCGACTTGGCCTATGTACACGGATGGATTTGCTCCACATGGTCAGTTTGGGGGACAGTATTCATGTTGGCCTGTCATTTTGACCCCTTATAACTTGCCTCCGTCAATGTGTATGAAAAGACAGTTCATGTTTCTTTCGTTACTCGTTCCTGGTCCTAAAAACCCTAAGGGCAACTTGGATGTTTACATGCAACCGCTCATACACGAGTTGAAACAGTTGTGGGAAGTTGGGGCAAATACTTACGATATTTCGAGAAAACAAAATTTCAATCTTCGAGCAGCCATCCTATGGACCGTTAGTGACTTCCCGGCTTATGGTATGTTATCTGGTTGGACCACAGCCGGTAAGAAGGCTTGTCCATATTGCATGGAGAAAAGCAAAGCATTTTGGCTCGAAAATGGTGATAAGGTTTCTTAGTTTGATTGCCATCGTCAATTCCTTCCGACAAATCATCCTTTTCGAAATAGTAAAAATGCATTTTGTAAAAACAAAGTCGAAAAAGGTTCACCACCTCACATCATGTCATGAGAGGAACTTTGGGAATGTGTGAAAAACCTTCCGAAAGCAACAGATGGCCCCGAGGCACTGAAACGTCTCAAGAATGCAAAAAAAGGGTGGTTCAAGCAAAGCACTCTATGGGACCTTCCATATTGGAAACATCTGCTTGTTCATCACAACTTAGATGTCATGCACGTTGGAAAAAACTTTTTTGATCAGTTGATTCACACTATAATGGACGTGAAAAAGCTATCTTGTGACACGCCATCAGCTCGGAATGACATTGCTAAATACTGTAAACGGCCCTAGCTACATCTTCAAGAGGATGATAGAGGAAAAGAATTCATGCCAAAGGCTCCATTTTCTCTTGACAAGGCTCAGAGAAAGGTTTTGTGTGAGTGGGTCAAACAGCTGCGGTTTCCTAATGGTTACGCTTCCAATTTGAGCCGATGCGTTGATTTGCAATCAGGTAAGTTACATGGAATGAAAATTCATGATTGTCACGTGTTCATGGAGAGGTTGTTGCCCACTACTTTGAGAGAATTGCTCCCTACCCATATATGGAATGCAATTACAGAGATAAGCCAATTCTTTCACGATTTATGTTGCTACACAATTACAATTAGCGACATGAAGCGATTGGAAAAAAACATAGCTGAGATCCTGTGCAAGCTTGAGAAGGTTTTCCCCCCATCTTTCTTCAACTCCATGGAGCATTTACCAATTCATTTGCCATATGAGGGCAAGTTATGTGGACCTGTTCAATATCGGTGGATGTATCCTTTCGAAAGGTAAATCAAAGGTCCTTTCTCAACTCTTACTTTCATCTCTTTCATTGCTTTTTGTTACTTATACTTCTACGGCTACATAAACATAATTACAGGTTCCTCAATCACCTGAAACGAAAAATTGGTAATAAGGCTCGTGTTGAAGGTTCCATATGCAACGCTTATCTCACTGAAGAGATATCAAACTTCTGCTCCAATTACTTTCAGCCCTTAGTTGACACAAAAACACGAGATCTAGGTCGAAATGTGAATGCTGATGTGGAATCTCCGGCTGACAACGATGAAATCCCAGAGCTGTTCACGGTGGATAAGGGTCGTGTGTCAAATTTGGGTAAAACTTGGTATTTAGATGACAAGGAACTCGAACGTGCTCATTTGTTCGTTTTAAGAAATACCGGCATTCTTGGTGAATACGAAAGGTATATATGTTTAGGATAAACTTTTGAAAATCCCTTAAATTTAATATAATTGCTGCAATGATTAACCATGTGTCATTAATCTATTAGGCAGTTTGAGGACTACATTCTTAGTACTCGAACTTATTTGCGTCGAGAAGATGTCATGGAGAAATGCGAAAGTGAATTCCCTGATTGGTTTCATCACAAGGTGATAATACTTTTCGAACATTGCATATCGATTAATTTGTGATAATATAATATAATATCTTTCATTTCAATTAGTGTGACATTTGATTTCGTAACGGTTATAGGTGAGAGAACAAAAACCAAGTTCCGATGTGTTGCGAGTATTGTCTATGAGGCCTTTCAAGCGTGTTCGAACTTGGAACCAGATATTTGTCGGTGGCTTTAATTTCCACACACAGTCCTATGGCAAACACAAATCTACGATGAATTACGGGGTGTGTGTCTCAAGTGAGGACGGTGGAGAGTACTTTGGCATTTTAAACGACATAATTGAACTTGTCTACACCGGTCCCGAAAAAGAGTACAAGACTATTTTGTTTAGTTGTAGTTGGATGGATTGTGGTAAAGGAATCAACATTCATGAACAATACAAGCTTATCGAAGTAAATCATACTAAGAAGTATCCCAAGTTTGATCCATTTGTCTTATCTTACCAAGTGTCTCAAGTGTATTATGCATCTTACCCTAGCCTTAAACGTGATCGGGTTCAATGGTGGGCTGTATTTAGAACTCAAGCAAGGTCGGTGATTGATGCTCCGGTGGATTTAGAGTTTTTGCAGGGTCCTTCACCACAAGTACATGCAACGCTTTGTCCACCAAATGACATTCCAGACTATGAACTTGATAGTGATGATGATGATGACGATGGCTTTATTATCTCAAGCGATGAAGAAGAAGAAGAAAGCATTGGCTCCAGTGATAGTGACGAAGAAGAGGACATCGATGTATTTTTAGATGACACTAGTGATAGTAATAATGATAGTGATAATGATAGTGCTAGTAGTGATAAGAGTAATGAAGAGGAGAATATGTAGTTACTCCTTTAACTATTGTCTTCGAATGTTTAGTTTTTAATGACTACTCGGACTTGTAATATTGCATTACATTTTTGGTCTCATTTTATTATTTTAATGTCTTATGGATCTAATTTATGAATTTACAATGTGCGATCATGGTACTAACAACTTTTTCAGGTGGTCATCATGGGAGGAGGAAATAAAGGAGAAACGTCCAAGAGGAGAAAGACTAAGGGGAAATCTCAGGTTGTACGTGTTGACGAGGATGAGTCAATGGAGGAAGAGGAGGCACATGATTTGGGGGCCTCTCAAGAAATCGTCAATCGGAGACAAATTCCTAGACATGTACAAGGGAAATAGGAGCAACAAGAACAGGAGCTACAGGACCCGCATCCTAATGACTTGCTAGAGTTGGACCCTTCCACACTTTGGTGCGTATGTATTTGTATAATGAAATATCCTTAAATTCGTATTTACTTTGATAAAGTGAATTTGTATTACTTTAACCATGTTTTGTTCACTTTTTGTTGATTATCTACTTACATGAATGTCTATCCTTTATTATAGGTTTGATGATATCCCGGTGAAGAATTTGCTCTCTGACTCGCTAACCGGCTACTATGTTGAGCCTTGGAGGAATTATGGAGAGGTTGATGAAGATTCGAGAGAGCACTTTTGGAACTTGTTCAGCGTATGATAACTTTAACCTAACATAATACATGTTTTATAAATTATATTGATGGAGTTGAATTTAGTAATAAAGACATTTTCTTGATTTGCAGAAAAAATTCAAGTGGGCACCTGAGTTAAACAACCAAGTGAAGGACACTTTCGAAGAAAAGTTTTCAAATCGCCTACGTGACACGTTCTACAACATCACACACAGGCTGAATGGTCGCAGACCAAGATGGCTTAATAAGGATGTCCACGAAGGCATGATGCGAATTGTTGCCACCGATCCAGATTATAAGAAGCGGTCGGAACAAAACAAGAAGAACCGAAGAGGCGGATCCATGGAAAATGTCGATGAACCGACCCACTTTCAAGGTTCAATGTCATCTGTACAACATGCAAAAAGGATGGTAAGGTTCCTACAATATGTCCAGTAACAATTAAGTCATTTGTCTGTTAATGAATTTTGGTAGGCTAACATGTTTTCATTGATTTTCTGCATGAATATATAAAGGCTGCAAAAAACCAAGGCCAATTACCAAATGCCCATGATCTTTTCTTGAAGACACAGTTCAAGGAAGTGCCTGGAAAAGGCCAAGTGGCTGCCAACAACAAAGCAAAAAGGATTGCGGTAAACACTTATTATATGAGTTGATATATGGCAAATTAGCAAAGTAGAACTCATTATATGCTTATTTGGATGATTTTGGATGAGTTAGGGTCAAAAATTAACATATGTGCTTATTTCTCTTAATTTCTATCCTTATGCACCTAAAAGTATGTGATATTGGAATGTTAGAAGAAAAAACGAGTCCATTTGCTTGAAAACATAGAAAATAGGCATGGTTGTAGCCATATAGCCCAAATTTGGATGATTTTGGATGAGTTAGGGTCGATATTTCACATATGTGCTTATTTCTCTTAATTTCTATCCTTAGGCACTTAATACTATGTGATATTGGAATTTCAGAAGAAAGAACGAGTCCATTTGCTTGAATACTTAGAAAATAGGCATGGTTTTAGCCATATAGGCCAAATTTGGATGATTTTGGATGAGTTAGGGTCGAAAATTGACTTAAGTGCTTATTTCTCTTAATTTCTATCCTTAGGCACTTAAAAGTATGTGATATTGGAATGTTAGAAAAACGAACGACTCCATTTGCTTGAAATCTTAGAAAATAGACATGGTTTTAGCCTTATAGGCCAAATTTGGATGATTTTGGATGAGTTAGGGTTGAAAATTGACTTATGTGCTTATTTCTCTTAATTTCTATCCTTATGCACTTAAAAGTATGTGATATTGGAATGTTAGAAGAAAGAAAGAGTCCATTTGCTTGAAAACTTAAAAAATAGGCATGGTTTTAGCCATATAGGCCAAATTTGGTTGATGTTTGATGAGTTAGGGTCGATATTTGACATATGTGCTTATTTCTCTTAATTTCTATCCTTATGCACCTAAAAGTATGTGATATTGGAATGTTAGAAGAAAGAACGAGTCCATTTGCTTGAAAACATAAAAAATAGGCATGGTTTTAGCCATATAGGCCAAATTTGGTTGATTTTGGATGAGTTAGGGTCGAAAATAGACATATGTGCTTATTTCTCTTAATTTCTATCCTTAGGAACTTAAAAGTATGTGATATTAGAATGTTAGAAAAAAGAACGAGTCCATTTGCTTAAAAACTTATAAAATAGGCATGGTTTTAGCCTTATAAGCCAAATTTGGATGATTTTGGATGAGTTAGGGTCGATATTTGACATATGTGCTTATTTCTCTTAATTTCAATCCTTATGCACCTAAAAGTATGTGATATTGGAATGTTAGAGGAAAGAACGAGTCCATTTGCTTGAAAACTTAGAAAATAGGCATGGTTTTAGCCATACAGCCCAAATTTGGATGATTTTCGATGAATTAGGGTCGATATTTGACATATATGCTTATTTCTCTTAATATATATCCTTAGGAACTTAAAAGTATGCGATATTGGAATGTTAGAAAAAAGAACGAGTCCTTTTGCTTGAAAACTTAGAAAATAGGCATGGTTTTAGCCTTATAGGCCAAATTTGGATGATTTTGGATGAGTTAGGGTTGAAAATTGACTTATATGCTTATTTCTCTTAATTTCTATCCTTATGCACCTAAAATTATGTGATATTGGAATGTTAGAAGAAAGAACGAGTCCATTTCCTTGAAAACATAAAAAATAGGCATGGTTTTAGCCTTATAGGCCAAATTTGGATGATTTTGGATGAGTTAGGGTCGATATTTGACAAATGTGCTTATTTCTCTTAATTTCTATCCTTATGCACCTAAAAGTATGTGATATTGGAATGTTAGAAGAAAGAACGAGTCCATTTGCTTGAAAACTTAAAAAATAGGCATGGTTTTAGCCATATAGGCCAAATTTGGATGATTTTGGATGAGTTAGGGACGAAAATTGACTTATATGCTTAGTTCTCTTAATTTCTATCCTTAGGAACTTAAAAGTATGTGATATTGGAATGTTAGAAGAAAGCACGAGTCCATTTGCTTGAAAACGTAGAAAATAGGCATGGTTTTAGCCTTATAGGCTAAATTTGGATGATTTTGGATGAGTTAGGGTTGAAAATTGACTTATGTGCTTATTTATCTTAATTTCTATCCTTATGAACTTAAAAATATGTGATATTGGAATGTTAGAAGAAAGAACGAGTCCATTTGCTTGAAAACATAAAAAATAGGCATGGTTTTAGTCATATAGGCCAAATTTGGATGATTTTTGATGAGTTAGGGTCTATATTTGACATATGTGCTTATTTCTCTTAATTTCTATCCTTATGCACCTAAAAGTATGGGATATTGGAATGTTAGAAGAAAGAACGAGTCCATTTGCTTGAAAACATAAAAAATAGGCATGGTTTTAGCCATATAGGCCAAATTTGGATGATTTTAGATGAGTTAGGGTCGAAAATTGACATATGTGCTTATTTCTCTTAATTTCTATCCTTAGGAAATTAAATGTATGTGATTTTGGAATGTCAGAAGAAAGAACGAGTCCATTTGCTTGAAAACTTAGAAAATAGGCATGGTTTTAGCCATATAGGCAAAATTTGGATGATTTTGGATGAGTTAGGGTCGAAAATTGACTTATGTGCTTATTTCTCTTAATTTCTATCCTTAGGCACTTCAAAGTATGTGATATTGGAATGTTAGAAGAAAGAACGAGACCATTTGCTTGAAAACTTAGAAAATAGGCATGGTTTTAGCCTTATAGGCCAAATTTGGATGATTTTGGATGAGTTAGGGTTTAAAAATGACTTATGTGCTTATTTCTCTTAATTTCTATCCTTATGCACTTTAAATTATGTGATATTTGAATGTTAGAAGAAAGAACGAGTCCATTTGCTTGAAAACTTAGAAAATAGGCATGGTTTTAGCCATATAGGCCAAATTTGGATGATTTTAGATGAGTTAGGGTCGAAAATTGACATATGTGCTTATTTCTCTTAATTTCTATCTTTAGGAAATTAAATGTATGTGATATTGGAATGTCAGAAGAAAGAACGAGTCCATTTGCTTGAAAACTTAGAAAATAGGCATGGTTTTAGCCATATAGGCCAAATTTGGATGATTTTGGATGAGTTAGGGTCGAAAATTGACTTATGTGCTTATTTCTCTTAATTTCTATCCTTAGGCACTTCAAAGTATGTGATATTGGAATGTTAGAAGAAAGAACGAGTCCATTTGCTTGAAAACTTAGAAAATTGGCATGGTTTTAGCCTTATAGGCCAAATTTGGATGATTTTGGATGACTAAGGGTTGAAAATTGACTTATGTGCTTATTTATCTTAATTTCTATCCGTAGGAACTTAAAAGTATGTGATATTGGAATTTTAGAAGAAAGAACGAGTCCATTTGCTTGAAAACTTAGAAAATAGGCATGGTTTTAGCCTTATAGGCCAAATTTGGATGATTTTGGATGAGTTAGGGTCGATATTTGACATATGTGCTTATTTATCTTAATTTCTATCCTTAGGCACTTAAAAGTATGTGATACTGGAATGTTAGAAGAAAGAACGAGTCCATTTGTTTGAAAACTTAGAAAATAGGCATGGTTTTAGCCATATAGGCAAAATTTGGATGATTTTGGATGAGTTAGGGTCGAAAATTGACTTATGTGCTTATTTCTCTTAATTTTTATCCTTAGGAACTTCAAAGTATGTGATATTGGAATGTTAGAAGAAAGAACGAGACCATTTGCTTGAAAACTTAGAAAATAGGCATGGTTTTAGCCTTATAGGCCAAATTTGGATGATTTTGGATGAGTTAGGGTTTAAAATTAACTTATGTGCTTATTTCTCTTAATTTCAATCCTTATGCACTTTAACGTATGTGATATTGGAATGTTAGAAGAAAGAACGAGTCCATTTGCTTGAAAACTTAGAAAATAGGCATGGTTTTAGCCATATAGGCCAAATTTGGATGATTTTGGATGAGTTAGGGTCAAAAATTTACATATGTGCTTATTTCTCTTAATTTCTATCCTTAGGAACTTAAAAGTATGTGATATTGGAATGTTTGAAGAAAGAACGAGTCCATTTGCTTGAAAACTTAGAAAATAGGCATGGTTTTAGCCTTATAGGCCAAATTAGGATGATTTTGGATGAGTTAGGGTTGAAAATTGACTTATGTGCTTATTTCTCTTAATTTCAATCCTTATGCACTTAAAAGTATGTGATATTGGAATGTTAGAAGAAAGAACGAGTCTATTTGCTTGAAAACATAAAATATAGGCATGGTTTTAGCCATGTAGGCCAAATTTTGATGATTTTGGATGAGTTAGGGTCGATATTTGACATATGTGCTTATTTCTCTTAATTTCTATCCTTATGCACCTAAAATTACGTGATATTGGAATGTTAGAAGAAAGAACAAGTCCATTTGCTTGAAAACATAAAAAATAAGCAAGGTTTTAGCAATAAGGCCAAATTTGGATGATTTTGGATGAGTTAGGGTCAAAAATAGACTTATGTGCTTATTTCTCTTAATTTATATCCTTAGAAACTTAAAAGTATGTGATATTGGAATGTTAGAAGAAAGAACGAGTCCATTTGCTTGAAAACTTAGAAAATAGGCATGGTTTTAGCCTTATAGGCCAAATTTGGATGATTTTGGATGAGTTAGGGTTGAAAATTGACTTATGTGCTTATTTCACTTAATTTCAATCCTTATCCACTTAAAAGTATGTGATATTGGAATGTTAGAAAAAAGAACGAGTCCATTTGCTTGAAAACATAAAAAATAGGCATGGTTTTAGCGATATAGGCCAAATTTGGATGATTTTGGATGAGTTAGGGTCGAAAATTGACATATGTGCTTATTTCTCTTAATTTATATCCTTAGGAACTTAAAAGTATGTGATATTGTAATGTTAGAAGAAAGAACGAGTCCATTTGCTTGAAATTTAGAAAATAGGCATGGTTTTTGCCTTATAAGCCAAATTTAGATGATTTTGGATGAGGTAGGGTTAAAAATTGACTTATGTGCTTATTTATCTTAATTTCTATCCTTATGCACTTAAAAGTATGTGATATTGGAATGTTAGAAAAAAGAACGAGTCCATTTGCTTGAAAACTTAGAAAATAGCCATGGTTTTAGCCTTATAGGCCAAATTTGGATGATTTTGGATGAGTTAGGGTTGAAAATTGACTTATGTGCTTATTTCTCTTAATTTCTATCCTTAGGCACTTAAAAGTATGTGATATTGGAATGTCAGAAGAAAGAACGAGTCCATTTGCTTGAAAACTTAGAAAATAGGCATGGTTTTAGCCTTATAGGGCAAATTTGGATGATTTTGGATGAGTTAGGGTCGAAAATTGACATATGTGCTTATTTCTCATAATTTCTATCCTTATGCACCTAAAAGTATGTGATATTGGAATGTTAGAGGAAAGAACGAGACCATTTGCTTGAAAACTTAGAAAATAGGCATGGTTTTAGCCTTATAGGGCAAATTTGGATGATTTTGGATGAGTTAGGGTCGAAAATTGACATATGTGCTTATTTCTCTTAATTTTTATCCTTAGGCACTTAAAAGTATGTGATATTGGAATGTTAGATGAAAGAATGAGTCCATTTGCTTGAAAACTTAGAAAATAGGCATGGTTTTAGCCTTATAGGCCAAATTAGGATGATTTTGGATGAGTTAGGGTTGAAAATTGACTTATGTGCTTATTTCTCTTAATTTCAATCCTTATGCACTTAAAAGTATGTGATATTGGAATGTTAGAAGAAAGAACGAGTCTATTTGCTTGAAAACATAAAATATAGGCATGGTTTTAGCCATGTAGGCCAAATTTTGATGATTTTGGATGAGTTAGGGTCGATATTTGACATATGTGCTTATTTCTCTTAATTTCTATCCTTATGCACCTAAAAGTACGTGATATTGGAATGTTAGAAGAAAGAACAAGTCCATTTGCTTGAAAACATAAAAAATAAGCAAGGTTTTAGCAATAAGGCCAAATTTGGATGATTTTGGATGAGTTAGGGTCAAAAATAGACTTATGTGCTTATTTCTCTTAATTTATATCCTTAGGAACTTAAAAGTATGTGATATTGGAATGTTAGAAGAAAGAACGAGTCCATTTGCTTGAAAACTTAGAAAATAGGCATGGTTTTAGCCTTATAGGCCAAATTTGGATGATTTTGGATGAGTTAGGGTTGAAAATTGACTTATGTGCTTATTTCACTTAATTTCAATCCTTATCCACTTAAAAGTATGTGATATTGGAATGTTAGAAAAAAGAACGAGTCCATTTGCTTGAAAACATAAAAAATAGGCATGGTTTTAGCGATATAGGCCAAATTTGGATGATTTTGGATGAGTTAGGGTCGAAAATTGACATATGTGCTTATTTCTCTTAATTTATATCCTTAGGAACTTAAAAGTATGTGATATTGTAATGTTAGAAGAAAGAACGAGTCCATTTGCTTGAAATTTAGAAAATAGGCATGGTTTTTGCCTTATAAGCCAAATTTAGATGATTTTGGATGAGGTAGGGTTAAAAATTGACTTATGTGCTTATTTATCTTAATTTCTATCCTTATGCACTTAAAAGTATGTGATATTGGAATGTTAGAAAAAAGAACGAGTCCATTTGCTTGAAAACTTAGAAAATAGCCATGGTTTTAGCCTTATAGGCCAAATTTGGATGATTTTGGATGAGTTAGGGTTGAAAATTGACTTATGTGCTTATTTCTCTTAATTTCTATCCTTAGGCACTTAAAAGTATGTGATATTGGAATGTTAGAAAAAAGAACGAGTCCATTTGCTTGAAAACTTAGAAAATAGGCATGGTTTTAGCCTTATAGGGCAAATTTGGATGATTTTGGATGAGTTAGGGTCGAAAATTGACATATGTGCTTATTTCTCATAATTTCTATCCTTATGCACCTAAAAGTATGTGATATTGGAATGTTAGAGGAAAGAACGAGACCATTTGCTTGAAAACTTAGAAAATAGGCATGGTTTTAGCCTTATAGGGCAAATTTGGATGATTTTGGATGAGTTAGGGTCGAAAATTGACATATGTGCTTATTTCTCTTAATTTTTATCCTTAGGCACTTAAAAGTATGTGATATTGGAATGTTAGATGAAAGAATGAGTCCATTTGCTTGAAAACTTAGAAAATAGGCATGGTTTTAGCCTTATAGGCCAAATTTGGATGATTTTGGATGACTTAGGGTTGAAAATTGACTTATGTGCTTATTTCTCTTTATTTCTATCCTTAGGCACTTAAAAGTATGTGATATTGGAATGTTAGAAGAAAGAACGAGTCCATTTGCTTGAAAACTTAGAAAATAGCCATGGTTTTAGCCTTAAAGGCCAAATTTGGATGGTTTTGGATGAGTTAGGGTCGATATTTGACATATGTGCTTATTTCTCTTAATTTCTATCCTTACGAACTTAAAAGCATGTGATATTGGAAAGTCAGAAGAAAGAACGAGTCCATTGGATTGAAAACTTAGAAAATAGGCATGGTTTCAGCCATATAGGCCAAATTTGGATGATTTTGGATGAGTTAGGGTCGAAAATTGACTTATGTGCTTATTTCTCTTAATTTCTATCCTTAGGCACTTAAAAGTATGTGATATTAGAATGTTAGAAGAAAGAACGAGTCCATATGATTGAAAACTTAGAAAATTGGCATGGTTTTAGCCTTATAGGCCAAATTTGGATGATTTTGGATGAGTTAGGGTCGATATTTGACATATGTGCTTATTTCTCTTAATTTCTATCCTTGTGCACCTAAAAGTATGTGATATTGGAATGTTAGAAGAAAGAACAAGTCCATTTGCTTGAAAACATAAAAAATAGGCATGGTTTTAGCCATATAGGCCAAATTTGGATGATTTTGGATGAGTTAGGGTCGAAAATTTACATATGTGATTATTTCTCTTAATTTCTATCCTTAGGCACTTAAAAGTATGTGATATTGGAATGTTAGAAGAAAGAACGAGTCCATTTGCTTGAAATTTAGAAAATAGGCATGGTTTTTGCCTTATAAGCCAAATTTAGATGATTTTGGATGAGGTAGGGTTAAAAATTGACTTATGTGCTTATTTCTCTTAATTTCTATCCTTATGCACTTAAAAGTATGTGATATTGGAATGTTAGAAAAAAGAACGAGTCCATTTGCTTGAAAACTTTGAAAAAAGGCATGGTTTTAGCCATATAGGCCAAATTTGGATGATTTTGGATGAGTTAGGGTCGATATTTGATATATGTGCTTATTTCTCTTAATTTCTATCCTTATGCACCTAAAAGTATGTGATATTGGAATGTTAGAAGAAAGAACGAGTCCATTTGCTTGAAAACATAAAAAATAGGCATGGTTTTAGCCATATAGGCCAAATTTGGATGATTTTGGATGAGTTAGGGTCGAAAATTGACATATGTGCTTATTTCTCTTAATTTATATCCTTAGGCACTTATAAGTATGTGATATTGGAATGTTAGAAGAAAGAACGAGTCCATTTTCTTAAAAACTTAGAAAATAGGCATGGTTTTAGCCTTATAGGCCAAATTTGGATGATTTTGGATGAGTTAGTGTCGATATTTGACATATGTGCTTATTTCTCATAATTTCTATCCTAATGCACCTAAAAGTATGTGATATTGGAATGTTAGAGGAAAGAACGTCCATTTGCTTGCAAACTTAGAAAATAAGCATGGTTTTAGCCATATAGCCCAAATTTGGATGATTTTGGATGAGTTAGGTTCGATATTTGACATATGTGCTTATTTCTCTTAATTTCTATCCTTAGCCACTTAAAAGTATGTGATATTGGAATGTTAGAAGAAAGAACGAGTCCATTTGCTTGAAAACTTAGAAAATAGGCATGGTTTTAGCCTTATAGGCCAAATTTGGATGATTTTGGATGAGTTAGGGTTGAAAATTGACTTATGTGCTTATTTCTCTTAATTTCTATCCTTAGGCACTTAAAAGTATGTGATATTGGAATGTTAGAAGAAAGAAGGAGTCCATTTGCTTGAAAACTTAGAAAATAGCCATGGTTTTAGCCTTATAGGCCAAATTTGGATGATTTTGGATGAGTTAGGGTTGAAAATTGACTTATGTGCTTATTTCTCTTAATTTCTATCCTTAGGCACTTAAAAGTATGTGATATTGGAATGTCAGAAGAAAGAACGAGTCCATTTGCTTGAAAACTTAGAAAATAGGCATGGTTTTAGCCTTATAGGGCAAATTTGGATGATTTTGGATGAGTTAGGGTCGAAAATTGACATATGTGCTTATTTCTCATAATTTCTATCCTTATGCACCTAAAAGTATGTGATATTGGAATGTTAGAGGAAAGAACGAGACCATTTGCTTGAAAACTTAGAAAATAGGCATGGTTTTAGCCTTATAGGGCAAATTTGGATGATTTTGGATGAGTTAGGGTCGAAAATTGACATATGTGCTTATTTCTCTTAATTTTTATCCTTAGGCACTTAAAAGTATGTGATATTGGAATGTTAGAAGAAAGAATGAGTCCATTTGCTTGAAAACTTAGAAAATAGGCATGGTTTTAGCCTTATAGGCCAAATTTGGATGATTTTGGATGACTTAGGGTTGAAAATTGACTTATGTGCTTATTTCTCTTTATTTCTATCCTTAGGCACTTAAAAGTATGTGATATTGGAATGTTAGAAGAAAGAACGAGTCCATTTGCTTGAAAACTTAGAAAATAGCCATGGTTTTAGCCTTAAAGGCCAAATTTGGATGATTTTGGATGAGTTAGGGTCGATATTTGACATATGTGCTTATTTCTCTTAATTTCTATCCTTACGAACTTAAAAGCATGTGATATTGGAAAGTCAGAAGAAAGAACGAGTCCATTTGATTGAAAACTTAGAAAATAGGCATGGTTTCAGCCATATAGGCCAAATTTGGATGATTTTGGATGAGTTAGGGTCGAAAATTGACTTATGTGCTTATTTCTCTTAATTTCTATCCTTAGGCACTTAAAAGTATGTGATATTAGAATGTTAGAAGAAAGAACGAGTCCATATGATTGAAAACTTAGAAAATTGGCATGGTTTTAGCCTTATAGGCCAAATTTGGATGATTTTGGATGAGTTAGGGTCGATATTTGACATATGTGCTTATTTCTCTTAATTTCTATCCTTATGCACCTAAAAGTATGTGATATTGGAATGTTAGAAGAAAGAACAAGTCCATTTGCTTGAAAACATAAAAAATAGGCATGGTTTTAGCCATATAGGCCAAATTTGGATGATTTTGGATGAGTTAGGGTCGAAAATTTACATATGTGATTATTTCTCTTAATTTCTATCCTTAGGCACTTAAAAGTATGTGATATTGGAATGTTAGAAGAAAGAACGAGTCCATTTGCTTGAAATTTAGAAAATAGGCATGGTTTTTGCCTTATAAGCCAAATTTAGATGATTTTGGATGAGGTAGGGTTAAAAATTGACTTATGTGCTTATTTCTCTTAATTTCTATCCTTATGCACTTAAAAGTATGTGATATTGGAATGTTAGAAAAAAGAACGAGTCCATTTGCTTGAAAACTTTGAAAAAAGGCATGGTTTTAGCCATATAGGCCAAATTTGGATGATTTTGGATGAGTTAGGGTCGATATTTGATATATGTGCTTATTTCTCTTAATTTCTATCCTTATGCACCTAAAAGTATGTGATATTGGAATGTTAGAAGAAAGAACGAGTCCATTTGCTTGAAAACATAAAAAATAGGCATGGTTTTAGCCATATAGGCCAAATTTGGATGATTTTGGATGAGTTAGGGTCGAAAATTGACATATGTGCTTATTTCTCTTAATTTATATCCTTAGGCACTTATAAGTATGTGATATTGGAATGTTAGAAGAAAGAACGAGTCCATTTTCTTAAAAACTTAGAAAATAGGCATGGTTTTAGCCTTATAGGCCAAATTTGGATGATTTTGGATGAGTTAGTGTCGATATTTGACATATGTGCTTATTTCTCATAATTTCTATCCTAATGCACCTAAAAGTATGTGATATTGGAATGTTAGAGGAAAGAACGTCCATTTGCTTGCAAACTTAGAAAATAAGCATGGTTTTAGCCATATAGCCCAAATTTGGATGATTTTGGATGAGTTAGGTTCGATATTTGACATATGTGCTTATTTCTCTTAATTTCTATCCTTAGCCACTTAAAAGTATGTGATATTGGAATGTTAGAAGAAAGAACGAGTCCATTTGCTTGAAAACTTAGAAAATAGGCATGGTTTTAGCCTTATAGGCCAAATTTGGATGATTTTGGATGAGTTAGGGTTGAAAATTGACTTATGTGCTTATTTCTCTTAATTTCTATCCTTAGGCACTTAAAAGTATGTGATATTGGAATGTTAGAAGAAAGAACGAGTCCATTTGCTTGAAAACTTAGAAAATAGCCATGGTTTTAGCCTTATAGGCCAAATTTGGATGATTTTGGATGAGTTAGGGTTGAAAATTGACTTATGTGCTTATTTCTCTTAATTTCTATCCTTAGGCACTTAAAAGTATGTGATATTGGAATGTCAGAAGAAAGAACGAGTCCATTTGCTTGAAAACTTAGATAATAGGCATGGTTTTAGCCTTATAGGCCAAATTTGGATTATTTTGGATAATTAGGGTCGATATTTGACATATGTGCTTATTTCTATTAATTTCTATACTTAGGCACTTAAAAGTATGTGATATTTGAATGTCAGAAGAAAGAACGAGTCTATTTGCTTGAAAACTTAGAAAATAGGCATGGTTTTAGCCATATAGGCCAAATTTGGATGATTTTGGATGAGTTAGGGTCGAAAATTGACTTATGTACTTATTTCTCTTAATTTCTATCCTTAGGCACTTAAAAGTATGTGATATTGGAATGTTAGAAGAAAGAACGAGTCCATTTGCTTGAAAACTTAGAAAATAGGCATGGTTTTAGCCTTATAGGCCAAATTTGGATGATTTTGGATGAGTTAGGGTTGAAAATTGACTTATGTGCTTATTTCTCTTAATTTCTATCCTTATGCACTTAAAAGTATGATATATTGGAATTTCAGAAGAAAGAACGAGTCCATTTGCTTGAAAACTTAGAAAATAGGCATGGTTTTAGCCTTAAAGGCCAAATTTGGATGATTTTTGATGAGTTAGGGTCGATATTTGACATATGTGCTTATTTCTCTTAATTTCTATCCTTAGGCACTTAAAAGTATGTGATATTGGAAAGTCAGAAGAAAGAACGAGTCCATTTGCTTGAAAACTTAGAAAATAGGCATGCTTTTAGCCATATACGCCAAATTTGGATTATTTTAGATGAGTTAGGGTCGAAAATTGACATATGTGCTTATTTCTCTTAATTTATATCCTTAGGCACTTATAAGTATGTGATATTGAAATGTTAGAAGAAAGAACGAGTCTATTTTCTTGAAAACTTAGAAAATAGGCATGGTTTTAGCCTTATAGGCCAAATTTGGATGATTTTGGATGAGTTAGTGTCGATATTTGACATATGTGCTTATTTCTCATAATTTCTATCCTTATGCACCTAAAAGTATGTGATATTGGAATGTTAGAGGAAAGAACGTCCATTTGCTTGCAAACTTAGAAAATAAGCATGGTTTTAGCCTTAAAGGCCAAATTTGGATGATTTTGGATGAGTTAGGTTCGATATTTGACATATGTGCTTATTTCTCTTAATTTCTATCCTTAGCCACTTAAAAGTATGTGATATTGGAATGTTAGAAGAAAGAACGAGTCCATTTGCTTGAAAACTTAGAAAATAGGCATGGTTTTAGCCTTATAGGCCAAATTTGGATGATTTTGGATGAGTTAGGGTTGAAAATTGACTTATGTGCTTATTTCTCTTAATTTCTATCCTTAGGCACTTAAAAGTATGTGATATTGGAATGTTAGAAGAAAGAACGAGTCCAATTTACTTGAAAACTTAGAAAATAGCCATGGTTTTAGCCTTATAGGCCAAATTTGGATGATTTTGGATGAGTTAGGGTTGAAAATTGACTTATGTGCTTATTTCTCTTAATTTCTATCCTTAGGCACTTAAAAGTATGTGATATTGGAATGTCAGAAGAAAGAACGAGTCCATTTGCTTGAAAACTTAGAAAATAGGCATGGTTTTAGCCTTATAGGCCAAATTTGGATGATTTTGGATAATTAGGGTCGATATTTGACATATGTGCTTATTTCTATTAATTTCTATACTTAGGCACTTAAAAGAATGTGATATTTGAATGTCAGAAGAAAGAACGAGTCTATTTGCTTGAAAACTTAGAAAATAGGCATGGTTTTAGCCATATAGGCCAAATTTGGATGATTTTGGATGAGTTAGGTTCGAAAATTGATTTATGTACTTATTTCTCTTAAATTCTATCCTTAGGCACTTAAAAGTATGTGATATTGGAATGTTAGAAGAAAGAACGAGTCCATTTGCTTGAAAACTTAGAAAATAGGCATGGTTTTAGCCTTATAGGGCAAATTTGGATGATTTTGGATGAGTTAGGGTTGAAAATTGACTTATGTGCTTATTTCTCTTAATTTCTATCCTTATGCACTTAAAAGTATGATATATTGGAATTTTAGAAGAAAGAACGAGTCCATTTGCTTGAAAACTTAGAAAATAGGCATAGTTTTAGCATTAAAGGCCAAATTTGGATGATTTTGGATGAGTTAGGGTCGATATTTGACATATGTGCTTATTTCTCTTAATTTCTATCCTTAGGCACTTAAAAGTATGTGATATTGGAAAGTCAGAAGAAAGAACGAGTCCATTTGCTTGAAAACTTAGAAAATAGGCATGCTTTTAGCCATATACGCCAAATTTGGATGATTTTGGATGAGTTATGGTCGAAAATGGACATATGTGCTTATTTCTGTTAATTTCTATTCTTAAGCACTTAAAAGTATGTGATATTGGAATGTTAGAAGAAAGAACAAGTCCATTTGCTTGAAAACATAAAAAATAGGCATGGTTTTAGCCATATAGGCCAAATTTGGATGATTTTGGATGAGTTAGTGTCAAAAATTGACTTATGTGCTTATTTCTCTTAATTTATATCCTTAGGAACTTAAAAGTATGTTATATTGGAATGTTAGAAGAAAGAACGAGTCCATTTGCTTGAAAACTTAGAAAATAGGCATGGTTTTAGCCTTATAGGCCAAATTTGGATGATTTTTGATGAGTTGGGTTGAAAATTGACTTATGTGCTTATTTCACTTAATTTCAATCTTTATCCACTTAAAAGTATGTGATATTGGAATGTTAGAAAAAAGAACGAGTCCATTTGCTTGAAAACATAAAAAATAGGCATGGTTTTAGCCATATAGGCCAAATTTGGATGATTTTGGATGAGTTAGGGTCAAAAATTGACTTATGTGATTATTTCTCTTAATTTAATTCCTTAGAAACTTAAAAGTATGTGATATTGGAATGTTAGAAGAAAGAATGAGTCCATTTGCTTGAAAACTTAGAAAATAGGCATGGTTTTAGCCTTATAGGCCAAATTTGGATGATTTTGGATGAGTTAGGGTTGAAAATTGACTTATGTGCTTATTTCACTTAATTTCAATCCTTATCCACTTAAAAGTATGTGATATTGGAATGTTAGAAGAAAGAACGAGTCCATTTGCTTGAAAACATAAAAAATAGGCATGGTTTTAGCCATATAGGCCAAATTTGGATGATTTTGAATGAGTTAGGGTCGAAAATTGACATATGTGCTTATTTCTCTTAATTTATATCCTTATGCACTTTAAAGTATGTGATATTGGAATGTTAGAAGAAAGAACGAGTCCATTTGCTTGAAAACTTAGAAAATAGGCATGGTTTTAGCCTTATAGGCCAAATTAGGATGATTTTGGATGAGTTAGGGTCGATATTAGACATATGTGCTTATTTCTCTTAATTTCTATCCGTAGGAACTTAAAAGTATGTGATATTGGAATGTTAGAAGAAAGAACGAGTCCATTTGCTTGAAAACTTAGAAAATAGGCATGGTTTTAGCCTTATAGGCCAAATTTGGATGATTTTGGATGAGTTAGGGTCGATATTTGACATATGTGCTTATTTATCTTAATTTCTATCCTTAGGCACTTAAAAGTATGTGATACTGGAATGTTAGAAGAAAGAACGAGTCCATTTGTTTGAAAACTTAGAAAATAGGCATGGTTTTAGCCATATAGGCAAAATTTGGATGATTTTGGATGAGTTAGGGTCGAAAATTGACTTATGTGCTTATTTCTCTTAATTTCTATCCTTAGGCACTTCAAAGTATGTGATATTGGAATGTTAGAAGAAAGAACGAGACCATTTGCTTGAAAACTTAGAAAATAGGCATGGTTTTAGCCTTATAGGCCAAATTTGGATGATTTTTGATGAGTTAGGGTTTAAAATTGACTTATGTGCTTATTTATCTTAGTTTCAATCCTTATGAACTTTAACGTATGTGATATTGGAATGTTAGAAGAAAGAACGAGTCCATTTGCTTGAAAACTTAGAAAATAGGCATGGTTTTAGCCATATAGGCCAAATTTGGATTATTTTGGATGAGTTAGGGTCAAAAATTTAACTATGTGCTTATTTCTCTTAATTTCTATCCTTAGGAACTTAAAAGTATGTGATATTGGAATGTTAGAAGAAAGAATGAGTCCATTTGCTTGAAAACTTAGAAAATAGGCATGGTTTTAGCCTTATAGGCCAAATTAGGATGATTTTGGATGAGTTAGGGTTGAAAATTGACTTATGTGCTTATTTCTCTTAATTTCAATCCTTATGCACTTAAAAATATGTGATATTGGAATGTTAGAAGAAAGAACGAGTCCATTTGCTTGAAAACATAAAAAATAGGCATGGTTTTAGCCATGTAGGCCAAATTTTGATGATTTTGGATGAGTTAGGGTCGATATTTGACATATGTGCTTATTTCTCTTAATTTTTATCCTTATGCACCTAAAAGTATGTGATATTGGAATGTTAGAAGAAAGAACAAGTCCATTTGCTTGAAAACATAAAAAATAGGCATGGTTTTAGCCATATAGGCCAAATTTGGATGATTTTGGATGAGTTAGGGTCAAAAATTGACTTATGTGCTTTTTTCTCTTAATTTATATCCTTAGGAACTTAAAAGTATGTGATATTGGAATGTTAGAAGAAAGAACGAGTCCATTTGCTTAAAAACTTAGAAAATAGGCATGGTTTTAGCCTTATAGGCCAAATTAGGATGATTTTGGATGAGTTTGGGTTGAAAATGGACTTATGTACTTATTTCTCGTAATTTCAATCCTTATGCACTTAAAAGTATGTGATATTGGAATGTTAGAAGAAAGAACGAGTCTATTTGCTTGAAAACATAAAATATAGGCATGGTTTTAGCCATGTAGGCCAAATTTTGATGATTTTGGATGAGTTAGGGTCGATATTTGACATATGTGCTTATTTCTCTTAATTTCTATCCTTATGTACCTAAAAGTATGTGATATTGGAATGTTAGAAGAAAGAACAAGTCCATTTGCTTGAAAACATAAAAAATAGGCATGGTTTTAGCCTTATAGGCCAAATTTGGATGATTTTGGATGAGTTAGGGTTGAAAATTGACTTATGTGCTTATTTCTCTTAATTTCTATCCTTAGGCACTTAAAAGTGTGTGATATTGGAATGTCAGAAGAAAGAACGAGTCCATTTGCTTGAAAACTTAGAAAATAGGCATGGTTTTAGCCTTATAGGCTAAATTTGGATGATTTTGGATAATTAGGGTCGATATTTGACATATGTGCTTATTTCTATTAATTTCTATACTTAAGCACTTAAAAGTATGTGATATTTGAATGTCAGAAGAAAGAACGAGTCCATTTGCTTGAAAACTTAGAAAATAGGCATGGTTTTAGCCTTATAGGCTAAATTTGGATGATTTTGGATAATTAGGGTCGATATTTGACATATGTGCTTATTTCTATTAATTTCTATACTTAAGCACTTAAAAGTATGTGATATTTGAATGTCAGAAGAAAGAACGAGTCTATTTGCTTGAAAACTTGGAAAATAGGCATGGTTTTAGCCATATAGGCCAAATTTGGATGATTTTGGATGAGTTAGGGTCGAAAATTGACTTATGTACTTATTTCTCTTAATTTCTATCCTTAGGCACTTAAAAGTATGTGATATTGGAATGTTAGAAGAAAGAACGAGTCCATTTGCTTGAAAACTTAGAAAATAGCCATGGTTTTAGCCTTATAGGCCAAATTTGGATGATTTTGGATGAGTTAGGGTTGAAAATTGACTTATGTGCTTATTTCTCTTAATTTCTATCCTTAGGCACTTAAAAGTGTGTGATATTGGAATGTCAGAAGAAAGAACGAGTCCATTTGCTTGAAAACTTAGAAAATAGGCATGGTTTTAGCCTTATAGGCTAAATTTGGATGATTTTGGATAATTAGGGTCGATATTTGACATATGTGCTTATTTCTATTAATTCTATACTTAAGCACTTAAAAGTATGTGATATTTGAATGTCAGAAGAAAGAACGAGTCTATTTGCTTGAAAACTTGGAAAATAGGCATGGTTTTAGCCATATAGGCCAAATTTGGATGATTTTGGATGAGTTAGGGTCGAAAATTGACTTATGTACTTATTTCTCTTAATTTCTATCCTTAGGCACTTAAAAGTATGTGATATTGGAATGTTAGAAGAAAGAACGAGTCCATTTGCTTGAAAACTTAGAAAATAGGCATGGTTTTAGCCTTATAGGCCAAATTTGGATGATTTTGGATGAGTTAGGGTTGAAAATTGACTTATGTGCTTATTTCTCTTAATTTCTATCCTTATGCACTTAAAAGTATGATATATTGGAATTTTAGAAGAAAGAACGAGTCCATTTGCTTGAAAATTTAGAAAATAGGCATGGTTTTAGCCTTAAAGGCCAAATTTGGATGATTTTTGATGAGTTAGGGTCGATATTTGACATATGTGCTTATTTCTCTTAATTTCTATCCTTAGGCACTTAAAAGTATGTGATATTGGAAAGTCAGAAGAAAGAACGAGTTCATTTGCTTGAAAACTTAGAAAATAGGCATGCTTTTAGCCATATACGCCAAATTTGGATGATTTTGGATGAGTTAGGGTCGAAAATTGACATATGTGCTTATTTCTCTTAATTTATATCCTTAGGCACTTATAAGTATGTGATATTGGAATGTTAGAAGAAAGAACGAGTCCATTTTCTTGAAAATTTAGAAAATAGGCATGGTTTTAGCCTTATAGGCCAAATTTGGATGATTTTGGATGAGTTAGTGTCGATATTTGACATATGTGCTTATTTCTCATAATTTCTATCCTTATGCACCTAAAAGTATGTGATATTGGAATGTTAGAGGAAAGAACGTCCATTTGCTTGCAAACTTAGAAAATAAGCATGGTTTTAGCCATATAGCCCAAATTTGGATGATTTTGGATGAGTTAGGTTCGATATTTGACATATGTGCTTATTTCTCTTAATTTCTATCCTTAGCCACTTAAAAGTATGTGATATTGGAATGTTAGAAGAAAGAACGAGTCCATTTGCTTGAAAACTTAGAAAATAGGCATGGTTTTAGCCTTATAGGCCAAATTTGGATGATTTTTGATGAGTTAGGGTTGAAAATTGACTTATGTGCTTATTTCTCTTAATTTCTATCCTTAGGCACTTAAAAGTATGTGATATTGGAATGTTAGAAGAAAGAACGAGTCCAATTTACTTGAAAACTTAGAAAATAGCCATGGTTTTAGCCTTATAGGCCAAATTTGGATGATTTTGGATGAGTTAGGGTTGAAAATTGACTTATGTGCTTATTTCTCTTAATTTCTATCCTTAGGCACTTAAAAGTATGTGATATTGGAATGTCAGAAGAAAGAACGAGTCAATTTGCTTGAAAACTTAGAAAATAGGCATGGTTTTAGTCTTATAGGCCAAATTTGGATGATTTTGGATGAGTTAGGGTCGAAAATTGACATATGTGCTTATTTCTCTTAATTTATATCCTTAGGCACTTATAAGTATGTGATATTGGAATGTTAGAAGAAAGAACGAGTCCATTTTCTTGAAAATTTAGAAAATAGGCATGGTTTTAGCCTTATAGGCCAAATTTGGATGATTTTGGATGAGTTAGTGTCGATATTTGACATATGTGCTTATTTCTCATAATTTCTATCCTTATGCACCTAAAAGTATGTGATATTGGAATGTTAGAGGAAAGAACGTCCATTTGCTTGCAAACTTAGAAAATAAGCATGGTTTTAGCCATATAGCCCAAATTTGGATGATTTTGGATGAGTTAGGTTCGATATTTGACATATGTGTTTATTTCTCTTAATTTCTATCCTTAGCCACTTAAAAGTATGTGATATTGGAATGTTAGAAGAAAGAACGAGTCCATTTGCTTGAAAACTTAGAAAATAGGCATGGTTTTAGCCTTATAGGCCAAATTTGGATGATTTTTGATGAGTTAGGGTTGAAAATTGACTTATGTGCTTATTTCTCTTAATTTCTATCCTTAGGCACTTAAAAGTATGTGATATTGGAATGTTAGAAGAAAGAACGAGTCCAATTTACTTGAAAACTTAGAAAATAGCCATGGTTTTAGCCTTATAGGCCAAATTTGGATGATTTTGGATGAGTTAGGGTTGAAAATTGACTTATGTGCTTATTTCTCTTAATTTCTATCCTTAGGCACTTAAAAGTATGTGATATTGGAATGTCAGAAGAAAGAACGAGTCAATTTGCTTGAAAACTTAGAAAATAGGCATGGTTTTAGCCTTATAGGCCAAATTTGGATGATTTTGGATAATTAGGGTCGATATTTGACATATGTGCTTATTTCTATTAATTTCTATACTTAGGCACTTAAAAGTATGTGATATTTGAATGTCAGAAGAAAGAACGAGTCTATTTGCTTGAAAACTTAGAAAATAGGCATGGTTTTAGCCATATAGGCCAAATTTGGATGATTTTGGATGAGTTAGGTTCGAAAATTGACTTATGTACTTATTTCTCTTAATTTCTATCCTTAGGCACTTAAAAGTATGTGATATTGGAATGTTAGAAGAAAGAACGAGTCCATTTGCTTGAAAACTTAGAAAATAGGCATGGTTTTAACCTTATAGGCCAAATTTGGATGATTTTGGATGAGTTAGGGTTGAAAATTGACTTATGTGCTTATTTCTCTTAATTTCTATCCTTATGCACTTAAAAGTATGATAAATTGGAATTTTAGAAGAAAGAACGAGTCCATTTGCTTGAAAACTTAGAAAATAGGCATAGTTTTAGCCTTAAAGGCCAAATTTGGATGATTTTGGATGAGTTAGGGTCGATATTTGACATATGTGCTTATTTCTCTTAATTTCTATCCTTAGGCACTTAAAAGTATGTGATATTGGAAAGTCAGAAGAAAGAACGAGTCCATTTGCTTGAAAACTTAGAAAATAGGCATGCTTTTAGCCATATACGCCAAATTTGGATGATTTTGGATGAGTTAGGGTCGAAAATGGATATATGTGCTTATTTCTCTTAATTTCTATTCTTAAGAACTTAAAAGTATGTGATATTGGAATGTTAGAAGAAAGAATGAGTCCATTTGCTTGAAAACTTAGAAAATAGGCATGGTTTTAGCCTTATAGGCCAAATTTGGATGATTTTGGATGAGTTAGGGTCGATATTTGACGTATGTGCTTATTTCTCTTAATTTCTATCCTTAGGCACTTAAAAGCATGTGATATTGGAAAGTCAGAAGAAAGAACGAGTCCATTTGCTTGAAAACTTAGAAAATAGGCATGGTTGTAGCCTTATAGGCCAAATTTGGATGATTTTGGATGAGTTAGGGTCGATATTTGACATATGTGCTTATTTCTCTTAATTTATATCCTTATGCATCTAAAAGTATGTGATATTGGAATGTTAGAAGAAAGAACGAGTCCATTTGCTTGAAAACATAAAAAATAGGCATGGTTTTAGCCATATAGGCCAAATTTGGATGATTTCGAATGAGTTAGGGTCGAAAATTGACATATGTGATTATTTCTCTTAATTTCTATCCTTAGGCACTTAAAAGTATGTGATATTGGAATGTTAGAAGAAAGAACGAGTCCATTTGCTTGAAATTTAGAAAATAGGCATGGTTTTTGCCTTATAAGCCAAATTTGGATGATTTTGGATGAGTTAGGGTTTAAAATTGACTGATGTGCTTATTTCTCTTAATTTCTATCCTTATGCACCTAAAAGTATGTTATATTGGAATATTAGAAGAAAGAACGAGTCCATTTGCTTGAAACCATAAAAAAATAGGCATGGTTTTAGCCTTATAGGCCAAATTTGGATGAGTTAGGGTCGATATTTGATATATGTGCTTATTTCTCTTAATTTCTATCCTTATGCACCTTAAAGTATGTGATATTGGAATGTTAGAAGAAAGAACGAGTCAATTTGCTTGAAAACATAAAAAAAATAGGCATGGTTTTAGCCATATAGGCCAAATTTGGATGATTTTGGATGAGTTGGGGTTGAAAATTGACTTATGTGCTTATTTCTCTTTATTTATATCCTTAGACACCTAAAAGTATGTGATATTGGAATGTTAGAAGAAAGAAACCTTACCTTATATTGTTGGTTGTTTTTTGAACAATATTTTTTATTATCTTCAATATTTTGTAGGAGACCTACCAGAAGAAGCTCGAAGAAACAAGGAGTCAGGGGATTCAGAAGAGTCCCAATGAGTTGTACTGGGAGTCGGTAGGTGGGCGCAATAAGAAGGGGCGTGTGAAGGGACTTGGCCAAAGTGCAGAGCTCTACTATGGCAACCAGATGGGTCGAGGTTCCCGTTCTTCACAGCAATACACGTCGTCTGTCATTTCTCAAATGCAAGACCAGATGGAACACAGGGTGCAATCTCTCCAAACTCAAATGGAAGCCCGAATGGCTGAAATGGAGAGGAGATACAAGGAGAGTATGGATGAGATGATGAGTCGTCTCACCAACAACGACTCATGTTCCACCATTCATCCTCAGCATCGAGACCCAAGGGACGACCCGGGTAGTGGTGGAGAAGGCCAGGGTTTCCAGGCGATTGCGTAGCTTAGCTTTAGTCTAGCATAGAATCACTCTAACCTAGCTTTTGTTTGGTATAGATACCAAAATGTGGACTATCTTTTGTACTAGGACATAATTATTATATATATATGTACATAAATATAATTTCGTAGGTCGGTAATTTATTTTTTTAAAACAACAATTTCAGGACTCAATATTTAGTTTTTTTTTTTTTTGTCGATTTATCATTAAAAAAATTCAGGTTTGAAAATGCAGAAAATTACAGAAATTTGTTTTGGGCTGGAACTATAATTTACGACGGAAATTCCGTCGCAACCTATAATTTACGACGGAATTTTCTGTCGTAATTTAGAGTTTGCGACGGAAAATTCTGTCGGAAATATATAGGTTGCGACGGAATTTTCTGTCGCAAACTCTAATTTACGACGGAAAATTCCGTCGCAAAGTATAAATTTCCGACAGAATTTTCCGTCGCAAATTATAGGTTGCGACGGAATTTTCCATCGTAAATTAGAGTTTGCGACGCTTTTTTCCGTCGTAAATTATATTTTGCGAGGCTTTTTTCCGTCGTAAATTATAAATTACGACAGAAAATTCCGTCGTAAATTATAAATTACGACAGAAAATTCCGTCGTAAATTTAAGGTTGCGACGAATCTGTTTCCGTCGAAAGCTTGCGACGGATCTTCAATAAAGGCCAATTTCAAGTCCGACGATATTATTTCCGTCGTAAAGTAGGTTTACGATGGAAATTCCGTCGGAATATGGCCATTTTCCTACAAAGGGTTTTTCGACGACCATTTACGACGGAATTCCGTCGTAACCCTACTTTACGACGGAATTGACATATGTTACGACGAACTTTTTCCGTCGCCATTTTGCTGTTTTCTTGTAGTGTTGTAACTCTATTGAGGGACAAAAACATCCAAAACATAAACAATAGTATTTTAGGATGTGCATAGCCTCAAGTTTTTGGTTGGAATGGAATGTTGTTTTCAATGCCATAAAAAAAAAAACAAAATGAAACAACAATGAATTAGAAAATAAGCAAAGTAGAAGTGAAAACATAGAACACAAACATGCGGAAGTTATGGCCAAACTAATGGGCGGAAGATATTACAATTCGGGGCTCACTTTGAACTTCGCATGCTAAGAAAGCCGAAAAAACATTCCTAATGTCTTGTTTGATCAAGAGTATGGTAATATATGTGTAGGTGGCTGTTAGCTGTCAAGAAACTGTTAGCTGTGAAGATAAATAATTTAGATATAAGTGTTCGGTAAAGTAGCGGTTAACTAACTGTTACATATAAAAATCAATATTTTATTTTTAAAACTATAGATTAAATTTCCAACAGCTACCTCAAAAGCTACCTCTAATTTCAAAAACTAATCTTTCTAGTTTTTTTATAAAAGCTACCTTCACCACTAAAAGCTACCCTAACCACTACTTTGCCAAACACTCACATTTTTTGTTATGTAGTGATTTGACCATGTCAAACCACTAAAATCTACCTAAAAGCTACTCAAAAGCTAGCGCCGAACACGCCCTTAGACGAGCCCTTAGCTTATTTGACTTATTAAACGCATTGTTGGAACACCACAGTTTGTGTAGATTATCTAATGAAGGATCCCTGATTCTTGATGTCCAAACCGCCAAACACAAAGTAAACAAGCAAGCCTATAATTTAGAGTGTATAGCATAGTTGGTAAAACATACCTAGGAACCACCCTCCAAAATCCGAGTTTAAGCTTGTCCTTGCACTAAAGTGGCCTCGTCGAACGAAAAACAAATATCTAACGAATTCGACATGCTTCTTTACAGACATAGAGAAGATGAAAAAAAGGTGAAAGCAGGAGGAAGATGGCAAGACAAGAAAGATAAACAACAAGTGCGAGGTTTGAATCTCTTAACAAACCAATTAGTAGCTAAGAAAAACACATATTCCGGAAAAACGTCCTCTTTACGGAAATGCAAGTTATTCTAAGACAGCCTAATTGCCCATAGTAGACTAAGAAAGGAATCAAACCAAAATAGTCTTTAGAAGATGCAAGTAGTTTAATGAAACAAAGACCGCAAAAAATCAAGCTCTGAAGAAAGGATTGGAAGCAAAATCTTGGCGAAGCCCAAACGGACCACAAACCTAGAGACGATTAAAAAATAGGGCAGTCCAAATAAATGAGACATCATCTGGAGAAACTAATGACGACAAAAATAATATAAAGGATCCAATAGTAATAAACATATTCTGTAAGAAACTCGCTCTAGGTAGAGCATTACGAAGAAGATTCTAGGCAAAAACTTCCAACTTAGGAAGGATCGACATACCTTTAAATTTTCTCCATTAGAGAGACGAAGGATAAAAGGATAACAACAATCGAGCACCTTACACATAAACCAAATGAATGTATACTGATTTTGTGTAGAAAGACCCATCTTTGGTTAATTTCCAGTAGATGAAGACAGTGGCGGACCTTGAAATTTGACAATTGGGGGACAATTTCGATAATTCAACTAACAACAACTTAGCTAAGGCAAATTTCTTGTTTCTAGCCCACTACCAACTTAGCTAAGGCAAACTTCTTGTTTATTTTTACAATCAATTTTATATAACTATTTTCCCAGTTTTATTTTTTTTCCTAAATTTTTTTTTCCTCTGTTTTTTTTTTTTTTTTTTTTTGAAAGTGGGGGGACAATGGTCCACCCTTGTTCCTTCATGGGTCTGCCCATGGATGAATTCATCCACTTTTTTTCGCGGTCATGCAAAACCTAGACTACGAAAAGTTAGACTGAGAGAATAATAACCGGTGAACCATAACAGTATCCCATGTGAGAACGCAGATTAAGTAACAAAGAAATGTGAGTAACTAATGTTGAATCACTAACTTAAATTCCTAAAGAGAACTTCAGTGTCAGGAACCCAAGAATAACCTACGATTTGAACCAAAGACCTAGAAGCAGAATTCTATGCATCACCTTGTCGAAGGGTGGTGAGGTCCTCAACCAAACTGCGACATCCACAAGAAAGACGGAGGATCCTATCCACTGCTCAAACCGTCAACAACAAATATTTGGCCTAAAATACAAGATAGAGGAGCTAGGGATAGTGAATCTAGGCAAGGAAGGACAATCTAAAGCAACCCAAATACGAAGACATGCCACCAACACTACAACCCCTAGGTTGTTGAATAAGGGAAGAAGAAGTTATAGCAAGACCCCTAGAAGAGCGACTTGTTCTCCACAAGAACTTTGGCCAGCATGTTATCTATCCGATCACACATAGTCGAAATTGTTCACTCTCTAACTTTTCATATTATTACAAATCTTTTTTTATGTTTTTTCTCCAATTTATTAATTTATTCTGAGTATACATCAACTCATTCAGTATCGAACAGTTATGACATCTTAGGCCACGGTAGATGTATTTCTGAAGAGCAAATCTCCACTAAGAGCAACTTAAATTATTGGGGAAAATCCCTGTTGATCTTCATGATTAACAAATTTTGTCAATCTAGGGGCATTTACGGTACTTCAACCATTTACTTTGAGGATGTAATGGTAACTTCCTTGTGATGAATTGGCAATCTACAATGACTAAGCTTCCATGTTAGTTTACCAATTGCCCCGTAGGATCTAACGCCATATGACGGCCGTTAGCTAGGTAGTGTTTATTGCTCTTCACTCTTCTTCTGACATAGGTCAAATTGTCAAAACACATAACTCTCTCTCCTAGTATTTTCTCTCTCCTTTGTATTATGTATTAGCTACATATTTGACATCTAACACTTGTTAACGACAACGAAGGGATAATCACCATGTATCAAGTCATTATGATTTTTTTGGGTTAAATTATTTTGACATTGTTTTAACAACAGTGTTTGACATTCTTAACTCATGTTTTATATTGTTCAGGGTTAATTTGTTTGACATGAATGTTAGCAATAACTATATAAATTATGTCTTTTGATACTTCAATTTATACCTTTCGTTCTAAGCAAATTTTTGAGATAAACAGTTGCATAGAGCATCTACCACCTCAGAATCTCATATATATTTATCAAGAGTAGTTGCTTAGAAAATACACACTTTAGCCAACGTTTTTAAATTAGCTTAAAAATGATTTTGAAATATGGACTTTGGCAGCTGATTATTTATTTCAACGTACTCCCTCCGTATTTTTTATAAGTGTTACACTTCTCATTTCCAACCGTGTTTTTTAAGTGTTACACTTCCTTTTTGGCAAAAAGTTACATTAAAATATTATATCTCTCTCCTCTGATGGTGCCCACCATAACCCACTACTACTTTTTTTATTATATATTTCATCTCACATTCATTACTTTTTAATAAATTATTAACTCCACTATATTTCTTTTACAATTTTCTAATACTCTAACTACCCCACTTACCTCTTATTTTTTTTAAGTCAATTAAATTGCCTAAAACTATGTGCCGGTCAAAGTGTAACACTTAAAAAAAAACATGGAGTGAGTATCAGTTACTGTTTTAAGAGGTCCGGGGAACTATCAAGAGGAAGGGAATGTCATAGTTACCTAAATAAAATGAGCCCCATTGCAATAGGACTAAGGATTTGTTCTCTTCAGCTAATTTTCAGTTCAGTTCAGGTCCAATAAGTTCAGTTCAGTTCATTTCAATTCTTAATTTTCTTCTCTCATAAAATATTCAAAGTTCAGTTAAGTTTAGTAGTTCAGCTCCAATTAGTTCAGTTCAGTTCAGCTCCAATAAATTCAGTTCAGTTTTGTTCAGCTCATTTCTAATTTCAATCAATCAAAATAGGCCCTAAATGAATAAGTCTAAAACATTTTTATCTTCCGACATAGAATAAGTATTGGGCTTGGAGTGAGAGGCCCATAGAGACAATAGTGTAAGAAAAATGAATCACCAATAACTATATACTATCTCCGTTCTTATTTCTATTCTATCTCTTGGTGTCATATAATAAAGCGGGAGGGTAATACTGTAGCTCATAATGTAGCCCGCATTGTGCCTTTTGGTGTTGAACAGGTTTGGGAGAACCATAGTCCTTGTGAGGTTGCTCCATACACCCTTATGGATAAATTAATAATATAAGGCACCAGCCGTTTTCCTCAAAAAAAAAAAAACAACAAATACAACCTCCGTTAATTATTATGTGCAACACATGGGTATTATTTGTGAGACATAAAATATTCCTTTGTTGCACATAATAATTAACGGAGGTTGTACTAAAAGACACACCAACAATGACACATGTCATGTTCTGGTGTGTCATTATTTTATTTTATTTTTTTTAAAGAAAATTTATTATGGAAAATAATCTTATACATTACATAAAAAAAAATAAGAGTAGAAAATTTATACAAATTCTTAAATGGACCTGGTTCACACTGGACCACTAACATTAGAGAAAGTATGGTTGTTTTATTAATAAAAAAAGGGGTCACTATAATTTTAAAAAAAGGTCACTATGTTAAAATAAAAGTCATTTTGGTAATATATAGGCCTAAGTGGTTATTTTTTTAATGAAATATTTTATATACTGATCAATATGAATAATAAAGATCACTATGTTTATAGCGTCGTATTTCAAATTCACAATATTATTAAACGTTGTAGTAGTTTTAATAAAGGTTACTATGTTAAAAATAAGGTTACTATGTTAAAAATAAAGGTCACTTTGTTCAATATAATGTTAGTTGCGTGTGTATAGACCTCGGGTCCACAATAATATTTTTGTGGACCAGGTCCACGCAAGTCTTTCTTGAAAATTTATACATATATAAAAGATTATAAAATATTTGATGTATATTTCTATAATCTATTGTCAACTATATAAACATAAGTAGATACAGTAATTTTTTATTTATTTTATTTATATATATATATATAGAATTTGTGTCATATATTACAAGAATTCTTTTTTTTTTATTAATTTTATTTAATTACATATTAGAAGCTCAGTAAAAACAAATTAAAAATATAACTACTATAAATTTAAGCAACAAAAAAAACAAGTCACATTCTTCCCATAATTTCAGACATACATGATGCAATGTCCTAACATTTTTTAAGAAAATGATACCAATACAATTTGTTAGAAAAATCGAGTATATAAAAAAATGCAGATTAACAAATGTGTAGTTTCAAATGCCCCAATCATCGATCATCTTTTTATATATACCCAGGTTCACATAGAGGTAGGTGTACGGGTGTACCCAAGGTAGTTTTTTTTTTTTTTTTTTTTTTTTTTTTTTTTTTTGCTTATTTAATATTTTTTTTCTTCTAATTTAAGAGTTAAAAAAAAAATTAAAAGACAATGACAACAATGGTGGATCTCCTTCTCCCCCTGTAGGTGACGATGACAATGACGACATCAATGGCAAAGGAGAGAAGCAAGGTCATTCATGGCGAAAGAGAGAGATAGAGAGTTTAATTCTCGATTTTTTTAAAAAAAATACTCATAAATCAAATTGGGGCTTTTTTTATGTGATGTATAATTGTTGAAATTGATTGCCCCATATGATTTTATGTTGAATTCTGAGCATATCATCCAGCAAATTGAGGACATCATCCAACCAATAGAGGATATTATCCAGGTAGTATAAATATCATCTAGCCAATAAAGGATATCACATAACTAATAAAGGATATCATCCTGTTAGTAGAGGATATCATCCAACAAACAGAGGATATTATCCAGGTAGTAGAAATACCATCCAGTCAATAGACGATATCATCCAGCTAATAGAAGATATTTTGCAGGTAGAAAAATATGATTCAGCCAATAAAGGATATCATATAACTAATAAATGATATCATCCATTTAGTGGATGATATCATCTAGCCAATAGAGGATATCATCTAGCCAATAGAGGATATCATCCCGCCAATTGAGGATATTAAAAATCCGCATTCTGTCAGTTCGGACCGACGAAAGTCCAGACTGACATAATACCTTCTTTAATAAAATAAGTATGTTTAGTACAAAGCCAGTTGCTTTTTCAAGTTATCATAAATATAATTATCCAACAAGTGCACAATATTTTTTGTGTTTGGTGGAAACAATATTGAATCAATTAGTTCATCACATCCCCTATTTAACACATAATTGTTGTGTTATAACCCTGGTTGATGTAGGTAAAATTTTGTTAATTGTAAAATTATTAGAAATAAGGGGTTCTTTTTTACAATTAAGAATATTTGATATTACGGTTGACAAACAAAACTACTAAAGGCTTATTCGGACTCGACTCGAGAACCTGACCACATCGATATTTAATGGAATTGAACTTGAACCAAAACCAAGAATGATCCAACTTTAAGATTATCCGACCAAAAAATTATCTGATCTAACCCAAACTCGAATGTACTATCTATTAACCCGTCCAATCCCGACTCAACAAACCCGAACCTGAAATTTAACCAAATCTGAATTTGACTTGAATCTAACTCGACCTACACCCGAAAGGGTGAACGGCCTGAAATAATCTAAAGTGAAATTGACCCGACATGAACCTAAACCTGATTTGAGGCTAGATTGACCCGACATAACCTGATCCTGATTTGACCCAAGACTTTATTTGACCCGACCCAAACCCGACTTGAATACCCAAATTGACATCTCTAAATATATTAGAAATAGGTAAACTACGATTTTTGAAAATGTATTATAATTTATTAATATATTGTACCCAATCATGATCCCTACTCATTCATAATTAACCATTTGTCACTTTTCCAATGGTACACACATTATTGGATTGTCTCTTAAATTCTCTATAAAATATTAAACTTTTCTACCTTTACTAACATTTCATTTTAATATTTTGAGTATTTCCTAAAACTCTGCCCAAACTTATAAAGGATCTGAATCTTCTATTCCACTTTTGTGTCCCATTCCATGTACCACTCTATTTGATTGGTCCATATTATTTTAACTATTTTTTTATTGATTCAATTTTATGTTAATTATATTAATGGAAAATAACAGTAAATAGAATTTACATAATTAAAACACTCGATTAGATTTTTTTTTCTTGTATACAATTACTTTAAATACAACTCTTATTTTTTTTAAAAAAATTTATTTTACAAATTTAACAAAATCTATCTACCTAAAAATCTCTAATGGTTGCTCTGTTATAAGCAATGATCTCAACATTCAATGGAGCCACGAGATTCATTCACATCAATTTCCACTACACTTGTACGATCTAATTACACCATCTATTTGGTAAAGTTGGATATGAAAAATAATAAAATTACTTCTCGTGTAATATCAATTAATTTGAAATTTTGGTGCTTTGATATTTATGAACTGGATGCATTCCAAGAAAGAAATTTTGATTGCAGATGATGAAGTATGAGAATTGTTAGGGAAGATATATGCATGAGTCAACCTACTATCTTTGACTGGTATATTAACCACCAACTATCAGCATTTAATTCGATCATAACTTACATTTTCCATCGTTAACCGCCGTTTATAACAAATATGCCAACGTGTACCACTGTTTTTCTGACTCGGCTGCTGAATCAACATGTGCTTCTTTCAAATTTAACGTGGCCACAAATATTGACAAGGTTTGTTAATCATGAAGATTAACTGGGCAGCCCCTAAATTATTGTACTTAGAGACTTGCTTGCTAGGAATTTTCGAAATTCTCAAACTATTAAATGACCATTCGAGTTAAAAAATTCAATTTTCTTAAGAAAATAGTGTCCACAATTTTAGAGATTAAAATATTAATATAATTCAAATTTTAAAGCCAATTAAGATAGTTAAGCTCATTTCAACGACAAGACAATTTGATAGCAGTGTCGGGGCTAGGCCGGTGCAGGGTGAACGACAGCTCTAAGCACCCAAAAAACAAGCTAGGGCACCAAAAATCAGTGTATATACAATTTGTTTCACTAATAATCGCTAAAAGCACTTGATGGATCAATGATTATGTTATTTTGTGATAATTTTAACACCAGATTCAAAACCTACTACAGTCTATTTTTTGCTTTAACTTATATGACAATCAGCTTACTATTGAAAGTGCTATATTTAAGTATCTCTCTACTATTTTTAATGCCTCACTTTGACATACTTTTTAAAATATTCATATATTTAACTTTAATTAATGTTAGGGCATGTTCTCTTCAGATTATTTTCAGTTAAGTTCAGTTCAGTTCAGCTCTAATAAGTTCAGTTCAGTTCTTAATTTCCTTCTCTCATAAAATATTAAGTTCAGTTCAGTTTAGTTCTTAATTTTTTTCTCTCATAAAATATTCAGTTCAGTTAGTTAAGCTCAGTTCAGTTTAGCTTAGCAAGTCAATTAGAACAGACCCTTAGTTACATATACATCAGTAGAAAAAAAAAATCATCAAGGTATTTGTTGGAATATTATCGACTTAATATAATTTTCAATTATCAGTCTTTTATAAAGTATGTATAGTCTTTATTATTAAGATAAAATTATTATTGAAAAAGATATATGCAGCCCTAAGGGCTGCATATAAGAAGCTAAAAGTGGAAAGAATTGACAATAAATAAATATTTATTAGATCGATTTTATCCGTCCATTGTCAAAAAATTTCCAACTTAATACTAAAAAGGAAGTATATTAAATGCTTATATGCAACCCTTAAAGCTGCATATATCATTGCCCAATATTATAAGTCAAATTTTTATATTAACAAAGGTATAAAGAAACTTTGCCGTGACGCTTATTACTAAAAAAAACAAAGGGATTAATCTTAAAATTAATAATAATTTTTTTTCTATTTTGATTCTAGTTTAATTTCTTGAGATGACCCCTAATAATTAACTCGCTATGTTTCATAATAGTCTTACACTTTTTTTACATCTATATCGACATGTCTTAATTTTTTTATTTATTTGGTGAAGCCGAGGGGCAAGCCCCAAAGAAAGAAAGCAAAAGCTACAAACTAAGAACAGAAAAGCAGAAAATAAACAAACCAAAAATAAAACTACAGCTACAACTACTCCTTATTCCAAAAACCATCAAAGCTAAGTCCTCGGAATCATCCTAGGAATAGCCATTCCGCGCAAATCCTCCAATAAAACGGCACCAAGATCCGTCGGGAACGCCTCAAAGATAACCATTTATTGCTGCAAGGTTACGTCATAGTTAGCTAGCCATTCCGCTACTTAATTTGCTTCCCTGTAACAATGATCGATTATGATAGACCACACTTCTCTTCTAAGAAGCGCCTTACACTTTTGGAGGATATGAGTAAAAGGAGGGTTGGAAGGAACTTCCTCCAACAACATACGCACCACCACCTCAGAGCCCACATGCAAACTTACTAGTCTATGTCCTCCATTCCACGCCACATCCAGACCTCGCAACCCCGCAAGAAGTCCGGCTCGAGCACACGAGCTGTGCCTATAATTCATCGCATACAACTCATGAACCTACCCCGTATGGTCTCTAGTCACTCCTCCAGCCCTTGCAGGGTTTGAATTACCTTTGGATGCTCCGTCAGTATTCAAGCGAACCCATCCAAAGTTAGGAGCCCTCCACTTGATCAAGTCCTCTTCTCTCTTCCTCTTATTAGATTGCAGCAGACCCTTACTATTATAATCCCTCCTTATGTCCCTAACTCTAGCCATAATGGAGCTAACTTGATCAATAGGAATAGATGCATCTTTCGCAAAGCTCCTTTCGTTACGCCATTTCCACAACCACCAACAAGTTACTGCAAACACGAATGGACGAAAGATTAGCCATAATACAGTCTTTAAACCCAGCACGAAAGCTCAGATTAGAGTTATTGATACCCATACCTCTCCACACCAAATTAGCAGCAGGACACGACCTCAATATGTGTTCCATATTTTCCTCGACATAGCGACACATCAAGCAACGAGGATCTTGAGTTAAGTGGCATAAAAAACAATTAGCATTATTGTTTTGGCCAAAATCTGCTTTCTAGATTCGACCAGGTTCTATAGGTCAACAGCTAGATTGATAAGGATATGAATGATAGCGTAGGTTCAAAGAATGGGGGTAAATAACCTACGAAAGATGAACAAAGGGGAAAGAGAAGAAGAGACACAAGATGATGACGCAGAAAACCCCACGAATAAGGGTAAAAACTGCGGGTGGTGATGAGTCCACCAATCTACTAGTTTGAGAATGAATTACAGGTACAATACAGGTTGTTTTGTGACTAAAAATGAATCTGTAATAATAATACTAATTGCTAATAACTATGAAATATGATGCCTAGGGCTCGTATCTTGTGTTTTTACAATGGTCTTCCATCCTATTTATAATAGGGGAGCCTTTTGAAGCCTTGTAACAACTTTTTTTATGCTTCCTTGAAAGTAGGAGTTAGCTGCCAGGTTCAGCTCCGAGATTCATGCCATGTTCTTTTTGTGCTTATCCATTGCCTTTTGACTTGTTCTTTGCTGTTGGTTAGTTGGAGAATAATGGGAGTGTCCTCCATGAAAATAAGAGAAGTAGTTTGACTCCTTGATTTGGTCTTCAACGAATGTGGACTGATTTGTGGTGCAGATACATTTGACATTTCCAATTGATTGATTCCTGGTTGGAAATATCTCCTCCTTTATTGCAGGAAAGCTTATAACAACTTTGACTTCGTTCAAACTTGGATTCACTTAGGATATTCCTTGGAAATATCTTTGTTATATTTCGTTTAATACATGGAACCAGGTAGCTGATCACGTAGCAATGTGTAACCTGTAACCTAGCAACCTGTGACCTGTAACCTAGAAACCTGCAGAAATCTGAACCTGTAGTAAAAATTTGGGCACAACAATTATACATTAATTTGTCTTGAATTGCCAGCTAGAAAAAGAATCGAATTCTTTGTGGAGCTCAAAGCTTCCAAATGCTACTCCAATTACACTCATTACTACAATTCCACTCTTCAAGATTTCGCATAATGTTAATGGCAGATTTCATAGAAAAACCACTCGATGAAGTCCCTTTCCAATAAATGGTATAAATAGCTTCATCATCATCTACCTTTTTATGAGAATAGACCATCTTTAACACTTGTGGGAGTAAAAAAATCAACAAACAATTCTAGTTTCCAACCCCTATTCACATCCCACATCTGTTGAACTTTATGTTAAAGGATATTATTAGGGGTGACCGAAGAGTAAGCACTGAGAGATGCTGAAAATTAGCCCTTGGTTGATCCCAAAACGAGTTCCCTTGACATTACCTACAACAACACCAATTCCCTTCTTCAAAGTATCCACGTTATCAATAATGCCCTTCCAAGCATTTAAAGAATCAGCCTTTGACTTAAACATATCTACATTACTTCTCACTTCACAGTATTTGAGCGTAAATCTCTAGACCATAGCGATTCTAGTTTGTCAAAACCCTCTGATGCTTGCCATTTATGGCACTCTTGGGGTAGGTTTTCTCCGTAGTTTTATTATCGTTTTTAGTCTTTTATGTTGTGTTTTTACATAATAATGCTTGTTTTGTGTGTTTATGTATAAGTTTAGAGAAATATGTGCTTTGATGGTTTTCTTATTATTTTATTCATTTCTCGGCTATTTCTCTCGCTTCTCCGTTTCTTTGACTTGTTATGTAGGTGTGCCGAGTTTTCCGGGATTTTATTATCGTGGAGGAAGCTCAAGTGCATTCAAGGAAGTCAATGGAGCTAAGTTCGGGAATCCAAGCATGTAACTCAAGCAAACCAAGCTAGCTCCCCAGGTACGAGCACCAAAGAAGCAATAAATAAGTCCGGAGTGTACAAGTGCTTGAAGAATAAAAGGCTGCCCTCCTCGCGGGCATCGCCTCGAGTGCACCGATGATAGGGATGTGATAGGCTAAAGTCGTATCACCTAATCGAAAGTAATTCCTAAATCCTATAACTAATGTAGATAGGAAAGCAGGGTCGAATCCACAGGGAAACTGGTCTTTCTATTCCTAATTAATTAAAGCAATCTAAATTATCAAGTAACAATTTAATAATATGGTTATAAAACTAAACTACGGAGATTAAGAGTAAAGAGAAAACAATGAATTAAAGGCCTAGGGCATAGGTTCACCAATAAATAACATTCCAGGGTAAAACATAATAATCAATCATCAATGCATCAATTAATCAGATCATAAAGGGCTTTTGCTACGTATTACAATCACAGAATTAATCTACCGGTAGTAAATCTCATCTCTCGAATCTCGACTTAACCATTTATAAATTAACCTGCCTATTGAAACTAGACCTAAACCTCAATTATCATCTCTCGAATCTCGAATTAATATTGTCAAACTCATGCATAAAAGATCAGGCCTAATCTAGTCATAGAGCATTAAATCAATCAATAGGAAATTAATCTAAAATTGACAATAAACAATCATATATTACCCCTTCATATTATTTATGGATCCCCACAAAACCTAGATAGAAAATTACTCTCACATAATTAAACCTAAACTAATCAAAGCAATAAAATAAGACATGATCAAAGGAATAAATAAATAACTGAGATTAAGAGAAAAGAAATCGTTACCAAAGTAATCTGGAATTAAGAGTTGAGTTAAGAACAAAGTATTAGAGAGAGAAACTAATCTAAAAGCTAAGTAAAGAGATAAAATCTAAGAGAAGAATTAAAAAAGAGTAAAAAGAAGATACTCAACTTGCTTAACAGAAAAGTATTTTTATTAAGCAAGAATCCTAAACTAAAAATAACTTTAACGACGCTAATCATCTCCTAAAGCTGACGCGCCCGATCGGGCCCGCCTTTTTCTTCAGGTGAACGTTTCTCGCGCCCGGCCGGTCGCGAGTTTGGGCGCCAGCTTCTCTTCCCCGCTCGGCCAGGCGTGCCTTAAGGCGGGAGCTCTAATAGCCGGGCGACACTCTTGGGCTACTCCTTGGACTTCGATTGGGCTCCAATTCTTCGAGCCAATCCGGATTTCCTCTTCGACTCTTGAATACTCGGTCCAAATGCCCCGGTATAACATATACTGAGCCCTTAATCACCGGTTCGATGGCTCTAACCGGTCCTGGGCTATAAAAAATGGTCGTGCTTCTCCAATGCTCGTAGATACTCCATAATATCTCGGGAAAATGCTCCAAAAGTGCAAATCCCTACAGAAGTCAACCAAATCTACGAAAACACTAGAAAACACCAATTAGCTAGTAATAAAAGTGGCTCTAAAGAGCCAAAAACACTACTAATTATGACCAAGGGACAAGGGTAAAATTCTATATAAAATGGACATATCAAACTCCCCAAGCCAAACCTTTGCTTGTCCCTAAGCAAAGATCTCATCAATGAATAAATAAATATGCTTGACCAAAAAAAGTAAAAATCAAGCACAAACAATTCAAGGTAAATCTAATAAACATGCTTCAGTATCAACCAATCTCATCCATCCAATTACTCTTCCTCCCTAAAAATTGTCAAATAGAGCAAACCACAAGAACATATAGAATTCAAGACTAGTGCTCACACACTCAACTCTCATTTATCTGGCGAGTAAAAGATGTACTCGATCGCTCTCCAACCAACCCCTTTTATGTGAAAAATGCCCTCCCAACTCACACTCTCATGTGTTTAAATAGATGTACACTCAACCTACTAGTCGACTCGAAGTATGTCAAATCATTACTTTCATTGATAATCAACACTTTCACATCCATACAACTCTATGTACAAAGGTCAAAAGGTCTTTAAAGCTTGTAATGTAAGGCTAGAGTAAAGGGAAGGAAACATTTGGGAATAAGTGAGAGAAAAGCTATGCTTAAGGGAGAAAATCCTAATAAAACCCATGATCAAAATAAATAATGATCAACATCTTCTACATAACCAAGTCCAACAAAAATCCACCAAATATACACCAAACATAACAAACAATCCCAACACTTACAAATTCACGTACAAAAAATATAATAATAAAGAACTTGAGTGAATAAAAAAACTTTATTTTCCAAAATTTAATTTTTCATTGAAAGTTACCATTTTATTTTCTTGCTATTGATCAACCTCCAACTAGAACATTTGAACATTAAACAATCTTTTACTTTTGCTTTTTTTTTTTTTTTTCTATTGAAGTTCACTCACTTTTTTTTCTTTGAACTTCTCTTTTTTTTTTTTCATATCATCATACTTTATTTTTTAAAGAAAATTAAACTTTCAAACTCATCAAAAATAAACTCTAATCAAGATAAGAACAAAATAACTTCTCAAAACCCACCCAAATTGTGCAAATAATAAGCACACTACAAACTCCCTCACCTCACTCACTAATAGCTCCCCCAAGCCAAGCTTGGGATTAGTAACCAATGGGGAAAAATAGGCTTCTAATGTGGCTAATAAACAACAAAAAGTCAAGGCAACAACATGGGTAGCAAGAAGGGAACAAATGTATCTAAAATCATCTGAAGGCTACCTAAAAGAACAAATGCCTTCGTCCTCCACAATGTGCATAATAATGAGTCAAATAAACATTACTTATAGTTGCAAACCAATACTCAAATTCATTGACATACCAGGAACTAACACATAATTCCTAACCAAATCAACTAGTTAAGCACCAGATTCACAAGTAGTTGGACAAAATTAACGTATGTTAGGACATCCTAGCAATCAGACTTCAAATCATGATCAACAAATCCACAATTCTTATCATCATATACCAAGAATCAAAACAATATTTTCCATGTATGGGGCGCAGGGAAGCATGATTTATAATTTGTTGGAACGTATTTTTGAATTTTTTTATTTTTTCAATTTTTTTGTATTTTTCATAGAACAAAGCAATAAAACTAACCTAGAAAGCAATAAATCTAATCTAAGAAAACACACCAAAAACAAAAGAAAAGAGAAAAAGAAAGATAACAAATCCAAAATCTCCCCCAAGCCAGAATCAGACAATGTCCTCATTGGCTCGGGAACTAGCCCAACATGGCTAATCCTCATTATCCTCATCCATGGAGCCGAAACCTCCACCTCCGCTTCCACCTGCACCACCTGCACTAGAAGAGCTACCACCAAAATAATCAGCATGAAACTCCCCCCCCCGACGGTCCCCCAAAAGGAGTTTCGTGGCCGTACCCATGGAAAGTAGAATAGTCAATATAAATACGATGGGCAGTGGGATCCCTATCATATCCCTAGGGTGGAGGCTGAAACCAAGTAGGGTAGAGGGCATTGTCGGGAATGTTGCCCCGACGAGCATAATCATCATAAATAGGGTAGAGGGCTCGACCCTGGTTCCTCTCAAGGTACCCTAATCTATAGTCAATGGAGCCTACCATCCTCCTAAAGTCAGTATGAGAATGATCAATACAGCTGTAGGCGTCGCTCGAAGTGCGCCTACGTTAAAAGCATGCGGTGAATATGCTTGGCACTCATAGGAAGTGGGAATTGACATATACAATTAGGGACAAGGAAAGTAGGGAGCCACCAACAAGTTTTTAAGGAACTTGTAAACCGTTCACGGATCATAAAAAGGCAACCACGAATAAAGGGACAACGATAGGCAACAACGATTGACCCGTGAAGGTTATACCCCATTCATAATCCATGAGATTACTAACTCCATATGATTCGGAACCACGAAAGGAGGATCGGGGATGATGGTACGAAGTGAGTCATGGAGTCACATTCGCCCGTATAGTGAAAAGTGATTCCTGCGATCTCAAAGGCATACAAACAAAGATTCAATTTGCTCCAAAGTATTATTAAGCTAAATTGGTGGAATATTAATGCAACATATAATTCTAAAATATTTGTGATCACTTGAATTAATTAACAAGATTAAAAGGAACCTAAACCGGTTGTCCAAATTATCTTATTAGGCGTGATTTTCAATTACATATTCCCTTTAAACATGCAATAATGTGGTGATCAATAAAAATAATAATAGAATAAACATTAATATTGGAATCAATTCAACAATACTATCGTTAGTCAAATCAAATAATAATAATAACCCTAATCATGATACTAGCAATATAAAATAAAATAAGAGTAATTAATTTAATTAATTACTCACATTCAGCACGTTCCTTTAAATTGCTACATCATGAATAAACTGTTAGTAACTTCAATAAAAAAAATATAAATTAGTAAATGAAAATTAAATTGAATAAAGATTAGATTTGATTTGGTCCAAACCCTCAGTCAATTATACCTTTCACGCCTTGGTTTAAGGACGGAACCTCGGGTCAAGTATGAACTCCTTGGAGTGCTTAAGGGAAGTATTTTGAGAGAATAGGATGGCTAGTGTTTAGGCTAAAGAGGGAAAAGAGAATTATTTGATGATCAAGCTTGTTGATGATTGGAAAAGGGGTGATATGACCTCTATTTATAGAGAAAAAAAGAAGGGTCGAAGAATTAAGATAAGATCCGAATTAAATCGGAATAAAACTCGATAGATAGCAGTTTTTGTGATTTTTGTTTTTATCATATCTTTTGATCCAGAAATCGGAATAAGATGAATAAGATATATTTGGAAAGATATTGAAGTCTACTTTCTAACCCAATTAGAATCAGATTAAAATATTTTGTACAATAAAAGATATGGCCGAAATAGTGAGACGGTGTCAGTTTTGGATAGAGTTTGACATTTTATTCATATCTTTTCCGTTATAGCTCGGAATTGATATTATAATATATCATTGAAAATATAATTTCAAGGGATATCCAACCATATAAAATTTGGATAAAAACTATGAGGCAAAAAAATAATATCTGTCTATCTTTGAACGTCTTTCAATTCGGATAAAATTAGGACTTTCAAAAAAAGGAGTTTTATTCAATTTCAAACTCTTTAATCTTATCTTTTCAAAAAGGATAATTAGGATCTTTTAGAAACTTATAGAGCTTCCAATTAATCCTAATTGGTTTCGAAATGGGATTAAATAATTTGGACCCTCCACATGATCATTGGGTCGTAGGTAAGGTGGGCTTAGGTTCTATTTGGGCTCAGTTTAATATTTTGGCCTATAATATATCGTTAGAAATCTCTTTTCAAGCCCCATACAATTATTTAATCATTGGACCAAGATTATGGACCAAAATAAAATGGATTAAACGTTTTTATAAAAAGGACACGAAATGAATGATTTTAAAGGGCACGAAATGAATTATTTTGGGTTTAAAGGCACGAAAAGAGGAAAATAAGTTATGGTTTAGGGAAATGGGATAGGAATTGGTTTGGTTTATGAAATGGAAATATGGATTTAAGCACTCCAAAAATTAAATACTCAACCCGACCAATAATGGCGGTGAAAGGATGTTCATCATCGGGTTTGGTTTTGGGGAGACATTTTTAGGTGTCTACAGAAGCCCCCACTTTGACTGAGTTTGTAGAAATGTCAGTTTTCGAAAATGATAGTCAAAGTAGTCGATAGGGACGGAGAATGATTTAAGACGTTCTGCGATCCTAAATTATTCTTTATACGCCGATACCTGCAGAAAAATGTTAGTTCTACAGATAAAAGAGTAAAGGGATAGAATGCGTATCTGACACAAGTGTATCGGTGACAAATGAGTTTGGTAGCTTCCTATGCTTGAAGGAATCCACCGGATGACGTTTGTTGAAACGCTTTCCATGCTTGAGGAAAGCCGACAGATGAGTTTGGTAGCTTTCTAAGCCTGAAGAAACCTACCGGATGACACTTTTCATGCTTGAGGAAAGTTGACATATAATTTTGGCGTTTTTCTATGCTTGAAGAAATCCATCGATAATGCTTTCCATGCTTGAGGAAAGCCGACAAAGGAATTTGGCGGTTTTCTATGCTTGAAAAAATCCACCGGATAATACTTTCCATGCTTGAGGAAAGTCGACAGATGATGAGGTTGCAAGTCTCTGTGTATCAAGAACCTTGCGTCGTGAAATGATGGTGTTTCGATTGTCCCCAAACGTGGGCTGTAGTTGGTTCGCTTATCCCCGAACGTGGGCTGTAGATGGTCCGCTTGTCCCCGGACGTGGGCTATAGATGGTCCGCTTGTCCCCGGACGTGGGTTGTAAATGGTCCGTTTGTCCCTGGACGTGGGCTGTAGATAAGACCTGCAAAAATAAATTTGCCAATGGACTCGTATATACTGTGATTGACTTGACCACTAACTTGACCAAGTTTGACTTGATGTGACATGACATGTGTATGACTTGTGAGTGTGTGTGTGTGTGTATATGTGTATGTGCAGACACAAGCAAACGAAGATGCAAAAGTAAAAAATTTTCGTCAATTTTTGTCATGAGTGGATGGTACCGACTTTCTCCCGAAAAAGAAAGATGTGAAAACTGAACTTTTATTTTCGAACTTCCCTCGATGAGAAAATTTGGAAATTTTTTTTAAACTTCCCCAAAATAAAATAATGAAAAAGGAAAGAAGTTTTGAAATTCCTCCTTGAGCAAGACGAAATGAATCGTATGGATTGAATTGCTTGTCCTGAAAATAATGTATGCATGATGCATGTTCTTAGGCCAGGAGGCTAAGGACAATTACATCATGTGACACGATAGATGAATGAACTTAAGTCATGGAGCTAAGCATCAAATATGGTGTAAAGAAACGATCTTGAACGTCACTTAGGTCTGGAAGCTAAGCACGTATACAAATGAAGTGATTATTGCATAATGAACGTTGCTTAAGTCAAGGAGCTAAGCACGATATGCTTTGCATGATTAAAAATCATCGATATATAAATGTTTCTCAGCACATTATGCGATGCATGAAACAATGAATATTGCTCAGGTCAGGAAGCTAAGCAAGTATACAGCGTTTCTTCTAATGAATGTTGTCTTGAAAATGATGAAGCATGCACGATAGGGAAACAAAATTTCATGATAAAAGGTTCCTAAGGGAAAGCTAATATGGCTATGAAAGTGATACTAGGTGGGGTTGCAATGGCTATGGTGAGGGAAATAGATGTGAGAAGAATCGAGATGGTGACTCTTTAGGATAGGTAGGCTAAACGATGTGGGTTCAAGCCCCTAAGTCTAGCTCTAGATGGATAGGGTCATAGGATTAAGCATTGGATATTCTTTGACTCGATCATGCATATGAATGTGGCCGCACCTCGATGTGAGGTTGCCTACGTATCCGTTAGGAATCAGGCCGAACGTAGCTCTAACCGAACTTTGCACAAGTGTGTGTACACCTCAAAGAGGTCTTTCAAGGGTTGTAAGGTGTTTAAGCTGAAGGTTTAAGGAAGAAAGGGGTAAAAGGCTCAAGACCCGAGTGAAGCCCCTAAGATATGCAATTGTGTATTAGACTTTGCAAGTTTTATTTTTCATATATTTTTTTGTTTTGAATTTTGCAAGTTTATTTTCATTTTTTCTTCTTTTTTTTGCTTTTTTTTTCATTATTTTGAATCAATGTGGGAAATCTCAGATCATGCGGTCCATCACTCACTTAGCATTCATGTTTCTCAGGCACGGTACCAAGCACTCGATGAGAGACGCAATTTGAGACGTGTTAATATCAAAGACATTGGAACACTTGCCCTTAGACATTGTTTTATTGTTGCTTTTCTGCTTTTTTTTTTTTTACTTGCTTTTTGAATGTTATACAATCACACATCTTCCAATCCCAGGGTTAAGTGAATGTGGGTTAAAGAAATGAAGGTCAAACGTTAGACGAGGCTCAAAGTGGTTGATGAAAAAATGGATATGTGATTGAATGGTTAATGGGGAATGAATGGGTTGCAAAGGTACCTCAAGTCATTGGTGTACCTTGTATTTTAGTTCGATAATTGATTTTTTTTTCGGTGAATTACATGATCGAATGCGAAGGAAAGAAATGATCATTGATGGAACATGACATATAGACATAAGGATAAGGAGAACCTATGCTAGACTTATTCGGGGAAAAGGGTTAAAACGAAAGAAAAAAGCATGAAATCTTGTATGGAAACTTGTCTTGTGCTTCGTCTTCATGGTTGCTTATGAATTACTTGTTACCGCCAAGAGGAACAAGAAGTTTGTTATTGCTGATGCTTTGATTGGAAGAAAAGAAGGAAGGAATGACGTTCCCCTTATTCTTCCAACTCTTGCCTAATGATTCTTGCACTCGAGTACTATATATAGAACAAAATGAGCTCACATAATGCATTGACTCAATACTCGGATTGGAAAGTAAGAGTGTAAGAAACAATTTTGAAATCTGATGGGAAAACTCCACTCATTCCTATTACAACGGAAAACGACGCATGCATGGTCCTAATATACAATCATAAACAATATAGTGCATTACTGGAAGACAAAGTGTGTGCAATGACTCAACATGTGTGATTAGATGAGTTTATTAAGACTCGTGGTATGATCGCATGGCTAGACATGAGGACGTTGTGAAAAAACAAAGGACCCAATGACCAAATAGCACGGAAGACTAAAAGACAAACTAACTTGATTAATTTTGTCCAATTTTAACGTTTATGCTATTTACTAGCACTAGTAGAAAAAACGTCATTTGTAACCCCCTATTTGTAACCAACAGTACTTTTTTAGTTACAATTAGTATATTTGTAACTAACAATTAAAAAATCCGTTACAAATAATTAGTAAAAACTTGTATGACTCATGTAATGGTAACTGACTAAGAATTGTTGGTTACAAGTAATTGTTATTGTAACTAACAATTTAATTGACTGTTACGACTACTATACTTATATTTTCTGTAAATATATATTTGTAACTAACAACACATAGTCGGTTACAAATACTAATTTCATTTTTTTTAATATATTTTTTTCAATAAAGAAAATGAAAAATCTAAGCCCCAAAATAAAAATAAAAAACCCTCGACCTCCTCTATTACCCCCAACCTTAGTCTAAAATTCCCCCAAAAATAAAAATAAAAAAACTCCCACAAAAATCCCCCCCAATTAACCCAAAAAATTTGGCTTGAGCACCGCCCCATCCACCTGAGCTTGAAAACCGCCGAAGTTCAGCCTCAAAGAGTTCCGTTGGATTGAAGGCTGCCGGAGTTCCTCTGGGTTGAAGGCTGCCGGAGTGTCGTCGGCTAGTTCGAGCGTTAGCCACCGTCAAGCAGCATCAACACTTATACATTAGGGTATGTTCGAGAATTAATTGGTTTTTTTACATGCAAATTGAATTGGGCTCATTTACTTCTTTGGATTGAAGGCTGCCGGAGTTCCTCTTGGTTGAAGGCTGCCGGAGTGCCGTCGGCTAGTTCGAGCGTTAGCCACCGTCTAGAGGTCCTACCTTGTTTTTTCCTTTCAAACAGCTATTCAAATAAATTTACTGAATTATAATAAAATGGCAAACTAATAGCATGGTGTGAAAAGCAGCTATTATTTTTGTTGGCTATGAATGAATGTAGGGAGCTTTGTGTCATATTAAAGCCTTCTGTCATATAAAGTTCTGTAAAGTTTTTCAACTAACTGTTGTGCGGAAAGCAGTTTGGACTATGTGTGTTAACTAGCACTACGAAATCGGTTGTGACTGATAGCCCATCATGTTATTCCAGTAGCAATCTGTTAATATTGGCATGATGCATCTTGATACTTTAATATCATCTGAACGCCTGATTTCTTCAAAAAATATGTTATGCAGTATAGCCTATGATTAACCTCCAAATATAATGAATCATAAAGATGAATCGAAGTATTTGTAAATGTATCAATTGCTGCAGTGATAATTGTGACTCATGAAGTACAAAGTAACTAGTCAGGTGCTGCTTCTGTCACTGTTATTGCAATGATGACTGTATACTACTTTTTCTACTATCAGGAATTACCTTAGAAGTTTAGAAGGATGACATAGTTTCATCCGTAGAAACACGTCTTGTCCGTTTTTCTGCTTAATTTTTACACCATTTGGATAGTAGTTACTTCTGTGAACTGCACTTTGTTCTAGCAGGATTAGAACATGAATCCATATTGGTTGAGCACTTTTATTTTACTATTGCATCTTTAATGGATGACAAACCAAACCATATTAAAGAGATTGCTTTAATTTCATATTTTTTCCCTTCCTATACCAGGCACCATGCAGTTAATACATGTTTGGCGCCGCTGTACTCTGTAGAAGGAATGCATGTAATCACAGTTGAAGGCATTGGAAGTCGTAAACTTGGCTTGCATCTAGTGCAGGTTCAATTCTTCCCTTTCTATTTGATTTCATCGAAAGAGGATCATACTCCATATATCATTATAAGTACACACAAGAGCTTTTGCAAGTTCTTATTTGTTTTTTACATTGAATTCAAATTTCTGTTTCAATTTTTTGTCTCAATTTTCTGTCATATTGCATTTAAATACCTATTTCAATTTTACATTGAATTTAAGTTGCTGTTTATATTGTATTTATCTATTGTATTTGAATTCAAGTTTATGCTTATTTGTTTTTTACATTGAATTTAAGTTTCTGTTTATATTGTATTTATCTATTGTATTTGAATTATATTTTGGGAGTCTCGATTATTGTAAAATCGTAAACTCTTGCTTGATTTCATAGATATCATAAGCATCATATTTATAATACAAGGCAGAAGAATCCTAAGCCTATACGGAAACAAGTCCTGCTAGCTTAGGTAAATAAACATAAACAAGGAATCAAATATTATCATAGTAAATCTAAATATATTCACTAAATCTTAGGATATTTCCTAAATATATCGTAATAATTACATTGTGGGTTAAGATCTTTAAGGTGTAGCTGTGTAATGTAATTTAATTTAATTTTAGGGTTAATCTCTTGATTTTTGGGTTGTGTAATGTATTTGAATGCTTTGATTATCTTGGTTTTAAGTGTTATATGTGTTATGTCACTGTGAGATGGATTTTGTCGATCTTGTGTTTATGACATTTCAAATATAAAGTTCATCTTCCTTAATTAGTGTGTGTTATATCATAGTGTATACTTTGTCGTTCAAATTCTAGTTATGAATCACGTCATATCTGGGTAGATACTTTGCTTTTTTTGTGTTTAACATAACATGTTATTACATTTTAGAAATGAATTGTGAATGGATGTATGATGCAATCCGAACGTCACCTGCATACTTAGATGGAGTTAATGAGTTTTGTAAAATTGTTGTGCAACATCAGTGGAGTGTTGTTGTTGAACAAAGACTTACTAGGGCAAGACCTATCTTCTGCCCTTGTTGTCGTTGCAAGAACGTGAAGAGGTGGGATGACATTAAGAAAATAGAGGAACATTTGATTATTCATGGGTTCATGTCAGACTACACAGTTTGGTACTGGCATGGTAAAAAACTTACTCCTATGGGCAATTCATCTTCTGTTAATAATGATACCGAACTTGATAGGGAGTCGGGTGGTAGTGATAATATTGATGGGTTTGATGAGGAAAACAATGTTGATGAAGATAACATCAATGATATGATGGAAGGGTTGGAGGATCGTGTGAATGAAAATTCTCGTACAATTGAGGAGGTGTCGAAGGCTGCAGAGACACCCCTATATCCTGGTTATACAAAGTATTCCAAGCTTTCGGGGGTGTTAACATTATTCAACTTGAAAGCAAAGAGCGGTTGGACTGACACGAGTTTCACTTTGTTGTTAGAACTTGAAAAGGAAGATAAGCATTGCAAATTTATGTTAGCACCGTATCTTCAAAGGTTTGTCCTACGACACATGCTCAATTATTTACTATTGTATATGTTTGTGAATTACAAGTTAATTAAAGTTTTATGGAATGTCACTTTTTTATAGTAATCATTGGGTGCTTTTGGTAATAAACTTACAATTGGGCCTTGTGTTCGAGTTTGATCCTGCCACTTGTCCTAAAAAGACCCCACGAAAATTGAGATTGGCTGATATACTAATGAAGTAAGTAAAGATAGAACATCATTTTCACATAATAAATTCAAAGTTTATGAAAAATGTTGTTGTTATTTTTTTATTATAATTTTTTATTACAGGGCATACAAGGTGTATTTGTCTAAATTGAAGGGTAATGTTTTGAAAAGTAGAAGGAAAAATTTGCTATTTAAGCAAATGGAGGTACATAAGTGATATCCTTTATGTTACACAAATTAATGCATGCAATGCATAAGTATTTTAATGGGTAATAAATTGTGTGCTTTGATGTTTTAATTCTAGTGTGCTCAACAAAAAGGAGGTACTGAGTGTGGATATTACGTCATGAGATACATGTATGAGGTTGTTGTTGGTCACAGTGAGTGAGAAGGTAATTTAGAGGAGGTAAGTGACATGTGATTGTTTCTTTGAAATAATTAAAATAATCTTTTTGAATTTATTTGAATATATAATATTTGTTTGTATTTTACCAGGTATATTCTGCAAGGAAAATGGCTTATGATGAAAGGGAATCAAATGAAACTCGAGAACAGTGGGCAAATTTCTTTCGAAGAAAATATTTGTTGAATTCACCAATTTAGTTATTTTCATCGAATGCATAACTAATTTGATTGCATATGTAGGGATGGTGAACTTGTTTGTTGATTAGTGAATGAATTTATTGATGTGTTACATTAAATTTTTTATGTGGAATGATGACTTCATTTATTGGTGAATGGTAATGATGTTAGAGTAGTGTTGTGAGTACAGGTTTATGTACAGGTTTTTATTAATCAATATCAACTTGAAGTTGGGATGTTCGTAAAACAGGGGAGATGCTGTCCGTTTTTCTGTAGGAAAATGAGATTGTATATGAGTCTATGTACTCAAACCTGCAGGAAGTATCTATGATATCTTCTCCGTATATAAATTATTTGGACAAAAAAAAAAAATACAATTATTCGTAACTAACAAATAAATCGTTAGTTACAAATATCTTGAATTGTTATCATAAATTGAAGGTATAATTGTAACTGACAATAAATATGGTAGTTACGAATAAACATATAATCGTAACGGACAATTAACATGATAGTTACAAATAATAGCTTAATTGTAACTAACATTTAAAAAGTTAGTTACAATAAACTGTCAAATTAGACTATAAAATGGTGTATTTGTAACTAACATTTAGAGAGTCCGTTACAATTGCCTAACTTCTTGTAACTAACACTGTTGGTTACAAAAGCCTAACAGTATTTGTAACTCCTGTATATGTAACGGACAAAGTTCGTTACAAAAAGCCCGTTTTTGTCAGTTACAAATGAAGTTTTTTCTACTAGTGTAGGTAAAAACGGTCCATTGGCAATCGTTAGTCATAAATAAGATCAACCATAATCAAAGACAAAGAACACATGTTAATGTTAGCACAAAAATCGATCACAAGAAACTAGGAACATAACTAGAATTCTAGAAGAGTTAAGACTCATGGGTATAAAACAAAATAAGATAAAAAATAAAAATCTATAATCCTATGTGAAAGTGCAGCTGGTACTCAAGAAGGGGGGGGGGGGGGTTGAATTGAGTACAGGGCAGTGTTAATAATTATTGGATTTTCTTCTCTATTTATGTAGGGGGACCAGGTGATGAACTGGTCCTGCAGCGGAAACAGAAAATTCAATAAATAATCAACACAAAGATTTAACGAGGTTCAGCTCAACTCTGAGCCTACGTCCTCCACTACCCTAATTACTTTTATTAATCAACTCTGAAAAACAAAAGCAATTACAAATGATCACACTTGTGATCCCCACACCTAACTCTAGGTGTCACTTCGCACTTGAACTCACAAGCACTTGCACTCACACTCGTAAATGCTACCCAATCACTAACCTCTTAGTGATTCAATACAAACCCTTTGTTTCCCTTTAAATGCTTCCACTCAAAGCTTACAAGAGATAATTACAAAACAATCCTTACTGTGTGCATAAATAGTTTGTAAGAGATGAACTAACTATTTCCCTTAGAGTGTATTTCGAGCTTTCAAAGATAGAGAAGTTTTTCAGAAAAGCTCGCTCGAAATTCTGATCGAGTTTATGCTTTTATAAGGTTGGGAGATGAATTCTTTCGTGATCTTTTCAGATCATAACTTAGGTAAATAGAATATCTTTTATTTTGTAAATAAGAGATATTCTAAGATATTATTCTACTTTCCATAAATGGGTAGAATAATATATTCTAAGTTATATGCGAAATAATTCATCTCCAACTCTGCATAAACTGAACCAATTAGTTTAGTAAATATTCTCTAAGGATAGGAAATATATATTCAGAGAATATTTACTGAACTAATGTCCAGGTTCATGAAACAAGCTACGAAGCAGCTGTTTCCTAACCTGTTAGTGTCCTAGAGATCAGGTCAACTTTTCCTGATCTCTACAACACTAAATATTCTAAGTAAGGGATACAGATAGCTTACGTACAAACATCCATGCACACTTAACATTATAAAGACTACAAAGATTAACTATCCTAATCTGAGAGACTTCATAATCTTCAAGTCTTGACGGCCTTCCTTGATAGAACATTCTGATACATATTTCTTGAATGCTTTGATTCAAAAGGACTTCATATTGCCTCAAGTACTTGGGATAGTTGTTCCTGTTCAAAATGTCAGTTGATATGATATAAAACCAACAAGAACCAGCTAGTCAGCTGTTTGTCATCACTCAAAACCTTAAGTGACTCAACAAATTCCCCCTTTTTGATGATGACAAACACTTTGAAGTTTCCTGCACCTGCACGTTAGTGAGAAACAGCAAAGTAAAGAAAGTTCTAATCTACACTTAAGAAGACAAGACTTTCTACTAGACTTTCTACACAAGGGATATCTTGTATAAAAGACTTATGACACTGATGACTGACCAGGATAGCCATCTTTATTTAAAAGAAACAACTTGTTTTTGGATTTTTGGAAAAAGACACTGAAACAGTTAGTTAATCTAACTGTTCTCTCTATTTTAACTTGTTTTTTGTGATTATCTGACTCAAGGAAATAAAAGACTCAATCTAATTGTCTAACAAGGCCTTTTCAGAAACTTCAACCTGCTTTTCCCCCTTTTGGCATCATTAAAAAGCATTCAAAAAATAGAATTGCACACCAAAATATCGCAAGTAAGCCAAAAATCAGTAGTTTCAACCACTGATCAAACTCAATGCTGCAGGTTAGCACAAACAGGTTATTCAATCACATGAAACAGAAAAAGCGTAAAACTGTTCAGGATTACACACCAGAAGGGTAGAAACATAATAGAAACCACACTGCATGAAAAACAGTCTAGCAATGTGGGGGAACATCAAATATTATGGCAGTTAATGGAAGGGGAGGGGGAGACTGAAGTGATCATTCATCATCATCTTCATCCTCTTCTTCATCCTCTAGGTTGATCTCCTCCTCGAAGTCAGAACCTTCCTCAGCTGTCTTTTCTTCTTCCTTCTTCTCCTTTTCCTCTATCTCTTCTTCTTCTTCCTCATCAGATTCATTTTCCTCTTCTTCAGAACCTTCTCCTTTTTCAGCATCAGGACCCTTCTCACTGGAGGATTCCTCATCATCCGTCTCAATGATCCTACAGTGTGTAGAGTCAAACTGCATCCCAGACTCTGGGGGCAACAGGTGATCAATCACCCTGCAAATAGCGAGGAATTTCCTGTTGTTCATAAGCTTATCAAGCTTCCTTTCTTCTTTCCAAACAAAAACTGAGTAACCTCCTCAGGTGTTACTCCTCCCATTAGGGGCCACCCATCACTGCTATATCTACCAAAACCATCTCTAGGTATACCCAGCAACTCAGATAAAACAGACTCAGAAACATGGACAATACTACCAGAAACAGTTGATGCCACAGACATATCAATGTTCTGCTTCAGATTAACAAAGAACTGACGAACAGGACTAACAAAAGCATCATTTAAATCATTAAACAGAGACATCCATCCTTGGAACTCAAGAAGTTCCTTAACTTGACTCAAAGCAGGAATATCAAAATATTCATTCTCAACACCACAACCAGATAACACAGTCCTAGAACTTAAAGAAGTTGCACCAGTACTGGGGTTAACAGGTTGTTTACCTTTAGCAGCCTTGGAGATACGGGAAACAGATGATGTTGCTTTCCTTTTCTCTCCTCTCTTAGACTCAGATGGTGTAGTCTCCTTCTCTTCTGAGCCCTTAATGACCCTTGAAGCAGCCCTAGTCTGCCTTTTCCTTACAGAACCAGTAGTGGTACCAGCAACCACCTTGGTCACCACTACATCTAGATCCTCCTCCATCTTCTTGTCCTCCTTCTCCTCATCCAATCCTTCATCAGCCAGTTCCTCTAACTGTTTTTCAAGTTTCTTGGCTATCTTTTTAACAGGTTCCCCCTCAGAAGGTGATTTGGGGTTTGAAGAAACGGTTTCAGTTATTTGAGTGAGGGTTTCGATGGATTTCTCTTTTGGGGCCTTTTTGGATTTGGATTTTTGTGGAGAAGGGGTTAAGGTTTTAGTCTTTGATGGTGAAGCAGGTTTTTCCTTCAAGACATTCTCTTTTGAAGGAGTTTGTCTCAAGGGAACGACCTTGATGGGTTCAGTTTCAGAGGGGTTGATTTCTGGTGTTGCTTGTGAAGGAGTCTGCTCAGAAACGTTCATAAGAACATCCTTGATTGTTTCTTGAGATTTTGACGAGGGGGAACTAGCCAAACTTGCTTTGGAACCTCCTTTCCTTCCTCCTTTCCTTCCAGTTCCAGCCTTTCTCACCATTGTTGCTTGTCTAAGCTTCGAAGAATTGATCTTGTGAAGAGAGAGAAGTTGAGAATTTTTGATGAATGATGAATAATCACGGAGCAAGGAAAGGGAAGCAAATATATAGCAAGAGGAATTATAGAGGCAATCAGGAATAAAATCAGAGGATCAGAAGATATTTGGAAGTTATTTTAATTTGGAAATAACTTCCATAAATGAACAACTGCCCATAATTGCAACTGTCAGAACAAATTGCCGTTGGAGGAAAATAACTGCCATATTTTAAAGATTTTAAAATCAAATGAGAATAAAAAAATATTTTCTCACGGTTTAATTTGAAATTAATTTCAAAATTAATCCGTTTGAATGTGCTGCTGTTTCCTCTGCTGGTAGGGTTACTGAAACAGTTGCTTATCTGTTCAATATGGCCTTCAATCCTGAAAGTGATTAGCTGCAATATTGCTCACATAGAGATAAGCAATTAACATTGAGATAATAGACAGATTGCAAAGGTATGATGCACGCACACATTTAAAGAATACTTAATTAGCCAATCATTGGGGAAAACAGCTGAGAGAGGTCTCTTAGATTGACCTAGTCAGACATAACATGACTCTAAACTTGCAGAAAGACTCTTTACCCAATGGCTTAGTGAAGATATCTGCAATTTGTTCTTCACTGTTGCAAAAACTCAGCTCTACAAGACCTTTCTCAACATTATCTCTTAGGAAATGATGTCTTATCTCAATATGCTTTGTCCTGGAATGCTGCACAGGATTCTTAGAAATGTTAATAGCACTTGTATTATCACATAAAATAGGTACATTTTCATAGAAAATACCAAAATCTTTCAACTGGTTCCTTATCCACAACAGCTGGGAGCAGCAAGCTGCAGCAGCTATGTATTCAGATTCTGCTGTGGATAAAGCAACAGAATTTTGTTTCTTTGATCCCCATGAAATCAAGCAGGGACCTAAGAAATGTGCCATACCAGATGTGCTCTTTCTGTCTACTAGGAATCCAGCATAATCTGCATCTGTGTATCCTAATAGTTCAATTGAACCACCTTTGGGGTACCACAAGTACAAATCATCTGTTCCTACTAAGTATCTAAATATTCTCTTGACAGCTTTTAGGTGAGATTCTTTGGGATTGCTTTGAAAACGTGCACACAATCCCACAGAAAACACTATATCTGGCCTACTAGCTGTCAAGTAGAGAAGAGAACCAATCATACCTCTAAACAGTGTACCTTCCACACTCTCTCCTTTATCATCACTGTCTAGCTTTGCATTTGTAGGAATTGGAGTTGCATATGATTTACTGTCTTGCAATCCATACTTCTTGATTAGTTCCTTTAGATACTTCTGTTGATGTATCATGATCCCATCAACTGTTTGCTTGATCTGCAATCCTAGGAAGAATCCTAGTTCTCCCATCATGCTCATCTCAAATTCACTTTGCATCAGATCTGCAAACTCACTACACAAAATTTGATTAGTAGCACCAAATATTATATCATCTACATATATCTGTACTACAATCAAATCAAAATTCCTGGTTTTGATAAAGAGGGTCTTATCAACCGTTCCTCTTCTATAGTCATGTTCCATCAGAAAGTTGGACAGCCTTTCATACCAAGCTCTAGGAGCTTGTTTAAGACCATAGAGTGCCTTGTCCAGCTTATATACATGATTTGGGAATTGACTATCAGCAAAGCCAGAGGGCTGCTCAACATATACTTCTTCTTTCAAATAACCATTAAGAAATGCTGTCTTAACATCCATTTGAAAGAGCTTGATGTTCTTATGAGCAGCAAAGGCAATCAAGATCCTTATTGCCTCAAGTCTAGCTACTGGGGCAAAGGTTTCATCATAATCAATGCCTTCTTGCTGATTATAACCTTGCACGACCAGTCTAGCTTTGTTTCTGACTATAGTACCCGGATAATCCAATTTGTTTCTGAAGACCCACCTGGTACCTATGACTGACCTGTTCTCAGGTCTTGGCTCAAGATGCCACACTTTATTTCTTTCAAATTGATTTAATTCATCTTGCATAGCCAAAACCCAATCAGGATCTTTTAAAGCCATCTTGTAGTCAGTTGGTTCTATATTAGATAAAAATGAGAAAAATGCACAAAAGTTTTCATAAACTGCTCTCCTAGTCTGAATGCCTTTACTGATATCACTCAGAATTTGTTCAGTAGGATGAGAAGATTTATATTTAAAAATGCTAGATCTAGGTGCATTCTCATTTAATCCATCAGAACCATCATGCATCCCTGGTTCATTTGTGCCATCGAATTGGTTTTGCACAGATGGACCAGTATGCTGAGATGTTCCCCCTACCTCCCTTACCTGGGTGGAAAACTTGTCCTGAAAGTTTTCTGTTCCCCCTGAGGTGTTGCTTTCTCCATTTACTTGGGGGCCTTCATCTCCATCCTCATGAGTATCCACTTGTTGAGGATCTCCTTCATTGTGACCAAGTCCTTCACCGGCAGCATCTGGTGAACCAGTATGTGAACCTGGTTTTTCTAAGGAAACATCAGTTGATTCTCCTGTAAAATACAAAAGTCCTATCTCATCTAAGTCATCAACCTGCACATTCTCACAACACATATTAAATTCATCAAAGACTACATGAACACTTTCTTCAACACACAAAGTTTTCTTATTGAATACTTTATATGCCTTACTGTGAGAAGAATAACCAAGGAAAACAGCTTCATCACTTCTTGGATCAAATTTATCCAAGTTGTTCTTACCATTATTATGCACATAACACTTACAACCAAAGGTTCTGAAGTATGCTATGTTTGGTTTCCTTCCTCTAAGAAGTTCGTATGGAGTCTTCTTCATTTGAGGCCTTAACATCAACCTATTTAACATGTGACAAGCTGTATTTACAGCTTCTGCCCAAAAAGACTTGGGAAGACAACTCTCAATGAGCATTGTTCTTGCCATTTCTTCCAAAGTCCTGTTCTTCCTCTCAACTACTCCATTTTGTTGAGGAGTTCTTGGGGCAGAGAAATTGTGAGAAACTCCATGTTCCCTGCAGAACTCTATGAAGCTAGAGTTATCAAACTCTGATCCATGATCAGATCTTATGGCAGCCAGTTGATGATTGATCTTGTTCTGAACCTGCTTTACTAATACAATAAACTCATCAAAAGTTTCATCTTTAGAAGACAGAAATAGAGTCCATGTGTATCTGGAATAATCATCAACAATGACACACACATATCTAGAACCATTTCTACTTTGGACTCTCATGGGTCCACATAAATCAATATGAATAAGTTCTAGAGGTCTGCTGGTACTGATAGTTTTCTTTGGCTTAAAAAAGGATTTGACTTATTTCCCTTTAACACATTCTTCACAAACTCTATCTGCTTCAAACTTGATGTTAGGCAGGCCTATCACCAATTCTTGAGACCTGAGTTTGTTAAGAAGTCTAAAGCTGACATGTCCCATCCTTTTATGCCAAAGCCACTGGTCCCTATCAGAAACAGCACTCAAACAGATGGACTTGTTCTCAGGGATTTGGTTTAAATAAGTAATGTAAACGTTTTCATGTCTGAATCCCTGGCAGACAAGTTCATTTGTTTGCAAATTTACTATGTGACAAAGGTTGTCTTTGAACTCAACTTTATTACCTTTATCACATAATTGTGAAATACTCAAGAGATTATGTTGTAAACCATCAACATAATATACATCACTAATAGCATGGGAAAGTGACTTACCAACCTTACCAATTCCAAGAATGGTACCTTTGCTGTTATCACCAAAAGTCACCTTTCCCCCTTCATGAGCTGTAAGTGAGAGAAACTGTTTCCTATCCCCTGACATGTGTCTTGAGCAGCCACTGTCCAAATACCAGTAGGTATTGTCTCTCACTTCAGCCTGCACAGGAAAAATTCAAACGTTAGCTTTAGGAACCCAAATCTTTTTGGGTCCCTTTCCAACAACAGATTCAAGCAAGTCTTTTCTAACCCAAATCTGTTTAACATTTTTCTCATTTTTATCCAATCTACTTTTCCTGTTTTTACACTCATATTTCTTATGGCCATTCTTGCCACAATGATAGCACACATGCATGTCTTTCGCTAAGACATACTTACCTTTCTTATACTCCTGTAACCATGTAGTATCTCTGGGAGACCAGTTCCTCCTGTTCCCCTTCCCAGTATAACCAAGTCCCCTTCTACCGCTGTTTCCAGCAGTTAAGGTTAACTGGTTCAATGAGTTCTGGGATTGGAGGACTTTATCCATTCTCTTCTTAAATTCTATGAACTCTCTGTCCTTTAAGTTCATTTTCTCATGCAGGGATAAATTCTGGTCAACAACTATCTCAAAGTCAAGCTTAGCTCTTTCAAGCTCAGCTTGCAATTTTGAAATACTTGAATCATGCAAAACTACAGAATCACATGAATTAGTCTTTCTAAGCTGGGCTAACTCAACCTGCAAGCTATAAATTTTAGCTTCACATTCATCATGCATAATACTAGAAACAGTTTCAGAACCAGTACTTTTGCTGTCCTTAACTAGGACATATGCTTTATATAGTTTCTCTACATCATCAACTAACAAGTTGAATCCTTCTAACAGTTTAGACCTATTTAGAACACTTGCCCTAGATTTTATACTATCAAAGTAGTACAGGTCATCATCACTATAATCAAGCACGTTAATGACACAACTTGTAAACTGTTTCTCACATTCATCATCACTGTCATCACACAAACCCATATCAGATTTTATTCTCTGAATTTCAAGTTTGCTTTGATCTAAAGCAATCTCTAGTTCAGCCACTTCCTGCTTCAAGTTAGCACAGACACTTTCCAACAAATCACAACTTGAATTAGCAATATCATATTCTTTAGACTTTTCTTTAAACTTTCTCTTAAAATCATGATAAGCAATTCCAAGTTCTAAACATTGATCTAAAGCACTACTAGCACATTCCATCAAGTTTTCTCTATCATAAAAGAGCATATCCTTTTTGATCTGATCAATGTTTACCTGATGTTGATCCAAGGGGTGCTTCTTTGCCATGAGGCAGTGGACATCTGAGCTAGTTCCTCTGCTGTTCCTGGTACCTTCTTCTGAACTCTGATTCAGTATTGCTGTCATACATACATCTGACTGACTTGAATCATCTCCCTCTTCATCACTGTCTGTATCTCCCCAGACGGCAGCAACCATGGCCTTTTTGTAGGCCATCTTGTCTGCTTCCTTGGACTGGTTGTCCTTCCATTGAGGACAATTCTTCACAAGGTGTCCCTTCTCACCACACTTAAAGCATCCTGTTGCAGAGAAGTTGTTAGATTTTTTATTTGATGCATTATTAAACTTACCCCTGATGAATTTTCCCTTCTGGTTTCTGAAACTTCTTTCAAACCTTCTAGCCATCATTCCTATCTCATCATCCTCATCTTCGACTGTTCCCTTTAGAGCAATTCCTTTTGCTGGTACCTTCTCTGACTTAGATCCAACCAGCATTTCATGGGTCATGAGGGAGCCTATCAACTGTTCAACTGAAAGAATTGAAAGATCCTTTGCTTCATAAATGGCTGTAACCTTGGGAGTCCATTCACCTGTCAAACTTCTCAAAATCTCACTGGTACCCTCAAAGGCAAGTTCAAGGGTATCCCAGATCTCCTTGGCAGTGGTGCATGCTGAGATCCTGTTTGTCTCATTCTCAGCAATGGCCTGTTGCAGTATCGACATAGCCTTAGCATTTTTCTCCAGCTTTTTGTAATCAGTGGAGATGTATTCATCTTCAGTCTTTGGGACTAGCTTCCCTTCTGGATCAGACTTCTCAATGGTCAAGGGACCATTCTTAACAACCAACCAGCATTCATAATCAATGCCAATGATGATGTTCTTGATTCTGTTCTTCCACCATGCATAGTTCTTCCCATTGAACTTTGGTGTCTTGTTGTCATATCCCATAGCATTCATTTCCTGAGTACTCATGATCTACTTCTCTAGGTGTTACCCTTACAAGAAGCCGAGGCTCTGATACCAATTGAAAGTGCAGCTGGTACTCAAGAAGGGGGGGGTTGAATTGAGTACAGGGCAGTGTTAATAATTATTGGATTTTCTTCTCTATTTATGTAGGGGGACCAGGTGATGAACTGGTCCTGCAGCGGAAACAGAAAATTCAATAAATAATCAACACAAAGATTTAACGAGGTTCAGCTCAACTCTGAGCCTACGTCCTCCACTACCCTAATTACTTTTATTAATCAACTCTGAAAAACAAAAGCAATTACAAATGATCACACTCGTGATCCCCACACCTAACTCTAGGTGTCACTTCGCACTTGAACTCACAAGCACTTGCACTCACACTCGTAAATGCTACCCAATCACTAACCTCTTAGTGATTCAATACTAACCCTTTGTTTCCCTTTAAATGCTTCCACTCAAAGCTTACAAGAGATAATTACAAAACAATCCTTACTGTGTGCATAAATAGTTTGTAAGAGATGAACTAACTATTTCCCTTAGAGTGTATTTCGAGCTTTCAAAGATAGAGAAGTTTTTCAGAAAAGCTCGCTCGAAATTCTGATCGAGTTTATGCTTTTATAAGGTTGGGAGATGAATTCTTTCGTGATCTTTTCAGATCATAACTTAGGTAAATAGAATATCTTTTATTTTGTAAATAAGAGATATTCTAAGATATTATTCTACTTTCCATAAATGGGTAGAATAATATATTCTAAGTTATATGCGAAATAATTCATCTCCAACTCTGCATAAACTGAACCAATTAGTTTAGTAAATATTCTCTAAGGATAGGAAATATATATTCAGAGAATATTTACTGAACTAATGTCCAGGTTCATGAAACAAGCTACGAAGCAGCTGTTTCCTAACCTGTTAGTGTCCTAGAGATCAGGTCAACTTTTCCTGATCTCTACAACACTAAATATTCTAAGTAAGGGATACAGATAGCTTACGTACAAACATCCATGCACACTTAACATTATAAAGACTACAAAGATTAACTATCCTAATCTGAGAGACTTCATAATCTTCAAGTCTTGACGGCCTTCCTTGATAGAACATTCTGATACATATTTCTTGAATGCTTTGATTCAAAAGGACTTCATATTGCCTCAAGTACTTGGGATAGCTGTTCCTGTTCAAAATGTCAGTTGATATGATATAAAACCAACAAGAACCAGCTAGTCAGCTGTTTGTCATCACTCAAAACCTTAAGTGACTCAACACTATGTTATACGAGTTGAAAAGGATTAAAGGACTTGGCTAAGACTAGCTTGACGCAAAAAGATATAAAAAAAATAAATAATAAACAAAAAGTTGACGCTAAAAAGACACCTAAACTGGACAGGCTGTAGTATATCGGTTATAACTTTTGATCTGTGACTCTGATTGGGCGAAACCAACTCTAAATAAAAGACAAAACTCGGGGCTACAGATCCATAGGTGGTACGACACGTAACTCTCTCTAGAACTCCGTCTATGACCAAAACAAGTTGAATCTTGTGCAGTATACGGGAATTAAAATTCGGGTGACTCAGAAATATAAAAAAAAATATGACTCGACTCTAAAAAAAATAATAAAAAAAGGGTTTAAAAAAAAAAAATCAATAAAAAAAAAATGCACATATAAGCACATTGTCACGAATGATGCAATGAAGTTCGCAACCTAGAGTCAAGATCTATGTTCCACTATGGTCAAGCTTTTGGGTGTCAAAGGGTATCATGGTTAAGAGTTTGGACGCGTTAGCAAGGCAGCCTCCCTTGATGGTGTATGGAAACGGGCGGCTCCGCGAGTTCGTGATGAAATCGAACTCGACTCCATGGTTTGGGTGGATTTAAAAACTCGGATGAACCCTTATTGCCATGAGCGTTTTCGGGTTGATAGAGCATAAATCCCCCGGGCTAGCTACATACGTAGATCACGTACTATTGTGGCAAAATAGGTAACCTAAAAAAAATCATATGCATATGTGACAATGCCAATTAAATCGCAGGAATACAATTCAAGAATCTTTTAAGTCTCATCCACTCATCTTAATTAAATACCGATCACTCAAATCAATAAATAACCAAGAATCCTCCCCAGTGGAGTCGCCAAATTGTAGGCGTCGCTCGAAGTGCGCCTACGTTAAAAGCATGTGGTGAATATGCTTGGCACTCATAGGAAGTGGGAATTGACATATACGATTAGGGACAAGGAAAGTAGGGAGCCGCCAACAAGTTTTTAAGGAACTTGTAAACCGTTCACGGATCATAAAAAGGCAACCACGAATAAAGGGACAACGATAGGCAACAACGATTGACCCATGAAGGTTACACCCCATTAATAATCCATGAGATTACTAACTCCATATGATTCGAAACCACGAAAGGAGGATCGGTGATGATGGTACGAAGTGAGTCATGGAGTCACATTCGCCCGTATTGGCCTCTACTCGATTCTTATAGTGAAAAGTGATTCCTGCGATCTCAAAGGCATACAAACAAAGATTCAATTTGCTCCAAAGTATTATTAAGATAAATTGGTTGAATATTAATGCAACATATAATTCTAAAATATTTGTGATCACTTGAATTAATTAACAAGATTAAAAGGAACCTAAACCGGTTGTCCAAATTATCTTATTAGGCGTGATTTTCAATTACATATTCCCTTTAAACATGCAATAATGTGGTGATCAATAAAAATAATAATAGAATAAACATTAATATTGGAAGCAATTCAACAATACTATCGTTAGTCAAATCAAATAATAATAATAACCCTAATCATGATACTAGCAATATAAAATAAAATAAGAATAATTAATTTAACTAATTACTCACATTCAGCACGTTCCTTTAAATTGCTACATCATGAATAAACTGTTAGTAACTTCAATAAAAAAAAAATATAAAGTAGTAAATGAAAATTAAATTAAATAAAGATTAGATTTGATTTGGTCCAAACCCTCAGTCAATTATACCTTTCACGCCTTTGTTTAAGGACGGAACCTCGGGTCAAGTATGAACTTCATGGATTGCTTAAGGGAAGTATTTTGAGAGAATAGGATGGCTAGTGTTTAGGCTAAAGAGGGAGAAGAGAATTATTTGATGATCAAGCTTGTTGATGATTGGAAAAGGGATGATATGACCTCTATTTATAGAGAAAAAAAGAAGGGTCGAAGAATTAAGATAAGATCCGAATTAAATCGGAATAAAACTCGATAGACAGCAGTTTTTGTGATTTTTGTTTTTATCATATCTTTTGTTCCAAAAATTGGAATAAGATGAATAAGATATCGTTGGAAAGATATTGAAGTCTACTTTCTAACCCAATTAGAATCAGATAAAAATATTTTGTAAAATAAAAGATATGGCCGAAATAGTGAGACGGTGTCAGTTTTGGATAGAGTTTGACATTTTATTCATATCTTTTCCGTTATAGCTCGGAATTGATATTATAATATATCATTGGAAATATAATTTCAAGGGATATCCAACCATATAAAATTTGGATAAAAAATATGAGGCACGAAAATAATATTTGTCTATCTTTGAACGTCTTTCAATTCGGATAAAATTAGGACTTTCAAAAAAAGAAGTTTTATTCAATTTCAAACTCTTTAATCTTATCTTTTCAAAAAGAATAATTAGGATCTTTTAGAAACTTATAGAAGCTTCCAATTAATCCTAATTGGTTTAGAAATGGGATTAAATAATTTGGACCCTCCACATGATCATTGGGTCGTAGGTAAGGTGGGCTTAGGTTCGGTTTGGGCTCAGTTTAATATTTTGGCCACAACTTATTCGTTATAACTCGGATTTAGGCCTATAATATGTCGTTGGAAAGCTCTTTTCAAACCCCATCCAATTATTCAATCATTGGACCAAGATTATGGACCAAAATAAAATGGATTAAACGTTTTTATAAAAAGGACACGAAATGAATGATTTTAAAGGGCACGAAATGAATTATTTTGGGTTTAAAGGCACGAAAAGAGGAAAATAAGTTATGGTTTGGGGAAATGGGCTAGGAATTTGTTTGGTTTATGAAATGGAAATATGGATTTAAGCACTCCAAAAATTAAATACTCAACCCGACCAATAATGGCGGTGAAAGGTTGTTCATTATCGGGTTTGGTTTTGGGGAGACATTTTTAGGTGTCTACAACGTCCTAAAGCCTAACCTATACTCTAGAGGTCCCAAACTGGGTTAGCGTCACCATGGGGGACAGAGTGAGACATGCAAGGTGAGGAATGCACTACCTTGGGCTTTGGCTGGGGTGGTGGCCCTGGCGGTGCTTGCCCCCTAGCGTGGGCAGCTAGTAGGTCGTACGTGTAGGATGCTTGCCCGGGGGGCAAAGCGGTCAAGTCAGGACTATGTAAGGGAAAAATAGGCAATGGCTGGTCGATCCCAGTCCTAATACACAAGTGGGGGGTTTGCTCACTATCCATTCGTACCCAACCCAACTCCTCAAAATACCTAGCAGTCATATAGGTATCCGGTCTACAGTTAGTCATCTGGTGGGGTCCACTCTCAATAAAACCAGCCTTTTTAACTACTATCCTAGTGATCAGGCCTCCTATACAAATAGGGGTACTAGACTGGGTATTGAAGGTGGCATGTCTACTCAAATGGTGGATGATGTATCTACCTATATTCAGTTTACCAAACCCATACACATAGTGCCCAATAACATCTAGTTCGTTGGTTTAGGCGTTGTGAGGCTCATTCCTATCAAGAAAACACAATCCTTCAAATCTTTGCCAGATTTTTGGGATAGGGTGATGGATAGGTTTCGTACTAGTATGTTGGGGGTCGGGGGTTGGTAAACCAGTTAAAGCATGATAAATATCACCCATTTTATAATCAACATGCCATTGATGAGGTAATTAAGAATTTAATTCAAATAATTTACAAAATTCAACATATGTCAAACTAATATTCCTATTGTTCAACCTAAAAAATAAGTTCGGTCCATTTCTACTATTTACAACTTTCAAAGAGGACAAAAATTCACACATTAATTCATGATATGTAGGATAATGCGTGTCAACAAATTTTCTCATTCCTATATCGTTCAAAAAACGTTTAACAAAATCATTCAAACCATAATATTCAAGGGTATAGTGGTGTAACCACCGTGAAGGAATTACCTCCCGCCCGACAAGGTGTTCTAGCAGTTGATGAAGCTGCAAATCCGGATAATACTCCTCCCAAAAATTGATCGGGACCTCTTTGAAGCCATAATAGAGAAATGGGTATGAAATTATTTGATTGAAACTTGAAAATTTTTATGTAGGATTGTAGAGGGTGAAGAGAGGATTAGGAAAATGTAAAAATTATTGGATTTGGGTAAGAGATGGAGAAGAAAACTTAGAGAGAAGGTAGAGAAAAATGGAGGTTTAGTGAGAGAAAGTATGGAGGAAAGAGAAAGAAATGAGGAAAGAAAGGAGAAAGAAGAAGAAGAAAGACGGGGGCTTGTCTCGCGCCCGGTCGGTTAATTTGATATTTTAATCCTTCATTGCTCTCTCGCCCAGTCGGGCGAACTTCGCCCGATCGGGCGATCTGTTGCCCAAAATTTCTTGTTCTCTCGCGCCCGGTCGGGCGGCCTTCGCCCGGTCGGGCGATATAAATCACCGATTACGTCAAATCTCGCGCCTAATCAGGCGCCATTCGCCCGATCGGGCGAAAAGTACCGATATTTCTTGCCTTACTCTCGCGCCCGATCGGGCGAGCTTCGCCCGGTCGGGCCCGAGGTAACTTTTGACGATTGATTGATTTTTTCTTTTCTCAAAATTTGACTAACTCTTTCCAAACCTTTACAATTCAATAAAATCATTAACTTCCCTCCTCACTCCTCTCATAAGAAAAAGAAAGAAAAATTAGTCTAAAAAGAAAGAAAATACGGGTTGCCTTCCGCAAAGCGCTGGTTTATATAGGTGCCGCACGACCTTCTTACCAAGTATAAGAACTAGGACCCGTGCCCTAACGCTTGGTCGGGTGGTTTTTCACCTGGTCTAGCGGTGGTTGGGCCACTACGCGGCTTCCTGACATGCCTTGTGGGACGCCAATTCACCTAATCTGGGGGATACTCCTTGACTTGGACTGGGGGTTCTTCAATACTACACACTAGAGACCCCTTTTCGATCGATGGTTGCTTCAAATTGTCACTAGATTTAGCCCTTGCAACTAGATCTGGCGGAACACTTACTGTACGCTCAATTTCCATAGCTTGCTTGTTTAATTCCACCTTCTCATCTTCAAAGCCGAGACCGACAGTTAAAGGGCTCTTTCTATTGCATCAATTTCCTTCTGCCACTTGTCTATCTCATCTATAGAAGATGCAACACAAGATACCGCCTCCAAGGGATCTTTTACAAGAGCTTTGGGCTTGTTAGAATAATCATGAACCTCATAACCACTAAAACACTTCTCCTCTGTCATGGGGCTTTTAGGGGTATTATTCAGATTAAAAATAATTTTATCGTCCCCCACTGATAGTGTCAATTTGCCACATCTCACATCTATAATTGCTCCTGCAGTGTTAAGGAATTGTCTGCCCAAAATAATTGGGGTTTGCATATCCTCAACCATATCATGAACAACAAAATCAACAGGTATATAAAATTTACCTACTCTAATAGGAAGATCATCTAAAACATCTAAGGGGTATTTAAAAGAACGGTCGGCCATTTGTAGAGTAATATTAGTAGCTTTTAATTTACCCATATTTAGCTTGGAACACACAGACAATGGCATAACACTAACGCTAGCGCCCAAATCACATAATGCATTATCAATCATTAGATTGACAATATGACAAGGGATAGAAAAACTACTCGGATCTATCAGTTTAGGTGGAGATTTATTTTGAATTATGACACTACATTCTGCAGTGAAAGCTACTGTCTCTACCTCACTAATAGACCTTTTTCTTGTCAATATTTCCTTCATGAATTTTGCATATGCAGGAATTTGTGTAATTAATTCAGTGAAGGGAACTGTTACCTACAAATCTTTAACCATCTCCAGAAACTTACCAAACTGCTTATACAAATTTGTTTTCAAGTGACGATTGGGTAATGGAAGTTTGATAATTGGCTTTGGAGAATTACTGCTCTTATCTGGAGTTGCTACCTTCGCTGGAGTCGTACCCTGCAACGTATTTTCAGAAATATTAGTACCACTCTTTAGCCCTGCAAGGCTATTAGCTAAATTGTCAGGTTGAATGGAATCAAGATTAGCATTATTTAATAAAATAGGTTCATCATCTCTAGGCATAGGGGGCCCTTCATAGTGTGAAATACTCCTTAGAGTAATTGCAGAAGCTTGATCCATAGGCCTGGTTGGCTGTGCTGGCAGGGCTCCCTGTTGACAGGCTTGTAGAGTAGCAGAAATCTGCGCAATTTGATTATCTATAATTTTATTATGTGCTATGATCGAATCAATTTCGGCATCTCTACTCTCCATGTGCTTCTGCATACTAGCCAGCATCGTTCTAATTTCTGCCAAAGCAGGGTCGGAAGATGAGGAGGGTTGTTGTGGTTGGTTCTTCTGACCAACATTGGGGTGGTAATATTTCTGCTGTTGTTGTTGTGGCGCCTGTGATTCTTCTTGAGGTGGTGGGTTTTGAACATTGGTGCTCCGGTAGGAAAGATATGGATGATTTCGGTAACCAGAATTGTAGGTATTGGAGTATGGGTTTAATCTGTCTATATGCTTGAAAGACATTGATTTGCTCCAAGGAACTCCTGCAATCTTGCTCCCAATGACCTACAATTCCACAATTTTCACAGAAAGCCTCATTAGCATTATTATTAATTGTAGAAACATTAGCTACATTTGCAGTACTAAGATTATCTAATTTCTAGCAGATAGAGGTTAATTAAGCTTGTAAAAAGGATACAGAGTCGACACTATGTTTCCCTATATTAGCAAAGCCTCTGGAATTCCCGTATTGCGAATTATGTATTGCCATATCTTCAATAACTTGACCTGCATCATCAACATTAAGGTTCATAAACCTCCCACTAGCCGCAGAATCCAATATAGATGAATTTCCAATCCCATTGTAAAAGGCTTGGATCAACTGCCATTGTGTCAGATTAAGGTGGGGACATTCTCTCTGTAGGTCCTTGAACCACTCCCAAGCCTCATATAAAGTTTCATCGGCTTCTTGGTCAAAGTTCTGAATAGCGCTCCTTAGTACAGCTATTCTCTTTGTAGGATAGTATTTATTATAGAAATTTAAAACAAGAGTTTCCTAGTCAGTTATACCAAGTGTTGTTCTATTTAATCCATTAAACCATAATTTAGCTTTTCCACATAAAGGAAAAGGAAAGAGAATCTCCCTGATTTAGTCTTGTGTGACCCCAGCTTGCCTGATGGTGTTACAATACTGACAGTAGTCTGCAATATGAAGATTTGGGTCTTCACCCTTAGCTCCACTAAATTGCTTCCTTTCTATCATTGTGATAAATTGGGGTTTAATCTCGAATTGTACGACATCAAGAGCTGGAGTGAGAGTAAGATGTGGAAAATCTGTAAGCTTTGGTTGTGAATAATCACTGAGCTTCTTAGGTACCGCCATCTCTGATTGCGGATCTGAAGGAATTTTTGAGTCACTAGAATCAGTTGGAAGGTCTCTTTGATTATTGTCTTCCTCAGAACCCGCCAGGATTTGTCTATAAAGATTCTTTTGTCTATAGAACGAGCGCTCGATCTCAAGATCGAATGGAATGTAACCTGATCTGGAACACCTGGGCATAAACAAAGAACTAAAAGGCAAATATGAGAATTGCCTCAAAGAACTAACATTCTATGTGACAAGAGGGGATAATCTAGACTACAAAAATAATCAGAAAATAAAAATAAAACCGTTTCCCCAGCAACGGCGCCAAATTTTGACAAGCTAAAGTCGTATCACCTAATCAAAAGTAATTCCTAATTTCTGTAACTAATGTAGATAGGTATGTAGGGTCGAATCCACAGGGGAAACTGGTCTTTCTATTCCTAATTAATTAAAGCAATCTAAATTATCAAGTAACAATTTAATAATATGGTTATAAAACTAAACTACGGAGATTAAGAGTAAAGAGAAAACAATGAATTAAAGGCCTAGGGCATAGGTTCACCAATAAATAACATTCCAGGGTAAAACATAATAATCAATCATCAATGCATCAACTAATCAGATCATAAAGGGCTTTCGCTACGTATTACAATCATAGAATTAATCTACCGGTATTAAATCTCATCTCTCGAATCTCGACTTAACCAATTGTAAATTAACCTGCCTATTGAAACTAGATCTAAACATCAATTCTCATCTCTCGAATCTCGAATTAATATTGTCAAACTCATGCATAAAAGATCAGGCCTAATCTAGTCATAGAACATTAAATCAATCAATAGGAAAATAATCTAACATTGACGATAAACAATCATAAATTACCCCTTCATATTATTTATGGATCCCCACAAACCCTAGAAAGAAAATTAGTCACACATAATTAAACCTAAACTAATCAAAGCAATAAAATAAGACATGATCAAAGGAATAAATAAATAACTGAGATTAAGAGAAAAGAAATCGTTACCAAAGTAAACTAGAATTAAGAGTTGAGTTAAGAACAAAGTATTAGAGAGAGAAACTAATCTAAAAGCTAAGTAAAGAGAGAAAATCTAAGAGAAAAATTAAGAAAGAGTAAAAAGAAGATACTCAACTTGCTTAATGGAAAAGTATTTAAATTAAGCAAGAATCCTAAACTAAAACAAACTTAAACAACGCTAATCATCTCCTAAAGCTGACACGCGCCCGATCGGGCGAGGCACCGCCCGATCGGGCCCGCCTTTTTCTTCATGTGAACGTTTCTCGCACCCAGCCGGGCGCGAGTTCAGGCGTCAACTTCTCTTCCCTACCCGGCCGGGTGTGCCTTCGGGCGGGAGCTTTAATGGTCGGGCGACACTCTTGGGCTACTCCTTGGACTTCGATCGGGCTCCAATTCTGCGGGCCAATCCGAATTTCCTCTTTGGGTCTTGAATACTCGGTCCAATGCCCCGGTATAACATATACCGAGCCCTTAACACCGGTTCGATGGCTCTAACCGGTCCTTGGCTATAAAAACTGGTCGTGCTTCTCCAATGCTCGTAGAAACTCCATAATATCTCGGGAAAATGCTCCAAAAGTGCAAATCCCTACAAAAGTCAACCAAATCTACGAAAACACTAGAAAACACCAATTAGTAATAAAAGTGGCTCTATAGAGCCAAAAACACTACTATTTATGACCAAGGGACGGGGGTAAAATGCTATGTAAAATGGACATATCAGGATGCTCGGGGGCGCGATGATCGATCGAGCAAGCAAGGGGAACTAATCATTTCATAAGATAAACGGTAGGCAAATGACGGGATAAGAACGTGAAACAAGATTGTTCACGCAAGTGAGAAGGGAGATGCCAAAAGAAAGATGAAGAAGGATCAAAAGGAAAAACAAGAAAATAAGAAGAAGGGGGAATAAAAGAATGAAAATGAAAAGAAAAAGAAAAAGGCAAATCCTCATCACTAACATATTTTTGGGTGGCAACATCACCCTTTTCCTCAACAATAGACGAATGAGGGACAATAAGATCGTCCATAGAAATCGGCTCCCCAATAGTCTCTTTGAGATATAAAGGAAGAAAATAGGGCAAGAAGAGATGTGGTCAAACCTTTGAGAAAAAAGGGAATGAATAATAGGAAAAGGGGTAGCTACTCCCTCAACACAAGGTCTCACACCACCAATGAGGGCATGAAAATCAATTATAGAGTCCTCAAATGAAGAACTCTCACAATCTACACCTCCCTCAAGCTCAAAAAATCCAAGGGAATTAACCTCAAGCTCATTTCCACCGCAATAAACAACCTTTCCTTCAAATACCTCAAAACCTAAGTCCTCAAAACCGTGCATGATTAGAGGTAGATTCATCATAAACGCATCTAAATCCCAAAAAGCGCTCTCGGTGAACTCATCTAAGAATCTATAAATCTTCATATGACTCTCACAAAACAAATGGGACATTACCTCAAAAGAGACTATGTATTCATAGATTGAAGACTCACAAACATACACTTGAGGCTCATAAAGATGGGAAAGAGGGTTAGCATTTTCAAATTCAATTCTCTCTTCATTCTCAACTCTTTCACCATTACTCATATGCTCATCAAAGGGATCATCACACTCTCTTGGTTGCTCTAAATTATCATTATCATCCTCAACACAGACATTGGATTTGAAATTTCCACACATAAGCATTAAAAATGACAATTGACTTTCCAACTCTTTTCTTCTTTTCAATTCTTCATTTAAAACACCCTCACGCTCTCTTATCATCTCCATTTGGCTCCTTAAAGATTCCATTGTTTGTTTCTCCAAGGGCCTTATGTTAGGATTCATCTCTAACTCCTTCAAAGTTTCATCAATTTGGCTATAAGGGATTATAGACTCATCACAAGAATTTGGAGAATGAAAAGGTGAAGAGGTTTGAGGATCAAGAGTAGAATAAGAGCCACAACCAAAGGTAGAATCATCATCATTACAACACATGAGCGTTTTCATTAAATAGGGGAGTGGGGGCACAATCAATCATGTGAGACTTGTCAACTTGAGCATGCACCTTATTATCATGAACAAAAGGGGAAATAGAATTGAAAGCATTTGTTCTAGGCTCAACTATGGGATCATGTGACAAATCATGGGAAATCATGCTAACAATCGAAGAATCAACACTTTGCACATCAATATTAGAAACATGATTACCCCTATTATAGACATTCCTAGAAAACCAAGCATAGAAATACCAAGCATCATCAATTGACAATGCTCTAAATTCGCCATTGTGCATGCATTCAACTACAGTCCTACAAAAATAACAAACCTCACAAGCCTCCCAAAGACTACAACGATTGTTGTTCAAAAACCTTATAAGTCTATAAAAATAGCCATGAAAAGACTCACCATCATATTGAGGAAAAGAAAAACGTGCCATTTTTTACAAAGAAACAAAAATCAAATAAAGAAAATTATATACAAAGACCTAGACTCAAGCAATAAAAAACACTCAAACATAAACACTGTTCCCCGGCAACGGCGCCATTTTGACGACGGGTTGAGACTAGGTCGTTGGACTAATCTTCCCTAGGCCAAACATAATTTTGTAATCACCACACTCCCTTATAACTAGCATAGGAGTAAGTCGAGGGTCGAACCACTAGGAATGGGAGGTGATAACTATTGCTAGAGTTAAGCTATTTTGAAGAGGTTAAGTAAGGTGTGTGTACTATAAATTAACTAAGAAAACGAGATGAATACCAAATATATCAAACACTAGGGGTTTAGCATCCACGTATACATGCAATGGATACAACTAATCGGGATTGGATTTGACTAAGTCGAGTGTTGCGAGAGAAAATCAATTAAGCAATCAAGAGAGTGTGATAAGCTATTCTCCTAGAGGTTAAACTAGCGTCAACTACGAGAGACTCTAGCTAGGAACTTCACAAGCCAACTTAATCGACAAATGCAAGCCACAAATCAAATGTTCGTAATAATGTGAACTTAAAATGCCATCTATTGTAACAATCAAAGTTAGCTACTCTTCAATTAATCACAACCATGCACATAATCAATCAACCAATTTAATCACTACATCAACTCCATCAATTTCCCCCAATTAGCATAAATACATTACTCATATATGCTTCACCATTCCCCTAGCAAGAAAAATACTCACAATCCATGGAAATCAAGATCAAAACTAAGCTAAACAACAAATTCATCATCGTCATATTAATCAAACTAAATCAATAAAAAATCAATCAAACTTTAACAATCAATAAAACAATTGAAATCAAAAGCTAAAGATTGCATTAAAGTAAAAGAAATTCTTACAAACTTTGGTAAAATCAATAGGAATTGTACTTAGAATCATCAATCATCAACCATGAACTTCTCTCTCTCTCTACAACCTAGAGTTTCTCTCTCTAAAACTATCTCTAATTTTCTCTGATTGAATTCTTCCTCTAAAAATAGAAGGAAAGTCTATATATAGTAAAACTAACAAAGATAAATTAGTTAGATCATCCAAAATAAACCCGTACAGGCGCGTCCGTCTTTAAGGGGGAGTGCGGCCGCGTAAAACTGGGTACTAAACAGAGAGCCAAAGAGGCGCGCCCGTGCCATCAGTCTGCGCGGCCGCACCAGTGTCGCGTGCGCCCGTGCCTGGTGTAAGGAGGGTGTTCCCATTGTAGGGGGTCCTTCATTAGATGCACATGTCCATGTAAAAGCATAGGACTTTACACTTGTTAAGGTGTATTAGGATTTGAATTCCTGACTATTTGGGGGACCTTGAATTAGAATTGATTCTATCATCACGCTTTTTGTTTTTGTAAGAAATAAGTCGGAGTCGCCAATAAGTATTGGGAAAACCCATAAACCTCGTTCATGCCTTTCTCCCATGTGGAGTTCATGGGATAATTAGCACAAATTGTAAGTTCACCCATGCCCAAATTGATCTACATAAACCAGAAATGAGTTCGGCAAGCACTACTACAAACCCATTGATTTTCGACGCTATGCCTTCGACGCTGTCAATAGGGCGTCAGTGGAAAATTTTATTCCCGCGTTCTGTCAACGCTTTTCAGCGTCTTACTTATTGTTGACTCCAAAAAGCGTCCAGAATATAAATCATGTGATAAGCACATGTGCTCTAGCTTGCGAACATAAACAAAATTGGGGAAAAACAACAAAATCGTTCATCTTTTACTCTCCAATAATTAAACCCTAGCCTTTCAATCATTTCTCTCGCAATTCATCTCTCCAAAATCACAAACCAGTAACAAATTAAATTGAAAGATGCTCTTTGATTTCTTCATGATTGGTATTCTAATTTTTTCCGGTATTATCTCCTTTCTCTTTGGATTTTGAAATTAAGGGTTTTTGTTTTAATGTTTTTTTTTATTTCGATTTCGATTTTTTTCTGATATATGTCCTTGATTGATGATTGAAGATTGATGATTCTAAGCATTTCCTCCATTGGATTGAAGCAAGTTTGTTAGGATTTCCTTTAGTTTAATGCAATCTTTAGCTTTTGATTTAAATTATTTTGTTGATTGTTCAAGTTTGATTGAATTAGTTCGATTGATATGATGATGATAAAATTGTTGTTTAGCTTAGTTTTGATCTTGATTTACATGGATTGTGAGTAGTTTTCTTTCTAGGGGAATGGTGAAGCATATATGAGTAATGGATTGATGCTAATTGGGGGAAATTGATGGAGTTGATGTTGTGATTAAATTGGTTGATTGATTTAATGTATGTGTGTGATTAATAGAAGAGTATCTAACTTTGATTGCTACACTAGATTGCATTGTAAATTCACATTGATACGGACAATTGATTTGTGGCTTGTATTGAGGTTGAACCCATCCAAGTGTGCTTTTGGAGTCACCTCAGGAAAACTCTTGGGATATGTCATTAGGTCTAGAGGAATAAAGATAGACCTAATCAAGATCAAAGCAATCATGTCAATGCCACCGCCCAAAACCAAAAAGAAAATTTGGGGATTTATTGACTTGTTGCAATACATAAGTAGGTTCATATCTAAATTGACAACAATATGTGAACCAATATTCAAGAAGCTCAAGAAGAATGTGTCAGTAATATGGGACGATAAGTGTCATAAAGCCTTTGAGAAGATCAAAGCCTATCTCGCTAACCCTCTCGTATTAGCACCAGCACTCCCTGAAATGCCTCTTAGGTTGTACTTAACAGTCACCAAAGAAACAATGGGGGCTATGTTCAAACAAGAAGTAGAAGGAAAGGAGAACGCCATCTATTATCTAAGTAAAAAGATGCTCGAGTATGAAATACACTATACACCACTTGATAAATTGTGCCTCGCATTAATGTGGGCCACAACTAAGTGAAGACATTACATGCTCGTTCACACGGTTTTTGTAGTATCTCAAATGGATCCACTCAAGTATCTTATCGAGAAATCTACATTAAATGGACGAATATCAAGATGGATAGTCATTCTAGCCCAATTTAATGTAAGATTCATGCCCTAAAAGGCTATTATAGGATTTGTGGTTTCGGATTTCTTAGCAGATTCCCAATAGAAGATTCCACACCTATACATGAGAATGTTTTTCCAGACGAAGACTTGATGGTCACAGAAGATGATACTTGGACTCTCTACTTTGAAGGAGCCTCAAACCAAAAGTGATGTGGTGTGGGAGTACTATTGGTATCACCTAAAGAAGAATATGTTCCAATCTCTATAAAGCTAGATTTTAATGTTACCAACAACGCTGCAGAATATGAAGCATGCGTGGTAGGCCTCAAAACAGCATTGGCGTTGGGAGTAAAGAAACTTTGAATATTCGGGGATTCTTCGTTGATCATCAATCAAATTTCCAAAATATGGAAAGTAAAGAGTGAAAGATTGGACCCTTACCAAACCTACCTGGAAACTCTCACAAACCAATTGGAAAAGGTAGAGTACACGTATCTACCTAGAGAGGAAAATCAATTTTTTGATTCCTTGGCAAGACTAGCCTCAATTGTTAAAATTCCTACAGAAATTGAGCAAATGCCTTTAATAATAGAAAAGAGGCATAAACATGCTTATATCCAAGGAATAGAGGATGATGAAGTAACCCAAGAAGAAGAAGAAGTGGAAGAGCCTTGGTATACAGACATCCTTAACTATGTCACAAAGGGAGAACATCCACTCCATGCTGACAAAAGAGAAAAACGAGCCTTAAGACTCTTGGCTTCCTACATTAACGATAAGTTACACAAAAGGGTACCTAAAGGTCGAGCTCTTCTGTGTGTAGGTAAAAAGGAAGCCCAAAGGGCTATGAGAATAGTCCACGAAGGAGTATGTGGAACACATGTAGATGGCAAAATGCTAGTCCAAAAGATAATTAGCGAAGGGTATTATTAGACTACCATGTATAGGGACTGTCATCAATATGTCAAAAGATGCCCTAAATGCCAAATATATGCTAACTTGCAACATGTTCCTCCGTCTCTCCTCTATACCTATACATCACCATGGCCATTCTTAATATGGGGAATAGATTTAATTGGAAGAATTACTCCTCCAAGAACAAGAGGCCATGAATACATATTAGTAGCAATTGACTACTTCACTAAATGGGTTGAAGCAAAATCATATGACAAGCTCACTGCAAAACATGTAGCACTCTTTATCGAAAGAAACATTATTTGTTGATATGGAGTCCAACATGAAATGATAAGTGACAATGGAAATCACTTTCAAGCAGAATGTGAAGAATTGTTACAAAAGTATGGCATTCAACACCGTCACTCTTCTCCATACAAACCTCAGGCAAATCGTGCAGTTGAGGCAGCTAATAAAAATTTAAAGACTATCATCGAGAAGATGACAAAAAATTACAAAGATTAGCCTAAAAAACTCCAATTTGCTTTATGGGGTTATCGCACGTCAATTCGCTCGTCGACAAGAAATACGCCATTTTCCTTGGTGTATGGGATTGATGTCGTACAACTTGTAGAGCTAGAAATACCTTCCGTACGTTTCGTGTTGGAAAGTAAACTCGATGAAGTAGAATGGACTAGAGCGAGATATGAAGAGCTAATTCTACTTGATGAAAAGCGACTAGAGGCTCTACATCATACTCAATGTTATCAAACTCGTATGGCTAGACACTTCAACAAGAAAGTCAAGACAAGAAATATTAAAGTAGGAGACTTGGTGTTAAAAGCATTAAGGAAAAATGTTTTAGACCCAAGAGGCAAGTTTAGACCCTATTGGTTTGGGCCATATATTGTCAAAACTATCCTATCGGAAGGTGCTGCAAAACTGACTGATACGGATGGCAATGAGTTCTCAAACATGACAAATCTTAGCAAACTTAAGAAGTACTACCCATAATTACTTCAGTAGGATACTCAAGAGAGCTACATTTGGCCTGATTCCTTAGGAAAGGATACGTAGGCAACCCTTAAAGGGTGCGACCACTTTAATTTTTACAAATCACGTATCCCAGCGTCGACAAATCAACTCATAGCAATTAGCGCCAAAATTCAGAAAAATTGTCGCCTGACAACTGACGTCAGCGTCGGTCGACAACAGCAGCGTTTGGCGACAAGGTTAGCACTAGGTGACGAACAGCAGCGTCTGGCGACATACTTTAAATTGCAACGCCAATTTTTCTGCATTAAACTAGGCAAATTTTGGTGTATTTTGGAAATTTTTGAATTCCGTACTCGAATATTTTTCAGAAAAAATAATTGAGTGTTTTCATTGCTTTAATGGAAATTAAAATGTGAATGTTAATTTAATTTAAAAAGCTGTATATTAATTTAATAAAAATAAAGTAAAATTACATTATTGATGGAATTTAAATGAAAGATTAAAAAAAATTAACTTAAAAATTAAAATTGTCTAATAAATTGAAAGTAAAGTAATGCTCTAATCTTTCTTCTCTTTCTTGGCCCTCTTCCAATTTTTGTCAGCTTTTTCTTCATCATCCATTACTTTTTCTAGCAAGCATCCTTTAGAGGATCTGCATTCAATTTTGGTGTCAATAGTTTCTCCTTTAGCCATCACACCATGTTTTTTCTCTACCCACACTTTCTTTTCTGTTGAGTAAGCTTTTCTTTATTCCTTTCCTTTAGTAGTGTTCTTCTTCTTAGGCATGATAGGAGTTTTAAATTCAACCTTTTCACCTAGGCGTTCCTTGACAGGAGCTATCTTGTCTCCCAGGCGATTCTTCACGTTGGTATTATTTTGAACTCTCTTCTTATCCGTTTTAGGCATATCAAGTAGCCAACGCTTCACATCCTTAGGCAAAGAGGGAGGAACCTTTTAGGTAACAACTTCCCGTAAAGGCCTAGCACTCCAATAAGTATCAAACCTCTCCATGTCTTGTGAAACAGGAAATTCATCCGGACGACGAAGATCTCCAAAGGGAATGGTTTGAGCAAGGCCATACTGCCTTTTTACCCTTCAAGGGTAATAAAAAGTCAATTTCAATAAGATAGGAAGACGACAGAAGGGTTTCTTATTGACACAAACCATCTTCTCAATTTTCCACCAAGGGATGATCTACTTGATAGCAAAATCACAAGAGGCGAATATTTTTCTCCACTCTCGGCGGCCCATCTTTATGGAAAAGCGTTTCTGTAGGGAATACTTCAAGCCATCCAACACTTGAGCCCCACTGTGATCATACACTTAAGCATGGTGGTGTCCAAAGAGAAGGAAGCTAGAGCAAAAGAGTCGCAAACAAGTTTTAGGAACTTGTAAACCGTTCACAGGGTGAAGGTTACACCCCCTAACGAACCAGAAGATCGTTAACTCCAATAGGTTTGGAACCATGACTGGAAGTTCGGGAATGAAGGTATAAATCAAACCTAAAAGAGACTGAATCTTCCCTAAAAATAGGCCTCTACTTTATTCTTCTCGTATTCATGTGCGCTTTATGACTAACATGCAATAAATAGGTTAACCCTAAACCTATTTATCTATGTTGGTTGAATATTAATCCACAAACAAAACTATTTATTAGTGATCACTTGAATTATAATCATATTAACCTAAACAAGATTATTAATTATCTTATTAAGCGTGATTACAAGTACAAATTCCCTGTAAACATGCATAAAAGGTGTGATCAAGCAATAACAATAATAATAATCATCAAGCAACACAATAATAAATTATAATCATGATAATAATACTCATGTTAAAACTTAATAATATTAGCAAGATCCTAGGCATGATACTAACAAGATTAATAAAAACCCTAGCATGTAACTAAACATTAAAGATTAAAGCTTTAGCCCTAACATGATACTATCATGATATAAGGAAAGACATAGGAAGCATCATAAAAATCATAATTGATATAAGAAGCTTAGTTATTACCCTAAACATGATACTAGGAAGTAATAAAACATCCTAACATGATACTAAGAATCAATAAAACAATCTATGCATGATTTCTATATCAAAAGATCAATTAAACAATTAAAGTACTTACTTCGATGCCTCGTATCCCTTTCTAATATCAAAATACAAACATTAGTAACTTCAAGAAAGAGTAATAAACAAACAATTAAATCAAATAATTGAAATAGAGATTTGGGACCAAACCCTCATAAATTATCAACCTTTCACGTCTATGGTGAAGGCAACTTCGAACTTGGCTAGGTGTTTCTAGAACTAATGTATGAGGAATTTTGTAAGAAGGAAGGTTTAGAAAAAGAAAAGAGATAGAGAAAGCTTCTAGCTTTTAGAGAGAGAGAATTGTATATTGTAGATGTAGATGATCTTAAAATAGGGAGATACGACCCCTATTTATAAGAAAAATAGCACGGGATCGAAGAGAATCATACTCTGAATAAAATTCCTCCTGTCGCAAACGACAGAAGCTAGCGCCAAACGACAACTTGTCGCCAGGCGACGAAGGCCAGCGCAAGGCGAAGAAGGTCAGCGCCTGGCGACGACTTTGTCGTCTCGTGCTGGTCCAAAAGTCAACGCGCTTTTCCACGCGTAATTACCTTCTACACCGATAGCAGATAATTATGCGTCCAAGTAGTTTTCGATATCAGGTAAAATATATTTTATTCTAAATAAAAAATTTATTTAAAAAACATAATTAATAGGCCCTCCTCTAGATCATCGGGCCACCTTTGAAAATCATTGGGCCTAATCTAATTAAACCCATGACTTCCTCATAAGTCATCAGAATTGGGCCTATAATATATCATTGGAAAGCTCTTTTCGAGCCCAATCCAACTACACTAATATTGGACCTTTATTATGGACCGAACCAAATTGTACTAGCTATTTTTCATAAATAGGAGTAAGAAAAGAAATAATTTAAGAAAATAGAAAGAGAAATATTTTAATAAAAACATCCTCATCATTAGAATTTTCATACTTTCACCTCGTTTGATAATCAAATGACGTGAAAGGTATTCATCACTAGGTTTGGTTTTGTGGAGAAACATTTGGGTGTCTATAGAAGCCCCCACTTTTACTGAGTTTTGAGAAACTATGTATCGAAAACAAAAGTCAAAGTAACGACAGGGACGGAGAATGATTCAGAATGTTCTACAATCCTAAATCATTCTTGTTATGCCGATACCTGCCAACTAGCGTTAGTTAAAACAGATAAGAGAGTTAAGAAACGCGTATCTTGCACCGTCGAGCACACGTCTCTGAGGGTAATCGATTTGTTGTTGTATTTGTTTTGTGACAACCTTACACAAGCTAGGGAACGCCATCTTGCTGCTTTGCCGCTATTGATGTTCACTCGTCTCCGAACAATAGAGCTTTTGATATATCCACGCGTCTTTGAACAAAGAGCTTTGATATGATATGCCCACGCGTCTCTGAGAAAAAGAGCTTCTTTTTTGTTTGACGATCTTCCTCAAGCTAGGGGATACCGCCGAATATTGCTACACCCGTAAATGCCTCTAATTTACGCTTTGATAATCTTCCGTAAGCCAGGGAACACTATCGAAGATTGCTTCGCCCGAAACGATCTTCTACCGCCTTGTGACCATCTTCCACAAGACAGGGAAAATGATCGAAGATTGCTTTGCCCGAAACGATATGATCTTCAATTGTTGCGATAATATTTCGAAGAAAATTACCAAAGATCAACGCCCTTCGATCCTTAAAGCTCTGTTGAACTTTGCCGTCAATGCTTTAGGAGATGACAATCCTCTCTTCTTTAGGAACAATTGTAAACACAACTCTTGAATAACGTAGACAATCCGATTTACGGAAAATTGTCAATGATATGTAGCAATCCGTCCTTGGAAATGTTGCCACAATAAATCGACGATCTGTATCTCCGAAATTTTGCCAAAATCAATTGTTGGAAAAAGTTGTCAATGCTTCGTAACAATCTATCATTGAACCTTGCTACGATCGACAACCCACATCTTGGAACATAACTCTTGAAAGTAATCCACCTTGGAAATTTTCCAATGCTATGCCACAATTGATAGTCCGCGTCTTTTAAATTTTGCAAAAAAAAAGAGTCGACCGACAATCCACTTCAGGAAAATTCGCCACTTACTGAAATGAATGACAATCCACGTTCAGGAACCTTTGCCGAAATATTAAGATGAATAGAGACCTGCGACAATCCTTTGGGAAATTTTTCATATGTGTATGACAATCCAATCTAAAAAAACTTCCTAACGATGACAATCCGAACTTGGAAAAAATTGGGAAACAGAGCAGGAGCACGACAATCCACGCTTGGAAACTTAGCCAGAGATGACAATCCAATCTTGGAAATATTGTCGCATAAGTGCTTGCTTTAGAACCGATGCCTTGGTTCTTGTAATGAGCCAATGCTTAGGCACTTAAGCTAAGTGAGACGATCGTCGTCAGGTCAATCACTTACAGCGATTGTAATCGAGCCGACTACTAATCATGTCAATTTGCTTATAGGGGCTAACTGGCGTACCAAGGAACCCAAACAATTAATATGACCGCCGTTAGGCCGATCGACAATCAAATATGATTGCAACAATAGTACATGAAAGGGATATTGCGACACTAAGAAATGGGCTCATGCGACGCAAAAAAGCGCTGCTACACCCTTTACCGACGCCACGAAAAGTGTCGTTTAAGCCGATGCCGCAAGACCCTATAGCATAACTATTTATTTACGTCGGTATAGTATTTAAAAAAGCGTCGCGACCTTGATGTGATTTTTGGCATCTTATAGACGCATAAGCGTCGCCGATTCCTTGGAATCCGCATAGTACACAACCTACCAAGGCACTTTTAAGCGCCGCCATAGCTTGTAAGGAGTGCTTTTCTATACTTCTAGCGTCACTTTTAAGCGCCGACATTATTTATGTAACGCACTTACCTAGAGCCTATAAAGGCACTTTTAAGCGGCGTAAGAGGTAAACTAGCACACTATCTTACAATATGTAAAGGCACTTTTTAACGTCGCAAGATGTATAATGGTGCGGTTCTGTAATAGCATCTATAACAACATTAGAGCGTTGCTAAAATACCTGTTTTTTACATGATAAAATTGTAAACACCAAAATTTTTATTAAAAATAAATTATAGTCATAAATGTTATCAAACAAGAAACATTGAAATAAAGTACCTAAAATCATTTAAACAAATAACCATCTAAATTACTACATATATATATATATATATATATATATATATATATATATATATATATATATATATATATATATATATATATATATATATATATATATATATATATATATATATATATATAACATGCATGAGTGAAAACAAATAGTCAACTACTATATTAAAAATTGGCCTCAACATTCTGAACTTTGGCTTGGGTGCACTCAGCACCCTAAAATAAGAAAAATAGCCAAAACACCCTGATGTATTAGCATGGGTGCACTTAGCACCATACAAGAAAATTTCCGGCCAAAAGTGGCCGGATTCCGGCGACTTTTTTTTTTAATAAAAAAATATTTTTTTTTTATAAAAAATGTTTTTATTTTTTTATTTTCTTATTATTATTATTATTATTATTATTATTATTATTATTATTATTATTATTATTATTATTATTATTATTATTATTATTATTATTATTATTATTATTATTATTATTATTATTATTATTATTATTATTATTATTACTATTATTATTATTATTATTATTATTATTATTATTATTATCATCATCATCATTATCATTATCATTATCATCATTATCATTATTATTATTATTACGAAAATACCTCGATTTGCGTGTTGTTATTTTTTTGACGAAAATTGTTCAGGTAAGGTTTCGGGGGTCATTTTTACCCTTAATGGGTCCAAATTTAGCTCAGATTTTGCAAAAAAAAAAACGGAAATACCTCGTTTTACGTGTCGAGAAATATCTAAGTAGCTAAGACACGCATATCGAGATATTCCTCAACACGCAAAACGAGGTATTTCCATTTTTTTTTGCGAATTCCGAGCTTAATTTGGATCCATTAGGGTAAAAATGACCCCGAAACCTTACCAAAACAATTTCCGTCACAGGAAATAACAATACGCAAATCGAGATATTCCTCGACACGCAAAACGAGGTATTTCCATTAATTTTTTGCGAATTCCGAGCTTAATTTGGATCCATTAAGGATAAAAATGACCCCCGAAACCTTACCCGAACAATTTCCATCACAAAAAATAACAATACGCAAATCGAGATATTCCTCGACACGCAAAACGAGGTATTTCCATTATTTTTTTGCGAATTCCGAGCTTAATTTGGATTCATTAAGGGTAAAAATGACCCCCGAAACCTTAATTTCCGTTAAAAAAATAAATAACAACACACAAATCAAGGTATTTTTGTAATAATAATAATAATAACAATACTAATATTAAATAATAATGATAATTATAATAATAATAATAATAATAATAATAATAATAATAATAATAAGAAGAAGAAGAAAATAAAAAAAATAATTAAAAAAAAAAAAGTCGCCGAAATCCGACCACTTTTGGCCGGAAATTTTCTTGTATGGTGCTAAGTGCACCCATGCTAATACTTCAGGGTGTTTTGGCTATTTTTTTTAGTTCAGGGTGCTGAGTGCACTCAAGCCAAAGTTCAGAGTATTGAGGCCAATTTTGCCTAAAAATAAATAAATAAATAAATAAAATAAAAAATAATAAACCTTAATATTATGTGATAAACACAAGTCCATGCGCTACCAAGATTATCTAGGGGCTCAAGACTTCGAGTAAATATATGTTAGACATTTAATAACCAATCTAACCTTCAATTAAAGATCTTGGTAACACAATATAATATCTGCGATTAGTGTCATTGTTAGCTGTGGGAGAAGCTTCAACATCCTAGAAAAACAACAAAGGAGAAAAGTTATCAACTTCATAACATCAAGTTAAAAGCCAAAAATGTACCAATCAGTAATAAGAAATCAAACCTGAAAAATTACTACATACATATATACTAACATTCCCAACATTAAACACTCAAAGATGAAAGAGACATTCCCATCATTAAACAAAGTATTAATTAATAATTCTTACATTACTAACATTATCGTCAATGTAATATGCAAAAGTGTTAATTTAGAATTTTGCAAACGACAATGTTCAACCAATTTCACTTAAAAGTAATGAAAAAAATATTATAACCAAATTAGTACGATCCTTAATTGTTCCAAGTGTTGGGGTTTGGTGAGTCCGACTCACCGCAGAAACAACCCCGACCCCAAAGAACAACTCCCAATTAATAAAACCATAAAGCATAAAAAATAAACATAAAAGGATAAAATCGGAATTTACCTTTCAAGCGTGCTTCGCCCTCAAAGTCGGGCTCTTACTTGAAAGCTTAAGCTCCGAAAATACGCGAGCCTCCTACGGAAATCCACCCGCAAAAACTACTAGCGACTTTTAGGTCCGTTACCTTGAGGTTAGCGAGGTCCGACCAAAGCCCGAGTATTATATGAGTTTAAGAGTTTTTGCTAATGCAATGCTCTATTGAACTCCTACTTAAGCAAAGAATTCTCATGCCATGCTTTGGCTATTTATAAGGAAGGATATCTTGTGAAATCCACTCATCTTTCAATGTGGGGCTTTTCACAAAAAGATCCCACATGAAAAGATTGATGAATTCAATCCTTAGTTAAATAAACCAAGGAACAAGTAACAAGTGTCACATGGTTAGGTGAGGACCACTTTCCCACTTGGTCCCCAAGGCATTTCACATGCAACTAGCCTTTTGACCCGTTCGATGCACGGCTTGTTACTTAGGTTATTTTTCTTGAAAAGTGTCGGTGTTGTTGTGGAATTTAGCTAGGTATATATACATAGATATTGTAGGCATGAAATGACACATTGGTTTAAGTTATATTTAAGTTAAGGAGATGAAAAAACTATTTTATTGTTAATGTAATGAACGCTAATTAGTTAACTTTAATTTACTATATTGAATATGAAACACTTAATGTTCTTACTTAAATTTGTAAGTTTTAGAATGCATAAAGATTAAAGACTCAAACATTATTTATATATTTTGTTTTTATATTAAAATGGGAATTTAAAAAGAAAGGATTAAGAGAGGTGACATGTGGCATATGAGTGATTATGGTGACATGTGGCTTAGTATAGATTTGTGGTTTGTCTTTTTAAATACTAAGTATAGATATGAACTAACCATGTGTCACCCAACCTTGAGCCCCAAGTTGGGTTTGGTTGGGCCATTTTATTTAGGCCCGTGTCCATGACCCATCGCCCCGAGTCCACGGCCCTTGCCACATGTGTCGCCACAGTGGAGCGCTACCACGTGGCACGCTGCCACTTGGTGACTGCCACAAGGTGGCTGCCAACGTGGCTTCCACGTGTGCTGCCATATGGCGTTTTTCCATGTGTGCTACCACGTGGCACGCTCCTATTGGGCGCGCTTTCCTAGCCTTTTGAGTGGCTAGGATTTTACTTGTTACTTGAATCATTTTCCCGTCTTGCCAAATCCTAAATTTTGGCTTGACATTTGAGATTCTCCGACGCTTGGTTTCGTCGCTCCAAGCTCGAATCACCGACGTCTAAATATTTAATACTCGGGCGACGAATTAATTTCTTCCGAATTAATTCGTCGAGTCGGTTCGTTTATAGCTAAGGGTGTGACCCGAAGGATTCAGTCAAGATTAAGTTGTAATATTAACTGTGCATTAATATTACTGATCGGAAGCGGTCTCTACCTAGGCATTCCGATTACTTGACCTTACTGAATATATTAGCTCTAATAATTCTGAATCCACTAACGGAATAGTACATACACTTGTTCGAAGGACACCATTCCTTTCACCAAGTTCACACAACATATTTCTTTTTTATGATTCTGGTAAGTAATCATACAAAGAAAAATAAGCAACTTATGTAACTATGAGGCGGAACCATATCAAGAAAAAAAAAATACTTTACAGTTGTATAGGCATGAAAAAAAAAGAGCAAGGTGCCCATTAAATGGGTTTTGCATACCGACAACCATATCAAGACCATGCCATAGTTATAAAAGACACAAAATAGGAGCTGTAATATAGTATTATAAATAATCACCTGATGATCATCATCTTCGGCCTCTAATTCATACTCATTAGATTCATAAGCAAGAGAATCAGTTTCAGATTCAGTTTCTGAGACAATAGTCACAAGAATGTTATGATCTTCTAGCGTCCTTTTTACCTTTGTAATATTATATGCTTGCTTTCTGACACGATGTCTCAATCTATTCACTTTATCCTTTAGCCGTCGAAAATAGTGCATAATTGCTGCTTCATTATCAGAGGACATTTTTCAAACCATTGCAAAGTCGAGGGTAAGAGGAATTTCCCACATCCGATGGCTTAACACCTAATCCTAAACCACGGACACGACCATATTGATCTTTTCCCAAAACTTTTGAAACAAGATCATCATCCAAGTCTTCTTGGTCTTTTTGCTTAGTTGCAACTTTTTTTATTTGATTCTATAGAGCATACACAAATTCATAATAATTTATGAGAAAATAATTGAACTAAATGAGGATTCTAGCAAGGAAAATATTACTCACCGTTATATCCGTTTTACTTTCGTGTTGGTCACATTGTAAATAAACTTGAGTACGTGATGGGCCCTTGTTTAAATTTTTTTTCTAAGATTTTCATCAAAGAGATGTTACAAATTAGCCAATAATCAAAAAAGATAAAGCGTGTACAAAAGGTTAAATTATACAGTTTCAGGGTTAAAAAAAGATACTATCTCTTCACTAACACGTGCATGACTCTTAGTACCACTAGTATTAATTGGCTTCACTTTAGCCTTTGCATGTGACTCTTTACTGCGCTTGCTTCTTTTCTGCCACAATGCAAAATAAATGAGAATATATATAAATTTATATCATATATAAAAAATACATAGGGCAACCAGCTATCTAACTCATAGATTTCCAAACAATATCTTGATTCTTTATATTAGATCCCAGTTTGTTATACTTACATAAGAGGAAAACTAGAAAAAGTAAATGTTAAAGTAAGAAATTTCTAATAGATTGCAAAATCATACTTTTACTATACAAATATCTCGCAGATTATAAAATCAAAAAATGGTTAACCCAGTTATTTTAACCAATAGCAAAGTCGCCTATATAATGTTCAAAGTAACTAGCAAGTTTAATATAAAACAAACTTATATATAAAACAGACCTGTCCTTCTTCTGACCTCCAGAAATTGACAAGACTAACCCATTGATCATAATCAACATCATCATCCGGACAATTATCATAAAGAGTGTTGACATTTGTATCATCATCATAGCCTTTTCCTTTTAAGTAGCATTTGTAATCTCACCATTTATGCCCAATTGACTTCAATATCCACTTCTCAAGTGCTTTTAGGTAAAGAAATCGTCTCTAAAACAAAGAAATATTATAAAAATATAAAATATGTACATTTTTTAAAAAAATAATAAAATCATATTACCTCAACTTCCTGTAATATCATTTTTTTGTTGTTTTTATTACAACCTTTTTTCAGTAAATCCCATCTTGTATAAGTTAGAGTGCAAAGTGACCCATTCTTAGCAACTGTTCCACAAAAGTAGCCTAATACTCCTCCTTCATCACCAATTTGTTGATTCTCTTTATTAACTTCAACTACAATTCTTTGCCCATCCGGTAGATTCCAAACATCTGCTAGAACAGTCTTTCCACGTCTTCTATTTCCATTTGTATCTGTTTTAATAAACAGAAAAATATAGTTCCACTAAATTTAAACAAATGAAAATAAGAAAAAATAGAAATCCATGTTTTTTCATCATTCACAGTAACTTCAACTGTGTATTCATAAACCTGTCCATCATTTCTGTGACTAGAACCACCTGATTCTTCACTAGAATTGTTGTGCCTCAAGTTTGAAGATTGTTGATTTGTTTGACTCCCTTGCTGCCTGTGCTCTCTTCTTTCATTTGGAAAAAATTGATCCCTTTGACTACTTTGATGCATTTAATTTCAAGGATTTTGGTTTCTTTGTTCCCTTTGCTCCCTTAATTCATGATTAGAAATTTGATCTCTTTGTATCCTTTGTTGCATTCAATTTGTACGAGTTTGATCTATATTATACCTTTCATTTGAAGGTTGTTCTCTATTTACCCTTTTCTCTCTTTTGTTTGTAGATCTTTGAGCATGTGACCCATTCACGGAGTTGCTTGTTTGATGCACAATACTGCATCTTGCTTATGATTGGTAGTTAATCGCAATCTCTTGTTCTTGCGCAACGCCATACCCCTATCAATAAAAGAAACTTGAATCAGATTTTGGTGAACCAAAAACAACACAATCAACACAATATAGTTGCATACGGAGAAAATAATGGATAAGTTCAATGGTAAAAACAAGTTTTATTTCATGAAAGAAAATGAAATAAAATGATTCAGATCAATACTGAGACAAATAATTAAATACGGAGTAATTAGGAACTAAGCTCAATGTCAGAGCCATAGTGCACAATTACCATTGCAGTCTACAAGTCCACCTTTTCAGTCTACAACAAGGCCAAACAAAAAGGAAAGAATTCTCTTGGATGTCAAAATTACCATTGCAGCAATTTATTAAGCAAGTATGCGTATAACTAATTAATCTAGAAACAAGAATAACTTGCAGTATCTTCTAATTAGAATGCAGAACAACAACTCAAATCTTCATAGTTCAGTGGTTTTGAGTTTAGCTATTCCCTTGCAATACATAATAGGTTGGTAAAGCTGAGATTTTGATATCAAGACCAACTCTTCCTGATTCTTCCAATACTATAAAGAAGGCAACTTGGAGATTGTTAGAGAATTTAGAGTATTTAGTTGATTATTATTCATGTTATGTTAATTTTAAGTCATTTAGTTAAGGTTTCATGAATTAGACAACATATAATTAAGGTAGTAGTATACAACTAATCAAGACAAATGAAGAAAGTGGCTAATTCGTCACTATTATTGCAACTGTTACTATTTACGGTTTCAGTTTTGATTTCTCTTAATCTAGTTGGGCGTTTACATACGTAATGCATTATAACTTAGTGTATTAATGCATTGTTTAATGCATCTCTTAACATTTGGTGTTTGATGCGTTGTTTTTTGTATGTCTTAATACATTGTTCAATGCTTAACTTAAAGCCTTGTTTAATGCATGACTTAATGCATTGTTACGTTTATTACGTTTGAAAATGCAATGACATACTAAGCTACTATCTTATATATATGAGAAACTCCTCATATGATGAATGAAGGTTGAGAGATGAAATATAATTTCTATCTTATCACTTTGGCATAGAGAGTTATTATATGTTGTTCATTTTTACAAAATCACAAACACTTTTATACATTGAATTGCTATCATCCTACAAGTGATAGTAATTGTTCTTCGTTGTATCTCCTAAGTAATTTCCGTGATACCCGGTTGTAGTATAGGGTCGGAATTATACTTTTGGGAAAGTGATCCCGTTCACGCCTCGAAGGATTTTCCAATAATTTCATTTCCATTCTTTGTGACCCTTGTTTACTAGAAAATCCCCAACAGTCCAAAAGTATAATTTATTACAAAGATGGCAAATGTGAAGGAAATGATGACTAATTTCTAGAAATTGGACAAGTTCGAGGGTGTTGATTTTCGAAGGTGGCAAAAGAAGATGCATTTTTTCTTGACAACTCTCAGTGTGGCTTATGTTCTCACATCCCCGAAGCCATCGGAGGAGGAAAATGAGACATTGGAGGATACTAGAAAAAGGAACAAATGGGAGAATGACAACTACATATGTTGTGGTCACATCCTAAACGGTATGTCTAATGAATTGTTTGACGTTTATCAATTTCATGAGTCTGCTAAATTACTTTGGGATGAACTAGAGTCTAAGTACATGGCCGAGGATGCATTTAGCAAGAAATTTCTTGTTAGTAAGTTCAATAATTTCAAAATGATTGATAGTAGGCCAGTTATGGGTTTCATAAAATCCAAAGAATTTTAGGGAGTTTTAGGCAACACAATATCAACCTTAATGAGACCTTTATTGTTGCTTCTATAATTGATAAACTACCATCATCTTGGAAAGATTTTAGAAATGCTTTAAAGCATAAGAAAGATGATATCAATCTCGAGGGCTTGGCTTCTCATATTTGGATTGAGGAAGAAATCCGGGTGCAAGAGGGAAAAAAGGATGTTAATCCTAATTCTACCACGATCGATGTGGTGGAGGATGCTTACTCTTATGAAAGGAAGAGAGGAAATGACTCAAACAAGTACAAAGGCAAAAAGCCTAAAGTGGGAAGTGATGGTCAAACATCACGAGCTTGTTGGGTTTGTGGAAAACCCGGACATTTTAAGAAAGATTGTACCATTTGGAAGAAAAAGATGAGCAACAAGAAAGCTCAAGGTGGGAAAGGTGGTTCTATCCAATCCCAAGAAAAGCAAGGTAATTCTTGTGCACAAACATCATTTAATTCTTTAATGAATTATTTGTGTGTGATTTCTGAATTCCTATGTGTGCAGGGTGATACTTCTTAGTACATCGATTCGGTGCATCGAGACATGTTTGCAAGGATCGTTCGTTGTTTAAATCCTTCGTTGAGGTGACCAATGGAGAGATTCTTTACATGGGGAACGACTCCACTGCAAAAGTGCTAGGCAAGGGGCAAGTTGAGTTAATGTTTAGCTCGGGCATATCTCTTATTTTAAGGGATGTGTTGTATGCTCCCGAGCTTAGGAGGAATTTAGTATCCGGTGCTATCTTGAATCGTTTAGGTTTTAGAATGGTGTTTGAGTCGGATAAATTTATATTGTCTAAAGGTGGTTTATTTGTAGGATTTGGTTACTTATGTGATGGAATGTTTAAACTTAGTATTTCTAATACTTTGAAAGACAATTTGTATGTTGTTAATGATTGCTCTTCTCTATGGCATATAAGACTTGGACATGTTAATTATAAAAAGTTATATTTTATGTCAAAGCATGAGTGAATTCCGTCTTTTGATCCAAGGATAGAGAAGTGTAGGACATGCATGTTAACAAAAATCACAAGGAAACCATTTCCTAATGTTGTAGAAAAGAATAATGCATTGCTTGATTTAGTGCATAGTGATCTATGTGATTTTCATAGCACACCTTTCTTAGGCAACAAAAATTATTAAGCAACTTTCATTGATGATTATTCAAGATTTTGCTATGTTTATTTATTTCTTTCTAAGGATGAGGCCCTTGACAAATTTAAAATCTACAAGAATGAAGTAGAGTTGCAAACAAATAGTAAAATCAAAAGATTAAGAATTGATAAAGGCGGTGAATATTTTAATCTAAGTTATTTCCAATCAATAGGTATAGTACATGAAACTACCGCGGCATATACACCACAACAAAATGGTGTAGCGGAAAGGAAGAATAGGACTCTTGAAGAAATGGTTAATTCCCTATTGTCCTATTCGGGTTTGAGTGATGGATTTTGGGGGGAAGCGGTATTAACCGCTTGTTACATTGTAAACCGAGTTCCAATGAAAAGGAATGAGGTAACCCCATATGAGCTATGGTATAAAAGGAAACCAAACTTGAGTCATCTCAAAGTTTGGGGTTGTAGGGCAATTGTAAAAGTGCCGGAACCTAAACATAAAAAGTTAGGTGAAAGAGGAGTGGAATGCATCTTTATAGGATATGCGGTGCATAGAAAATCCTATAGGTTCTATGTAATTGAACAAAATGACTATTGGTCGGTTCATACCACCATTGAGTCTAGAGATGCATTATTTGATGAAAATAGATATTCAGCAATTCCTAGACCAAAGGATATAACTCCAAATACCGATGCTCAAAGTTTTGGCCAAATTGAATTTGATCAAGAAATTAATGACCAAACTCATTTAGAGGAGGCATCAAAATCATCATCTCAACCTAGGAGAAGTAAGAGGGCAAGGAAAGAAAAATCTTTTGGCCTGGACTTTCATGTGTACTTAGTTGAAGGATCAAGGAATTCTATTTCGACACAATTTCCATACATTTTTAATGTGGAAGATGATCCTTTGACCTATGATGAGGCTATGAAGTCTCGTGATGCTCTATTTTGGAAGGACGCTATTAATGATGAGATGGAATCCATCACGGGAAACAATACTTGGGTGTTAGCTAACTTACCACCAAAATGTAAACCAATAGGGTGCAAGTGGATCTTCAAAAGGAAATTGAGGATTGATGGAACGGTTGAAAAGTTCAAAGCCCGGTTAGTGGCACAAGGCTTTACACAAAAGCCAGGTATTGATTATTTTGATACATATGCACCTGTTGCTAGAATCTTAACTATAAGGTTGTTGATTGCACTTGCGGCAATCCACAATCTTGTGATCCATCAAATGGATGTTAAGACATCGTTCTTAAATGGAGATCTAGAGGAAAAAGTTTACATGCGACAACCAGAAGGATTTGTTGTGGAAGGTCAAGAAGGGAAAGTTTGCAAGTTGATTAAATCTTTGTATGGGCTAAAACAAGCACATAAGCAATGGCATCAAAAGTTTGATGAGGTTGTGTTATCTAATGGTTTCAAGTTGAACAATTCAGACAAGTGTATATATAGCAAATTTGATGACAACGGTCAAGGTGTCATAATTTGTCTATATGTAGATGACATGTTAATCTTTTGAACGGATTTGTTACAATTTGAAATGAAAAAATCCTTCCTTAGTTCTAAGTTTTCCATGAAAGACATGGGAGAAACGGATGTCATCTTAGGCATAAGGATAAAGAGGGAAAAAGGAAAGTTGATCTTGTCACAATCTCATTACATTGAGAAAGTTCTCAAGAAATTCAATGTGAGTGATGACACTACTTCTCTTTATTCTACACTTATGGATCCTAGCATAAAGTTGATACCTAATGAAGGTAATGCAGTTTCACAACTTGAATATGCTAAAGTAATAGGTTGTTTGATGTATGCCATGACAAGTACTAGGCCAGATATTGCTTATATAGTTGGTCAACTAAGAAGGTACACTAGTAATCCTAGTATGCTACATTGGCAAGTTGTTCGACGCTTGTTGAAGTACTTGAAGAAAACTATGGATTATGGTTTGTCTTATAGTGGATATCCTTCGGTTGTAAAAGGTTATTCAAATGCAAGTTGGATCTCTAATAAAGATCATTCCTCCACAAGTGGATGGGTTTTCCTATATGGGGGAGGTGCTATTTCATGGGCTTTTAAGAAGAAAACTTGCATTGCGGACTCCACGATGACATCAGAGTTCATTGCATTGCATTCGGCTGATAAAGAAGCCGAATGGTTGAAGGATCTCATGTTTGAGATTCCTTTGTTGCCAAAACCAATATCACCAATAGTGATACATTGTGATAACAATGCTACCTTGGAAAGGGCTTATAGCCAAGTTTATAATGGTAAGTCAAGACACATTGGAGTACGGCATAGTTACATCCAAGGACTTATCAAGGATAGTGTGATCACTATTGATTATGTTCGAACAAATCTTAATCTCGTCGATTGTTTCACAAAGGCATTGTCAAGAGATGTTAACAATAGGATGGCAATCGGTTTAGGATTGGAGCCCTAAATAATTACAAATGAGGGAGTCTTAACTTAACACCCAATAAGACGTTGGGTCTTAAGTTCAATAAGATTAACTCTCTCATTTGCTAATTGGGAACTTGTTTAATCATCCAAGGTAAAGTTCCGGATTTTCTGTGATGTATAAGAGGTTGTTTAACTTAATAGAATTCCTGATATTGTGCTTTGTCACAGGAGCATGTTTTGGAAATCTACCTATATAAGTATGAGGTTTAGCCGCTTCAAGAAGCTATATTAAGGGCATAGCTTCGATATACTTATGAATAGATATGGACACATGGCTTAAGTGTCAAGTTAATATGTATTTAAGTAATAAATCTTGTGTGTGTAATATCTTCTAGTATCCAATATGTATTGCTTTTGGTTCAAACGTTTTACGATACCGAATGGATACGGATTCTTGGATCGTATGTTGCACTAAGTGGGAGTTCAAGTCTTTGTACACTTTCATGTATGCATAATATTGTTTTTGTGATGATGATGTGTTTATGCAATCAATCGTTTTGAATACTCTAAATGGGGGAGGATTGTTGGAGAATTTAGAGTATTTAGTTGATAATTATTCATGTTATGTTAAGTTTAAATCATTTGGTTAAGGTGTCATGACTTAGACAACATATAATTAAGGTAGTAGTATACAACTAATCAAGACAAATAAATAAAGTGGCTAATTCGTCACTATTATTGCAATCGTTACTATTTACGGTTTCAATTTTGATTTCTCTTGATCTAGTTGGGCGTTTACATACGTAATGCATTATAACTTAGTGTATTAATGCATTGTTTAATGCATCTCTTAACATTTGGTGTTTGATGCGTTGTTTTTTGTATGTCTTAATACATTGTTCAATGCTTAACTTAAAGCCTTGTTAATGCATGACTTAATGCATTGTTACGTTTATTACGTTTGAAAATGCAATGACATACTAAGCTACTATCTTATTGTAGACACCCATTTGTGTCTCCCCAAAACCAAACCCAGTGATGAGTACCTTTCGCGTCAAATCATAATCGAATAAAGTGAAAGTGTGGAAAGTCTAGTGTTGTGGATAGTTTTAATTTCTTTTCTCTTCTCTCTATTTTTGAAAACTTATTTTAAGAAAACAGCCAATCTAGTTTGGTTGGTCCATGATATGGGTCCAAAATTAGTGTAGTTGGATAGGGCTTGACAAGAGCTTTCCAACGATATATTATAAGCCCAATTCCGATGAATATTGAGGAAGTTATGGCCAAATTACTGAACTAGGCCCTGTTTGAGCCTTATATGCGGCCCAATGATCTAGGGGAGGGCCTAATATGATTTATCATTCCTAATGCAATTAGGAATGGTATTAGTCTTCTAGATTCTTCTAGAAGGTTCTTTTCATTCCTAATTCAATTAGCATTGATAAATTGACTTTTGTTGACTTTTCAGAGTTTTAATTAAAATCAAAGAACGTTTTTGAGGAAAATATACAATTTTATCCTCCTGTACGGCAAAATTTATCTGATTTGAGGAAACGCGTCAAAACAGGGTTAGCGCCAAACGCCAGGCATTGGCGCCTGGCGCCAATCAGCTAGCGTTGGCGCCAACTCTGTTTTAGTTGCGTCAATGCTCTGTTTTGATATTTTATCTTTTTGGCTGATTTCTCTATAAATAACGTATTAAAAACTCCGTTTTCATTCATCAACAATCAGTTTTAATTAATATTAATCAATAACCAGCTTTTTAATTATATTCACCTACAACCAGTTTTCATTCGCAATCATCAATTCTCTAATCCATCTCTCTCTCTCTTCTCTTTTTCTAAACTTGCTTTTTCATACAAAATTCTGCATTCACAAGATCTACAAACACCTAGCCAAATTCGAAGTTTCCTTCGCCCTAGACGTGAAAGGTTTAATTTCTGAGGGTTTGGTCCCAAATCTCTATTTCAATTATTTAATTTAATTGTTTGGTTTATTATTTTCTTTGAACTTACTAACGTGGGTATTTTGTTATTAGAAAGAGGTACGAGGCATCAAAGTAAGTGCTTTAATGGTTTTTATTGATGTTATGATGTATAAATCATGTTTAAATTGTTATTATGATATTCCTAGTATCATGTCTAAGGTAATTTTAATATTAAATATGATTATGACGATGCCTTTTATTTTCTTCCTAATGCTTATGATTGTTAGTATCATGTTACGGCTAAAGATTTTATTTTTATTGTTTAGTGACATGCTAGGATTTGTTATTAATCTTGTTAGTATCATGCCAGGATCTTGCTATCATTATGCTTTAATATTAAAATGAACATGATTATGATTATAATTGTTATAATTTATGATGATTATGAATATTATTATTTCGATGATGATTATTTTATTTATGATAATTATTTTAACTATTATTAATATGATGGTTATTTTATTTATGATTATTATCATGATTATTTCAATTATAATTTATTTTTATGATAATTATTATTATTTATTGCTTGATCACACGTTTTATGTATGTTTAAAGGGAATTTGTACTTGTAATCACGCTTAATAAGATAATTAATAATCTTGTTAGGTTAATTTGATTATAATTCAAGTGATCGCCAATAAAAGATTTATTTGTGCATTAATATTCAACCAACATAGATAAACAGATTAAGGGTTAATCCTATTGATTGCATGTTAGTCAGAAAGCGCACATGAATACGATCATAATAAAGTAGAAGCCTATTATTAGAGCAGGTTCAATCTCTTTTAGGTTGCATTTGTACCTTCATCCCCGAACCTTTATTTGGTTCTAGACCTTATAGAGTTGACGATCTCATGGATCGTGAAGGGGTGTAACCTTCACCTCGTGAACGGTTTACAAGTTCGTAAAACTTGTTGGCGACTCTTTTGCTCTATCTTCTTTCCCTTTGGACGCCACCGTACTTTAGTGTATGATCACAGTGGGGTTCAAGTTAGGGGTAATGCTTGAAATATTCCCTAAAATTTTTGGCGACTCCACTAGGGAGGATTTCTATTTTAATTCCTGAATTTGTTTCGGCAACGATTTAGAATGAGTAGATAAGACTCGAAACGTTCTAAGTATTTCATGTGCGTAATTTTGATTAAAATTATTGTCATATGCATAAAAAATATCTCATTGGAAAGACCATCCGTAATGAGTTAAAAATATAGGATTTTACACGTAGGAAATTAGAGAAATATCTTTCACAACTAGGACCAAAATAACACCGCGTAAAACTGGAAAATTTTATCGAGCACAGAAAGCTGCTGAGGCATGTGGGAAGTAGTGCCAATGACCAGAGCATTGGCGCCAGGCATTTAACTGTAGCGCCAGACGCAAGCATTGGCGCTAGGCGCTACAGCTAAATCCTAGCGCTAGTCTCCGTTTGCTGGCGCCAATTTCCCCCAATACCGAGCCAGAAATATGCGTTCTAATTTCGACTAGTTTTTCGTATTGTTTACTCGATCCTACTTCCTCATTGAATTTTTTCTCACTTTTCTGAAACCCATATGTGTTCTACATATGGACATAACCCTCAGGGAATTCATGCTCCATGTACCTGATTGAACGCTCTGTGCAACAAAGGGAACATCCGAGAATGTTGAATTCACCAAACCATGGAAGCGAGTTTTTTTCTAAAGCTCGCGGTGTCCCATCCACTCGCGCCAACCCTTCACGGTTAGGCTTCCGCGCGGTGCATCCTGACAATTAACCATGGACCCTTTATTGACTAAACCATATCCCGAACTTTAGAGAACTAGAGCCATGGTTAGGCTGCGAACTCATTGCATCATATTGTGCCTACTTGACTAATTGCGCATTATTTGTTGTGCATATATTCTATGTTTCTCTTAACCATTTGTTTGACTTGTGTTGAGATTAAATAAGATTAATGACTTAAAGAACTTTGCCTAATTAGTTAATTAATTAATTAATTTGAGTAAATAAAGCCTAATATTTTAATCAGAATTAACCTAGTACGACTTTAGGCACACCCCTATTGAGTAATAACACTGAAAACAGTCCCAGATTGAAGCTCCAGAATTGACTGCTCTGTCGTTTGGCGCCAAGCTACACAGTGTGACGTCAGTCCTGTCGTTTGGCCGACAGTTCGAATTATTGGTCGAATCATCATCTAGAGTCTAACTAACCAGTTTGCTAATTAATTCGGTTAATTTTCGCTGTCAATAACACTCGGTGGAGTCATTAATTGAGTCTAGTCACATAGTCTAGCCACATGGTCATGACACGAGTCTTAACGTACCACCTACACTCACTAGTCTTAGCACACACTTCGAGTATATGTCACCATGACCATGTCTCAGGTTCATGCATGAGTCGGTCTTTTCCGTCATTTGAGTTGGGGGGTACATCCTATTCCTAATTCTTCATATCCCTCCATTTACATCATTTTCCTTCACATTCTATTCCAATCTTTCTTCACTTCCTCCATCCATTGCATGTTGAATAAAGTTTGAGTCAAATAATTAACAATAGATATCTCCAAATTCCTTTTCCACAGTACTTAGTCGAGGAGAGAAGGGCGATTAATCAAGGACAACCTCTTTATTCAGGTCTCACTTTTTGATAAACCGATTCGTCAAAAGAGGAAGGCTAAAAAGATAATGACAACTCAAGAAGAAGTCAATGAGCTTAGGAACCAACTGGTTACCGTGACTGAGACACTGAAGCTACTCACACTCATGATCGATGATCCTATGAAGCAACAACAAATGAACCTCATGCAAGAGAGTCTAAGCAAGCTATCTAGCGACTATAAATTTCAGGGCATGAGTTCACAAGGGGTCTCGCTGAACAAGGAACTTCTTCCACATAAGTTCAACGCCACTGACATCCCTAAATTTAAGGCGACAGATAACCCTTACTTCCATCTAAGAGCTTTTGAAACTATAATGAGTATTAAGAGTATCGATAAGAAGGCTTTCCTCTCTCTATTCTCACTATCTCTTGAAACCGTTTGCCAACAATGGTACTTCTCCCTTGACAAAGAGAAAACCTCTACTTGGGAATCGATAGTAAACGCTTTCATTGATAGGTACAAGTGAAATATTCAAGTTGAAACCGATCATAGACAACTTGAGTGCTAAGACAAAAAGAGAATGAAGGCTTTACTTCTTTCTTTAATAAGTGGAGGGAAACTGATGATTGAGGTCCCCACCGAAAAGGAGTCTGTGAGGATGTTTATCAAGAATCTCCAAGAGAAGTATTTGAAGCATTTAAAATATCAACACAATCTGAATACTTTCAAGGCCGTTTATGACATCGGAATTGAAATCGAAGATGACCTCGCAAAGCAAAAAGCTACTAACAATAGTAACCACGGTGGCTGGAAAGGAAAGAAGAACGACAATCCTTCTTCTTCCGAAAACGCCCACTCTAGTAACAATGTTAGTACCTTTGATGTCAGTGAAGTTTTAGCCATAGATAACCAAGGATCTAAGAAACAACTAAGGAAAAACTTCACCCCCATTGGGATGAGCTACGATACTGCCTTCGATCGACTCCATGCCAAAGGACTCATTACTCCCATTGGACCTATTCAAGATCCCGTACCTGAAAAGAGATTGCCTAGTTAGAATCCAGACGAACACTGCAAGTACCATCAAGGTAGGGGTCATACTACTGAGAGCTGTTGGAAGCTAAAGGAGGATATCCAACATTTGATTGATAACAACAAGCTTCCCATACCTCCAGTTTTCAAGAAAAGCGAGTGATGATAAAGGAAACAACACAAGACAAGAGGTGAGCTTCAACGACACGATTTCGTGACCTCTTTTTTCTATTTCTTTCTTATTTACCCTTTCCCCAATAAGTCTAACATAGGCACCTTTTTATTCTCCTTAGATTTATTTTGTAGGATCCTTATTTTTTTTCTTTTAATAAAATGAGCATTTATATATGATCATTTCATTATTTTGCATAAAAAAAAAAAATCCATGTCGAATTAAGCACAAGGTATACCAATGATTTGAGGCACCTCTTGTAGCCACATCATATCACATTTCACCCTTCAATTATACATCCTTTCTTCATAAACCATTTTGAGCCTCGTCTAACGTTAGACCCTTCTTTCTTCAACCTACATCTACCTAACCTTGGGATGGGATAGTGTGCAACTTATGCAATTTTCAATTTCAAAAAAAAAAAAAAGAGCTTGAGTAATTTCAAAAGATTAAAATAGCAAAAAATAAATAAACGTGTACAAAAGGGTAAGTGTTCCAATGTCTTTGATATGAAAATATCTTTGATAAGAACACGTCTCAGACTGCGTCTCTTATAGAGTTCTCGGTATCGTGCCTGAGAAACATGAATGCCAAGTGAGTGATAGACCGCATGATCGGGATTGCCCACACGTATTAAAATGAAATAAATGCTAAAGCAAAAGAAAGAGCTAAAAAAAAGAGTAGAAACTCAAGCATTTTCGAGGAAATTATATGATTTTATCCTCCAATACGGCAAACTTATCTGATATTTGAAAACGCGTTGAAAATAGGCTTGGCGCCTGACCCCAGGCTTTGGCAGCGGTTCAAACCCGGTCTAAGGCACCGGTTTGAACCATTGCCTATGTGAGGGGTGCCAAAAGTGGTTTAATAAGGCACCGGTTCAAACCGGTGCCAAAAATGGCCAACAAAAATTATTTTGTTGTTTTTGGCACCGGTTAACCGGTGCCAAAAATGCCCAAAATATATATATATATATATATATATATATATATATATATATATATATATATATATATATATATATATATATATATATATATATATATATATATATATATATATATATATATATATATATTTTCCAGCCAATTTGCGAAATATCAACAAGAATCGAAAATTTGGAATATATCAACAAGAATCGAAAATTGCAACATATCAACAAGAATCGAAAATTTGCAATATATGATAAAAAAAAAAATTACAACAAAAAAAAACTTTGATTACAGCATATTAAAAAAAATTACAATATAAATTTTATAAAAAAAATTACAATATAAATTCAAAAAAAAAAAAAAAAACTTATTCATTCTTGCTTGTATCTTGCTTCTTCGATTTCATATCTAAATAACATACCTGCACCAATTAAAACAAAAAAAAAATCGATTAATATAATTAAACTTCGAAAGAAAAATCCCAGAAATTTAATCCCAAAAATTGAAAAAAAATTCAAACCCAGAAAACGAAAAAAAATTGAAATCGGTGTTACCCAGAAAAAAAAAATTAAAATAAAAAAAACCAATGCAAAAATTAAAATTAGAATAAACCCAGAAATTGGAAAAAATTAAAATAAAAAAAACCAATGCAAAAAAATTAAAATCAAATAAACCCAGAAATTGGAAAAAATTAAAATAAAAAAAAACCAATGCAAAAAAATTAGAATTCGAAAAAAATTAAAATCGGTGTTCGAAAAACCCAGAAACAAAAAATAATTGAAATCGAAAATAAATCCGATTTAAATCTGAAAAAAAAAATCAAAATCGAAATTGATTAAAAAAAAAGATTAAAAATTCGATTCAAATTAAAATCGATTAAAATTTAAAAAAAAAACCCAAAAATTCGATTAAAATCAAAACAATAACCCAGAAATTTGATTGAAATCGATCTAACAACAACCTAGAAAAAAAAAAGAATTTAAATCGATTAAAATTTTAAAAAAATCGATTAAAAAATAAATTAAAACAAAAACCCAGAAAATTAAAACAAAACCCATAAATTCCCTCACAAATCGGTGTTGCATGTGGTCTTCAAAAACCCAGAAAATCGAGATGTTGCATGTGGTCTTCAAAAACCCTGAAAATCGAGATGTTGCATGTGTTCTTCGTGATTGTGAGGGAGAAGAAGATCGAAAAATTAAAGAGAATTAGAAGGAGAAGAAGAAGATCGAAAAATTAAAGAGAAAAATCAGTTTGAGGAGAAGGAGATCAGTTTGAGGAGGAGGAGATGAGAGGAGAGAGAAAGAGAAAGAGGATGATAGGAGAGAGAAAGATTTTAGGGTTGGGGTGGGTTTAAAAGGAGCGTGTTTTATTTTTGTTTTTTTGTTTTTTTTTAATGGATCCGGTTCAAAAGGCACCGGTTCAAACCGGTGGCCTATTTGTTTTTGGCACCGGTTTGAAGTGAACCGGTGCCTTTTACTCTGGTTCAGTTTCCCACCAATTTTGTAGGCCATTTTTGGCACCGGTTTGGACTGAACCGGTGCCAATTAGGGGGTGCCTTTTTGATATTTTCTACTAGTGTTCCTATGTTCTTCCTAATACTTATAATTATTAGTATCATGTTAGGGTTAAAGATTTGATTTTTATTGCTTAGTGACATGCTAGGGTTTGTTATTAATCTTGTTAGTATCATGCCTAGGATCTTGCTATTATTATTATGCTTTAATATTAACATGAACATGATTATGATTATAATTGTTATGATTTATGATGATTATGAATATTATTATTATTTTGATGATGATTATTTTATTTATGATGATATTATTATTATTATGATGATTATAATTATTATTAATGATATTGATTATTATTATGTTGCTTGATTATTTACTTGTTATTGCTTGATCACGCCTTTTATGCATGTTAAAGGGAATTTGTACTTGTAATCATGCTTGATAAGATAATTAATAATCTTATTTAAGGTTAATTTGATTATAAATTCAAGTGATCACCAATAATAGATTTGTTTGTGCATTAAATTCAACCAATATAGATAAACAGGTTTAGGGTTAATTCTATTGATTGTATGTTAATCAGAAAGCGCACATAAATACGATCAGAATAAAGTAGAGGCCTATTATTGGGGCAGGTTCAATCTCTTTTAGGTTGGATTTGTACCTTCATCCCCGAACCCTTATTTGGTTCAAGACCTTATGGAGTTGACGATCTCTTGGATCGTTAAGGGGTGTAACCTTCACCTTGTGAACGGTTTACAAGTTCCTAAAACTTGTTGCCGACTCTTTTGCTCTATCTTCTTCCCTTTTGGATGCCACCGTACTTTAGTGTATGATCACAGTGGGGTTCAAGCTAGTGGGATTAAAGCTTGAAATTATTCCCTACAGTTTCTTAACTCTTTTATCTGTTTAACTAACGCTAGTTTTGCAGGTATCGGTGTTACAAGAGTGATTTAGGATCGCAGGACGTTCTGAATCATTCTCCGTCCCTATCGATACTTTGACTTTTGTTTTCGAAACTTGCGTTTCTCCAAACTCAGTCAAAGTGGGGGCTTCTGTAGACACCCATTTGTGTCTCCCCAAAACCAAACCCAGTGATGAGTACCTTTCGCATCGAATCATAATCGAATGAAATGAAAGTGTGGAAAGTCTAGTGTTGCGGATAGTTTTAATTTCTTTTCTCTTCTCTTTGTTTTTGAAAAATTATTTTAAGAAAACAGCCAATCCAGTTTGGTTAGTCCATGATATGGGTCCAATAGTAGTGTAGTTGGATAGGGCTTGACAGGAGCTTTCCAACGATATATTATAAGCACAATTCCGATGAATATTGAGGAAGTTATGGCCAAATTACTGAACTGGGCCCGATTTGAGCCTTATATGCTGCCCAATGATCTAGGGGAGGGCCTAATATGATTTATCATTCCTAATGCAATTAGGAATGGTTTTAGTCTTCTAGATTCTTCTAGAATCTTCTTTTCATTCCTAATTCAATTAGCATTGATAAATTGACTTTTGTTGACTTTTCAGAGTTTTAATTAAATTCAAAGAACGTTTTTGAGGAAAATATACGATTTTATCCTCCTGTACGACAAAATTTATCTGATTTGAGAAAACGCGTCAAAAACAAGGTTAGCGCCAAACGTCAGGCATTGGCGCCTGACGCTAAGCCTGGCGCCTGGCGCCAGCTATTGGCGCCTGGCGCTAATGTTGGCGCCTGACGCCAATCAGCTAGCATTGGCGCCAGCTCTGTTTTAGTTGCGCCAATGCTCTGTTTTGATATTTTATCTTTTTGGCTGATTTCTCTACAAATAACGTATCAAAAACTCCGTTTTCATTCATTAACAATCAGTTTTAATTAATATTAATCAATAACCAGCTTTTCAATTATATTCACCTACAACCAGCTTTCATTCGCAATCATCAATTCTCTAATCCATATCTCTCTCTCTTCTCTTTTTCTAAACTTGCTTTTTCATACAAAATTCTGCATTCACAAGATCTAGAAATACCTAGCCATATTCGAAGTTGCCTTCGCCCTAGACGTGAAAGGTTTAATTTCTGAGGGTTTGGTCTCAAATCTCTATTTCAATTATTTAATTTAATTGTTTGGTTTATTATTTCCCTTGAAGTTACTAACGTGTGTATTTTGTTATTAGAAAGAGGTACGAGGCATCAAAGTAAGTGTTTTAATGGCTTTTACTGATGTTATGATGTAGAAATCATGTTTATATTGTTATTATGATATTCCTAGTATCATGTCTAAGGTAATTATAATATTAAATATGATTGTTACGATGCCTTTTATTTTCTTCCTAATGCTTATGATTGTTAGTATCATGTTAGGGCTAAAGATTTGATTTTTATTGTTTAGTGACATGCTAGGATTTGTTATTAATCTTGTTAGTATCATTCCTAGGATCCTGCTATCATTATGCTTTAATATTAACATGAACATGATTATGATTATAATTGTTATAATTTATGATGATTATGATATTATGAATATTATTATTTCGATGATGATTATTTTATTTATGATAATTATTTTAATTATTATTAATATGATGGTTATTTTATTTATGATTATTTTTATGATTATTTCAATTATAATTTATTTTTATGATGATTATTATTTTTTATTGCTTGATCACACCTTTTATGCATGTTTAGAGGGAATTTGTACTTGTAATCACGCTTAATAAGATGATTAATAATCTTGTTAGGTTAATTTGATTATAATTCAAGTGATCGCCAATAATAGATTTATTTGTGCATTAATATTCAACCAACATAGATAAACAGGTTTAGGGTTAATCTTATTGATTGCATGTTTGTCAGAAAGCGCACATGAATACGATCAGAATAAAGTAGAGGCCTATTATTAGGGCAGGTTCAATCTCTTTTAGGTTGGATTTGTACCTTCATCCCCGAACCCTTATTTGTTTCTAGACCTTATGGAGTTGACGATCTCTTGGATCGTTAAGGGGTGTAACCTTCACCTCGTGAACGGTTTACAAGTTCCTAAAACTTGTTGGTGACTCTTTTGCTCTATCTTATTTCCCTTTGGACGCCACCGTACTTTAGTGTATGATCACAGTGGGGTTCAAGTTAGGGGTAATACTTGAAATATTCCCTACACTTATATATATGAGAAACTCCTCATATAATGAATGAAGGTTGAGAGATGAAATATAATTTCTACCTTATCACTTTGGCATAGAGAGTTATTATCAGTTGTTCATTTTTACAAAATCACAAACACTTTTATACATTGCATTGCTATCATCCTACAAGTGATAGTAATTGTTCTTCGTTGTATCTTCTAAGTAATTTCCGTGATACCCGGTTGTAGTATAGGGTCGGAATTATATTTTTGGGAAAGTGATCCCGTTCACGCCTCGAAGGTTTTTCCAATAATTTCATTTCCATTCTTTGTGACCCTTGTTTACTAGAAAATCCCTAACAGAGACTTACAAAGATAGAAAAACCAATCAGAACAACTAAACAATGTCAAACATAAAAATATTACCACTAGATTTATCTTGTTTTATTCTGGAGGTCGCCCCTTGCTCTTTTGACTACTTCTCTCTCTCGTCAACAAATGTGTTCTCCTAGTCCACCTTTTCAGTCTACAACAAGGCCAAACAAAAAAGAAAGAATTCTCTTGGAGGTCAAAATTACCATTGCAGCATTTTATTAAGCAAGTATGCGTATAACTAATTAATCTAGAAACAAGAATAACTTGCAGTATCTTCTAATTAGAATGAAGAACAACAACTCAAATCTTCATAGTTTAGTTGATAATGGAGTTGATCTATTCCCTTGCAATACATAATAGGTTATACTTTGAAAAAGTTGCAAGTTTGCTATAGTCGAGACAAAAGCCTTAGAAACCTTATCATCCATGAAATAGAATAGCAGACTTTAGATTAGAGCAACTGTAAATAGGGGGATCTCAGAGTTACAATATTAATTTTATTAATATAAATGTGTTCAAATGCAACATTTTTGAGCTTCAGATATGTCCATCTTCAATATGGTGTCAGAAGCTGACAATAGGGATACCCAAGATTAAGTCTACACCCTCATATTTGATAGAAGAAAAATGCACATAATTAAACTGTTTAAAGCAATGGGGAAAAGGAATGCACAAGAACAATAACAATAAGATACGACTTTTTAATATATATAAATAAAGGCATCAAAAAGTTGCTGAAAAAAATTTATCATGAAACATAGGGAAAATAAAGATAACACAAGTAGATTCAATGGTTTAAGATTCATCATCAACCATGGTTCCTTCCACACCCCTCCTAAGCCAACTATGGTTTCCATGTGCATCATTTAAAATAGTTTTCAAAAATGAAACATGATATGGTGCATCTTCGTTGTATTCCCTCATGTCATCGTCTCCTAAATTGTATACATCTTTTGGCTTCATCATTATAGCAACCGATCAATGAGGGTCATTATGGTCTTCTACGTAGAAAACTTGTTCAGCTTGTTATGCAAAAATATATGGCTCGTGCTCTATGCATTCCCCTGTGTGCATAAGACGAGAGGTATTAACTAATGTATAGCCCAATTCATCTTTCCTTATACCTCTTCCACTAGTATAATCAAACCATTCACATTTGAACAACACAACTGAATATCCTCCCAGGTATTTTAATTTTATGATTTCGACCACTCGACCATAATAAGCAACATCTCCCAACACCGGATTCCTATCAATAGTACTAGCGTAGCTTGATGTCTTTGTGATTACAACTACACCACTATTCTGAGTACACTTGTCATATTGCTTGGATCTGAAACAAAAACAATTGATATTGTACCCTCGATATTTTGTGACAACATCAAGTGGACCTCGTGCTAGCATTCGAATTTTTTCCTTCAAAAAATCTATACCATTTGCTTCCTCTAACTTGATGACCTATTGTGGATGTTTTACATTAAATAATAATATGTTTTAATAGAGAAAAATTAGGAATATAGAATAAGATTCTTACGTTTTGTTTAAAACAATCATGAAATGTTTCATGCTGAATGCGTTTAATAGCATTGGATGTCAAGCGCCTAGGATAACTACGTCTCCTAAACTCAGCAGCTTGTACTCTTAAAAGAAGAGATGTTTATTACATTACAAGTAAAACCTCAATTGAAAGTTATTAGATAAAATACTTTTTGTAAGTATACTTCAGAGTTATAAGATAAAATACTTACGGTAAGAATTCAGTGACATCCGAAAAATTGAATAGCATATAACAATGTGCTTGTATTTTATTCATTTGGCTAATGGTGCGTGTAATAGGCTTCCCTAAAGGCTTTCTGTAGACACCTATTTGTGTCTCCCCATAACCAAACCCGGTGATGAGTACCTTTCGCGTCGAATCATAATCGAATGAAGTGAAAGTGTGGAAAGTCTAGTGTTGCGGATAGTTTTAATTTCTTTTCTCTTCTCTCTGTTTTTGAAAACTTATTTTAAAGAAAACATCCAATCAAGTTTGGTTGGTCCATGATATGGGTCCAATAGTAGTGTAGTTGGATGGGGCTTGACAAGAGCTTTCCAACGATATATTATAAGCCCAATTCCGATGAATATTGAGGAAGTTATGGCCAATTTACTAAACTGGGCCCAGTTTGAGCCTTATATGCGGCCCAATGATCTAGGGGAGAACCTAATATGATTTATCATTCCTAATTGAATGGTTTTAGTCTTCTAGATTCTTCTAGAAGGTTCTTTTCATTCCTAATTCAATTAGCATTGATAAATTGACTTTTGTTGACTTTTCAGAGTTTTAATTAAAATCAAAGAGCATTTTTGAGGAAAAGATACGATTTTATCCTCCTGTACGGCAAAATTTATCTAATTTTAGAAAACGCGTCAAAAACTGGACTAGCGCCTAACGCCAGACATTGGCGCCTGGCGCCAATATGCTGGCGTTGGCGCCAGCTCTGTTTCAATTGCGTCAATGCTCTGTTTTGTTAATTTTATCTTTTTGGCTGATTTTCTCCATAAATAACGTATTAAAAACTCCGTTTTCATTCACCAACAACCAATTCTCATCAATTCTTATACATACACCTACAACGAGTTTTAATTCGCAATCATTAATTCTCTCATTCTCTCTAATCATTCACCATCTCTCTCTTTTTCTCTTTCTCAAAACTAGTCTTTTACATACAAAATTCCGCATTCACAAGATCTAGAAACACCTAGCCATATTCGAAGTTGCCTTCGCCCTAGACGTGAAAGGTTTAATTTCTGAGTGTTTGGTCCCAAATCTCTCTTTCAATTATTTAATTTAATTGTTGATTATTATTTTCCTTGAAGTTACTAACGTGTATTTTGTTATTAGAAAAAGGTACGAGGCCTCAAAGCAAGTACTTTAATGGTTTTTGTTGATGTTATGATGTAGAAATCATGTTTAAATTGTTATTATGATATTCCTAGTATCATGTCTAGGGTAAATTTAATATTAAATATGATTGTTACAATGCCTTTTATTTTCTTCCTAATATTTATGATTGTTAGTATCATGTTAGGGCTAAAGATTTGATTTTTATTGCTTAGTGACATGCTAGGGTTTGTTATTAATCTTGTTAGTATCATGCCTAGGATCTTGCTATTAATATGCTTTAACATGATTATTTTAATTATAATTTATTATTACGATTTTTATAATTGTTTTAATTATAATTATAATTATTATTTTGATTATGATTAATATGATTGATATCATGATTATTATAATTGATTATGTTGCTTGATATTTATTGTTATTGCTTGATCACACCTTTTAATGCATGTATAAAGGGAATTGATACTTGTAATCACGCTTAATAAGATAATTAATAATCATATTTAGGGTTAATTTGATTATAATTCAAGTGATTGCTAATAATAGATTTATTTGTGCATTAAATTCAACCAACATAGATAAACAGGTTTAGGGTTAATCTTATTGATTGCATGTTAGTCAGAAAGCGCACATGAATACGATCAGAATAAAGTAGAGGCCTATTATTAGGGCAGGTTCAATCTCTTTCAGGTTGGATTTGTACCTTCATCCCCGAACCCTTATTTGGTTCTAGACCTTATGGAGTTGACGATCTCTTGGATCGTTAAGGGGTGTAACCTTCACCCTGTGAACGGTTTACAAGTTCCTAAAACTTGTTGGCGACTCTTTTGCTCTATCTTCTTCCCTTTTGGACGCCACCGTACTTTAGTGTATGATCACAGTGGGGTTCAAGTTAAGGGGATTAACGCAGTTTTTGGCGACTCCACTAGGGAGGATTTCTATTTTAATTCCTGAATTTGTTACGGCAATGATTTAGAATGAGTGGATGAGACTCGAAAAGTTCTAAGTATTTCATGTGCGTAATTTTGATTAACATTATGGTCATATGCATAAAAAAGATCTCATTGGAAAGACCATTCGTAATGAGTTAAAAACATAAGATTTTACACGTAGGAAATTTGAGAAATATCTCTCACAACTAGGACCGAAATAACTCCGCGCGAAACTGGAAAATTTTATCGAGCACAGAAAGCTGCAGAGGCATGTGGGAAGTAGCACCAGGGGCCAGAGCATTTGCGCCAGCATTTTAACCGTAGCGCCAGACGCTAGCATTAGCGCCAGGCGCTACAGCTAAAAGCTGGCGCTAGTCTCTTATTGCTGGCGCCAACTTCCCCCAATACCGAGCCAGAAATATGCGTTCTAATTTCGACCGGTTTTTCGTATTGTTTGCTCGATCCTACTTCCTGATTGAATTTTTTCTCACTTTTCTGAAACCCATATGTGTTCTACATATGGACATAACCCTCTGGGAATTCATGCTCCATCTACCCGATTGAACGCTCTGTGCAACAAAGGGTACCTCCGAGAATGTTGAATTCACCAAACCATGGAAGCGAGTTTTTTTAAAACTCGCGGTGTCCCATCCACTCGCGCCAACCCTTCACGGTTAGTCTTTCGCGCGATGCATCCGGACAATTAACCATGGACCCTCTATTGACTAAAACATATCCCGAACTTTAGAGAACTAGAGCCATGGTTAGGTTGCAAACTCATTGCATCATATTGTGCTTACTTGACTAATTGTGCATTATTTGTTGTGCATATATTCTATGTTTCTCTTAATCGTTTGTTTGACTTGTGTTGAGATTAAATAAATTAATGACTTAAAGAACTTTGCCTAATTAGTTAATTAATTAATTAATTTGAGTAAATAAAGTCTAATATTTTAATCAGAATTGACCTAGTACGACTTTAGGCATATCCCTTTTGATTAATAACACCGAAAACAGTCTCAGATTGAAGCTCCACCATTGGCGCCAAAATCTGAGCTGTAGCGCCACACTGCGGAGTGTGGCGCCTGGCGACAGCTATTTCGTCTGGCGCCAAGCTACACAGTGTGACGCCAGTTCTGTCGTTTTGCTGACAGTTCGGATTATTGGTCGAGTCATCACCTAATCTCTAATTAACCAGTTTGCTAATTAATTCAGTTAAGTTTTGCTGTAAATAGTACTTGTTTGAGTCATTAATCGAGTCTAGTCACATGGTCTAGCTACATGGTCATGACACGAGTCTTAACATATCACCTAAACTCACTATTCTTAGCACACACTTCGAGTATATGTCACCATGACCATGTCTTAGGTTCATGCATCAGTCGGTCTTTTCCGTCATTTGAGTTGGGGGGGTACCTTTTATTTCTAATTCTCCATATCCCTCCATCTACATCTAAATATTCTTCACATTATATTCCAATCTTTCTTCATTTCCTCCATCCATTGCATGTTGAATAAAGTTTGAGTCAAATAATTAACAATGAATATCCCCAAATTCCTTTTCCACAGTACTAGGTCGATGAGAGAAGGGCGATTAATCAAGGACAACCTCTTTATTCAAGTCTCGCTTTTTGATAAACCGATTCATCAAAAGAGGAAGGCTAAAAAGATAATGGCAAGTCAAGAAGAAGTCAATGAGCTTAGGAACCAATTGTTTACCGTGAATGAGACACTGAAGCTACTCACACTCAAGATCGATGATCCTGTGAAGAAACAACAAATGAACCTCATGCAAGAGAGTCTAAGCAAGCTATCTAGTGACTATAAATTTCAGGGCATGAGTTCACCAGGGGTCTCGCTGGATAAGGAACTTCTTCCACATAAGTTCGATGCCACTGACATCTCTAAATTCAAGGCAATAGATAACCCTTACTTTCATCTAAGAGCCTTTGAAACAATAATGAACATTAAGGGTATCGATAAGAAGGTTTTCCCCTCTCTGTTCCCACTATCTCTCGAAACCGTTTGTCAACAATGGTTCTTTTCTCTCGAGAAAGAAAAAACCTCTTCTTGGGAGTTGATAACAAACGCTTCCATAGATAGATATAAGTGCAACATTCAAGACGAAACAGACCACGGACAACTTGAGATGTTAAAACAAAAAGAAAACGAAGGGTTCACTTCTTTCTTCAACAAGTGGAGGGAAACTTCCGCTAATATGGTCAAGGCTCCTACCGAAAAGGTATCTGTGAGGATGTTTATTAAGAATCTCCAAGGGAAGTATTCAAGGCACTTAAAGTACCAACACAATTTAAATACTTTCAAAGCTGTCTATAATATAGGCATTGACAATTAAGATGACCTTCTGAAAGATAATGGTGCAAGAGGAAATAAGAACGACCATCCTTCTTCTTCCTCTCACATTAATGCAGTACATGCCACGAACGCCTCTAAACTACGAATCCAAAGATCAAAAAGAGTGTTCACCTCACTTGGTATGAGTTATGAAACGGCTTTCGAGAAGTTATATCACAAAGGACTAGTCATGCCCATAGGGCCCATCAAAGATCCAGTTCCAGAAGCCAGGCCACCTAAGTGGGACCCTAATAAGCACTGCAAATATCACCAAGGAAAGGGTCACGACACTGAGGAGTGTTGGAAACTCAAAGAAGCTATTCAAGATCTGATCGATAACAATGTAACTTCCGAGATTCTAGCCATCGAAGATGACCAAGCATCCTTCGACCCATCACTTCTTATCACACCTGTAGGAGAGCCCATGATCGAGACAGCTTATATAACCTCTCTCTATGAAGTGGCCATAATTGAGGAAGATGAAAGTCTTTTCTTAGATAATACCAAGGAAGACTCGTCAAGTGTAAAAGAGGACGTTCAAAAACTGCAAGATGTCATTGCCATGCTCTTGAATGTGGTAGAAGGACTAGCAAATCGGGTGATGGCTATCGAACAAAATTCTCGCCAAGGATTTAATGAAGAACTCAATGCTCCTAAGCCACAGGTAGAGTTGTTCAATGGACAGAGGGCCCATTAAAAGCCCTGGACCAGCCCAATTATAAACGGGCTAGGCCCGTCCAATAATTAAATAGGTCGGGTCCTTAAAGGGTCAGCTAACCATGGATCCTTACAGGGCTGGGCTGGGCTCTTATATGGTTTAAACTTTTTTTGATGGACTCTTATAGGGTCTATAATTACTAGTGTTTAAAATTTAAAACAAATTTCCAAAGAAATTTCCTCCTTTGTACCTTGTACGTGACTTCACTTTATCTGAAAATTCAAACACCTCCAAGCAAATTTCCCCCAAATTTCCCCCAAATTATAAACCCTAAAAATATTCTCCAAATTTCCTCCTCTTCCCAAGTTAATTTTTTCTTCTTGCTCGCCGGTCGCCGCTCTTAATCTTCAACTACCAAGGTATGTTTTCGTGTATTAATTTCTAAATTCATTTGTTTTTATGTCAATTTATGTATTCTTACTCGCCGCTCTCAATAATGTACGAATCTATTGATTTTGTGCTTGGATTTTAAATTATATAATATTTTTTGAAGTTTGAATGCTAATTGATCATCATCTACTCAATTTTAAAAAACTAAAAAGGAGAAATTTTGAAAATTGATTGGGATTTATGGAGTATATGAAAGGTGTTTGATAAAATGACGCAATGAAGTTATTTATAGAGAAAGTGGGTGAATTATTATTATTATTCCTCTGTTTTTTTTTCTTTCTTTACAACATTCAAGGTATATATTTATCATTACTATATACTAATCATCTGTATACTGTCATATCTTCTGTCTTTTACCATAAAGTTTCAATCTTCTGTTTTTTTTTTTGTGGGAAATTTATGGGTTTTATAATGTTGGATTTTGGATGATATTGGGTTTAGGTAAATTACAGAATTGGTTAAGAATATTGAGTTGTTTCTACAATGTGAAAACAACCAAATTCTTTACAATGGGTTTGTTGGTTGTTTTGGGATTCAGTGATGAATGTTATGATTTCATGATTTGTCTTCTTCTTAATTTCTTTACTTTGTCGATGGGATTGGGCTATGTACATTTTTAGGCTATTAAATTAGCCATTGATACTATCATTATCTTATTAAACGAATTCCAACTTGATTTAGCCAGACCATTCATTGATTAATCGAATAACATCAAACTTTTACCTACTTTTGCAGTTTTTTTAACCACGGAAAGTGAAGCAACTACAATGTCAATGCCGGTAGATGATGAGGTTGATGAATCTAATGCCGCCCGTAAGCGTAAAAGGAGTAGGAAATCTAAAGTTTGGCGAGAAATGACGGAAGGAACGAATGCAAAAGGTGAGCGAATCGCTATTTGTAAGCATTCTAAAGTGGAGTTAATTGCCCACAATATTAGTGACACATCTCATTTAATACGTCATTTGCTTGATGTGTGTAAAAAACGAACTAAGGGGCTTCCACTCGGTGAGACGGTTGAGGATGAGGAAGAATTTGTTTTTGATATGAGTGAATTAAGAAAAGAGATTTTATTATATGTTGTTGAAGGTTCTCATTCTTTTTCGACCGTAGAAGAAAAAGGTTTTAGGCGGATGATGTTAAAGGCTAATTCTAAATTTAAACCATTTAGTCGAGCAACTTTAACTAGAGACCTTTTTTCTTTGCATGCCTCTTACAGAGAGAAAATTAAAAAAATTTTGAGGAATGCACCTGGACGAATATGTTTGACAACTGATAATTGGAAATCATCACATACTTGGCAACATTACATTTGCATAACTGCCCATTTTATTGATCATGATTGGAAACTTCATAAAAGGATTTTTAAGTTCACATCATTGTCACCCCCCTTTGATGGACAAAGCATATCCGAAGAGATTTTTATGTTTCTTAATCAATGGCATTTAGATGACAAAGTGCTTAGCTTAATAGTTGACAATGCAAGTTACAATGATGTGATGGTTAAGCACATGAAAAATCGTCTTGGGGCAAGAGGTATGTTGGTTAGTGGTGGTTGTTTTTTTCATATAAGATGTTGTGCTCATATCATCAATCTTATTGTCCAATCCGGTCTATCTTGTATTGAGAACATATTAGATAACATTAGAAACTTGGTAAATTTTGTTACAAGATCATCTTCTAGAAGCAAGGACTTTTATGATACCGCTCAAAAGCATTTTCATTTAGAGGCTAAGAGGAAACTTCGTATGGACATGCAAGTTCGTTGGAACTCTACATATATGATGCTTGATAATGTGCTTTACTACAAAGATGTTTTTATTCATTTGGTGTCATTACATGCATCTTTCAAGAGTAATGTGCCTTTGGAGGATGAATGGGAAAATTTGAGTGTTGTTCACAAGTTTTTGAAACTCTTTTATGATGTTACATGTATGTTCTCGGCCAATAAGTCTCCAACTTCTAACATGTATTTTAAGGGAGCATGTATGGTGCATCGTCGTTTACTTGAGACATCTAAAGGTCCACATGAATTTTTAGCTCAAATGGTGTTACCTATGTTGGAAAATTTTGACAAATATTGGTCCGAGTATAACATATATCTAGCTTGTGCGGCAATTCTTGATCCAAGGTTTAAGTTAAAGTTTGTGGAGTATTGTTTTGACAAGATATATGGTTTGGATGAGGCTATGTGTAAAGTTGAAAAAGTGTTGAACACTTTAAGATCTTTGTATAATGAGTATAAGTCAACATTTTCAACTTCCCCAATTGTTGCTCCCTCTACTACAAGTAGTAGCATTGAAGATGAAAACTTCTTTGATGATTATCAAAGCTATAGTTCAAGAATTACAAGGACTCAAACAAAAAAGTCCCAACTTGAGTCATATTTGGAGGAATCGGAGCTTGATTTGAACATGGAGCTACATATTTTAGAGTATTGGCAACAAAATGCCGTGAGATTTCCGGAGCTTGCAATATTGGCACGAGATCTTCTAACAATTCCGGTTAGTACGGTGGCTTCCGAGTCGGCTTTTAGTGTAGGGGGGGAAACTATGTCTCCTAATCGTAGCTCATTGAAACCCTCAACAGTTCAAGCCCTAGTTTGTGTTCAAGATTGGCGTCGTGATGAATATAACATCCCTTCAAATTTGGATTGTGATTCTAGCTCGGATGATGATGAGGCCGTTGATGATGGAGATGATGATGATGAGGTTGATGATAGTTTCCTATACTAGGTAATTGTTTTTATTTTTCTTTTTATTGCTTTTATTTCCATTTTTCCTTTATGAATATCCTTTAATGAATTATGACATACTTGGCTTTATGTGATGCATTTTCTTGTATTGAGCTTCTCTTGTATCAGAACAGTCAAAAGTTCTTATGGCAAGAAATAATTCTGGAATTTGTGTTGGATATTGTTATATTGTATACACCTTAAAATTATAAACTTGATATATAATGAATATTGGCTGTTGAGAAATTAGATTTTTTTTCTTAGTTTTGTGATTTGACCTCTTGACATTATTACTTTTTGTTATGATACTTTCTTTGATGTGCTAGATATTGACATACTGTTAGATCTATGTTAATATTTAGAAATATTGTCATACATCTGAAAGACTTGTCAAAGTTTCACATTATATGTATATTATATTCTGGTTCTGTTTGAGGAAGTTGGTTCAGTTAATACGTTCCCTTTCCTGTTCCTTTACATAATTTATCTAATAAATCTGGCATTTCTCACTCTTAGGCTAGATGCTTTTGCATTTATGTGTTATGGTTGTTGACTTCAAGCTGGAATCTGCAGGTGTAATTGAAGTGCTGATTAATAGTGGCAGACAAATTGATGCTGTTAATTTGGCCAACACAACCAAGATGCAGAGCAACAGCGTGGAAGGTCTGAGAATAATTGATGCAGAGGCAACTGGAAGCTGCCATTATGGTCTTGGTGCCGCAAATTCTAAGATAAAATTAACTCTTATCTTTAATAGTTTAGCATAAAAATACACTATTCGATGATACTCTTTTATGTTAGTGTACTAAATGTGACTTAGAGACACTTTGAGTTTTAGTTAAGTATGTATGTTTTCAATTAATTGTTATTTGATTTGGACAAAGAAACATTATATTAGTAAGATTGTAGTTCAGTACTACATAATTCAATTTTAATTCTTCATAAGCATCTTTTAGGTAACAAAACCTTTCCTCTACTGATTTAAATGGGCCGGGCCGGGCTGGGCTTAATGGCCCATGGACAATATTGGCCCATTTCGGATTAGGCTTGGCCCGGCCCGGCCCGACCCATTTTAGATAAAGCCCTGTCCGGTCCGGCCCGGCCCGTTGAACAGGTTTAGCCACAGGCAAAACGGACCATTGAAGAATACACACCAATAGGAATGACTTACAATGAAGCTTTTGACTGTCTACATGATCAAGGTCATATTCGCTTCATTGGTCCCAGTCAAGACCCTCCATCTGAAAAACGTTTTCCCAATTGGGATCCAAATTCCTATTGTCGATACCATAGAGGTCGCGGTCACACTACTGAAAAGTGTCTCGCCCTCGAGGATCGTGTTCAAGACTCTATTGATTCAAATCTCCTTCATGTTCCTCCGCGCGACAAGAAGGCCAAGATTCACTACTACAAAACGAGTGTTTTCTCGACGCTGGACCCTCGACGCTGGATAAGGAGCGCCAACTTGTATATATACTATGCGTGTATTTGAGACGCTTTTTAGGGTCGAACTTAATCAGTGACTCCAAAAAGCGTCGAGAACAACAACACGTGCCCACACGTGAATAAAAACCACGATTGAAGAATTTGGGGAAATAATAAACGGCTTATTCCCTCTTTTCTCAAAAAAAATAAAAAATATACGGATGAACATACACACAAACCCTAACTATTCTCTCTCTTTCATTCAGGGTGTAAACCTACTCTCATAAATCCATGGATTTATTTTATTCAGATCTTTGTTCCTCCACTAATCAATTTCGTATGAGGTTTTCTATATCAGTTTCAAATTCAGATGTTCGACTTTATTTGAATCAATTTCGAATCGAGGTACATTAATTTCAAGTTTAGATCTTCGTCCCACTCTAACTTAGTTTTGAATAAGGTACTTCAATTGAAAATTCAGTTCTTCGCACGAAATAGCAAAGAATTTCAATTAAAAGAAAGGTGTGAAGAACTCAAATGGAAAATTCTTTCCATCCCACGAATCCAAAATGCTGGCAATCCTCCTGATGAAGTGACCGTTCCCCAAACCGCTTTCTTTGAATCAATTTCACATTCAGGTTTATCAATTTCAGATCCAGATCTTCGTCTACAATTGAAACAGTTTCGTCGCTCCTAGTGCCGATAATACTAAGGTACATCCTTTCTATATAGATTCAAATTTTTTTTTACAGTTTTTGTGGATTTTTTTATTTATATTTTTTCATAATGTTAAAAAGTTGTAGTCATTTATGAGTTTGATTGATGAACAATAGAGATAATTGTTTTTTTTTAAAATATTTTTATTTTGTGCTACTATTTTAATTCAGTTTGAAAAATTAGCCTCTTGTTATTTTGTAGTTGAAGCACAATTTTGATAAGCTAGTGGTGTTTGAAGAACAATTTTGCCAAGGTGTCTTCTTTTCTTCAATTCTTATTTGTTTATTGGTTTTCTTATATTTATTACTAGAATTCTAAGATTTTGTTTCTGTGAGCTTACATTGCTAGAAATTAATGGAAGCTTGTAGTTTGATAAATTAGTTGTATGTAAAGATAAATTGTGTGAGAAGTGGTATTATTTAGCTTATTTGATCTTGGTGGCATAGTTATTTGGGATAAGAAAATGACTCAACTTCATTACTGAACAATATATCATCGAATTTGGTGGTGTAGTAGAGTACTCGCTGTAAGTTCCTGACTCAATTTATAAAAGTTTATTGTAGAAGATTTATATGTTGGATTAATTGTACTTATTAATTGAATTAATATTAGTTTTGATTTAATCGCCTGAATCTAGACTGTTGGGCTGCTTAAATAAGGATTCAATGTGACTGTTTTTCATATGGTTAGTGGTTTAGTGTTGATTGATATAATAAAGGGTTGCTAAATTTCTATGATTGAAATTGGGATTGTGTCTGAAACCGTCATCACCAATTGGCTATGCTAATATTTCTACTACTTCCCATTTCATTGCTAAGATTATTCTAACTAATGGGGTAGAGCAGCAGGTATACTTTGATTGGTTTCCGCAATAGGTGATTAGTTTGGCAGAATCTGATTGTATATGACTGATATTTAAAATTCAATATGCTCAATGACCACTCTAATATTCTTTATATAAAGAGCTATTTCTCTAAATTAATTAAATAAGTGTAATAATGGTTTTGCTTTTGTTGCGTAGCTTATTAAATTTAATAGGCTATTACGTAGTAATATGTGAAATTGATATGAAACTTTGAATTCTATTTTGTTGCTTTGATGTGATTTGTTATCGGTGATTTCTCAACTTAGTTGAGATGAGTTCATTTTTCTAGGTAAGAAGAGTTCTTGATGTTAATGTAATTAACTGCAACTTTCCCTCTCTTATCCCCCTAGCTTCCGTCTCCATTAAAAAGAAATGTATCTTTTGCATATGTTCATTGCAGTTTTCATGAACTTTGATTCTGATTTCTCCGAATTGTTTAATATGCTTCTGCATAATGTACTACCGATGTTGAGTTTCTTGCAGATTGTGAACCATAGGAATATCAAAGCCATAGTTTCGTCACTGGTAGAGATATTGACGTTCTTGGGTAGGTAATGTTTTGAAGCATAAGTGTCTTTTTCTTGTTTTGACATTTCATTATGGTGGTAAAATATTCTACTTTCAGCTTACTCTAGTGTTGAATACTATTCTGTTTAATTGCCTTGGATGATGATATACTTTGTTACTTATTTGTCTTTTTTTTTAAAAAAAAAATTTCCTTTTTTTTTTTGGTATTGTTGGTTTCTTATGCATATGAATACTCTCATATGAATACTCTCATTATGAGTTTATGACAAAAGGGGTGAATTTAAGTAATTGCCTTAAAGCCTTATGTCTGGCTTCTTTGTGAATCATCGTTACTGGTATTTTTATTACTATTTCAAATTCTGTCATTAATTTAAATAACTGAATACATGTTTTTTTCTTCTTATTAAAGCAATTTAAATAGGTAACTTGCTATTGGCATTTAATTACTAGTTTCCATTGTGTGCTTATTTGTTTTCCAACAATGCTTAATTCTCTTTATTGAGGAGCTTTGGACCCTACTTTTTCCCTGGAACAAATGGAACAAATATTTTTTAAGGTCAAAGAAGAAGTTGTTAGCCGCATTCTATCGTTGGTTGGCTGGTATAACAGACAATTTTCTTAAAAAGATTTGATTGTTTTTAATGCTATGCAGGGATTTGGAGGCTTTGGCTACAAAATGTGAGCTTGGGGAGGAAGAGAGAGGTTTCTATATAGTGGTATACTGCTATAGGTATATATTCTTCAAAGTCTAAAAAGTTAATGGCTTTTTTTTTCCTCTTTGGTTTGCAAGTCTGAGCATTTTGTCAAAATTTGAACTTTGTTTTTCTCCCTCTTGGAAGCAGATTAAGAAACCATAATTGTGGCTTTCGACAACTAGACGTGTAACGTGAATAGTCAAGAAGAAAAAAGGTACTTTACCATCCTCTCTTTTTTATCTTAGCTCTGCATACTCACCTATTATTAATATTATCTTGGACCAAAAGGCTTATTGCTTATGAATTTTTTAGGGGGTTTGTAATTAAATTAATATTGGCTCCATCTTGTTGCCATAGCTTAAGCCGAGTGCAGTGCCTTTAGTTTCTGAGCTTTGGACTGTGGTAAGCAAAGGAATCCATGCTTGTCTCGGCTCATTATCTACGTTACCCTTAAACTGAATACTAAGCTGAAATCCAGAACTGAATCCAGCTCTGAATTTCAGAGATGAATTTCAGAGCTGAATTCAGAGCTGAATTTTAGAGCTGAATTTCAGAGCTGAATTTAGAGCTGAATTTCAGAGTTGAATTCAGAGCTGAATTTCATATCTGAAGTTCAGAACTGAATTTCAGATCTGAAAATCAGATTTGATACATTTATACTTAAGTCGTTGCTTAGCAGACTAATCTGATTTCAATATGTGTTTGATCTTTCATATAATCAAGTTCACTCTTGAGTTCTTGTATGCTTAAAGCTTATTTACAATTGGTGAATGAAATGGCTATTTTAAGTTGTTAATAATCTGATAGGTTTATTGTGCTTCAAACGCATCTGAATGCACACAAATTATATCTGATGTGTTAGTATATTATGGTATTAATTCAATTCATGTTGTTAATCAAATTGGTAGAATTTTGGTTCTATTTGATGGGTTTTTGTATCTAGTTGATCTGCAATTGTTACAACCTGTGAAAAAGTTAGGGATTCTAAAGGGTGTTAATGTTGTTGCTAGAAGGGTTTGTAGTACTGAATCTGAAATTTTAATTGGATCAATGAACAGGGAGTTAGTAGTAGTGGTAGTAGTGTAGGTGGGAGGCTTATGAAAAAGTTAGGTGGCGGGGTTAGATCGAATGGGGCGAGGGTTAAGGAATTCAGTTCTAGGGGAGTGGATAATGATGGTACCTACCTTTTTGTGGTGGCAATGGGGAAGAAAGACGTGTTCATTAAGCTGAATTCAGGCAGTAGTAAGCATGATCGAGAGGTCGATGGGAAACGTGGGTTGTTCGTGGTTTTGAAGGAAATGTCGTGTATTGATGGTGTGAAGAGTATGGCTTGGCTTGATGATTCATTGATTTTAGGGACTGATAATGCTTATAGTTTGATGTCCTGTATTACATGGCATGTTGATTTGATATTTTCACAGGCTGTAACAATTGCAGATCAATTGCTGAGTTGGTGGTACCCTGGTATTTGGTAATTGTGGTATTTGATTGCAGATCAACTAGATACAAAAACCCATCTGGTAATTCTGGTATTTACAATTCATGTTGTTCTGCCTGACACGGCTGCTATTCCTTGTCTCAAATTATTGTCAAAAGATAAGAAGGTGCTTCTACTAGTTGATAATGCGGGCATTGTAGTCGATAATCATGGACAGCCCGTTGGTGGTACCCTGGTATTTGGTTGTGCTCCTCGTTCGATTGTTGAGTTATCTTTGTATGTGGTGATTGCTAGTAATGGAAAGATGGAATTATAAGCTTGTGTGTGTGTATAAGCCTATATTGTGTAATGTACTAATTAATACTTTGTATTTTTTGTTTTTTGAAGATTGGAAAAAGCAATGTAGCTGCAACAAGAGAATAGACCGGGACACTTGAGCATCAAAACAAGCGACTACATCGTCTACAACGCCATCATCTATCTATTTTGGTTATTAGTCTTAATTATATTAGTGATGTATTTATTTAGGGACAAGCTACTATAATATGCGACGTTTTTTTAAAAAAAAAAATTAATGGTGTTGATGTTTTCGTTTATAAATTTGGTAATTTAATCAATAACGTACTCTTATTATTGTTGATTAATTATTGTTTTTTTTTAACTGATCTAGATATAAGAATATTTGTTTACTTTAATTTAAATGTTATTAATTTAATTTATGATAAATTTAAATAACAATAATGTATGTATGATGGCGATAATTTAATAAAAGGAAAAAAAATAATAAAAAAAAAGCTTAAAAAAAATTTCTAGACGCCTTTTGATGTCTAAATAATTTGCATATTTTTCACATTTTAAAAGTTTTCCGCCATACCATAGGCTGACACGAATAAACGCAAGACAACAAAAAGCGTCGCTAAATTTGAGTATGTGGACATGTAAAAGCGTCACTAAAAAAGTACACAAAGTTGGGAAAATGCGCGAAATTAGTATTTTCCGACACTTCGTATATTAGTTTAGACACAAAAAAGCGTCGAAATTCTCGAGGCTTTTTTGTGTCCCTAAAAATTCTCGACTCACGGATTCTCGACGCTTTTTAGCAGCGTCGAGAAAATTTTTTTCGACGCTTTTTAGCGTCGAAAAAAGACCTAAAAAGCTTCCAAAAAACACGCTTTTTGTAGTAGTGATTAGTAACAATAGTAACAGTGGTTGTAAAGGGAAGAAGAACGACTATCCTTCTTCTTCTGGAAACACCTACTTTGGTAATAGTGTTGGCACTTTCGACCTTAGTGAGATCCTAGCCATGGGTAATCGAAAGCAACCGAAAAGGAAATTTACCCCTATTGGAATTAGCTACGATGATGCTTTCGATCGACTCCATGCCAAGGGAATCATTACTCCCATTGGACATATTCAAGATCCCCCGCTTAAGAAAAGATTGCCTAGTTGGAATCCAAACGAACACTGCAAGTACCACCAAGGTAGGGGTCATGCTACTGAGAGCTGTTGGAAGCTAAAGGAGGATAGCCAACATTTGATTGATAATAACAAGCTTCCCATACCTCCAGTTTACAAGAAGAGCGAGTGATGATAAAGGAAACAACACAAGACAAGAGGCGGGCTTCAACGACAAGATTTCGTGACCTCTTTTTTCTATTCCTTTTTTCCTTTCCCCAATAAGTCTAGCATAGGCACCTTTTTTTTCTCCTTAGATTTATTTTGTAGGATCATTATTTATTTTTCTTTAATAAAAATGAGCATTCATTTCCTTATATATGATCATTTCATTACATTGCATTTAAAAAAAAAAGAAAAAAAAAACACATGTCGAATTAAGCACAAGGTATTCCAATGATTTGAGGCACCCATTGTAGCCACGTCATATCTCCTTTCACCCTTCTAATTTACAATCCTTTCTTCATAAACCACTTTGAGCCTCGTCTAACGATAGACCTTTTTTTTTTTAACATACATCTACCTAACCTAGGGATGGGATGGTGTGTAACTTATGCAATTTTCAATTTCATAAAAGGCTTGATTTCAAAAGATTAAAATAAGCAAAAGCAAAAAAATATATAATAAAAGTGTACAAAAGGGTAAGTGTTCCAATGTCTTTGATATGAAAATATCTTTGATAAGAACACATCTCAGATTGCATCTCTTATCGAATGCTCGGTACCGTGCCTGAGAAACATGAATGCCAAGTGAGTGATAGACTGCATGATCAAGATTGCCCACACTTATAAAAATAAAATAAATGCTAAATCAAAAGAGAGTATAAAACCTCAAGCAGAAATACAAATACTCAATAGCAAGGTTACACACCTTGGGGGGCTTATCGAGGGTCTTGAGCCTTTATCCCTTTAATCTGTAACCTTTAGCCTAACCACGTTACAACCCTTAAAAAGACCTTTTTGAGGTATACATACACTTGTGCGAGGTTCGGCTAGAGCTACGTTCGGCCTGATTCCTAACGGATACGTAGGCAACCTCACATTGAGGTGCGACCGTAATAAACATGCATTCATATTCAAATTCACACACTTGCACCATGATCATATCAAGGGATCTCCTATGCTCATCCCTATTCTTAGAGCTTGACTTGGGGGCTTGATCCCTACATCATTAGCTTACCTAGCCTAAGAGTCACCACCATTTGACTCTTTTCAATAATATTTTTCCACACACTTTAGTGTCACTATCACACACTATCACACACATCACGGATACATGACCAAATATACCTTCCATTAGGAACCCTTTGTCATGGAATATTAACACAACGTTGAAGCATGCCTTGTCATATCAAAATTGCTCATCAATCATAATCATCATTGCATCACGAAGTATGAAGTGCTTAGCCTCCGTGCCTAAGTTACCCAAATACTTTCATCATAGAGTCAACAGTTGAGATAGCCTAGGATGGGTTAATCCTTGCACCTTGAGAGATAGTATCAAACGACATTTGACTAAGCTCATTCAACATGCATCTTCAAAACTTCACTTCGATTCTTTTTCGCGTCTTTCTTTTTCGGGAGAAAGTCGATATCCTCCACAAAAATGAGGGAAAATTTTTGACGGAAAATTTTTGCTTTTTAGCATTTTCGAGTCGCACAATCATAATACAATGCACACACGGGTCATGAGTCACACGTGTCATTTCACTTCGAGTCGAGTCAACCTCAAGTCAATCACAGCGAGTCAATTTTATACCTTGAGTCATGTCAAGTCAATGAGTCAAGCAATGCTAAACCTTAGGTCAACCCTAAGATAATTAAAGAGATTGGAAAAGTTCTATAGTCGAAAATAAATACAGGTGCAGCAGAATAGGGAAGACCCTACTCCAATTCCTGGCCCCAAAGATATTTCAGCAGCGACAGAGCTCGAAGCCTCTCAGAAAGGTGATTTCGACCTCATACAACAATTTTGGGTTCCTTGGTACGCCAGTTAGCCCCTATAAGCAATTTGACATGATTAAGTAGTCAGTTGATTACAATCATAATAAGTGGTCGACCTGATGAAAGATCGTCTCACTTAGCTTAAAGCGCCTAAAAATTGGCTCATCACGGAAACACCGACATACTGGTTTTAGCGCAAGCAAAGTTCAGGCGAGCTTTAGAGATCGACAAACGTTGGTCTTCGGAAATTTTTCTTCAGATTATTATCGCAACAAACGCTCAAGTACCGAAGCTCTATTGTTCAGAGACGCGTGAACATCTCCATCAAAGCTCTTTTGTTCAGAGACGCGTGGACATTTCATCAAAGATCTTTGCTCCGGAGACGCGTGGGCATATTATTCAAGCTCTTTTGTTCAGAGACGCGTGGACATTTCATCAAAGCTCTTTGCTCCAGAGATGCGTGGGCATATTATTCAAGCTCTATTGTTTAGAGACGCATGGACATTTCATTCAAGCTCTATTGTCCAGAGACGCGAGGGCATATCATTCAAAAGCTCTTTTGTTCAGAGACGCATGAACATTTCCATCAAGCTCTATTGTCCAGAGACGTGAGGGCATATCATTCAAAAGCACTTTTGTTCAAAGACGCGTGAAGATTTCCATCAAGCTCTTTCGCTCAGAGACATGTGGGCATCCTATTATCAAGCTCTTTGTTCAGAGACGCGTGGACACATCATTTAGAAGTTCATATTCAAAAAACAGAAGCTCTTTGTTCAGAGACGCGTGAACATATCAAAAAAGAAGCTCTTTGTTTAGAGACGAGTGAACATCGAAACAGCAAGGTGGCGTTCCCAAGATTGTGAAGAGTTGTCACAAATAACTGAGGATTGTTTCAAGAGAAGCAATCTTCGATAGCATTCCCTTGGACGTGGAATATTATCAATGCGGATGAGGATTGTTTCAAGAGAAGCAATCTTCGATAGTATTCCCTTGGACGGGGAATATTATCAAATCAGAGGAGGATCGTTTCAGGCGAAGAAATCTTCTATATTGGAAGCAGTTATGGGCGTAGCGGTTTTCAAGCGGGATGGCATTCTCTAGCTTGCAGGAGGTCATCAAAACAATCGGTTACTTTCAGAGACGTGTGCTCGACGTTGCAAGATACGCGTTTCTTAACTCTCTTATCTGTTTAACTAACGCTAGTTTTGAGGGTATCGGCGTTACAAGAATGGTTTAGGATTGGAGAACGTTCTGAATCAATCTCCGTCCCTATCGATACTTTGACTTTTGTTTTCGAAACTTGCGTTTCTCCAAACTCAGTCAAAGTGGGGGCTTCTGTAGACACCTATTTGTGTGTCCCCAAAACCAAACCCGGTGATGAGTACCTTTCGCTTCGAATCATAATCGAACGAAGTGAAAGTGTGGAAAGTCTAGTGTTGCGGATAGTTTTAATTTCTTTTCTCTTCTCTCTGTTTTTGAAAACTTATTTTAAAGAAAACATCCAATCCAGTTTGGTTGGTCCATGATATAGGTCTAATAGTAGTGTAGTTGGATGGGGCTTGACAAGAGCTTTCCAACGATATATTATAAGCCCAATTCCGATGAATATTGAGGAAGTTATGGCCAATTTACTAAACTGGGCCCGGTTTGAGCCTTATATGCGGCCCAATGATCTAGAAGAGAGCCTAATATGATTTATCATTCCTAATGCAATTAGGAATGTTTTTAGTCTTCTAGATTTTTCTAGAAGGTTCTTTTCATTCCTAATCAATTAGCATTGATAAATTAACTTTTGTTGACTCTTTAGAGTTTTTTTTTTTTTTTTTTTTTGGAAAATAAGATTATATTACCAAAAAGAGAAAGTTACAACTTACAGAAGCTAAGTTATAACTACCACCAGAACACCAAAAGACCGAAAACAACAGGTCACCCCACGACCAGTTCTAGACCCACACCTAGCCACCTTCTAGGAAGGGTTCTAGGAAGGGCCTAGAACAACTGGACTCAGATTTCCGGCCACCTTCTAGGAAGGGTTCCGGAAACCAGGACCAGACAACAAAAAAACCAGAAAACAACAAAGCCCAACACCCGAAGAACACCAAAACCAACAGCCAGAAGCTGACATACCTGCAAACCGACTAAAGAAACCAAAAAAAAACAAAGATAGACAACAAAACGAGCACCAAAGCAACAATAATAACAAACTACAGCAACAAAGACAGCTTCAAAACAGTCATGCAAAAACAAAAACAGCACTGCAGCTGCAAGAAAACAGGGCACAGCAACACCAAAAGCACAACGCAGCAACGAGCAGCAAGGCAGAACAGTGCAGCAGCAGCAAAAGCAAATCAGCAGCAGCAAAAAGCAAAGCAGCAACAGCAAACAGCATCAGCAACACAGTGCAGCAACCCAGCAGCTCAGCACAGCACAGTAGAACACAATCTACCAGCAGCAAAGCATCCAGCAGGCAACAAAGCACAGCAAGTAGCAGCAACAATCATAGCCTACATCAGCACACAGCAGCAAAGACAGCAGAACAGCAGCGCAACATTAGTAAAAAAACCAGAACAACAGCTGGCACTGCAGACCAGCAGCAACAGCAAGCAGCAGGCACAGCAACAGCAACACAGCAACACCAACAGCAGACAACATTGCAGCAGCACAGAAAGCAGGCAGCAGCAACACAGTAGCACAGCAAAGCACAGCAACACAAAACCAGCAGAACTACCAGCAGACAGCAACTAGAACCAGCCTGCAGGGAAGGAAACCGATACAAAAAGAAACGACGGGAAACCCAGTATCAGAACCCAACCCAATGAAACCAGAACATAAACACAAAGAGCCCGAGACAAGCCCTAAACAATCAAATATTTGCTTCCCGCCGGGATTCTACAAACTGAGTGAAAGACAATATCCCGAACAAGGGCATCAACTGATTTGCAACAACCAGTAAAGAGAACTGCATTCCTTTGAATCCAAATACCATAAACCGTTTCAGTAAATGCCACCTGGATCACTTTATTCTTCAATCTGGAACTTCTGCAGATTTTCTTCATCCAATCAATCTCATCACTAAACTGCTGAACAGGCTTGAAAACACGTAAAATCCCCAAAACCTTACTCCAAACCTTCCTAGAGAAATCACAATCAAAGAAAAGATGCTGAACACTTTCATTGCCATTCAGACAAAGGAAACACTTAGGATCACAAGAGATGTGCCATTGAAGCAACCTATCCTTAGTGACAAGCCTATTCCATAAAGCTAGCCACAATATGAAAACACTCTTCGGAGTTGCTAAGTTATGGCAAGTAACTCTCTTCCAAGGAACTTTAGGCACTTGAGGCCTAATAGCAGCATAAAGCTTCTTGATTTTCATCTTGTTGCCCTGAACAAAACCATCCCATCCCCCTTGATCATTCACAACATCTCTACAACTCAAAATCTTTTTCAAGAACCAGGAGCATCTAGCAGGGGTAGGAGTGGTCCAACAATCTTTGTGCTTGAAATAGTAGATATGAACCCCCTTAACCCAAAGATTATCAGCCTTATGAGCAATATCCCAAAGTAACTTAGTGACAGCTGCTTTATTCCACTCAGGAAGAGAAAGCAGATTCCAGCCACCACAAACTTTAGGAAGACAAACATTATTCCAAGCAACCAAAGACTTCTTAGCAGGAGCAGAGGATCCAGTCCAAAGAAAGCATCTGAACCTAGCCTCAATCTCTTTCAGAATTTTCTTCGGAAGAATAAAAATTTGAGCCCAATAAGTCTGTATACCAAACAAAACACTCTTCACCAATTGAAGCCTCCCAGCATAGGACAGGTGTTTAGCCATCCACCCTTGAATCCTAGCAGTGACTCTCTCCACCAAAGGCCTACATTGAGCAATAGTAAGCTTCTTTGAAGAGAGAGGGACCCCAAGATACCTAAAAGGAATGGAGCCTTGAGAAACACCAAGAAGCTCCCTCAACTCATTCTGAACCTCAAAAGAGACACCTCCAAAGTAGACTTCACTTTTATCAAGATTAGTAGAGAGCCCAGAGGCACTCGAGAATTTCGAGAAGGCTTGGAAGAGAAGCTTAACAGAAACACTATCAGCTCGAGAAAATCAAAGAGCATTTTTTAGGAAACGATACGATTTTTTTTTTTTTTTTTTTTTTTGGTAAGTAAAGAATTTTATTACCAAAAGTAAAGAGTTACTACCCATAAAAGTAGCAACTACAAGAAATGAAAGTGCAGTACATGCCCTCTGGGCCAAAGAAGCAACAAAACCAAAGCCCGAAGGCAAAACAAAAATAACTACTATGGAATCTCTAACTCCTAAAGGGAGAGGATACCATAGCTACATCCAAAAGTGGGTAAAAACCCATACATCCAAAGATATCAAATAAGGTGAGTACAATAAAGCATCAGCTTAACTTGAAAGCATACACCATCCGCCAGCATCATCATAAAAACAGCTTGATAACAACACCACAGTCAGCCTGCCAGGACAGAACAGCAGCATGCATGCAGTACAAACCAGGACAAAAGATCGCAGCCATGAACCATCATCCAGCAGCACAAACATAAGGAGGCTCAAGCAAGACAAAGAATAAGATGCCACGACACAGGTAGATCAACAGCTATCACAATGGAAGAGGGAAGAGAAGGAGTCCTGGGAGAAACAGCAAACAAAGTAGCAATAGGAATACCACCCACCATACAATCCGGGCCATCAACTAGCACCTCATGCTAGAAGACAGCACTAAAAAATAAGGCATCAACCTACTACCCACCAAGCAAGCTAAATATCCAAGACTCACCCATGACAACCAACTTCCACCATGCCAAGACAACAACAGATAATACACCACCACTAGCATCACCATAAAAAAACAGCTTGATAACAACCCCATAGTCAGCCCGCCAGGACAGAACAATAGCATACATGCAGTACAAACCAGAATAAAAGATCGTAGCCATGAGCCATCAGCCAGCAGCACAAACACAGGGGAGCTCAAGAACATATAAAAGCATAAGATGCCTGAGTAAAGACAGATCACCAACCACCACAACAGAAGAGGCAAAAGAAGGAGTCCTGGAAGAAACAACAAACAAGGAAGCAATAGGAATATCACCCACCATACAATCCAGACCATCAACTAGCACCTCACTAGGAGACAACACTAAAAATAGGGCCTCAACCTACTACACACTAAGCAAGCTAGAATAACTAAGACTCACCCATAACAACCCACTTCCTCCACGCCAAAACACCACCACCAGCATCGCCAACCACTACAACAAAAGAGGTAAAAGAAGGAGCCTGGACAAAAGCTAGAACCAAGGTAGAAAGAGGGATACCACCCACCGTACAATACAAGCCATCAACTATCACCTCAGAAGACAGCACTAAAAACGGGCTTCATCCCACTACATACCAGGCAAGCTAAAATGGCCAAGACTCAACCATGACAGCCAACCTCCACCAAATAAAACAAAGAACACCTTCCACCAGCATCACCATAAAATTAGCTTGGTAATAACCCTGTAATCAGCATGCCAAGATAGAACAAAAGCATACATGCAAAACAAACCAGGACAAAGGATCGTAGCCATGATCCATCAGCCAGCATCACAAGCACAGGGGCCTCAAGCAAAGTAGAAAAACATAAGATGCCGAGGAAAAGATAGGCCAACAACTACCACAAAAGAAGAGGCATAAAAAGAAGTCCAGACAGAAGCAAGAAACAAGGTAGCAATAGGAGAAACACCCACCATACAACCCAGGCCATCAACTAGCACCTCATGCTAGGAGACAGTACTAAAAAAACGAGCCTCAACCCACTACACACCAATCAAGCTAACAAAACCCAGACTTAACAATGACAACCAACCTCCAAACCACCATCAATAGACATAATCATAATATCACAGCTAACTAACAACCCAGAAATCAGCCTGCTAGGACGACAACACGGCAAGCATACAATACAAAACAGGAAAAAGGATCGCTACCATAACCATCATCCAGCAACACTAATCACTAGGAAGCCTAAGCTGACAAAATAACACAATACATCTAGACAGTAGTTACAACCAAAGAAAACGATTCCCATTTTACATGATAATAAAAGGGAGGCAAACAAGAGAAATTCAACCTTCCTTTAATAAATGAAGAACATCAGGGAATATTCAACATCTACAAATCTATAATTTAGGGGAGCTGCCACGATCAACCCCCAAATATAGAGCAACATCAACCAAGCTGCCACCAGCAACTAGAGCAAACAAACCACAACAATCGCTGAACAAACCAGCCAAAGAACACAAACCCAGAAAACCGGGAGTTTGAGAAATAAAAAAACCGACACTTTGAAATTCCGGCTGCTGGGAAAAGAAAACGAAAACCCAAAACACCGCCCAGCAGCCACTTCAAACGACTACACACCAGCCAGGGAGAAGCAACCAGATGGCAGCGAACTACCTCAATAGAGCCCCGACAACAGAACACCAACAAGGGGGAAAAACGATAGTCGAAACTCGCCGACCACCTTGAAACGCGCCCCAAAACCAAAGAACCCACTGAGCTAGACCCGTCACCAGCGAAATAGGCCAGAAAACCCAATCACCAGCAAGCTAGATCATAACACAGCATCAACCTTGAGCAAATAAACCCAGAACGCGAGGGATTGATTCAAAAATAGAAGCCCAAAAAACCCGGAATCAGCTCAGCAAAACAAAAAACAACACTTTCAGCACTATCCGATTGCTGGGAAAAGGAATAGACTTGAACCACCGCCCAGCAACCAACCGGAATCAGCTAAGCAAATGAAAAATCGACACTTTCAACCACAATCCGGCTGCTGGGAAAGAATAGCATGAAACACCGCCCAGCCGTCGCGCCAAACAGGACAACCACCGAAACACCAAACTTAGACCCTTCTTCAATCTCGAGCAAAGAACCCAGAAAATCGAAGAAGGAACCAATAACTTCGCAGCACCGTCCAACAGCTTTGTTTGATTTAGAAATCAAACCCAGAAACAACCCAGCAAGAGAAAAATTAAAACTTTAAGCACAACCCGACCAAAACAGCCGTCGCTTCTTCGACCTTGAATGAAGGTCGAATAACAGACCAAAGTTCCAAAAACCCTTAGGGTTTGTATTTTGACATTGAAGAACAAGAAACAAGCTTCTTAATCTAACCCTTTGAAGAAAGAATCCGATGAAGGCAACCACCGGGACTCTTCTTCAAAGGGCTATCCAAACTGCCACATCAGCCGCCCCACAACACCATAGCACCATCACAACCCCACCATCGATCCACCCACCGACCCACCTCCGCACCACCATCAACCAAACCAGAAACCCCCACTGTCCCAACTTCCGTCTTCTAGTGACAAAATTAACCAGCCTACAAACCTCCATGCACCATCAACCAGCCCACAAACCTCCGCACCACCATCAACCGACCCACAAACCCCCACCGTCACACCAAAACGCATGGAAACCACTCCCTCCTGCCTACACTTTCACCCGCAGTAAAGAAAAGCGGGAGCGCCACCATGTCCAGGCGAGGCCAAGCAAAACTGCTGGTCAGCCAAAGAAGCCCTGGAGGCGGCCGTGTGATCCTTCCCAGGCGGCAGGATCAACCCCTTTTACCAGAGACGAACTCATGAAACTCCTGAGCAGTCTCAGGGGTGAAATCAAACAACTTGCCACCAAGAGGTCTCATACTCCTAGAAAGGAGCAGTCGGCCAAGAAGCCAGCTCAAGCTGGTAAACAGAAGTCGGTCAGGTACCGCCAGCCGACTCCTCATCCTGCCCCCAAGGAGAAGGCTCGGCCCATATTTGACCTCACTAGACTCCGTTTTCCAGAAACGGGTACAAGAAAAGTCATTCGGCACATACAGCCGGATGGTAGCAAGAAAACATTCTCCGATGCTCGACATTACATTGAGCGGAAGAGAACCCAGCTATCAGAGTTGGCTTCTACGTCGACCTACCATGATAGATTTTGGAATACCTCTACAAGGTATTCCCAGTCTGTACATGAGACTCCAGCAAGCAGCCCTCGGATTCAGTCTGGCCCTCATATGATACAGTCGGCCCAGTACATGGCTCCGCCATTGTACCAGTCGCCTACTTTACCTTACATGCAGCCTGCCCTCTTTGGAGGCCAGGCAGCAAACGGCTATCAGCCGATGGATTGGCAGCTCAGGCTGCAACACCTTGGAGATCAACCCTCTGCTTTCTCCAGGGAAATAACCGAAGCTGAACAGCCGGCCAAGGTTAAAAATGTTTTGGTTGGAACCTATGATGGGACCTCCAACCCGGAGGACCACCTGCTAGCATACACCCACCTCATGTATTTACAAGGGTTGGATGATGCCACATGGTGTCGCTGTTTTCCAGCCACCCTGAAGGGGATAGCCCAACAGTGGTTCGGCAATCTGCCGGCTGGTTGTATTGATAGCTTCAAGACGCTTGCGTTCTTGTTTGCTTCGATTTTCTCTATGAACATCCCTGCCAAAAAGACAAGCCTCGATTTGGGCAATTACAACAGGGAGATAGAGAAGGCTTGCGTTCTTATGTCAGGCGGTTCAATCTGGTGCGAATCCAGATTTAAGAGCTGCCTGATGAGGTCGCCTTCACAGACTTCTTTAAGGATCTGAAGGACGGGTCTACTTTCAAGTATGAACTCGTCCGCAAACAAATTTTCACTCTAAAGGGAGCATTACGAGAGGCGGAAGCCTATATACAGGCGACCGAACTCTGCTCCTCCAACAAGCAGTCGGACCCAAAGAAGTCTGACTGACAGAAGGAGAGTCGGCCTGCTCAGCCGGCTCCTAAGCCAGAAGAGAGCAAAAAGAAAAAACAAATCTGGGTCGTTGATAACTCTGATCAACCGGCCCAGAAGAAGAAGAAGAAAGAGTGGAAACCGTACGTTCCAAGGTACGAGTTCCACAAGGATTGCTGCTCCATCCTCTTGGAAATCAAGGATCGGCTGACTCTCGAGAAGCCGACCCTTATGAAAGGTTCCGCTGAAAATCGGAACAAAAGCAAACACTGCCATTTCCACAAGAATGTCGGCCATGACACGAACGACTGCTTCAGTCTCAAACGGGAGCTTGAGCGTCTGGCCGACAAGGGACAGCTGAAGTCCTATGTGAAGTCCAAAGTGACTTCCAAAGCAAATCCAGGGCAGTCCAAGAAGAAGACTCCCCAGCCTGCTATTAGTGCTGAAACCGGTGAAGATCTGGTATATACAATAGCAGGCAGATTTGCCGGGGGTGGCCCGACCATTCGGGGCACCAAGGACCATCTGAGAAAGATGGTCAACTCTTTTGAAGAAGGAGAGGCGGCGGGCACATCCGCCTTCCCTACAGTTGTCATCACCGAGCAGGACAAAGGCAAGGTCCGTCGGCCGCATGATGACCCTGTGGTCATTGAATGCAAAGTGGCCAACCAACTCGTTGGTCGAATTTTGATTGACACAGGCAGCTCCTCTGACCTCATCAGCCTCAAATGCTTATCCAATCTCAAATACAAACCAGATAGCATGATGGAGGTCTCTCACACCCTTGTTGGGTTTGGGGGAGGACTTGTGCACCCAGTCGGACGAATTGACTTACCCGTCCGCCTGGGGAATAGGGGAGACGGTCGGCACATGACCATCCGCTTCCTAGTAGTTGAAGAGCTCACAGCTTACAACCTCATCTTCGGCCGACCCACTCTAAACGAGTGTAAGGCCATCATCATTCTTGCTCTCATGTTGCTCAAGTATGAGAAGGATGATGGAATAGTCGGTTCCCTCAATGGGGACCAGAAGACGGCTCGAGAGTGTTATCTCTCGAACGTCAAGCCCGCGGCCGCAATATCTGGCTGGGGCGCGCAGACAATCGACCTTGACGATGTCACGGAGGAACAGTCGGCCCCACCAACCGTTAAGAAAAGAAAGACTAATCAGCTGGTGGTGGTCAAAAAAGAAAAACAATAGCAATCACTGACCGGGGAACGGTCAGATGATCTTCGTCCCTAGCCTGCTAGCAAACAGATTGATATCCCTTTGGACGACAGCCGCCCAGAGCGAACGGTTAAGGTGGGGACGGTCGCATTTGCTAAGCTGGGTGAGAGCCTGCACCAGCTGTTGAGAGAATTAAAAGACATCTTTGCCTTTGAAGTGGAAGAGATGTCAGGCATCAGCCCGGATCTCGCTGTCCACAAACTCGCCGTGGATCCTAAAAAGAAGCCCATTCAGCAAAAGAAAAGAAACCACGGTAAGGAAAGAAGTCAGGCGGCAGCCGCCGAAGTAAAAAAGCTATTGGACGCCAAGTTCATTCGGCCATGCAATTTCCCTGAGTGGGTAGCTAACGTTGTGTTAGTAAAAAAGCCGAATGGAACTTGGCGCATGTGTGTTGATTACACAGATCTCAACAAGGCATGTCCAAAGGATAGTTATCCACTGCCTAAGATCGACTGTCTGGTCGATTCAACAGCCGGGCATGCCCTGATGAGTTTTATGGACGCCTATTCAGGTTTCCATCAGATCCCCCTGTGGAAAAAAGATCAAGAAAAGACGGCATTCGTCATTGATCAGGGGTTGTTCTGTTATACGGTGATGCCGTTTGGTTTGAAGAATGCGCCTGCTACTTTCCAACGAATGATTAATACGGTCTTCATTAATCAAATCGAAAGGAATGTAGAGGCGTACATTGACGACATGATAATCAAATCCAAACAACATGCGGATCATCTTGCTGATCTCCGAGAAACATTCGCCACACTCAGGCGGCACAAGGTCATGCTAAACCTAAAAAAGCGTGTCTTTGGTGTTGAGTCTGGGAAGTTTCTCGGATTTTTGATTGACCAAAGGGGAATAGAGGCCAACCCCGAAAAAATACAGGCGGTAATCGACATGCAGTCGCCCCGTACTGTGAAGGAAGTGCAAAAGTTAACGGGTTGTCTGGCGGCCTTGGGGAGATTCCTTAGTCGATTAGGTGACAAGTGTCTCTACTTCTTCCACGCAATCAAAAAGAAGATTAACTTTGAATGGGGGGATGATGCAGAGGCGGCCTTTAAAAAGCTAAAAACTCATCTGCACTCTTTGCCGAGGCTTGTTAACCCTTTTCCCAAGGAGAAGCTCTTCATGTATTTAGCCGTCTCCGATCATGCCCTCAGTGCCGTTCTCTTAGCTGAAAGAGACGGCATCCAGCTCCCGGTGTATTTCATAAGCCATGTTCTTAGGAACGTAGAGCTTCGGTACCCCATGGTTGAAAAATTTGGCCTTGCTCTTTACATGGCCTTCAGTTTCTTGGCGCATGCGGTAGAAGTCTATACTGACCAACCGATCAAGCGGCCACTCACAACCTTGGAGTCTTCTGGACGAATGCTTAAATGGGCGATTGAAATGCAAGGATTGGAAATCACTTACGAACCAAGGAAGGCAATAAAGGGGTAAGCATTCGCCGACTTTATTGTTGAAATGACAAGGCCGGTTGCACCGGACAATACCAACCTGGTTTGGAAATTGTATGTGGACGGGAGCTCCACTACGAACGGCTGTGGTAAAGGAATTATATGTCAATCTCCTGAGGGAGATAAATATGAATATGCATTGCGGTTCAAGTTCCAGGTCTCTAACAATGAGGCCGAATATGAGGCCCTGCTAGCCGGCATTCGGTATTGTAAGGCGGTATGGGCAAAGAAAATTGACGCTTGCTCTGATTCCCAACTGGTCGTACTCCAGGTCAATGGAACGTACGAGGCTACCCATCCGGCCATGATAAAATATTTGCAGGCGGTCAAAAATGAAGTCGGGACACTTAAGGAGTTTCATCTAAGTTAGGTGCCCAGGTATTCAAATAATCAGGTGGATGCTCTGTCAAAACTGGCATCATTCGCCTCTTGTGAAACGCCCCGGCCAGTTTTCTAGGAGGTCATGGAAAAGAGAAGTATATCTAATGAAGATTCCATTGGAATTCTTGACCGAAGCTCAACCTGGATGGACAACATCCGGGCCTACCTTGCAGACGGCACGCTCGCTGATTCACCACGGGAGGCGGCTGTTCTGAAGAATAAAGCGGCAAACTTCAAGCTGAGACAGGGAGAACTCTTCAAGACTGGTTTTTTGAAATCTCTGTTGAAGTGTGTTACCCCAGAGAAGGGTAAAGAAGTCCTCGAAGATTTGCATGCGGGTTTCTGCGCCTCCCATATAGGCGGCAGGTCCTTAGCTGCCAAGGCCAGGCGGCTCTATTTCTGGCCGACTCTAGAGTCGGATGCAATGGAATTGGTCAAAAAATGTGACAAGTGCCAAAAGTTTGGCAAGCTCATCCATCGTCCGGCCACAGACCTGATGGTCATCCACAGCCCAATACCCTTCGCCAAATGGGGCATGGACATACTTGGGCCTTACACAGCCGCCCCAGGCGGCAAGCGCTATATATTGGTAGCTGTGGATTACTTTAACAAGTGGGTAGAGGCAGAGGCGGTCAAAAACATCAAGACTAAAGATGTCATTTCCTTCATATGGAGGAATATTATCACTCGTTTCGAGGTGCCTATGTCTATGGTTTTTGACAACGATCCCCAGTTTGAGACGCCTTAGCTCAAAACTTGGTTGGGAGACCAGGGGGTCTCGAGTTTCTTTACATCAGTCGGCCGACCCCAAGCAAACGGCCAGGTCGAAGCCTTTAACAAGTTAATCTCAGACGGGATCAAAAAGAAAATATAGCGAGCTGGTGGCCTTTGGTCGGATGATTACCACACGTCCTCTGGGCCATCAGAACAACCGCCAAAGGGGCAGCTGGAGAAACCCCATTCCTCATGGTGTATGGTGCAGAAGATGTCCTGCCCATCGAACACTATGAGCCGACTCTTCGAATCATGTTGTATGACGAAGAGGCAAACTGGGAGGCCATGCGGCTAGCATTGGACTCACTTCCAGAGCGCAGGGGCAATGCTGCCTTGCGCCATGAGATTTACCGTCTGAGAATGACTCGGGCCTACAACAAAAGAGTACACAAGCGTCCTCTCAAAGTGGGGGACTTAGTGTTACGGAAAATGGAGGCAGTCGGTAGAGCGAATGAGCAGGGAAAGCTAACCCCAAATTGGGAAGGCCCCTACCGAATCTATGATGAAGTTAGAGACGGTACCTACCGACTGGAAGAACCAGACGGTAGGCGGCTGCCTAGAACTTGGAATGTAGACAACTTAAAAAAGTACTACTTCTAAGAATTTTTGTAAATGTTTCAAAGTTTTGATTAATGAGAATGTCTTCATTTCCCAAACTTGTCTTTTTTACTAATTTTTGTAAATTATGCTAGCGTCGCCTGTGCAAAGTAGAGACGAACACCCTACTCTTAAACGTCTGTCCCAACAGCAGACGCCCCATTCCGTTTGAAGGAGCCGACTGCACCAAAGCAGTCGACCCTACTAATTTATTTTTAAGTTAAGTCCAACACTTAACGGCTATTTACCATTTTTATAGAGGCCAATGGCCGAATATTAATAAAACAATAGAGGTCGACGGCCACAGTCTGCTCCAACATGAGTATGACCGTCTGCTCCAACATGAGTCAGATAACCGACGACGTCCATTCGGGCGAATTCGTCGAGGAGAAACATCTCTCATTTGGGTGGCACATTGCTCTACTAATACATCAAACGGCCCTACCGAATGCTAAGAACGCATCCGCAGTTGTTTGAATAAATCGAAAGTGAAATCTAAAAGGCCGAAAGTCATTCGAATTGTTCTAGTACAATTGGAAAGAGGTCACTGTTTCATGATCAGAGGCTATCAAGGCATAAGGCCGGATGCGCCTGTTTTTGCTCTGGGGCAAGGCAGGCGGAGAACTCTTTTTCAATAAAAAAAAGCTAAGTCCAAAAACTTAGCATTATACGTATACAAGGCTTATGGACGAATGCGCCTGCTCTGCTTTGGGGCAAACCAGGCGGAATACTTTCTCTTAACAAATAAGCTAAGTTAAAACTTAGCATCTTATTTTAACAAGGCTTATGCCGAATGCGCCTGCTCTGCTTTGGGGCAAACCAGGCGGAATACTTTCTCTTAACAAATAAGCTAAGTTCAAACTTAGCATCTTATTTTAACAAGGCCTATGGCCGAATGAAATTAAAGAATCGAGTGCTTTGCATGGCCGTCTGTCGCTTGGTTTGGGGCAATCACCATAGTGATTGATTGACTTAGAAACCATGCATACTCTTCTAAGTATCAATAATTTCTAAGTCAATCAATCCAATCAACCGAAACCAATCGACATCCGTCCAGGGGCAAGAACATTCGCATACTATACGGGCTAAAATACTTAGCTAAAATTCTATGCATAAAAATAAGCTTTGAAAATTTTTAAAGCATGCATAAACACCATATAAATAAAACCGGCCAAATGACCGGATGCTTCATAAAAATTAATAGCCGTCAAAATTGACGATTGAAAAAATGTTAACTGGCTAAGCTAGGAGAATTGTTGAGTTACCCGACCCCTTGGTCGGTAAAGATACATTTTTTACTCGGCACACAGGTCGGAAGATCAGATACATGGCCATTCGGCCGCAGAATAAAATTATAAAAAGCTTAAGTAGCAGGGGAGAAGTTCTCAACATTGGCAGTCGCATCATCCATATTTTCATCCGCCGGCTGCTCAGCATTTTCTTCATCCTCCTCGTCTCCCTGCTCGTCACAAGAAGAGCCCGATGAGGATTCGGACTCTTCACCCTCAGCAGCAGCCTGTTTCGCCTCCTCTTGAGATTGTCGAAGAAGGTCAGCATTGAAATCCTCGTTGGCTTGGTCAAATTTGGATTTCCAAGTGCTATAGTCAGCACCCGGCTGTACCGCCTCCCATGCCATCCGCATGATGGCCTCATAATCTTCCATCATTTGTTTGACAAGGGCCTCCTTCTCCTCCTCAGCTCGGGACTTAAACTTGGCCTTCAGTTGCTTCTTCTAGTTCGCTAGGCTCATCTCCAGGCGGCCAACCCGCTCCTTGGCCCTCCTGGCTTCTTTCTTGGCCTCTTGCAGAGGCTCAAGCTTTTCCTTAAGACCTTTAATTTCGGCCTTAAGATCATTAACTTTGGAGCGAGCCGAATCCAGGTCCTTCTTTACCTACAGGTTGGCATCCGCTTGGGAATACATCATATCAAGAGTCAGTAGCTCATTTTGAGCAATTTTAAATTGAGCTCGGTCTAAGGCGGACTCGGCCCGAGCTTTAGCGACTGTTACCTCTTTGGACTTTTCCTGGAGAGGCTCCCTTAGCCCCTGAATGCGCAGCATAGCCTGGATATGAGTAAAGAGCCGAATGGTTAAGACTAGTTAGATATATACTTAACAATAAGTAAATCAAGATAATTCTCTACCTCACAGAGATTCCAAGATGGCATCCAAGTTAAGGGTGCCGACTCCTCTCACGGATGCCTTGTCCTCTGGTTCAAGTGCCCTCAAAATCTCCTTGGCCATCTGGACGACGGTCGACCTTTGCACAGGAGCTGCAAGATTAAAATTAGTCAAGGAAATTCTAAGAAATTATCTATATGATGGTATTCAATACAGAGGCGGGTTATATCATCCAGCTGAACCTCCTCCTCCTTCCCATGTCGCATCTTCTCTCCTGCTGAGCCGACAGCAGTAGTGGGTTGCTTAAAGCCACCCTTCGATGCCTGATTGGCATCCGGTTTGCTGACCTCCCTGTCAGCTTCGAGAGTAGAGTCGTCTCCTCTTTTAGGCTTGTGAGCAATGTGCTTCCGGTTCCTGCCGGATGCACTCACATCACCCGTCCCAGTCTTTTGGATTTTGGATTGGGATTTCTTAGAGGGAGAAGGTCTGGTGGAGCCACTCTGCATTAGCAAAAGGAAAAGGCGCCAGAAAACAGGCGGGGAAAAAATTAACCTTGCTAAAAAATATCAAGTTTTATAAACAACTACCTTGGGGGTCCCGACTGTTTTTAGCTCGTCACCCGCTCGATTAAGGACGTTCGAGCGATATTTCGCCGCAGAGACGGCAGCCGGCTTCCTCGTTGTAGAGATATTTTCCATGGCTTTGTCTGCACCAAAAGCAGGAGTTAGAATTTGTAAACAAGCATTGAAAAGCAATTTAAAAGTTGCATAAAATCAAACGGCCGACTACCTCTCGGCATCTTAGAACTTAGCCCACAAGCGGCCAAGAACACCCCATCCTCTAACCACTTGTATAGGGGAATGTAGCTCTGAGGGACGACTATTTTCTCCCCCTGCTCATTTGTCCGAATGGACACTTTGAACAAACCCCTGTCAAAAATTTCCTCCTGGGCTCGCCTAAGGAGAGGGGGCAAGGCACTCTTGCCAGCCAGGAGGGGCGGATCCTTGTTCCACCTATTGTATTTCTGATTTAGTCGGCTATCAGAGGAGTGGACTATGTAGAACTTTGTTCTCCAGTCCTTCCACTTGTTTTCCTTGCCAACTGCCATCATGTACCCCTTGCAGGTGGACAAGGTGTACCAGCCTTCGCCACCCTTGGCCGGCGCTCGGCTGAGATAGTGCATGTAAGCGAATGCCTCAAAGCTAGGTTCCGCCTCCAGAATTTCACATGCGGCAACATACCCGATAATATTAATCCAGGAATTCGAGACAAGTTGCCAGATACCCAATTGGTATCCGTCCAATATTCTCTCCACGACCGGATGGAGAGGGAAGCGCAGACCAGCCTGGAGGATCGCCTCGTAGCAGCCGAATGCTTGGTCCTTATAGCTGGCTAAGATCGGCCAGGTTATTGTATCATCCTTGTTCGGCACAGACAAGGAAAAGCCATGACCCATTACGGTCTTGCGCCTAAAGTTGGCAAGGTCGGATGTCATAGAAGTCCGCTTACTTTGCGGAACATGGTGATAGTAGGGAGCGCGTTCCAGGCGCCTAGAAGCACTCGGCTCGGCCCAGCCTTCTCCCCTCTCCACTGAGAAGGATTCCCTTGCAGTCTTATCTTTGCTCTAGCCTCCTCTGAAGTAATGGAGGCATTTTCAGAGGATGACGAGGCCGAATCGTCATCAGAGCTCTCCCCAGAGCTAGGGGACTGCCGGCTGGGGCTAGCAGGGTCCTCCCCTAGACTCTCTTACGACGCCTGTTCTGAAGGCTCGGGCTTGTATTGACTGTCGGCTTCCCGGAGTATGGTATCGCTGGGGGTGCCGCTCGAAGAAGAGGAAGAATAATAAGTTGGAGTTTGGGGAAGGTCAGATGAAAGGTTTGGGGGGTTTTCAGAGATTTCACTGGCAGGCACCCTAATGGAGCCATCAGAGTTGACAGTCTCACTGTCCGAATGGTAAAAGGAATCATCCGCCCTATATCTCCTTGTTGTCTGCTTTGTTCTGGCTATCGTGTCCTGCAGATGCACAGACACTGTCGGATTTGGAGATGTACTTAAAGCAAAGTTCTCGAACAAGCATTCGGCACTCCCAGTTCTAGATTCAGCCGTCCCCGGTGATTGGCTGATTGTTAACTTAGGTCGTGCCGGGTGCGTTTGGGAAACCATTTTGATAAAGAAAAATACAAAAAATAAGTAAAAGAAGAGAATAGGCGGTTACCTTAGAAGAAGGTACTAGGAGACGCTTGGTTTGCTAGAACAGACGGACAGACAGCCGAGCGTCGGATGCTTAATAAGTTTAAGTCTTTGAGAGTCTTTGAAAGTCAAAAGTCCAGAGATTCTCCAAGATTCGCAAAGGTGTGAATCCAAAGGGGGGGTCAAACCTTTCTATTTATAAAAGGGGTAAAACCCTAATTTTTCCCTCCAACAGTAAATTTGAAATCCGGCCAGCCAGATTTTGACACCTGTCACAGGCGACACGTGGCAAGCGCGTGTCCCCTGTAAGGGCAAATGATTTGGGTATTTTTACCCAACCAGGCCCAATCCGAGCCAACCACGTGTCACTGGAAGGGGCGCCAACCTGGCCCTTCTAGATAGTGACATGTGGTAGGCAGATTTGGCCCCCTGGGAATGGCGGCTTTCAAGGCCCAAATCCCAAGGGGCTTCTGCAAAAACGGCGTGCCCTTTGTTAGGGCACGAAACCCTTGAAAGGGCACACATTCCTAGAGCCCTATAAATAGGGAACATTCCCCTCATTTATGGGGATCAGATTCTTTTCAAAGACAACTTTTATGACCTAACCTTGATTGAATACCAATCATTGTCTGAAATGTCACTGTCAAGATACAGTACGCCTGAGCTTGGAATCCAAGCAGATAACTTTATTTCCGCATGTTTTACTCCGAGTACATTACTAACTTAATCTTCGGAGGCGGACCACCGACCATCCGACGGTCGGTTTGCTTTGCAGGTACAGGCGCCCCTTGTTGGATCCAGTCTTAGTGTTGTAACTCTCCCGAAGGACAAGAAACCCCCGAAACAGGTGGGACAACATGTAGAGAGCAACCAAAAGAGAAATTTAATAGGACTTCTTAGGTCTTACATTTAATATATAAGAACATACTACATCTTATATTTTGAGGAGTAGTAGTGCATAGCCACTCAACTAGCTATATTATAGTACATCAAATATTAGTATTAATTACGCCTTCATAACAATTCATTCACACAAACATAATTTCTGCAAAATAAATGAAGAAACCAAATAAAATTTCTATAAAAAACCGACTGAGAAAAAAGTACTTGAATTCATGTAGTCTCTCTATTTATATGTTACTCTAAAAAATAGCACAATATATCTTCAAACTAAACTAAAGTATAAAATTCTCTCCTTTAGATTATAGAATGATCAAATTAAAAGATGATATCATGAAGAAAAAACTTTAATAATCCTTTCCCTGCAACCAATAGCGGAGGAATTTGAATATATTAGTTAGCAGTGCTTTACTAGTCTTATTGCAGCTTTAGAAAAAAAATTTGATCCCTTGACACCTAAGCACTAACCTTTAAGATTCTTGTCCTATATCATACCATGTAAAACACCGGATTGTAATATATTATACCCTTGTCTAGGATTACATAAATATCACTTGAGATTAAAATATAAGTTGTTCTCCAAAAGGATTGGCTCATGTTCTTATTATATCATAAGCCAATGTGATTTTTGACCCAAAAAAAAATAAAGGAGAACAACAAGTCAAATGCAAGAATTAGAGCAGCAACTTTCTACTTACAAATATATCAGTTCAAGAATTCATGCCCCACATACATGAACTCTAGCCTTCTCTAAAGCTATATATCATAAATTCATTTACTTCCTATACTTCTAGGCTCTTCCCTCATCAACAATCTATTCCTTGTAATCTTTTTTCTTATTACCCTTTTATTCTTTGCATCTTATCTTGTTGGATTATCTCCAATAACATATCTTGTATATAGGCAATTAAGATACCAACCAATATTATAGAAACAACTGACACATAATTTAAATAGGCTAGAGGATACATCACAAACTCCACAAATCCAATCGTAAAAAAATGCCCATAATGCCCACCGACTCTATAGTCTAGTTAACTACTCTACGTTTTTCTTTTTTCTTTTTTTTTTTGGAGGGGGGGGTGAATTGAAGTTCAGTGTAGTTACTAATGCATTAAACACGTAGTAAGCCTATAAATTGCAAAGTAAAGGACTCTTAAAACAATCTGTCTCATGTTTGAGGTGGATGAAAACTAACTAACATACTATGATAGAAACAGTATATCTAATGGCTTAAAGGTATCAAACCACCAAGTTTATTTTCATTGACATGATGTTTTGAGAATCTGCCAATAATAGAGAGTTTAGAGAGAATAGAGTAGTATATTTTGTATTAGCATATGCACAAGTATATATACAACCTAGAGAGATTAGGGCTCATAACCTAACATCGGCCCATTAGCTATACATACTAAATGGCCTTAACACCCCCCCCCCCCTTCCCCCTCAAGTTGGAGCATGCAAATCACAAATGCCCAACTTGCCAAGTAAATACATGAATTGACTTTTAATAAAAGCCTTGGTGAATATATGTGCCAATTGGTCCATTGTCTTCACATAAGACGGACTAATGACACCTAAACTCAGAAGAAGAGCCTTTAACCATTTCAACTCATCAGTAATTTTAGACATAGAGCAGAATTCGGCCTCTGAAGAAGACTTGGCCACATTGTCCTGCTTCTTAGTCTTCCAAGATATAGGAGAAGCACCAAGAAACACCAACCAGCCAGTGATAGATCGTCGCGAAAAGGGAAAACCTGCCAATCCGAATCACATCACCAACCTGTAATATGTAAATCACACTCTGAACTCAAAAGGATTCCCTGACGCGGACATCCTTTCAAGTATCGCACTGTACGAAGAGCAGCCTCCCAATGGTCCTGTCTCGGGGTTTGCATAAATTGAGATAAAATATGCACCGCATAAGCTAGATCAAGCCTAGTAAAAGACAAATAAATCAAACGACCCACAAGCCGTCGATACATTTTTAGATCAGAAAGAAGAGTGGACTCAAAATTTGCCAGATTATGATTTTTCTCAATAGTAATAGCAAATCGGACTCTGCAATTATATCAAGTGTATATTTCTGTTGACATAAAAATATGCCTTCCGGACTCCGTGAACCTCAATGCCAAGAAAATACTTCAACACACCCAAATATTTCATATGAAAACAGTCACTCAAATATGATTTGAATTTTGAAATTGCAGAAGAATCAAGTCATCAACATACACCAAAACACACAATAGAATAGACCCAGATTGCAGAGAAAAGAGAGGGTTATCAGAGTACGATTGCAGAAATCCGTATCTTTTCAAAGATGAGGCCAATTTACAGAACCAACAACGAGGTGCCTGGCGAAGACCATACAACAACTTCAGAAGACGACACACCATACTAGCTTGAGAGCCATGAAACCCATGGGGAAGCTTCATATAAATTTCCTCATCAAGATCACCATGAAAAAATTCATTATGGACATCAATCTGATGCAATTCCCAATTCTTCGCACCAGCAACAGCAAGAAAAGCACGAATAATTACCATTTTAGCTACGGGGGCAAAAGTTTCGGTTTAATCAATACCCTCAACCTAATGATTACCAAATATAACCAGACGAGCCTTCAATCTCTCAAGTGTACCGTCAGAATTAAGCTTGACCCTGTAAACCCATCTGCACCCAAAAGCTTTCTTGCCCGGAGGTAATTTTTCCATTACCCATGTTCCATTGTTTTCCAACGCATCAATTTCTTTCTGCATTGCCTTTTCCACCCCTCATATTACATTGCCTCCTTGAAATTACGAGGCTCAACCATCGTATCAATAGCTGCAATAAATACACGGTGTCGCACAGAAAATTTATCACAATTCACAAAATGTGCTAAAGGATAGGGAATACCTGAGGAGCATGGAGTAGACAGTGAACTAGGAGGGATATATGGACTCGGAACAGAAATAGTATGTGCAACATAATCCCGATGCCAACCTGGGGGATGTCTATGTCGTTGACCACGACCAAGATCAATAGAAGATGTAGAGGAGAGGCTCGGATCATCAACCTCCAAGGCAGAGGTAAAAGTAGTAGCAGAGGGCACAACAGTGGCAGTAGCACTAGTAGCATGGTGGGTAGCACAAGTAGTGGCAGTGGCATCACAAGCAATGGCAGGGCTGCTCAGTGCTTGTGGTGCACCGTGGTCAATAGAGGATTCACCGACCTCCATAACATTTTCCAAATCATCCAAAAAATCATGATCAACTACCACATTTTCTTGTGACACACCCTTGGTTTCCACATTAACATTAAGTGAGTCACTAGTAGGCACAAAAGGGAATTCATTCTCATAGAACTTAACATTAACATTAACATCACGTGAGACAAAAATTTCACTGGTTACAAAATCATATAACTTCCATTCCTTCTTGCCATGAGGGTAACCCACAAACACACATTTCCTACTCCTAGGGGCAAATTTGTCACCCTTAGCTTTTTTATTATGAGCGAAACAAATACACCCAAAAACACGCAATGCATTAAAATCAAGTTCTTTGCCAAAAAGCATTTCATATGGAGTTTTGTTATCAAGTAAAAGAGAAGGAGTGCGATTAACAACATAAACCGCCCCAAGAATACACTCACCCCACAAATCAATTGGCAAATTGCCTTGAAACATCAATGCTCCACCGACATTCAATATATGTTTGTGTTTACGCTCTACCCGACCATTTTGTTGAGGAGTACCGACACAAGAGGTTTCAAAGAGAATACCATGTTCATCAAAATAGGGAAGCATGTGTTTGAATTCAGTTCCATTATCACTCCGTACTCACTTAACAGTAACATCAAATTGATTTTAAACCAAAGCAAAGAAAGAACAAAAAGAAGAATAAACTTCAGTTTTATCATTCAGCAAATAAACCCAAACACCTCTTGAAAAATAATCCACTATAGTTAAAAAATAATGAGCACCACAAGTAGAAGCCGTCTTATACGGTCCCCACAAATCACAATGTATCATTTCAAGAATACGACTAGCACGATTATCACTATCAGGAAAACTGGCTTGGGTTTGTTTTGCAAGAGGACAAATTTCACATGCTTTATGTAAACACTTAGAAGCTGAACTACCTCAAATAGCAGGAAGCAATTTATCCATTTTCTCCGACGGATGCCCCCAAACGACGATGCCACAACTCAAATGTAGAAATCTCTGGACCCTTGAGTGCACATACTTTTGAGAGACGCCGAAAATAGTATAGTCCATCTATCCATTCACCGCCTCCAATTAAGCTCCCCGAGGATTGATCCTGTATAGCACAAAGAGTATTAGTGAATCGGACAAAGCAATTAAAATCATCAATCAACTTAGACACCGAAATCAAATTGCAATTTAATTTAGGAACAAATAGGACTTGTTCAAGAATAATTCCATCCGCCAAGAAAACACGACGCTCCTTTGTTGCAAAGGCTTGAGCATCATCGGGAAAACCACGGGGCATGGTAAAATTGATTGAGTATCAAATAGAGCACCAGTAGAAGAGTGGGTAGCAGCAGTACATGTAGGTGGAACACCCTTGGTTTCCACAATAATCTATGACAAAGAAAGATAAGCACCAGTAGTATGGTTAGTAGGGAGAGCAAACACACCACCCAAAATAAGGGTAGTGGCATCAGACTGAATAGAAGAGTGGGTAGCAGCAGCACATGTAGGTGGAACACTAGTGGCAGCAGGCCGAGGTAGAGTAGTAGCCGGAGACGAAGAACGACCATATTTGTCAAGGCACCATTCGGGTAGCCCATGGACAAGAAAACAAGCGTCATAATCATGACCCTTACGATGACAATGAGTCCAATATAGTGACGACTTAGGACGTTGCATCATAGTATCATTTTGATTGAATAAAATAGAAGAGGAGACAATGGTGTCATGTGCCATTGAAAAGAGCGGTACGTAGTAGTAGTAGTAGAATTTTAGGATTAATGAAGTATTGAAATTGTAGAATTTTAGGATTTATGAAGAATAGAAAAGAGTAGTACGTAGTAGTAGAAGTTTAGGATTGATGACGAATAGAAATTGTAGAATTTTAGCACCCAAAAAGCAATGCACACCACAAAGATGCACCCACAATCCGAGCACCCAAGAAACAGATTGAACTCGAACGAAACCCCAAACAGAAATTCGGGCAAAACAGAATGAAACTCCAATTTCAAACCAGAAAAGAAAATATGTGGAAATTAATTTGAGGGATTTGAAATTAAAAATTGTATTTGGGAATTAGGGATTAGAATTGTAGTGGCTCTGATACCATGTCAATAATAGAGAGTTTAGAGAGAATAAAGTAGTATATTTTGTATTAGCATATGCACAAGTATATATACAACCTAGAGAGATTAGGGCTCGTAACCTAACATCGGCCCATTAGCTATACATACTAAATGGCCTTAACAGATCTAATAATACTAGTTTAATTCATATTTAATTGATTGAGAAATATCATTGGACCTTATTAATTTTATTACTTATACAGAATTATGAGACATGAGTAAGCGGGGGATATACTAAAGATTGAATTAAACACTCAAGAATACATAATTAGAAAATAGATAGCCAAAGATTTTAAGCACTGCACATGATAATAAGAAACATGAAACATTAAAAACTTCTATTGATGAAAAATTGCTGAGAAAATATGCATTACCTAGACGAAATTACATCTAAATAAACATGCAATAAACATACCTGAAAATAGCCTCTTTTCTGGATCTCTTTCTTTTTGTCAAGAATATTTCCAAGAATAATGAAATTAGATCTGCAATTATAGAGGAAATTGATGGGCAAAACTGAGCTTAGTTCCGCAAATTGGAATTGGCGAAATAAACATATAAAGATTAGAACTTGACGAAACTCGGCAAAAAAATCAACAAATCGTGTAAATTAATTTGCAAAACAGAGAATTTAGGTAGATTAAAAGGGGAAATTCAATAGAGAGACAAAAAATTATGAGAAAAACTTTACCTTAGAATGAGAAATTCGAATTTGTATGGGTCGATTAAAATTCTCAAACAGAATTGACGAATTGGGCAAATTAAAAGGGAAAATTCAGCAAAAAGAAAACGAATTAAATGTTTATGGTTCTTCAAGTATAATTTTGAGGATGATATTCAGAGAGATTAGGGAGATTGATGAGCGCACAATTGGGGCAGTTTCATATTTTCAGTAGTAATAGATTAGGGATTTGCATAAGTATAGTGGGAGTCGTGGGAGTTTTGAAATATTTCACTGAATAAAAAAATTTAAGTTGCGCGGTTTTTTTAGCTGTAACAACGCTATATTGCAGTGCTTTTTAATAAGCGCTCTAATTTTACACGGAAAGTGCATATTTCAGCATTATTAACATGTTGCGCGGCTACCAATGCGCCTTAATAGATTGTTTTTGTAGTAGTGCAATCAAGGTGACTCTAGTTGATTTGCTAAGTTGTTTATGTCCAATTTGCTTCAAACCTTTTGTAAAGCTTACCCGTCCGTCTGGGACTTAGTGTAACTGCATTTACATTTTTTACTATAAGACTTTGCTATGTAATTAGGGTTGACCTAAGACTTAGTGTTGCTTGACTCATTGACTTGACATGACTCGTGTGTGTATAGTGTTGACTCATGAAGCTCGATATGTACATAAAAATATCCGTCATTTTTGTGGAGGGTATCGACTTTCTCCCGAAAAAGAAAGACGTGAAAAAAAAAAAAAGTGAATTTTTTGAAGGTGCATGTTGAATGAGCTTAATATGTTAACGTTGTCTCTCACAGTACAAGGATTGTAACATCTTAGACTATCCTGGTTTACTTGATAATGAAAGTATTTAGGTGACTTAGGCGCGGAGGCTAAGTACTTCATACTTTGTGATGAAATGATGATTGATGTTGATATGACAAGGCATGCTACAACGTTGTGCTAAGATTTCATGACAAAGGGTTCCTAAGGGAAGCATATTTGGTCATGTATCTGTGATGTGTATGATAGTGACACTAAAGTTAGGCCGCAAGGGCTAAGTGTGTGGAAAAATATATTTAAAACAATCAAATTTGGTGACTCATAGGCTGGGTAGGCTAACAATGTAAGGATCAATCCCCCAAGTCTAGCTCTAAATGGATAAGGATGAGCATTAGATATCCCTTCATATAATCAATTATACATTTTTTATTACGTCTGACAGGGTAAAGTCGTATCCCCTAATCAAAAGTAAATACCTAAGTCCTCTAACTAAAGTAGATAGGGAAGTAGGGTCGAACTCCACAGGGAAACAAGTCTTTCTATTCCTAATTAACTAATATAATCTAGATTATGAAGTAACCAATATTTATATTTGAATAATAAACTAAACTACGAAAATTGAGAATAGGGAGAAAAAAATATATAAAAGGATGTAGGGCATAGGTTCACCAATAAATAATACTCCAGAGTAAAACATAATAATCAATCATTGACATTGCATAAATAACATGATTAACATGCTCTCGCAATTTATTAATCAACATGGATCTAACAGGCTCTCGCAATTTGCTAGATCTAGGTTCTTATTGAAAATAGCCTTTAATATCAAATTAACATCTGCTCGATTCATCAATTCAATATTGCTATACTTTACAAGCCATAATTGTAAAGCGTTAAAACAATTCAATAAGAAATTATCATGCAATATCAAAAATCAATAATAGTCAATCATCAATGCATCAATTAACCAGATCGTAAAGGGCTTTCGCTACGTATTACAATCACGTAATTAATCTACCAGTATTAAATCTCATCTCTCGAATATCGACTTAACCATTTATAAATTAATCTGCCTATTGAAACTAGACCTAAACATCAATTCTCATCTGTCGAATCTCGAATCAACATTGTCAAACTCATGCATAAAAGATTAGGCCTAATCTAGTCACAGAGCATTAAAATCAATCAATAGAAAATTAATCTAGCATTGATAATTAACAACAATAAATTACCCCTTCATATTATTTATGGATCCCCATAAACCCTAGAATTAAACTACTCACACATAATAAAAACTAAACTAATCAAAGCAATAAAGTAAGACATAATTAAAGGAATAGAATAAATAACTAAGATTAAGAGAAGAGAAATAGTTACCAAACGAATCTGGAATTAATAAAGTAATTAAGAACAAGAGTTGAGAGAAAAGTTAAGAGAGAGAAAAATCTTAAGTAGAGAGAGAAAATCTAAGAAAGAAGGTAATCCCCAAAAATTACGTACAAATGTCGTACTTAAACATTCCCTAAAACAAAAATTAAAACTAATCTATCTTGGAGAAAAACACGCGCCCGATCGGGCGAAGGGCCGCCCGATCGGGCCCGCCTTTTTCTTCACGATCCATCAGGGCAGCCGCGCCCGATCGAGCTAACGCTCACCCGATCGGGCGCGCCTTCTTGTTGGTGCTCTCTTATGCGCGCCCGCCCGATCGGGCGCAAGCTTGCCCAATCGGGCCCGGTCTTCTTCTTCAAGGCTCAGATTTCGATTGGGCTCAATTCCTCGACCCAATCTAAGTCTCCTCATCGGGTCTTGATTAAATGATCCAATAACCTCGGTATCTCATACCGAGCCCTTAATCATCGGCTCTCGCCGATCCTGGGCTTCAAAAGTGGTCGTGTCCTTCTAGCTTCCGTAGTCGATCCATAAAACCCGGGAAAATGCTCCAAAAGTGCAATTTCCTGTAAAACACAACTAAAACTACGAAAACACTAGAAAACACAAATTAGTAATAAAAGTGGCTCGAAAGAGCCAAAAACACTACTAATTATGACCAAGGGACGGGGGTAAATTACTATATAAATGGACATATCAAACTCCCCCAAGCCAAACCTTTGCTTGTCCCTAAGCAAAGAGCTCATCAATGAACATAGAAAACATGCCTCCCCCCAATAATCAAATCAAGCATAAACGATTCAAGGCAAATCTAATGAACATGCTTCAACCTCAATCAATCTTATTCATCTAATCACCCTTCCTCCCCAACAATTGTCAAATAGAGCAAACCACAAGAGCATATAGAATTCAAGACTAGTGCTCACACACTCAACTCGCATTTATGTGGCGAGTAAAAGATGTACTCGATCGCTCTCCAACCAACCCCTTTAATTGTGAACAATGCCCACCCATCTCACACTCTCGTGTGTTTAAAACAATGAACGCTCAATCTACTAGTCGACTCGAAATATGTCAACTCATAACTTGCATTAATAAACAACACTTTCACATTTACACAACTCTATGCACAAGGTCGGAAGGTCTTTAAAGCTTGTAATGTAAGGCTAGGGAAAAGGGTAGGATAAATTTAGGAGTATGTGAGAGAAAAGCTATGCATTAAGGGAGCCAAATCCTAATAAACCCATGATCAAAAATAAATGATGGTCATACATCTCCAACAACATAACTAACTCCAACAAAAACCACCAAATACAACTCCAATCATCATAAACAATCCCAACACTTACAAAATTCACTCATAAAAATAATGATAATGTAGAACTTGATTGAAATAAAAACTTGGAACTCATTCTCTTTTTTTTTTCTTTTTCTTTTGAAATTTTTTTCTTCTTTTTTTTCTTCTAGAACAACCTTCAAATAGAACATTTGAGCATTAAATTTTTTTTTTCTTTTGCTCTTTTTTTTCTTTTTCTTTTGGAAATTTCAACTTTGAAACACAACATATCAATATTTTCCAATCAAAAATCAAAGAACAATCACTCTTCTTTTATTCCCACATTGTGCAAATAATGTGCACACCACAACTCCCTCACCTCACCAACTAATAGCTCCCCCAAGCCAAGCTTGGGACAAGTAACCAATGGGGATTATATAGGCTTGTAATGTGGCTAAATAAACAATAAAAGGGCACAAGCAACAACATGGGTAGCAAGAAGGGAGCAAATGTATCTAATAACGTATGAAGGCTACCTAAAAGAATGAACGCCTTCGTCCTCCTCATGTGCATAATAATAAGTCATGAAACACTACTCATAGTTGCAAATCAATACTCAAATTCATTGACATACCAGGAATTAAGGAACTATCACACATTCCTAACCAAATCAACTAGTCAAACACTATATTCACAAATAGTTGGCAAAATTGACGCATGTTTAGGAATCCAAACAATTAAACTTCAAATCATGACCAACAAATCCACAATGCTCATTGTCAATAACCAAGAATCAAAACAAATTTTCTCAAGTAAGGGGCACAGGGAAGCATGATTTACAATTCATTGGAACGTATTTTTGGATTTTTTTATTTTTCAATTTTTTTTTGTATTTTTTTCATATATAAGAAAGCAATAAAAACTACACTAGGAAAGCAATAAATAGAGAAGAGAGAAAGAAAGTTACCATATATACAAGAAATCTCCCCCCAAGCCAAATCAAGCAATGCCCTCATTGACTTGGGAGGGTAGCTAGGAGGAGCTACTCCTCATCGTCATCCATCCTCTCATATCCTCCTCCATGGCTCGAGCCGGCACCACCCTGGCTCGGTCCAGCACCACCATAACCCGAACCACCTGCAAAGTAGTTAGGGTTCACATTCCCCCCCATACCCCCAAAAGGAGCGTCACCCCCATATCCATGGACTGAAGAGTAGTCTAGATAAGTACCATACGCACCGGGGTGATAATACCCTCCTTGGGGGTATTGGAACCAATCGGGAACTAATGCCTCGGGGGGAATAGCCCCTCGGTGTGCATAATCATCGTACATGGGGTATAGACCCCTCCCGAGGTTCCTCTCTATGTGTCCTACCCGCCCATCCAAGGTGCTTAACCTAGAATCTAGGTTTTGCATCATACCCTCAACTCTCCCTTGCCCCATCTCGATACGGTCTAATTGGCTCCTAAAAGCTGAAAAGTCATAAGGGGCATTGGGGTCGACGATATAGTCGACCGAGGAAGTGGGTATGCCATAGGTGAAGGGTGGAGGTGGTGGGTAGTGTGTTGAATGGTGAGTGGGGGAGTGGTCTAGGGGATATTGGTGGGGTTGTGGTGAAGGGTGAGGTGGTTGAACCTCACCTAGACCGTTAATCTCGAAAGTATAAGAAGGCTTCCCCTTCTCAAATTTGGTCAAGGCGGGGTTGGGTAAGGTGAAGGCTTGGTCCCTCCTACCCGATTGTCGGTGGACTATCCACCAAGTGTCACCCCCCACGGGTTGCACCCAGTTTAGACTCCCTAAATAGGCTAGGTCCATGAGGTTTGATCCTACAACTTTCCTATGCCCATCCGGGTTCCAACCTAGGTGTTTTTTTGGCAATGTGGGTCACTAACCCCCCAAAATAAATAGGTGCCCTAGACCTACTAGCCTCGGCCGCCCTTTGGAAGTGATTGGCTATCATATGAGGTATGTTCAATTTTTCAGCGTTAGGAATTACATAGGATGCCAAAAGTTCCAATTCATCTCTCCTCACATTTGCCGGTTCATGCCTCCCAAAAATAGTGAGGCCGGCAAATCTTTGCCAAAATTTTGGGACGGGATGTTGAATCCACATCCCTTTGGCATGTTGGAGGTTAACCAAATCCTCCCCAGTTAGCCTCTTGTAGACCATAGCGGTGTGGTCTTGAGATGTTTCAATCGGTTTATCCGATTTCAAATCAAACAACTTTCCGAATTCTTTAAGAGTTAGTCTCACATCGTTGTTTAATAATCGAAATTGTACATGAGTTATTAGTGCATTCATTTTAATAACATTAAAACTTGAAATGAATTCTAATGTTAAATAGTCATACGTATCATGGCACATTTGAAAGAAACCACTCATGCCTATACCTTTGAACAATTTTTCCACATATTTATCTAAACCTAGTCTAGCTAGTGTGGGATGATGAATAAAACGGGTAGAGATTACCTGTCGATCAATGAGGTTTAACATCCTAGCCCGTTGCTCCTCCGAGGTGATGACAACCTCCTCCCATTCCGAAATTTGAAGGTTCGGGTTGACCGTTGGTTGTGGTGCCCTCGAACTTTCACCCCTTTGTGTCCTTGAACGTTTTGAGGCCATTATATGTGGAAAAATTTGGTGTTTGGAGCTTTCTCTCTTTAAGGGTTTGAAGGAAGTATGAGAGAAAGTGGGAGAAAATAGGTGAAAAATGTAGAGGAAGATGTGAGGATTAAAAATATGTAAGAAATTTGAGGTTTTGATGGGTGAATTTGAGGAGATCTTGGATTGAAGGTGTAGTTGAAGGTGTGAAAATGGAGGTTTTAGAGAGAAAAAGTGTGAAGGAAAAGGAAGAAGTGAAAAAGAAAAAGAAAAGAGAAAGGGAGAAAGGGGTTTAAAACCCCGGAATAAAAAGGCGCGCCCGATCGGGCGAAGGTGGCTTATGCCAATTTGCAAAGTGCGCGCCCGATCGGGCGCGAACTCGAACCCGGAAATCACCCCTTGCTCGCCCGATATTTCTTTTTGTGGCACTCGATTTCTCCAAAATTCCGCCCGATCGGGCAGACTCGCCCGATCGGGCGAAATTTTCCTCGATTTCTTCCCTGACTTGCGCGCCCGATCGGGACTCCTTGCCCAATCAGGCGAAATTAAGCTCCGATAAAATCAATATTGCGCGCCCGATCGGGCGTCTTTGCCCGATCGGGCGAAGTTCTTGCTCAAATATGACTGTAGGTGCGCGCCCGATCGGGCGATCCTTGCCCGATCGGGTTCGTACCCAGACCTGGAGCTTCTCTTTCTTCGCCTAATTTTTTTTTCTCTTGAAGCCTCCGTACTTTGTGATCTGGACCTGTACAAAAACACTCATGAAAGGTAAAATTCACTCTCCTCACCTCTCTAAGAAAAAGTAAAAATAAAATAAAAATAAAATAAAGAATTAGTCTAGAAAGCAGGAAATACGGGTTGCCTCCCACAAAGCGCTGGTTTATTTAGGTCCCGCACGACCCTCTTACCACAGTGTAATAACTAAGACACTTGACCTAACGCTTGATCGGGTGGTTTCTCACCTGGTCTAGCGATGTTTAGGCTACGACGCGGCTTCCTGACATACCCTGTGGGACGCCAATTCACCTTATCGGGTGGATCCTCCTTGACTTGGGTAAGGGGTTCTTCAATTCTACGCACCAAAGATCCTTCTTTGATCGAGGATTGCTTCAAATTGTCATTGCATTCAACACTTGCAATTCGATCTGGCGGAACACTTACCGTAGGCTCAAACCGCACAGCTTGCTTGATCGGTTCCACCTTTTCATCCTCGAAACCAAGACCAACAGGGTAGAGTGCTCTTTCTATTGCATCGACTTCCCTCTGCCATTTGTCTATCTCATCTGAAAGGGATGCAACACAGGATACCGCCTCCAAGGGATCTTTTTCAAGAGCTTGGGGCTTGTTAGAATAATTCTCAACAACATTAACACTGAAACATTTATCCTGAGTCATGGAGCTTTTAGGGGCATTATTCAGATTAAAAACAATTTTATCATCCACTACTGATAGTGTTAACTTGCCACTTCTCACATCTATGATTGCTCCTGCAGTGTTAAGGAATGGTCTACCCAAAATAATTAGGGTTTGCACATCCTCAGCCATATCAAGAACAACAAAATCAACAGGTATATAAAATTTACCTACTCTAACGGGGACATCCTCTAAAACACCTAGGGGGTATTTGAAAGAACGGTCGGCCATTTGTAGAGTTATATTGGTAGATTTTAATTTACCCATATTCAACTTGGAACACACAGATAATGGCATGATGCTAACGCTAGCACCCAAATCACATAATGCATTATCAATTATTATATTGCCTATATGACAAGGGATAGAAAAACTACCCGGATCTTTTAATTTAGGTGGAGACTTATTTTGAAGTACGGCACTACACTCCGCAGTGAAAGCTACTGTCTCTACCTCACTAATAGACCTTTTCCTTGTCAATATTTCTTTCATAAATTTTGCATACGAAGGAAATTGTGTGATTAATTCAGTGAAGGAAACTGTTACCTTCAAATCTTTTACCATCTCCAGGAACTTACCAAACTGCTTATCCAAGTTTGTCTTCAATTGACGATTGGGGAATGGAAGTTTGATAATTGGCTTTGGAGCATTATTGCTCTTATCTGGAGTAGCCACCTTCACTGGAGTCGTACCCTGCAATGTAGAATTAGATATGTTAGTATTATCCTTTAGCCTGCAGGGCTATTAACTACATTGTTTGGTTTAACGGAATCAAGATTAGCATTATTTAATAAATCAGGTCATCAACTCTGGGCATAGGGGGCCCTTCATAGTTTGAACCACTCCTTAGAGTAATTGCACATGCTTGATCCGTAGGCCTGGTCGGCTGTGCCGGTAGAGCTCCCTGTTGGCGGGCTTGTAGAGTAGCAGAGAGTTACGCAATTTGATTATCTACAATTTTATTATGTGCTAGAATTTGATCAATTGTCGCATCTCTACTCTCCATGTGCTTTTGCATATTAACCAACATTGCTCTAATTTCCACCAGAGAAGGGTCGGAAGATGAGGAGGGTTGTTGTGGTTGGTTCTTCTGGCTAGCATTGGGAAGATAATATTTCTGCTGCTGTTGCTGCGGCGCCTATGGTTCTTGTGGTGGTGGATTTTGAACATTAGTACTCCGGTAGAAAAGGTACGGATGATTCCGATACCCAGGATTGTAGGTGTTGGAGTATGGGTTATTCTACCTATAAGCTTGAAAGGCATTATCTTGCTCCACGGAACTCCTGCAATCTTGTTCCCAATAACCTAAAATACCACAATTTTCACAGAAAGCCTTGTTAGAATTATTATTAATCGCAGAAACACTAGCTACATTAGCAGTGCTCAGATTATCTAATTTTTGGCAAATAGAGGTCAGCTGAGCTTGCAAAAAGGATACAGAGTCAACACTATGTTTCCCCTTGTTAGCAAATCCTCTAGGATTCCCATATTGGGAATTGTGTATCGACATGTCTTCAATAACCTGGCCTGCATCTTTAACATCAAGATTCATAAATCTCCCACTAGCTGCAGAATCTAAAATTATTCGAGAAGAATTTCCAAGGCCATTATAAAAAGCTTGGATTAACTGCCATTGTGCTAAATTATGGTGAGGGCATTCTCTTTGTAGATCCTTGAACCTCTCCCAAGCCTCATATAAAGATTCATCGGCTTCTTGGGCAAAGTTCTGAATCGCACTCCGTAGTACGACTGTTCTCTCTACAGGATAATACATGCTATAGAAATTAAAAACAAGAGTTTCCCAGTAAGTTATACCAAGTGCAGTTTTATTTAAGCCATTAAACCACAATTTAGCTTTTCTAGTTAAAGAGAAGGGAAAGAGAATCACCCTGATTTGGTCTTGAGTGACCCCGGCTTGCATGATGGTGTTGCAATATTGACAATAGTCGGCAATGTGAAGATTTGGTTCTTCACCCTTTGCTCCACTGAATTGCTTCCTCTCTATGATCGTTATAAATTGAGGTTTAATTTCGAATTGAACCCCATCAAGAGCCGGAGTAGGGGTGAGATGTGGAAAATCTGTAAGCTTGGGTTGTGAGTAATCACTAAGCTTCTTTGGAACCGCCATCTCTGATTCTGCGTCTGATGATACCTCTGAATCGCTAGAACTAGTTGGAGGATCGCGGTGATTATTGTTATTAGCACCAGAATCCGCCAGGATTTGCTTGTAGAGATTTTTCTGTCTATGGAAGGAACGTTCGATCTCAGGATCGAATGGGATGTACCCTGATCTGGTACACCTGGGCATAAACAAAAACTAGAAGAAAATATGAGATTTTGCCTCAAATCTCTGAGACATAAAGAAAATAACCTAGACTACAAAAATAATCAGAAATAAAAATAAAACCGTTTCCCCGGCAACGGCGCCAAATTTTGACAGGGTAAAGTCGTATCCCCTAATCAAAAGTAAATACCTAAGTCCTCTAACTAAAGTAGATAGGGAAGTAGGGTCGAACTCCACAGGGAAACAAGTCTTTCTATTCCTAATTAACTAATATAATCTAGATTATGAAGTAACCAATATTTATATTTGAATAATAAACTAAACTACGAAGATTGAGAATAGGGAGAAAACAATACATAAAAGGATCTAGGGCATAGGTTCACCAATAAATAATACTCCAAGGTAAAACATAATAATCAATCATTGACATTGCATAAATAACATGATTAACAGGCTATCGCAATTTATTAATCAACATGGATCTAACAGGCTCTCGCAATTTGCTAGATCTAAGTTCTTATTGAAAATAGCCTTTAATATCATATTAACATCTGCTCGATTCATCAATTCAATATTGCTATACTTTTACAAGCTATAATTGTAAAGTGTTAAAATAATTCAATAAGAAATTATCATGCAATATCAAAAATCAATAATAGTCAATCATCAATGCATCAATTAACCAGATCGTAAAGGGCATTCGCTACGTATTACAATCACAGAATTAATCTACCGGTATTAAATCTCATCTCTCGAATCTCGACTTAACCATTTATAAATTAATCTGCCTATTGAAACTAGACCTAAACATCAATTCTCATTTGTCGAATATCGAATCAACATTGTCAAACTCATGCATAAAAGATCAGGCCTAATCTAGTCACAGAGCATTAAATCAATCAATAGGAAATTAATCTAGCATTGATAATTAACAATAATAAACTACTCCTTCATATTATTTATGGATCTCCATAAACCCTAGAATTAAAATACTCACACATAATTAAAACTAAAATAATCAAAGCAATAAAGTAAGACATAATTAAAGGAATAGAATAAATAACTAAGATTAAGAGAAGAGAAATAGTTACCAAACGAATCTGGAATTAATAAAGTAATTAAGAACAAGAGTTCAGAGAAAAGTTAAGAGAGAGAAAAATCTTAAGTAGAGAGAGAAAAAAATAATAAAGAAGGTAATCCCCAAAAATTACGTACAAATCTCATACTTAAACATTCCCTAAAACAAAAATTAAAACTAATCTATCTCTGAGAAAAACACGCGCCCGATCGGGCGAAGGGCCGCCCGATCGGGCCCGCCTTTTTCGTCACGATCCATCTGGGCAGCCTCGCCCGATCGAGCTAACGATCACCCGATCGGGCGCGCCTTCTTGCTGGTGCTCTCTTATGCGCGCCCGCCCGATCGGGCGCAAGCATGCCCGATCGGGCCCGGTCTTCTTCTTCGAGGCTCGGATTTCGATTGGGCTCAATTCCTCGGCCCAATCTAAGTTTCCTCATCGGGTCTTGATTAAACGATCCAATAACCTCGGTATCTCATACCGAGCCCTTAATCATCGGCTCTCACCGATCTTGGGCTTCAAAAGTGGTCGTGTCCTTATAGCTTCCGTAGTCGATCCATAAAACCCGGGAAAATGCTCCAAAAGTGCAATTTCCTGTAAAACACAACTAAAAGTACGAAAACACTAGAAAACACAAATTAGTAATAAAAGTGGCTCGAAAGAGCCAAAAACACTACTAATTATGACCAAGGGACGGGGGTAAATTACTATATAAAATGGACATATGAACGTCCGCATCCCAATGTCAGGTTGTCTACGTATCTTTTAGGAATCAGGCCGAACGTAGCTCTAGCCGAACCTTGCACAAGTGTGTGTGTGTACCTCAAAGAGGTCTTTTAATGGTTTTAACATAGTTAGGCTAAAGGTTGAAGAAGATGGTGATAAAAGGCTCAAGACCCTAGATAAGCCCCTAAGATGTGCAGCCTTGCTTTTGAATCTTTGTATTATTATACTTGAGGTTTCTCACTTTTGAGCTCTTTCTTTTTTTTTTTTTTTTTTTTTTGTGCTCTCCTCTTTTTTTTTTTTTTTTTTTTTTTTTTTTTTTTTTTTTTTTTTTGCTTTGGCATTTTTTTAATTTTAAACCTTTTTATAAGTGTGGGCAATCCCGATCATGCGGTCTATCACATACTTGGTATTCATGTTTGTAAGGCACGGTACCAAGCACTCGATAAGAGACACAATCTAAGACGTGTTCTTATCAAAGACATGTTCATGTCAAAGACATTGGAACACTTGCCCTTTTTTACACTTTATTGTTTTTGCTATTTTAATCTTTTGATTCACTCAAGCTTTTTTTCTTTTAAAATTGGATAAGTTACACACCATCCCATCCCAAGGTTAGGTAGATGTGGGTTGAAAAAACAAAGGTCTATCGTTAGACGAGGCTCAAAGTGGTTTATCAAGAAAAGACTGTATATTTGAAGGGTGAAAGGTATAACATGGCTACAAGAGGGGTGCTTCTAATCATGGGTATACCTTGTGCTTAGTTCGAAATGGATTTTTTTTTTAAATGCAATGCAATGATCATATGCAAGGAAATAAATGCTCGTTTTATTAAAAGGGAAAAAGAAAAAAACCTACAATGTAAATCTAAGGAAAATGCAGGATGCCTATGCTAGCCTTATTAGGGATAGGAAGAATGAAAAAGAGATAGAAAAAAAGGTCGTGAAATCTTGTCGTTGAAGCCCGCCTTGTGTCTTGCGCTTATCATCACTCGGTCTTCTTGGAATTGCTAACTAGTGGCACTGGATTGTTTGCTTCTATGAGATCTTGAATGAGATTTTGAAATCTGTAACATTCTTCGGTGGTATGACCATTTCCTTAATGGTACTTGCAATAATAATTGGTATCCCATCTTGAAGATCTTTTTCTGGCGTTAGATCCTCAGTAGGGCCAATAGGTTTGATTAATCCTCGATCATAGAGACGATCGAAAGCAACATCATAGGTCATTCCAATGGGTGTGAAATCTCTTTTGGGTTTCTTTTTAGATCCTTCATTATCCATGGCTAAGACACCATTATGGTCAAAGGTAATAACATTGTTATTGGAGTAGGTGTTTTCGGAAGAAGAAGAATTGTCGTTCTTCTTTCCTTTCCAGCCACTGTGATTACTATTGTTAGTAGCTTTTTTCTTTGCGAGGTCATCTTCGATTTCAATACCTATGTCATAGACGGCCTTGAAAGTTATCAAATTATGTTAATATTTTAAATGCTTCGAATACTTCTCTTGGAGATTCTTGATAAACATCCTCACAAATTCTTTTTCGGTGGGCACCTCAATCATCTTAGCAGAAGTTTCCCTCCCCTTATTAAAGAAAGAAGTAAAGCCTTCATTCTCTTTTTGTCTTAACATCTCAAGTTGTCTGTAGTCGATTTTGACTTGAATATTACACTTATATCTATGAATGAAAGCATTTACAATAGCATCCCAAGTAGAGGTTTTATCTTTATCAAGAGAAAAGAACCATTGTTGACAAACGGTTTCAAGTGAAAAAGAAAACAATGTATGATAATTTTTCATATTTATCCCCTTAATATTCATTATTTTCTCAAATTCCCTTAAGTGGAAGTAGGGATATTCTGTTGGCTTGAACTTAGGGATGTCAGTGACGTTGAAATTCTGCGGAAGAAGTTTGTTTTCCACTAAGACCCCTTGGGAGCTAATGCCTTGGAACCTGTAATCATTGGATATCTTGCTCAAACTTTCTTGCATGAGCTCCATTTGCTCTTTCCTTACATGATCATCAACTTGAAGAGCTATGTTCTTCATCAAGTCAGTTAGGTTGGCTACATCCTTCTTGAGTTCATTAACTTTTTCTTTAGTGGCCATGATCTTCTTAGCCTTTCTTTTCCGACTAACTGGTTTGTCAAAGAATATCACTTGAACAAAGGTGTTATCCTTGATTAATCGCCCTTCTCTCCTTGACCAAGTGCTGTGGAAAGGAAATTAGGGATATTTACTGTTAATTATTTGACTCAAACTTTATTCAACATGCAGTATATGGAAGGAGGTTTTAAGAATGAATATTGTGATATGGAGAAAGCATGTAGAGAATGGAAAGATGATGTAGATGGGGATATATAGAAGAATTGGGAATAGAATAATGTACCCCTAACTCAAATGGCGAAAAGGACGACTCATGCATGAACTTAAGACATGGTCATGGTGACATATTCATAAAGTGTGTACTAAACTAGTGAGTGTAGGTGACATACTTTGACTCTTTTGTGCGACCATGGGACTATGTGCCTAGACTCAATTAAGAACTGAATATAATTACTGCCATAAATAAACTGATTAAATTGTATTAGCAAATTGATTAAACTGACACATCATGAAGACTCGAGCAAAATTACAGGCTGTCGTCAGACGAGAGTACCGTCGCCAGACGCTGGCAGCCAACGCCAGACGACGGGATCGTCGCCTAGTGACGAACACTTGCGTGTGGCGCCACAGTCCAAATCTTTGTGTCGTTATGGAACATCGACTTGGGACTGTTTCCAGCATTTTGCTTTAAAAGGATTAGCCTAAAAGTTGTACTAAGTCCAGTTTGATTAATTTATTAAAGTTTAATTATTTATTTATTAATTAATTAAATTAGCAAAGTCCTTTTAGTCATTATTTTTATATCTTTAACTCATACACAAGTCAAACAAATGGTTAGGAAAAACACATACAGTATGCACGACAAATAATGCACAAGTAGTCATATAGTCACAATATGATGCAATGAGTTTGCAACCTAACATTTGCTCTATTTCTCTAAAGTTCAGGATATGGGTTAGTCAAGGAGGGTCAATAGTTATGAGTCCGAATGCACCGCGAGGAAGCCTTACCTTTGGAAGGGTTGGCGCGTGTGGATGGGACCCCCGCGAGTTAAACTCGCTTCCATGGTTTGGTGAATTCAACATTCTCGGATGTACCCTTCGTTACAAGGAGCGTTCGATTGGGTAGATGGAGCATGATTTCCCAGAGGGTTATGTCCATATGTAGAACACATATGGGTTTAAGAAAATAAGGAAAAACTCAATCAGGAAGTAAAATCGAGCAAACAGTACTAGAAGACCAGTCAAAACAAGAAGGTAGATTTCTGGTTCGGTAGTGGAAGAATTTGGCGCAAGAAAATAGCGTCATCGCCAAACACTGGCACTGTCGCCAGAAGACAAGGTTGTCACCTGGCGACGACCCTAACGTTTGGCGCCGACGCTTTTTTCTCAATGCTTATTCCTACATGCCTCAGCAGCTTTATGTTCTTGAATTTTCCAGTTTTTTCGTAGCATTAGTTCAATTCTAGTTGTGAAAGATATTACCCTAGATTCCTACGTGTAAAAATCCTATGTTTTTTTACTCATTACGGATGGTCTTTCCAATGAGAACCTTTTATATTCTTATGCCAATAATGTCAATAAAAATTACACACATGAAATACTTGAAACTTTTCGAGTCTCATCCCTTCATTCTAAATAATTGCCAAAATAAATTTTAGGAATTAAAATAGAAATCCTTCCCAGTGGATTCGCCAAAAAACTGTAGGGAATAGTTCAAGCCATCCCACACTTGAGCCCCACTGTGATCATACAATTAAGCATGGTGGCGTCTAAAGGGAAGGAAGCTAGAGCAAAAGAGTGGCCAACAAGTTTTAGGAACTTGTAAACCGTTCACAGGAAGAAGGTTACACCCCTTAACGATCCAGGAGATTGTTAACTCCAATGGGTCTGAAACCATGACTGGAAGTTCGGGGATGAAGGTACAAATCCAGCCTAAAAGAGACTGAACCTGCCCTAAAAATAGGCCTCTACTTTATTCTTCTCGTATTGATGTGCGCTTTCTGACTAACATGCAATCAATAGGTTAACCCTAAACCTGTTTATTTATGGTGGTTGAATATTAGTGCACAAACAAAACTATTATTGGCGATCCCTTGTATTATAATCATATTAACCTAAACAAGATTATTAATTATCTTACTAAGCGTGATTACAAGTACAAATTCCCTTTAAACATGCATAAAAGGTGTGATCAAGCAATAACAATAATAATAACCAAGCAACACAATAATAAATTATAATCATGATAATAATACTCATGTTAAAACATAATAATATTAGCAAGATCCTAGGCATGATACTAACAAGATTAATAACAAACCCTAGCATGTCACTAAACATTAAAGATCAAAGCTTTAGCCTTAATATGATACTAACATGATATAAGGAAAGGCATAGGAAGCATCATAATAATCATAATTGATATTAGAAACTTAATTATTACCCTAAACATGATACTAGGAAGCAATAAAACATCCTAACATGATACTAGGAATCAATAAAACAATATAAGCATGATTTCTATATCAAAAGATCAATTAAACAATTAAAGTACTTACTTTTGTGCCTCGTATCCCTTTCTAATAACAAAATACACACGCTAGTAACTTCAAGAAAGAGTAATAAACAAACAATTAAATCAAATAATTGAAATAGAGACCAAACCCTTAGAAATTATTAACCTTTCACGCCTAGGGCAAGGACAACTTCGAACTTGGGTAGGTGTTTCTAGAACTAATGTATGAGGAATTTTGTAAGAGGGAAGGTTTAGAAAAAGAAAAGGGAGAGAGAAAGCTTCTAGCTTTTAGAGAGAGAGAATTGTTTATTGTAGATGTAGATGATCTTAAAACAGGGAGATACGACCCCTATTTATAAGAAAAATAACACGGGATCGAAGAGAATCACATTCGGAATCAAATTCCTCCCGTCGCAAACGACAGGAGCCAGCGCCAAACGACGAGCTCGTTGCCAGGTGACGAAGGCCAACGCCAGGCGACGAAGGTCAGCACCTGGCGACGACTCTGTCATCTCATGTTGGTCCAAAAGTCAATGCGCTTTTCCACGCGTAATTACCTTTAACACCGGGTGCAGGTAATCATGCGTTCGAGAAGTTTCCGAAATCAGATTAAATATATTTTAATCTAAGTAAAAGAATCTTTTAAAAAACATAATTAATAGGCCCTCCTCTAGATTATCGGGCCACCTTTGAAAATCATTGGGACTAATCTAATTTAATCCATAACTTCCTCATAAGTCATCGGAATTGGGCCTATAATATATCATTGGAAAGCTCTTTTCGAGCCCAATCCAATTACACTATTATTTGACCTCTATTATGGACTGAACCAAATTGGATTGGCTATTTTTCATAAATAGGAGTATGAAAAGAAATATTTTTAGAAAAAAGAAAGAGAAATATTTTAATAAAAAAATCCTCATTACTAGACTTTCTACACTTTCACCTCGTTCGATAATCAAATGACGTGAAAGGTATTCATCACTGGGTTTGGTTTTGGGGAGACACAATTGGGTGTCTACAGTTTCATTCGCCTTACAAAACAGTCTGTTGTATATTTTTCGATGTTGTCAGGAGGACTAATTAATTCTAGCCACTCCATGAGCCACATCAGTAAAAATCCAATACAAATAATTAGTATTACTATACAAAAATATATGTTTTTTATTTCTATAAATAAAAATATTATCTTTCTACCTGTAATAAAATTGGAGATCTTCGAAAAGGTGCCTTTGGATTTTTCTTTAATTCATCCAAACTAAGCATAGTTTCTCCAACAATTAATGGCATTGGATTCCTCTCTGATTCAATTTGTTCCATGACAAACACTAAAATTACTTGACCCTCACAATTATTTCCACTAATGAGGAGATATTGGCTAAACATGCAAAAGAGAAAAGCTCTCCTCCTATAAACATGAAAAGACTCAGAATATGGTCTATCAAAGTAATGGCGTGCAAATTATTTCAGTTTAACTACAGTTCCATCTACAATACAAGAGACAAATGCAGAATATGAAAAATACCTCCTCCCCTCCCTCTAGCAAAGCAGGTTATGGAGCCAAGAGCGGCAGCAATGCCTCTATGTAGCATAGCCCCGGACGGGCATGAGCCCGTTAGGCGTGTCCTCTAGCGACCTACTCGCCAAGGTCCTCAATCTCGCCTTATCGAACATATATATGCCGATAAGGGAGAGCAGGAACAACAAAAGCCTCTGAGGAGTGCTGAATAGCCACTCTCTCACCTAGATACACCGCAATGTCATAAGTCCCCTGGAAGTACCGACGTTGAGCAGTGTGCTGCGCAGCAAGCATAGGAATGTTGAAAACGGCCCATGGCCGAAACTCTACGGCCGACTCTAACAAAATGCATATTCATAAGATAAAATCCTATTAAAGGTATAAAAAGGTAAGTATCCGAGGAATATACCGAGAGGATCAACTCTCGAACGCGTCTAGTAGTAGCCGCATCATTGTGACGACCTCCCCAACCGGCGGCAACGAGGAACTCATGAGGTGAAGGTCTTGCCGGCGAGAGGGGCGGAAAGTACTCATAGAATAAGATCTATGAGGATAAAGAAATGTCAATAAATGTCAACACAGATCTAGAGCTAACTTAGCTAAAGAAAATAAAGTGTACTTCTACGACTCTCCAAAAGCTGGAAAGCGTGATATCTCCCTCGAATGAGCTATGACAACTAACAAATCGCAGTCTAACTAGGAAGTCCGCATAGGCCAAGCTAGTCTAATTATACGACCCGACCATGTGAAGGTCGCAAAGATCAGGTAAGTAGTAGAGTAGCACTCGACTACCTTTTTAGGCGAGAAGGTCCCTGACAACAAGATGAGAGCGAAGATGCGCACCCGCTGCTTTGGGTGGTCGCGTTGTCCTGAAAAGCCTCCGCAAGTGTGGACCAGCGAATGCACCTAGAGCTGAGATGCGTTTGATTAGACTCACTACGAGGCCGAATCACTAGTGGAAAAAATCTTATTTGTAACAAGCTATTCGTAACGGGCATATGATTTCCCGTTACAATTACATCATTTGTAACGGGCAAATTCAATGTCCGTTACGAATAACCAACTAGTCGTAACCAGCAAGTCTTGCCCGTTACGAATAACCAACTAGTCGTAACCAAAAAGTCTTGTCCGTTACGAATAACCAACTAATCGTAACCAATAAATCTTGCCCGTTACAAATAACCAACTAGTCGTAACCAACAAGTCTTGCCCGTTACGAATAGGTTTCAAAGTAAACCTTAACTTTTAATTTCCCCTTTCTCTCTCTCTCAAAATATTGTTTCCCTTTTCTCTCTCCAATATTGAAGCAGCTCGGTCATCGTTCGCTCATCGTCATCCCTCAACTCCTCAGCTCAAGCTCCGTTTTTTCTCTCTCTCTATTGAGTAACGAGGATGTCAGGCGTATCGTTGCAGTGCGAAGATTGTGGAGCTCTTTTGAAATCCGTAGCAGAAGCTCAACAACATGCGGAGCTCACTTCTCTCTCCAGTTTCTCTGAATCTAATGAGCCTGTTCTTAATCTCATCTACTCTTCCTATGGCAAACCCTGCCGCTCCAAAACTGTAATCTCCTCTCTCTTTTCCATTGTTCATATTCAATTTGAAATTAGGGTTTTTTTATATGTTGAATTTGATTTATCAGGAGAGTGATTTCAAAGTAAACCCTAACTTTTAATTTCCCCTTCTTCTTGTTCCCGTTCTTAGGGTTTTCGTTTTTCGAAGCTCAGATTTTCTTTAAGTTTCGCCGCCATGGGAAGAAGTAAGATCTTCATTGATGCGTTATTTTTTCTGTATTAGTGTTTAGATTGTACTGTCAGTTGTCAAATTTTTTTTTGCATGTTCAATCGATTTTGTGAATTCAGTTTCTTCGTCAAATTGGGGTTAATATTCGAATTTCGTTGTTTTTTTCTGCTAGTTTTTGCTTGATTTTTTGTGTTGATATGATCATTTTGAGTGTTTGTTTGCTATGAAGTCTGTAACTTTTCCTATTTTTGTTTCGATTTGATCAATTTCTTTTTTAACAAATACTGATAATTTATGGTAACTCCGATGAAGTTGGGTTTATGTTTGTTTGATTAATTTATGAACAAATGACAATGAAATTGATGCAATTTTTATTTTTAGTTATTGTTTAAGATGTGTTGCGTATTAATCCGATTATTGTTTGATTAATTTTTATTTTTAATTATTGTTTTAATTATTGTTTGATTAATTTATTAACAAATGATAATGAAAGTCTTTGACTGATCTATAAGTTTACTGGAACGTGGAACATGGAACTCTCTAGTGGTTCCATTGGTTGAATTGTACTAGGGGTTCGGTTTATTACTCTGATTATTATGTGATAAATACCCATATAATATGATTTTTATGAATGGAACATTTTTGTTGCTTTGTTTTGCAGCTGAAGGGACCTGAAGGCGATCAGATCCTTGACACCCATGATAAGATCAGTGAAAAATTCGACTTTACTGCTCATAAAAAAGGACCTTTTAGTTTCTGCTTCACCAATAAGTCACCTTATCATGAAACCATTGATTTCGATGTACAAGTCGGACATTTTACATACTATGACCAGCATGCAAAGGATGGTTAGACAACAGCTTTCCCTATTTTAGCTTCATAAGAGGTTTCTAATATACTAATATAAGGTGAGATGGTTGTTTGTCAAATTTCGGTTCATGTTTGCAGAGCATGTGAAACCTTTGGTAGAGCAGATTGAAAATCTCAGTCAATGTCTTTACAACATTCAGTTTGAACAGCATTGGCTAGAGGCACAGACTGATCGAAAAGCACTAGGTACTTTATTAATCTCCTCTTGAGTTTAGAAATCAACCATTTCAGATGCCTTCTTGAATTTTAGAGTACTTTCTAATACCTACATTCCTTGTGGTCACTTCTACACGTCGTTGAATTCTTCTGTTAGTGGGCCTAACAATGGTCTGCCATAAGTAGTAATATCTCTAAGTGTCAGTATAAACTGTTATCGTGTTGAATGTCTCTTATCTGTATGACAATGCAGTGAATAAAGCTATGAGCAAGAGAGCAATCCATAAAGCCGTTACGGAATCATTTGCTCTAGTTGGTGCGAGCGTGTTGCAGATATACTTATTGTGGCGATTATTTGAAAGGAAGCTTGGGACTTCAAGAGTCTAAAAGATTCATCACATTAGTGATTTGCTAACATATTATAATCTTTGTGTTTCACTATTTTGGGAAATAGCTTAGTCTTGCTTTAGGATCTTTCTATTATGTTATTTTTAAATGAAGATATCAATGGATTTTCCCTTTCTTCTTCTTTTTTATTTTATTTTATTTATTTTTTTGTAACAAAGAATCTTTGAAGTATAGGTTTTTAATTGGGTGAATCAATGAAATTATTAAACTTTGCATATCAAAGAAATTAGTATAGGTTAACATCTTGGTGTTTCTCTGATTGTTATCTTTTGGTGCTCTTGAAGGTACTAATATGTTGCATAGAAACTGCTGGAAACACCATGACTCGACATAAGGCTCTAAAAGAACAATACTTATTCTGCTGCTCATGTCCTTGTTGCATTATATTAGTAAGTGCCTCAATTTATGTCATTTTGCATTTATCACTCTAAAGCTCATGGTGGAAGCTTGTTACTTTTTGCTGTTTAACATTGATCCATTGTATCATATCTAAGGGGAAAATGATCACATAGCTGGGCAAAAATTGAAATTCATACAAATGGATCGGAGGTCAATACACTACTCACCCCATATTGCTATAAATTATGAGTTTTATTTCTATAATTTGGACCAATACATGAAAGATGGGAAAGATAGAAGTCCCTTAGGCAATTTTGAAGCATTTTTATAGTAAATGGTCATATTTCATTGATTTCAATTCATAGAAACCAAAATATAAGTTAATTATGGATGTTATGTGTTTTATTTCTATAATTTGGACTAATACATGAAAGATGGGAAAGATAAAAGTTCCTAAGGCAATTTTGAAGCCTTTTTTGCTCTAAATGCTCCAAAAAGTGAGTAAATGGTCACTTTTCATTAATTTAAATTCAAAGAAACCAAAATATAAGTTAATTAAGGATGCTAAGTGTTTTATTTCTATAATTTGGACCAATAGATGAAAGATGGGAAAGATAGAAGTCCCTTAAGAAATTTAAAGCCTTTTTGGCTCTAAATGCTCTCAAAAGTGAGTAAATGGTCATATTTCATTGATTTCAATTCATAGAAACCAAAATATATGTTAATTATGGATGTTATGTGTTTTATTTCTATAATTTGGATTAATACATGAAATATGGGAAAGATAGAAGTCCCTTAGGCAATTTTGAAGCCTTTTTGGCTCTAAATGCTCCCAAAAGAGAGTAAATGCTCACTTTTCATTGATTTCAATTCAAAGAAACCAAAATATAAGTTAATTAAGGATGCTATGTGTTTCATTTCTATAATTTGGACCAATACATGAAATTAAAGAGAGGAAAGATAGAAGTCCCTTATTCAATTCTGAAGCCTTTTTTGCTCTAAATGCTCTCAAAAGTGAGTAAATGGTCATATTTCATTGATTTCAATTTATAGAAATCAAAATATAAGTTAATTAAGGATGCTATGTGTTACATTGTGTTAATTTGAACCAATACATGAAAGATGGGAAAGATAGAAGTCCCTTAAGCAATTTTGAAGCCTTTTTAGCTTTATACGCTCCCAAAAGTGAGTAAATGGTCACTTTTCATTGATTTCAATTCATAGAAACTAAAATATAAGAGAATTAAGGATGTTATGTGTTTTATTGTGTTAATTTAAACCAATACATGAAAAATGGGAAAGATAAAAGTCCCTTAGGCAAGTTTCAAGCCTTTTTGGCTCTATACGCTCACAAAAGTGAGTAAATAGTCACTTTTCATTGATTTCAATTCATAGACACCATAATATAAGTTAATTAAAGATTTTATGTTTTTTATTGTGTTAATTTAAACCAATACATGAAATATGGGAGAGATAAAAGTCCCTTAGGCAAGTTTGAAGCCTTTTTGGCTCTATACGCTCCCAAAAGTGAGTAAATAGTAACTTGTCATTGATTTCAATTTATAGAAATCAAAATATAAGTTAATTAAGTATGTAATATGTTTTTTTGTGTTAATTGGACCAATACATGAAAGATGGGAAAGATAGAAGTCCCTTAGGCAATTTTGAAGCCTTTTTGGCTCTATACGCTCCCAAAAGTGAGTAAATGGTCACTTTTAATTAAATTCAATTCATAGAAATCAAAATATAAGTTAACTAAGGATGTTATGTGTTTTATTGTGTTAATTTAAACCAATACATGAAAGATGGGAAAGATAAAAGTCCCTTAGGCATGTTTCAAGCCTTTTTGGCTCTATACGCTCCCAAAAGTGAGTAAACAGTCACTTTTCATTGATTTACATTCATATAAACCAAAATATAAGTTAATTAAGGATTTTATGTTCTTATTTTGTGTTAATTTAAACCAATACATGAAAGATGGGAAAGATAAAAGTCCCTTAGGCAAGTTTGAAGCTTTTTTGGCTCTATACGCTCCCAAAAGTGAATAAATGGTCACTTTTCATTGATTTCAATTCATAGAAACCAAAATATAAGGTAATTAAGGATGTTATGTGTTATATTGTGTTAATTTGAACAAATACTTAAAAGATGGGAAAGGTAGAAGTCCCTTAGACAATTTTGAAGCGTTTTTGGCTCTATACGCTCCCAAGAGTGAGATAGTGGTCAATTTTCATTGATTCCAATTCATAAAAACCAAAATATAAGGTAATTAAGGATGTTTAGTATTATATTGTGTTAATTTTAACCAATACATGAAAGATGGGAAAGGTAGAAGTCCCTTAGGCAATTTTGAAGCCTTTTTGGCTCTATACGCTCCCAAAAGTGAGTAAATGTTCACTTTTTATTGATTTCAACTCATAGAAATCAAAATATAAGTCAATTAAGGATGTTATGTGTTTTGTTTCTATATTATGAGTTTTATTTCTATAATTTGGTTCATCACATTTATTCTAATGATTGTTTTTATTATTGATTGTTTTAATTTTAATTTGTAACCTTCTTTCATATGTTTTTTTTCAATAGGATTTTTGTCCAAGGACCGCCCCGTATGATGTTGACGAGTTGAATGCGGTTTGAGAACAATGGGCGCAATACTTTAGAAGTAAATATTTATTGAATGCATAACTATTAGCTTAGGTAGGACAACGTAATATTTTTAGTGTTGTTGTATATGTTGGATAAATTTATACAAGTTTTTATTTGTAATGTGTTACTACTTCAGTTTTTATATTATGTCGTATTAATTTTTACGAAAGATTGTTCGGTATAATTGCTTATTGATAGGAACCGGTTTATTATAACATGTTTTAATTAATATATATTAATTATATATAAATACATGCTGTCGAAATTAAATAAAATGAAAATTTAATTTAATAATTATTTGTAACGGGCAGCAGAATTGTCAGTTACAAATAACCAGTTATTCGTAACGGACATTTTTGTTGCCCGTTACAAATAAGTGTTAAATTATATACAATAAAACTTTATTCGTAACGGACATTTAAGATGTCAGTTACGAATAATCACTTATTCGTAACGGGCGTTTTAGGTGTCCGTTACGAATAAGGACTTATTTTAATACTAAAAAGGATTTAATGTCCATTACGAATAAATCATTATTCGTAACGGACAGTGCTCGTTACGAATAGCAATGGCCATCCGTAACGGCCGCATACGTAACGGACGCTGCCCGTTACGGATGACCCGTTTTTGCCCGTTACGGATGATGTTTTTTCCACTAGTGAATGCTAATAGGGCCCAACAGCTCTAGTACTTCTGGAGAAAAAACGGAGATCTCGTTATCGAATGGAAGCGTGACCGAAGTAAACTCCAATCCCGTGATGAGACTGAAGTCAGTAGGGGTAACAGTCATCTCACCCTAGGGAAAATGGAATGTGTTGGTGGTGTCCTAGAAGAACTCCACCAAAGTTTGAACTACGTAGTGGCTCTGTCCGAAAGAATACATAGCCCGGGTGGCTCACAATAAAGGAGTCAAGCCACAAGACTCCCACATGAGGCGCGGACCGTTATAGTTGCGAAAATAAGTGTCGTACAAGGATCCAATGGTCGTGTTGCAAGAACCATGGCTACAACTCTCTCGCTGAAAATCCCTCGCCGAACGCGCTCCGAAATGTGAAACTCGGGCGCAAAATATAGAATGCGTTCGTCCCACTATGGGAACCTCCATAGGGAAGAAGAGGTCCCTACGCCTGCATTAACGAGATCGTCCTCCCGATGAGCCTCCTTAGAACGAGAACTGAAACCTCGTCGTCTAGCCAAGCTATATTATGCAAAATAACAGAAAATTAAGGTTCTATAGTATCTAAGATTCCCCTAGCCGCATGATACTATGTTCGCAAAAAAACAGAGTACGTAGTATTAAAACAGAGTATAATTTCAATTCAAGCATAAATAGCACTTTTCAACAATCAAACAAATTCTTGCAATACTATGTTAAATATTGTGACAACTTGGACAAGAATGGCTAACAAAAATACGAAGAACAAGTCACATTGTTCTCACGAACTCAGGGGGGTTCAACAATGGCAATTTGCTCATTTCTTCACCAAATTGAGTAAAACAAGCCTCAAAATGCTCTAAAGGTAATATATAAACATAATCGAGCAATTTCAAGGCATAAAATTCAACAAACGGAGCGAATTAAGCACAATTAGGTTCGATTTTTTTTGACAACCCGCGCATGAACATGTTCAAAATCAACAAAAACCGAGATAAGTTTGAGAAAAAATTACATGGATCGGGAAACTAGATGAAATAAGCTATGATTTGCAAGAGGTTTAAGCGAATTTGGTGGACAAACGAGCAAGAACGAGTGAATTTAAGTCTTCGAGCAAAAACACGAACACTATCAACAGCCACGACCAAATGAGGAAAAGGGGTTTTATTTCGGAAAACCCGACATCAGCGCTAGACGACAAGTTTGTTGCCAGGCGCTGACCTCTATCGCCGGGCGACAGAGAAAAATCTTGGCGACGGCGCTGACCTCTATCGCCTGGCGACAGGATGTGTGGCTGCCATAAATGACTATGCGGACCTTATACAACAATTTTGGGTTCCATGGTGCGCCAGTAAGCCCCTATAAGAAATTTGACATGGTTTTGGAATGGATTCCCTCTCCGAGCGGAATCCATCGACTCGATTACAATCACAGTAAGTGATTGACATGATAAATGATCGTCTCACTTAGCTTAAAGCGCCTAAACATTTGCTCATCGCAAATGCACTGACGTAATGGTTCACAAGCAGCAAAATGCGCCGACTCGCACAACAGTAATTTCAGCAAATATCACAGCAGCAAAGTTCAAGCGAGCATTGAGGATCAACAAGCGGTGGTCTTTGGTAATTTTCTTCGGAATATTATCACAACAAAATTGAGGATTGTTATAAGCAGAATGGTCTTCAACGACATTCCCTAGCTTGCAGAAAGTTATCACAAACAACTAAAGATGGCTGTAAGTGGAGTTATCTTCGACGACGCTCCCTAGCTTGCAGAGAGTTGTCACAAACAATGAAGGATGGCTTCAAGCTGAGTTATCTTCGATCATATTTACTAGAATGTGGAAGATGATCACAAAAACGGTAGAAGATTGCTATAAGCGGAGCAATCTTCGATGGTGTTCCCTAGTTTACAGAGAACTATCACAATGAAAATTAAAGACAGCTACAAGCAGAGCAGTCTTCAGGCGATATCCCCTAGCTTGAGGAAGATTGTCAAAGAAAATCGGTTCCTCCATACACATGTGCTCGACAGTGCAAGATATGCGTTTCTTAATTCCTTTATCTGTTCAACTAACGCTAGTTTGCAGGTATCGGCGTTACAAGAATGATTTAGGATTGCAAAACGTTCTGAATCACTCTCTGTCCCTATCGTTACTTTGACTTTTGTTTTCGAAACTTGCATTTCTACAAACTTAGTCAAACTGGGGGCTTTTGTAGACACCCAAATGTGTCTCCCCAAAACCAAACCCAGTGATGAATTTCTTTCAAATCATTTGATTATCGAACGCAGTGAAAGTGTGAAAAGTCTAGTGGTGAGGATGTTTTTATTAAAATATTTCTCTTTCTATTTTCAAAAATATTTCTTTTCTTACTCTATTTATGAAAATATCAAGTCCAGTTTTAGTTCGGTCCATGATAAGGGTCCAATAAAAGTATAGTTGGATTGGGCTCGAAAAGAGCTTTCTGACGATATATTATAAGCCCAACTCTGATGAATAATGAGGAAGTTATGGATTAAAATAAATTAGGCCCAATGATTTTACATGTGGCCCAATGATCTAGAGGAGGACCTATTAATTATTATTCCTAAAGTAATTAGGATTGATTTTAATTTTCTAGGCATATCTAGATGGTTCTTTTTAATTCTAATAAGATTAGGATTGATAATTGTATTTTTTTAAAGATGTTTTATTTTAAATAAAATATATTATTTGAACCAAATATGATTTTAATCTCCTTAACGTGGAATTACCTGTTTAACAGGTTTAAGGACATGATTCCGCGTACAAAAGCGCGTTGTACTTTTGAATCAGCGCGAGACAACAGAGCTGTCGCCTGGCATTAAAAGCTGTCGCCTGGCGTTAAAAGCTGTCGCCTGGCGCTACCCTTGTCGTTTGGCGCTAACTCCTGTTGTTGGCGACAGGAGGTATTTTATTCCGAATATGACTTGCTTTGATCATGTGATAAGTTTTTCTATAAATTGGGGTCGTATCTCCCCGTTTTTAATAATTCACAATCATCATTCACAATCATCATCTCTCTCTCTCTCTAAAAGCTAGAAGATTTCTCACTCTATTCTTTTTCTAAAAATTCCCTCTCTCAAAATTCCTCATTCAATAGTTCTAGACACACCTAGCCAAGTTCGAAGTTGCCTTCGTCCTAGACGTGAAAGGTTTGATATTTCTGAGGGTTTGGTCCCAAATCCGTATTTAAATTATGTAAATGTTTATTATTTTCCTTGAAGTTACTAACATATATATTTTGTTATTAGAAGAGGTACAAGGTATCGAAGTAAGTACTTGTAGGGAATATTTCAAGCATTACCCCAAAGTTGAACCCCACTGTGATCATACACTTAAGCATGGTGGCGTCCAAAGGGAAGGAAGCTAGTATAAAAGAGTCGCCAACAAGTTTTAGGAACTTGTAAACCATTCACAGGGTGAAGGTTACTCCCTTTGACGATGCAGGAGATTGTCAACTCCAATAGGTCTGGAACCATGACTGGAAGTTCTGGGATGAAGGTACAAATCCAATCTAAAAGAGAAAGAACCTGCCCTAATAATAAGCCTCTACTTTATTCTTCTAGTATTCATGTGTGCTTTCTGACTAACATGCAATCAATAGGTTAACGCTAAACTTGTTTAATCTATGTTGGTTGAATATTAATGCACAAACAAAACTATTATTGGCGATCACTTGAATTATAATCATATTAACCCTAAACAAGATTATTAAATATCTTATTAAGCGTGATTACAAGCACAAATTTCGTTTAAACATGCATAAAAAGGCGTGATCAAGCAATAACAATAAATGCGGAATTTTGTTTGAGAAAAGCTAGTTTAGAAAAGAGAGAGAGTATCAGGAATTTCTTGATGAGAGTTGATGATTGAAAAAGGGGAGATACGACCTCTATCCCTAACCCTTTAAAAAGTGGGAACTTCTCCAACATGAAAGGAATAGTGTTATGAGTCTAAAGTCAATGAAATTAACTATTCATAACTTGCAAAATTGCTAGAGTTTGACAATTTTGCATTTGGGTGCAATTTCATTTAATTTGTGGAGTCACCAAATTATACTTTTTCCTTAATTTCCTCCCTTCCATTCATTTCTGTTCTTCTTTCACGCTCTTCCATTCTGCTTTTGAATAAAAAAAAAAGCATTATCTATCTCTCTCCCCCACTGTCTATCTCTCCACCATTGAAGTTGTACTCTGAGCCTTCTCTACTCCACCATTGACGCAAATTCTGCGGTAAGATGTTTATCAAGTTATGAAATTATAAGTTTGAGCTATTAAAATGCAATTAAATTAAGATAGAATCTGCAATAGCATATTTATAACCTTCCTGTTGTCCTGCATCGCACTAGACGAGGCTCTAAAACTTGCGTTTCATTAACGCTTTTTTCAAACTTCCAACATCCCCTGAATCTCGGTTTTGCTGCTAGCTACAAACCTTACCTCCATTAACAATGGTATGTCCAAATTCTCTCTCCTCTTCCTCTTTCTTTTCTATATTTAGGGTTTTACTCTGCAATTCTTGGCCAAAACATGTTAGATTACCTCTTGTTTTTGTTTTTGTTTATTTTGATTTTAATTTTTACTCATTGTTGGTGTAAATATATGTGTATGTTTGCTAATTTTGCTGGAATCTGGTTCAATTTAAGTGTTTCATGTTAATTTATGATTATGGTTTTGAATTTAAGGGTGTGTTTTTAATTTGAAATTTTGGGATTATGAGTGTAAATTGGGAATTTTTCATGAAATTCTAGGGTTATAATGACGGAATATACATGTTTGTGGTATTTGTTTGGATGCTGAGGGTTTTATATTTATAGGCGGATCCTAAATTGGATGCCATTAGACAAAGAAGAATGCTGGAGTTGATGGCACAACGTGGCGGAGGTGGTTCGGTATTAACTCGATCAATTGTGTTGATTTGTTCTCTAGATTTTTCAAGCTTTTGTGTGATTTATTTGTTATTGCATCCTGTATAGAATTTTACTGACTGTATCCCTCATTCAATTAGGGAAGTCAGCAGAACCCTGAACAATAGAAGGCTCAAGAAGAGGAAAAAATGTATGATTAATTTGAGAGTTAATGTGTGTTTGATGTGTTTTTCTAATTTGTGCTAAATTTCTTAGTTTGTTTGGCATTATGAAATGAAGGGAAGCTAAAGAATGAAGGCAGATGATGCTTGCTCAGATTCTTTCCAGTGAAGCACGCGAAAGACGTAAGCTTAGATAACAAATTAATATGATGTTACTTATTTTGCATTTGGGTGCAATTTCATTTAATTTGTTGAGTCACCGAATTATACTTTTTCCCTAATTTCCTCCATTCCATTCATTTCCCTTCTTCTTTCACGCTCTTCCATTCTGCTTTTGATTGAAAAAAAAAAGCATTCTCTATCTCTCTCCTCCCACTCTCTATATCTCCACCATTGAATTTGTACTCTGAGCCTTCTCTACTCCACCATTGACACAAATTCTGCGGTAAGATGTTTCTCAAGTTATGAAATTATAAGTTTGAGCTATTCAAATGCAACTAAATTAAGATTTGTATTGTGGAATTTCAGCTATTTTTTATCACTCACCAAATATCAATTCTACAATAGAGTTCATTCTTAATATCATTTTAATTTTAGTTTGTGTTTTTTGTCTTTTGCCTAGGATGATGATGCTTCTGTCCGAGTTTCGATCTCTTCTGTTCCGGTTAGGGCTTTTGATTGTCTTTTGATTATTTTTGTATTATTTGAATTCGATTTTGTGATTTTTAAGTGTTGCTTGGATCAGATTTTTTATTTTGTTGTTTTATGAAATGTAGGACGTTGGAGGAAAATCTAGAGATTCTGAAGTTTTCTATGGTTGTAGCAATGGCAGCAGTAATTTCATGAGTATGTGTTCTTTTTCCTAGCTTCTTATTTCAATTCTTTTTATTTCATGCCGATAAATTCAGTTTCTATTGATGAGTCTATTTTATATATATTTTATTCCCCGTCCCACGGTCATATTTGTGCTTTTTTGAGCTATGCGGAGCTATTTTTATTATTAATATATGTTTTCTAGTGTTTTTGTAGAGTTGGTATTATTTTGTAGGAATTTGCATAATTATGTCAATTCCCAAGCTTATTGAGCCATTACAAAGACATTGGAGTTTGATCATATTTTATGACCGCATATTTTAAGCCCAAGGTCGAGTCCGATAACCGAGAGCAAATTTATTTGGTTCGGTGATTAAGGGCTCGATACATGAGAAGGTCCGAGATTTCACAAGTTACTATCACAGACCAATTAAGGAAGGAAATTGGGCCAAAAGCGAAGGGGCCTGAGCTGGCAAATCCAAGCAAGGAAGAAAGAGGTTGCTGGGCGTGAAGACTACCGGGCCTGCAAATTCCTTGGGCTTTACTCTAGTTAATTCGCTGATGTGGGTTTCTGACTTCTAGGGGCCTTTGCTCCAATTTCACGCAACGTTAATGATTAGCCTTGGAGGAATTAGAGTTTGATTGGGAAACAAACTCCTTTTCCTTTGGTTTCAAAAACAAAAAAAAAAAAACTCCTTTTCCTTTAAAAGGATGGAGTTAGTTACGGATGAGTAGTTTTGAGTTTTAGCTTTTTAGTTACTTTAATTTTAGTCTTAGTTTTAATTATAGTTTATTTTTTTCCGTAACTTGCTTTAGTTAGCCTTTTAATTTGCATGCTGAGGATTTTAGTTTAGTAATTTTATTCGCTTCGTCAATTTTGTTCCTTTATTAGACTTCGTTTTAGTTTAGCTTGTGATTTAAATTTACTTGCTTTCTTGTTTTGTTATTATTAAAATTAATTTGCTTATCGTTATTTTCTTAATTTTGTATTTCATATTATTGTTTTTATTATGCTTAATTTAATTGCTTTGTTTAGTTTAGTTTTAATTATGTGTGAGTAGTTTTCTTGCTAGGGTTTGTGGGGATCCATAAATAATGTGAAGGGGTAATTTATTGTTGTTAATTATCAATGCTAGATTAATTTCCTATTGATTGATTTAATGCCCTGTGACTAGATTAGGCCTGAACCGGTGCCATATAGGGGGTGCCTATTACTATTTTTCTACTATGCGCATGAGTTTAACAATATTGATTCAAGATTCGAGAGATGAGAATTGATGTTTAGGTCTAGTTTCAATAGGCAGGTTAATTTATAAATGGTTAAGTCGAGATTCGAGAGATGAGATTTAATACCGGTAGATTAATTCTGTGATTGTAATACGTAGCGAAAACCCTTTATGATCTGATTAATTGATGCATTGATGTTTGATTATTATGTTTTACCCTGCAATATTATTTATTCGTGACCCTATGCCCTAGGTCTTTTATTCATTGTTTCTCCTCCTACTTTTATTCTTTTCCACTTTTACTCTTAGTAGTTTAATTTCCCTTCGATAATAATAATTTGTTACTCTATAATCTAGATTATATTAATTAATTAGGAATAAAAAGACTCGTTTCCCAGTGGATTCGACCCTACTTCCCTATCTATTTTATTTAGTGGTTTAGGAATTACTTTTGATTAGGTGATACGACTTCAACCTGTCAAAATTTGGCGCCGTTGCCGGGGAGACGGTTTTATTTTTATTTCTGATTAATTTTTTAGTGTAGATTATTATTTTTATTATTTTTATTTATTTTTTTCGTCTCATAGAACGTAAGTTCTTTGGGACAGTTTCTCATATTTATTTGTTTAGTACAGATCAAGAATCAGAGATGACTACACCACCACCACCTCCTCCTGTTCGCAAGCTTAGCGATTACTCGCAGCTGAAGCTCACAGATTTCCCGCACCTTACTCCCACTCCGGCTCTAGATGGAGTTCAATTTGAGATCAAACCCCAATTTATCACTATGATAGAGAGGAAGCAATTCAGTGGAGCTAAGGGTGAAGATCCTAATCTTCACGTTGCAGATTTCTGCCAGTATTGCAACACCATTAAACAAGCCGGGGTCACGCAGGACCAAACTAAGGAGATTCTTTTTCCCTTTTCATTATGTGGAAAAGCTAAATTATGGTTTAATGGTTTGAATAGAACTGCACTTGGTAATACTGACTGGGAAACTCTTGCCTTGAATTTTTATAATAAATATTACCCTGTAGAGAGAACAGCTGTACTAAGGAGTGCTATTCAGAACTTTGCCCAAGAGGCCGATGAAACTCTATATGAGGCTTGGGAGAGGTTCAAGGATCTACAGAGAGAATGCCCCCACCATAATCTGGCACAATGGCAGTTGATCCAAGTCTTTTACAATGGACTTGGAAATTCATCTAGGTCAATTCTAGATTCTGCAGCTAGTGGGAGATTAATGAATCTTAATGTGGAAGATGCAGGACAGGTTGTTGAAGATATGGCTATTCATAATTCCCAATATGGGAATCCCAGAGGGTTTGCAAACAAGGGAAAACACCAAGTCGATTCTATATCCTTTTTGCAGACATAATTGACTTCTATTAGCCAGAAACTAGACAATATTAATAATTCTAATTCATCTTCCGTTGCTAATGTTTCTGCTATTGGTACTAACTATACAATATTTTGTGAAAATTGTGGTCTTGCAGGTTATTGGGCACATGACTGTAGGAGTTCAATTGAGAAGATTAATGCTTTTCAAACCTATAAGCAAATTAGTCCATACTCTAACACCTACAATACAGGGTTGAAAAATAACCAAAATATGTCATACAATAGTACGAATGTGCTTAACTCTCCACCACAGGTACAACAACCCCAACAGAGGTACTACCAACCTCCACATCACAGACCACAACAGATTGTTACTCCTCCATTTGATTCTGGCCTATCAGAAATCAAAACGATGTTAGCCAATATGCAGAAGCAGATGTAGAGTAGAGATGCGCAAATTGACTCATTAATAGCACATAATAAAATAATAGATACTCAGATTGCGCAACTTTCCTTTACTCTGCAAACTCGCCAGCAGGGAGCCTACCATCACAACCAGTAGAAACAACAGAATGCACAAATTCAATTACTCTGAGGAGTGGTTCACACTATGATGGGCCTCCTATGCCAAAAAATGATGAATCTGCTACAACAAAAATTGTTAATTGTGATTCTATTAAACCAAACAATGTTATTACTAGCCATGTAGGGCTACAGGGTAAAACTAACTTTTCTGATAATTCTTTGCTAGAGAGCGCGACAGCAAAACTGCTCAACTTTGACAGGCCATAAGTTTTGCATTTCTAAACGAAATTTTACGTGTGACCTATCATTGGAAAGATCTTCAAGTCTAATTTCTAATGCAATTGAAATCACTGAATTATAATTTGTATAAAAAACGTTATGAGCAAAATATTGAACATGACTCGTTTTTGCCTCTTCTCTTACTAACACTTTGTTTATTTTTTGTCCAAAATCGTACCAAGGTGATGCATTGCAATGTTTGGGACGGTGGTGGATACGAGTTCGATGATGAGGGGTAGTCACTTGGATTACTAGCTTCCCTTTAAGCTAATGAAGACATTGTCTAATTTAGCTTGGGGGGATTTCTTGTATATATAGGTACTCTTTCTTTCCCTTTTCTTTTTATTTTTCTTTGGTGTGCTTAGTTTAGTTTTTAACGCTTTCTTAGCATAGATTTAATTGTTTTCTAGTGTAGTTTTATTGCTTTCCTATATGAAAAATACAAAAAAATTGAAAAATAAAAAAATCCAAAAATACGTTCCAATGAATTATGAATCATGTTTCCCTGTGCCCCTTAATTAAAATTTTTCAAAATTGTTTTGATTCTTGGTTATTGATGATAAATATTGTGGATTAGTTGATCATGATTTGATGTTTGATTGCCTTGGAACCTTAACATGCGTCAATTTTGTCCAACTACTTGTGAATATAGTGCTTAACTAGTTCATTTGGTTAGGAATGAGTGTTAGTTCCTTGTATGTCAATGAATTTGAGTATTGGTTTGCAACTATGAGTAATGTTTGTATGATTCACTATTATGCACATTGTGGAGGACGAAGGCATTTGTTCTTTTAGGTGGCCTTTAGATGATTTAGATACATTTGTTCCCTTTTTGCTTCTCATGTTGTTGCTTATGTCCTTTTGTTGTTTATTAGCCACATTACGAGCCATATTTGCCCCATTGGTTACTAGTCCCAAGCTTGACTTGGGGGAGCTATTAGTGAGTGAGGTGGGGGAGTTTGTAGTGTGTATATTATTTGCACAATTTGGGTGGGTTTTGAGAAGTAATTTGTTCTTAATTATATTTTTGTTTTGATGAGTTTAGAAGTTGAATATCCTTGGAAAAATAAAAGTGTGATGGAAAAAAAAAAGAAGTTCAAGAAAAAAGTGAGAAATATGTTGAAAAAAAAAGTGAGTTTCAATGAAAATCAGAGTTTGGAAAATAAAGTTTGTTATTCACTCAAGTTCTATATTATTATATTTTTATGAGTGATTTATTGTAAGTGTTGAAAAATATTGTTATTATTGGTTGGTTTGTTTGGTGAATTTTTGCTGGAGTTGAGTATGTTGGAGATGATTAGTCATTATTTATTTTTGACTTTGGTTTTATTAGGATTTGGCTCCCTTTAAGCATGGCTTTTCTCTCACATTTCCCAAATATTTCCTATCCTTTACCCTAGCCTTACATTACAAGCTTAAAAGACCTTCTGACCGTGTGCATAGAGTTGTATGAATGTGAAATTAGTTTTTTTTTTTTATCAATGCAAAGAATGATTTGATATATTTCGAGTCAACTACTAGGTTGAGTGTATGTCTCTTATATACACGAGTGCGTGAGTTGGGAGGGCATTGTTCACATATAAAGGGTGGTTGGAGAGCGAACGAGTACATCTTTTACTCGCCACATAAATGAAAGTCGAGTGTGTGAGCACTAGTCTTGAATTCTATATGCTCTTGTGGTTTGCTCTATTTGACAATTGCTAGGGAAGATTGGTGGTTGGATGGGTTTGATTACTTGACTTTGATACACGTTTGTCAGATTTACCCTGAATTATATTTATTGATTTAAATTATTTTTGGGGTGAAGTATTGATTTATTTATTCATTGCTTTGCTTAGGGACAAGCAAAGGTTTGGCTTGGTGGAGTTTAATGAGTCTATTATATATTATATATATATGTATATATATATATATATATATATATATATATATATATATATATATATATATATATATATATTTTATTCCCCGTCCCACGGTCATATTTGTGCTTTTTTGAGCTCTGCGGAGCTATTTTTATTATTAATATATGTTTTCTAGTGTTTTTGTAGAGTTGGTATTATTTTGTAGGAATTTGCAGAATTATGTCAATTCCCGAGCTTATTGAGCCATTACAAAGACATTGGAGTTTGATCATATTTTATGACCGCATATTTTAAGCCCAAGGTCGAGCTAATTAAATTTGGTTCGGTGATTAAGGGCTCGATACATGAGAAGGTCCGAGATTTCACAAGTTATTATCACAGACCAATTAAGGAACGAAATTGGGCCAAAAGCGAAGGGGCCTGAGCTGGCAAATCCATGCAAGGAAGAAAGAGGTTGCTGGGCGTGAAGACTACTGGGCCTGCAAATTCCTTGGGCTTTGATCGAGGTTAAGAGTAGGTCGTTGGGACTACTAACCCTAACCAAATTAGAAATTTATAATACCTAAACTTACACTAAACTTGACGCGGGTGCATGGAACTTAGTGGAATAAGTGGAAGACATGCCACGTGTCATGACACGAAGTAGGGCCAAGCTCCTTGGAGGTCACCTTTCGGGGCTAACCATCATCACACTTGAAGAAAAGAAGCTTATCAATATATGATGCAGCTACTTCATTCAGCCATATCTCCTTCGTTACAAGGAATTTTTAGGTGATTCAAGTTGGAGGTGAAAGTAGAGTTCAAGAGCTTTCCAACGACTGGTCACATGCGAAATTTGAGCGAGAAACGAAGAAGTTATGAACGTTTGAAGTTGAGCTGTCCAGAAGCAGGAAAGTTCGGCCGAACCTACACTGTGGTTCGCCCGAACTCCCAGGCAGTTCAGAGCTGATTTTTGCATCTTTGCAGGAGTGGCCGAACTCAAAATGTTCGACCGAACCTACCCACAAGTTCAACCGAACTTACCCAGAGTTCGGCCGAACCTTTTCCCGTTTTTCTGCCAGTTTGTGCGAACTATTTAAGTTGTTTTAAGACGTTTTTGCAAATTAATTTTTGTTGAACTTTGTAATCAAGAGACTTTCACTCTCTACCATAATCTTTGTGATTATCTTGCTTTCTTTGTGATTGCATCTCTTGTAATCTTTGTGGTTACACCTTAATCTTAGCTTTACTTGGTGTTGGCTTTGATTAAGACCCCTATTTCATCTATCTTTGTGAATTTGAGATAGGTTATCTTGGTTTGTTGGTTTGAACTTGTTGTTACTTGATTTCTCCTCCCTTTTACTTGTCTTTCTTTGGTTATTTCATATCATTTGGTATCAAGAGCCTAGGTTATTAGCCTAGAAAGATCCTACCTTTTTTATTTTTCTCTTTCCCCCTCTCAAAAGATCTCATCTTTTCCCACAAAAATTTGAAATTTCCCTCAAAAATACAAGTTTTCTATCTTCAAACATGGGTGATAGATACTATTATGAAGATGATGAAGGTTACAATGAAAACTCTAGATTGGATGCTCTAGAAAGGAAGTTTGATAGACTTCTTGAGGTCTTGGAGAATAGAAGAAGTCCTAGAAGGAGGAGGAGCCCTAGTGAAGAAGATGACTCTCACTCTCCTCACCGGAGAAGGGAACACCGCCAACGACACCATGAGGACAACCGTGACCGAGACATCAAATTGGAATTTCCGGACTTTGAAGGTAATCTTGATCCCAATGAATTGCTTGATTGGGTTAGAAGTATGGAGAATGTGTTTGAATATAAGGGTTATAATGATGAAAAACGTTTCAAATTGGCCATCCTTAAACTCAAAAAACATGCTTCTTTGTGGTATGAGAACTTTAAGAATCGTAGGAAGAAAGATGGAAAATAAAAAATCACTTCTTGGGAGAAATTGAAGAAACATATGAACAAGGCTTTTGTGCCTAGAGATTATTTGCAAGATGCTTATCTTAAATTGAACTCTCTTAAGCAAGGAACTATGTCGGTAGAGAAGTATACTAGGGAGTTTGAAAAACTTTCTATCATGAGTGGAGTTGAGGAAGCACCGGAGCATAAGATTGCTAGGTATATTGGTGGTCTTGAAAGAAAGCTTGGGAAAAAGGTTGATGTGCATGCCCATGGAAGTTTTGATCAAGTGGTGCAAGTGGCTTTGAAGTTTGAGAAGTATGACAAGGTGAGTAGTGCTAGTGGGTATCCTAAGCCTACCTTCAAGAATTCTTTTGCTCCAAAGGGTGAGACAAGCAAGCCCATTGTCAAAGATGACAAAGGCAAGGCTCCCATGCATTTTCCTAACAAAGATGATCACAACAAGATGGGAAATCGAAAGACTTGCTACAAGTGTAGAGGCTATGGACATTTTGCTAATGAGTGTCCAAATAGTAGAGCTATGATGATTCGTGAAATGGATGATGATGAGTACGAAGTTGAGAAGAGGGATTTTGGTGACCCTATATATGATGAGGAGGATGAAATTGTAGTTGACGCCGATGAGGGTCAAATCCTTGTAGTGAGGAGAGCACTTCACTCCATTTCCACCCCTTTAGCGGAAGATCAAAGGGAAAACATCTTCCAAACTCGATGCACCATCAAGGATCGGGTTTGCAATCTTATCATCGATAGTGGCTCTTGCACTAATGTGGCTTCAACAACATTGGTGAGCAAGCTCAATCTTGAAACTACCGATCATCCTACTCCCTACAAGCTTCAATGGCTTAACAATCACAATGAGGTGAAGGTAACGAAACAAACTCTTCTTTCTTTCTCAATTGGCAAGTTATATAAGGATGAGGTGCTTTGTGATGTATTGCCTATGGATGCTTGTCATGTATTGCTTGGTAGACCTTGGCAATTTGATAGAGATGTGATGCATGATGGAAGAAAGAACACTTATTCATTCATGATGGATAAGAAAAAGATTGTACTCAACCCCTTGTCCCCCACCATCAAACACAAAGAACCCTTGGGTACGGGAAACACAATCAAAGAGAACCTTCTCATTGGGGAAAATGAGATGGGAAAGGAGATAAATCAAGGACACATTGTCTTTATTTGTCTTCTTAGGGAAACACAAGAGAGTGAGCGAGAGAACCCAATCCACCCCCTTGTCAAGGAAGTATTGGTTGAGTACCATGACGTTTTCCCCGATGATCTCCCACCCGGTTTGCCACCTATTAGGGGAATTGAACATCAAATAGATCTTATTCCTGGATCACAACTCCCTAATAGACCGACTTATAGGTGTACCGCCGATTAAGCAAGAGAGCTTCAAAGACAAGTTGGTGAGTTGATTGAAAGAGGATTTGTAAGGGAATCCCTTAGCCCTTGTTCGGTTCCGGCTGTTTTGGTTCTGAAAAAGGATGGTACATGGAGGATGTGTGTGGATAGTAGGGCCATCAATAACAACACCATCAAGTATCGCTTCCCTATTCCCCGACTTGATGATATGCTTGATGAGTTACATGGTTCCAAGGTGTTTTCGAAGATTAACTTGAGGATGGGGTACCATCAAATTCGTATGCGTGAAGGAGATGAGTGGAAGACCGCTTTCAAGACAAAGCAAGGCTTGTATGAGTGGCTAGTTATGCCATTTGGGCTCTCTAATGCTCCTAGCACTTTCATGAGGCTCGTGAATGAGGTACTTCGCCCATTCATTGGTAAATTTGTTGTTGTTTATTTTGATGACATACTTGTTTATAGCAAATGTGAACTTGATCATGCTAAACATTTGAGACAAGTATTTGAAACATTGAGAAGTAGGCGGCTTTTTGCCAAGTTGGAAAAATGTACTTTTATGGTGGATAGTATTGTTTTTCTTGGTTATGTGATTTCAAATGTAGGGATCTCAATGGACCCTAGTAAAGTGGAGGCCATTCAATCTTGGCCTACTCCTACTACTCTCACTCAAGTTAGGAGTTTCCATGGTCTAGCTTCCTTCTATCGAAGGTTTGTGAAGAATTTTAGCACTATTTTGGCCCCGGTGACCGAATGCATGAAGAAGGGTACTTTTGAGTGGACACCATCGGCTCAAAGGGATTTTGAGAACCTCAAGAAGAAGTTGTGTGAGGCTCCAATCTTAGCTCTTCCGAATTTTGATCAACCCTTTGAAGTTGAATGTGATGCTAGTGGGGTTGGAGTTGGAGCGGTTCTTGTGCAAGGAGGGAGGCCGGTTTCCTATTTTAGTGAGAAGCTTGGTGGAGCAAGAATGAGATATAGTACCTATGACAAGGAGTTCTATGCTATTGTAAGGGCTCTTGATCATTGGTCACATTACTTGAGGCCTAGACCATTTGTACTACACTTCGATCATGAATCTCTCAAGTACATCAATGGTTCTCATAAACTCAATGCAAGGCATGCCAAATGGGTTGAATTCCTCCAATCATTCAATTTCTCTTCTAAGTACAAGGAAGGGAAGAGCAATGTTGTTGCCGATGCTCTTTCTAGGAGACATTGTATGATCATTGTTCTTGATGCGAAGTTTTTAGGGTTTGAGTTGCTTAAAGAGTTGTATCACGATGATGAGGATTTTGGTGGGTTGATGAAGAAGTGTGACGAAGGGGTCGATGGCTCTTTCATGGTGCAAGAGGGTTTCCTTTTCAAGGGAAACAAGCTTTGTGTTCCGAAATGCTCTCATCGACGGTTGCTTGTTAAAGAAGCTCATCAAGGAGGGCTAGCCGGCCACTTTGGGGTTGCGAAAACATATGACATTCTTCGAGAGCATTTTTATTGGCCCAAGATGTGCAAGATGTGATAGCTCGCACTCAAAGGCAAAATGATTCCGTGTTTGTTGTGGTTGATCGTTTTAGCAAGATGGCTCACTTCATTCCTTGCCATAAGACCGATGACGCTTCTCATGTGGCTACCTTGTTCTTTAGAGAAGTGGTGAAGCTTCATGGCATTCCAAAAAGTATTGTGTCGGACCGTGATCCTAAGTTCTTGAGCTACTTTTGGAAGACTTTGTGGAAATTAGTGGGAACCAAGCTCTTGTTTAGTACCTCTAGTCACCCTCAAACCGATGGCCAAACCGAGGTGACTAATCGTACCATGTCCACCGTTCTCCGAGCTATCATTAGCAAACACATGAAAGATTGGGATCTTAAGCTACCTCAAGTTGAATTTGCTTACAACCGCTCTCATTGCATAGCTACCGGGAAAACACCATTTGAAGTAGTGTATGGTTTTAATCCCCGCCTACCACTTGACTTGTTGCCTAGTATCCCTCAAGAGGAGTTGAGCTTTGAGGCAAAAGATAGAGTTGAAACGATGAAAAGGCTTCATGAAGATGTCAAGAAGAGAATTGAGAAGACAAATGAGAGTTACAAGGCAAGGGCAAACAAATTCAAAAAGCCAAGGGAATTCAATGTAGGTGATCTTGTGTGGCTCCATCTTCGGAAGGAAAGATTCCCGGCTAAGAGAAAGAACAAGCTCATGCCAAGATCCGAAGGCCCCTTTGAAGTTGTTGAAAGAGTTGGACCTAATGCTTATAAGCTCAAACTACCAGGAGACTTTGGTGTTCATGCTACCTTTAATGTTGGTGATCTTGCTCCTTTTCTCTTTGAAGATGATATTGGTGATGATGATCCGGAATTGAGGGCAATTCCTTTTGAAGAGGAGGGGTTTGACGCGGGTGCATGGAACTTAGTGGAAGAAGTGGAAGACATGCCACGTGTCATGACACGAAGTAGGGCCAAGCTCCTTGGAGGTCACCTTTCGGGGCTAACCATCATCACACTTGAAGAAAAGAAGCTTATCAATATATGATGCAGCTACTTCATTCAGCCATATCTCCTTCGTTACAAGGAATTTTTAGGTGATTCAAGTTGGAGGTAAAAGTAGAGTTCAAGAGCTTTCCAACGATTGGTCACATGAGAAATTTGAGCGAGAAACGAAGAAGTTATGAACATTTGAAGTTGAGTTGTCTAGAAGCAGGAAAGTTCGGCCGAACCTACACTGTGGTTCGCCCGAACTCCCAGGCAGTTCAGAGCTGATTTTTGCATCTTTGCAGGAGTGGTCGAACTCAAAAAGTTCGACCGAACCTACCCACAATTTCGACCGAACTTACCCAGAGTTCGGCCGAACCTTTTCCCGTTTTTCTGCCAGTTTGTGCGAACTATTTAAGTTGTTTTAAGACGTTTTTGCAAATTAATTTTTGTTGAACTTTGTAATCAAGAGACTTTCACTCTCTACCATAATCTTTGTGATTATCTTGCTTTCTTTGTGATTGCATCTCTTGTAATCTTTGTGGTTACACCTTAATCTTAGCTTTACTTGGTGTTGGCTTTGATTAAGACCCCTATTTCATCTATCTTTGTGAATTTGAGATAGGTTATCTTGGTTTGTTGGTTTGAACTTGTTGTTACTTGATTTCTCCTCCCTTTTACTTGTCTTTCCTTGGTTATTTCATATCAAAACTAGTTAGTGGGAAGTAAAGGGTCGAACCCAAAAGGACTAAGTGTATCAATTTGTGGTAATTAGACTACTAGGAAAGCTTGTGTGATAGAGAGAGGTTCAACTAAACACAACTAAGAACAAATAACTAAAACTAGGGAAAGTGGAATCCAATTACATCAATACATTCAATAACATCATACAATTAGATGGAAATGACCTTGATTAGGAACAATCCACACATTTAACTCACTCTCGCACAATTAAGCATGTTAATTATCCTACTAAACTAATTCACTCTCGTGCAACTAGCCTAGCAAAGGTATGGAAGAAATTAGGGCTCTCAACCAACTCACTCTCGCACAATCGATTGAAAGAACAATTAAGAACATAGAATCAATTAGGTATAAAGATTCTAATCCATAAAGCATCATCCATACACAATAATCAAGAAACAATTCCATACTAATCACAATCAATCATTCAATTTATTAACATAACCTTCATCCATTTCCCTAGAACAAAATCTAAGCTAACATAATGAAGAAAGACATGGAAAACAAGGTAAAATAAGAATAAAAATAAGATTAAACAAATAAACTAATTAATCTACTCAAATCAATAAACAAAAAGCAAAAACTAAGAATTAAGCAAGAAATAAAGATGAGAGAAAGTTAGAAAATGCTCATTGAATAGATGAGAAGAAGTTCCACAAAGTTGCTTCTTCAACCTCTCAAAAACTCCATGGAAATCCAAGCTTTCTCTCTCTACACTACTCCTAAACTAACCCTAAGAGAGAGAAAATAAAGGCTAAACTAAAACTAATCTATCTAAAATTAAATGTTGATTGATAGTTCCCTTGAAATAGCCCAAAAGGGGTATTTATAATACAAGTTAAATAAAAAAATAAAATAAAAGAAACTAGAAAGAAATAAAACTAAATAAAACAAATAAAATAACTAAACTAAAAACCAATAAAAACAAAACTTACAATAAAATAAAATAAAAGAAAATGAAAAGAAAAAAGAAAACCCCAAAATTCCCACCCAAACCCACGATTTCCACCAGACCTCCTTTCATCTTCTCTTTCGAATTTGGCTGCTCCAAACTTTCATCACCAGCAAAAAAAATCATCATAATCACCACCGTAAATCAACATCATCATCATCTATCGTGGCCGTCTAATTTTCATTAAAAATCACGTGAAAAGCTCGTGATTGACCCACAATTGCGCGCCCGCACAGAGGTCGCACAGCAAGTCTCGCAAAGCTACTGCCTCGACTATGATTTTGGATTCCAATTGCGCGCTTTCTGACAGGGTTGCGCGGCCGCGGTGGAGGCTTGAGATGGTGAGTTTGGGTGTTGTGAGTTGCGCGGCTATTAGGTGAGTAATTTGGTGGTGATTTGGGTGGTTGATTGTGGGTGAAGGGCTGGTGGTTTAATTGGTGTTGCGGGGGTCGAATTAAAGGTGGTAATTGCTGGCGGTTTGGTGGCGAAATGGGAGGTGACGGTGGAACAGGGGGGTGTGAAATGGTGATTAATTGGTTGTTGTGGGTAATTGATTGGGTTGCTGGTGGTGTGAGGATGCGGTGGATGATGGTGTTGTGTTTGTTGTTGTAGCTATTGGTGGACAATGGTTTGGGTGGTTGATTGGTGGCTGACGGAGGTGGTTCTTGATTGGAGTGGAGTGCTGGTGCGGTTGTGGTGGGCTGATAGGTGGTGTTGGTTGTGATTTTGGTGGCGAAATGGGAGGTGAGGCTGGGTTGTTGTGAGGGGGCAGAGGGTTGGTTGTTGCGGTTTTGGTGGGTGATGGTGGTGGTGATTGTTGGCGGTTTTGGTGTTGTTGGGCTGATTGGAGTTGCGTGGTGGAGCAGGGGCTGCTGTTGTTGCGGTTCGTGGGCTGGTAACGGGGTTGAATTGGGTGTGGATTGGTGGTGGTTGATTGGTGGTGTTTTGGTGGTGGCTGGTGCTCTTGTGGTGGGTTGCTGGGGCTGGTTTGGTATGGTGGCAGCAGCAAGGAGGTGATGAGCATTGTGCATTTGCCTCGAACCTCGGACCCCGAACACGATTTGAACTTGAAACCCGTAACACCTACAACCAAAAATACGAGGGTATTACCACGAAATAAAATAAAATAAAGATAAAATAAAATAAAAATAAAATAAGATAAATAAAATAAGATAAATAAAATAAAATAAGATAAGACAAATAAAGTAAAATAAAAACCTAAAACTAAATAAATAATAAAATGAAATAAAATAAAATAAAACAAACTAGAAACTAAAAGAAAAGAAAATAAATAAAATGAGAGAAGCGGGAAATTATTAACTAAAACTACAAAAATAAACTAAAAACTAATAAAAACTACTAAAATACTCAAAATAAAGATAAAAGACGAGAATAAGCAAATAAAAGAAATAAAGAATAAAATGGGCTAAATTATTGTAAAATAATTGACATAAAAGTCACTTATCAGGCTTTACTCTAGTTAATTCGCTGATGTGGGTTTCTGACTTCTAGGGGCCTTGCTCCAATTTCACGCAACGTTAATGATTAGCCTTGGAGGAATTAGAGTTTGACTGGGAAACAAACTCCTTTTCCTTTAAAAGGTGGAGTTAGTTACGGATGAGTAGTTAAGAGTTTTAGCTTTTTAGTTACTTAAATTTTAGTCTTAGTTTTAATTATAGTTTTTTTTCCGTAACTTGCTTTAGTTAGACTTTTAATTTGCATGCTGAGGATTTTAGTTTAGTAATTTTATTCGCTTTGTCAATTTTGTTCCTTTCTTAGACTTCGTTTTAGTTTAGCTTTAGATTTCAATTTACTTGCTTTCTTGTTTTGTTATTATTAAAATTAATTTGCTTATCGTTATTTTCTTAATTTTGTATTTCATATTATTGTTTTTATTATGCTTAATTTAATTGCTTTGTTTAGTTTAGTTTTAATTATGTGTGAGTAGTTTTCTTGCTAGGGTTTGTGGGGATCCATAAATAATATGAAGGGGTAATTTATTGTTGTTAATTATCAATGCTAGATTAATTTCCTATTGATTGATTTAATGCCCTGTGACTAGATTAGGCCTGATCTTTTATGCATGAGTTTGACAATATTGATTCGAGATTCGAGAGATGAGAATTGATGTTTAAGTCTAGTTTCAATAGGCAAGTTAATTTATAAATGATTAAGTCGAGATTCGAGAGATGAAATTTAATATCGGTAGATTAATTCTGTGATTGTAATACGTAGCGAAAGCCCTTTATGATCTGATTAATTGATGCATTGATGTTTGATTTTTATGTTTTACCCTGGAATATTATTTATTCATTGTTTCTCCTCCTACTTTTATTCTTTTCCACTTTTACTCTTAGTAGTTTAATTTTCCTTCGATAATAATAATTTGTTACTCTATAATCTAGATTATATTAATTAATTAGGTGAACGACTTTAGCCTGTCATCTATTATTTGCAGTGTGAAGTAGTTTCCTCTTATTTCTCTGTTTTTTCTCTAAGATAGGCGGAAGGAGGAAGATGGAGCAAGGTTTGGTCGATTCGAGTTTGAGGTGAATAAACTAAGGTATTATTGGATGTACGACCTGGTTTTTTGTATGTAATTTCTAGAATTTTTTTCCTGTTGTTGATGTCTGTGTTTTGTTGAATTGATGGAATTTCACTTTGATTTATTGAGAAACATGATCAGTTGAAGTTATGCAAATTTTTTTGTGAAATTCGAATTAATTTTAGTAAATTGGTAAGTGATTGGCGAGAGTTTTGAGTGGTTATATTACACATTAATGATGTACTTTGTTGTTAAGAATTTCGGGTAATGCTTAAATTAGGGTTTCCTACAGCACACGCGCCGGAGGAGAGGATCGGAAAAGAATACAACAGCTTCTGAGGTAAGATTTTTCTTTTTCATCAAATACCAATTTTAGGGTTCATCATTAAATTTATTGTCAATTTTGGGTTCTTCTAGGTTTGATTATTTCTGATTTTATTTTATATGGGATTTTGTAGGAAACCCATATGTTCAAGATTGAATTAGAGAAGATTTTCTTGATTGAGTTGTCAATGTATGTGCCAAGGTGAGTTCATTCGAATTTAATTTAATGTTATATTATTTGCTTTTGTCTTGTAAATATATGATCTTAAAGTGTTCGATGAATTGCTTGAATGAACATAGATTGTGGGTGGTAAAACTTTTAATCTGAAAATACATTGATCGGATGTCAATTGAATCTAATTGCGGATAAATTATGTGCCTTTTGTATGTCTGTCAAGCGTTAAATTTATTTGGAGTGTTACACCTGTACAATGGGTCTTATGAACGACAAATTGTACACCTTGATAATGGGTCCTATAATGGCTACAAAGCATGATCACATCCCTTCATCTACTCCCACATAACTAATGGGATTAGTTGGTTTGAATTCAGTAGTTATTATATTGCTTTTCTTTGCTCATACCGATGTCATCTCCATGCCTGACATATTTTATGTAATTCTTTGCTCATTATGAATGTGGGAGTAATATAATCTAATTTAAGTGGGTTGTCCAGCGGCTTTAGATAGATTTTCACTATTGGCTGATCTTATAGTTCTTAATATTACCTCTAATCACAAGCTAATATAGTATAGATCTTTGGCTGATCTTATAGTTCTTAATATTACCTCTAATCACAAGCTAATATAGTATAGATCTTTGGATTATTCATGCAATTTAACACTATAAAACTAACAATGGTATTTTAGTTTATAGTGGGTTTTTTTATCAAAAGTGTAATAAACCCACATAATTTTTAAGATATATGTTGGTAACTTAACAAATTTTCCTTAGTTTTTTAAATTTTAAGATTCTGATATGCTGAATTCTTGTTTAAAGTAAAGTTATCTATTTCTATGCATGGTTTCTTAAGCTTTTGCCAAGTTTTCATTATGAACAAAGAAAGGACCTTGCTAGGTTCATCTTATGGAGTTTACAATAGCATTTCAGTGTTGGTATTGTAATAGTGTTAGTTAGTCCATGATCTACACTAATTTTTTGCTAATAAAAGACCTTTACACTTCTAATTACAGGTGCTATCAACAAATATGATGGTTTAGAGCCATTTACAACATTTTCAATCCTTAATCTTAGTCTAACGCGGCACAATCAGGTCATTGACACTTCATTGTAGCCCCTTTTCTTCTTGGTTAAGTTAAATGTGTGAGTTTAACAGGAACACAAATGTAAGCAGTATGTCTTGGATACAACACTACGACAATTTAAGTAGGAGGATGCTTACATAGAAGGTGGTGACAGTTCCAGCTGAATTTCTAGAGGGCAGCTTGAGTCCCAAGGTAATAGATACATACATGTAACTGACATTTGACCTTATTCCAGTTCCTGATAAAGAAGCAGACAGTTTTGTGGTATTAGGCGGTTTCAACTTTCAGGCCTTTAGCAAGTAATTTTCATGCAGTATTAAGATTGTGACGAAGAGATATTCGTGCTGCCCTTAATGGGGGCTGACAACTATGCAACAATCTGTTTCTAAAACTAGGACAATAGTTTTAGATTGTCAAGTTGTCTGCTAATATTGTCTTTTGTTCACCATAAAATTTCTGATATATAGATTTCAAAAACCTATCTATCTGATATCTTGTGATTGAATGAAATGCATCCTAAACTACACAATATATTTTACTGAACTGGTTTTCTTGCTAATCATACGTATGCTGCATGAGATATCATAGAACAATATCCATTAATGAAAGCAGAATTTGCTGCAGGTACATACCTCCTTCTTCTGTCAACACTAGATCAACACTGTCTGGACCTGTATATTTGCCACGGGTTTCACCCCAGTAGAAATTGGTACTATCTAATAATGTGGCACGAACCGAGCATGCTTGAAGAGAAATTGCAGAGGCAAAGAAAGCTATGAGAATTGCTTTCAGGTTTCCCATCTCTCTTTTTTCTTTCTTTTTTATTTTTTATTTTTTGATTTTTTATGCCTTGAGAGTTGTTATTGTGGGATGCTTCTTCCATTGGTATGACATTGTTTATATAGCTTCTTGCAATGCCGTCTTATTGAATGAATACCATGTATACAAAATAACAAAAATATAGTTTATAATTTTCTTTGAAATGGTCCTGATCCGCATCTCATTGTCTCTAATATTTTGTTGATCTGTTGGCCTCTCTATTTCATTTGACTGATCTTGACAATTGATGGGTTTCATGTAGAAAGAGTATGAAACTATGAATTTCTGATTATGTGAGCAGAAATTGGAAAGCTAATGCTCCTCTAATCTCCACTATTAGTCCTTCTAACAATCAGGTAAAAATGAAATTTGAAACTTGCTTGTATTTTGAATTAAGTGTTGATTGGGTGTTAATTATAAAATTTGCTTGTATTTTGAGTAATAGGAAAGAGTTGTAGTGGGAATTTATATGTGCATATGTCTTGGTCATATTCACCTATGTAGGAATAAGATTCCGAACTTCATAAGATTGTGTTGTGAAGGATAGGGATGGCAATATTAAGTGGATATCCGCTAACCCGCTCCACCCGCTTAAAATAAATGGACGAAAACCCAAATTAAATGGATGAGAAGCGGGTGACGGATGACATGATGGATCGGATCGGATGTGGATGATATTTTTTTCACCCGCTAACCATCCACCCATCCGTTTAACATATATTAAATTTTTAATCAAAGAATTTTACTAATAAAATATAGAATGTGCAAGAAAATTACTTGTCTTTTTTTTGTTGCAAATTAATTTTTCAAACAATATGTTGTTATTATTTCTTTTTTATTAATAAATTAAAAAATTATTATATAAATAAACGAAAATTAAAGTTTATGTGAGTTTTTTTTTTCATTCTAGTACTCATCCATTTGTCATCCGCTCCACCCGTTTCATCCGCGGATGATGGACGGACGGATATGGATGATGGGTGAAGCGGATGACGGATGGATGTGGATGGAGCAATTTGGATAATGGATGGATGCGGGTGAAGCTCCACCCGATCCAAATCCAATCCATTGCCATCTCTAGTGAAGGTTGCTCTTATTTCTTTGAATAACTCTTGGTTTTAGGTAATAGTATAATTATCAACAATTCCATGACTTTAGATGAAGGAATAATAATGGCTAATCTAGGAAATCTGTAGAAGTACCCGTTCTATGGGAAATTCAGCTATTACAGTTGATAAATAGATAAATGATTTTTTTAGTATATGCCTATAACTTTATTGCATGTTATTATTGGTCAGGATGAAGCTTCTGAAGAGACTGGAGAGGCTCCAATCTACTGGAAGAAAACAACACCTTGCTATCTATGGATACGCAGTTAGGTTTTTCCAATACAATTGCTCTTTAATGCCTTTTTTCGAAGTTGAGGATTCAAGAACTCTGGATGTAGCATATGATATGGACCTAATAAGAGTTTCCTGGCAGGTTTAGCTAACTGAGGTATGTTTGGATTTTCATTGCTATGTTGATTCATACATCATTTTGGTGATGTTGGGAAAGACGTACGACTATCTGTTTCTATCCATGGGTTTCTTTGCTTAAATAGATGATCTGTCAGCATGTTGGTTTCTATTTTGGAAAATTTATACCCTTTTAGATTTAAGGTTCTGGGATTTTTGGGGGAAAATAGAAACTTGATTTGGGTTGTATAATTTGGATCATTGGTTACAAATAACAAAAAAATTTTGTTTTTCCTAGCTGAAATTTTATAGTATTTAGAATTTGATGATTGTTCCTTTTAATAAATAAAATGAAAGCAGAAATTCTTTATTTTGGATTTAATTTCTGTAATTTATATGTTCATTATGTCTGATTGTATAGTATTAGAACAAGATAGAGCCCATAAAGGAAAAGGAAGTGAGAAAACAAGGGCCTAGAAAGATAAATGGATAGATTGATGGACATCAAGTAGAAATAGGTCTTCTAAAATTCATGATCCATAAAAAGACGAGTAACACCAGGAGATAGGGTTCGCAGAGGAAAAGGAAATGAGAAGGGAGAAGGAGAAGGGGGAGGAGTAGCAAAATTTGCAAAATCATAAAAGTCAAATGAGAACTCTGTGGAAAATTTTCTTTGTTAAAACATACCTCTAATTACATAAATTTTTTGATGAAAATTCATAAAAGACGCGTGGATTGAAAAGAGAAAAGTTTAAATGAAATATTTGTGTAGATAGATATGAGTTAATTTTTGTGAAGGGGGGAGGAAAGAAAAGTGGTACACTAATGGAGGGAGCAAGTAGGAAGAGACTTACTAAAAATTACAAATTTATTAAATATGAGTGAGGTAAAATTTATAGAGAGTGAAAATTGAGGGCTTGGAATTGAAAGATTAATAGATAAATTGACGGATAGAAAGTATGAAGAGGCCTTTCAATATTCACAATTTGTACAAATGAGTAACAAAAGGTGATATAGCCCATATATGAAAAAGAAGTGAGGAGGGAGGAGAGGGAAGAGAAAAAAGAAAGTGATACACTAAGGGAAGGAAAAAATTCCAAAAACCGTAAAATATGAGTATAGAAAGGGAGTGAGAAATGACGGCATGGAAAGATTAGTAAATAAATTGTTGTATACCAAGTAGGATGAGGCCTTCTAAAATTCACAATGCGTAAAAATGAGTAACACAAGGAGATACATCCCATAGAGGAAAAGGAAGTGAGAAAACAAGGGCTTGGAAAGATTAATAGATAGATTAATGGACATCAAGCAGAAAAAGCCCTTCTAAAATTCACGATCTATATAAAAAAACGAGTAGCGCATGGAGGTAGAGCCTATAGGGGAAAAGGATATGAGAAGGGAGGATGTGGGGTGTGGAAGGAGTAGAAAGTAGTGTAATACTTTCTAAATTTGCAAAATCAATTGAGAACTCAGCTCATTGGATGATTTTGGGGGGAGAGGAAAAGTAAAATGGTACGCTGAGGGAGAGAGCAAGTAGGTAGAGACTTACTAAAAATTACAAAAATCATAAAATAAAAGTGAGGTAAAATAGAAAAGGAGGGAGAAAATGAGGGCTTAGAAAGATTAATATACTATGTATAAATTGATGGAAAACAAGTAAGAAGAGACCTATTATTCACCGTTTGTAAAAATGTGTAACAAAAAGAAAAGAGGTGATAGAGGAAAAGGAAGTGAGGAGGGGGGAAAGGGGGAAGAGAAAGTAATATGATACTTAATAAAATTTGCAAAACCATAAAAGTCTATTTAGATGGAAATAGGAAAAGGAAGCCAGGGGGAAATTAGACCTGATCATCAATTCTGACAGAAATCACGAAATAATTTTTTGTCGAAGCTAGGCCTAAAATATAGGCTAGAGGTTATGGATGCTGGTCGTGGCGTTGGTAGAGTTGATTTCTTCGTGGCAGAAAATTTCAACATAATCTCATTGGCATTGATATGAGATCTCTCCACCAATATGATCTCTATAATTGTTGCACATGTAGTTGGATACAATAGTGCATTTGAGTTTAAGGTAGCTGATTGTAAAATAATTACTTACCTAGACTATACTTTTGATGTGATGTAGAGCCGTGATACCATTCTTTATATTCTGTTATTGTATGTTCATGCTTTCCGGTATTTTTTTTTCCCATACATCCTCAGTAACAACTTAATTTTAGCGTTATAACGGTGCTACTCTGTTTTACATTTCAGGATAAAGCTAGCTATTCACATCGTTTTATAAATAATTGAAACCCGATGGGAGACCATTGGTTATTGCAAGAATGCTGGTATACATACACCCATCACGACAACGCCTGAATTTGTTACATATATTAAGCAGACTGGACATGATCTATATGATGTGTAGGCAAGTGTCTAGGTTTTATTCTCAGTTCCCCATCTTCGAAATTAGAATTTCTTACTATTAGCATATATACTGATGATGTATTCATTCGTTCCAAATACTTACGAGATGCAGTCGAGAAAGAAAAAGAAAGATTTGTTGCAAACTTTGGAGTTTGTTCATTTTGTTGAGAAATCAGTAAAGAACTAATCGTTGTCGATGTCTCTGATTTGTTTTTACAAGTATTCTCAGTTATAATTTATGAATCATGTATGCATCATGTGTAATTTGAAAATTATTATCATACACATTAGTTTTTTCTAAAAACAAAAGGGACAAAACAATGGTTGAAACTTGTACACCAAATAATAGAACCAATCAATTGTAGTCTTTAACACTACTAAATTGTCTCTTCAATTCTCACTACCAAATTGTTCATATAGTCTGTTTGTATTGTTGCTTGTTAAAGAAGCTATATATACATGAGAAAGATTGTATCAATTTTTAATTTAAAAAGCTAAATTCTCTGACATTAGTAAAGAAGGTTACATTGCATGTACATCTATAACTAAATAGTATAGTAATAAATTTTAATTTTTTAAAAAAGAAATTAGTAATTAAATAAATTCGAACTTCATTTTAAATATGTAATTAGTAAAATTTAAAGTAGTAATTAATTTACATTTAATATAATTTATCCCAATATTTTTAAAACAAAAGAAAAAAAAAAATTGTATGGGTATCATCAATACAACATTGTTTTGAAGGCTTTAAACAAAGATATTAGTTTCCGTTTTTACTTTTATAGCTTTTAAAATCATGTAAATCATGCCGCCAACCAAAAAAATGATAGCTTTTTGCTTAACAACTATCATATTGTGCCAATATTGTAAAGTTTTTTGATGAAAATAATATTTTAATGAGAATTCTCCATAGTCTAATCCAATATTTTCTATATAATTTTGCTATAGAATTTCTATTATTTTCTCTCTCATCTTTTTTTTTTTTTTTTTTTTTTTTTTTTTTGTGACAACAAATTTTTTATTATCAATTCTATATAATTATATAGAAATTACAATTTCTTTAATTTGCTATATGGATAATTTCTCTATTAATCCAATATTTTCTATAAACCAATACAAAATACTCATATTTATATAAATGACTCACTTGCATAGTTAAACCTAGACACTTGAATTTCATACTTCCAAATACACAAGCACAATTTAATGTTACCCTTACGAATTTAAGAAATTGATGAAAAAAATCACCAATTATACAAAAAATCACACAAATAATATAACAAAACAAAAAACACGCAGAACTATCGCGCGCGCAGCGCGCGTGAGGGCGACTAGTTTATAGGAAAACGGAGAGTCGAAAAATAAAGAAAAGAATCCGTATTCGAATCGAAATAAAACTCGATGGACAACATTTTTTACGGATTTTGTTTTTATCATATCTTTTGGTCCAGAAGTCTAAATAAGTTATATAATATGTCGTTTGAAAGATCGTGAAGTCTACTTTCCAACCTAATTAGAATCAGATTAAAATGTTTTGTAGATAAAAAGATATGGAAGAAATAGTGGAAGGGTGTTAGTTTTGGATAGAGTTTCACATTCCATTCATATCTTTTTCGTTATAGCTCAGAATTAATATTATAATATATCATTGGAAAGATAATTTCAAGATCTATCCAACCATATAAAATTTGGATAAATATAATAAGGAACGAAAATAATATCTGTTGTCTTTGAACATCTTTAAATTCGAATAGAATTAGGATTAAAAAATAGGAAAGTTTTTATCAAAGGAAAGTTTTATTCTATTTCAAATTCTTTGATTTCATCTTTTCAAAAAGGATAATTAAGATCTTTTAGAAAATTATAGAAGTTTCTAATAAATTCTAATTAGTTTAGGAATAAGATTAGACCTTTGGACCCTCCACATGATCATTGGGCCGTAGGTAAAATCCGGTTTGGGCCCAGTTTAGTATTTTGGCCATAACTTCCTCATTATTCATCGGAATTAGGCTTATAATATATCGTTGGAAAGGTCTTTTCAAGCCCAACCAACTACATTATTATTAGACCCATATCATTGACCAAACTAAAATGGCTTTCACGTTTTTCATAAATAGGGTAAGAAAAGAAATATTTTCAAAAACAGAAAGAAGAGATATTTTAATAAAAACATCCTCATGACTAGACTTTCACACTTTCGCTTTGTTCGATAATCAAATGACATGAAAGGTATTAATCACTGGGTTTGGTTTTGGGGAGACACAAATGGGTGTCTACAGAAGCCCCCACTTTAATTGAGTTTGGAGAATAGCAAGTTTCGAAAACAAAAGTCAAAGTAGCGATAGGGACGGAGAATGATTCAGAATATTCTGCGATCCTAAATCATTCTTGTAACGCCGATACCTGCAAACTAGCGTTAGTTAAAACAGATAAGAGAGTTAAGAAACGCGTATCTTGCACCGTCGAGCACACGTCTCTGGAGGTAACCGATTTGTTGCATTTGCCGTTGTGACAACCTTCCACAAGCTTGGGAATGCTATCGAATATAAATTCTCTTGAAATCACTTCTAGTTGTTGGTGACAACCCTCCACAAGCTAGGGAACGTCGTCGATCAATGCTGCTACATCTCGAGCCTTTTTCTTGAATCACAGTGATAACCTTCCAAACCATAGCAAAAGTCGTCGAAGACCACCTCATCACGAACCACTCTTCTCAAATCTTGGTGACAACCTCCACAATCTTAGCTAATGCCGTCGAAGACCGCCCATCTCGTGCTATCTTCTTAAATCTTTGGTGACAACCTCCACAATCTTAGCGAATTGATGAGTGGCATTTATGCCACAAATAAGGTTCATTTTGATGGTCATTTTCCCACATTTGTGGCTTGTTTGCATCCTTTTCTTTGCACTTAATTCCCTTTTCCTTTATGCATCTTCTTTCCTAGATTTTGCCCCTTTTTCCTACTCTTTACTTTGATTTCCATGCTTATGCTTTGTAGGAACCATCGAGGTTTTTAAGAGGAGGAAGCTAAGCTCAAGGAAAGCTGAAGGAAGCAAGATTCAGAAGAGGTTCGGCCGAACCTCCTGAAGGTGTGGCCGAACCAGGGTGTGGCCGAACCTGCTCAGTGGTCCGTCCGAACGTCGAGGCAGAGTCAAGAAGCAATTTGGCAATTTTGCAGGAGTGTTCGAACCTCAGAAGTTTGACTAGACCAGGATCAGGGATAAGTAATGTAGAAAATGGGCTACATAGAAGTCATATAGGCCCTATTTGGGCCATGTTGAGTAAAATCCGTTGTTAAACTTATTGAAATGCTATATTGATATGATTTCTAGCCTTAGACACCTAATATTACCCAACAATGACATGTTATGAGAAACAAAAAGGCCATTTCACAAGAAAGGTAGAAAATGGGCTGAATAGAAGTCATATAGGCCATATTAGGGCCATTTTGTGTTAATATGCTGTTTTGATGTGATTTCTTTCCTTATACACCTATAACTAGATAATATTGACATGTTATGAGATAAATAAAGTTCATTTAATAAGAAATGTAGGAAATGGGCAAAGTAAAGTCATATAGGCCATATTCGGGCCATTTTGAGTAAAAAGCGTCATAAAGCTTAATAAAATGCTCTCCTATACAATTTTAGGGCTTACACACATACAACTACCTAACATTGACATGTTATGAGAAATAAATAGTTCATTTGATAAGTAATGTAGAAAATGGGCTACATAGAACTCATATAGGCCCTATTTGGGCCATGTTGAGTAAAATGCGTTGTTAAACTTATTGAAATGCTATATTGATGTGATTTCTAGCCTTAGACACCTAATATTACCCAACAATGACATGTTATGAGAAACAAAAAGGCCATTTCACAAGAAAGGTAGAAAATGGGCTGAATAGAAGTCATATGGGCCATATTAGGGCCATTTTGTGTTAATATGCTCTTTTGATGTGATTTCTTTCCTTATACACCTATAACTAGATAATATTGACATGTTATGGGATAAATAAAGTTCATTTAATAAGAAATGTAGGAAATGGGAAAAGTAAAGTCATATAGGCCTTATTCGGGCCATTTTGAGTAAAAAGCGTCATAAACCTTAATAAAATGCTCTCCTATACAATTTTAGGGCTTACACACATACAACTACCCAACATTGACATGTTATGAGAAAGAAATAGTTCATTTGATAAGTAATGTAGAAAATGGGCTACATAGAACTCATATAGGTAATATTTGATAAAATACATATTGTTTTGCCTAATTAATTTATTTTAACATAATGTTTTTGTATTTCAAGTTTTGCAAGGTCCAAAAGGATGGTCCGTTAACAATCAAGGAGCTTAATGAAGTTTGTGACATGTTGGCGTCTTTTATCACCTTCAACATGTAAATGACATTGTAATTGTAAATTATTTATGTTAACTTTTGAACTATATAACTTATTATTCATTATATATTTACTTACTATTATTTGTATATGTAAGCAACTTTTTTTTTTGTATTGCATTTGGGAATATTTATATCTATATATATAATTGAATTCTTGTTTTTAATATTATTTTTGTATCTTATTGTAATAATTAATAATATTATTTTTATTAGTTATTATAATAATAATATTATTAATTATAATATTTAATATAATTGCTGGAATTACAGGTTATTATTATTGCTGGAAACAGGTTTTTTTCAAAAAATATTATTGCACGAAAATTGGAAAAAAAAAAACAAAAAAAAAAATATTTGGTGAATAGGCACCGGTTAGGCACCAACCGGTGCCTAAAATAGCTACCACCAAAAAAAAAAAATGGCAGGAGAGCAGTTAAAGGCACCGGTTAACCGGTGCCTAATTGGGCATATGGCACCGGTTAACCGGTGCCTATTTGACCCTATGGCACCGGTTTTGAACCGGCGCTAAAAATTGGGTTTTTGGCACCCCCCACATAGGCAGCGGTTCAAACCGGTGCCTTTGACCGGGTTTGAACCGCTGCCAAAGTCCTTTTTTCACCTAGTGGGGAGGTTCGACCGAACCTAGCTATGGTTCAGGCGAACCTACCTCGTAGTCCGGCCGAACCTACCCATGGTCCGGCCGAACCTACCCTGTAGTCCGGCCGAACCTTCCCAGTGTTCGGTCGGACCACTACTCTATTTCAGCTGGCTCTGTACGGACTATATAAGTCCCATTTTTAGAACGTTTTGATGTAATTTAGATTAACTTAGTTTTAATTTTCTGCACTTTTAGCTTAATCTAGAGAGAGAAACACTATTACTCTTCATTTGGTAGAGAGAGAAAGTGTGGATTTCTTCATTGATGAACTTGGATTTTAAAGAAGAAGCTTGTTTAATGTTTTGTAGATCTTCAACTTCAATTAATGAGCAATTTCTTACTCTTTCTCTTTACTTTTGCATTTAATTTTGCTTGTTTACTTTGATTTTCATTCTTTGCTTATTAGTCATGTTGATGCTTATTGATTTGATGATTGATATTGTTCTCAACAAGATTTGTGAGTAGTCTCTTAGCCAAGGGTGTGGGGATGGTGTAGTTGCTAATTGTTCATGCTTATAATATTGGGATTAAGTTAATTGTGATTAAAATCTTGCATGCTTGATATTCTTTGATCTTCTTGCAAGTGCACATTGTTAGTTGATTAAATATGAATCTTTGCTAACAAGAAACTGAAGTTGACTTAGTTAGGATTCATTACTATCGATTGTTCTTTGATTGCACCTCCCAATATATGGTTCTAGTGTGGAAACATAGAGGCTATGTTAGGAGAAACCGATTAACCCCGGAAGGCGGTTAGATTGAACCTTATATCGATATTCATGCATGTTTAGTTCACTATTGATTTGCTTTTATGTTATTGCATGATCAAGCGGCATCTACATCTACCCATCTCCCTTGGTGTTTAGTTTTATTGATTTTAACTCGTTTTATCTTTAGTTTAATCTCTTAGTCATTCCTATCCTTTGTCCCGAGATAGCTTAAAGTGTAGTGATGAATGCGGTGTTTATGTGCTTCTCCCTGTGGTTCGACCCCTCTTCTTACCATATACTTGTATTAGGATAAGTCGAGTGTTAAAAATTGTATTTGATTTAGGTGTAGTTGTCTAACGACGCAATTATTCCTCTATCACGAATGCCATCGAAGATCACCCATCTCGTGCTATCTTCTCAAATATTTGGTGACAACCTCAACAATCTTAGCGAATGCTGTCGAAAATAACTTTACTTGAAGTCATCCTCAGTTGTTGCGATAATATTCCGAAGAAAATCACTGAATACCAATGCTTGTCGATCTTAAAGCTCGCTTGAACTTTGCTTTAGCCGGTGCGTCGGCGCTTCTGCTGCTTGTAAACCAGTATGTCAATGCTTTGAATTGTGAACATGTATGCCGATGCTTCTGAATTGTGAACCTGTATGTTGGTGCCTTTGTATAGAGCCAATGTTTAGGCGCTTTAAACTAAGTGAGACGATCTTTCGTTAGGTCGATCACTTATTTGCGATTGTAATCAAACTGACTACTAAATCATGTCAAATTGCTTATAGGGGCTAACTGGCGTACCAAGGAACCCAGAATTGTTGTATGAGGTCCGCATAATCTAATATGGGGGCCACACAACTTTGCTTCTGTCGGCGCTACAACGCCTCTGGCGCTGAGATTTTGCTCTGTTGCCAGGTGACAGATGTTGGCGCCAGGCGACAGCCTTGTCATCTGGCGCTAGAGTCGGGCCTTCTCTGTTTTGCTCTTGTTGCTGCTGTTCGTTGCTGAATTTTGCTCCGAACTTTAAACTTGGTTGTTTCCTTTCAACCAAATCCGCTCAAATCTTTTGTAAATTAAAGCTCTTCATCTCTAATTTACTAATCCATGTAATGTTCCTTAAACTCTTCTCATCTTGGAAGAATCTCATGAGTTCATATTCGCGGTTTTTTTTGAAAAAATCCGGGAATGTTCTTGCTTGCTTGGATGCACCTGCATTTATATCTTTGACTATAGGAATTTGCTTATCTTTTAGTCATCTTAGGGTTGACCTAAGGTTTAGTGTTGCTTGACTCATTGACTTGGCATGACTCAAGGTATGAACTTGACTCACTGTGATTGACTGACTCGAGGTTGACTCGACTTAAAGTTGAAAGGAATGGTGTCCTTCGAACAAGTGTATTATTCTGATAGCGGGTTCAGAATTATTAGAAAGCTAATATATTCAGTAAGGTCAAGTGATCGGAATGCCTGGGTGGAGGCCGCTTCCGATCAGTAATATTAATATAATTAATATTACAGCTTAATCTTGACTGAACCCTTCGGGTCACACCCAAGCAAAATATACGAACCGACTCGACGAATTAATTCGGAAGAAATTAATTCGTCGCCCGAGTGTTAAATATTTAGACGTCGGTAATTCGAGCTTGGAGCGTCGAAACCGTTCGTTGGAAGTCGAGTAAAAAATAATAAAAAGACGAGAGGCGCAAAATAATAATAAATCGACCATATTCCCAAAATACCCCTAGCATCGGAAAGCCCCGAGCATCCGAATGCTAGGGGCAAAAATGTCCAAGCATAGGTGGCTAGCATGAGCACCAAGCCGAGCCTAGCATGGCTGGCTAGGTGCGTGCTAGAGCACCGTGCTAGCAGCCACGCACAGCAGCTAGCAGCCGCGTGCACGTGGTGCGTGCAGCAGCTAGCTGTTGCAAGCTAGGCGTGCTAGCAGCGCACACACTAGCAGCCACGCACAGCAGCAAGCCCGCACCAAGTGCGTGGCTTGCGTGCACAGCAGCAACCCGCATCTTGGTGCGGGGCTGGGCTCGTGGCTGGGCCATAGGGCCGGTCACTATGGGGAAGCTTGAGGAATATGGGAGCAAGTAGGTAAGGACATGTGGCACAAGGAGAGTATTGAGTGGGGAGCAAGTATGGTCCCCTACTCTCCATGTGGTCCTCACCAACCCATTTCACATGGTAATGCCACTTGTAGATTTATTATTAGTTTGCAATTTTAATTTAATTTAGCTTTAAATTAATTTGTGGAATTTCATTGATGGGATAGAAATTCCCACTCATACTTTCCTCTATAAATACCAACCTTGGGATTTGGAGTAAAGTGCTTGAGTGGGAGTCAGAAAGAGCATTCCATATTTTGGAAAAACTCTTAAACTCTATTAATACTTGGGTTTTGGTCGGACCTTGCTAACTCCAAGGTAGAGGACCTAAAAAGTCGTGTTCGTCCTTTGTGGGTGGATACCGCTGGAGGCACGACATTTGCGGTGCTCAAGGCTTTCAAGTAAGAGCCCGTTTTGAGAGGGCGAAGCTCGCTTCAAGGGTATGATTTGTTCTTCCTTATTCTTGTGTTTATTTATTTATGCTTTATGGTTTTATTAATTACGAGTGGTTCCTTGGGTCGGGGTTGTTTTCGCGGTGAGTCGGACTCACCAAACCCAAACAGCGGTATCGGAGCCCGCTCGTTTATTTTTATTATCATGTTTTTCAAGGTTTATTTTGGCTTATTTTTCTGGTTTAAGTTGCTAATTAGATTAGTAGCTCGGTTTTATTTATTTTAATCCCGTTTTTAATGTCGAATTTGGCCTAGAACCCAGATTTTCACCCAAAAATAGTGAATTTTGGGTGGAAAAGGTGTTCTGGAAAGGTTTTTTCCCCTTTGGAACTGTGATTTTAGCCAAATTCTAACCAGAAATGCCTTTTTTGAGGGATTTTTTGTTTTTGACGAAATTTTTTTAAGTCTTTCCTAACCTTGAAATTAATGGTATAACTTGTTGATTATGTGGTTGATTATTTGCATTATTTTTAAGTCCCCTTAAAGCACACTTACTTGGTAGTATTTGATGCTTAAAGGTTGATTTGTTTTCACATAATTGCAAACTAATTGCTTTTTAGTGTGAAATTTTTTGTTTTGAGGCTTCCTAAGTGTTAAAGATTCAATCTTTATTTGTGATAAGTGATTGAAACTTTAAAAACCACTAAATTCCATGTTATTTTGTGTTAAACTTTGTTGTTTTAATCATTTTGAGTTGATTGGAAACATAAAGTTTCAATTTTTGTGATAGAAATTTGGTTATCTTCATGTTGGAAGATAAAATTTTCAAGGATTCACAAAATTTAGATGTTGGAATTTTCATTTGAACATTAAAGTTCATATTTTTCCAACTTCCCCTTACTTTGTCAAATTCTTAAGTTTAATTTAAATTGATTAAATTAAAAGTGAGAAATTGCCTCAACTTTGTTATTGCACCAAGCTAAACCAATTTAATTAAGAATGGTTCTTGGAATTATTTTAGTTATTTGCACTTTGAAATTTTATTAAGTTAGACTTGTTTAAAATTTTTATTTTTTGCTCATTAAGTTAATTCTAAAATTAATTTAGAATTAATTAATTATGTCTCGCAAAATAGCATCAAATCCCGAGGCCATGGCACGCAAAACGAGGCAAAGAACCACCCTTGGCTAGCCGGGCTGCATAGCAGCCCGCATGTGGCTGCCAAGGTGGTTGCCCCGCCTTGCGTGCGGCCACACGCGCGGCAGCAGCACACGGCCGCAGCAGCCACGCACCAGCAGCCATGGCTGTACGTGCGCGTGCGTGCGGTAGTGGCAGCAGCCCATGGCTGCTTGTCGCGAGCCGTGTGTGCGGAGTTTTTTATGTGTGCATATGCTTGGTGCGGTGAGATGAATAGCCGTAGTATGCTTGGTTTGCATGAGCCGCGATTATTCGAGTTTCCTTGGCAAAACGCTTAAAGCGAAAGCCACTTGAAATGCGGTTGGCTTAATATTGCTTATTTTGCCGTTTTATTTCTTTGAATTAAATTTGTTTATTTTAATTAAAATTTTGGGAGGCTAGGCCTCGGTTTTGAGCGGCATTGGCAAAATTTTATTTTGACAAGTTTGGGTGCTACCGACTTAATTAATTGGATTAATTAAGGGAAATGCGGAATTTAGTGGGAGCTTCAAATATTAATGACGTCAATTACATAATCGGTTAAACAACTTTGATTAGTTTTAATTAGGCGTGTTAATCGGATTAACCACCTAGATTAGTTACTAGTGCGCGCGTTGTTTAAATGCATTTTACTTATTTGATATTGTAAATTGCATGGGCCATTTACAAATAGTGAATGGATGAATGGAATATATATTCTCTCTCACAGGTTTTCTGAAATGACAACTAGTGGGACCCGATTAGGATAGAAAATACGGACTACGTGCCGTTATGTATTTTTGTAAATCTAAATACGGTCTACGCACCGTTAAGTATTTTTGTATCTTAATATTTAGATTATTCCTAGTCGTAGACACTAGTATTTGCATAGTTTGGTTAAGTCTTGAAGATGGCGTATCTTGGAAGACAAAGCCTTGAATTGCAAATGAAGACCTTTTGAAGATTTGAAGAATTCAAGGGGTCATGCTAGTTGCCAATATGCATCTATAATTTCGCTTTATATTTTATGCTTATATACATGTGAATTATTCGTTAGATGCATGTTTAGGTTTTCTTTATGTTGCGATGATTAGTTAAGTTCACTTAAATCAACCAACATAGAAATCCTAGGTCCCTAATAATATTGAGTCAAACTTGCCTTTCCAAAACAACACTTACCAACCGAACGAGGGTGATGGTAGGCTACGCCAAAGCGAGGTGCCATCACTTCTCCAAGGCTCATAAGGCACACCGGGTGTGCACGTTGGTTTTGGTTTAACTCATCGGTATGAGTGAGGAGTCCTCACATACCGTGGCAAAAGAGATACATCGTCAAAGATGCATTAGATGCGACGATTGTCTAACCAAGAGTGGCTTAGAGCCATTAGCAAGGCAATGCTTACCCTAGAAGATTGAGTGTTAAGACAAGCCAAAGCATGCTTAACCACTCTTTGTTTCTTCGGATCTTGGAATCGCCTTATTTTCACAAAATAGGGACAATTTTACGTGTAAATAAGACGCTAAATAAGTATTGAAAAATTTCATGAATAAAATTCAATCTTATTTAAGTAATTTTGAATGGTTTTTCATTAAAATTCTTTCAATTATAGAATCATGTCTTCAACTAATGACAACGACCTTATGTACCGGAGCTTCCCGAAAAGTTACCATTTTTGCTCAATTTGGTGAACTTTAAGGAATGGGAAGATGAACTCCGAAAGACACTCAGAAATTGCTACCTAGAGCATATCTTGGACACTCCGATCCCCAGTTTCTACTCGAAAGGGATCATGAGTGATGAAGCTCATGAAGAATGGAGCATGGATTGCAAGAGAGTTTCGAAACTCATGGCAAACTCCATCCCGGTTCAATGGAAGGAGATTTTCTCCGGCTATTTTCCGGACATGATGCTCAAAGGTCTTGAGGATGTAGTCAATTTGAGGGTCACCAAAAGTGCTAGGGGAAATTATGATGGTCACGTGGAGGATGTGACTAGGTCCCTCTCCAAAATGAGGATCAAGCCACCGCAAGATGGTTGTCTCTCGAAAGAAAGACAAGAGGTGTGGGGAAAAGTCTACAATGCGAGACTTAGGCCTGGAATGCCACTTCAAATTCATGTAATTAACATGACAAGGCTATTCAACCATCTGGAGCTAATTGGCAAACCAGTGGAAGACGAGCAAGCGCATCACATGCTTCTTAGCTCTCTTCACTCGGGATATGTGGGGCTTAAAATGCATCTCACCGCCAATAGGGATACACTGTCCTTAAGGGAAGTCATCCAAGAGCTCCAAAAGACCTATTATTGCAAGAAGGCTAACTTTGCCCTTAGACCAAGGAAGAAGGAGTTCAAAGACAAGAGGAAGATGCGCTGCTTCTATTGTGGTAACCCCGGACACTACAAAAGAGAATGCAGCAAGTATCTGGATGATGAGGCGAAAGGAAAAGTAACCTCAACCTCAGGTATCATCTTAAACACTTGAATATAAGCAATTTTAAAAGGTATTGGATACCGGAAAATTGACTCACAATACACTCCTTTTTCAGGAACCAAGTGAGCGGTGCTTTTTCATGTGGAAATGAGTACACAAGTAGGATGAAGGTGATCTATCCAAGAAAACTTGTAATCTCATGTTTTGTCTAAAGAATTAGAACTTATTTAGTTTTATGCACCATACTTTTGATGTATTTCCGACGTTGGACGTCGTTTTCATCAACCAAGACTTTTGTTTTGATGTCTTGAATATATTTATGGAATGACACTTTCACGTGTTTTTAGACAAAATGTTTGATACCAATGCAAAGAAATCTTAGACTACACCGTCTAGTCAAACTTACTTGTGGCATTGTCGTCTTGGCCACATTAACATCAAACGCATCAAGAAACTTCTTCAAGAAGGTATTCTAGACTCATTTGATTTAGAATCCTTTGAGAATTGCGAAGGATGTTTATTAGGCAAGATGATAAAGCAACCATTCTCCAAGTTGGGAGAAAGGGCCGGTGACTTGTTGGGACTAATACACACCGATGTATGTGGGCCAATGAGTACACCCGCAAGGAGTGGTTATCGGTATTTCATAACCTTCACGGACGACTATAGTAGATATGGTTATGTCTATCTAATGTCGCACAAATCTGAATCGTTTGATAAATTCAAGGAATTTCAGAACTAAGTTGAAAACCAACTCGGCAAGAAAATCAAAGCGCTTCGATCGAATCGAGGTGGCGAATATTTGAGCCAAGAATTCGATGACCATCTGAAAGAACATGGAATACTTTCAGAGTTGACACCTCCGGGAACTCCTCAATGGAATGGAGTATCTGAAAGGAGGAATCGAACCCTGTTAGACATGGTTCGATCGACTATGGGTCTTAGTGAACTTCCAATCTCTTTCTGGGGACATGCACTTTTAACTGCGGCACTTACACTGAATCGTGCTCCGTCAAAGGTAGTGGAAAAGACTCCATATGAATTATGGACAAATAAACCACCAAGGTTGTCTTTTCTCAAGATTTGGGGATGCGAAGCATATGTCAAGAAACTCATTTATGACAAACTTCATCCGAAATCTGACAAGGTTTACTTTGTGGGTTATCCAAAAGAAACCAAAAGGTATTACTTCTACAACAAATCCGAGAACAAAGTGTTTGTTGCTCGTGATGGTGTCTTTTTGGAGAAGGAGCATCTCTCCAAAATGACAAGTGGGAGGAAAATCGAACTCGACGAAGTTCGAGAGGACGAGCAACAAGGACAAGTTGACAATCAAAGTGCTCACGAAGCATCTGTTGACATTGGTCATCAAAATATGCAAAGTCAAACCGACAATGCAAATGCTCAGTCCATTACCCTACGTAGGTCAACTCGGCCAAGATCTCAACCTGACAGATATATCGGTGTTGTATTAACCGAAGATCAGGACATCCTAGTAGTGGATGGAGATGAGCCGGCAACCTACAAGCAAGCTATGACGAGCCGCGACTTTGCAAAATGGCAAGAGGCTATGAAATCCGAAATGGACTCCATGTTTGAAAATCAAGTATGGGACTTGGTTGATTTACCCGTAGGTTACACACCTATCGGATGTAAATGGATTTTCAAGATGAAAACCGACAAAGATGGAAATGTATTCATTTACAAAGCAAGGCTGGTAGCAAAAGGTTACAGTCAAATTCACGGCGTTGATTATGATGAAACCTTTTCTCCAGTAGCTATGCTTAAGTTCGTTCGAATTCTTCTAGAAATTGCTACATATTACAATTATGAAATATGGCAGATGGACGTCAAAACCGCCTTCCTCAATGGAATTTTGGAAGAAACTGTGTACATGACACAGCCTGAAGGTTTTGTCGACCAGAACAATCCTAAGAAGGAATGCAAGCTTAAGAAGTCCATTTATGGATTAAAGCAAGCAAGCAGAAGTTGGAATCTGCGATTTGATGAAGCCATCAGTAAGTTTGGTTTTATCAAGAATCCAGATGAGTTTTGTGTTTACAAGAAGGTCAGTGGGAGTGACATCGCCTTCCTAGTCTTATATGTCGATGACATTTAGCTCATTGGAAATAGCATTCCGTTGTTAGAGTCTGTAAAGTCTTTGCTCGGGAAATGTTTTTCAATGAAAGACTTGGGAGAGGCTCAGTACATACTAGGGATCAAGATCTATAGGGATAGATCAAAGAGGATGATAGGAATGAGTCAAAGTACTTGCATCGATAAGGTACTAGCTCGATTCCAAATGGAAGGAGCCAAGAGAGGTCACCTACCCATGTCACATGGCATAACCTTAAGCAAGAAGCAGTGTCCAAAGACACCTGATGAACGAGAAAGGATGAGTCGTATTCCATATGCTTCGCTTATTGGATCGATCATGTATGCCATGATATGTACTAGGCCGGATGTATCGTATGCCTTGAGTGCTACGAGCCGATACCAATCAAACCTAGGAGAGGCGCATTGGACGGCGGCCAAGAGTATTCTGAAGTACCTGAAAAGGAACAAGGATGAATTCCTGGTCTATGGCGGTAAAGATGAATTGGTTGTTAAGGGATATACCGGCGCAAGCTTCCAGACAGACAGAGACGACTCCAAGTCACAATCCGGATACATATTCTGTCTCAATGGAGGAGCGTTTAGTTGGAAGAGTGCAAAGCAAAGCACAACCGCTGATTCTACAACTGAAGCCGAGTACTTGGCAGCGTCTGAGGCAGCCAAGGAGGCAGTTTGGATTCGCAAGTTCATTGATGAACTTGGTGTTGTACCCTCCATCAAGGGTCCAATAAACCTCCATTATGACAACAATGGAGCTATTGCTCAGGCTAGAGAGCCACGAGAACATTAGAAGGTCAAACATGTCAAGAGGCGATTTCACATGATTCGAGAATGGAAGACAGAGGGTGAAATCAGAATTTGCAAAGTGGGAACGGATGACAATGTAGCCGATCCACTTACTAAACCCTTGTCTCAAGTGAAGCACAACAAACACATTGAGGCAATGGGAATCAAGCATGTCGCGAACTGGCTTTGATTTCCATATTATAGCGTTTTAATTAAATTTTGGACAATGTTAATGTAAAGCACTATGAAGAACCATTCAGTTTTTGGAGTAATTAAAATTTTTCATGCAATTTAATTCACTCCGTCTCTATTTAATTGTGGTTTAGAATTAAATAATGAGTCCATTCGATTTTAATAAATATTCAAAATAGGGTATCAAGTCAATGGCTTGGATAAAGAAACACCTATTAAGTGAACATTGAATATTTTAATCGAAAATTATCCCTAATCAAGGTCATATTTTTTGTGGACGTTTAATGACCATTAGAGATTAGTGTGTAGTATTATTTATAGCACCGTTTCTTGTGATATGAGGATATAAATCATTTGCACAAGTATTGGTTTAGAACCATACTGGATCGACCTATGAGAATACTTTAAGAGATTTAAAAATCGTCATAAGTATTTTTCTCATTATTACTATCGGAACTCTTTTCCTTGACCATGAGTAGTGGGAGGTCTCTTGTTTGAGTACTAGTCTGCTTTGGTATCCGCCAAACGTCTGTCGTAACTGGGGATTATAACGACAGATATCGGGCGGCTAGGTCCTCTTAGTAAGAATAGGGAACATGTCTTGTTGTTTACAAGGCCTCTCGAAGAGCGAGACTGTGAAAATGCATGGCCGTGCTTAGATGGATTTTATAAATCATCTGCTTATTGACAATCAAACTCGGATTTCGAGAAACACTTCTAGACGTAACAGAGATGACGAGTAATCTTACTCTGTAGTTCATGAAGAGATATGAAGAGACATAGGAAAGGGGCTATACACTAAATGCACACTTGTCCGGAAGGACAAGTGGGAGATTGAAAGGAATGGCGTCCTTCGAACAAGTGTATTATTCTGATAGCGGGTTCAGAATTATAAGAAAGCTAATATATTCAGTAAGGTCAAGTGATCGGAATGCCTGGGTGGAGGCCGCTTCCGATCAGTAATATTAATATAATTAATATTACAGCTTAATCTTGACTGAACCCTTCGGGTCACACCCAAGCAAAATATACGAACCGACTCGACGAATTAATTCGGAAGAAATTAATTCGTTGCCCGAGTGTTAAATATTTAGACGTCGGTAATTCGAGCTTGGAGCGTCGAACCCGATTGTCGGAAGTCGAGTCAAAAATAATAAAAAGACGAGACGCGCAAAATAATAATAAATCGACCATATTCCCAAAATACCACTAGCATCGGAATGCCCCGAGCGTCCGAATTCTAGGGGCAAAAATGTCCAAGCATAGGTGGCTTGCAAGCGCACCAAGCCGAGCCTAGCATGGCTGGCTAGGTGCGTGCTAGCGCACCGTGCTAGCAGCCACGCACAGCAGCAGCTAGCAGCCGCGTGCACGTGGTGCGTGCAGCAGCTAGCTGCCGCAAGCTAAGCGTGCTAGCAGCGCACGCACTAGCAGCCACGCACAGCAGCAAGCCCGCACCAAGTGTGTGGCCTGCGCGCACAGCAGCAACCCGCATCTTAGTGCGGGGATGGGCTCGTGGTTGGGCTCGTCGCTGGGCCATAGGGTCGGTCACTCTGAGGAAGCTTGAGGAATATGGGAGCAAGTGGGTAAGGACATGTGGCACAAGGAGAGTATTGAGTGGGGAACAAGTATGGTCCCCTACTCTCCATGTGGTCCTCACCAACCCATTTCACATGGTAATGCCACTTGTAGATTTATTATTAGTTTGCAATTTTAATTTAATTTAGCTTTAAATTAATTTGTGGAATTTCATTGATGGGATAGAAATTCCCACTCATACTTTCCTCTATAAATACCAACCTTGGGATTTGGAGTAAAGTGCTTGAGTGGGAGTTAGAAAGAGCATTCCATATTTTGGAAAAACTCTTAAACTCCATTAACACTTGGGTTTTGGTTGGACCTTGGTAACTCCAAGGTAGAGGACCTAAAAAGTCGTGTTCGTCCTTTGTGGGTGGATACCGTTGGAGGCACGGCATTTCCGGTGCTCAAGGCTTTCAAGTAAGAGCCCGTTTTGAGAGGGCGAAGCTCGCTTCAAGGGTATGATTTGTTCTTCCTTATTCTTGTGTTTATTTATTTATGCTTTATGATTTTATTAATTACGAGTGGTTCCTTGGGTCGGGGTTATTTCCGCGGTGAGTTGGACTCACCAAACCCCAACAAAAGTGTTTAACACATATGTTAGACTCAAATCAAGGTGATATAAAACGACATGACTCAATGTATACATGACTCAAAATGCGGAAAAGCAAAAATTTCCGTCATTTTTGTGGAGGGTACCGACTTTCTCCAGAAAAAGAAAGACGCGAAAAATAATCAAAGAGTTTAAGGGTGCATGTTGAATGAGCTTAGTCAAATGTTGTTTGATACTATCTCTCAAGTGCAAGGATTTATCCATTCTTAGCTATCTCAATTGTTGACTTAATGATGAAAGTATTTGGGTAACTTAGGCACGGAGGCTAAGCACTTCATACTTCGTTATGCAATGATGATTATGATTGATGAGTGATGTTGATATGACAAGGCATGCTTCAACATTGTGTTAAGATTTCATGACAAAGGGTTCCTAAGGAAAGTTTATTTGGTCATGAATTTGTGATGTGTGTGATAGTGACACTAAAGTTAGGCCGCAAGGGCTAAGTGTGTGGAAATTATATTGAAAAGAGTCAGATGGCGGTGACTCTTAGGCTAGGTAAGCTAATGATGTAGGGTTCAAGTCCCCAAGTCTAGCTCTAAATGAATAGGGATGAGCACAGGGATCACTTGATATGATCATGGTGTGAGTGTGTGAATGTGAATATGAATGCATTTTTATTACGGTCTCACCTCGATGTGAGGTTGCCTACGTATCCGTTAGGAATCAGGCCGAACGTAGCTCTAGCCGAACCTCGCACAAGTGTGTATACCTCAAAAAGGTCTTTTGAAGGGTTGTAACATGGTTAGGATAAAGGTTGAAGAAGAAAGGGACAAAGGCTTAAGACCCTAGATAAGCCCCCAAGGTGTGCAACCTTGCTTTTGAATCTTTGTGTTCTTGAGTTTTCTCACTTTTGAGCTCTTTCTCTGTTTTTTTATTTTTTTATTTTTGCTCTCTTTTTTTTTTCTTTTGCTTTTATTTTATTTTTATAAGTGTGGGAAATCTCGATCATGTGGTCTATCACTCACTTGGCATTCATGTTTCTCAGACACGGTACCGAGCACTCGATAAGAGACGCAATCTGAGACGTGTTCATATCAAAGACATGTTTGTGTTAAAGACATTGGAACACTCGCCCTTTTGTACACTTTTATTTATTTCTATTTTGCTATTTTAATCTTTTGAAGTTTTTCAAGTTTTTTTTTTTTAAAAAATTGCATAAGTTACACACCATCTCATCCCAAGGTTAGGTAGATATGGGTTGAAGAAATGAAAGGTCTATCGTTAGACGAAGCTCAAAGTGGTTTATGAAGAAATGATTGTAAATTAGAAAAGTGAAAGGTATGATATGGCTACAAAAGGTGCCTCAAATCATTGGTATACCTTGTGCTTAATTCAACATGGATTTTTTTTTTAAATGCAATGTAATGAAATGATCTTATGCAAAGAAATAATTGCTCATTTTATTAAAAGGAAAAAGAAAGAATCTGCAAAATTAATCTAAGGGAAAAAAAGGTGCCTATGCTAGACTTATTGGGGAAAGGGTAAATAAAAGAAATAGAAAAGAGGAGGTCACGAAATCTCATCGTTGAAGTTCGCCTCTTTTCTTGGGTCGTTTGCTTTATCACCACTCGCTCTTCTTGCTAGCTGGAGGCATGGGAAGCTTGTTATCATCGATCAAATGTTGGATAGCCTCCTTTAGCTTCTAACAGCTCTCAGTAGTATGACCCGTACCTTGATGATATTTTCAATGAGCGTCTGGATTCCAACTAGGAAATCTCTTTTCAAGTGCAGGATCTTGAATAGGTCCAATGGGAGTAATGCGTCCCTTAGTACGAAGTCGATCAAATGCAGCATCATAGCTCATCCCAATGGGAGTGAAGTCTTTCCTCAGTTCCTTCTTAGATCCTTGGTTATCCATGGCCAAAACTTCACTGAGATCAAAGGTACTAACATTGTTACTAGAGTGGGCGTTTTAAGAAGAAGAAGGATTGTCGTTCTTCTTTCCTTTCCAGCCACTGTTGTTGCTATTGTTAGTAGGTTTTTGCTTTGCGAGGTCATCATCGATCTCGATGCCTATGTCATATACGGCCTTGAAAGTATTGTGTTGATATTTTAAGTGCTTTGAATACTTTTCTTGTAAATTTTTTATGAACATCCTCATGGATTCTTTTTCAGTAGGGACTTCGATCATGTTAGCGGAAGTTTCCCTCCACTTGTCGAAGAAGGAGGTGAACCCTTCATTTTCTTATTGTTTTAGCATCTCAAGTTTCCTATGATCGGTTTCAATTTGAATATTACACTTATATCTATCAATGAAAGCACTTTTTATTCCATCCCAAGTAGAGGTCTTCTCTTTATCAAGGGAGAAGAACCAATGTTGACAAATGGTTTCAAGAGATAGTGAGAATAAAGAGTGAAAAATATTCTTATCAATCCTTTTAATGTTCATTACAGTTTTAAAGGACCTTAAATGAAGGTAAGGATTGTCAGTTGGCTTAAACTTAGGGATGTCATTGGCATTGAACTTATGCGGAAGAAGTTCCTTGTCCACTGAGACCCCTTGTGAGCTAATGTCTGGAATCTATAGTCATTGGATATTTTTGCTCAAGCTCTCTTGCATGAGCTCCATTTTTTGCTGCTTCACAGGGTCATTAATTTGGAGGGTTAAAGTCTTCAACACCTCAGTCACGTCAGCCATTTGCTTCTTAAGCTCATTGACTTCTTCTTAACTTGCCATTATCTTCTTAGCTTTTCTCTTTTGACGAATCGGTTTATCAAAAAGTTGAACTTGAACGAAGGTGTTGTCCTTGACTAATCACCCTTCTCTCCTTGACCAAGTACTGTGGAAAGGGAAATTAAGGATATTCACTGTTAATTATTTGACTCAAACTCTATTCAACATGCAAAGATGGAAGAAGTAAGGTAAGAAGAATGAGGGTTGTGATATGGAGAAAGCATGTCGATGGGGAGATATGAGAAAATTAGGAATAGAGTGTACCCCCAACTCAAATGACGGAAAAAACTGACTCATGCATGAACCTAAGACATGGTCATGGTGTCATATACTCAAAGTGTGTGCTAAGACTAGTGAGTGTAGGTGACATATTAAGACTCTTGTGTAAGACCATGTGGCTAGACTCTGTGACTAGACTCAATTAAGAACATAACGAAGGTACTGTGATTAACAAAATAATCGAATTGATTAGCAAACTGTTTAATTAGACTCATAGTGATGACTCGAGGAAAATACCGAACTGTCGCCAAAGCAACAGGATTGGCGCCGCACTTTGCAGTGTAGTGCCAGACGACAGATCAGTCGCTAGGTGCTGCATAACAAAGTGTGGCGCTGTAGTCCAAATCTTGGCGCCATTGCTAGAACGTTGATCTGGGACTACTTTTGGTATTATTACTGTACAGGACATGCCTAAAGTCGTACTAAGTCAATTCCGATTAAATTATTAGACTTTAATTACTCAAATTAATTAATTAATTAATTAGGCAAAGTCCTTTTAGTCATTAAGCATTTTATTTTGTCTTAAACACAAGTCAAATAAACGGTTAGGAAAAACACATAGATTATGCACAACAAATAGTGCACAATTAGTCAAGTAGGCACAATATGATGCAATGAGTTTGCAACCTAACCATGACTCTAGTTCTCTAAAGTTTGGAATATGGGTTAGTCAAAGAGGGTCAATGGTTAATTGTCTGGATGCACCGCGCGGAAGCCTTACCTTTGAAGGGTTGCGCAAGTGGATGGGATACCGTGAGTTAAAAAAAAAAAAACTCGCTTCCATGGTTTGGTGAATTCAACATTCTCGGATGTACCCTTTGTTTCACAAAGCGTTCAATTAGGTAGATGGAGCATGAATTCCTAGAGGGTTATGTCCATATATAGAACACATATGAGTTTCAGAAAAGTGAGAAAAACTCAATCAGGGAGTAGGATCGAGCAAACAATGCTAAACTGGTCAAAATTAGAACGCATATTTCTGGCTCGGTACTGGAAGAACTTGGCGCCAGCGAACAGAGGTCGGCGCCGCTCCCTTGTCGCCAGGCGCCAGAGTCAAATCCTCGGCGACATACTCTATTTTTTGACGCTAGTTCCTACATGCCTCAGTAGCTTTCTGTGCTCGATAAAATTTTCCAGTTTCGCGCAGCATTATTTTTATCCTAGTTGTGAAAGATATTCCTCGAATTTCCTACATGTAAAAATCCTATGTTTTTAACTCATTACGGATGGTCTTTCTAATGAGATCTTTTTTATGCATATGACAATAATGTTAATCAAAATTACGCACATGAAATACTTAGAACTTTTCGAGTCTCATCCACTCATTCTAAATCATTGCCAAAATAAATTTCAGGAATTAAAATAGAAATCCTCCCTAGCGGAGTCGCCAAAAACTATAGGGAATATTTCAAGCATTATCCCTAGCTTGAACCCCACTATGATCATACACTTAAACATGGTGGCGTCCAAAGGGAAGGAAGCTAGAGCAAAAGAGTCGCCAACAAGTTTTAGGAACTTGGAAACCGTTCAAAGGGTGAAGGTTACACCCCTTAACGATCAAGGAGATCGTCAACTCCAATAGGTATGGAACCATGACTGGAAGTTTGGGGATGAAGGTACAAATCCAATCTAAAAGAGAAAGAACCTGCCTTAATAATAGGCCTCTACTTTATTCTTCTCGTATTCATGTGCGCTTTCTGACTAACATGCAATCAATAGGTTTACCCTAAACCTGTTTAATCTATGTTGGTTGAAATTTAATGCACAAACAAAACTATTACTGGCGATCACTTGAATTATAATCATATTAACTCTAAACAAGATTGTTAAATATCTTATTAAGCGTGATTACAAATATAAATTCCCTTTAAACACGTATAAAAAGGCGTGATCAAGCAATAACAATAAGTATAATCAAGCAACATAATAATAATCATAACCATAACGATTATAATCATAATTAAAATAATCATATCAACGCTAAAGCATAATAATAGCAAGATCCCAGGCATGATACTAACAAGATTAATAACAAACCCTAGCATGTCACTAAACAATAAAAATCCAAGCTTTAGCCCTAACATGATACTAACATGAATATTAGGAACAAAATAGGAAGCATCACAGAAATCATAATTTATATAAGGAACTTATTGTTTTCACTCTAAACATCATACTAAGAAAAGCATCCTAACATGATACTACGAATCAAAATAACAACCTAAACATGATTTCTATATCAAAATAACAATAAAACAATTAAAGCACTTACTTGGATGCCTCGTACCTCTTTCTAATAACAAAGTACACACGTTAGTAACTTCAAGGAAAATAATAGAACAAAAAATTAAATTAATAATTGAAAAAGAGATTTGGAACCAAACCCTCGGAAATTAAAACCTTTCACGTCTAGGGCGAAGGCAACTTCGAACTTGCCTAGGTGTGTCTAGATCTTATGAATGCGGAATTTTGTATGAGAAAAGCTAGTTCAGAAAAGAGAGAGATTATCAAGAATTTCTTGATGAGAGTTGATGATTGAAAAAGGGGAGTTATGACCTCTATTTATAGGAAAAAAGAGAGTCGAAAAGTAAAGAAAAGAATCCGAATTCGAATCGAAATAAAACTCGATGGACAACAGTTTTGCGGATTTTGTTTTTATCATTTCTTTTGATCTAGAAGTCCAAATAAGTCATATAATATATAATTAGAAAGATCTTGAAGTATACTTTCCAACCCAATTAGAATCAGATTAAAATATTTTGTAGATAACAAGATATGGTCAAAATAGTGGAAGGGTGTCAGTTTTGGATAGAGTTTCATATTCCATTCATATCTTTTTCGTTAAAGCTCGGAATTAATATTATAATATATCATTGGAAAGATAATTCAAGATCTATCCAACCATATAAAATTTGGATAAAGATTATGAGGCACGAAAATAATATCTGACTGTCTTTGAAAATCTTTAAATTCGAATAGAATTAAGATTAAAAAAAAAGGGAAAGTTTTTATAAAAGGAAAGTTTTATTCAATTTCAAATTCTTTGATTTTATCTTTTCAAAAAGGATAATTAAGATCTTTTAGAAACTTATAGAAGTTTCTAATAAATCCTAATTAGTTTAGGAATAGGATTAAACCTTTGGACCCTCCACATGATCATTGGGCCGTAGGTAAAATCCGGTTTGGGCCCAGTTTAGTATTTTGGCCATAATTTCCTTATTATTCATCGGAATTAGGCTTATAATATATCGTTGGAAAGGTATTTTCAATCCCCATCCAATTAAATTATTATTTTACCCATATCATGGATCAAACTAAAATGGAATGCACGTTTTTCATAAATAGGGTAAGAAAAGAAATATTTTCAAAAACAGAAAGAAGAGATATTTTTATAAAAACATCCTTATCACTAGACTTTTCACACTTTTGATTTGTTCGAAAATCAAATGACATGAAAGGTATTAATCACTGGGTTTGGTTTTGGGGAGACATAAATGGGTATCTACAGTACTTTAATTTCTCTATTGATCTTTTGAAATCGATATCATGTTTAGATTATTTTGTTGATTTCTAGTACCATGTTAGGATGTTTTTATTGCTTCCTAGTATCATTTTTAGGGTTAACTCATATTTGTGATATTATTATGCTTCTTCTTATTTCTTTCCTAATATCATTTTAGTATCATAACTAGGATGTTGCTTTTGTTATGCTTTATTTTTAACATGATTATTATTATTAATATGATGATGATTGTTATGATTATTATTATTTTTATTGCTTGATCACATCTTTTATGCATGTTTAAAGGGAATTTGTACTTGTAATCACGCTTAATAAGATAATTAACAATCTTGTTTAGCTAAGGTTAATATGATTATAATTCAAGTGAACGCCAATAATAGATTTTTGTTTGTGCATTAATACTTGTAGACACCTACTTTTGGCCTTTTGTCCCGAAAGGAAGTGCGATGATGTTACAAAAATCCGTTCTTCATGTTATATCAAAGTTGAAGTGTTTATGGACTACAAAATGCATTATAAAGTAAGACCAAGTAATCTTAGAGCCTTTTCCGTTTACTGATTAGGCCTAAAACGTGCTCATACATGTTTAAACTTGATTAATAACGGACCCAAATGCGGCATATGCAATGAATCGATCCAATAAATCTTACATTGTTGAAAACCAAGCCAAACATATTAAACAACCATCATATTTCCGTTCATGGCCTATACATATTGATAGTCCTTTCAAAGAGATTTCAACAGTATTTTATAAGCCCAATTCCGAGTTAAAACGAAGAAGTTATGATCAAAACACTAAAGCGGTCCCTAAAAACGACACCCTTGCACTCCAACGGCCATATCTTTTTATCTATAATATATTTTAACCTAATTCTAACGGAATTAGAAAGTAGACATTCAAATATTTCCAATGATATCTCACACACCTGAATCCAACTTCGTAATCAAAAGTTATGGAAGTTTTAAAAACGCGTTTTTGTATAAGGCAAACTGCATACCAACGCATCTCAGTAAGTTACGCGCGGCTCCCAGTGCAACTCAGAGAGTTGCGCGTGCCATCTGATGGAGTGGCTCTAAAACCCTACACATTGATCCCTACACCTATATATAGGGGTCTTCGTTCAACATTACAAGGATCGAAAATTCAGAATTAAAACCCTAATCTATCAACTTCTCTTGCTGTCATAGTACTTTTTCTTCTCTCTTCCCAAATACTTTCCAAGCCTAATTGAATCCGTTGAGTAATTGGAGGTATGAAGAAGAAAGAAAGTCCATAAAAACATTAAACGAAGATTTAACATAAAAGAAGAACGGTTAGTTTCCTGAGCACTTAGATAAATCACTTTTCCTTTATAGTTTAAATAACTTTAATTGAATAAATAGTGTTATTTTATCAATCTAAACAAAATTTTAATTAATTAATTCACATAGTATTCTTTTGTTAATCAAGACTAGAATTTGATAATTAATTGTTGTTTTATCGCTTAAGACAAGACGAATATTGTTTATTTTGTTCTTTTCACGAATATTGATTAAACAAAGAATAACGACTTTTGCAATGTAATTCCTATGTGATTAATGCTTGTAAATAAAATCAACTAACTTAGTCTTTAGGTATCACGTTGCATATATTGTTTGGTAATGAAATTGTGAAAAAGGACGAGCTAGTGGAGGCCGCACTAGGGCTAGAATATCGATTCTCCTTTAAAAGGAACATTATTTTAGTACCCTCGCTCCCGAACTCATTTCTGTTTTATGTAGACCAATTTGGGCATGGGTAAACTTATGATTTGTGATAAATATACCATGAACTCCACTTGGGAGAAAGGCATGAACGAGGTTTAGAAATTTTCCCAAAACTCATTGGCGACTCCTACTTGTTTCTTACAAAAAAGCGTGATGATAGAATCACTTCTAACTCAAGGTCCCCCAAACAGTCAGGAATTCAAATCCTAATACACCCTAATAAGTGTAAAGTCCTAGGCTTTTAAATTTTCATGGGCATCTAAGGAAGGACCCCTACGATGGGATCACCCTCCTTACAGTGGCGACTCAACAGGGGACTTAGAGGTTACAAGATAGTTCTTAGTTATGGTCCAAGATTTCCAACACTAGGTTGCCTATGGGTTGTAACGGGAATTAACTTGGATAATCTCTGGTTAGAGAGCGAGACTTGAACACAAAATATCTTCCATTTGCACAAAAGTAAAAACCAAACAAGCAACATTGCATCATGCATAATCATAGCACACTTTAACCTTTGGGGATTGGCTCATTGACTAAGGGCTGCCAACACCAGGCTTCTATCCCGAAATCAATAACAATCATCCCACCCATATCGTCAACAAAATGTTGAGAGAGCAATGTCATGAGTCAACACGTTGCGTAATTGATTTGTGCATCGTTTCTTAAGATATGGTACCCTTGGACACCCAAGCCTTGACCTTAAAATGACATTGTATGCTTTGATAGTTCCTTTTATGTGCTTATGTGATTACATGAATAAGTGCTTTGTGTCTAATCTAACTAATTCCAACTTGTTACCTCGAGATATAATAAAAAATAATAATAATAATAATAATAAAAAATTCACAAAAATTATGGTTTGACTAAAGCAAAATACCAAAAAAACAAAAAAAAATACAAAAAAAATGTTTTTTATTGTTCTTTTTGCGTTTTCGCAAAAAAAAAAATGTCGAACCTACCAGGTGGCATGCACAACTATCAAAGTTGCGCGCGCCCTCCAAGCGCAAGTTCATCCGGAGAAAACGTTGACTTTGACTCGTTACGAGCAATATCATCCGGAGAAAACGATATTACTGCTTCAAGGTTAATCGTTGAGTAGGTGCTAAAAGTATCTCTTTGGCTAACAACGTTGTCTAACTTAGTTACCTTTACTTTGATCGTCGTTTTTGTTTTTTCAAAAAAAAAAAAAATCGAAAAAAATGTTTTTTTATCGTTCCTTTTGCGTTTTCGCACAAAAAAATTCAAAAAAATGTTTTCTTATCATTCTTATTGTGTTTTCACAAAAAAAAAAAAAAATGCATGTGGCAGATGCTACTCTTGAATATGCACTTTCCACCTTAGTGCTAGATAAAAAAATTGCGCGCAATACTATTTTTTATTATAATGATTACGTACTTTATAATCAAACTAATGACATTACTTCTTATGTGGTTAGTCATTAGAAGTTCGCATCCCTTAATAGGACGTCATCAATATGTTTATTCTTAAATGTGCCTATTTGGTGTTTATCACATTTTAGTTGTAATTGATCAACCTTAATTTAAGAGTATATTTTTTTTTACATCTTTTATGTTTTAAGAAGAAAATCCCGAGAACCTTACTTCGGATGTTTGCCACACACACACACAAAAAAAAAAAAGAGAAATAGAACAAAATAAAATTATAATTTTTTTTTTTTAAAAAAGAGAAGATAATGAATGATAAAACCGAGAAAATGATTTAATTATTTCTTTGATTTTACATTCAAATGTCATCATTATTTTTAAGCAAAAAGTAATATATTATCCTTTAAGGATGAGTAATATGAGAATCATAATTGAAAAAAAATGATATAGATCTCTATTGCTATCTAAATGATCAACAAATACCATAGTATATTTGATCATTTTAAGGAGTATGTTCGGGTTGATTATTATTCCTAAAAATTTGATGAGCATTTTCAATCAACTTTCTTGTCTTTCTCTTCTACCTTTTTTTGAAAACAATTCATTTAAAGTAAAATCCTTAGGTGATTACCTTGTTGAAGTCAACACAAATCATGACGTTCCATTAATGATTATTCGTAAAAAAAAATTGAAATTTTTCATCGACAAACTTGCTTAAAGTGAATTCATATTACAAGGATTAAAAAAAAATACAGCAATCATTTTGACTTTGAATTGTTTGAATGCTTGCCAGAAAACGCGCTCAATTTCTCGTGATACACATTACTAGATCATCTTCCAGATTCGCATACTAGTCCAATCATGGGTGACAAAGCAGCATTGGATAAACTTAGAGAGGAACTCCAAAATATAAAGGCCCTATGAGAAGAAGAAGCCCAAATGAAGGCTCATAAAAAAGCAAAAAGGGCTAAAATAAAAGCAGAAAAAGAAAAAGAAAATATTCTGCAAGAAAAAAAAAAGCCGAAAGACTAGAGGCCTTTGAGAAACTTGTCCTTTGAGCTAGCTGATGGACTAAGTACTTCAATTATGAGCTTGCACCACAACCTAGTGGCAAGACTCTTCCAAAAAAGTTCTTGACTACGGATTTACCAACCTTTAAGGTTATGGATAATCCTAGTTCTCACTTAATGAGGTTTATTGGAATTATAGCATTAAAAGGGCTTGAGCAACCATTGGACCCAATATAAAATATAACATCAAGCTCACAACTACCTTGCGCGATCCTGAATTGCTTAAGCAAGGGGGAGAAGAAGGCTTCATTGGCCTCTTTTCTAGGTGGAGATCAAAGGTTGCTCTTCTTTCACAAAGATCTCCGGATCATGAACTTGTCTTAAAGTTCATAGACAATATGTCTCCACCATACAAGTGTCATTTACGATACCTTGGTTTAAATACATTTTAAAAGGTCTATACTGTGGTAACATTAATTGAAAGGGACTTGATGAATGAAACCATGAATCATATAGATGGACTTGATTTTTAGAGAGGATTTCAACTACGTCGGAAACGGACAAAGCTCAAAGACGCAATCTCAAGAAGTTGTCAACAATTCAAGATGTAGCACCCTAGGTCTTATTTTGTTTCTTTCCTATGTTTTTTGATAGACTAAGAGATTCATGCTGTCGAATCTACTTATTTTTTACTCTCATTAATTAATGAATAAAAAATATATTTTCAAGTACGTCTATCTTGTTCTCTTTTCAATCTCTTTCTTGTTATTGACTCGAATTACATAAAACGTAGGAATACATACTCAACACTTTAAGAATCTTGATGAGTTTTTTCTTACAAGATGTATTGAATTAAAAGAGGTCCATGTGAGGCCCACAGAGAAAGGATATGATGTTTTCACCAACACGGGAGGCAACTTGAAATTCCACAATTATAATCCCATGTTCTTAACTTTAGAGAAAATCCATCTTTTTGGCATCCCTTTTGAGCCTCGTCAATTGAGCGTTAGTTATTCAACCTACATTATTCCATACCTTGGGATGGGAATGGTGCAAAGATACAAATAGGAAATTGGGGGAACGAAACATAAGAGGGGGACACAAAGTTAGTCTAAACCCAAAAGGAAAGATCAAATGCAAAAGAAAAAAAAAAATTGTTCTAAACCCAAAATAAAACTTGTCAAAAAAAGAGAAAAAAAAAAAACAAAAGAGAGATGACAAGGAAAAGACACCTAATGTAGGAAGTTGCTACACAAAGCAGAAAGATTTAAATTTGAGAAGCACCAAAAGTAAGGGATTTTATACTTGATCTTGTCAATTCTTCATAACCCCAAGCCTAGCCACACAACCTTGGAAAGGCCCTCCTTGAGGTAGACCATAATCATATACCAAAATCATCATTCCATGAAAATATGGCCAATATTAGGCCTTTGCACATATGGACCTATTATTGAGTAGCCATGCCCATATATAAAATGCATGAAGTGTTGAGTTATGATTACAAGATCATATAAAAAAATTCAAACGATTTGGATGATTTGATAGCCATTGGCTTTATTACATCATGTTAGTAAAGCAATCGAATCAAACTAAATTCGATGTTTTCCATATCTTTTGCCAATGAATAATGAGATGATTATTAGTTTTATAAAAACAATCATCTTATTTTATTTTAATAATAGGGATATTTATTACCAAGGTAACTCAGGTTCTATATACATTGCCTAGAAAGAAAAAGAGTTAATACAATAAATTAATTTGATATATCGACAACCTTGACGTTAACTTTAGATGTCTTTTACAACTCTTGAACATTTGTCTTCTCACTTATTATGAGCAACTAATATGTCTGCCTGCGTGGGATATCTCCATCTTCTCTAAACGAGAAACATTGATTGAACATGATCGCTACATGAAAAATGATCGTTTTCGCTATCATACGTATACCTCACTGCCAAGTCATCACGATGATTCAAATATTAAGTCAGTAATTCTTGCTTTTCGATAACATGTCTAATTTTCTTTCTTTATTCTTCTAGGAGAAAGTTGGATTCCCCTCCCTTTTTATGTAAATCCGTATTTTTGTTCATTTCTTTTTTAGGGGGTAAGTCGGGATGATCCCTCCCATTTGGCAACTAAAATACTCGAAAATTGTATAATTTTTTCGCTCTTTGCCTCAACTTAGAGGATTAAAAAAGCCAGGACATCCCCACTTCTCTTTATTTACAGATTTGAACACGCTATTTATGCTGCAAAATCAATGTCATGCAAAGCTTATTACGAACCATCTTAATAACATTAAATGACAAAGGGAAGAATACCACTTACTATTATTTGACCAAGATAATTAATTATGTTACTTGATCAAACAATTTATGATAAACATATGCAATATTCCGCAAATCGAAAATACAAATCTTTAGGCCTTAAATAAACATGAGAAACATCCCCTAGCATATGTATACATTATTTAGGGTAAAATTACCCTAGACACGTGGACCAATGAGAGGAGGCCACGTGGTGAGTTCAGGATGGCTAAGTGGCCCAATACCCTCTTGACACGTGGTCCCCTCAGATAAGCCCCTGAAATGGCGGTCTTCGAGGGCCTAAATCCCAAGAAGCGCCGTAATTCGGCGCAGCCCACCAAAACCTAGGTCAAATGACCTAGATAGGGGCACTCCTACCAATGACCCTATAAATAGGGAGATATTTCTCCATTTTGGGGACACATTGAATCATATATTACACCTACTTTCTCTCTCTAATCAAAGAAACACCTAAGCTTGGAATCCAAGCAGATCCCTACCTAAATTTCCGTACTCTTTATTCTCTTTCAAGTTACTAACTTGATCGTCGGAGGCGGAGCTCCACCACCCGGAGTCTCCGTTGTTTTCGCAGGTACGGCTCAGCTGGACCAATCTTTGTGACGTAACTCTCCCGAGGGACAAAAACGCCCAAAACATTTGGCGTCGTCTGTGGGGAGAGTACCTCAAGGATGGTTCAAGAGTCTGTACCACCTCCAAAGCGTCCGGTGGACGAACCGGAAGTCTTCACTGACCAAGAGCATGAAGATCCTCAGGTTGAAAACAATAGCCGATGATGGCTCCTTGATAACCAAGCGCATTCGGCCCAGAGACACTCTGGAGCGGGGTGGCAGCCAGGCGGGTACAAAACGACCCCCTTGGCAGCCGGAAGGGGAAACTTATACGGCCAGCGGATCAGCTCCCGTCACTCGAGACAAACTCATGAAGTTCATGACAAGTTTCAAGGGTGAAATTAAAGATCTGATCACGAAGAGTCGGGCTGGCCCGATCAGGGGTCAGTCGGCAAAAAAGACTCCTCTGGAGAAGGGGAAGTCAGTCAGGGATCGGCAGCCAACTCCTCATCCGAAGGAGAAGGCAGCCGGGACCATTGATTAGTCCAAGATTATTCTGCCTAAGAGGAATGTCAACAATCCCCGCCGGACTCAACGGCCGGAGGGAAGAAAAAAATCAACTCTTAACGCCCGGGAGATCATCACCTGCAAGAGAAATAAGCAGTTGTCTGAGTCGGCTTCTACGTCGAGCTTTCCAGACAACTTCAGGAACACATCTGCAGGGAATGTACCTTCCTTGCATGAGAGCCAAACAGACGGTAATACCGTCCATTCTGGTCCTCAAATGATTGGGACTGCAACATATGTACCTTCTCAGGTCTACGGTCTGTATTCTCCCCATTTCATGCAGCCGGCCCTCTTCGCAGGTCAGGCGACATACAATAATGTCCAGCCACTAGACTGGCAGCTTCGTCTGCTCTGCCTGGGTGAACAACCTTCTGCGTTCACCCGGGAGATAACCGAGGTGGCACAGCCGGCCAAGGTTAAAAATGTGTTAGTAGGAACCTATGACGGTACCTCCAACCCGGAAGATCACCTCATGACTTACACCAACCTCATTTACTTACAAGGGTTGGATGATGCCACTTGGTGTCGATGCTTCCCAACTACATTAAAGGGCATTGTCCAACAATGGTTTGGCAACTTGCCAGCTGGGTCCATCGATAGTTTCAGGAAGCTTGCCTTCCTGTTTGCTTCCAACTTCTCGACGAACATCCCTGCGAAGAAAACAATTATTTACTTGAGCACAATTAAGCAGGGAGAGAGAGAAGGATTGCGCTCCTATGTCAGGCGGTTCAATCTGATCAGAATTCAGGTTTAAGGACTGTCTGATGAGGTAGCTTTTACAGACTTTTTCAAGGGTCTGAGAGACGAGTCAACTTTTAAGTTCGACCTAGTCAGAAAAGGGGCTTTCACTTTAAAGGCGGCCCTGAGGGAGGCGGAAAGCTATATTCAAGCAACCGACCTCTGCTCGCCTGGTAACCAGTCAGACTCTAAGAAGTCTGACAAGTAGAAAGACAGTCGGCCTGCTCAGTCGGCCAAGAAAAAAGAAGAGAGCAAGAAGAGAAAAGAATTCTGGGCGGTTAGTGATTCTGACCAGCCGTCTCAGAAGAAGAAGAAAGAATTTAAACCGTACGTTCCGAGGTACGAGTTTAACAAGGACTGCAACTCCCTCCTCATGGAGATCAAGGACCGGCTATCTCTAGAGAAGCTGAATCCAATGAAAAGTTTCATTCAATCAAGGAACAAAAATAAATTCTGCCAATACCATGAGGAAGTTGGCCATGACACCAACGACTGTCTCAGCCTTCAACGGGCGTTGGACCATCTGGCTAACAAGGGGATAATAAAGTCCTATATCATAGCAGGCGGGTTCTTATGCGGTGGCCCTACCATCCGGGGCACCAAGAGCCATCTTCGAAAGATGGACAATGATGATGATGATGATCAGGCAGGAAGTTCCTCCTTCCCAGACGTTCTAATCACTAAGAAGGATAGGGGCATTGTCCGGTGTCCGCATGATGACCCGGTTGTCATTGAATGCAAGGTCGCCAACCAGCTGGTTGGACGAATCCTTATTGACACCGGCAGCTTGTCAGACATCATCAGCCTCCGGTGCTTGCAAAAGCTGAAATACAACTTCAGCAACATGCATCCGGTTATCCACCCCTTGGTTGGTTTTGGGGGTGGGATGGTTTACCTAGGTGAAAAAGGGAAAGGGTGACATCTGGTCGTCAAGTTCTTGGTCGTTGAGGAACTGACCGCCTATAATATTATCCTAGGCCGGCCAATTCTCAACGAAGCCAAAGCTGTAATAATCCCTTCTCTCATGCTCATCAAGTATGAGAGGGATGATGGCACTGTTGGTTCCTTGAATGGGGATCAAAAGACGGCCCGGGAGTGTTACCTCTCAACCGTCAAGGATACGGTAGCCTCAAACGGGCAAGCCCCGGAACCAATAGACCTTGACAATGTCAAGGATTCTACCCCAGCCCCACCAGCAGTCGGGAAGAAAAGAAAGGCTCCCCTGCTGTTGGAGGTGAAAAAAGAGAAAAAATAGCAATCACTTACCGTGGAGCGGTCAGCCGAGCTCCGTCCCCAGCCGGCTGGAGACCATATTGATATACCTCTGGACGACAGCCTTCCAGAGCGTACTGTTAAGGTTGGGACGACTGCTTATGCTACGTTGGGTGCAGATCTGCACCTCCTGCTAAAAGAATTCAAAGACATTTTTGCCTTTGAAGTGGAAGCGATGCCACGCGTTAGCCCGGATTTTGCTGTCCACAAACTCGCCGTGGATCCTAAAAAGAAGCCCATCCGGCAAAAGAATTGAAATCACGGCGAGGAGAGAAGTCAGGCGGCAGCTGCCGAAGTAAAAAAGCTGCTGGACGCTGGGTTCATTCGGCCATGAAATTTTCCCGACTGGGTGGCGAATGTTGTGCTTGTAAAGAAATCGAATGGTACCTAGCGTATGTGTGTTGATTAAACAGACCTCAACAAGGCATGCCCCAAGGACAATTACCCGCTTCCAAAGATCGACAGTCTGGTCGATTCGACAGCCGGGCATGCCTTGATGAGTTTCATGGATGCCTACTCCGGCTTCCATCAAATACACCTGTGGAAAAAAGATCAAGAGAAGACGGCCTTTGTCACTAATCAGGGGTTATTTTGTTACCCTGTGATGTCGTTTGGCTTGAAAAATGCGCCGGGTACATTCCAACGGATGATTAATACAGTCTTCATTAATCAAATCGGGAGGAATGTGGAGGTGTACATTGATGACATAATAGTCAAATCCAAGCAGCAGGTGGATCACCTTGCTGATATTCGAGAAACCTTCACCACACTCAGGCAGCATAAGGTTATGTTAAATCCTAAGAAATGCGTCTTTGGTGTTGAGTCTGGGAAGTTTCTCGGGTTCCTGATTGATCAAAGGGGGATAGAGGCTAACCCCGAGAAGATATAGGCGGTAATTGACATGAAGTCAACCCGCACTATCAAGGAAGCACAAAGACTAACCGGTTTCCTGCCAGCTTTGGGGAGGTTCCTCAGCCGGTCAGGTGACAAATGCCTTTATTTCTTCCAAGAAATCAGGAAGAAGACCAGATTTGAGTGGGGGGATGATGCTGAGGCGACCTTTCAAAAGGTGAAAGAAACTTGCACTCTTTGCCAAGGCTTGTTAGCCCTCTGCCCAAAGAGTCGTTATATATGTACCTAGCCGTCTCAGATCATGCTCTCAGTGCTGTTCTCCTTGCTGAGAGAGACGGCATTCAGCTCCCGGTCTATTTCATTAACCATGTTCTAAAACATGCTGAACTCCGGTATCCCATGATTGAAAATTTGTCCTTGCCCTATATATGGCCTTCAAGAAATTAAAGCCGTACTTTCTGGCTCATTCGGTGGTAATTTACACCGATCAACCCCTCAAGTGGCCAATGTCTACCTTGGAATCATCCGGCAGAATGCTTAAATGGGTTATTGAAATGCAAAGTCTTGAAATCAGTTTTGAACCTAGAAATGCAGTGAAAGGTCAGGCGTTTGCCGACTTCATTGTTGAAATGATACGACCGGTTCAACTGGATAACATTGATCAGGTTTGGAAGGTGTATGTAGACGACAGCTCGACGAAGAACGGCTGCGGTGCAAGAATTATATATGAGTCTCCTGAGGGGGACAGATTTAAATATGCACTGCATTTTAAGTTTCAAGCCTCAAATAACGAGGCGGAATATGTAGCCCTGCTAGCTAGAATTCGCATGTGTAAGGCAGTAGGGGCAACAAAAATTGACGCCTGTTCTGATTCACTGTTGGTCGTAAGCCAGTATGAGGGAAAATATGAGGTAACTAATCCGGCTATGATCAAGTACCTTCAAGCAGTCAAAGAAGAGGCCGGGGCACTTGAGGAATTCCATCTGAGTCAAGTGCCCAGGTAAGATAACAACCAGGCGGATGCGTTGTCCAAATTGGCATCATCCGCCTGCTGTGATACGCCTCGGTCAGTCTTTTGGGAAGTTCTTTAAAAAAGAAGTATATATGAAGAGCCCATTGGAATCCTGGACCAACGCTCTACTTGGATGGATGGCATCTGGGCATATTTAACAGACGGTACACTTCTTGATTCACCATAGGAGGCCGCCGTCATGAAGAAGCGAGCAGCAAACTTCGAGATGAGAAACAGAGAGCTCTTCATGGCGGGTTTCCTTAAACCTTTATTGAAGTTTGTTACCCTAGAAAAGGGGAAAGAAGTTCTTGATGAATTGCATGCTGGATACCGTGCCTCTCATATAGACGGTAGGTCCCCAGCCGTCAGAGCCAGGTGGCATTACTTTTGGCCTACTCTTGAAGCAGACGCTAAAGAGTTGGTGAAGAGATGTGACAAATGCCAGAGGTTTGTCAAGCTTATTCACCGCCGGCTACTGATCTGATGGCAATCCACAGCCCAGTCCCGTTTGCTAAGTGGGGCATGGATATCTTGGGTCCTTATATGCCTGGTCCAGGCGAAAAATGTTATATTTTGGTGGCTGTGGATTATTTTACTAAATGGGTAGAGGCTGAGCTGGTCAAGAACATCAAGACAAAGGATGTCATCTCTTTCATTTGGAAGAACATCATCACCCGGTTTGGGGTACCTATGTCAATGGTGTTTGATAATGGCCCTCAGTTCGAAACGCCTCACCTTTTGACTTGGTTGAGAGATCAGGGTATCTTACATTGTTTCGCATCAGTCGGCCGACCCCAAGCAAACGGCCAAGTTGAAGCCTTCAACAAGCTCATCTCAGACGGCATAAAAAAGAAAATTGAAAGAGCCGGTGGCTTATGGGCAGAAGAGCTTATTAATGTCCTATGGGCCATCCGGAAGACTTCTTAAGGGGCAACCGGTGAAGCCCCATTTCTTATGGTATACGGTGCTGAAGCCGTCTTGCCCATTGAACATTAAGAGCCGACTCTCAGAGTCATGCTTTATGATGAAGAGGCGAATTGGGAGGCCATGCGGCTAGCATTAGACTCCCTCCCGGAACGAAGGGGCAATGCTGCCCTGCGCCATGAGATATACCGTCTGAGAATGACGAGAGCCTACAACAAGAAAGTACGCAAGCGCCCTTTGAAAGTTGGCGACTTTGTGTTACGAAAAGTGGAGGCTACCGGTAGGGCCAACGAAGCTGGAAAGCTAACTCCTAATTGGGAAGGCCCCTACCGGATCTATGAAGAAGTCAGGGATGGCACTTACCGTCAGGAAAATCCAGACGGTCGGCGCCTACCTCGAACTTGGAATGTAGATAACTTAAAAAAGTACTACTTCTGAGAAATGTAAATTTTTTGTAAACAGTGAGTCTATCAATGAGAAATCCGGCTTTGTTTGCAACATTGTTTGGTTATCTTTATAATTACTTACCCGCCTGGGTCATGCTCAGACGAAACTTTTGCTTAAATATCTACGTTTGACACTTATCGTAGATTCAACGATATAACTACTTATCCACCAAGGTAGTACTCAGACGGACTGTTTGTTTAACCCGCTAAGTTTGATACTTAGTACAATTTAATGATATAACTAATTGTCCGCCTGGGTAATACTCAGGTGGACTAATTGCTTAACCAACTAAATTCGACATTTAGTGTAACTTCAATATTATAAAAACTAGGCATAAAAACGCTTAGTGGCTATACAACCGGTCTAGAACAAGACCAAAGGCCAATGGCCGGATGGTCCTTATTTTATAAAACTACCTGTCCCAATATGGACAATGGCGACTGGAGACACTCCTCCGGGTGCAATCGTCGTAGAGAGCCGACTCTTTGTCAGATCTACGTACCTATGCAGATGGCAAAGATTGAACAACCAAACTAGTCAACTCATAGCCGTCTAACCAGAATAATCTATGAGAACGATTAAGTCCTCGAATACCGGATGCCCTGAGGCATCAGTCGGTTACCGGCTAAAGTTTTCACTTGGATTATTTATTCCAAAGTTGCACTCTCTCTTCCAATTGGGACAAAACAGTTTGTGTAATGGCAATGCAATAATCCCAGACGGAATATTACCGTATGGGTAAGAGGCCCAAAGCACCCGTTCTAATGGGCGGCTGTGCACTTGGTTTGGGGCAATCACCATTGTGATTGATTGGCATAAAAAACCTCATACTTCTCCAAGTATCAAGTGTTTTCTAGCCAATCTATCAATCTGAAATAAAACCAACCTCACAGCCGTCCAGGGGCAAGAGTAGCCGGACTGCAAATTGCCGCATGCTTTTTTAAGTTAGGCAAAACACTAAACAATTGCAGTAACACGCAAAAAATTCAAATCGAAAAAATTTAAACGCAATATATAAAAACAACCGACTGAGTCGGATTACTTCATAAATATTTGAGAAGGCACAAAGGCCAGAATATATTGTTAACCGGAATCACATCCGGTGAAGAAGAAAAATAAATTGCTTACCCAACTCCATAGTTGGTAAAAATACAAAGTTACTCGACATACAAGCCGGCAAAGAAAAGTTTTGGCATACTGCCGCTGAATTGGGGAGGCTGACTCAAGGCTGTGGGGGAGGCTGCTGCTCCGGCTGGTCTTGACCGGTTGGGAGGGCTTCAGATTGACCATCAGCCACTTGAGGCTGGTCAGCTTCATTTTTCTCTTCCTCAGCCGACTCCTAATTGTCCGAGACTTCATATCCCAGCTCGGCAGCCCAATCTTAAAAGCGAGGCGGAGGAGCCTCACCCAGCACTTGGGAATCATACGTCTGCCCGGAGTTTGGTGTTTTCCTTGTCAGCATCTTCTAATGCCTTGAGTTTAGATTGAGCATCCTTCAAATTTTGCTCAAGGTTATTAGCCCGGCTGGTGGCTTCATCATTTGCAGTTGTCAAGCTCCGAATCAGCTCCTCTTGTTTCAACTCTACTGCTTTAATCTCTAAATCACACATATAATTAGCATATTGAGAAGAGTTGAGGTTTTCAAGGGCCCTCCGTTTGGCGTCATTTACCTCTTCTTGCTTCCGCCTGAAGGGGCCTCGGAGCCCGTCTACCCTCAGCATTACCTGAGAAAAGAGCAGCCGGATTATTACTTAGTTAAAATGAAGAAAAATATTATAATTAAGGTTGGGATTTTTTTATCTCAACCAGCTGGCCCATTATCCGGTTAAAGTCCACTACCTGCAGATCAGGTATGGAATTTTTCTCTGACCGGGTGAGGGTCCTCACCATCCGTTTGGCGAAACCAACAAGATCTGGCTCGTCGGATGTAAGATCTGCACCAAAAGTAGAAGTACTCTCTGAGAAGGAAGCAACATAGTTGGCATTCATCCGTTGCCGGCTGCTGACTGAACCCCCGGAGGGGTCTACCTTAGTGTTGACTCTCATGAAGTCAAGAGGCTAAGGTATTTCAATCTTTCCCTTACCTTGGGTATCCGGATGGGGCGTGGGAATCACCTCCCAAGTTGTTGCCGCACCGGCTACAATATTAGGTGGCAGGCCACCCTTCGATGCCGTAGAGACATCCGGCGCATTCTTCTGCGAGCGCTCTGAGCTTTCGCTCAGAATCTTCATTGCAGAAGGGGATTTGCCACCGGTCGTGGGACGATTGGTCTTGGCAGTAGAAGTTGACTGGGGGGGTCCCTCCTGGCCGCCTTGGCAGCCGGGACCTTTTCTAGATCCTCCCCTTGCCTTTTGAAAAGCTTTGAGAAGGATCGAGGCACGCGTTTAACAGAGTCTTGCAAATTAAGAAGTTTAATATACCCAACCGGCAAACTGTCTTGCAAACTGTAGGTCTTACCCCGCCTTTCTTGGACTCTTTGGCTTCAACGACTGCTTTCTTTACAATAGCAGCCTCCTTGCGTAGTAGCGCCGCTGACTTAGCCGGAGTTTTGGCTGGGTCAACCATCTTCAAGGCGTCGGCTGCATAAAGAAATTAAAAGTTAGAAGAAATTATGGGAAGTTTGTAATGTAAAAATAAAATTACAAACATTTCGGATGCAAGTGGATCTACCCTTGGGAAACATGGGACTTAAACCACAGGCGGACAAGAAGCATTCGTCCTTGAAGTAGTCCGGGTGGGGGATCCAGTTTTTGGGACAATAATATGAGTCCCATCCCCCATGGACTTAGTAGTGGTTTCAAAGAAACCCGGCTCAATTATTTGTTCCCGGGCCCTAGTGGAGAGTGCCGGGAGGGGGCATTTCCTACCCAGAAGAGCCGGGTCCTGGTTGTACTAGCGCAGTGTCCGGTTGTGTCTCAAGGTTTGGAAGAAATCAGATAAAACTTATCTTTCCATCCTGACCACTTGGACACCTTGTCCAAACTCATTAAGTACTGGGGAAGGGGGATAGAGTGTACCAATCCCCGTGACCGCGTGGGGCCTTGCTTAGGTAATGCATGTGAGCAAAGGCGGAGAAGCTGGGAGCGAGATTTCTAAGCTCGCAGGCGGCGATGTAGCTCAAAATGTTCACCCATGAGTTGGGAGTGAGCTACCAAACTCCCAGATCATACCCCTTTAGGATTTTCCTAATCCCGGTATGGAGGGGGAACCGGAGGCCGGCTTCTATAACCGCGCCTCGTAGCAGACAAAATAATGGTTTGCATTCTCAATGTCATCGTCCCATGCCATTACTGCGTCGGCAGGCGGGACAATAATATCCCACCCCTTTTCAAAGGGGTGCTTCTCTTTGAAAGCCCTGAAACCGTTCTTTAACGGGGCTATGTCACCCGGAAGCATCATAATCCTTTTCGGGTTGGGGTTGTCAGTGACTTTCGCCAACTGCTGATAGTTAGCCGCGAAGTTATCCTGATCAGAGCCAGAAGTTTCGGCCCTCGACCTTTCATCGGCCTCATCACCGTCGGATCCATTAGAGAAGGCGGCTTCTTCACCGCCTGCCTCCCGTACGTCAGAACTCCCGGAGGAAGAGGGAGCCTCTTCATCAGAATTGCCGCTCTCCTCCAAATCCTCATGTTCCCTATCCGCAACAACCTCATCGGCTGGCACTTCCATAGTGCGCTGGCTCCTAGACTTTCTGGCCAGATGTTTGACTCTGGCCATTGTGTCTTGCACAGACACAAAGAGGGAGGAATTCGGAGATGAGCACAGCAATTCCGACAGTCTAGAAAAGGCACCCCCTGTTCTAGACTCAGCCGTTCTGGGAGACCGGCTGAGTGTCCTAGGCAGTGCCGAGTGTGTGGATTGAGAAATCATTTTATTTCTAAAACTATGTATACAGGCGGAAAAAGAACGGCACATGGTTCATCATTTTCAAGAAAACATTCATTAGAAGATACGCTGTATACTTGCTTAGCTTCCTGACCTGAGCAATGTTCATTGTTTCATGCATCGCATAATGTGCTGAGCAACATTTATATATCAGTGATTTGTAATCATACAAAGCATATCGATCTTAGCTCCTTGACCTAAGCAACATTCATTATGGAATAACCACTTCTTAGCTTCAAGACCTAAGTGACGTTCAAGATCGTTTCTTTACACCATATGATACTTAGCTCCATGATCTAAGTTCATCTATCGTGTCACGTTATATAATTGTCCTTAAAGAAACATTACACTTTATTGAATTAAACTAATGATAGTAAAAAAAAAAAAAAAAATTGTAGTGAATACACTTTATTCGAATTAAACTAATGAAAGAATTGTGTAACTCTCTAAGGTTTTACTATGTCCTCGATTGTCACAAATGATGGAGGAGTAGTTTCCATCGCAGTATTTTCAGAAGCCTTGGAGCTCTCCCCTACACTCTTCTTTTTCACCCAAACATTGTTTTTCAATTTAGGGATTGGGGCCTTTGAAACATGTTTTCCTTTCCCTTTGACGATAGGAGTTTTCTTGCGAGTGTTTGGTGAAGGTTCTTTAATTTTCACACCTTATTGCTCGGGTTAAGAGGGAGATTTCCTTTTTGTTTCCTTCGAATGAGCCTTAGGGGATTAGAAGTCTAATTTCCTTCTCACTCCTTTGTTTTGGCCAGTAAGAGGAGTAGTAGTGGTTAAATGCATCAAAGGCTTTGGTGGATTTCAAGTTGTGGCGGATTGAAGTTGAGACCGAGCCTTGTTTAATTCGCCCTTATCCGCCACATTCATCCAAGCTTTCTAAAAGGAAGATAATACAATACTCGCAGTAGGATTTTGTACTACCCACCTAGGAAGACTTGACCAATATTCCATCCAACGAGGAACTATTTCGGGTTTATAGATAACATTTGTAGGGGCATCACACTCTTGTGGAGGAATGATTTGTTTCATTCGGTATTGTTTCATTACCCTACAAGGAAAAATATAAGTGGTACTAGATAAGCCTAGAAGCCTAATTTAAGGGCAATTAAAATTATTTCCCACCATACTACATATGTTCCACCAAGGAATCACAAAGCGTATGTTGGGAACCCCGTGAAAGAAAAACGATGTCCATTCTTCTTTATTCTTATGCTTGTAAAGAATTCGACGTCCAGGGAATGTCCTTACTCCGTTAGCTTCAAGATTTTGTGGCTGATCAACAATTCGCAAACCCTCCATGAGCCAAATCTAAAAAAAAAGAAAAAAAATTAGTTTGCGATTTACACAAGAAGGTGGCGCGCGCATCAAAATCAGTTGCGCGCGCCCCGCGCGCATCGCAGAAGAGTGCGCTGGTCATACCAGCGCAACTTCATAACTTGCGCTAGAATACGACGTAAAAAAAATGTACTTTTAATAGGAGTGGACTTACCTCTATTTGCTAAAGCCAAAGGAGCAAGTGAATGACATCCCTCTATTTGCTTTATGGACACCATGGAATAATCTCCACACACTTTGCCTATCCAAAGTAAACAATTAACAACAAGACAATAACATAAAGCACGAATTTTAAAGCGTTGTTTAGTGTAGGGAATATTTCAAGAATTATCCTTAGCTTGAACCCCACTGTGATCATACACTAAAGTACGGTGGTGTCCAAAGGGAAAGAAGATAGAGCAAAAGAGTCGCCAACAAGTTTTAGGAACTTGTAAACCGTTCACGAGGTGAAGGTTACACCCCTTAACGATCCAAGAGATCGTCAAATCCAATAGGCCTGGAACCATGACCGGTAGTTCGGGGATGAAGGTACAAATCCAACCTAAAAGAGATTTAATCTGCCCTAATAATAGGCCTCTACTTTATTCTGATCGTATTCATGTGCGCTTTCTGACTAACATACAATCAATAGGTTTACTCCTAAACCTGTTTATCTATGTTGGTTAAATATTAATGCACAAATAAATCTATTATTGGCGATCACTTGAATTATAATCAAATTAACCATAAACAAGATTATTAATTATCTTATATAAGCGAGATTACAAGTACAAATTCCCTTTAAGCATGCATAAAAGGTGTGATCAAGTAATAACAATAAAATATAAATCAAGCAACATAATAATCATAACAATTATAATTAAAATAATCATGTTAAAAAATAAAGCATAATAATAACAAGATCCTGGGCATGATACGAACAAGATTAATAACAAACCCTAGCATGTCACTAAGCAATAAAAATCATAGCTTTAACCCTAACATGATACTAACAACCATAATATTAGGAAGAATACAAAAGGCATCATACTTTTAATCATACTTGATATTAGCACTTTTTAGTTGTTACCCTAAACATGATACTAGGAAGATCAAAACACCCTAACATGACGCTAGGAATCATCATAACAACCTAAGCATGATTTCTACATCATAATATCAATTAAAATCAATTAAAGCACTTACTTGGATGCCTCGTATCTCTTTCTAATAACAAAATACACACGTTAGTAACTTCAAGGAAAATAATAATCATAATAAATTAAATTAAATAATTGAAATAGAGATTTGGGACAAAACCCTCAGAAATTAAAACCTTTCACGTCTAGGGCGAAGGCAACTTCGAATTTGGCTAGACGCTTCTAAGTCTTGTGAATGCGGAATTTTGTTTGTAAAAAAGGCTAGTTTAGAAAGGAGAGAGAAAGAATAAGCTTTAGCTTTAGAGAGAGAAGATAACAAGAGAGTTGATGAAAACGGAGATTTTAGGAGGCTATTTATAGAGAAAATCAGCCAAAAAGATAGAAAAACAAATCAGAGTTTTGACGAGGAAAAAACAAGTTAGCGCCAAGCGCTGACCATTAGCGCAAGGCGCTAACGCTAGCGCCAGGCGCTTATGTCTGGCGTTAGGCGCTAATTAATTCTTTCACTCGTTTTCTTAATTCAGATAAAATTTAACCGTACAGAAGGACAAAATCGTATTTTCCTTAAAAACACTATTTTATTCTAATTAAAACTCCAAAAAGTCAACAAAAGTCAATTTATCAATGTTAATTGAATTAGGAATGAAAAGAATCTTCTAAAAGAATCTAGAAGACTAAAACCATTCCTAATTGCTTTAGTAATGATAAATCCATATTAGGCCCTCCCCTAGATCATTAGGCCGCATATAAGGCTCAAACCGGGACAAGTTTAGTAATTTGGCCATAACTTCATCATTATTCATCAGAATTGGGCTTATAATATATCGTTGGAAAGCTCTTTTCAAACCCCATCCAACTACACCATTATTGAACTCTTATTATGGACCAACAAAACTTTATTGGCTGTTTTCTTAAAATAGGTTTTCAAAAACAGAGAGAAAAGAAAAGAAATTAAAACTATCCGCAACATTAGACTTTCCACACTTTCACTTCATTCGATTATGATTCGACGTGAAAGGTACTCATCACCGGGTTTGGTTTTGGGGAGACACAAATGGGTGTCTAAAGAAGCCCCCACTTTGACTGAGTTTGCAGAAACGCATGTTTCGAAAAACAAAAGTCAAAGTAGCGATAGGGAAGGAGAATGATTCAGAACGTTCTGCGATCCTAAATCACTCTTATAACGCCGATATCAGTAAAATAGCATTATTTAAACAGATAAAGAGTTAAGAAACGCGTATCTTGCACCGTCGAGCACACGTCTCTGAAGGTAACCTATTGGCTGCTGCATTGCTGTATTTCTGTATTTTTGACGACACCCTGCAAGCTAGAGAATGCCGCCTGAAGACTTCTACGCTTGTAACTGCCTCCAATTCCGTCTTGATAGACTTCTGCAAGCTAGAGAACCCCATCGAAGATTGCTTCGCTTGAAACGACCTTCTAGCACTTTGTGACCATCTTCCGCAAGCCAGGGAACACGATCGAAGACAACTTCGCTTGAAATCACCTCCAGTTGTTTGTGACAACTCTCCGCAAGCTAGGGAACGTTGCCAAATATATCCTCGCTTGAAGCTATTGTCATTAGTTGCGATAATATTCCGAGGAAAATTACCGAAGACCCTCAATTGTCGATCGTTAAAAACTCACTTGAACTTTGCTTCCGCTATGCCTGTATGTCGGCGCTTTTGCTGATTTTGAACCTATATGTCGGTGCCTTTTGCTGAATTTGAACAAGTATTTCGGTGCCTTGTACTGTTTGAACCAGTATGTCGGTGCCTTACGATGAGTCAATGCTTAGGCACTTTAAGCTAAGTGAGACGATCATTCATTAGGTCGATCACTTTATTAAATTGTAATCAAGGCGATTACTAAATCATGTCAAATTTCATAGAGGGGCTAACTGGCGTACCAAGGAACCCAAAATGTATTGCAAGAGGTTGGAACAACCGCACTGAGTGGCTGAATAGTGTGTCGCCGCTGATATAATGCTAGCGCCACACATATAGATCTAGCTCCCAACGCCGGCACTAGCGCAAGGCGCTAAGCCTTATCGTGCGGCGCCAAGGCCTGTCGCTTGGCGCTAGAGTCGGGTCTTCCATAAATACCCCTTTCTTCTTCATTTTTGCTGCTGATGCTCGTTTTTTGCTCGAGAATTTGCTTAGAACTTCTATTCATCCGTTTTTGCCCGTTTCTCAACCGAATTCGCTCAAATTTGTTGCAAATCAAAGATTATTCCATCCATTTTCCCGATCTATGTAAGATTTTTTTTCAAACTCACTCCGGTTTTAATGAATTTTGCATATGTTTGATCACGAATTTCTTGAAAATTCGAAACATAAATTGCTTAATTCTTTTTGTTTGTCAAATTTTATGTCATGAAATTGCTTGATTATGTTTATATATTGCCTTGGGATTAATTTGAGACTTGTTTGACTCAATTTGGTGAATAAACGAACAAATCACCGTTGTTGGACCTCTTAAGGTCGGGAAGACAATGTGGCTTGTTCTTGATGTTTTTGCTAGCAATTCTTGTCCAATTTGTCACAATAATTACTATAGTATTGCAAGAAATTGTTTGAATGCTTGAAAAAATGCCGTATATGCTCAATTTGACATTATTCTCTGTTTTAGTACTACGTACTCTGTTTTTTTCGAACATAGTATCATGTGGCTAGACGAACCTTAAATACTATAGAACCTTAATTTATGATGATTCTGCACAATGTAGCATGGCTAGACAGCGAGGTTCGGATTCACGGTCCCGAGACGTACGACAGGAGCACGAGCCCGTATAGGACGACGCCGACCCGTCCACTTCTCTCGGTCCATAGGAGACTCTGGGAGTCTTGCGGACTAGCTGCGCTTTTTGAGTCCTCAGAGGCCATGATTGCCTCTAGCGGGGGTCATCACGTGGTTCGTGCTCTGGTGGAGTTCTTTTGGGACACCACCAACACTTTTCACTTTCCTTGGGGTGAGATGATGGTCACCCCGACCGACTTCAGTCTTATTACAGGACTGGAGTTCAGCTCTGTCGCGCTGTCGTTTGACAACGAGATCATCTTCTTTTCACCTGAGGTCGAGGAGTTGTTGGGTCCGATTGCTGTTCGGGATCGTGCTGAGGTAGAGCCTACTCAGTTCAGCGCAAAGGGGATTTGTCGTTCGACTCTAGCGGCGGCTTTCGATGACGATGCGATCACCCGAGAGCAGAGGGTGCATCTTTGTGCTTATCTTGCTGTCAGGGACGTTCTCCCCTGACAAGGGTAGTAGAGTGCTGCGTTACTACCTACCTGCGATCCGTGATGTACTTTTGATCGGGACTTATGACAGGGCCAGCTTGGCCTATGCTGATTTCATTCAAGCGTTATGAAACTCGTGTCGACACCGATCCTTCACGGGGAACGTCGCTCTATCCGGCTTTTGTAGAGTCGTAGAGGTATACTTTATCTCGCTTTAAATTTATGCTCTAAGCTTCGGTTAGCACTTGCTGATGCTTTTTGCCTTTAATAGATCTAGTTCTATGAGTACTTTCCCTCGGTTGCGCCGGCGAGACCGTCGCCGCGCAGGTTTCCAGTGAGTGCCTCTTGGGGAAGCCGCCGTGCTGGGATGTCTACTGCTTATGTCCAAGATTGGATCATCTCGGTATGGTTCTTTTATATATTTGAACACTTTGCATTACCTTCGATGGATTCTTATCAGATAGGCATTCTTTGCAGGAGCCTAATGTCTACTACCGGCCGTGGGTCGACTTGGTTGTCCCTGTGTTATCCGCGCAGTATACTGCTGAGCGTTGCTACTTTTTGGGGACATATGGAGCGATTGCATACCTTAGAGAGAGGGTTTCTATTCAGCATTCCTCAGACACTTTTGTCGTTCTTGCTCCTTCACCGCGTCACATGTTCAATGCCCTGAGGTTTGTGAGCATGTCAGAATGGGCTGGTACCCCTTGGCGATCTTATACGATCCCTGGGCGGTGCTATGAGGAGGAGCTACTGCCGTTGTTAGCTCTCGTACATGTACTGGCTGAGGAGGTGGCAGTATGATTTTCAGCTTTTACCTTTCGTTATGTAGCCCCCAAGTAATGTTTTATTGACTTCGATTTGCTTTTTTCAGGCTAGACCAGCTGAGTTCGTGCCACCTTGTATGTCCATCCATTATCAGGGGACATACGAGCCGATTGAGGAGATGATTCCACCGGCTCCTAAAGGTGAGCGCTTCGTGGAGCGGTCGATCCGTCATCACCAGACTCGGGTAAGCTTATTTATTTGCAAATTTTGTCCATATATGTTATGCATTATTACTGACTTTATTTCCTTGACAGTTCTCGCGCGAGGTGGTCACAACGATGGCACGGTGCATAGATGCCTTCTGGAGACAGCTCGTTCGGATAAGGAATGTGGCTACTTGTCGTCGAGACGATGCCGTTCAGGAGGTAGTCTCCTTTCTTATTTTTGCATTACTGCTTTTATTTTGCTTGTTTCTGATTTAATTTCTTCTTGCAGGGTCAGCCCATTCCTTCTCGTACCCGTACGAGACCTGAGGTGCGGAGGGAGCCGGCGAGGTCTAGCTCGAGACATCGCCGTACTGGTCGTTCTGAGGCTGCCTGCACCGAGGCGGTACAGGTCAGGGACAGGCTACCTCGGCTCTTGGAGCTGGTGGGATGTACGAGGTCGGCTCGTAATCGCAGCAGCCTCCGCAGCCGCAGCCTCAGGTTGATCTTGGGTGGACAGGTCCTGTGCTGAGTTTTCCACCTCCCGAGGTGACCGAAGCTGGAGCTGGAGCTGGTGGAGAGGTTACTCCTGGTACGACGCAGTTTTATGAGATGATGGGTGTACGTCCTCCGGCGCCGTAGTTTATTCGTGTGCTTTTTATTTATTTTATTTGACTTTGTATAGAACTTTGCTTTTAATTAGACATATTTGTATATTCATATTACTATGAGTTTATTTAAAATTTACTTTTTTTTTTTATTTTTTCATTTTATTTTTATGTGCATGTTTGTGTGTGCAAAGAATTGTGATAATTACTGATTTTGCGTAAAAATTCCGTCATTTTTATTATTGATGGAGGGTATCCGACTTTCTCCCCCAAAAAGAAAAAAAAAATGAAAAAATAAAAGTAAAAATATTGGATTTATAAAAACTTAAAAGTTAGGTCTAAATAAAATCCAAAAATAATATGATTAATATGATTGATATATTAATTAAGAAGAAGGAAAAAATATAATTAGAAAAAGGATATAAAAAGAATAAAAGACCGTAAAGCCATTGGTCAGACTCGAATCAGGCAAGAAACGCGGTTTTGAAAAGCTCATATGATAAGACACGTCAGTGCCATCCGGCGCCATGCGTTTTGGGTTAGTGCCAGACGTTAACTCTTAACGCTTGGCGCCAGGCTCTAGCATAAGGCGCCAATGTCTGGCGTCTGGCGCTGATAAGCGCTGACTCTAAATCCTTTCTGGATTAAAACTGCGCCGATTTTGTGCATAAATAGGCCCCTACCCAGCCGATTTTCTTCATAATTTAAGCAGATTAAATATAACCTAAGCTCTTTGAAAAAATAGTAATCATGTCTCTAGTCTCTAAAAGTTTTACCAACTTCACTCATGAATGGTGTCGGTCTCTAACTTCCAAGGAGAGAAAAGAGTTAGATGTTTTTCATATGGGGGGTATTTATGGTGTCAAGGGGGTAGATCTTGATGTAGACTTTATTCATACCGCCTTGTAATATTGGGATGTGGATACTCATTATTTTAGATTAGGGTATGATGAAATTAGCCCTTTGCCGGACGAATACGGTGCTATTTTAGGCTTCCCTGCATTAGATCTTGTAGTAATCCCTAGAATACATGAATATTATTTTAAGGATTTGAGAGCTTCTTTAATTTAAAAGACAAAGATCTAACATATATAGTAGATGGTAGCAATGTTAATTTGAAAGAATTTGCTCGCCATTATTTTGATAGACCTTATTCTGAGTCTTTTCTTGTTTATAGAAGAAGGGCTTTCCTTTTTTGCATGCTTAATCAATATCTTTTCACTAGTGGTAGAACTAATGAGGGTCAAGCAATCATATCCACTGTTTTGGAGTAGATTGAATCTGGGAGAAATCCAATGCCTTTAATTGTTGGAGAGACTATGCTTAGTCTTGATGAATTAAAGAGGAATCCAAAAGCGCCTTTTCGGGGCTCTCCAATTTTATTACAGGTAGAAAAAAAATATTTTTAATTACATAAATCAAAAACATATTTTTGTATAGTAATATTAATTTATTGGGATTGAATTTTTTTTTACAAATGTGGCTAATGGAAAGACTGGAATTAATTAGTCCTCCAGACAACATGGAAAAGTACACTCCAAACTGCTTTGTGCGAAGGAGGAAACGCTTCTCTAAGATGGGGCGCCCTGAATGGAAGAAGGTCTTTGGATCTTGCAATTTTACCATCAAGTGAGTCATCCCTTGGTGGAAAATAGAAAAGATAGTTGGTTTCAACAAGCAACCTTTCCGCCGTTTTCCAAGCTTGTCCAGAATGGCTTTTTCTTATCCCTGCAGGGTAAAAAGACAGTACGACCTATTGCAAACAATTCCATTCGGGGATCTTTGTCATCCCTACGAATTTCCTGTCTCTCAAGAAGTAGACAAATTTGATGCTTATTGGAGCGCTAGACCTTTATGGGAAGTGATCACCCAAAAGGTTCCTCCTTCTTTGCCCAATGATGTGAAGAAGTGGCTTCTGAACAAACCTTCAAAGGACATGAAGAAAAATCAGAGTAAAACTGATGTGAAGAGTCGTCTAGGCGACAAAGTGATTCATGTTAAGGAATGCTTGGGTGAAAGAGTTTAGTTCAAGACTCCTACAATGCCTCAGAAGAATAGCTCTACGAAGGATAAAGGAAAAAAGAAAAGTTGACACTTCAGAGAAGAAGGCTTGGGTAGAGAAGAAACATGGGGTCCTAGCTAAGGGAGAAACTATTTACTCCAAGATTGAATGTGGGTCCTCTAAAGGATGCCTACTAGCTAAAGTTATGGATGAAGAAGAGGACGAGGATAAAAATTGGAAGAGAGAAAAGAAAGAGAAAAAAGATTAAAGCATTGCTTAACTTTCAATTATTAGACTTAGTTTTAAATTCAAAGTTAATTTATTTGAGCTTTATTTAAATTCCATCAATAATGTAATTGTTAGTTAATTTTATTAATGAAATTGCAGCTTTTAATTAAATTATCTCCTTTAAATTTAATTTATTAAAGCAATGAAAACTGAAAATTTAAATTTCCAGAAATTTTTCGAGTACGGAAGTCGAAATTTTTCCGAAAAACACCGAAATATCCCTAGGTACATTCCAGAAAAGTGGCGCCATGATTTTACGACTGGCGCTAAGGTTCATCGGTTGGCGCCAGAATTTTTTTTGTGACGCCGATGTTTCGTCGATTTTCTGTCAAAATTTTTTATTAAGTCTGGGGTGGAGGTTTGAAAAAAAAAAAGTGGTCGCACCCGTAAAGGGTTGCCTACGTATCCTTTCTTAAGGAATCAGGCCAAACGTAGCTCTCTTGAGTGTCCTACTCAAGTAATTATGGGTAGTATTTTTTAAGTTGGTCAAGATTTGTCATGTTCGAGAACTCATTGCCATCCATATCAGCTAATTTTGCTGCACACCCTGACAGGATTGTTTTGACAATATTGGGTCCAGACCAATTAGGCCTAAATTTTCCCCTTGGATCTAAAACATTTTTCCTTAATGCTTTTAACACCAAGTCTCCTACTTTGATGTTTCTTGTCTTGACCTTCTTATTAAAATGCCTAGCCATACGAGTTTGGTAGCATTGAGTATGATGTAGAGCTTCTAGTCGTTTTTCATCAAGTAGAATTAGCTCCTCATATCTCGCTCTAGTCCATTCAACTTCATCGAGTTTGCTTTCTAATGCAATGCGTAGAGATGGTATCTCTAGCTCTACAGGTTGTACGACATCCATTCCATAAACCAAGGAAAATGGCGTATTTCCAGTTGATGTGCGAATGGACGTGCGATAACCCCACAATGTGAACTGAAGTTTGTCAGGCCAATCCTTGTAATTTTCCGTCATTTTCTCGATGATAGTCTTTAAATCTTTGTTAGCCGCTTCGACTGCTCCATTTGCCTTAGGTCTATAAGGAGAAGAACGATGATGTTGAATGCCATATTTTTGTAGCAATTCCTCACACTCGGCTTGAGAGTGAGTTCCATTGTCACTTATCATTTCATGTGGGACTCCATATCGACAAATAATATTTCTTTCGATAAAGAGTGCTACATGTTTTGCAATGAGTTTAGCGTATGATTGTGCTTCGACCCACTTTGTGAAGTAATCAATTGCCACTAAGATATATTCGTGACCTCCTATTCCTGGGGGAGTATTTTGCCAATAATGTCAATTCCCCATGTAGAGAATGGCCATGGCGAAGTGTAGGTGTAGAGTAGAGATGGAGGAACATGTTGTAGATTGGCGTAAATTTGGCACTTAGGGCATCTTTTTACGTTTTGATGCCAATCCCTATTCATGGTAGTCCAATAGTATCCTTCTCGCATTATCTTTTGGACTAGCATTTTGCCATTTACGTGAGTTCCACAAATTCCTTCGTGGACTATCCTCATTGATCTTTGAGCATCCTTTTTTCCTACACATAAGAGAGCTCGACCCTTAGGTACCCTTTTGTGTAACTCGTTGTCTATGAGTACGTATTGGGAAGCCAAGAGTCTTAATGCTCGTTTTGCTCTTTTGTCAACATGGGGAGGGTATTCTCCTTTGGTGACATAGTTGAGTATATCAGTGTACCATGGTTCTTCTTCTTCTTCTTCTTCTTGGATCACTTCATCATCTTCTATAGCTTGAATATAAGCCGGTTTATGCCTTTTTTCTATAGTAAGAGGCATTTGCTCGATTTCCGTAGGAATCCTGACTATTGAGGCTAGTCTTGCCAAGGCATCAGCAAATTGATTTTCTTCTCTAGGTAGATATGTGTATTCCACCTTCTCTAACTGATTAGTGAGAGTATCCATATAAGTTTGGTAAGGGGCTAGACTTTCGCTCCTTACTTTTCATCTTTTAGAGATTTGATTGATGATCAATGAAGAGTCTCCGAATATTCATAATTTTTCAATGCCAATTCCAAAGCTGTTTCAAGGCCTACCACGCATGCTTCGTATTTAGCAGTGTTGTTGGTAACGTCGAAATCAAGCTTTATAGAGATTGGAACATGCTCTTCTTTAGGTGATACTAGTAATACTCCAACGCCACATCCCTTTTGGTTTGAGGATCCATCGAAGTATAAGGTCCAAGTATCATCTTCCGTGACCATCAAGTCTTCGTATGGAAATTCATTGTCGTGTATTGGCGTCGAATCCTCTATTGGAAAGTCTGCTAGAAAATCCGAAATCACAGATCCTTTGATTGCTTTTTGTGGCATGAACCTTACATCGAACTAGGCTAAGTTGACTATCCATCTTGATATGCGCTCATTGAGTGTAGATTACTTGAATAAATACTTGAGTGGATCTAATCGGGAAACTACAAAGATTGTATGCACGAGCATGTAATGTCTTAACTGGGTTGTGGCCTAGACCAATGCGAGGCACAATTTCTCAAGTAGTGTATAGCGTACTTCATACTCGAGCATCTTTTTGCTTAGACAATAGATCGCATTTTCTTTGCCTTTTACTTCTTCTGCTGGCATGGCTCCCATTGTCTCTTTGGTGACTGTTAAGTACAACCTAAGAGGTATTCCTGGAAGTGCTAGTGCTAATACCGGAGGATTTGCGAGATAGGATTTGATCTTTTCAAAGGCTTTTTGACACTCGTCATCCCATATTACTGGTACATTATTTTTTAGCTTTTTGAAGATTGGTTCACATATTGTTGTCAATTTTGATATGAACCTGCTTATGTATTGCAACTGGCCAATAAATCCTCGAATTTGCTTCTTGGTTTTAGGCGGTGGCATTGACATGATTGCCTTGATTGGTTGGGTCTATCTCTATTCCTCTAGAGCTTATGACATAACCCAAAAGCTTGCCTGAGGTTACTTCAAAAGCACACTTAGATGGATTCAACCTCATGTTGTATTTTCTTAGCCTTTCGAAGAACTTTCTCAAGGATATTTGGTGACCTAGGCGATCTTTTGATTTCACAATCATATCGTCTACATATACCTCAACTTCTTTATGCATCATGTCATAGAGCAAGGCAGTCGCTGCTCGTTGGCAAGTAGCACCCGCGTTTTTCAACCCGAATGGCATTACCGTGTAGCAATAAGTACCCCATGGTGTTATGAAAGTTGTTTTCTCCATGTCTTCTTCCACCATGAGAATTTGATTATAGCCTGCGTATCCATCCATGAACGAGAGAAATGTGTGATTCGCTGTATTATCTACAAGAATATCGATGTGTGGTAAAGGGAAGTCGTCCTTTGGACTTGCCTTATTTAGATCTCGATAGTCGACACACATTCTTACCCTTCCATCCTTTTTCGGAACTGTAACGACGTTGGCGACCCATTCAAGGTACTTGGATACCTTGATCAAACCTGCAGTTATTTGTTTTTGAACTTCTTCTTTTATTTTAAGAGTTACGTCGGGTTTCATTCGACGTAACTTTTGTTTTACAGGTTTCATTCCTGGAATTAGCGGTATGGTGTGTTGAGCTATTTCTCTATTAATGCCTGACATATATTCATATGACCAAGCGAATACATCGATGAATTCTTTAAGCAAGTTGATTAAATCGGTTCGTTCTTGTTCGTTAAGTGTTAATCCGATTTTTACTTCTCTTTTATTGATTGAATCTTTTGAGATATCAACCGTCCCAATTTCCTCAATTATCGGTGTTTTCTTTTCAAGTGTTTCCATTGCTTTAATAAGTTCTTTGTCATTTTCATTTTTATTTAAGCACTGCTCGTCATCTTGGGTTAAAGAAGAACACAAGGAGTAAGAGGAAGAAGAAATGTTATTAAATTCAGAGATCATTACATCGAAGAGGGATATATCCTTAGGGACTTGATCGCTAACTATTCTAGGGGAAGAGATAGAAGGAGGGGGTGCTACAACTAAAGACTCAGATGACTCTATAGGGAGAGACTCTGACTCTGACTCACACGACTCTTCGAACATCGGTCCTTGCCCCGTTATGATGGAGATTTTCCTTCCGCTTGGAGTAGTTACCTTGACGGTCTTGCGCCACCCTTGTAGTGATCCTTCCGCCGGAGTGATAAGCTTTGAGGGGTCAAAGCTTTAGCTTTGTAGGACCGTTTGGATGAGCGATGAGTTATCCTCTTTGTATGTTGGCTCATCTTTTTCTCGCCCAAATAGTAATCCCATGACATTAAAGTCAAAGCATGGGGGTGCTTTCTCCTTATGAATAGAAGTTGGGATTTCATCTATAAAACAGCAATCTAGGAAGATCTCGAATCCCGGTTGCCTTATGCCATTTACAACAAACGGTTTAGGAAATTCGTAGCATGGATAGTCCTCTCCTTCTTATATGAATTGTCCATTTAGGGTAAGAGGATACTGATCCATTAGGATTGCTTTCTTTTGGATGCGAGCGTCCCTATGTGCTTTTGATTTTTCCTGGGCTCTCTTGAGATCTTCTCGAGTCGGTTCAAAACCAAGTCCGAAAGTGTCTAATTTAGGGAGGCCAGGTGATTCCAGCGATTTTGCTATTCCTTTCTTCTTTCCTAGGGTCATCCTAGGAAAATGTCCTTGTTTCTTTAGAATAGCGTTCACTACCATATTAGAGTGGGGGTCGTGGCAGAGAGGGCTCCTTTCATCTTCCTCGATTAAGGAGACCTCTTCATTAAAGCCCCACAGATCTTCATCATCTTCATCGTGCTCCACATTCATTATTGGATTTTCTATAGCTTTAATCCTCATGGGTGAAGCATCGATTGTAATGGGAATCCGTCTAACTATGGCCTTTACCTGTTGGTGGAGAGATGAAGGGACGGCCTTTAGGTCATGAAGCCAAGGGCGTCCCAACAATAGATTAAATGAAGCTCTTGTAAAATTACTATCAATAGATTAAATGAATATAGTAGCGTGTTCTATTGCTCCCGCCGTTATATTCATAGTAATTTTACAAGAGCTTGACGACGAGTGTTGTCGTAAGCTCTTATTCCTTGCGTTGACGAGGTTAGGTCTTCATCTCTTATGCCTAGCATCCTCGCAGGTCTAAGTGGACAGACATTAATGGCCAATCCATTGTCTACAAGAGTCATAGGGACATTCATTCTCTTGCAAACCACTGTGAGGTTTAATGCCTTATGATGCTTGTCACCTTCTGGAGGTAAATCCTTGTTGGAAAAAGTGATCAAGTTGATAGGACTGGGAGATCACTCGTAAGGAAGTTAGCCAACCCCTTAATAGTGGTGTCAGAGTCTATCCCTATCTTGTCCTATGTTCTCGAGATGTTGCTAGAAGTTTCCATACATTCATTTCAACTTTAGTTTTCTTGAACTGTTTGATAATATCATTGTATTCTATGATAGGTATGGGAACTTGCTGCGTGGTTGGCATAGGTTGTGTCGAAATAGGAGGTTGCATTCTCTTGGATCTTGTGAGGACATCTTTGGATGAATCTTCTTCAACCCAGAAATCATCCATGGCATATGACACCGAAGGTGGAGGTCCTACCATGTCTTTTAGATAAACGTCTTCTTCATCATTGTCCCAAACTCCATTAATACTTATGTCTTCCTCTTGTGGAATTTGGACTAGTCTTTTGTCATCAATCATTTTCTGAATTAAATCCTTAAATTTAAAACAGTTTTCAATAGTGTGACCCCCTGATTGATGGTATTGACAGTAGAATCTATCTGTCCTTTTTAACAATTCAAATGGTCTCGGTTTGAGAGGTTTAACCTCGCCACTCTCGGAGAGCATTTTGAACATTTGAGCATGTGGAATCCCAATTGGAGTGTATAGTCTATTACTCTTCTTGGGTTTATCGATTACTTGCAGAGAAAAGGGTTTCTTTTTTGTGGATGAAATCTTGTCCCCCTTTTTCTGAAGCTCTTCTAATTTTTTCTTTGCAACTTCGAGAGCTTCACGTAGCAAGTTTGACCCTTCTAGCATAGACAATGTAAGAAATTGTATGTCTTCTTTACTTGCTAATTCTGGAAAGTCATCCATGGCGTCGAAAAAGATCTCCTCCTCTTCTTCAATAACATGGATTTCTTCGATAGGTTTGATGAGAGATGAGAGATCAACCTCGTTTTCCTCATCAGAAATGGCCAAAGAGTGAGTGAGAGGTGCATTATCAATGCTCGACTTCTTACTGGCAGGAGGCAATGGTAGTTTGTTGTTGTCAATTAAGTCTTGGATAGCTTCCTTAAGCTTCCAACAATTCTTGGTAAGATGGCCTTTACCTTGGTGATACTTGCAATGTGCATTGGGGTTCCAATTAGTCGTTCTCTTCTCGACCGGTGGGTCCCTAAATGGTCCAATAGGAGTTATAAGACCTTTTGCATTTAATCGATCAAAAGCGGTGTCATAACTCATACCTATAGGAGTAAATTTCCTCCTAAATGGTTTCTTTTGTCCTTGATTATTCATAGAAAGGACTTCACTTAAGTTAAAGGTACTAACATTATTTGAGTGGGTAATTTTGGATGAAGAAGGATTGTCGTTCTTCTTGCCTTTCCAGCCACTATTGGAGTTACTGTTAGCAGCTTTCAGTTTAGCCAGGTCGTCTTCAATATTGATTCCAATTTCATAGAAAGCCTTGAAAGTATGGAGATTATTCTGGTATTTGAGGTGCTTGGAGTACTTCTCTTGAAGGTTTTTGATGAATAACCTCACAGATTCTTTTTCACTTGGCACCTCGATCATCTTAGCTGAGGTTTCTCTCCATTTATTGAAGAAAGAGGTAAAACCTTCAGTCTCCTTCTACTTAAGGATTTCAAGTTCCCTATAGTCAGTCTCAACTTGAATATTGCACTTGTATCTATCAATGAAAGCGTTTACTATAGACTCCTAAGTAGAGGTTCTTTCTTTCTCAAGAGAAAAGAACCATTGTTGGCAAACGGTTTCAAGAGATAGTGAGAACAAAGAGGGAAACACCTTCTTGTCAATACTCTTAATACTCATTATTGTTTCGAAGGCTTTTAAATGAAAGTAAGGGTTGTCAGTCGCTTTGAATTTCAGGATGTCGTTGGCATTGAACTTATGTGGAAGAAGATCCTTGTCCACCGAGACCCCTTGTGAGCTAATTCCTTGAAACTTATAGTCACTAGACAGTTTGCTCAGACTCTCTTGCATGAGGTCCATCTGTTGTTGTTTCACAGGATCATCAATCTTGAGGGTTAGAACCTTTAACGTCTCAGTCACATTAATCAGTTGGTTCCTGAGCTCATTAACTTCTTCTTGAGTTTCCACTATTGTCTTAGCTTTCCTTTTACGAGCGATCGGTTTGTCGAAAAGTTGGACTTGAATAAAAAGGTTGTCTTTGATCAAACGCCCTTCCTGTCTTGACCACGCGCTGTAAATTAAACCGTTTTTGTTTTAATTACTTGACTCAAATTGACTTTTGACTTCACGGTTTGAAGAAGGAAAAAAAGCAAAAATAGGGTGCATGTTTTTGGCGAAAATAAGGTATATATTTTCGGAGTTAAGTATAGGGTTCAAACAAGTTGATTTAATTGGAGGATTAATATCCAACACCCATTTGTGTCTCCCCAAAAAGAAACCCAGTGATGAATACCTTTCATGTCATTTTATTATCAAACGAGATTAAAGTTTGAAAAGTCTAGTGATGAGGATGTTTTTATTAAAATATCTCTTCTTTCTGTTTTTGAAAATATATCTTTCTTACCCTATTTTTGAAAAACGCGCATTCCAGTTTATTTTGGTCCATGATACGGGTCCAATAATAGTGTAGTTGGATGGAGTTTTAAAAGAGCTTTCAAACGATATATTATAAGCCCAATTCCAATTAATAATGAAGAAGTTATGACCAATATACTAAACTAGGCCCAAACCGGTTTTTACCTACGGCCCAATGATCATGTGGAGGGTCCAAAGGTCTAATCCTATTCCTAAACTAATTAGGATTAATTAGAAGCTTCTATAAGTTTCTAAAAGATGTTAATTATCCTTTTTGAAAAGATAAGATTAAAGAATTTGAGTTAACTAAAAACTTTCCATTTTTAATACTTTCCTTTTTTTTAAATCCTAATTCTATTCGAATTTAAAGATGTTCAAAGACAGTAAGATATTATTTTTGTGCCTCATAATATTTATCCAAATCCTATATGGTTGGATAGATATTGAAATTATCTTTCTAATGATATATTATAATACTAAATCCGAGCTATAACGAAAAAATATGAATGGAATATGAAACTCTATCAAAAACTGACACCGTCCTATTATTTCGGCCATATCTTTTTTTATACAAAATATTTTAATCTGATTTTTATTGGGTTGGAAATTAGAATTCAAGATATTTCTATCGACATATTATATGTTTTATTTAAACTTATGGATCAAAAGATATGATAAAAACAAAATCCGCAAAAACTGTTGTCCATCGATTTTTATTTCGATTAAAATTCGGATTCTTTTATTTATTCTTCGACCATATTTTTTCTCTATAAATAGAGGTCATATCTCCCCCTTTTCAATCACCATTTCTCATAAACTCTCAAACAAAACTCTCTAATTCTCTTCTCTCCCTAAGCTAAGGCTTATTCTCTCTCCCTCTTTCTAACCTAGCCTTTTACAAACACAATTCCTAACACATTAGATCTAAACACACCTAGCCAAGTTCGAAGTTGCCTTCGCCCTAGAAGTGAAAGGTTTGATTTCTGAGGGTTTGGTCCCAAATCTCTCTTTCAATTATTTAATTTAATTCTTTACTTTTATTATTTTCCTTGAAGTTACTAACGTGTGTATTTTATTATTAGAAATAGATACGAGGCATCCAAGTAAGTGATTTAATTGCTTTATTGATATTGTGATATAGAAATCATGCTTAGATTATTATTTTGATTCCTAGAATCATGTTAGGATGTTTTATTCCTAGTATTATATTTAGGGTAAAGAATAAGTTTCTTAAATCAATTATGATTTCTACGATGCTTCCTATTTTCTTTCTTAATAGCATGTTAGTATCATGTTAGGGTTAAAGCTTTGATTTTTATTGCTTAGTGACATGCTAGTGTTTGTCATTAATCTTCTTATTATCACGCCTAGGATCTTGCTATTAATATTATGCTTTAACATGATTAATTTAATTATTATTATTATTATGATTATTATTATGATTATTTTGATTATTATTATGTTGCTTGATATATATTTATTGTTATTACTTGATCACACCTTTATGCGTGTTTAAAGGAAATTTGTACTTGTAATCACGCTTAATAAGATAATTAATAATCTTGTTTAGGGTTAATATGATTATAATTCAAGTGAACCCCAACAATAGAATTGTTTGTGCATTAATATTCAAACAACATAGATAAATAGGTTTAGGGTTAATCCTACTGATTACATGTTAGTTAGAAAGCGCACATGAATACGAGAAGAATAAAGTAGAGGTCTATTTTTAGGGCAGGTTAAATCACTTTTGGGTTGGATTTGTACCTTCATCCCCGAACTTCCAGTCATGGTTCCAGACCTATTGGAGTTAACGATCTCTTGGATCGTTAAGGGGTGTAATCTTCACCCCGTGAACGGTTTACAAGTTCCTAAAACTTGTTGGCGACTCTTTTGCTTTAGCTTCCTTTCCTTTTGATGCCACCGTACTTTAGTGTATGATCACAGTGGGATTAAAGTTTAGGGTAATGCTTGAAATATTCCCTACAGTTTTTTGGCGACTCCACTGAGGAGGATTCCTAGTTTAATTCCTAAAATTTATTTTTGCAGTTTTTAGAATGAGTGGATGAGACTCAATAAGTTCTAAGTATTTCATGTGCGTAATTTTGATTAACATTATTGTTTTATGCATAAAAAAGGTTTTCATTGGAAAGACCATCCGTAATGAGTAAAAAACATAGGATTTTTACACGTAAGAAATTTGAGGAATATCTTTCACAACTAGAATCGAAATAATGCTGCGAAAAATTGGAAAATTTTAAGAACACACACAGGTGCTAAGGCATGTAGGAACTGGCGTCTAGAAAACAGAGCCTGTCGCCAAAGATATGGCTCTGTCGCCAGGCGACAGGGCTAATATCCCGGCGACAGTCCTTGTTAGCTAGTGCTGCGTTCTTCCAATACCGAGCCAGAATTATGCGTTCTTGTTTCGACCAGTTCTAACATTGTTGGCTCGATTCTACTTCATGATTGAGTTTTTTTCACTTTTCTAAAACCCATATGTGTTCTACATATGTACATAAACCTCTGGGAATTCATGCTCCATCTACGTGATTGAACGCTCTGAGCAACAAAGGGTACATCCGAGAATGTTGAATTCACCAAACCATGGAAGCGAGTTTAACTCGCGGGGTCCCATCCACTCGCGCCAACCCTTCCAAAGGTAAGGCTTCCGCGCGGTGCATCTGGACTCATATCCATGGACCCTATTTGACTAACCCATATCCTTGAACTTTAGAGAACTAGAGCCATGGTTAGGTTGCAAACTCATTGCATCATGTTGTAACTACTTGACTACTTGTGCATCTCTTACTTGTGCATACTTACATGTGACTAAACTAACCGTTTGGTTTGACTTGTGTTTGTAAATAAGTCTTAATAAAATAACCAATGACTAAAGGGCTTTTGTTAATTAATTGATTAATTAATTTGAGGCTTTAAGCTAAAAAAAATATACCTTAAATCGAGTCATAGTTCCTTTAAGTCAACCCGGATTTTTATTCCCATATACTACACAAACCTCAACTTGATTTTGTCATATCCGGAGTTATAGAAAGAACTACAAGTCGTGCATCCTATGGATCAGTAGCCCCGAGTTATATCTGTAATTTGGCGTTGGTTTCGTCCCAATCAGAGTCACAGATTGAAAGTTATGACTAAAATACCACAACCTGTCCAGTTTAATGCATATACATGAAGTCTTAACTTAGTATTTGCTTGAATCTAGTCACATTGTCTAGTCATATGGTCATGACACAAGTCTTAAAATGTCATCTACACTCACTAGTCGTAGCACACACTTTGTGTATATGTCACTATAACCATGTCTTAGAATCATGCATGAGTCGGTTTTTTCCATCATTTGAGTTGGGGGTACATTCTATTCCTAATTTTTTTTCAAATCTCTCCATCTACATCATCTTTCCATTTTCTACATGCTTTCTCCATATCACAACCTTCATTCTTCCTACCTTCTTCACTCCATGGATGTTGAATCGAGTTTGAGTCATGTCATTGACCAAAAAAAAAAAAAAAAAAAAGAGGGTAATGATGAAACAAATGCACAAGGCAAGCTTCTCACCAAGATTTCATGCTTTCTTCTTCTTTTTTTTCAAACCCTTTCCCCAATAAGTCTATCATAGGCACCCTTCATCCTCCTTGAATTTATTTCTTAGAGTTTGATTTTTACCATTCACTTTTAATAAAGTGAGCATTTATTTCCTTGCATATGATCATTTCATTTCATTTAATAAAAATAATTAAAAAAAAAATCGAACTAAGCACAAGGTATACTAATGATTTGAGGCACCCCTTGTAGCCACATCATATCACCTTTCACCTTTCAAATATGCAATCCTTTCTTGATAAACCACTTTAAGCCTCGTCTAACGATTGACCTTTCTTTCTTCAACCCACATCTACCTAACCTTGGAATGGGATGGTGTGTAACTTATGCAATTTTCAAAGAACAAAAGCTTGAGTGAATCAAAAGATTAAACTTCAAATAGCAATAAATAAAAAATAACAATAAAAGTGTACAAAAGGGCAAGTGTTCCAATGTCTTTGATATGAAAATGTCTTTGATATGAACACGTCTCAGATTGAGTCTCTTATCGAGTGCTCGGTACCGTGCCTGAGAAACATGAATGTCAAGTGAGTGATAGGCCTCATGATCGGGATTGCCCACACTTATAAAAAAAGGTTCTTAATAAAAAAAATGCAAAAACAAAAAAGAAAGAGAGATAAAAAAGAGTTAAAAACCTCAAGCATAATATTACAAAGATTCAAAAGCAAGGTTGCACACGTTGGGGGCTTATCTAGGGTCTTGAGCCTTTATCCCTTTCTTCTTCAAACCTTTAGCCTAACCACATTGCAACCCTTCAAAAGACTTTTTTGAGGTATACACACTTGTGCGAGGTTCGGCTAAAGCTATGTTCGTCCTGATTCCTAACGGATACGTAGGCAACCTCACATCGAGGTGCGACCGTGATAAACATGCATTCATATTAACATTCACACACTCACACCATGATCATCTCAAAGGATCTCCAATGCTCATCCCTATTCATTTAGACCTAGACTTGGGGTCTTTATCCCTACATCATTAGCCTACCTAGCTTAAGAGTCACCATTATTTGAATCTTTTTAATATATTTTTCTCTCACACTTAGCCCTTGCGGCCTAACTTTAGTGTCACTTTCACACACATCACAGATATATGACCAAATATAGTCCTTCCTTTAGGTACCCTTTGTTATGAAATCTTAACACAACGCTGAAAGCATGCCTTGTCACATCACTCATCATTGCATAACGAAGTATGAAGTGCTTAGCCTCCGTGCCTAAGTTACCTAAATACTTCCATTATCAAGTCAGCTAAGATAGCCTAAGATGAATTGTTCCTTGCATCTTAAGAAACAGCATCAAACACATATATTTGACTAAGCTTATTCAACATGCACTTTCAAAAACTTCGCTTCTTTCGTTTTCCGCATCTTTCTTTTTCGGGAGAAAGTCGGTACCCTCCATAAAAATGACGGAAAATTTTTGCTTTTTTGCATTTTCAAGTCGTACGATAACATTACAATGCACACACGAGTCATGTACACATTGAGTCATGTCGTGTTATCACATCGAGTTAAGTCTACGCACACACGAGTCACATGAAGTGAGTCGTCATACCTTGAGTCATTTCAAGTCAATGAGTCAAGCAACACTAAGTCTTAGGTCAACCCTAAAGAAAGATAAGCAAAGTCCTATAGTCCAAAATATAAATGCAGGTACATTCCATCGAGCAAGAACATTCCTGGAAATCTTTAAAAAGCCGCGAACAAAAACTTGACTCCAGCGTCAGACGACAAGGCTGTCGCCTGGCGACAGAGCGAGAACGCGGCGACAGAGTCTTCCAGCAAGCGTCGGTGTAGCGACGAGATGCGTGGCCCCCATATTAAATTATGCGGATCTCATACAACAATTTCGGGTTCCTTGGTATGCCAGTTAGCCCCTATAAGCAATTTGAAATGATTAGTAGTCGGCTCGATTACAATCGCAGTAAGTGATTGACCTGAAGATGATCGTCTCACTTAGCTTAAGCGCCTAAGCATTGGCTCATTACAAGCACCAAAGCATCAGTTCAAAAGCAAGCCCTTATATGACAATTTTTCCAAGATTGGATTGTCATCCCCAACTGACAATATTTCCAAATATGGATTATCGAACATCTTCTTCAACGACAATTTTTCCAAGATTGGATTGTCATCTCTAGCAAAGTTTCCAAGCGTGGATTGTCGTGCTCCTTCTCTGTTTGGCAAATTTTTCCAAAATTTGGATTGTCATCGATGGCAAGTTTTCAGAGATTGGATTGTCATACACCCAGTTCACTATGGCAAAATTTCCCAAAGGATTGTCGTGGTCTCTACTCATAATAAATTTCGGCAAAGGTTCCTCAACGTTGATTGTCATTCATTTCAGTAAGTGGCAAATTTTCCTGAAGTGGATTGTCGGTCAACTCTTTTTTGCAAATGTTCCAAGACACGGATTGTCAATAGTGGCAATATTTTCCTAAACGGATTGTCGCATAGCATTGGCAAATTTCCAAGGTGGATTGTTTTCAAGAGTTATATTCCAAGATGTGGATTGTCGATCGTAGCAAGGTTCTTATAACAGATTGTTACGAACCATTGTAAACTTTTCCAAAATATTGGATTTTGGCAATTTTTCTGAGACACGGATTGTCGCTTCATCGTAGCAATATTTCCAAGGACGGATTTAGACGTGGCATTGACAACTTTCCCTAAATCGGATTGTCATACATCATACAAGAGTTGTGTTCGCAACTATTCCCAAAGAAAAGAGGATTGTCATCACCCAAAACATCAACAGAAAAGTTCAAGCGAGTTTTAAAGGCCAACAAGTGTTGGTCGTCGGTAATTTTCTTCAGAATATTATCGCAACGACTGAGGAGGAATTCAAGCGAAGATATCTTTGACATCATTCCCTAGCTTGTGGAGGGTTGTCACAAACAACTGAGGATGGCTTTAGGAGAAGAAATCTTCGATCATGTTCCCTGGCTTGCGGAAGATGGTCACAAGGCGGTAGAAAGGTCGTTTCAGGCGAAGCAATCTTCGATAGTGCTCTCTGGCTTGCAGAAGACTATCACAGCAGAAATTGGAGGCAGTTACAGGCGTAGCAGTTTTCAGGCGGCATCCCCTAGATTGAGGAAAATCGTCAAAACTCTTTGTTTAGAGACGCGTGGACATAATAAACAAAACAAATCCATTGTTCAGAGACGAGTGAACACCAAAACAACAAGATGGCGTTCCCTAGCTTGTGGAAGGTAGTCAGAACATCAAATGCGACAGACCGGTTACCTCCAGAGACGTGTGCTCGACGGTGCAAGATACGCGTTTCTTAACTCTCTTAAATGTTTGACTAACGCTAGTTTTCAGATATCGGCGTTACAAGGATGATTTAAGATTGTAGAACGTTCTGAATCATTCTTCGTCCCTATCGCTACTTTGACTTTTTTTTTCGAAACTTGCGTTTCTCCAAACTTAGTCAAAATGGGGGCTTCTGTAGACACCCATTTGTGTCTCCCCAAAAACAAACCCAGTAATGAATACCTTTCATGTAATTTGATTATCAAATGAGGTAAAAGTGTGAAAAGTCTAGTGATGAGGATGTTTTTATTAAAATATCTCTTCTTTCTGTTTTTGAAAATATTTCTTTTCTTACCCTATTTTTGAAATACGTGCATTCATGTTTATTTTTGTCCATGATATGGGTCCAATAATAGTGTAGTTGGATGGGGTTTGAAAAGAGCTTTCCAACGATATATTATAAGCCCAATTCCAATGAATAATGAAGAAGTTATGGCAAAAATACTAAACTGGGTACAAACCGGTTTTTACCTACGGCCCAATGATCATGTTGAGGGTCCAAAGGTCTAATCCTATTCCTAAACTAATTAGGATTAATTAGAAGCTTCTATAATTTTCTAAAAGATGTTAATTATCCTTTTTGAAAAGATAAGATTAAAGGATTTGAGTTAAATAAAAACTTTCCTTTTTTTAAACTTTCTTTTTTTTAAATCCTAACTATATTCGAATTTAAAGATGTTCAAAGACAGTCAGATATTATTTTGGTGCCTCAAAATATTTATCAAAATCTTATATGGTTGGATATATCTTGAAATTATCTTACCAATGATATATTATAATATTAAATCCGAGCTATAACGAAAAAGATATTAATGGAATATGAAACTCTATCCAAAACTGACACCGTCCTACTATTTCGGCCATATCTTTTTTTATACAAAATATTTTAATCTGATTTTTATTGGGTTGGAAAGTAGACTTCAAGATCTTTCTAAAGACATATTATATGTTTTATTTGGACTTCTGGATCAAAAGATATGATAAAACCAAAATCCGCAAAAGCAGTTGTCCATCGAGTTTTATTTTGATTCGAATTCGGATTCTTTTCTTTAATTTATTCTTCGACCCTCTTTTTTCTCTATAAATAGAGGTCATATCTCCCCCTTTTCAATCACCAATTCTTATCAACTCTCAACCAAAACTCTATAATTCTCTTCTCTCCCTAAGCTAAATCTTATTCTCTCTCCGTCTTTCTAGCCTAGCCTTTTACAAACACAATTCCTCACACATTAGATTATAGACACACCTAGCCAAGTTCGAAGTTGCCTTCTCCTAGACGTGAAAGGTTTGATTTCTGAGGGTTTGGTCCCAAATCTCTCTTTCAATTATTTAATTTAATTCTTTACTTTTATTATTTTCCTTGAAGTTACTAACGTGTATATTTTATTATTAGAAAGAGATACGAGGCATCCAAGTAAGTGTTTTAATTGCTTTATTGATATTGTGATAAAGAAATCATGTTTACATTATTATTTTGATTCCTAATATCATGTTAGGTTGTTTTATTCCTAGTATCATGTTTAGGGTAAAGAATAAGTTTCTTTAATCAATTATGATTTCTACGATGCTTCCTATTTTCGTTCTTAATAGAATGTTAGTATCATGTTAGGGTTAAAGCTTTGATTTTTAATTGCTTAGCGACATGCTAGGGGTTGTTATTAATATTGTTAGTATCATGCCTAAGATCTTGCTATTAATATTATGCTTCAACATGATTTATTTAACTATTATTATTATTTTGATTATTATTATATTATGTTGTTGTTGTTGTTGTTGTTGTTGTTGTTGTTGTTGTTGTTGTTAAAAGTCATACAACCTACAATAAATTAGTGGGAAGCCGAGATACAATATGGGCCCCCACTCCTCTAAATATAGCAAAGCCTACCCTAGTGAATATGTGAGCTGCAGCACGAGCCCCAATGTCTTGCGTCATTGAGAACCTTTGAATCCGCTTCAGCAACGCAACAGCCTCCATCTCTAAATCCCCAAGCGAAGAAAAGGAGAAGGGAATGAAACCATATCCAATCGCCATACAACGAGCTTCATACTTAACCCGCTTCCGATGAGCCGCATCAGCCACAACCCGTCCCGGAACAAAGTCAGATAGCCCTGTCTGTGTCAAAGGAGAAGACCCTGTGAAGTCGACACATACATCACGACCACGATCCCATGAATAAAGTAACACATCGACAGGTCTGAGGGCCCCGTCATTCCCTCCAGACAATCCTATGTCAACTTCCTTTCTTGCTGAAATCCCAGATCTGTAGCAAATATCAACAAATGTATCCCGAACAACATTGTGCCAATGTTTAATACCAACAATGCCAGCACACGACACCGCATGGTCACCGAATACATCCCCAGTAAAAACCCGAGAGCAAGCAGAGCACGGTGTCGAGACAGAGAACAATGGAACACCCATCCGATAACACAGCACACATCGGTAGGTCTTAGCGTTCATCGTCTGACCCAATCCAGAAATAGGGACTGCCCGAAGCCAAGAAGAGGTGTGATCACCCTGCTGCGACTTCCACAATGTCGACTGCTGATGAGACAAAGAAAAGGTGAATTCTGCCGAAGCGGTAACCTTTGTGAAATATATATCTGCCATTTTCTTCATGAGTTTAGGGGCAGCGACCTCATAAGGATTACCTAAAATGTCAGACTCAACCGTTCCAGTAAATAAACTCAACGCATCCTTAAAAGCTTGACCAAGACCCACAATACTAGTACGACGCAGAAGCTGCGTTTGCAACCCAGTAGACTGCAACCGGGAAGCAAGAAAAGCATAGTGACGAACATCACCTGCGGAGTAAACACCAAGCCCTCCAAACGCAAATGGTAAGGTGGCAAGCCGCCACTGCCAATCACCAAACCCGGGCCCCGAAGCAGTAACAATACGCTCCAAGGAAGATCGAAGAGCCTCCTCGAAAACGCGCTGAGCCGCCTCAAATGCACCTGGAGGACAAGTACGCAAGGAAAAGTAGAGTTTAGAAACTCCAGTACATGCCCTAAGTAACAACAGCTCACACTGAGGATCATCCAGCATAGCAACCTTATCCATAAGCGCAATGGTCTTGGTCACCCTCTGCATCACAAGCTCGCCACTAAACCCGGAATCAGAACTAACAGGACCACCAAGCAGCTTATCACCATGAAATGGTCGAGCAATAGAAGGGGGAAAAACACCCACAAGTCTGCTACGAGGGTCTTCTGTAGGCCAGAAAACTTCAGTTTTTTCCACATTGTGATGCAACCCAAAACGAGGTCCTTCCTCCATAATCAACTGTAGAACCTTCCCTACCACCAAAGTGTCTCCAATAATAGTGCCGTCATCCAAATATCATGCCTGAAGACATACCTCAAAAGCATCTTTGATTTTAGACACAAGAGGCTGTAAAACAAAAGAAAAAATGAGAGGACCAAGGGGATCACCCTGCTGCACCCCCTAAGATGACCATAAGGTGTGGTCCCCATAATACAATCTGGCTGGATTAGAGTAGCAGAAATCAACCCACCGCGAAATACCCGGACAACGACGACGGACTTGACGTAACATGACCGTACGATCAACTAGATTGAAGGCATTTTGAAAATCCACCAACAACATAGAAAGACCAACGTCAGAACCACGATCCTCAATCAACCGATTCACAGCATGAAGAATAGCCTCACCCCCTGAAGAAACCCCAACGCCAAATTGAAGACCATCAAAGTAACTGCCCAAAGACTGGCCAACCATAACAGCACCGACCTTCGAAACCAAACGTCGCCAAACAGTACCCACAGCTATAGGACGTATACCACCACCGGGCTTGATAAGTGGTGTGAGAGGTGCACTAGCAATATACTCTCCTAACTCCATATGACATCTGCCAGCAAGAAAGAGATTAACCACCCCGGAAATATAGGCAACCAACTCATCTGAGACAACCACAGCAGAACCACTCAAGCAATCCATAAGGTGCTGAGCACGTAAACCATCCCTACCACAAGAAGTACCACGCGGAAAACTCTTAATCCGATCTAAAACAACAGCAGAAGTAGCAACTAGATGAAGTTGATCAACCGGTATATTAGTAGGCAAGGATGGAGCTGGAAAAGAAGGGAATTTATACTTGTAATCACGCTTAATAAGATAATTAATAATCTTGTTTAGGGTTAATATGATTATAATTCAAGTGAACGCCAATAATAGATTTGTTTGTGCATTAATATTCAACTAAAATAGATAAAAAGGTTTAGGGTTAATCCTAATTATTGCATGTTAGTCAGAAAGCGCACATGAATACGAGAAGAATAAAGTAAAGGCCTATTATTAGGACAGGTTCAATCTCTTTTAGGTTGGATTTGTACCTTCATCCCCGAACTTCCAGTCATGGTTCCAGACCTATTGGACACTAGTACAAAACTAACCTTAAGTAACACCCAAAAAGTGTTACATAATGTGGTAAAAGTGTTATTATAGACAATAGGTAACACTTTATTGGGTGATACTTCCACCCATGTTACCTAAGGTCTTATGTAACACTTTGGGTAACATATGGTAACACTTTCAAAAGTGTTACTATAAACCCTCTTATGTATTACTTTTTATATAATTAGTATCATTTTTAAAATGTTACTTTTTATATCTTATGTAACACTTACTTATCTTAGGTAACATTTTTCAATCATATAGTATCACTTTATCCGACATTATGTATCACTTTTTCGAACTAATATAACACTTTGTTGATTATTAGGTAACATTTTTTAATCATCTTTTGACATATAGTATCACTTTATTAGACATTATGTATCACTTTTTGCAAACTAATGTATCACCTTATTAATTAATATGTATTATTATTATTATTATTATTATTATTATTATTATTATTATTATTATTACTATTATTATTACTATTATTATTATATATTATTATTATTATTATTATTTAAAATATTCAATTTTTAGATTTTTAAAAATAAGTATTATATTAACATATACAACTACAAATGTGAAATTAATATATATGAGAGAATAATTTGAATTGGTATTATTTCATAGTTTCATTACAAAAAAAAAAAAAAAAAAAAAAAAAAAAAAAAAAAAAAAAAAAAAAATCCATGAACACCAATTTTTTTTTATTTGTCTAAATAATCTAAACAAAAAGAAAGTCAAATTCAGTCACTAAACAACCAAATTACAAAATACTCCGTAGAAAGAGAAAAATAACAGTCATTCCAGTAGCAAGCAGTCACCACGTACTAGACCAATCGTAATAGCAGCTAGCAACTGCTAGCGGTAATATAAAACAACAGCAGCTAGCAGTAACAGCGAACAACAGAAGCTAACAGTACCAGCAGCAAGCAGCAGACATCAGTACTAGCAGTTTACAGTAGCAGAAGCTGTTTACAGCAGCAGAAGCTGTTTAAGCAGCAGAAGCAGTTTACAGCAGAATACAACAGCAGACAGTAGTAATAGCTGCAATAGTGACAGCAGTAACAGTGAGAGCAACAACAACACTAGATGTCTGCTACAAATTCTTTAAGGGAAGCCAATAATGTTGATTTAGAACTAAAGTCAACTGACACAATGAGAAATAAAGAAATAGTTAGCAGCCAAGAATAAAAGGCTTTAACAATCTAAAGAGGTAAGAACACATTATGCCCTTGATTTGCAACAAGTAAACCAAAATCAGCTATAATAAAGTTTGAACATATCATACAAAAGACCTCAAAATAATAACACATGCACTTTAAACTATAAATAAAGCAAAAATCTCACAAACTGGAAGTCTTAACATAATAATCAATTCATAACAATGTGTATTTAGAGAAGATTAAAGGATTCAAAACTTCAGATTTAATCTTAAAAACTGTAATGTAATCATAAAAGGATTTAACAACACTTTGAGTAATTTTTTTTCTTCATTCTATATACCTTCTCTACTTCCTCCATTTATATTCTTCCGCCATGCAAGAAAATTAAAGCAACTTATCTGCAAATAGAGCATACATAATATATGTTGGGATCAAATTCTTTGAGCCTAAATTTGCAAGAGCCATTAATGTTAATTTTGAGCTATTTGGCTTAATTTCTTAGAGCCTAAGTATTGTAGGATTAATTAAAAGTAGACTATTAATGTTAATTTTGAGCTATTTGGCTTAATTTCTTAGAGCCTAATTTAAGTTTGCAAGAGCCATTCAAATCAAACCATTGTAACACATAACTAAAAAAAATGATATGAGCGTGTGTAACTTATTTATAGATTAAATTATGATATATTATTGCTGACGTATAGAGTGAAATTCCAATAATACAGCATATGAATGTTATTTTACTACTGCCACATCGCCAATATCTATCTAAAAAGGTGAAATTTTCTTTTAAGTTAAAAAAAATCTATCAAACTGACCAAGATTCGTAAGTGTATAGATGATAATACGAAGGGAGCTATTGTCAAAACAACAAATTAATGTCATACAATTAAACTTCTATAAATTAAGAACAACATACAATAGAAATATAACTAATAAAAAAAGACCTTAAGAATGGGGGAAGTAGCAGTCACATTGGTGGTGTTACCAATTTGTTTAGCTAGGCAGGCCATATAAGAGAAATCTCCCTCACCAACCGCAAGTATCCTCTGCTTGCTCCTGTCATGCATTTTTGTTTATCAGTTTAGTCACTGATAATAATTTGGTTTTCCCTAAGTATTCACTGCCCTTTATCTATGCGTCCCAAAATTTGTTTTAGGCACTGGATATTTATTCTTATCGATCATAACCACTAATATACATAAGAGCTTGTGGCAGTTGTAAAGATCCGTTTTTCAATTTCCTCTTCAAAGTAGTGGAAGTTTTAATTATATACTGTCAAATGGATTAGTCACTCTTATTTCTAGGAACATGACTGTTAAGAGGACAGAGAAAATCTTTGAAATAGAGAAAGAAGAAGTACCTGCTATAGTGAATGTGACTATGGTGACAACAAAGATGATGTTGAAGAGGTGCTTAGGGTGCTTCAGATCTCCATCAGACAGAGAAAGATGAAAAGTTATGCCAAAGTAACTAATAGTCGTAGAAATGAAAAAGGTAAATAAAGAAGTAAACTCATATGCTTTACACGTGAGGGTAAATACGTAAATAAACTTTTTGAGGGGTATTAAAGTCCTCACACTTTTCATAAGAGAAAGCTTATACTTTTTATAAGGTAGGGAAAAGTTACTTATATTGATGAGGGGCTATTGATACTTAAGTGTTTGGGATTTTGTTTCTACATTTCACACCACCCTGCATTACATTATCTGATTTAGAGTACCTATATAGCTTCTGAACTGTTAAGTTGTGATGTGCATTGAAACACAAGAGAGATATTGATTAATTTAAGCATCACTTACCCAAAGACCAAATCCGAACAAGATTTTTCAATATAATAAGCCCATATTTGTGTTTGACAATGCATATCCTTAGCTTATAAATAACTTCCATATAGCTATTGTAAGTCACTAAGTTGTAACAAAAGAATTCTCACACCAACATAAATACAACAGTTCCAAGAATCAAGAGACACCTACCTGATCCATATAAAATCCACCCAACTTTCTTAAATCATGAGATGACAGCCTTAGCAGTCCTAGATGCATCCTTTTTCGTTGGCTTGATGAGACTCCATGACCATTAAAACACAACGTATCAGTCATATTTAGGAATTCAGCAGATAAACCATGCCATCTAACCCAAATTAATGACTCAAACTCATAATGGGCAGACAGCAAAACCATATAAAGAAACACTGCTTAATTACGTTCAAATTGGTAATCACATATGAGTTTTACATATATCAATATATAAATAATTGTTGTTCCACAATTATCAATATATATAATTATTCATAGCAATTAACAGAAGATGCAATACCCCAAAGATAGATTGTATTAATATTAAGTGTGAACTCAACACAATTTCCTTCTTTCAAGAGGAAGGAATTCTCTTCCAAAACTTCTACTTACAACTTTTCCGAATGAGCTTACATTCTTACTACCCTTCCCTCCCTTCTATTTATTATAATATTCCCTCATAACAAACTAATAGTGATAACAAAACTAAACTCCCCCATATTAGTTAATTATTCTTCCTCTAACAAATCTAGTAACAGTTTTCCACATCAGCTAACAAGTTGCATCAAATTGCTGCTGGTTTGGGATTTATCTCAATTAGTTAGAAAACTTTTATTTATGGATGAACATACTAATAACATCAACATTTTCGATTCATGTTTTTAAAGATTAAATTTAAACAATAATAGCCAAAGGTAAAAATAACTTAAAACAATTGAAACTGCAAATTAGTAAACATTCAATCATCTATTTCTGATTATTCATCAAAGGCAAATTATATGGAAACACAAATTTAATAATCGAAATCATAAAAATTTATCCAAAAAGTTAGAAAAATTTCCTCTTGGAGTCTGAAATCTACCGCAATGGTAATTCATATGCATATTTCGAACACCTAGGGCGGTAAAAATCAAGTTTACACGCAATAGTTCAATAGAAAATTAATTATAAGCAATAGTTTAATATTATAATCGAGTTTAGAAGAACGCTAAATTGAATATACTTACAATTAAATTAAGAATAAACCCTAGATTACGAAATTGAGATTCGATAATTGCATAAAGAGTCAACTAGTTATCCGAGAGAATTCATCTCAATGGATATCAAAATTGGCCTCAATTGATTTCAGAAGTCGCCCCAAAGGAGAACGTTGAGTGCGCTTGAATGGGAAAGAATGAGAGACGAGGAGATGTATGTGTCGGAAGGGGACTTCGGTGGAGGAGGGCTCTGGTGGAGGAAGGCTATAGTGGAGCACCGTGAGGAGGGCGGTTACGGTGGAGGGGGATTGTGGTGAAGGACGTAGTGCTAAGAGGAAGCTAATGAAGAAACGAATCGAAATGCCAAAATAAGTTTAGGGAGGTAATGAAGAAAGGTCGTTTGTTTTAAATGGTACCTTTACTTAGTGAGCAATACTTAATACTGTATCAAAGTGGTACAATAGAGTGTTACTTAATATCAAAATGTTACAGTAAAGTGTTACTTAATATCAAAATGTTACAATCCAATGTTACCTAATGTTAAAGTGTTAAAGTAGTGTTACTTATAAATAAGTTCAGTTTCTAGCTTTCAAAGTGATACCATGTGATGTTACCTTAGGTCACTTTTGTACTAGTGGGAGTTAACGATCTCCTGGATCGTTAAGGGGTGTAACCTTCACCCTGTGAACGGTTTACAAGTTCCTAAAACTTGTTGGCGTATTTGTTGCTCTAACTTCCTTACCTTTGGACGCCACCGTACTTGTATGATCATAGTGGGGTTCAATTTTGGGGTAATGCTTTAAATATTCCCTACAACAGGTTTGTCATTTTACTGTATTGACGTTAAAAATGTCTGACTTTTCTCCTTTTTTCACGTCCAAAGCAAAAAGGAAGGCGTTGTCATGCAGCATAAAAATGCAACAGGCGTATCATACGGCGCAAAATTGTACGGCGTGGGTGTTGCGTAAAATTTAACTTCAGCTCAAGCTTTGCGAGATCCACCTCTCGGAACTAAAAGGTGGAGGATTACTTTAAGTGTTAGCTCACGAGTCGACAGGCGCGCCGAACCATCAGGAACAGACACTTCTTTATTCGAAGCAAATACGGTAGTTAGTGAGCTTACTAGCTTACCGGACAGTTAGGGTGTTCGTCCACCCCCTTTATAAAGAAGCGACGATATGATGTCACGCCTACGTAGTCACGTGCCCCCAGTCCTGAGACACGTGTACTCATCTTGTGGACAAAACTGCAGTGAGAGTTGTTAACTTTCTTCCCTCTCACTAGATTTGGATATGTGCCTCCAGTCATGAGATATGTATTTCTATCTTGTGGACATCCGACTCGAATACCAGACCATTTTGGCTCGAATACCGAAAACCCTTTTTCATCGTTTTACTTTGTTAAAGTCAGGCTAAAGTTTCAATGAAATATCGAGGGACTTTAGACCAACAATGACATGATTAAGAGAAAAGCATCCCCTTTTATTCTTTTAAAACCGATCTCTTCTCATGACTTGACATCACCTAGAACACCTTTACTTGTAAAAGCATTCTACAATTGCAAAGGATCAATCTAGATTCTTTAGCGCGTTAAGACTAAGGAAAAACTTTTTCTAGCCTTAATAGCTACTTGATTCGAACACTTAGCGAACTAAGGATCGTTTTCGCATCCTTAAACATTTCTGAAAGATTCTCTATTCTTTGAGAACTTCGCAGAATGAGTCTCGAATTTATTTCCTTGACTACTTTGATCATCGTCTATACTAGACTCGATCAAAGTGGGGGCTAACTGTAGACATCTACTTTTGGCCTCCCATCCCGACAGGAAGTACAATGACGATAAATAAAACCATTTTCGTGTTAGATTGAAGTTGAGAATGCTTATAGATAACTGGTTAAGCTACAAAACACAAAAAAAAGCCCAAACTAAATAAACAAAGCTAAAACGAAGTCCAATTAACTAAATCCGATCAATATTAAGCTTAAGCCCGTGCTTAAAACCCAATAATGACGGATTTAGGAGCGCCTAGGTTAAATTTTAATGCTGCCGCACGAAAATCCACGCGCATCTCAATCAGTCGCGCTGGGCAGGCGCGCGCAACTAATTCTGTTGCGCGCGACACTCAGCTTAACCTCCAGAGATGCGCTCGCGGAAGATTCAGAATTTTATAAAAATATAAAATTGAATCTTACCATAATGCCGCGCGCAAGAAAATCAGTTGTGCTGCCCATAGCAGCGCAACCCAATCACTTGCGCTGGGATGGATTAGATGCGCGCGACACCTGCTGCGGCAGAATTTTCAAAATCCTAAACCTACTTATTCCTTATAAATAGAGGCTTAATCCGAGGCTTAAAACACATAAAATATTCGAAACTCTAGCGAAATACTTGTGAACTTGTGCTACCTAAACCCTCTTGTCCTAAACACTCACCCCTAGATCTTTTGTTACTACGGTGGAGGTTCCCCAACAAGAAGGTGTCCATAAGTGTTCTGAACGGAGATCTAGCAAAGCGAAGTGGTAAATTCCCGAGCACTTAGATAAATCACATTTATTTTCTTGTTTAAAGGAACCTTAATTAATTAATTAGTGTTGTTTAACCATCTTTAAAGGACTAATTAATTATTTTCACATAGTATCTTGCGTTAAATAAAGATTAGAATTGGATAATTAATTGTTGGTTGATCACTTAAGCCAAGGCGAATATTGTTTATTTTCTTGTTCTTTTCACAAATTTGATTAAATAAAGAATAACGACGTTTCAATGTAATTCCTACGTGAATTAACGTGTGTAAATAAAGTCAACTAACTTAGTTTTAGGTATCTCTTTGCTTATATTGTTTGGTAATGAAATTGCAAAAAAGGAAGAGCTAGTAGGGTCGTACTAGGGCTAGAATAGCGATTCCTTCCTAAAAGGAACGTTATTTTAGTACCCTCGCTCCCGAACTCATTTTTGGTTTATGTAGACCAATTTGGGCATGGGTAAACTTACGATTCGTGCTAATTATTCCATGTACCCCACATGGAAGAAAGGCAAGAGCGAGGTTTATGAGTTTTCCTAAAACTCATTGGCGACTTCTACTTGTTTCTTACAAAAAAGCGTGATGAGAGTATCATTTCTAATTCAAGGTCTCCTAAACAGTCAGGAACTAAAATCCTAATACACCCTAACAAGTGTAAAGTCCTAGGTTTTTAAGTGGCCATGGGCATCTAAGGAAGGACCCCCTACGATGGGATCACCCTCCTTACAGAAAGGCAATGAAGGGTAAGGCGTTTGCCGACTTCATTGTCGAAATGACAAGGCCGGTGGCTCTGGACAATCTTGATCAGGTTTGGAAAGTGTATGTAGATGGGAGGTCTACAATGAAAGGCTGTGGAACAGGCATAATCTGTTAGTCTCTTGAAGGAGATAAATATGAATATGCACTACATTTCATGTTCCAAGCCTCAAACAATGAGGTAGAATATGAAGCCTTGCTAGCCGATATCCGCATGTGCAAGGCGGCGGGGGCAACAAAAATTGACGCCTGCTCTGACTCTCAGTTGGTTGTTAGCCAATACCATGGCGAATATGAATCCACCCATCCGGGAATGATCAAATACCTTCAGGAGGTTAAAACGAAGGTTAGGACACTTGAAGAATTCCATCTGAGTCAAGTGCCTAGGTCTGAAAACAATCAAGCGGATGCTATGTCAAAATTGGTATCCTCCGCCTCCTGTGATACGCCTCGATTAGTCTTCAGGGATGTTATGGAAAAATGGAGTATATTTGACGAAGAACCCATTGGATTACTTGACCGAAGCTGTACCTAGATGGATGGCATTCGGGCGTATTTGACAAACGACACACTTCCTGATTCACCCTGGGAGGCATTCGTATTAAAGAAACATGTTGCAAACTTTGAGATGAGAAACGGAGAACTCTTTAAAGAAGGTTTCTTAAAACCTCTGTTGGAGTGTGTTACCCTAGAAAAGGGGCAAGAAGTTATTGAAGAATTGTATGCTGGGTACTGCGCCCCCATATAGGCTGTAGATCTTTGGATGTTAAAGCCAGGCGGCAAGGTTACGTTTTGCCTACCCTAGTGGCAGACGCCATGAGGATGGTCAAAAAATGTTACAAGTGGCAAATTTTGGCACGCTAATCCATCGTCCGGCTAGTAACCTGAGGGCAATCCATAGCCTAGTCCCGTTTTCTAAATGAGGCATGGACATTCTAGGTCCTTATACGCTTGCACCAGACGAAAAGCGTTATATTCTGCTGGTTGTGGATTATTTCATTTGGAAGAATATTATTTCATTATTATTCTAGTGGTTGTAGATATCTTTCATTTTGAAGAACATTATCACACGATATGGGGTACCTATGTCTATGGTGTTTGATAATAGTCCTCAGCTTGAAACGCCTCAGCCCAAGACTTGGTTGGGAGATCAAGCGATCTCACATTGTTTTGCATCAGTCGGTCCACCCCAAGCAAACAGCCAAGTTAAAGTGTTCAACAAACTCATCTCAGACGGCATAAAAAAAAATAGAAAGAGTCAGTGGTTTATGTGCTGACAAAAAAAATCATGTCTTATGGGCCATCCGGACAACTGAAAAAGGGGCAACCGGTGAAACCCCATTTCTCGTGGTTTACCGTGCTGAAGCCGTCTTGCCCATTGAGTATTATGATCCGACTCTACGAGTCATGCTGTACGATGAAGAGGCAAACTGGGAGGCCATGCAACTAACATTGGACTCACTCCTAGAACGAACGGGCAATACCACCTTGCGTCATGAGATATATCGTCTAAGAATGACCAGTGCATACAACAAAAGAGTGCACAAACGGCCCCTGAAAGTTGGGGACTTTGTGTTACGAAAAATGGAGGCAACCGGCAGGGCCAATGAGCATGGATAATACTTATTTTATAATTTCGTCTGCTCCAACATGAGGCCAATGGCTAAATTAATGTTAAAAAAATGAGGTCAATGGCCGGATAATACTTATTTTATAAATTCGTCTGCTCCAACATGAGTAAGGCGTCTGGTAACGCCCATCAAGGTGGAATCGTCATATAGTGTATCTCCCATACGGGTAACAAAGTGCTCTACAAACTCAAACAGACGGAAAAAATTGAACGACCTAATTCGTCAACTCATAGCCGTCTGACACGAAGAATATACAGAACGATCAAGTCTATGAAATCCGGATGTTGAAGGACAACAGCCGGTGATCGTCCGAAGTTCCAACTTAGATTATTTTTCAAGATTGTACAAGTCCACCCAAAGGGGCAAATGGACAAAGTAAAATGGATTGCATGTACCCTGCACCGGTCTTGAGCCGTCTAGGGAACATTTGTCAGGCGGCCATTTGCCTCTTGCCTCATTGCGTACACCCTAGACAGAGGAAAAGAAGTATAGTGTGACTACTTCTCCACCTGGGCAGACAGCTTCCTCCTTGGATGTGTGGACGGTTGTGTACTTGGTGTGTGGCAATCAATACTGTGATTAATTGACTTAGGAACATCTTATACTCTTTAGAGTATTAAAAGTTCCTTAGTAAATCAATCAAAGAAGTACTAAAACCAACCACACAGCAGCTAAGGGAAAGTACAACCGGTTTATAGAATGCCGCTTTCTATAAAAAAAAACTACGCAAAATTGCAAAAATTCAAGTATATACTTGTGCAAAAATTTAAGTGCAAAAATTGAAACAAATTGAACAAACTGACTTAGTCGGCAAACCTCATTAATTCAAAACCGGCCAAAAGGCAGGGTGATATTGTTAGTCGGATATACATCCGGTGAAAAAGCAAATATTAAGATTGTTATTTTGACCCCTTAGTCGGTAAATAGAGAAATACACGGCTCACAGGCCGGAGAAAACAAAAGATGGCATACTGCCGCTGAATACAACAAGGGTGGCTGAATCATGGCTTCTTAGCTTGCTGCGATTGGTCTTGATCGGTTGTGAGGCCTGCTTCATTTTACTCATGGAGGACTTCAGTTAAGATCTGGTCAGCTTGGTCCTCCCCCTTCTCTTCTTTTCCATCTAAAACCTCAAAGCCTTGATCCAGGGCCTACTCCTTAAAGGGAGGCAAGACCTGCTCCTTTAGGACTTTAGCATCATACACCGCTGTGGCGTAATCGTACCTCAATTTGAAGTACTCATAGTCTATAGCCAGGTGGATAAGTTTCCAAGCAAGCTTCAGGCAGGCTTTAGTGTCCAGCTCGTTTTCTGCCACCAGCCAGCTCTGTTCCCTAGAGAGCTCTTCTTAGTGATTGTTTCTCATTTGAAAAAGCTCCAGCCTAAGCAAGTTGACATACTCCCTTAACTGAGCGTTCTCCTTGTCCGCCTCCCCCAACGCCGCAATGTCAGATTTGGCATTCTTTAACTCTAACTCAAGGTTGGAGGCCTAGGCGTTGGCTGTGTCATCTGCAACCGTCATACTCTTCAACAAATCCTCCTGTTTCAACTCCACTTCTTTAATTTCTACATCACACATTAATTTACTATATTCATCAGAGATGAGAGCTTTATTGGCCCTTTGTTTAGCATTATTTACCTCTTCTTGTTTCCGCCTAAAGGGGGCCCTTAGCCTGTCTACCATTAGCATTGCCTAAAGGGATGCAGACGGCAAGTTAAGCACTTGAATAAGAAAAGGAAAAGAATAAAGTAAAAATTGAACTTTGAGTTACCTCAGCCGGCAAGCCCTGGATCCGGTCAAAGTAAACCACCTGCATATCAGGCACTGAGCTTTTCTCTGATCGAGTGAAAGACCTAACCATCCTCTTAGAAAATGCCTGGATGTCAGGCAGCCTGAGGTAGCATCTGCACCAAAGAAGTACATGGTGAGAAAGCAACACAGGCGGTATCCAATTTATTCCGGCTGCTCATCAAAACGCTAGAGGGGTTGACTCGAGTCTTGACTCGCATGAAGCTAAGCGGTCAAGGGAGTTTGATACGAGTCTTACCTTGGGTCTTGGCCTGATAGGACTCTCCCCCTTCAGCCATTGCAGTGCCGACTGCAACATTGAGTGGCTCGCCACTCTTCAATGCAGTAGAGGCACCCGATAGTTTTCCAGCAGCGCGCTGCGAGCTCTCGCTCAGAGCCTTCAGCACAGCTGGGCTTTTATCCCCGATTTTAGGATGATTTGGATTAGCTGAAGGGATTGATTTTGAAGGATTCTTCATCACTGTCTTAGCCGGGGTCTTTGTTAGCTCATCCCCCTGGTCGCTTGAATAATGGAGCGTGGAGCGTGGAATGGATCTATTCCTACTCTGAAAATGAAGAAAAAAGGTCACACCCGGCAAATAATTAAGTTAAAATAAAAATCTAATAATCATGGCAGGCGGCCATACCCCGCTCTTCTTAGACTCCTTGGCCTCCAAGGCGGCCTTCTTCTCGAGCAGCTTCTCCTTCCTTAGCTAGGCAATAGATTTAGCAGGCATCTTGCTTAGGTCCGCCATGTTCAGCGCTTCTTCTAGAAAAAAAATCAAGAGAACAGTTGGTTAAACAAACCAATAAAACAATTACTGCATTAATAGAGGCGGCAGATTACCGTATGTATAGTGAATCTACCATGTGGTAACATGGTGCTAAGACCGCAAGCAAAAAGGAAGGCCTTGTCCTTAAAAAAATCTAGATGGGGTATCCAGTTCTTAAGAACAATTATATGGGTCTCATCATCCAGACGCTCAATCATAGTTTGAAAGAACCCAAGCTCTATTATTTGCTCGTAAGCCCTAGACGGAATGTGGGGGAGGGCGCACTTCTTTCCAAGCAAAGCCGGATCTTTATTTTACCGGCGTAAGAACCGGTTGTGTCCCAACTTGGGCGAGGAGATCAAGTAAAACTTCTCTTTCCAGCCGGTCCACTTGCACGGTTTATAGAAGGACATCAGATATTGCGGATGGGTGGTCAATGTGTACCATGCCCCATACTCGCCTAGCGCTCTTCTCATATAGTGCATATGAGCAAAGGCTGCAAAACTTGGCTCAATATTTTGAAACTCGCAGGCGGCGATGTAACTTAATATATTTATCCATGAATTTAGGGTGAGTTTCGAGACGCCTAACTCGTACCCCTTCAAAATCTTTTTAATTCCCCTGTGGAGAGGGAAGCGAAGATCAGCTCTAATCACGGCCTCATAGAAGCCGAAGTAGTAATCGGCGTTATCGATGTCATCTTTCCAAGCAATCGTTGCCTCCACAGGCGGAATCTCTATCCACCAGCCTTCCCCTATAGGACGTGCATCCGCGACTGCTCGAAAGCAACCTCTCAAGGTAGTAATGTCCTTAGGGATCATTCTAGTTTCTAAAGGATCTAGTAAGACTGGTTCCCTAAGCGGCTACTGATAGTCAGCCGCAACATCCCCTTGATCAAAGCCTGACGCTTCTGATCCGGACCGTTCAGCGACCCCTTCACCGCCCAACTCTTCTTCATCTGAGCCTTGGGTGGTGGTAGCATCCTCGCCGCCTGACTCCCCAAATATTGAGTCACTTTAGGTGGAAGGGGTGCCACCCAGAGAAGAGTCTGCTAGCTCCTCCGATTCCTCGTACTCCTCATCCGGAGTAACTTCATAGGCGAGCACTTCTCAAGCACGCCGCCTCCTAGGCTTGGTAGCCGTCTGCTTAACTCTAGCCATTGTGTCCTATATAAACACAGAGACGGAGGGATTCGGGGATGAGCAAAGCAGGTCAAAATGTCCAGAAAGAGCACCCTTGATTCTAGACTCAACCGTACCAGGAGACCGGCTGAATGACCTAAGCATGTCGTGTGTGTCGAGGAAGAGTCCATTTATGTTTTGGAAGTCAATGTACACAAACGGAAAAAGTATAAAAAGCTCTTAAACTCTGAAAATCTAAAAACAGCCTCATACGTTGACCAGTTGTGTTCTTCAAGAACGCAAATGGAAGCTTTGAATACTCGCTACAGGCGGGGGCATAGTCTCTCTCTCTAGAATTTCCCTCTTTCTCTCTCTAAGAAGTAAAAATGAGTCAAACAAGTGAGGGAATAGAAGGAAATAAATCCCTATTTATAGAGGGGTAAAACGGGGGGCATCCCTGTCATACCTCAGAAGGTGAATAGTCTTTTTACTGTTCACCACTCCTAGACAGAGGCGTGTCACAGGCGCTAAGTGGCCTGCCACATCACCCCTATGAGGTGCAATTGTTTAGGTGAACAGTCTTATTTTTTGCTATTTTAATCTTTGGAAGTCACTCAAGCTTTTTATGAAATTGAAAATTACATAAGTTGCACCCCATCCCATCCCAAGGTTATTTAGATATGGGTTGAAAAATGAAAGGTTTATCGATAGACGAGGCTCAAAGTGGTTTATCATAAAAGGATTGCATATTTGAAGTATGAAAGGTGATATGATGTGGCTACAAGGGGTGCCTCAAATCATTGGTATACCTTGTGCTTAGTTTGCATGGATTTTATACCTTGTGCCTCAAATCATTGGTTTATCGTTAGACGAGGCTCAAAGTGGTTTATCATAAAAGGATTGCATATTTGAAATGTGAAAGGTGATATGATGTGGCTACAAGGGGTGCCTCAAATCATTGGTATACCTTGTGCTTAGTTTGACATGGATTTTATACCTTTTGCCTCAAATATGCAAGGAAATAAATCATATGCAAGGAAATAAATGTTCATTTTATTTAAAAAGTGAAGGGTAAAAATCAAACTCTAAGAAATAAATTCAAGGAGGATGAAGGGTGCCTATGCTAGATTTATTGGGGAAAGGGTTTGAAAAAAAGAAGAAGAAAGCATGCAATCTTGGTGAGAAGCTTGCCTTGTGCATTTGTTTCACCATTACCCTCATTTTTTTTGTTTGTCAATCACATGACTCATACTCGATTCAACATGAATGGATGGAAGAAGGTAGAAAGAATGAACGTTGTGATATGAAGAAAGCATGTAGAGAATGGAAAGATGTTGTAGATGGAGAGATATGAAAAAATTAGGAATAGAATTTACACCCAACTCAAATGACGGAAAAAAACGACTCATACATGAACCTAAGACATGGTCATGGTGACATATACACAAAGTGTGTGCTACGACTAGTGATTGTAGGTGACATGTTAAGACTTGTGTCATGACCATGTGACTAGACTATGTGACTTTACTCAAGCAAAGACTAAGTTAAGACTTCATGTATATGCATTAACTGGACAGGATGTGGTATTATAGTCATAACTTTTGATCTGTGACTCTTGATGAGTGGCATTTATGCCACAATTAAGGTTCATTTTGATGGTCATTTTCCCACATTTGCGGCTTCTTTGCATCCTTTTCTTTGCACTTAGTTCCCTTTCCCTTTATGCATCTTCTTTCCTAGATTTTTCCCCTTTTCCTACTCTTTACTTTGATTTCCATGCTTATGCTTTGTAGGAACCATCGGGGTTTTCAAGAGGAGGAAGCTAAGCTCAAGAAAAGCTGAAGGAAGCAAGATTCAGAAGAGGCTCGGCCGAACCTCCTGAAGGTGTGGCCGAACCTGCTCAGTGGTCCGGCTGAACGTCGAGGCAGAGTCAAGAAGCAATTTGGCAATTTTGCAGGAGTGGTCGAACCTCAGAAGTTTGACCAGACCAGGATCAGGGAGGTTCGACCGAACCTACCCATGGTTCGGGCGAACCTACCCTATAGTCCGGCCGAACCTACCCAGTGTTCGGTCGGACCACTCCTCTATTTCAGCTGGCTCTGTACGGACTATATAAGTCCCATCTTAGAACGTTAGTTATAATTTTCTGCACTTTTAGCTTAATCTAAAGAGAGAAACACTATTAGTCTTCAATTGGTAGAGATAGAAAGTGTTCATTGATGAACTTGGATTTTGAAGAAGAAGCTTGTTTAATCTTTTGTAGATCTTCAACTTCAATTAATGAGCAATCTCTTACTCTTTCTCTTTACTTCTGCATTTAATTTTGCTTGTTTACTTTGATTTTCCTTCTTTGCTTATTAATCATGTTGATGCTTATTAATTTGATGATTGATATTGTTCTCAACATGATTTGTGAGTAGTCTCTTAGCCAAGGGTGTGGGGATGGTGTAGTTGCTAATTGTTCATACTTTTAATATTGAGATTAAGTTAATTGTGATTAAAATCTTTGCATGCTTGATATTCTTTGATCTTCTTGCAAGTGCACATTGTTAGTTGATTAAAGGTGAATCTTTGCTAACAAGGAACGGAAGTTGATTTAGTTAAGATTCATTACTATCGATTGTTCTTTGATTGCACCTCCCAATATATGGTTCTAGTGTGGAAACTTAGAGGCTATGTTAGGAGAAACCGATTAACCCCGAAAGGTGATTAGATTGAACCTTATATCGATATTCATGCATGTTTAGTTCACCATTGATTTGCTTTTATGTTATTGCATGATCAAGCGGCATCTACATCTACCCATCTCCCTTGGTGTTTAGTTATATTGATTTTAACTCGTTTTATCTTTAGTTTAATCTTCTAGTTATTCCTATTCTGTGTCCTGAGATAGCTTAAAGTCTAGTGATGAATGCGGAGTTTATGTGCTTCTCCCTGTGGTTCGACCCCTCTTCTTACCATATACTTGTATTAGGATAAGTCGAGTGTTAAAAATTGTATTTGATTTACGTGTAGTTGTCTAACGACGCAATTATTCCTCTATCAACTCTGATTGGGATGAATCTAACGCCAAATTAAAGATAAAACTCGGGGCTATAGATCCATAGGTTTTACGACTAGTAAATCTTCCTATAACTCCGGATATGACAAAAATAGGTTGACGCTTGTGCAGTATTTGGGAATAAAAATCCGGGTTAACTTAAAGGAACTATGACTCGATTTAAGGTATATTTATTTGCTCAAATTAATTAATCAATTAATTAAGCAAAGCTCTTTAGTCATTGGTTAGTTTGTTAAGAATTATTTACAAACACAAGTCAAACCAAACGGTTAGTTTAGTCAAATAATAAGTATGACCAAGTAAGAGATGCACAAGTAGTCAAGTAGGCACAATATGATGCAATGAGTTTGCAACCTAACCATGGCTCTAGTTCTCTAAAGTTCGGGATATGGGTAAGTCAAAGAGGGTCCATGGTTATGAATCTTGATGCATCGCGCATAAGCCTTACCTTTAAAAAGGTTGGCGCGTGTGGATGGGACCCCGCGAGTTAAACTCGCTTCCATGGTTTGGTGAATTCAACATTCTCGAATGTACCCTTTATTGCTCAGAGCGTTCAATCAAGTAGATGGAACATTAATTCCCAGAGGGATATGTCCATATGTAGAACACATATGGGTTTCAGAAAATTGAGAAAAACTCAATCAGGAAGTAGAATAGAGCCAACAGGGCTAGAAGTGGTCAAAAAAAAGAACGCTTATTTCTAGCTCGGTATTGGAAGAACGCAGCGCCAGCCAACAGGGACTGTCGCCTGGTAACAAAATTGTCGCTCGACGACAGAGCCATATCTTCGGCGATAGGCTCTGTTTTCTAGATGCCAGTTCCTACATGTCTGAGCAGCTTTCTGTGTTCTTAAAATTTTCCAGTTTTTCGCAGCATTATTTCGATCCTAGTTGTGAAAGATATTCCTCAAATTTCCTACGTGTAAAAATCCTATGTTTTTGGCTCATTATGGATGGTCTTTCTAATGAGAACCTTTTTTATGCATATGACAATAATGTTAATCAAAATTACGCACGTGAAATAATTAGAACTTTTCGAGTCTCATCCACTCATTCTAAATAATTGCCAAAATAAATTTTGGGAATTGACATAGAAATCCTCCCCAATGGATTCGCCAAAAATTGTAGGGAATATTTCAAGCATTACCTCAAACTTGAACCCCACAAAGATCATACACTAAAGTACGGTGGCGTCCAAAGGGAGGAAGCTAGAGCAAAAGAGTCGCCAACAAGTTTTAGGTACTTGTAAGTCGTTCATAGGGTGAAGGTTACACCCCTTAAGGATCCAAGAGATCGTCAACTCCAATTGGTCTAGAACCAAGACTGGAAGTTCGGGGATGAAGGTACAAATCCAATCTAAAAGAGAAAGAACCTGCCCTAATAATAGGCCTCTACTTTATTCTTCTCATATTCAAGTGCGCTTTCTAACTAACATGCAATCAATAGGTTAACCCTAAACCTGTTTAATCTATGTTGGTTGAATTAAATGCACAAATAAATCTATTATTGTCGATCACCTGAATTATAATTATATTAACCCTAAACAAGATTATTAATTATCTTATTAAGCGTGATTACAAGTACAAATTCCCTTTAAACATGCATAAAAGGTGTGATCAAGCAATAACAATAAATATAATCAAGCAACATAATATTAATCATCATAATAATAATCATAATTATCATAATCATGAATCATAATCATATTAAAAATAAAGCATAATAGTAGCAAGATCCTAGGCATTATACAAACAAGATTAATAACAAACCCTAACATGTCACTAAATAATAAAAATCAAAGCTTTAGCCCTAACATGATACTAACATGATATTAGGAAAGAAATAGATGTTGGGGTTTGGTGAGTCCGACTCACCGCGGAAACAACCCCGACCCAAGGAACCACTCGTAATTAATAAAACCATAAAGCATAAATAAATAAACACAAGAAAAGGAAGAACGAATCATACCCTTGAAGCGAGCTTCGCCCTCTCAAAACGGGGCTCGTACTTGAAAGCCTTGAGCAACGCAAATGCCGTGCCTCCAACGGTATCCACCCACAAAGGACGAACACGACTTTTTAGGTCCGCTACCTTGGAGTTAGCAAGGTCTTACCAAAACCCAAGTGTTAATGGAGTTTAAGAGTTTTTCCCAAAATATGGAATGCTCTTTCTAACTCCCACTCAAGCACTTTACTCCAAATCCCAAGGTTGGTATTTATAGAGGAAAGTATGAGTGGGAATTTCTATCCCATCAATGTTGGATCATGAAATTCCACAAATTAATTTAAAGCTAAATTAAATTAAAATTGCAAACTAATAATAAATCTACAAGTGGCATTACCATGTGAAATGGGTTGGTGAGGACCACATGGAGAGTAGGTTACCATACTTGCTCCCCACTCAATACTCTCCTTGTGCTACATGTCCTTACCCACTTGCTCCCATATTCCTCAAGCTTCCCCATAGTGACCGGCCCTATGGCCCAGCCACGAGCCCAGCCATGAGCCCAGCCCGAGCCCAGCCCCGCACCAAGATGCGGGTTGCTGCTGTGCGCGCAAGCCACGCACTTGGTGCGGGCTTTGCTGCTGTGCGTGGCTGCTAGTGCTTGCGCTGCTAGCACGCCTAGCTTGCGGCAGCTAGCTGCTGCACGCACCACGTGCACGCGGCTGCTAGCTGCTGCTGTGCGTGGCTGCTAGCACGGTGCGCTAGCACGCACCTAGCCAGCCATGCTAGGCTCGGCTTGGTGCGCTTGCTAGCCACCTATGCTTGGACATTTTTGCCCCTAGCATTCGGATGCTTGGGGCATTTCGATGCTAGGGGTATTTTGGGAATATGGTCGATTTATTATTATTTTGCGCGTCTCGTCTTTTTATTATTTTTGACTCGACTTCTGACGATCGGTTTCGACGCTCCAAGCTCGAATTACCGACGTCTAAATATTTAACACTTGGGCGACGAATTAATTTCTTCCGAATTAATTCGTCGAGTCGGTTCGTATATTTTTCTTGGGTGTGACCCGAAGGGTTTAGTCAAGATTAAGCTGTAATATTAATATTACTGATCGGAAGCGGCCTCCACTCAGGCATTCCGATCACTTGACCTTACTAAATATATTAGCTTTCTAATAATTCTTAACCCGCTATCAGAAAAATACACATGTTCGAAGGACACCATTCCTTTCAATCTTCCACTTGTCCTTCCGGACAAGTGTGCATTTAGTGTATAGCCCCTTTCCTATGTCTCTTCATGAACTACAGAGTAAGATTACTCGTCATCTTTGTTACGTCCAGAAGTGTTTCTCGAAATCCGAGTTTGACTGTCAATAAGCAGATGATTTCTAAAATCCATCTGAGCACGGCCATTCATTTTCACAGTCTCGCTCTTCGAGAGGCCTTGTAAACAACAAGACATGTTCCCTATTGTTATCAGGGGGACATTTCTAGTCTTGTAATGTAGCTTCTCTTACTAAGAGGACCTAGCCGCCCGATATCTGTCGTTATAATCCCCAGTTACGGCAGACGTTTGGCGGATACCAAAGCGGACTAGTACTCAAACAAGAGACCTCCCACTACTCATGGTCAAGGAAAAGAGTTCCGATAGTAATAATGAGAAAAATACTTAGGACGATTTTAAATCTCTTAAAGTATTCTCATAGGTCGATCTAGTATGGTTCTAAACCAATACCTGTGCAAATGATTTATATCCTCATAGCACAAGAAACGGTGCTATAAATCATACTACACACTAATCTCTAATGGTCATTAATCGTCCACAAAAAATATGACCTTGATTAGGGATAATTTTCGATTAAAATATTCAATGTTCACTTAATAGGTGTTTCTTTATCCAAGCCATTGACTTGATACCCTATTTTGAATATTTATTAAAATCGAATGGACTCATTATTTAATTCTAAACCACAATTAAATAGAGATGGAGTGAATTAAATTGCATGAAAAATTTTAATTACTCCAAAAACTGAATGGTTCATCATAGTGCTTTACATTAACATTGTCCAAAATTTGATTAAAACACTATAATATGGAAATCAAAGCCAGTTCGCGACATGCTTGATTCCCATTGCCTCAATGTGTTTGTTGTGTTTCACTTGAGACAAGGGTTTAGAAAGTGGATCGGCTACATTGTCATCCGTTCCCACTTTGCAAATTCTGATTTCACCCTCTGTCTTCCATTCTCGAATCATGTGAAATCGCCTCTTGACATGTTTGACCTTCTGATGTTCTCATGGCTCTCTAGCCTGAGCAATAGCTCCATTGTTGTCACAATGGAGGTCTATTGGACCCTTGATGGAGGGTACAACACCAAGTTCATCAATGAACTTGCGAATCCAAACTGCCTCCTTGGCTGCCTCAGACGCTGCCAAGTACTCGGCTTCAGTTGTAGAATCAGCGGTTGTGCTTTGCTTTGCACTCTTCCAAATAACGCTCCTCCATTGAGACAGAATATGTATCCGGATTGTGACTTGGAGTCGTCTGTGTCTGTCTGGAAGCTTGCGTCGGTATATCCCTCAACAACCAATTCATCTTTACCGCCATAGACCAGGAATTTATCCTTGTTCCTTTTCAGGTACTTCAGAATATTCTTGGCCGCAGTCCAATGCACCTCTCTTGGGTCTGATTGGTATCGGCTCGTAGCACTCAAGGCATACGATACATCCGGCCTAGTACATATCATGACATACATGATCGATCCAATAATCAAAGCATATGGAATACGACTCATCCTTTCTCGCTCATCAGGTGTCTTTGGATACTGCTTCTTGCTTAAGGTTATGCCATGTGACATGGGTAGGTGCCCTCTCTTGGCTCCTTCCATTTGGAATCGAGCTAGTACCTTATCGATGTAAGTACTTTGACTCATTCCTATCATCCTCTTTGATCTATCCCTATAGATCTTGATGCCTAGTATGTACTGAGCCTCTCCCAAGTCTTTCATTGAAAAACATTTCTCGAGCCAAGCCTTTACAGACTCTAACAACGGAATGCTATTTCCAATGAGCAAAATGTCATCGACATATAAGACTAGGAAGGCGATGTCACTCCCACTAACCTTCTTATAAACACAAGACTCATCTGGATTCTTGATAAAACCAAACTTACTGATGGCTTCATCAAATCACATATTCCAACTTCTGCTTGCTTGCTTTAATCCATAAATGGACTTCTTAAGCTTGCATACCTTCTTAGGATTGTTCTGATCGACAAAACCTTCAGGCTGTGTCATGTACACAGTTTCTTCCAAAATTCCGTTGAGGAAGGCAGTTTTGACGTCCATCTGCCATATTTCATAATTGTAATATGCAGCAATCGCTAGAAAAATTCGAACGGACTTAAGCATAGCTACTGGAGAAAAGGTTTCATCATAATCAACGCCGTGAATTTGCCTGTAACCTTTTGCTACCAACCTTGCTTTGTAAATGAATACATTTCAATCTTTGTCGGTTTTTATCTTGAAAATCCATTTACATGCTATAGGTGTGTAACCTACGGGTAAATCAACCAAGTCCCATACTTGATTTTCAAACATGGAGTCCATTTCGGATTTCATGGCCTCTTGCCATTTTGCAGAGTCGGGGCTCGTCATAGCTGTCTTGTATGTTGCCGGCTCATCTCCATCCACTACTAGGATGTCCTGATCTTCGGTTAATACAACACCGAGATATCTGTTAGGTTGAGATCTTGGCCGAGTTGACCTACGTAGGGTAATGGACTGTGCATTTGCATTGTCGGTTTGACTTTGCATATTTTGACTTTGACCAATGTTAACAGATGCTTCGTGAGCACATTGATTGTCAACTTGTCCTTGTTGCTCGTCCTCTCGAACTTCGTCGAGTTTGATTTTCCACCCACTTGTCATTTTGGAGAGATGCTCCTTCTCCAAAAAGACACCATCACGAGCAACAAACACTTTTTTCTCGGATTTGTTGTAGAAGTAATACCCTTTGGTTTCTTTTGGATAACCCACAAAGTAAACCTTGTCAGATTTCGGATGAAGTTTGTCAGAAATGAGTTTCTTGACATATGCTTCGCATCCCCAAATCTTGAGAAAAGACAACCTTGGAGGTTTATTTGTCCATAATTCATATGGAGTCTTTTCCACTGCCTTTGACGGAGCACGATTCAGTGTAAGTGCCGCAGTTAAAAGTGCATGTCCCCAGAAAGAGATTGGAAGTTCACTAAGACCCATAGTCGATCGGACCATGTCTAACAGGGTTCGATTCCTCCTTTCAGATACTCCATTCCATTGAGGAGTTCCCGGAGGTGTCAACTCTGAAAGTATTCCATGTTCTTTCAAATGGTCATCGAATTCTTGGCTCAAATATTCGCCATCTCGATCCGATCGAAGTGCTTTGATTTTCTTGCCGAGTTGGTTTTCAACTTCGTTCTGAAATTCCTTGAATTTATCAAACGATTCAGATTTGTGCGACATTAGATAGACATAACCATATCTACTATAGTCGTCCGTGAAGGTTATGAAATACCGATAACCACTCCTTGCGGGTGTACTCATTGGCCCACATACATCGGTGTGTATTAGTCCCAACAAGTCACCGGCCCTTTCTCCCAACTTGGAGAATGGTTGCTTTATCATCTTGCCTAATAAACATCCTTCGCAATTCTCAAAGGATTCTAAATCAAATGAGTCAAGAATACCTTCTTGAGGAAGCTTCTTGATGCGTTTGATGTTAATGTGGCCAAGACGACAATGCCACAAGTAAGTTTGACTAGACGGTGTAGTCTTAGCTTTCTTTGCATTGGTATCAAACATTTTGTCTAAAAACACGTGAAAGTGTCATTCCATAAATATATTCAAGACATCAAAACAAAAGTCTTGGTTGATGAAAACGACGTCCAACGTCGCAAATACATCAAAAGTATGGTGCATAAAACTAAATAAGTTCTACTTCTTTAGACAAAACATGAGATTACAAGTTTTCTTGGATAGATCACCTTCATCCTACTTGTGTACTCATTTCCACATGAAAAAGCACCGCTCACTTGGTTCCTGAAAAAGGAGTGTATTGTGAGTCAATTTTTCGGTATCTAATACCTTTTAAAATTGCTTATATTCAAGTGTTTAAGATGATACCTGAGGTTGAAGTTACTTTTCCTTTTGCCTCATCATCCAGATACTTGCTGCATTCTCTTTTGTAGTGTCCGGGGTTACCACAATAGAAGTAGCGCATCTTCCCCTTGTCTTTGAACTCCTTATTCCTTGGTCTAAGGGCAAAGATAGCCTCCTTGCAAGAATAGGTCTTTTGGAGCTCTTGGATGACTTCCCTTAAGTACAGTGTATCCCTATTGGCGGTGAGACGCATTTTAAGCTCACATATCCCGAGTAAAGAGAGCTAAGAAGCATGTGAGCCGCTTGCTCGTCTTTCACTGGTTTGCCATTTAGCTCTAGATGGTTGAATAGCCTTATCATGTTAATTACATGAGCTTGAAGTGGCATTCCGGGCCTAAGTCTCACGTTGTAGACTTTTCACCACACCTCTTGTCTTTCTTTCGAGAGACAACCATCTTGCGGTGGCTTGATCCTCATTTTGGAGAGTGACCTAGTCACATCCTCCACGTGACCACCATAATTTCCCCTAGCACTTTTGGTGACCCTCAAATTGACTACATCCTCAAGAGCTTTGAGCATCATGTCCGGAAAATAGCCGGAGAAAATCTCCTTCCATTGAACCGGGATGGAGTTTGCCATGAGTTTCGAAACTCTCTTGCAATCCATGCTCCATTCTTCATGAGCTTCATCACTCATGATCCCTTTCAAGTAGAAACTGGGGATCGGAGTGCCCAAGATATGCTCTAGGTAGCAATTTCTGAGTGTCTTTCGGAGTTCATCTTCCCATTCCTTAAAGTTCACCAAATTCAGCAAAAATGGTAACTTTTTGGGAAGTTCCGGGTACATAAGGTCGTTGTCATTAGTTGAAGACATGATTCTACAATTGAAAGAATTTTAATGAAAAACCATTCAAAATTACTTAAATAAGATTGAATTTTATTCATGCAAATTTTCAATACTTATTTAGCGTCTTATTTACATGTAAAATTGTCCATATTTTGTGAAAATAAGGCGATTCCAAGATCCGAAGAAACAAAGAGTGGTTAAGCATGCTTTGGCTTGTCTTAACACTCAATCTTCTAGGGTAAGCATTGCCTTGCTAATGGATCTAAGCCACTCTTGGTTAGACAATCGTCGCATCTAATGCATCTTTGACAATGTATCTCTTTTGCCACGGTATGTGAGGACTCCTCACTCATACCGATGAGTTAAACCAAAACCAACGTGCACACCCGGTGTGCCTTATGAGCCTTGGAGAAGTGATGGCACCTCGCTTTGGCGTAGCCTACCATCACCCTCGTTCGGTTGGTAAGTGTTGTTTTGGAAAGACAAGTTTGACTCAATATTATTAGGGACCTAGGATTTCTATGTTGATTGTTTTAAGTGAACTTAACTAATTATCGCAACATAAAGAAAACCTAAACATGCATCTAACGAATAATTCACATGTATATAAGCATAAAATATAAAGCGAAATTATAGATGCATATTGGCAACTAGCATGACCCCTTGAATTCTTCAAATCTTCAAAAGGTCTTCATTTGCAATTCAAGGCTTTGTCTTCCAAGATACGCCGTCTTCAAGACTTAACCAAACTATGCAAATACTAGTGTCTACGACTAGGAATAATCTAAATATTAAGGTACAAAAATACTTAACGGTGCGTAGACCGTATTTAGATTTACAAAAATACATAACGGCACGTAGTCCGTATTTTCTATCCTAATCGGGTCCCACTAGTTGCCATTTCATAAAACCTGTGAGAGAGAATATATATATTCCATTCATCCATTCACTATTTGTGAATGGCCCATGCAATTTACAATATCAAACAAGTAAAATGCATTTAAACAACGCGCGCACTAGTAACTAATCTAGGTGGTTAATCTGATTAACACACCTAATTAAAACTAGTCAAAGTTGTTTAACCGATTATGTAATTGACGTCATTAATAATTGAAGCTCCCACTAAATTCCGCATTTCCTTTAATTAATCCAATTAATGAAGTCGGTAGCACCCAAACTTGTCAAAATAAAATTTTGCCAATGCTACTCAAAACCGAGGCCTAGCCTCCCAAAATTTTAATTAAAATAAACAAAATTAATTAAAATAAATAAAACGGCAAAATAAGCAATATTAAGCCAACCGCATTTCAAGTGGCTTTCGCTTTAAGCGTTTTGCAAAGGAAACTCGAATAATCGCGGCTCATGCAAACCAAGCATACTACGGCTACTCACCTCACCGAACCAAGCATATGCACACACAAAAAACTCCGCACACACGGCCCGCGACAAGCAGCCATGGGCTGCTGCCACTGCCGCACGCACAGCCATGGCTGCTGGTGCGTGGTTGCTGCGGCCGTGTGCTACTGCCGCGCGTGTGGCCACACGCAAGGCGGGGCAGCCACCTTTGCAGCCACATGCGGGCTGCTATGTAGCCCGGCTAGCCAAGGGTGGTTCTTTGCCTTGTTTTGGCGTGCCATGGCCTCGGGATTTGATCCCATTTCGCGAGACATAATTAATTAATTCTAATTTAATTTTAGAACTAACTTAATGAGCAAAAAATAAAAATTTTAAACAAGTCTAACTTAATAAAATTTCAAAGTGCAAATAACCAAAATAATTCCTAGAACCATTCTTAATTAAATTGGTTTAGCTTGGTGCAATAATAAAGTTGAGGCAATTTCTCACTTTTAATTTAATCAATTTAAATTAAACTTGAGAATTTGACAAAGTAAGGGGAAGTTGGAAAAATATGCACTTTAATGTTCAAATGAAAATTCCAACATCTAAATTTTGTGAATCCTTGAAAATTATATCTTCCAACATGAAGATAACCAAATTTCTATCACAAAAATTGAAACTTTATGTTTCCAATCAACTCAAAATGATTCAAACAACAAAGTTTAACACAAAATAACATGGAATTTAGTGGTTTTTAAAGTTTCAATCACTTATCACAAATAAAGATTGAATCTTTAACACTTAGGAAGCCTCAAAACAAAAAATTTCACACTAAAAAGCAGTTAGTTTGCAATTATGTGAAAATAAATCAACCTTTAAGCATCAAATACTACCAAGTAAGTGTGCTTTAAGGGGACTTAAAATTGCAGAAAATAATGCAAATAATCAACCACATAATCAACAAGTTATGCCATTAATTTCAAGGTTAGAAAAGACTTAAAATTTTTCGTCAAAAACGAAAAATCCCTTGAAAAAGGCATTTCTGGTCAGAATTTGGGTAAAATCACAGGCCTAGAGGGATAAAAACCTTTCCAGAACACCTTTACCACCCAAAATTCACTATTTTTGGGCAAAAATAAGGGTTCTGGGCCAAATTCGACATTAAAAACGGGATTAAAATAAATAAAACCGAGCTACTATCTAATTAGCAACTTAAACCAGAAAAATAAGCCAAAATAAACCTTGAAAAACATGATTATAAAAATAAACGAGCGGGGCTCCGATACCGCTGTTGGGGTTTGGTGAGTCCGACTCACCGCGTAAACAACCCCGACCCAAGGAACCACTCGTAATTAAAAAAATCATAAAGCATAAATAATAATAAACACAAGAAAAGGAAGAACGAATCATACCCTTGAAGCGAGCTTCGCCATATCAAAACGAGCTCTTACTTTAAAGCCTTGAGCACCGCAAATGCCGTGCCTCCAACGGTATCCACCCACAAAGGACGAACACGACTTTTTAGGTCCGCTACCTTGGAGTTAGCAAGGTCCGGCCAAAACCCAAGTGTTAATGGAGTTTAAGAGTTTTTCCCAGAATATGGAATGCTCTTTCTAACTCCCACTCAAGCACTTTACTCCAAATCCCAAGGTTGGTATTTATAGAGGAAAGTATGAGTGAGAATTTCTATCCCACCAATGTGGGATCATGAAATTCCACAAATTAATTTAAAGCTAAATTAAATTAAAATTGCAAACTAATAATAAATCTACAAGTGGCATTACCATGTGAAATTTAAAGCACGTGCACGCGGCTGCTAGCTGCTGCTGTGCGTGGCTGCTAGCACGCACCTAGCCAGCCATGCTAGGCTCGGCTTGGTGCGCTTGCTAGCCACCTATGCTTGGACATTTTTGCCCCTAGCATTCGGATGCTTGGGGCATTCCGATGCTAGGGGTATTTTGGGAATATGGTCGATTTATTATTATTTTGCGCGTCTCGTCTTTTTATTATTTTTGACTTGACTTCCGACGATCGGTTTCGACGCTCCAAGCTCGAATTACCGACGTCTAAATATTTAACACTCGGGCGACGAATTAATTTCTTCCGAATTATTCGTCGAGGCGGTTCATATATTTTGCTTGGGTGTGACCCGAAGGGTTCAGTCAAGATTAAGTTGTAATATTAATTATATTAATATTACTGATCGGAAGCAGCCTCCACCCAGGCATTCCGATCACTTGACCTTACTGAATATATTAGCTTTCTAATAATTCTGAACACGCTATTAGAATAATACACTTGTTCAAAGGACACCATTCCTTTCAATAGGAAGCATCATAGAAATCATAATTGATCTAAGGAACTTATTCTTTACCGTAAACATCATACTAAGAAAATCATCCTAACATGATACTAGGAAAAGCATCCTAACACATGATACTAGGAATCAAAATAACAATCTAAACATGATTTCTATATCATAATATCAATTGAACAATCAAAGCACTTACTTGGATGCCTCGTACCTCTTTCTAATAACAAAATACACACGTTAGTAACTTCAAGGAAAATAATAAAACAAACAATTAAATTAAATAATTGAAATAGAGATTTGGGACCAAACCCTAGGAAATATCAAAACTTTCACGTCTAGAGCGAAGGCAATTTCGAATTTGGCTAGGTGTGTCTAGATCTTGTCAATGCGGAATTTTTTTGTGAAAAAGTTGGTTTTTAAAGAGAGAGAGAGAATCAAGAAATTCTTGATGAGAGTTGGTGAGAATTAGATGGAGAATTGATGAGAACTGATGATTAAAAACGGAGGTCTAAGGACGTTATTTATAATGAAAACAGTCCGGATATGATAAAAAAGAATCGGAGTTTGCAAAGGAATCACGACGCTGTTACCGCAACTGTCCTTGTTGCCGCGCGACAGGGCTTGTCGCCGCGCGACAAAGCTTGTTGTCGCGCGACAGGCCTGTCGTCGAGCGCTGCAAGACAGTTTTTGCGGATTTTTTTATCATATCTTTTGATCCAGAAGTCCAAATAAGGCATATAATATGTCGTTGGAAAGATATTGAATTCTACTTTCCAACTCAATTAATTAGAATCAGATTGAAATATTTTGTAGATAAAAATATATTTCCAAAATAGTGGAAGGGTGTCAGTTTTGGATATAGTTTCATATTCCATTCATATATTTTTCGTTATAGGTCAGAATTAATATTGTAATATATCATTGGAAAGATAATTTTAAGATCTATCCATCCATATCAGATTTGGATGACGATTTTGAGGCAAGAAAATAATATCTAAATATATTTCATTTCATACAAAACAAGGATTTTCAAAAGGAGTAGTTTTATTCAATTTCAAACTCTTTGAAACATAATTATCAATTCTAACTCCGTTAGGATTTGTGATAACCTTCTAGAGTATTCTAGAAGACTATAATCAATCCTAATAGCTTTAATAATGAAAATTAATAATAGGCCCTCCTCTAGATCATTGGGCCGTAGGTAAGAATCAAACCGGGCCCAGTCTAGTATTTTGGCCATAACTTCCTCATTCTTCATCAGAATTGGGCTTGTAATATATGTCGTTGGAAAGCTATTTTCGAGCCCTATCCAACTACACTATTATTGGACACTTATTATGGACCAAAATAAACTGGATTGGCTATTTTCATAAAATAGAATAGGCTTTTCAAAACAGAAAGAGAGAATTTAAAAACTAACCGCAACACTAGACTTTCCACATTTTCACTTCATTCGATTATGATTCGACGTGAAAGGTATTCATCACCGGGTTTGGTTTTGGGGAGACACAAATGGGTGTCTACAACATCACTATTCTTAAAATACCTAGCCTTTTAAACAGAATGCAACAACGAAGGACTATTCATAAGGTGCCACATTTGTTTAACCAAAAGACCTTAAGATCAGGAAAACCCAACCCTCCCATCGCCTTGCATAACTCTTCCCCTTTTTGCCAATGCATTTTCTTATGAGAATCAGTAAACCCCCACAAAAATCTTGCTAACAACGAATGCATTTCTTCAATTAGACCATCACTGATTCAGAACACACTCATCATATATATCGGGATTGCTTGCAACTAACGGCTTTGATCAACACTTCTTTCCTGGGCCTAGAAAAAAGTTTCTCCTTCCAACTTGGAGCTTCTTCCATATCATTTCCTCCAAAAAAGAAAATATTACCTTTTTTTATTTTCCGATGATTGTGGGAAGCCCAAGGTATTTTTCATGATGCTCGACCCCTTGAACTCCAAGAATATTCACAATTTCCAATCTTCGGGACTTAGTCACATATTTTCTAAATACCACATCTAATTTGTTTAGATTCACACTTTGACTAAGATGCTCTCTCATATTAGCTGATAATGTCATCTATCACCGAGCATTCCCTAATAGATGCTCCTATTGCAAACAAAATACTGTCATACATGAAAAATAGGTGTGACACTCTTGGCGCCCATAGCAAACACAAGCCCCATGAATTAGTTTCTCCCTAGCCACTTTTGCCAATAAAGTAGAAAAGGCATCAGCTACAATAATAAATAAGTATGGAGAAATAGGGTCACCTTGTCGTAATAAGCCTATCGTAAGCTTCACATTGCGCGAAATACTTCCATTAATCTTGAAAGCAAAAGAAACACTAGCCAAATAGTCCATAATTTTTCGGACCAAGCTGTTATCAAAACCCATCTTAAACATCACCTTCTCAAGAAAATATGGTAAATTTATAAACTTGAATAGATAAAATGTATGTGAAAATCTTTGTTTCACGAAATAATTTTTAATAAAGGAATTAATAAAACGCAAATTAGGAAATTTAAGCTTAATGAATATAATTATCAATTAATAAATGAGTTTTAAATACGGGGTATATAATAAATCAGACTATACCCCAAGGTTTATGCAAGTCATCTTACAAGATGGAAGAGGTGACCTTTGACGAATGATATTACTAGTTGATGGGTCATGAAATAAGCACAATTATAGATTAGGTAAGGGTTTGTGCCCAAAGACCAGTAGCTTTTTTTTTTGGGGGGGGGGGGGGTGCTCCTGTGGGTTAGCTCAATTAACACTCTATGCATAGATGATCAAATGCATGTCTGCAGGGGCTACGGTGGCCTGCTAACGGGTCTCTAGGAACGACTATTATTTGCACATATTAATTTTCAATTCTAGGTTTAGAAATATTATCCTTAGATGGATGGTAGATCAAGTTCGTTACCTTAGCAATGCCTTTGCTTGGTGTAGTATTCACAAGGTAGTGTACACATCTTTGCTATTAAGACAAATGACAGATGCATTTATCATCTTTTAATGATATCAATATTGTAGCTTATTATATATTTAAATATAAATAAAAAATTAAATTAGATTAAAATAAATAAATAAATAAATATATATAAAAAAAAGACACCTATTAGGTCGAGTTTAATCGATATACATGTAATTTGTTTTCAAGTTAATCCATCTAAATTTCTCACTCTGCACACATGATCCCAATCCCATATTGACTATAAATTTATTGTTTTACACTTAATATTTATATATGGGCAATAACAAAAAAAAAAATATTTATATATGGGCATGTCACATGTGGCTACCAATATAATATTAAGCATAATCTTATCTTGGTTTCCAATAATAAAAAAAAAAACGATAAGGTTGGGTGCGGCTTGCTGCACCCAATATTTCATACGGCAACAAACATTATTCCAGCAACAACAAACTCAACAATCATCCCAACAATAATAATCACACGCTATGCGAGATAAAATTGAGCAGTAAGAAAGTTATTGGGATCAAATACGTCATCCTTTGTGGAAGAGAGAGAAAGTTTAAGAGAATTGAAGAGGATGGAGAGGAGAGAGAAAATAAGGATTGTTGATTATGTTTGTTCATATTTTATGCTTGATAATTGTTTGAGATTCTCGTATTTTTCAAAATTAACCAAAAATATTGAACTGGGGATTTTTTTATATGATTTATAATTGTTGATATTAATTATCCCATGGAATTGTTTGATAAATTGTGAGTGTTTTGATAACAAATGCATGTATTTTGGTTGAGAAATGAGCAAGTTGTGAAATACTAATGAGCTTAGTACGGGACCTTTAATGGAGGTTTCTCCATTGTTGACTTTTTTATTTTTAATTTTTTTAAAAAATTAATTTTTTTAAAATTGTTTTTTTTTTGAATTTTTATTTTTAGAGGATACATACAATTTGATTGAGGATATGTACTATGTTACAGAAAATGTATAGTTCGTCAAAGGATATGTACAGTTTGGTAGATGATACGTACACTTTGTTGAAAGATTTATATTATTCGATGGAGGATAGTAATATGTTAGAAAATATGTACATTTAATTAGAGAATATATAATTTTTGATATAGGATATGTCAAGTTTATTGGAGGATATGAATTATTTTATGGAGGATGTATACACTTTGTTAGAGGATATGAACTATTTGATGTAGGATATATACAATTTTTAGAGGATGGTTTTTTAAATAGAGGATTGGATGTGTATAATTTATTTGATGATATAAATTATTTGATGGAGGATATTTATTTTTTGATAGAGGACATGTAATGTATTAGAAAATATATATAGTTGATTAGAGGATATATATAATTTGATATAAGATATGTAAAGTTTATTGGATGATATGAATTATTTGATAAAGGATACGTACAATTTGTTAGAGGATATGAATTATTTGATTAAGGATACATACAATTTGTTAGAGGATATGTTTTATTTAATAGAGGATATGTATAATTTATTGGAGGATATAAATTATTTAATGGAAGATATGTACAATTTGTTGGAAAATATGTATTATTCGATGGAGGATATGTATAATTTGTTAGATGATATATCAGTATTATTTTATGGAGGATATGTACAGTCTATTAAAGGATATGTATTACTTGATAGAGGATACGTACAATTTGTTGATGATATGTGGTATTTCATAAAGAATATGTATAACTTGCTGGAGGATATGTGTTATTTGATAGAGGATACATATAATTTATTGAAGGTTATATATTATAGGATACAAACAATTTGTTGAAGGTTATATATTATTTGAGGGGGGATATGCACAATTTATATATGATATGTATTGTTTATTAGAGGGTGCGTACATTTGCTAGTTGAAGGATATGTATTATTTGATAGATGATATAAATAGTTTGTTACACAATATGTATCATCTGATAGAGGATATGTACAATTTATTAAAGGTGTGTGTATATATATATATATATATATATATATATATATATATATATATATATATATATATATATATATATATATATATATATATATATATATATATATATGATAGAGGACATGTACAACTTGTTAGAGGATATGTATAACTTTTTGGAGGATATATATTATTTAATGGATGATATGTACAATTTATTAGAGGGTATATATTATTTGAAGGAGGATATGTATGTATAATTTGTTAGATGATATATATTATTTGATAGAGTATATTATTTGATAGATGATATACATTTTCCTTTAATTTATTGCCGAGTTAATACAAGAGATATCATCCATTGTATAGATAATATTATAAACATAATGCATGATATCATTTAACTTATGGAGGATATCCTCCAACCTATAGAAGATATAATGAAACTTATAGATGATATAATCTACATAATAGAATTTAATTTATAAAAATAATTAAAAAGTCAACAATGGCAGAACCACCATTGAAGGTCCCATAATAAGCTAATGGGTATAACATAACATGCTCATTTTTCAACCAAAATACATGTATTTGTTATCAAAACACTTACAATTCAACATACAATCACATAGTACAATCAATTTCAACAATTATACATCACACATGAAAGCCCCAAATCGATTTTTTTAGGCATTTCTCAAAAAATCTGAGAATATCAATCAATTATCAAGCCAATTTAAGTATAAAACATGGATAAATATAATCAACAATATTTATTTTCTCTCCCCTCTCCATCCTCTTTAATTCAGGCATTAATCATGGACAAATAAAATAGAGGAATTTAGTAGAAAGTTGAGGAGAGAGAAAATAGGGATGGGTTAAAGGTAAAAAATGAGAGAGAAAGTGAAGTAGGATTGAGTGTGAGTATTGTTGTGATGGTGAGTGGAAATGAGGGTGTGAAAAATTTGTATTGCCGTACAAATAATAGTTGGACTGACGAAATGTTTGGTCAAACTTGACTGACCCAATATTTTGTATAAAGAAAATAGTGCAATCTTATCTTCTACAATAAGTCTGTAGCAATTGTTAATTGATCTTCACTATAGAGTACTAATAATTAGGGGGGTAGGGGGCGGGGAACTTGTAGGTGATAATCACTATCATCTGCTTTTTTCTTATGTTCAGGCTCGCCATCGGAAAAATTAAATCCAGAGTATTCAAGATGCTTCAGGTACTTGGGTCCATGATCAGAATGAGGTTCGCAGGGTTATACTAGATTATTTCTCGTCTCTTTATAAGGTTCATCGGTCTCAGTCTCCTACAGCACAGTTTGATGGATCAGATCTAGATCTTCCCTATCTTCTAGAGGAGGATATGCAAGGTGTTATGATTCCCTTTTCTGCAGAGGAAATTAGGCAAGCTATTTTTCGCATCGATGATTCTAAATCCCCTGGTCCTGATGGTTATTCTTCTTCTTTCTCTAAGTCTCACTGGGCGGTTGTGGGTCCTTCAGTAATCTCTGCTATTCAGTATTTTTTCCTTCATGGACATATGCTTCGGGAATGGAATCGCACCTTTATATTTCTCATTTCAAAGATGGACCAGCCTAAACTGCCCTCCCAATATCGTCCTATTGGGTTATGTAATGTTCTCTACAAATGTATTGCTAAATGTCTTTCTTCCAGAATTCGTAGGGTGTTACCTTCCCTGATCTCAGACTTGCAGAATGCTTTTGTTCCCGGTAGGGTGATGTCTTATAATGGTCTCCTGGCCTATGAGATTATGTCATATATGAAAAAGTCTCGAGGTCGTACAATGTCAGCAGAAGTGAAGTTAGATATGAATAAGTCTTATGATAGAGTCAATTGGGATTTTTTGTGGCAGGTTCTACGGATCTTCGGTTTCCCGCCTTATTGGATACATATCATTCAGCAATGCGTTTCTACGGTTTCGTACCAGATTCTAGTTAATGGTAATCCAACAAGGGTATTTCGTCCTGCTTGTGGACATCGATTACCCATTTTTTTTTTGCTGATGATTCTCTTCTTCTCTTTCAACCTTCTCCTCGGGCTTGTTCCAATGTCCTTCAAGTTGTTTAGCAATTTTGTGACGCTTCTGGCCAGATGATCAACTTGCAAAAGTCGTTTGTCCGATTTAGCTCTAATGTTCCTGAAGATTATCGGGATTTTTTAGCATCCTCTTTGCATCTTAAAGCGCTTCCTTCTTTGGGATTGTATTTGGGCTGTCTGTCGACATTGGGAGAAGCAAATGCAAAGCTTTCCAGCCTTTAGTTGACAAGATCGCTTCTCTCTTGTCTACGTATGCTTCGCTTCATCTCTCTACTGCTGCAAAGTTGGTTATTATTAACTCTATATTGGTCGCTTCGCTTAATCATGTCCTTTCGGTGTTCATGATTCCTTCCTCCATAACTGATAAAATTAATAATTTTTTGGTTCGTTTCTGGTGGAAGAGTACTCCTCATTCTAGGGGTTTAGCTTTGGCCTCCTCCTCTATTCTCTTCACGCCGAAAGGTATGGGGGGACTGGAAATTCAACATTTGGGATCGTTTAATTCTGCCCTGTTAGCTAAGCAATCTTGGCGTATTATGCAAAATTCTCAGCTTTTGGTTTCTCGGGTTTTGCGGGCGAAGTATCCTTCTCTTTTGCTGCCTCGCTCCAATGATCGTATTCTTATACCGTCTTAGGGTTGTAGAAGTGTGTTGCAGGGTCTTTAAGTCTTAAAATCAAGTCTTGGCTGGAAGGTTGGGGATGGTTCTCATATTCATAATCTTCAGTATTCTTGGGTGCCAGATTCTTCTGTGCAGTTTAAGGATTCTCTTGCTGGTTCGGCTCTGCCAACACTGGTGTCCTCTCTTATTGATCCCGGCACTAACGCTTGGGATTCTACTTTAGTTCACTCTTTATTTCCCTCTTCCACGGCCTCTCGAATTCTTGGTCTTGAGCGACCTTCTCGGTCCATGGATGATTTGGTCTACTGGAAGTTTACTCGGGACGGACAATTTTCTACTAAATCAGCTTATGCTCTCTTAGTCCGTGATACAGATTGGTTTCCTCAATCTGTCCCTTCTCTAGCTCCTCTCCAGTGGAATAAGGTGTGGGCTTTGTCTATTCTTCCTAAATGGAAGCTTTTTATCTGGAGGATTATCCATGATGCTATACCAGTGGCGGAAAAGTTAAGTACCAAAGGCATTCCGATCAATCCTACCTGTTCTATTTGCCGTTTGGTCCCTAAATCGACGGATCACCTCTTCCTCAGTTGCTCTTTTACCAGACGTCTTTGGGTTTGTGGTCCTTTAGGTATTCGACCTCCGGATGCTCACCTATAATCCTGAGAATGGTTTTCATCTTTGATAGCATTGACTATTGATCTAAAGGACTGGTCGAGTCTGGATTCCATCCTTTCTTTTGCTTGGGAAATATGGGTTTTTAGGAATAATATTCGGTTTTGCCAAGTTCCTTGCTCTCCTTCTTGTCGTAGTTCAACTACAAGGGATTTTTCTGAGGTTGTTTCTTCCCCGCCTCTGGGTTTTGATTCCTGTCCTTATTCTTGTTGTCTTAGGGGTAATGGGATGGATTCTCCAAATGTGAAAGTCATTGTTGATGGTGCTTGGGATCCTCAAGACTGTAGGGCAGGGATTGGTTGGTGTTTTTCTTTGGATACAGGTAATAGTCTTGGTGGTGCGGCTCGGGCTTGTTTTGCTCTTTCAGCCTCTCAAGCTGAATTGCTGGCTTGTCTCTTTGCTCTTTGAATGGCTGTCCAACGTGGCTTCTCCCAAGTCCTCATTTAAACTAACTACATGACTTCCTTGTTTACTCTGCAAAATGTGGGTTCTAGGAACATCTCCACTGTTTAGATTCATCGGCAACTTCAGGATATCCTTCCTTCTTTCCAGGTCTGTCACGTTCAGAAGGTTTCTCGTGGAGTTGGCTTTCCTATTCACTGCCTAGCTACTTCTGCTAGGACTCGTCAGCTTCTTTGTTACTGTTTTTAGGTTTTAGTTCTTTCTTTTTGTGTTAGCTTTTGTTAAAATAAAAAAAGAGGTAACAATCTATGCTATAAAATTAGAAAAATAGTTTTGTGTAAATATAGGGCTATCAAATACTACGTATATCATTACTTCCTTATATAATATCTCATATAACAATAATAGTCATCAATATTGGACGCAAATCCGAACTAAAGATTAAACTACTACAGGAGATAAGCAATTGTTGATCCGAACTTAATTCAGCCCCAATACTAGAGTTACCCTAAAGCTAAGAAAATTAACCCCCTCAATCCCACTTAAGTTAATTTGATTCAAAATAAATAAACCCGACCCGAATCCAACTCAAACTAAATCCAACTGGAATTAGACAAATGTTGATCTGAATTTGACCTAACATAAGTCAAACCTGAATTATACAGAGTTAGTCTCGAATTTCACCAGATTCAAACCTAATCCAAACTTGATATATCTTGACCAAAATTGACTTAACCCAACCAAGGGTGGGTCAAAGAATAACTATGATCCGAACATACCCGACTTATCAAAAGTCAACTCAAGCTCCATACAATTAGAGCTGTCAATTTGGGTATTCAAGTCGGGTTCAGATTAGGTCAAATCAAGTGTCGGGTTAAATAAAGATCATGCTATGTCGGATCAATCTAGCCTCAGATCACGTTCATGTTTAGGTCGGGTCAGTTCGGTTAAGGTTATTCCGGGTCATTCATCCTTTAGGGTGTAAGTCGGTTTCGATTTGAATCAATTTCAGATTGGATATAATTTTAGATTTGGGTTGTGTTGAGTCGGGTTAGGACGGATTAATAGATGGTACATTCGGATTCGGATTAGGGTTGGGTCAGATAATTATTATTAGGTCGGATAATCATAAAGTTGGATCTTTCTTGGTTTTGGTTCAAGTTCAATTCAAATAAATAGCGATGTGGTCAAGTTGAATCTATATAATTACTCCTTGCATAGTTCAATCAAGCATTATCAAGATTTTATTAAACCTATACACGAATTAATAGAGAATAAAATGTATATATATAATCTGAACGATTGTACCAATATATATGTTGTTAAGAATTGAGGGTTTACAGAATTGTACTAATATATAAGATGAACAAAAGGCATATAAAATTTTATTAAACCTTCCATTACTCGGGTCAATAACAAGTTGTGTTGGGTTATAACTGTTTCCAGGTTATGATTGGGTTAGGTACTAATTCGGGTTAGGATTGTAGTCGGATCAGATCAAATCGATTGACGGTTATTAACAGGTCAGGTGCACGTTCGGATTTAGGTCATAAAGTATCAGATCAAATAGGTTGTTGATTAACATCAGGTTTAGTTCAGGTAGGCCACAGGTCACTAGTTTCATCCCATTGTTCGGGTACAGGTCAGGTTCAGATCATTGCCGGTGTAAGTCGGGTTCTCGGGTCGGGTTAGTTTTTGACAGCTCTACACCCTATAACCTAATTTGACACCTCACCGATAAGTTGTCAATAAAAGAAAAAGAGAAAAAAAAAGAAAGAAAGGAAAAAAAAATACCTCACCAATATCAATCACAGTTTATACAATAAACACATACGAGTAAAATTTTTGAACTGGAGCGTACCCGTGCTAAAGCACGGAATATATTTATCGTATATATCAATGTTTTTTTATTACTACTCCATACAATATTATTAATTTATTTGTGTAAATATGATAGTGAAAGTTATTGAAATTGTTTAGTAAAAGTTATGAAATAGGAAGTTATGATAGAAATTATTGGTTTTTTTTTTAGAAAAAAAAAAGTAAACTTAAGAAAAATTGAGGATTTAAAGTTTGGAGTGTTGTGGTTAAAAGTTGAAAAACTCTGCAATTATATAAAAGATTGGAATATTAGTTGCCGTCACCTTAAAAAAAAAACAAAAAACAAAAAAAAAAGTCTTTAGCTTGTCAAATAAATGAGGAATTTTAAAGGGAGAAAAGTTAGGCATTTGTAAATGTATAACATTAATTAAAATATTATTAAAACACATGATAGAGAGAGAGAAGAGGAGAGAGATAGGAAGAGAGAGGTTTGTAGGTGGACCCCACCTATTTTTTGGTCGGGTTGTATCACGTGAGGGGGGACCACATGTTGATTGCTCCACTGAAAGTTTATATGGTTCCATTGAATCCTCAGTGGTACTATTTATGCATAAATTTTATACAACTGAATGCATATATAATACCATTATGTGCATATATATTATTATTGTATCTTCAGTGATACCATTTCATCATCCCATTATACCAGAATATACATTCGTTTGTACATATGTATAATTACATTAATACCCCTTGTTATGCATTAATATATGCCTAACTTCCCTCCATTTCTAATTCCTCCAAATAAAGTGTATGCTGAAATAACGTCAATAGGCTATGGAATTTGGAAGAGCAATTTAGATTTAAGATGCCACCTAATTATATGTTTTGTAGTATGTATTTATCAATTAATTCCTCCTCCCACTTTGCCTTTCTTTATTGTCTCAATTTTTATTTATTTTTCTATATATATATTTTTTTAATTGTCTCAACAACAACAACAACAACAGTACAGAACTACATGTATCTTTTGAGTTAATCTGCTTGGTTAATCGCAAATCTCTCTTATTATAAAATTAACCTTAAAATTTAGAGATTAATGTAGAGTACATATTAAAAATAAATAAAATGCAAGAACAATTAAAATTGACGCTCCCAATGATGTGGAGTTGAACACGATAGAATGTCTTTTTATGATTTTAAAGTGGGAAAAACTGAAAATATATGCGGTAATATTTGTACTGCTACTTATAACAACATTAGCAAAATAGTGTTGGTAAGTTCCTAAGTTGATCTCTTGTTTAGTTTTTTATATAGCACTAAATTGCCCTCTAAGGTGACTGAACCCAATTGATTCCCATTCACCGTTTGACCATCCGGCAAACCCACCAAACAATTCTGTATGGTCTTGATATTTGTCATGATGGACAAGTCATTAGTAACATGATTAAAAGCTCCTGTATCCACAATCCGTAATACGCTTATATTACCTTCTAATTGTGACTTGTTTGGGTTTGCTCAAAATATCGATTATTTGTAAGGCTTGCTCAAAAGAATAATTTTGGAACCTGGCTCTAATACCATGTCAAATTTAATTAAATGACTCAACTTTCTTATTCACATGTAAGGAGTATATATAGTTACAAGAGATATTTCTAACCCTAACTAGAATAGGAATAAGATAAATATAAACATAATTAGGAAATCTAAAGATATTATACAATCTTTCGTAATTATTATCTCAACAATTCATTTTCTTTTGCTTTAAATAAACTTACACATGAGAGTGATGGATAGCTCAAGTGGTTAGAGCTTCCCTCCCGATTCCAGGAGATCCTGGGATCGATTCTCACCCCAGCCCTTGTGGCTCTCTAAACACCAAAAAAAAAAAACTTAGACATTGTTTAGATTGAGACAATTGTGAAAGGAATGGTGTCCTTCGAACAAGTGTACTATTCCGTTAGTGGGTTTAGAATTATTAGAAAGCTAATATATTCAGTAAGGTCAAGTGATCGGAATGCCTAGGTGGAGGCCGCTTCCGATCAGTAATATTAATATATAATTAATATTACAGCTTAATCTTGACTGAACCCTTCGGGTCACACCCTTAGCAGTAACCGAACCGACTCGACGAATTAATTCGGAAGAAATTAATTCGTCGCCCGAGTGTTAAATATTTAGACGTCGGTAATTCGAGCGTATTATTAGAGCGTCGAAACCGAGCGTCGGAAGTCGAGTCAAAAATAATAAGTGACAAGACGCGCAAAATTATAATAAATCGACCATATTCCCAAAATACCCCTAGCATCGAGTGCCCCGAGCATCCGAGTGCTAGGGGCAAAAATATCCTAGCATAGGTGGCTAGCAAGCGCACCAAGCCGAGCCATGCATGGCCGGCTGGTGCGTGCTAGCGCACCATAGCTAGCAACATGCTAGCAGCCGCAAGCATGCGTGCTAGCAGTAGCTAGCTGTCGCAAGCCTTACGTGCTAGCAACGCACGCAAGGGCCAGCAACCCGCACTTCTGTGCATGGCTTGCTAGCCATAGCAGCAGCCCGCAACATCAAGTGCGGGGCTGGGCTCTCGGCTGGGCTGCGGCTGGGCCATAGGGCCGAGTACTAGGGGAAGCAAGTGGGAGCATATGGAAGCAAGTGGGGCGAGGGACATGTGGCACAAGGAGAGTATTGAGTGGGGAGCAAGTATGGTCCCCTACTTTACATATGATAGTGTCACTTGTAGATTTATTATTAGTTTGCTTATTTATTTTAATTTAGCTTTAAAATAAATTGTGAAATTTCATGACTTTCACATTGATGGGATAGAAATTCCCACTCTCCCTCTTGCCTATAAATACCCATCTTGGGTTTTTGTGAAGAGTGCTTTAGTAGGAGTTCAATAGAGCATTGCATTAGCAAAAACTCTTAAACTCATATAATACTCGGGTTTTGGTCGAACCTTGCTAAGCTCGAGGTAATGGACCTAAAAGTCGCTAGTAGTTTTTGCGGGTGGATTTCCGTAGGAGGCTCGCGTATTTTCGGAGCTTAAAGCTTTCAATTAAGAGCCCGACTTTGAGGGCGAAGCAGGCTTCAAAGGTAAATTCCAATTTTATCCTTTTATGTTTATTTATTATGCTTTATGGTATTATTAATTGCGAGTGGTTCTTTGGGTTGGGGTTATTTCCGCAGTGAGTCGGACTCACCAAACCCCAACAACGGTATCGGAGCCTCGCTCGTTAATTTTTAAAATCATAATATTTTTCAAGGTGTTTTTATGCCTTAATTTTTCTGGTTTTGAGTTGCTAATTAGATTAGTAGCTCGTTTTATATATTTTAACCTCGTATTAAAGCTATCATCAGTCCCGAACCCAGATTTTGACCCAAAAATAGTGAATTTTGGGTGGAAAAGGCGTTCTGGAAATGGTTTTTCCCTTTTCAGGACTCGGTTTTTAGCCAAAAAATGACCAGAAATGCACTTTTCGAGGGATGTATCGTTTTGACGAAAAATTTTAAGTCTTTCTAACCTTGAAAATTAATTGCATATTTATGGTGGTTATGCAATTGGTTCAATACATATTTTATATGCAATTTAAACCTCTTTAGGCATGATTACTGGGTGGTAATTTGTGCTTGAAAGCTTGGTTTTATTTTTCACATAATTACAAACTAAATGCATTAACTGTGATTCTTGTTCTTTGAGGCTTCCAAGTACTAAAGATTCAATCTTTAATTATGTTAAGTGATTGAAACTTTAAGTTACTAAATTCCATGAATTTTTGTTAACTTTTGTTGCTTTAATAATTTTTTAGTTGATTGGAATCATAAAGTTTGAAACTTTGTGATAGAAAATTGTTTATCTTCACATTGGAAGATATAAATTTTTCAAGGATTCACAAGTATTAAAGTTGGAATCTTTATTGAACTTATGTTCATTTTTCCAACTCCCTTTTATTTTGTCAAAAACTCAAGATTAATTTAAATTAATTGAATTAATAGTGAGTAATTGCCCCCTTATTTTTTGTTGCACCAAGTTAAACCAATTTAATTAAAGAATGGTTCTTGGGAATTATTTTAATTAGATGCACTTTGAAAATTTTATTTTAAGTTAGACTTGTTTAAATTTTCATTTTGCTCAATGAATTAATTCTAAAATTAATTTAGAATTGATTAGATATGTCACAATAAATCGGGAATTAATTCCGAGGCACAAGCACGTAAACCAAGGCACAATAGCCATGTGCATCCCTCGGCCAGTTGGGCTGCTCACACAGCCCGCATGTGGCTGTCGAGGGACAAGGCTGTTGCGCTTGGTGCGTATGGTGCTAGGTGTGTGCGAGGAGTTGTGCGCTGACTTGGTGCATGAGGGGCATGCGAGAAGATGCTAGGCGTGGCAGCAGTGCTAGGCAACTGCAGCTAGACGCGCATCGAGTGCGCGCTGCCAAGCAGCGCCCAGCAACATCACAACACGTAAGGTCGAGGCTGCTAGGGAAGCGCCCAACACTTGCGTGCGTGTGAGTGCTTAAGGGTGCTAGGCTTGGGTAGTCGATGCACTTTTTCTCTCGGTTTTAATTTTTCTTTTTGGCCATTTTGTTTATTGTAATTAAAGTTTTGGAGGCTAGGTCTCGGGTTTTGAGCAGCATTGGCAAAATTTATTTTGACAAATTTTGGGTTTTACCAGCTTAATTAATTGGATTAATTGAGTTTGATGTTGAATTTAGTGGGAGCTTCTAATATTAATTGCGCTTATTTACATAACCGGTTAAAACAACTTTCACTAGTTTTAATTAGGAGTGTTAATTGGATTAACCACCTAGATTAGTTACTAGTTCACACGTGTTTATGCATTGTTACTTGTTTATCGTTGTAAAATGCATGGGTCATTCACAGATAGTGAATGGATGAATGGAATGTATATTCTCTCACAGGTTTTATGAAATGGCAACTAGTGGGGCCCGATTAGGATAGAAAATACGGACTGCGATCCGTGATGTATTTTTGTAAATCTAAATACGGTTCTGCGAACCGTTGAGTATTTTTATTCCTTAATATTTAGATTAGTCCTAATCTTAGATACTAGTAATTGCATTTGATTTTGGTCAAGTCTTGGAAGACAAAGCCATGAAGTTGCAAATGAAGACCTTTTGAAGATTTGAAGATCTCAAGGGGTCATGGTAGTTTCCAAATGCATCTCTATTTATGTTTTTCGATATGTATATGTTTATGTATATGAATTATATGTTAGATGCATGTTTAGGATTTCGAATGTTGTGATGATTAATTAAGTTCACTTATATCAACCAACATAGAAACCCTAGGTCCCTAAATATTGAGTAAAACTTGTCATTCCAAAACAACACTTACCAACCGAACGAGGGTAGTGGTGGGCTACGCCAAAGCGAGGCATCACTACCTCTCCAAGGAACGTAAGGCATACCGGGTATGCAAGTTGGTTTTGGTTGTACTCAACGATATGAGTGATGGAGTCCTAACATGTCGTGGCAAAGTGAATAAATTGTTGAGAGAGCATTAGATGCGACGATTTATTCAACCAAAAGTGGCTTGGAGCCATTAGCAAAGCGCTGCTTACCTTAGGAGATTGAGTGTTAAGACAAGCCAAAGCATGCTTAACCACTCTTTGTTTCTTTGGATCTTGGAATCAACTTATTCTCGCCAAATGGGGACAAATTTAATGCGTGGATAAGACGTTTAATAAGATTGAAGATTTGCATGAATACCTTTTGATTTTCAAACTTATTATGTTATTTACTTGATAAATTGTTATACTTTGCACTTATATTTGTAGAATTCCAAATAAAATTGTAGTGCTTTCCATGATTTGTAAAGGAAATCTTTGAGAATGGTTCTCAAAGAAAAGTAAAGCATTTCTAAAATACAATTCTCATAAATGACTTTTACAACAAAGTCCGAAAGGACGGTTGGACATCATGTATTCAAAATACTAGGTAGTTTTGATAAAACATGAAGTATTGAGTTGCAAACTCAAATTTTCAATATTGACAACCAACATATCTTTTCGCTTAATACATAAATGAGTAGGACTCATTGATGAAGTAATTCAAGCGTGAATTAAAGGAAAAGATGGAACTTTGTTTTACGGCGCATTAGATGCTTAATTATGCCTAACAAAGTATAAAAGTCAAAGACTCTTAAAGAAATGGTTCTTTAAAGATTATGAGATAAAGTATGATAAGAAATATAGGAAACGAGGAACAAAGAAAAGGAATAAGATTCCATTTCAACCCATGAGTTCATGTTATTGTAGTTAACTTAGCAATTCGTTATCTTCACAAGTATTGGATACTTCTTGAGTGTTCCACTTTGAAAGTGACCTCAAACTATTGAAGATAAGCTAAGTAATCGACTTACAAGCTAATAATGAAGCAAAGTGGTGCTACATCAGTTGTAAGGACATATGCTTTGTTTAAAGACCTTTAAGCTAAGGCTAGAACAAATAAATGGTTATTGTGTTCCATAATTAGCAATTGATCCGTTTACACACGGAAAGACTCACATTCAAAGCAATGAGAAATAGTTGCAAATTTATTTGAATGGCATGATTGTCTAAACCATGAGTCAAGAATTCTTGATTATAAACAAACATTTCCTTAACATGACAAACTAGCAAAAGCTCAAAGTCATGGGCATGATTTGCGTTCCAAACATCTTTAGCAATGTCACATTGACAAGAACATACTCAAGGCTCTATGAGTTAGGCTCTTGATAGTTGATCGATTCGGAATCGTTCTAAGACAAGCAAGTCTTACTTGTTGAAACCAACAAAGTAAAGATCTATTGTTCTTGGTATAGACAATTGACTCCAAAAGCTAAAGATGATTCATTTAATTCAACGTTTCACAAAGAATTTGAAATAATATGGCTATATTCATCAAATGTGAACAAACTTGACCTTGAATAGTTCAAGAGTTCAATGAAGTACAGGATCGACTTGGCAAGATATCAAAACGTCTAGATTAGATCGAGCGATGTTTGCTTGAGCCAAGCGTGACCATCACAAAGTTATGAAATTGAAATTTTCATAAATAACTCCACAAAGAACATAGTGTGTCTTCACGGATATCTCGATGCCATTTAAAAATGACTCGAACAATGATGGATCACATCCCTTCCTATAAAGTTCTTAAGATTTGCACGAAGGACTAATGTTACACTAAACAAAATGTCGAAGCTAAGAAAGGACGCCATATTCAATTATGGATAGAATTATCTTCTAAACGTCTTTTCAATTATATGTTTAAAACTCTTAGCCACAGTGGGAGTTCACTGGCTCAGTGGGAGCTAAGTGACTCAGTGGGAGCTCACCGGCTTAACAAGAGCTAGGTGGTTGAGTGGGAGCTTAATGGCTCATTAAAGGCTAAGATAGCTCAAGTGGGAGCTAACTTTTTGTTTTACAACGAACTTTTACCCAAAGACAATATACATGTCTCTTTGTAAGCATTCAAGTGAGACCATGGGCATTACCTTAACAACCAAATTGAGAACATAGTGTATGTTGCTCTAAGTGGTGTCTTTCTGAAAAATAACACGTTTTCAAAACGACAAGTGGGAGGAAAATGAACTCGATGACAATCGAGCTTAGCAACAAACTAGAACCGAGAATCTCGGAATACCTTAAAAGGGCTTCTTGAGAATTCTTGATCAAGAATACTCAAAAGGACTTTACAAGTTCCTTAAAATAGAATTTACTACTCACAAAACATCAGAAATGTTGGAGTAAGATCAACATAATAAAAGGGCTTTGGAAGCGCCTTGAAACTCAGTGGTTGATGTAATTGCCCCGTATAGGTATAGAATTCACCAAAGGCTTGGATTGAATCCTATAAATTTCTATTAAGTTAGAAATAAACCTAAGACTTACAAGCATACTATTTACTATTAGATAGCTACGACAAATCCAAATTCCGAATAATGGTTAGAGGCCATAAAAATCCGAGATAGACTCCATGTTTGAAAATCATGTATGAAACTTGATTAATTTGCATAAAGGGTGAAAGACCCATCGATTGGAAATAAGTTTTCAAGTAGATAACTAACAAATGTGGAAATGTATATGCATACAAGCTAGATTGGTTGAAAAGGATACAATTAAATTCACGGAGTTGATTTTAATAAAAACCTATTCAACAATCGGAATGCTAAAGTCTTTTCGTGATTGTTTAAGCAAAATTGCACATGTGAAATATGGAAAAATAGATACCAAAACCGCCTTCCTAAAATAGGATTTTGGAAGTGACTATGAAAATAGTCTAAGGGTTTAGAAAATCTAAATGATGCTAGATTTGAAAGCAAGCTCAAGGAATCCGTCATGGGATTAAAGAAAGTATTGTATATAGGAATTGGAACGTGTTTTCTCATAAAGTTAATAAGAGGATTGGCTTATGGAGAAACATAGAAATTCTTATGAATAAGAAGTTTAGTGGGAGCAAAAGTAAAGGTCCAACGAAAAGTTAATGAACACTTTGTTGTGAAATAACTATCAAATGATAAATGCTTAGATTTGAAATTATTTTTGACAATGGACCAAACAAAAGACGATACTTATTACGTATTGGGTATTAAGTTCTATTGTATATACTTAATAAAATGTTTGAACTTGTAACGGAGTTTGCAATGTTAAACATGAATTAAAGGACTTTGAAAGACTTTCGACCCATTATGTATAAAACTAAGTAAATGTTTGAACTAAGTATAAGCTAAATACTAAGTCAAACATGAAAGATTCTAATAGAGACTTTCAACCGTATCATATAGCAAACAATTTAGCAAAGACTCAGTGAAACTAAATGAGCTAAAATGTCAAATTGATGGAATAAGATTGAGAATTACTATGCAATTTAATCCATCATGTACGCTGTGATATAGAATCGTCGCACGACTAACTTGGTTAGAGCATCTGCAGTATGTATGTAGTACCAATCAACCTGAATCTATGTAATATATCGTTAGATTATGGCCATGAACATCCAAAGTACTTGGATAAGTAACAGGATGAGTTATTGACTTGTGGAAACAAATACGATTTGAGAATTGATGTTGCAAGCACAAACCTTAACAAGGATTAGATCCTTAACAAGGAAGCCGTTTATAAGCACGAGCTTAAAATGAGTCGTGGCTTGAGAATGGTAACACGGACGTGGATCCATGTGTAATGTGCAGGAATTTAAGGAAAATTCCATGATCACAAGTGATTAGGGTATCCCAAATCAATGTGAGCTATTTGGAATGAAACCCAAGCAAAGCATCATCAAGAAGTCTACTAAAATATATGTTGCGAATATTGTTGCCTTATTGGCGATATTAAAGAAGATTTTCTATGGAAAGTTCGTTGCTAAACGTTAATGATTGTAGGTCGTCAAGTTGAAGGTCTCAATCATGAAAATGAGTGGGAGCCATCACTTGGAGAATAAATCCTAAATCACATATAATCCATGACGCTAGTAGAAAAAAGTATTTGACCACCGGTTCAAAACCCCCCTATGCCACCGGTTTTGAACCGGTGGGCATTTGGGGGGTGGCAATAGTCTGATGCAAAGCCACCGGTTCAAAACCGGTGGCAAAAACAAGTATGGCCACCGGTTAACCGGTGGCAATAACTTTTCCCGGTTTTTTTTATGGGGTTAAAGGCACCGGTTCCTGTTCATAATTGGTGCCAATAATGGCAAAAAAAATAAAAAAATTTTTTGCATTTTTTTCACTTAAATTGATAAATAAACACTAACATATATATAAAGTTACATATTTTCATTAAAAAAAATGCAGTAATATTACAATTTTTGTCTAAAAAATTAAAATAAAATACAAGGTAAAAAAAATATGCAGCTACACAGTAGCAGAAGTGCAGAACAGCAGCAGCAGCGCATATAAGGAGCAGCACGCCAGCACAGAAGCGGAACACCAGCACAGAAGCAGCCCCATATCTTAGTTAAACAAATTTTTGCATTATTCCGACATGATCTTCTGAAATCCACAAGAGAAGAATATTATCAGTATCAGATTTTTCAGTGACTTTGAAGCGCCAAAACTCAAAACATATAATACAGTATGTCAGTATATGAGCAAAACAACTACTAGCTTAAGGATATTAATAAAAAAAAAGTCTTCATGTAAAATCCTAGAAAAGTAGACATGCATAGCTCTTGAACATTTACATACTTTATATACAAGTATGAGACTATGACTCTATGAATATTGCTTTTGTCCATCTCATACACTTCCAAAATAAAATTGCAATTCATCAATCAAGAGGCAAGAATTTGAATTTTACCAGTATGCTTTGTGGCTACATGTAAGTGAACTAGGTACAGATCCATATAATCAAGTCGAAGTTGCTTCAAACTGTCTTTGCACGCTTCATGTACATGTCCATGGTCAGAGCTCCACAGCTGCAATAGGATTATACATGATAAGTGAGTGTAAATGTCATCTGATGATCAAAGTTCCTCCCAAAATAAGAAATTTTGTCCTCACTTAACCTTTGTGGTTATGAAAAGATCCTCCTTTTTGACAAGCCCAACTTGAATTGCTTCAGCAAGTGCCTCCCCAACCTCAGCTTCATTCTGGTAAAAAGCTACAAGAATCGTACCCGATTACACATCGTAACTTTATCACCAAAGACAGTAAGATAATAGTACATTGTAATGAACATGAGAGTTTTCTATTTGTCATTCTAAGGCTTGTGCTTGTGCATGTACATGGCTCTGAAATAAAACAACCCTAGACTTTGTGAACTTAATAGTCATTTTGAAACAAGAAACAGAACCATAATCACACAACAGCATCACCTGGTCAGAAGCTCAGAATGAGGGATGATCAGAATAGTCAGTTTGTAAAATCCTTTTTTTTTTTTTATCATATCTCATCTACTCTTTAAATTCAAACAATCAATCAAAGATTCCAGTTCATGAGCAATGCCTAGCAAAGTGGTGCAGTGGTGCACATCTTAGTGCCTTAGTACATTACGGTCTCAGACCAAGCTTGAGCTTGACACGAGCTCAATAAATTCGGATTTTGACCGAGCTGATTCGGTAGCTAGAAATCAGGCAAGGGTTATTGTAGACACCTAAAAATGTCTCCCCAAAACAAAACCCGATGATGAACAACCTTTCACCGCCATTATTGGTCGGGTTGAGTATTTAATCTTCGAGTGCTTAAATCCATATTTCCATTTCATAAACCAACCCAATTCCTATCCCATTTCCCCAAACCATAACTTATTTTCCTCTTTTCGTGACTTTAAACCCAAAATAATTCATTTCGTGTCCTTTAAAATCATTCATTTCGTGTCCTTTTTATAAAACGTTAAATCCAGTTTATTTTGGTCCATAATCAGGGTCCAATGATTGAATAATTGGATGGGGCTTGAAAAGAGATTTCCAACGATATATTATAAGCCTAAATCCGAGTTATAACGAATAAGTTATGGCCGAAATATTAAACTGAGCCCAAACCGAACATAAGCCCACCTTACCTACGACCCAATGATCATGAGGAGGGTCCAAATTATTTAATTCCATTCCTAAACTAATTAGGATTAATTTGAAGCTTCTATAAGTTTCTAAAATATCTTAATTATCCTTTTTGAAAAGATAAGATCAAAGAGTTCGAAATTGAATAAAACTCCTCTTTTTTAAAGTCCTATTTTATCCGAATTGAAAGACGTTCAAAGATAGAAAAATATGAATTTCGTTCCTCATATTTTTTATCTGAATTTTATATGGTTGGATAGCCCCTGAAATTATCTTTCCAATGATATATTATAATATCAATTCCGAGCTATAACGGAAAAGATATGAATAAAATGTCAAACTCTATCCAAAACTGACACCGTCTCACTCTTTCGGCTATATCTTTTGTTCTACAAAATATTTTAATCTTATTGCAATTGGGTTAGTAATTAGACTTCAAGATATTTCCATATATATCTTATTCATCTTATTCCGATTTTTGGATCAAAAGATATGATAAAAACAAAAACCGCAAAAACTGCCGTCTATCGCAAGAGTTTTATCCGATTCGAATTTTTATCTTTTTTTTATTCGACCCCTCTTTTTTCCTTATAAATAGAGGTCATATCTCCCCTTTTCCAAAAAAAGCATCAAAAAGCTTGATCATCAAATAATTCTCTTCTCTCTCTTTAGCCTAAACACTAGCCACCCTATTCTCCTAAAATACTTCCCCTAAGCACTCCAAGGAGTTCATACAATACCCAAAGTTCTATACTTTAACCAAGGCGTGAAAGGTATAATTAAATGAGGGTTTGGACCAAATCAAATCTACATTTATTTAATTTATTCTATTTGATTTATTTTTATTGAAGTTACTAACAGTTTATTCATGATGTAGCAATTCAAGGAAACGCAGAATGTGAGTAATTAATCACTTAATTACTTTTATTTTTATTCTTATTGCTAGTATCATGATTAGGGTTATTATTATTATTTGATTTGACTAAAAATTTATTGTTAAATTTCTTCCAATATTAATGATAATTCTATTATTATTTATTAATCACAACATTGCATGTTAAAGGGAATATGTAATTGAAAATCACGCCTAATAAGATAATTTGGACAACCGGTTTAGGATGCTTTTTAATCTTGTTGTTTAATCAAGTGATCACAATATTTTAGAATAATATGTTGCATTAATATTCAACCAATTTAGCTTAATAATAGTTTGGAGAAAATTGAATCTCTGTTTGTATGCCTTTGAGATTGCAGGAATGCTTTTCACTATAAGAATGGATTAGAGGCCAATACGGGCGAATGTGACTCCATGACTCACTTCATACCATCATCCCCGATCCTCCTTTCGTGGTTCCGAACCATATAGAGTTATTAATCTCATGGATTATGAATGGGGTGTAACCTTCACGGGTCAATCGTTGTTGCCTTCGTTGTCCCTTTATCGTGGTTGCCTTAAATGATCCGTGAACGGTTTACAAGTTCCTTAAAAACTTGTTGGCGGCTCCCTACTTTCCTTGTCCCTAATCGTATATGTCAATTCCTACTTCCTATGAGCGCCAAGCATATTCACAACATGCTTTAATGTAGGCGCACATCGAGCGACGCCTACAATTTGGCGACTCCACTGGGGAGGATTCTTGGTTATTTATCGATTTGAGTGATCGGTATTTAATTGAGATGAGTGGATGAGACTTGAAAGATTCTTGAATTGTATTCCAGCGATTTAATTGGCATTGTCACATATGCATATGCATTTTAGGTCACCTATTTTGCCACAATAGTACGTGTTCTACGTATGTGGCTAGCCCGGGGGATTTAAGCTCTATCAACCCGAAAACGTTCATGACAATAAGGGTTCATCCGAGTTTTTTAAATCCACCCAAACCATGGAGTCGAGTTCGATTTCATCACGAACTCGCGGAGCCGCCCGTTGGCATACACCCTCAAGGGAGGTTGCCTTGCTAACGCGTCCAAACTCTTAACCATGGTACCCTTTGACACCCAAAAGCTTGACCATAGTGGAACATAAATCTTGACTCTAGGTTGCGAACTTCATTGCATCATTCGTGACGATGTGCTTATATGTGCATTTTTTTATTGATTTTTTTTAATTATTTTTTTTATTAAACCCTTTTTATTTTTTTATTACTTTTTTTTAGAGTCGAGTCATAGATTTTTTTTTAATTTTTGAGTCACCCGGATTTTTATTCCCGTATACTGCGCAAGAGTCAACTTGTTTTGGTCATATCCGGAGTTCTAGAAAGAGTTACGTGCCGTACAACCTATGGATCTGTAGCCCCGAGTTTTATCTTTCATTTAGAGCTGGTTTCGTCTTAATCAGAGTCACAAATCAAAAGTTATAACCGATATACTACAACCTTTCCAGTTTAGGTGTCTTTTTAACGTTACCTTTTTTTATTTTATTTTATTTTTTTTAAAAAAAAATTAAAAAAAAAATCGTGTCAAGCTAGTCTTAGCCAATTCCTTTAATCCGTGTCAACTCGTATAACATAGGATTATAGATTTTTATTTTTTTTTTTATTTATTTTTTATACCCATGAGTCATAACTCTTCTAGAATTCTAGTCCCCTTCCTAGTTTCTTGTGATCGATTTTTTTGTTAACTTTAACATGTGTTCTTTGTCTTTGATTGTGGTTGATCTTATTTATGACTAACGATTGCCAATGGACCGTTTTCACCTAGTAAATAGCATAAACATTAAAATTGGATAAAATTAATCAAGTTAGTTTGTCTTTTAGTCTTCCGTGCTATTTGGTCATTGGGTCCTTTGTTTTTCACAACTTCCTCATGTCTAGCCATGCGATCATACCACGAGTCTTAATAAACTCACCTAATCACACATGTTGAGTCATTGCACACACTTTTGTCTTCGAGTAATGCACTATATTGTTTATGATTGTATACTAGCGCATCGCTTTCCGTCGTAATAGGAATGAGTGGAGTATTTCCCATCAGTTTTCAAAATTGTTTCATACACTCTTCCATTCCAATTCGAGTATTGAGTGAATGCATTAAGTGAGTTCATCCTTACACAGTACTTGAGTCTAAAATCACTAGGAAATAGTTGGAAGAATAAGGGGAACATCACTCCTTCCTTCTTTCCTTCCAATCAAAACATCAACAACAAGAAACCTTTTTCCTCACCAGGCGGCAAGAAGTTACACATAAACAGCCATGAAGATAAAGCACAACGCAAGCTTCTCACCAAGATTTCATGTTTTCTTCTTCTTTTGTTTCAAACCCTTCCCCCTAAAAGTCTAGCATAGATTCTCCTTATCCATGTGTCTATGTGTCACATTTCTTACCTTCTTCATAAATGAGCATCTCTTTCTTACATTCGATCCCGTAATTATCAAAAAAAAATTGCCGAACTAAACACAAGGTACACCAATGACTTGAGGCACCTTTGGAACCCTGTCATTCCCTATTAACCATTTAATCACATATTCATTTCTTCGTCAACCACTTTGAGCCTCGTCTAACGATTGACCTTATTTATTCAACCCACATTCACTTAACCCTGGGATGAGAAGGTGTGCAATTTGTGTAACAGTCAGAAAACAAGTTCAAATAAAAAAAAAAAGATAGAAAAGAATAAGTAAATAAAAAAATTAAAAAAATATCTAAAGGCAAGTATTCCAATGTCTCCGATATGAACATGTCTCAAATTGCGTCTCTCATCGAGTGCTTGGTACCGTGCCTGAGAAACATGAATGCTAAGTGAGTGATGGACCGAATGATCTGAGATTGCCTACATTGATTCACAGGAATTGAAAAAAATAAAAAGAAAAAAGAAATTCAAAACAAAAAAATATATGAAAAATAAAACTTGCAAAATCTAATACACAATTGCATATCTTAGGGGCTTCTCTCGGGTCTTGAGCCTTTTACCCCTTTCTTCCTTAAACCTTCAGCATAACCACCTTACAACCCTTGAAAGACCTCTTTGAGGTGTACACACACTTGTGCAAAGTTCGGTTAGAGCTACGTTTGGCCTGATTCCTAACGGATACGTAGGCAACCTCACATCGAGGTGCGGCCACATTCATATTCATATCCATGCATGATCGAGTAAAAGAATATCCAATGCTTACCCCTACCCATCTAGAGCTAGACTTGGGGGCTTGAACCCAAATCATTTAGCCTACCTAGCCTAAAGAGTCATCATCTTTGACTCTTCTCACATCTCTTTCCATCGCCATAACCCTTGCAGTCAGCCTTAATATCACATTCACACACTTCACTCACACATCCATATCCATATCAATTATCCTTCTCTTTAAGAGCCCTTTATCATGAAATCTTGTTTCAACACTGTGCATGTTTCATCATATTTAAAGAAAACATTCATTAGAAGAAACATTGTATACTTGCTTAGCTTCCTGACCTGAGTAATATTCATTGTTTCATGCATCGCATAATGTGCTGAGAAACATTTCTATATCAATGATTTTTAATCATACAAAGCATATCGTGCTTAGCTTCTTGACCTAAGCAACATTCATTATGTAATACTCAATAATCACTTCATCTAAACACGTGCTTAGCTTCCAGACCTAAGTGACGTTCAAGATCGTTTCTTTACACCATATATGATGCTTAGCTCCATGACCTAAGTTAATTCATCTGTCGTGTCACATGATGTAATTGTCCTTAGCCTCCTGGCCTAAGAACATTCATCATGCATACATTATTTTCAAGACAAGCAATTCAATCCATACGATTCATTTCGTCTTACTTAAGGAGGAAGTTCAAAACTTCTTTCCTTTTTCATTATTTTCTTTTCGGGAAGTTCAAAAACTTTTTCAAAATTTTTATCGAGAGAAGTTCGAAAACAAAACTTCATTTTTCACGTCTTTCTTTTTCGCGAGAAAGTCAGTACCTTCCACTCGTCTCATGACAAAAATTGACGGAAATTTTTTTCTTTTGCATCTTTGTTTGCTTGTGTCAGCACACACACATATACACACACACAGTCACAAGTCATACACATGTCATGTCACATCAAGTCAAACTTGGTCAAGTCAGTGGATAAGTCAATCACAATGTATACGAGTCCATTGGCAAATTTATTTTTGCAGGTCTCATCTACAACCCACGTTCGAGGACAAGCTAACCAACTACAGCCCACGTCCGGGGACAAGCGGACCATCTACAGCCCACGTCCGGGGACAAGCGGACCATCTACAGCCCACGTTCGGGGACAAGGGAACCGTTTATAGCCCACGTTCGAGGACAAGCGAACCAACTACAACCCACGTTCGGGGACAAGCGGACCATCTACAGCCCACGTTCGGGGACAATCGAACCACCATCATTTCATGACGCAAGGTGCTCGATACACAGAGACTTGCAATCTTATCATCTGTCGACTTTCCTCAAGCATGGAAAGTATTATCCGGTGGATTTTTTCAAGCATAGAAAACCGCCAAATTCCCTTTTCGACTTTCCTCAAGCATGGAAAGCATTATCGGTGGATTTCTTCAAGCATAGAAAGCCACTAAATTCATATGTCAACTTTCCTCAAGAATGGAAAGTATCATCTGGTAGATTTCTTCAGGCTCAGAAAGCTACCAAACTCATCAGTCGACTTTCCTCAGACATGGAAAGTATTTCAACAAAACGTCATCCGGTGGATTCCTTCAAGCATAGGAAGATACCAAACTCATTTGTCACCGATACACTGGTGTCAAATAAGCGTTCTATCCCTTTACTCTTTTATCTATGGAATTAACCTTTTTTTACAGGTATCGGTGTATACAAAGTGATTTAGGATAACAGAATGTCTTAAATCATTCTCCGTCCCTATCGACTACTTTGACTATCGTTTTCAAAACTAACGTTTCTACAAACTCAGTCAAAGTGGGGGCTTTTGTAGACACCTAAAAATGTCTCCCCAAAACCAAACCCGAGGATGAACAACCTTTCACCACCATTATTGGTCGGGTTGAGTATTTAATCTTTGAGTGCTTAAATCCATATTTCCATTTCATGAACCAACCCAATTCCTATCCCATTTCCCCAAACCATAACTTATTTTCCTCTTTTCGTGCCTTTAAACCCAAAATAATTCATTTCGTGTCCTTTAAAATCATTCATTTCGTGTCCTTTTTATAAAACGTTTAATCTTGTTTATTTTGGTCCATAATTAGGGTCAAATAATTGAATAGTTGGATGGGGTTTGAAAAGAGCTTTCCAAAGATATATTATAAGCCTAAATCCGAGTTATAACGATTAAGTTATGGCCAAAATATTAAACTGAGCCCAAACCGAACATAAGCCCACCTTACCTACGACCCAATGATCATGAAGAGGGTACAAATTATTTAATCCCATTCCTAAACCAATTAGGATTTATTGGAAGCTTCTATAAGTTTCTAAAATATCTTAATTATCCTTTTTGAAAAGATAAGATCAAAGAGTTCGAAATTGAATAAAACTCCTCTTCTTTAAAGTCCTATTTTATCCGAATTGAAAGACGTTCAAAGATAGACATATATGAATTTTGTTCCTCATATTTTTTTATCTGAATTTTATATGGCTGGATATCCCTTGAAATTATGTTTCCAATGATATATTATAATATCAATTCCGAGCTATAACGGAAAAGATATGAATAAAATGTCAAACTCTATCCAAAACTGACACCGTCTCACTCTTTCGGCTATATCTTTTGTTCTACAAAATATTTTAATCTTATTGCAATTGGGTTAGTAATTAGACTTCAAGATCTTTCCATATATATATTATTCATCTTATTCCAATTTCTGGATAAAAAGATATGTTAAAAACAAAAACCGCAAAAACTGCCGTCTATCGCAAGAGTTTTATCCGATTCGAATTTTTATCTTTTCTTGATTCGACCCCTCTTTTTTCCTTATAAATAGAGGTCATATCTCCCCTTTTCCAAAAAAATCATCAACAAGCTTGATCATCAAATAACTCTCTTCTCTCTCTTTAGCCTAAACACTAGCCACCCTATTCTCCCAAAATACTTCCCCTACGCACTCCAAGGAGTTCATACAATACCCAAAGTTCTATACTTTAACCAAGGCGTGAAAGGTATAATTAACTGAGGGTTTGGACCAAATCAAATCTACATTTATTTAATTTAATTTCTATTTGATTTATTTTTATTGAAGTTACTAACTGTTTATTCATGATGTAGCAATTCAAGGAAACGCGGAATGTGAGTAATTAATTACTTAATTACTCTTATTTTTATTCTTATTTCTAGTATCATGATTAGGGTTATTATTATTATTATTTGATTTGACTAACAATTTATTGTTAAATTGCTTCCAATATTAATGATAATTCTATTATTATTTATTGATCACAACATTGCATGTTAAAGGGAATATGTAATTGAAAATCACGCCTAATAAGATAATTTGGACAACCGGTTTAGGATCCTTTTTAATCTTGTCGTTTAATCAAGTGATCACAATATTTTAGAATAATATGTTGCATTAATATTCAACCAATTTAGCTTAATAATAGTTTTGAGCAAATTGAATATCTGTTTGTATGCCTTTGAGATTGCAGGAATGCTTTTCACTATAAGAATCGAGTAGGGGCCAATACGGGCGAATGTGACTCCATGACTCACTTCGTACCATCATCCCCGGTCCTTTTTTCGTGGTTCCGAACCATATGGAGTTAGTAATAATCTCATGGATTATGAATGGGGTGTAACCTTCACGGGTCAATCGTTATTGCCTTCGTTGTCCCTTTATCGTGGTTGCCTTAAATGATTCGTGAACGGTTTACAAGTTCCTTAAAAACTTGTTGGCAGCTCCCTACTTTCCTTGTCCCTAATCGTATATGTCAATTCCCACTTCCTATGAGTGTCAAGCATATTCACAACATGCTTTAACGTAGGCGCACATCGAGCGACGCCTACAGTTATTATTAGTCCTATACTAACAACTTGCATAGAAACAAATATTTCCCAAAGTGTAACAATGGACATACACATGCACAATTGAATCAGAATTAGACTAAAACATTAATTATTTTTAAATAGCTGCCAATCATGACATGTTATAGCATTGTAAAAACTCCTGTAAAGATAATCGCTAGGCAGTAGTAAGCAAAACAGCACAGCAAATTTCTCTTTAAAAATTCTTTTCACAAGAAGACGTCAGTCAAAAACTATCTATACAGCATTTACATAGATTCACACAAATTACAATTGAGTCATACCGGCTTACCCTATTACAATGAGTGTAGTTTAATTGGATATAAGAAATATTTTTCCGTTTCAAAGGTTAGACATATACAAATTAAAAGGGCAATTAAATAAGAAAATTGTCGCATTCAAGTTGTTCTTTTTGTATTTTTTTTTTTAGGTAAAAGCATTCTTGTTGTTCTTAAATACCTCTCTAGATGTCTTTATAATGGTGAAGGGATTCCAACTCATGTTTTTAAGTTTTATCCCTCAAGACTTTAATCAACTAAATTAGTTGATTGTCCACGTGACCACATTAGTTGTCACTAATCATATTATCCGAAAACTTTCAACCCTTTATAGGAGTAATTGACATGATTTTACCTGAGTGCCCTTTATATATAATGGATGCGTTGATTTTATCATATTCTTCTTAGTGGTGATGCACTAATGATAAAGCCAATCATAGAAAATAATAATAACAAAAACAGCCATCACAACCAAATTTAGAATTAATAAACCTGTTGTGGCACTCATGTAAATCTACGTATTGTCCAAAGCATTCTTCACCACTGAAGGGTATCTTCATGTTTTGTAAATTAGCCAACATGTCTTCGTAGTGCTCACCATCACGGACCACCGCGGAAGCCGCCTTGGGGTTTTGACGGCCGGATTCTTGTATCACCTTTAACATGTCATAAAACTCGTCAAACACCTTACTATTATTACTATTAGTATTGTAAACATCCATCGTAACAAATTTTCCTTGACAACTTTTTAATTCGTCTCTCAAATTTAATTGATTATTTTCTTTCAAATCAATGTTTTTCTCGTAAACTAAGACAAGCTAATAAAAGACAAGCTAATTACATATACTTATAAGTGAGGAACTGACCTAAGTTTATACACAGTAGCTTGATCATCATGGAAAAATCCAATATAAGTGCAATTTTACAAACCTGAAGTAAAGACTAAATTTAGGGGCTTTTCCTCCAATAGTTGAAAATTATATTTCAATAACTACTTTACGCCATTAAGAATGGAATCAATGATGTATTAGCTAGGTTGTAAAAAAATTACTCCATAATTTACCATGTTTTCAATTAATTATACCGAACATCTACATTAAAACTTTGCAAAGTATTAACAATTAATATGTAATTAATTAATGTGAGAGGAATGTAGTGGACTATTGAGCATTTGTATGTAGCATAGGACAAACTCAAATCAAATAAACGAGTTAACAAGAACAATGGAATAGAATTAAAGGACAAATACAGTAATATATGCAACATACACTAAGGTCCAAAGTCATTGGACCAGAACAATCAGAAATTAACAATGAAAAAAAAAACAAAATTGAAACAAAACCATATAAAGATAGATCTTCAGCAAACGAGCAATCAAAAAACAAATCGCAATCAGAAATCACAATCAACATCAAAAGCATCATCCATCAATTCTCCAAGAACAAGTCCACCCATTGCTCCTCCTAACAGACCAGCTCCCAATCCCATTCCCATTCCACCACCCTCAATTAACACACCAAGAACAAAGAAGTGGAATAGTCTATAATTTAAGCAAAAATGATGCATCTATGAAGCTTGAGAAATAAAACTATACGTAGTACATAAATTCAAATGCTGGAAGATAGAGCTAAACTCAGAAATAACCAGAAGCAACCATTGCTTTAGGACCCAACTCTTCAAAAAAACTCAGCTTCTGAACCCTTTTCAAGGATAGTGTGACAATACCTCTGAAACAAGAAGTAAACAAATGCTTTCCCATTAATACAATTAATCTGATTATCCAAATCCTTATAAAACTAAATTATGTGATTCATACCACGATCTAGATATTCAAGGTCGAGGAAGAACAGGGCAAGGAATGGAGACTTTGAATTTTTTATTCAGCTACCACGCCTAACCAACTAACCCGCCTTAACCACCACATGCACCACCTAAACCCACCACATGCACCACTTAAACCCACCAGATCCACCACCTTAACCCACGCCAAACCGAACCCACACACCAGACCGACCACCTTGACCCACCCTAAGTCCCTAACCCAAACCCACACACCAAACCGACCACCTTAACACACACTAACCCGAACCCACCTTAACCAACCTAACCCAAACCCACCCAACTAACCAAAATTATCACCTAAACCCACCTAATCCGAACCCAAAAACCTTAAACCACCCAACTAAAAGATTTATCACCCATCTTATTAGAAATCCAGAAAAACCCAGAAACCCTAGATCTCGATTGATAGAATCAAAACATATAACACCAATAAAATTAGGGAAAAACACGAAAAATCAAAATCGATTAATCAAAAGTGCACAGTTAAAAGGAAATAATAGAATATACTTGGTTTCTGGGGTTCGCCATCTTCGAATTAGGAGAATAGAATCGTCGTCAAATTCGTCAAAGGAAGAGGAGGTGGAAGAGCAAGGAGAAGACGCCATTGATGAGAAACAATGGAGGTTAGTGAAGGTAATAAAAATGGTGCAGAGAGAGAAAGAGAGTAGTGGTTTGATCTGGTTTTTCCATTGAGGAGAGAGGAGAGAGTAAGAGACTGAGAGAGAGGACGAGAAGGAAAGAGAAAGAAAGAAGAGGGGAAAGAGGGAGAAATAAGAAGGGTAGGGCCGCTGGAGTTAGGTTTAACACAGCTAATTCCCACCTGTTTAAATCGGTGGCCTTTAACACATATGCCACCGGTTTGGTTTGAATCGGTGGCAATTTAAAAAAGCCTATTCCCGCCCATTTTTTCTCCACCGGTTTTTAAAAACCGGTGGACATGGCTCGGTGCCTTTTTGTATTTTTCTACTAATATCATTAATAAAGATGCTAAGATTAGCAAAGTAGTTATAACTAAACCTATGCAATAAGTGAACGACAACATTCACAATTGCATGAAAGAAATCAAGCATATTAGATGGGTGTGATTTCTATAGATGTTTTATAAAGAGTGATACTCTTAAAACATTCGGAAAAACCGTTTATCATAAGAAGAACTGTAGGGAATATTTCAAGCGTTATCCCTAGCTTGAACCCCACTGTGATCATACACTAAAGTACGGTGGCGTCCAAAGGGAAAGAAGATAGAGCAAAAGAGTCGCCAACAAGTTTTAGGAACTTGTAAACCATTCATGAGGTGAAGGTTACACCCCTTAACGATCCAAGAGATCGTCAACTCCAATAGGTCTAGAACCAAGACTGGTAGTTCGGGGATGAATGTACAAATCCAACCTAAAAGAGATTGAACCTGCCCTAATAATAGGCCTCTACTTTATTCTGATCGTATTCATGTGCGGTTTCTGACTAACATACAATCAATAGGTTTAACCCTAAACCTGTTTATCTATGTTGGTTGAATTTAATGCACAAATAAACTATTATTAGTGATCACTTGAATTATAATCATATTAACCCTAAACAAGATTATTAATTATCTTATTAAGCGTGATTATAAGTACAAATTCCCTTTAAACATGCATAAAAGGCGTGATTAAGCAATAACAATAAATATATACATCAAGCAACATAATAATAATAATAATAATCATAAAAATAATTATAACAATTATAATTATAACAATTATAATAATCATAATAATCATGTTAAAGCATAATAATAATAGCAAGACCCTAGGCATGATACTAACAAGATTAATAACAAACCCTGGCATGTCACTAAACAATAAAGATCAAATATATAGCTCTAACATGATACTAACAATCATAAATATTAGGAAGAACATAGGAAGCATCATACTTTTAATCATACATGATATTAAAGTTACCCTAGACATGATACTAGGAATTTATTGTTGTCACCCTAAACATCAAATTAAGGAAAACATCCTAACATGATACTAGGAATCATAATAACAACCTAAGCATGATTTCTATATCATAATAACAATGTAAACAATTAAAGCACTTACTTGGATGCCTCGTACCTCTTTCTAATAACAAAATACACACATTAGTAACTTCAAGGAAAATATTAAAACAAACAATTAAATTAAATAATTGAAAGAGAGATTTGGGACCAAACCCTTAGAAATTAAAACCTTTCACGTCTAGGGCGAAGGCAACTTCGAATATGGCTTGGTGTATCTAAGTCTTGCGAATGCGGAATTTTGTATTTAAGAAAAGGCTAGTTTAGAAAAAAGAGTAATCAAGAGATTCTTGATGAGAGTTGGTGAATGAAAATGGAGTTTTTAGGAGGCTATTTATAGAGAAAATCAGCCAAAAAGATAAAAAATCAAAACATAGTTCTGACGCGTAAAACGAGGGTTAGCACCAGACGCTGACATTAGCGCTAGGCGCTAACGCTAGCGCCAGGCGCCAAGCTTGGCGCCAAGCTTAGCGTCACGCGCTAATGTTGGCGTTTGGCGCTAACTTAATTATTGACGCGTTTTCTAAAATCAGATAGAAATTGCCGTACAGGGGGATAAAATCGTATTTTCCTCAAAAAACATTATTTTATTCTGATTAAAATTCTAAAAAGTCAACAAAGTCAATTTATCAATGCTAATTGAATAAGGAATGAAAAGAACCTTCTAGAAGAATCTAGAAGACTAAAACCATTTCTAATTGCATTAGCAATGATAAATCCATGTAAGGCCCTCCTCTAGATCATTGGGCCGCATATAAGGCTCAAACCGGGCCCAGTTCAGTAATTTGGCCATAACTTCCTCAATATTCACCGGAATTGGGCTTATAATATATCGTCGGAAAGGTCTTTTCAAGCTCTATCTAACTACACTACTATTGGACCCATATCATAGACCAACCAAACTGGATTGGCTGTTTTCTTAAAATAGGTTTTCAAAAACAGAGAGAAGAGAAAAGAAATTAAAACTATCCGCAACACAAAACTTTCCACACTTTCACTTCATTCGATTACGATTCGAAGTGAAAGGTACTCATCACTGGGTTTGGTTTTGGGGAGACACAAATGGGTGTCTACATGAACCATTCAGTTTTTGGAGTAATTTAAAATTTCATGCCATTTTTATCACTCAGTTTGCTATTTAATTGTGGTTTAGAATTAAATAATGAGTCCATTCAATTCTTGGAATATTCAAAATAGGGTATCAAGACAAGTCTTGGTAAGGAAACACCTATAAAGTGAACGTTGAATATTATAATAAAAAATTATCCCTAATCGAGGTCATTTAAACGATGGATGATTAATGAACAATTGAGATTAGTGTGTAGTCTGATTTATAGCACCGTTTCTTGTGTTACGAGGACATGATTGTCATAAATCATTTGCACAGGTATTGGTTTAGAACCATACTGGATCGACCTATGAGAATACTTTAAGAGATTAAAAATCGTCATAAGTTTACTTCTCATTATGGCTATCGGAACCTATTTCCTCGACCATGAGTATTGTGAGTTCTCTTGTTTGAGTACTAGTCCGCTTTGATGTTGTCAAACGTCTGCTGTTATAGGGGATTATAACGGCAACACTCGGGCGGCTAGGTCCTCTCAGTAAGAGGAGCTACATTACAAGACTTGGAATGTCCCCCTACTAAAACAGGGAAGATGTCTTTGTTGTATACAAGGCCTCTAGTAGAGCGAGACTGTAAAAATGCATGGTCGTGCTCGGATGGATTTTAGAAATCATCTGTTTATTGACAGTCGGACTCGGAATCGAGAAACACTTCTATATGTAATAAGGATGACAAAATAATCTTACATTATAGTTCATGAAGAGACATTAAGCGACATAGGAAAAAGGGTGTACACTAAATGCGCACTTGTCTGGAAGGACAAGTGGGAGATTAAAAGGAATGGTATCCTTCGAACAAGTGTACTATTCCGTTAATGGGTTCAGAATTATTAGAAAGCTAATATATTAAGTAAGGTCAAGTGATCGGAATGCCTAGGTGGAGGCCGCTTACGATCAGTAATATTAATGCATAATTAATATTACAGCTTAATCTTGACTAAACCCTTCGGGTCACACCCTTAGCAGTAAACGAACCGACTATGAATTAATTCGGAAGAAATTAATTCGTCGCCCGAGTGTTAAATATTTAGACATCGGTAATTCGAGCTCCGAGCGTCAAAAGTCGAGTAAAAAATAATAAGTGACGAGACGCGCAAAATAATAATAAATCAACCATATTTCCAAAATACCCCTAGCATCAGAGTGCAACGAGCATCCGGTGCTAGGGGCAAAAATGTTCTAGCATAGGTGGCTAGCAAGCGCACCAAGCCGAGCCATGGATGGCCGGATGTTGCGTGCTAGTGCACCATAGCTAGCAGCAGGCTAGTAGCCGCAAGCAACGCATGCTAGCAGCCGCAAGCATGCATGCTAGTAGTAGCTAGCTGCCGCAAGCCTTGCGTGATAGCAGCGCATGCAAGGGCCAGCAGCCCTTCCTTGAGTACCTTTTGATAGGAGGGAAGAGATGAGAAGAGAAATGGAAAAATTTATTTTTCATACCTCTTAAATAAACCATTCAAATGATGGAAAGATTTGGAATAAAAATATAACCTTATCTTCTTTTTCCATTTTCATTCCTCATCCTTCCCAACACTCTTCCACTTTGTTACCCAAACAAAATGTAAATTGTTGGAGAGATTTGGAAAAAAAAAATGGAAGTCACGTTTTCCTTCCCTCTTTTTTCTTCCCCTTCCTTTCCCTTTACTATTATTATTCAAACATAGTGTAAATCCAAATAAGTTAATACTCCCTTCACCCCTTAAATTTTGCCCCACTTTCCTTTTTAAGATGTTTATTTATTTTTACTTTATATCATACATGGCTATAAAGACCACTAATTTTCTCTCACAAACAATGAAACAATATTCCGTATTTTCAATCCACCATTATTTTCACTTATCAAAATGACAAAAATTTTTTTTAATAAAATAAGCATGTAATTATGGGGGCAAAAATAAAATGGCAGATGGATTAATAAACTGCAAATCATGTCAGAAACTCACAATATAATTCATAAGAGACGACTCCAAATAAAAAAAGGAAAGAAAAAAAGGTAACTTTGAGGAGCGAAGAGAGTTGGGAGGACAACTCATAATAATAACCTTAAATTTTTTTTTTTCTCTCAAAGCAAGCAGGTCCTTTTCTCTAAAAAAATACCAAGCCGATTCTTAGGTTTCTAGGGTTCTCCTATTTGTTCTTTGTTGTTCTTGATTTTTTTCCTCTAAATTCCTTTGTTTCTTTCACTTTAAGGCTTCCTTTGCTTCCTTTTGTTTGCTATTTGGTGTTAGGGTCGCCTTTTCCTAGCCAATCCGTTTCTTTTGGGTGTTTTTTTTTTTACCTTTTCTATTAGTGGGAAGTATTCTTGCCACCCAAGGCTGTGTTCTTCAGCCCCACCTCTTGAGCTTAGTCTTTTTTGTTCTCCTTGTTTCAACACGTGGAGTGCATGCAAGTTATAGAGAAGGATTAGTGTCTCCAGTATTTTATATTGGGGATTTTTATTTGGTTTACTGCTTCTCGTCCCTTTCTCAACCTTTTCATTCAATTTATTTTTCTCAACTACTATATTCTTACTCCTTCACTTTAACTCAACTCTTCTTAATTATTCTTGCCTTTGCTGACTACTCCATTATGGCGAATCTCAACCACTAGATCGTGTACCAATCGGAGTCTATTTAAATTAGCCTCTAGAGAACTATATTTCGAACATCGATTGGAACAAAGCAGTTATTGGAAGGTTCTTTGGGCCCACTCCTCCTTGTCGTGCGATCGTTCAACAGATGGTCGATACTCAGTGGCTCTCACGAGGTAATGTTATTGTTCATCGTACTGGTTGTCATTATATTTTTGCATGCTCAAATTTAGCAGACGTAGAGGCGTTACTTGAACAACACACTTTCATTTTGGATGGTCGTATTTGCAATGTTCGGAAGTGTAATAGGTATACCGTCCTTGCCAAGGTTCATTTTGATATGACTAGGCTTTGGATTCGAGTTTATGGGCTTCTGTTTGAGCTTCTAGACCGAGAGTGGGCGGTTGAAACCCTTAAACTCGTAGGTTTAGTCAAAACTCTCGAATATGACGGGGATGGCCTTTCTGATGAGCCTGAATTTCGGGGCAAGTTCTAGTGGATCTTTCTAAACCTCTAGTCCCTAGGTGTTTTGTCCCCGGTGAATTTGAGCCTATTAAGATTTATTTTCAATACAAAGGTGTGTTTATATTTTGTAAAAAATGTGGTGTTGTGGATCATTTTAAAGAATTCTTCCACTCTTTGGATTATGTGGCTGCTTGAAGAATTCAATATTGTTTGGAGGCTTTTGAGGCTCAAGGATTAACAGTGCTCTATATTCCAAATACAAGACCCTTATATACCAATATGGTTGAGGGACAGCAGAATGTTTTTACAAATCGAAATACAAGGGTCAATCTTCTGATTTTAGCGCAAGATTTTGAGTATGATGACAATAGCTCTGGTAATGATGATGATAATTTGGAAGGTGATAATGATGATGATAATCCTGATGCGGATGGTGATGATGAGCCTCCTGATGATGATCAAAACGGAGTGGATAATCATGATGCTGACGCTAATAGCGAACCTGATAACTCCGACAATTCTAACTCCAACTCTTCGAGTGCCGGAGATAACCATCAGCCAAATGGACATGGAAATTTTGTAGCTCCTCATGGTGATGATAATGATAATATTGAACCATAATTTATTCCGATTAATGGGGTGTATCAAAATGGATATATGTTTCATTTAATAGGTGGTTCCTCTTCCTCACCTTCGGAGGGCTCTGCTTTCATGTCTGTTTAAGAGAAAGATAGCTTTACTTCATGTGAAACTGACCTTATAACTCCAGAATCTTACCATAACCAGGCTTCAACAAGGTATAGGGATGACAATTTAGCTGAAGAAAGGCTGGAAGAGGCGCTTAGAGCGGTAATTCCGTCAAGGGATCCTTATGCTCCCTTTACAGCTCGTGCAAATTCTACTGATGGTGGGAGATTTTGTATGTCTGCAGCTCTTGAGGATAGTTTTCTGACGGATAGTTCGGACTTAGGCTCTACACCTCCGAGTTCACCTACAATTAATTCTCTTAATTCGGACTCTTCAATTTCTGCGAAGTCTGATACTTCGTCACCAATGGATATTGAGGTTGCTTTTCATTTAGCGACACTCTCTCTAGTTGACCATACCTATGATGCTGGTGCTGCAATGAATGCTCTGCCAACTTGCCTTCACTCGAGCACCCCTTCTACATCATGTGCAGCCGCAAAAATTGGCCTACACACCAAAGCCAATGCTGCTACTACAGCCTGTGCAACAACTTCTGCCTTGCTAGCTGAGCTGCCACAACTTGCTTTCTACTGCCCTGCACTCGATTGCAGCAGCTACTGCTCAGCACTCCGAACCCATTCCTGCTACTGCCTTTGCAGCAACTTCTGCTGTGCCAACAACACTGCATCCTGCTGCTTCTACTCACTTGCACGCGAAGGCAGCAACTACTGGGATGCATTCACTAGGTTCTCCTACTGCTCACGGCAAGCGTGAGTCCTCACAGAGGTCTGACTTGGTCAAGAAAAGGAAACGAAGTCAGCAAACCCCTTTTATACGGTGTAAGTCTTATGATCAATTACCATTCTTTGGGTACGCAGGTTCTTCTTGGTCACAAAAACGTCGCAAAGTAAAAAACTTGAATTTATATGGTAAAGGTGGCTACTTCTTTTTCCCATCTCCACCCCCACATGTTCTTCCACAGGAAAAGTGTTTCTCTGATATTTCGGTGGCAACAGACTTGGGGTTTCATAGTGCTTCTTCAAATGGTTTTTAGAATGCTGAATTTTACAAAGCAAATAAGCCTCATACTTATAGCAAAAGAAAGCATACAGATTGCTGGGTTTCCTCGACACTTAAATACCAAAAGCTGGCTACTTTGGATGCATCTTCCGGTTTAGGTTCTAGCTTTAATGGCACTGTACGTTCTGCTACTTCAGCTTTTGGTTGCTCAAGCAACCTTGGTTTGGCGGCTGGCCCTTCACAGTCCCCCAAGGTTTTATGAAGCTTACGACTTGGAATTGTTGGGGAATAAATGACCTAACCTCTCCTAAGCTTCCCTATGTTTTGTGGTTACTACACTCTTTTGCTCCTAACTTTCTTTTTCTTTGTGAAACTAAAGTTTCCGTATCAGTAGTGACTAGCTTACTTAGTACTTCTAGTCCTACTTCGATTTTTGGGGTTGATTCGGTTGGTACTAGTAGTGGTTTAGCGGTTTTTGGTTATGGTTCGAATGATGTTTCTTTTGTTTTTTGTTGTTCCAATGTTGTACTCAGTAATATAAAACTTTATAACGGATATAGTAAATGTGTAATGTTTGGTTATGGTGCGCCTGTTGTAGAAGATAGACCTTAGGTTTGGAGTTTAATTCTTGATTTACTTGTTATAGCTCCTAATTGAGCACCATCACGATAGATTGGGCGGGTCAAATGTCATTAAGGGTTGGGATTCATTTATTGATTTTAGACTTAAATCGAGTCTACTTGCTACCCCCTTTAGAGGCCCGACATATACTGATGAGTGCCTATGGCACTCATAGGGTAGTGTTTTAGGTTATTTTCACTATATTTTTCATGCTTTTCTTTTATCATTTTGGTCATTTCTCCTTTAGTTTCTCTATTTATTCTTTCTTCGTGTTTTACTTTCCTTTATGTGCTTTTCTTTGTGTTTTGCTTTTATATTGCTCTTTTTATCTTCTATTTTCTCTCTTTTGTTTCTTTTATAGGTGCCTAAGGACTTAGCTTCGCAAAGGATTCAAGAGGAGAAAAAAGAGCTAAGCAAAGGAGATTCAAGCCTCTTGGAGAGGGCTTGGAGAGGGCTCGGAGAGGGCGCTCCGCTTCTTCTCATTGTCGCGGGCGCGGCTTATATGCATCATTTTGGTGATTTTGGGCAGGAACTCTCCGCGCCCTGGCCGCGCTCTAGCCGCGGGCGCGGAGGATCTGGAGAGATCGCTCGAGAATAGAGAGATCGCGACCCCCTTCTCCACTTGGAACAGGGCATCTTCCGCGCCCTGAGCCACAAACGCGGGAAGCATTGCCGCGGGCGCGGGTTTTGCCCAGATTTCCTGGGGAGTTAGTTATGGGTTTCGTACCCATTTCTGCGCGCCCGCAGGGTCTTCTTGGAGAGGGCGCGGTCGATCAATTTTTCTTTTTTATCTATAAATACTCTTGTAAATCCTTTTGAAGGCTAACTTTTAGATAATATTTCATTTGCTTAGATTTTAGAGAGAGAAACTAGAGAGAAGTTAGGGAGAAAGTAGAGATTGTAATCCTTGGATTTGATTTGTAATTCAACATTGTTTCTTCAATCAAGTTTGTGATTCTTCTTCATATCAATCAAAGTTTGTGAGATTTCTTTCCTTTAAATTTACTTCAATTGCAATTTACTTTTATTGTTGAATGTTTGGTTTAATTTGGATTTTGATTTAGTTTTGAGAATTTGTTGATTGATTGTATTTCCTTTTGTTTAGCTTGAGATGAATATGTTTGTGATTGAATTAGTTTTGGCTTTAGATTTCACCATGATTAGTGAGTAGATTAGTTACTATGGAGAAGGGGAAGCATGCTTGATTGATGATTTTTGCTAGTTGATGATTCTTGATTCATTCCTTTGGGTTTGACCTTTAGCTTGCCTGTATACTCGTATAAGGTTTGTTAAGCGTCTACAAATTTAGTCTGACCAAGGGAGAATTAGATGACGGCCTAGTTTCAACCCTTGTCATATACTTGGACGAATAATAGAGATGCTGACCAACTCATTTTGTAGCTGCTGGATAGGGCTTACATGACCTCTGAATGGTTCCAAAACTATCCAGATAGTCGGTTACCCAATCAACCGATTCTCATCTCTGAACATGCTGCTATTTTCTTTGATGACTCTCGATTTATACAACGGTCAAATCGTCCTGATAAATTGGACAAGTGGTGCCTAGAATACCAAGATATACACGACTTTGTCCTTTCTACTTGGGAAAGACACATCTGGATCACCAATGTTCATTCTCTAATAGAATCTACAACACGTCAAGTCTCTAGTTAGGAAGTGGTGTCTCCACAATAAAAAGTTTTGGGGTGTTGATTGGAAAAAAATTTCGAAGGATCTTTCCAACGAGGGTGAGTTAATTCACTCGATCAATGATGTCTCTCTCTACATGTTAAATGTTGATAATTCATAGGAGAGTATCTTATTGCAACTACAATTCTGGAGACAACGTTGCAAGAAAAACTGGATACTAAAAGGTGATTGCCCGTCTAAACTACTTTTTTTCAAGGTCAAGTGTCGACAGAAAAAAAATGAGATTAGATTATTACTTGATGACCTGGGTGATCTCCAACATGGGCAGAGGGATGTTCAGCATGTTGTTGTAAAATCTCTTAAGAAGAGTTTTAAAACAGATTACATGCCTCCTTATGATCCGGAAATTGATACCGTTCTGCGGGAGTTAGATCTTCCTCACTTTACTTCCTCTCAAATTGCTAATTTGGAACGTCCCTTCACTGCTTTTGAGATTCCAATTGCCATGTTTTCTCTAGGGAACTGTAAGTCTCCGGGGCCTGACGAAATAACAGTTGTATTTTTAAAAACACATTGGAACGTTGTGGGAGATTCAGTGGTTTTGGGCATTCAAATTTTCTTTCAAACAGGGTTTCTCTTGAAAGAATGGAATCATTCGCTCCTTGTTATAATTCCTAAGATTAGTAACCCAACTGAGATGGGGCATTTACGTCCTATTAGTCTGTGTAACAAAGTGTACAAGTGCGCGTCTAAATGCTTGGTGGCCAGATTGCGCCAGTATCTCCCTCTTCTAATCTCAAACTCCCAGCACGCCTTTGTTCAAGGCCGCGTTATGACGGATAATGTTTTATTGGGTCATGATTTAATGGAGAAAATCAACTGTTCCAAAACTGGCACTAATTGGCTTGCTTCGATCAAAATTGATATGAGCAAAGCTTACGACCGAGTTCACTGGAGTTTTCTATTGCAGGTCCTTAAATCCTATGGGTTCCCGGCTCGTTGGTTGCAGATGATCCAACAATGCCTTACTACGGTTACTTACAAATCACAGATCAATGGCACTACCTCGGACACCTTTAAGCCGCAATGTGGTCTTCGTCAAGGTGACCCTATCTCTCCGTATCTTTTCCTATTCTGCATGGATATATTCTCTCGTATGTTGCATTTGGGACAGGATTTAAAGCTTTTTCAAGGAATTAAACCGTCCAGAGCCAGCCCCTCCTTTTCGCATTTATTCTTTGCGGATGATGCTCTTATCTTCTTTCGCGCAACGTCTGCTTCTTGTTCTAATATCATGCAAATAATTCAACAGTTTACTAAGATTTTAGGGGAAGAGCTAAACTTGTCAAAGTCCTTGATAAAGTTTAGCCCGAATATACGGGCCTCTTCTCAGGTAGAGTTCAAATCAATATTCCAAATGAAGCATGTGCAGGTGTTCGATCATCGCCTGGGGGCTCCAATCGACTTCGTCGCCAAGAAGAGGGACCACTTCCAATTCATCATTGATAAAATTTGTGGAAGAATTAATAGTTTGAATGATGTCTGGCTTTCACAATCACAGAAGTTTATTTTCATTAACTCTATCCTTGTTGCAATGGCATCCCATGTTCTCTCTTGCTATGAGTTACCGGTCTCTATTACTGGGAAAATTGATTCCTTAATTATGCGCTTATTCCAGGTGCATTCTGATACTAAAGGTATGCATTAGGTTAATAGGGACACCATGCATCTTCCTCGTGGCTTGGGTGGCTTGGGAATTCCCTGCTTATCATCCTTAAACAAGGCGTTGCTCATGAAACAGGTTTGGAGACTTTATTCCAACCCGCAGCTACTAGTTTCCAAAGCTTTCGGTGCTCGGACGACCTTTCTTTCCAATAACCCCCACAGTGGGTATACCTTTTCTGGTCGTTATTCGTATGGTCTTAGTGGGTTACTGTAGGGAATATTTCAAGCATTACCCCAAACTTGAACCCAACTGTGATCATACACTAAAGTACGGTGGAGTCCAAAGGGAAGGAAGCTAGAGGAAAAGAGTCGCCAACAAGTTTTAGGAACTTGTAAACCGTTCACAGGGTGAAGGTTACACCCCTTAATGATCCAGAAGATCGTCAACTCCAATAAGTCTGGAACCATGACTGGTAGTTTGGGGATGAAGGTACAAATCCAACCTAAAAGAGATTAAACCTGCCGTAATAATAGGTCTCTACTTTATTCTTATCGTATTCATGTGCGCTTTCTGACTAACATGCAATCAATAGGTTAACCCTAAACCTGTTTATCTATGTTGGTTGAATATTAATGCACAAATAAATCTATTTATTGGCGATCACTTGAATTATAATCATATTAACCCTAAACAAGATTATTAATTATCTTATTAAGCGTGATTACAAGTACAAAATCCCTTTAAACATGGATAAAAGGTGTGATCAAGCAATAACAATAAATATAATCAAGCAACATAATAATCATGCATCATCATAAATTATAACAATTATAATAATAATAATTAAAATAATCATAATCATGTTAAAGCATAATAATAGAAAGATCCTAGGCATGATACTAACAAGATTAATAACAAACCCTAGCATGTCACTAAGCAATAAAGATCAAAGCTTTAACCTTAACATGATACTAACATGATTATTAGAAAGAAAATAGGAAGCATCGCAGGAATCACAATAAGCATATTTGATATTATAACTTTACCCTAAACATGATACTAGGAAGATCAAAACACCTTAACATGACACTAAGAATCAAAATAACAATCTAACCATGATTTCTAAATCATAATATCAATAAAACCATTAAAGCACTTTCTTGGATGCCTCGTACCACTTTCTAATAACAAAATACACGCGTTAGTAATTTCAAGGAAAATAATAAAACCAAAACAATTAAATCAAATAATTGAAAGAAAGATTTGGGACCAAACCCTCAGAAATTAAAACCTTTCACGTCTAGGGCGAAGGCAAGTTCGAACTTGGCTAGGTGTTTCTAGATCTTGTGAATGCGGAATTTTGAATACAAAAACTAACTTAGAAAAGAGAGAGAGAGAATAAGCTTTACCTTAGAGAGAGAATTGAGAATTAAAGAACATTAATTGTTATTGATAGTTGTTGATGAGAAGAATTGTTGATGATTCAAAACAGAATTTTAGGAGGCTATTTATAGAGAAAATCAGCCGGATGTGATAAAAATCGAATCAGAGTTTCGAAGAGAATAAAACAAATTAGCGCCAGACGTCAGACATTAGTGCCAGACGCTAAGGCTTTGAATTAGACGCCAAGGTTAGCGGCAGGCGCTAATTTTGTCGTCGGGCGCTAGAAAACAATTAGCCGCACAGGAGGGCAAAATCGTATTTTCCTTAAAAACACTTCTTTTATTCTGATTAAAACTCTAAAAAGTCAACTAAAGTCAATTTATCAATGCTAATTAAATTAGGAATGAAAATAACCGTCTAGAAGAATCTAGAAGACTATAATCAATTCTAATTGCATTAGGAATGATAAATCAATATTAGGCCCTTCTCTAGATCATTGGGCCGCATATAAATATCAAACCGGGCCCAGTTTAGTAATTTGGCCACAACTTCCTCATTATTCATCGGAATTGGGCTTATAATATATCGTTGGAAAGCTCTTTTCGAACCCAACCTAACTACACTATTATTGGACCTTTTCTATGGATAAAACCAAAATGGATTGGCTGTTTTCTTAAAATAGGTTTTCAAAAACAAAGAGAAAGAAAAGAAATAAAAACTATCCACAACTAACACTAGGCCTTCCACACTTTCACTTCATTCGATTATGATTTGACGTGAAAGGTACTCATCACTGGGTTTGGTTTTAGGGAGACATAAATGGGTGTCTACAGAACCCCCACTGTGACCGAGTTTGGAGAAACGCAAGTTTCAAAAACAAAAGTCAAAGTATCGATAGGGTGGGAGAATGATTCAGAACGTTCTGCAATCCTAAATCACTCTTGTAACGCCGATACCTGCAAACTAGAATTAGTTTAAAATAGATAAGAGAGTTAAGAAACGCGTATCTTGCACCGTCGAGCACACGTCTCTGTAGTAACCGATTTGTTGCATTTGCTGTTGTTGTGACAACCTTCCGCAAGCTAGGGAATGCCATCCTGCTGTTTTTCTTGACGATCTTCTGCAAGCTAGAGAATACCGCTTGAAGACTGCTACGCCTGTAACTGCCTCCAACTCCGCCGTGATAGACTTCTGTAAGCTAGAGAACCCCATCAAAGATTGCTTCGCCTGAAACGACCTTCTAGCGCACTGTGGCCATCTTCCGCAAGCCATGGAACACGATCGAAGATAACTTTGCCTGAAATCAACTCCGATTGTTTGTGACAACCCTCCGCAAGCTAGGGAATGTTGTCGATCATTGCTGCTACATCTTGAGCCTTTTCTTGAATCATAGTGACAACCTTCCCAATCATAGCAAAAGTCATCAAAAACCGCCTCATCACGAACCGCTCTTCTCAAATCTTAGTGACAACCTCCACAATCTTAGCAAATGCCGTCAAACACCGCCCATCTCGTGCTATCTTCTCAAATCTTGGTAACAACCTTCACAATCTCAGTGAATGTTGTCAAAGATCGCCAATCTCGTGTTATCTTCTCAAATCTTTGGTGACAACTTCCACAATCTTAGCGAACGTTGTCGAAGACTGCGCATCTCGTGCTATCTTCTCAAATAGAGTGATAACTTCCACAATCTTAGCAAAAGCTATCAAAGACTGCTTCATCTTGAATTGTTCGTTTCTCAAATCAAATAATAACTTCCTCAATAATAGTGAAAGCTATCAAAGGTCGCTTCATCTCAAACCGCCCTTCTCAAATCCAAGCGATACTTTTGTTAAAGCCCTCCCCCCTGTTGAAAGATTTGTCATCTTAAATCTTCAAATCAACCTTTCCATCTTTGGAAAAAAAAATTCAAGAACCATATCTATGATTCTTAAAGGCTTGAAATTGATTTGTGAAAATTTTCCATCCTAAGAATTCTTTGTGAACCATTATGTCGGTGCCTTTACTGTTTGTAAACCATTATGTCGGTGCCTTTGCGATGAGCTAATGTTTAGGCGCTTTAAGCTAAGTGAGACAATTTTTTGTCAGGTCGATCACTTATTTGCGATTGTAAATCAAGTCGACTACTTAATCATGTCAAATTGCTCATAGGGGCTAACTAGCGTACCAAGGAACCCAAAATTGTTGTACTAGGTCGAAATAACCATTCTGAGTGGCTTAGAGCTCTATCACCGCTGAAATATCGCTTGCGCCAACAATTGGCTCTGTCGCCAGACGTTGAGATCTAGCGCCAGGCGCTAAACTCTGTTGCCAGACGACAGATGTTGTCGCCAGGCAACAGCCTTTTTGTCTGGCTCTAGAGTCAGGTCTTCCCTATTCTGCTCTTGCTGCCGCTGTTGCTTGGTTTTTCTTCGAACTTTTAACTTGGTCGTTTACTTTCAACCAAATCCGCTCAAATATTTTGTAAATTAAAGCTCTTCATCTCTAATTTACTGATCCATGTAATTTTGCTCAAACTCCTCACATCTTGGAAGAATCTCATGCGGTCATATTCGCGGTTGTTTGAAAAAAAGATCCGAGAATGTTCGTGCTTGCTGGGATGTACCTGCATTTATATCTTTCACTATAGGACTTTGCTAATCTATTTAATTATCTTAGGGTTGACCTAAGGTTTACTGTTGCTTGACTCATTGACTTGTCGTGACTCAAGGTATGACGACTCACTTCATGTGACTCGTGTGTGCGTAGACTTAACTCAATGTGATAACACGACATGACTCAATGTGTACATGGCTCGTGTGTGCATTGTAATGTGATCGTGCGACTCAAAAATGCAAAAAAGCAAAAATTATCTGTCATTTTTGTGGAGGGTACTGACTTTCTCCCGAAAAAGAAAGACACGAAAAAGAATCGAAGTGAAGTTTTTTGAAGATGCATGTTGAATGAGCTTAGTCAAATGTTGTTTGATATTATCTCTCAAGGTGCAAGGATTAATTCATCCTAGGCTATCTCAATTGTTGACTCAATGATGAAAGTATTTGGGTAACTTAGGCACGGAGGCTAAGCACTTCATACTTCGTGATGCAATGATGATTATGATTGATGAGTGATGTTGATATGATAAGGCATGCTTTAACGTTGTGTTAAGATTTCATGTCAAAGGGTTCCTAAGGGAAGGACTATTTGGTCATGTATCTGTGATGTGTGTGAAAGTGACACTAAAGTTAGGCTGCAAGAGCTAAGTGTGTGGAAAAATATATTATTTTTAGAAGAGTCAAATAATGGTGACTCTTAGGCTAGGTAGGCTAATGATGTAAGGATCAAGCCCCCAAGCCTAGCTCTAAATGAATAGGGATGAGAACACGGGATCCCTTTATATGATCATGGTGTGAGTGTGTGAATGTGAATATGAATGCAATTTTATTACGATCGCACCTCGATGTGAGGTTGCCTACGTATCCATTAGGAATCAGGCCGAACGTAGCTCTAGCCGAACCTCGCACAAGTGTGTGTATACCTCAAAAAGGTCTTTTGAAGGGTTGTAACGTGATTAGGCTAAAGGTTTGAAGAAGGAGGGGATAAAGGCTCAAGACCCTAGATAAGCCCCCAAGGTGTGCAACCTTGCATTTGGATCCTTGTATTTTTATGCTTGAGGCTTTCTATTCTTTTTTAGGTCTTTATTTTGCTTTAGTATTTATCTTATTTTAATAAGTGTGGGAAATCCCGATCATGCAGTCTATCACTCACTTGGCATTTATGTTTTTCAGGCACGGTACCAAGCACTCGATAAGAGACACAATCTGAGACGTGTTCATATCAAAGACATGTTCATGTCAAATACATTGAAACACTTTCCCTTTGTTACACTTTTATTTTATTTTTTTGCTTATTTTTTGCTATTTTAATTTTCGCTACACTCAAGCTTTTGTTCTTTGAAAAATTGCATAAGTTACACACCATCCCATCCTAAGATTAGGTGGATGTGGATTGAAGAAAGAAAGGTTTATCATTAGACGAGGCTCAAAGTGGTTTATCAAAAAAGGATTGCATATTTGAAGGTTGAAAGATGATATAATGTGGCTACAAGGGGTGCCTCAAATCACTGGTATACCTTGTGCTTTGTTTGACATGGATTTTTTTTTTTTTTTACGATGCAATGTAATGAAATGATCATATGCAAGGAAATAAATTATCATTTTATTAAAAGGGGAAAAAGAAAGAATCTACAAAATTAATCTAAGGGAAAAGAAAGGGGCATATGCTAGACTTATTGGGGAAAGGGTAAATAAAAAAGAAATAGAAAACGAGGTCACGAAATCCTATCGTTGAAGCTCGCCTCTTGTCTTGTGTCGTTTGGTTTATCATCACTCGCTCTTCTTGTTAGCTGGAGGCATGGGGAGCTTGTTATTATCGATCAAATGTTGGATAGCCTCCTTTAGCTTCCAACAGCTATTAGTAGCATGACCTCTACCTTGATGGTACTTGTAGTGTTCATCTGGATTCTAACTAGGCAATCTCTTTTCAGGTGCAGGATCTTGAATCGGTCTAATGGGAGTAATGAGTCCCTTAGCATGGAGTCGATCGAAGGCAGTATCGTAACTCATCCCAATGGGGGTGAAGTCTTTCCTTAGTTACTTCTTAGATCCTTGGTTATCCATGGCTAAAACTTCACTGAGATCTAAGGTACTAACATTATTACTAGAGTGGGCGTTTTCGGAAAAAGAAGGATTATCATTCTTTTTTCCTTTCCAGCCACCGTTGTTTCTATTAGTAGTAGCTTTTTGCTTTGCAAGGTCGTCTTCTATCTTGATTCCGATGTCATAAACGGCTTTGAATGTATTCAAGTTGTGTTGATATTTTAAATGCTTCGAATAATTTTCTTGTAAATTTTTGATGAACATCCTCACGGATTCTTTTTCGGAAGGTACCTCAATCATTTTAGCAGAAGTTTCCCTCCACTTGTTGAAGAAAGAAGTAAAACCTTCATTCTCTCTTTGTCTTAGCATCTCAATTTGTCTATAATCGGTTTCGACTTGAATATTGCACTTATATCTATCAATGAAAGCGCTTACTATCGATTCCCAGGTAGAGGTTTTCTCTTTGTCAAGGGAGAACAACCATTGTTGGCAAACAGTTTCAAGAGATAAGGAAAACAAGGAATGAAAGACTTTCTTATCAATCCCCTTAATGTTCATTATAGTTTCAAAGGCTCTTAAGTGAAGAAAACGATTATCTGTTGCCATGAATTTAGGGATGTCAATGGCAATGAACTTATGCGGAAGAAGTTCCTTGTCCAGCGAGACCCCTTGTGAACTAATACCTTGGAACTTGTAGTCACTAGATAGCTTGCTCAAACTTTCTTGCATGAGCTCCATTGTTGTTGCTTCACAGGGTCATTGATTTTGAGGGTTAAAGCCTTCAACGCCTCAGTCACGTTAATCAATTGATTCCTAATCTCGTTGACTTCTTGCTGAGTTGCCGTTATTGATTTGGGTATTTTACCCGGCCAGGTGGCCCAACCAGAAAGCGCCACGTGTCCTCAGTAAAGGCGCCATTTGGACCTATGAGATGATGACACGTGGAGGGCGGACATTCTCCTGTCCTAAGCAGACTGATGATCCAGCATGGACCATTCAGACGGCGACGCGTGTCACCAAAAAAGATGCCCAAAGGCCTTTTGGGCTCAGTGACACGTGTCACTCAGGCATTGCCTCTAGAATGGCGGCCTTCAAGGGCCCAAATCCTGAGGCGCCGTTTTGCGGCGTGACCTAATTCCTAGGTCACCAGATCCTAGGGAGGGCACACTTTCCAAAAGGACCCTATAAATAGAGACATTCTTACATTTATGACAAGAGGGAATACACGCAATACGAGACAATACGTCACTTACTACACAGTTGTCATTTTCAAGAACAGACAGCACTTTACCTGAGCTTGGAATCCGAGCAGATAAACTTTACTTCCGCACGTTTTATTACCGAACGCTTACTAACTTAATCTTCGGAGGCGGACCACCGACCATCCGGCGGTCCGTTTGCTTTGCAGGTACAGGCGTTCTTTGCTGAATCTAGTCTCAGTGTTGTAACTCTCCCAAGGGACAAACCCCCGAAACTTTTTGCGCCGTCTGTGGGGAGAGTACCTCTGAAATGGCTTCACAAGTACCTGTACCGAACCCAGAGGCCAATCGGCCTCCAGAAGACATAGTGGTCCAAACGGACCATGACTCAGGTGATGACGCTGACGTCGAAACCTATGTGGATCCAAATGGATCCCTCATCTCTAAACGCATTCGCAGTAAGGAGAGGCAGGAGCGTCACCATGACCAGGGAGGGCCAAGCAAAACTGCTGGTCAGCCAAAGAAGCCCTCGGGGCGGCCGGTTGATCCTTCCCAGGCGGCAGGATCAACTCCCGTCACTCGAGATGAACTAATGACACTCCTGAGCAGCCTCAGGGGTGAAATCAAACAACTCGCCTCAAAGAAGTCGCCTACTCCTAGAAAGGAGCAGTCGGCCAAGAAGCCAGCCCAAGCTGGCAAACAGAAGTTGGTCAGAGACCGTCAGCCGACTCCTCATCCTGCCCCTACGGAGAAGGCCCGGCCCCAATTTGACCTTACTCGGCTCCGTTTCCCAGAAACGGGCACAAGAAAAGCCATCCGGCACATACAGCCGGATGGTAGCAAGAAAACATTCTCTGACGCTCGACAATACATTGAGCAGAAGAGGACCCAGCTATCAGAGTCGGCTTCAACGTCGACTTATCATGATAGCTTTCGGAATACCTCTGTGAGGTGTTCCCAGTCAGTACATGAGACTCAGCAAGCAGCCCACGGGTTCAGTCTGGTCCTCATATGATTCAGTCGGCCCAGTACATGGCACAACCATTGTACCAGGCGCCGGTTTTACCTTACATGCAGCCTGCCCTCTTTGGAGGACAGGCGGCATACGGCTATCAGCCGTTGGACTGGCAGCTTAGGCTGCAACACCTTGGGGATCAGCCCGCTGCTTTCTCCAGGGAAATAACTGAAGCCGTACAGCCGGCTAAAGTTAAAAATGTTCTGGTTGGAGCCTATGACGGGACCTCCAACCCATAAGACCACCTGCTAGCATACACCCACCTCATGTATCTACAGGGGTTGGATGATGTCGCATGGTGTCGGTGCTTTCCAGCCACCCTGAAGGGCATAGCCCAGTAGTGGTTTGGCAATCTGCCGGCTGGTTGCATAAATAGCTTCAAGACGCTTGCGTTCTTGTTTGCATTAAACTTCTCTATGAACATCCCTGACAAAAAGACAAGTCTTGACATGGGCAATGTACAGCAGGGAGATAGAGAAGGCTTGCGTTCCTATGTCAGGCGGTTTAATCTGGTCCGAATCCAGATTCATGGGCTGTCTGATGAGGTCGCTTTCACAGACTTCTTTAAGGGTCTGAAGGATGGGTCTACTTTTAAGTACGAACTAGTCCGCAAACAAATCTTTACTCTGCAAGGAGCCTTGCGAGAGGCGGAAGCCTATATATAGGCGACCGAACTCTGCTCCTCAAATAAGCAGTCGGACCATAAGAAGTCCGACTGGCAGAAAGAGAGTCGGCTTGCTCAGCCGGCTACAAAGCAAGAAGAGAGCAAAAAGAAAAAGCAAGTCTGGGCCATTGATAACTCTGATCAACCGGCCCAGAAGAAGAAAAAAGAGTGGAAACCGTACGTCCCAAGGTACGAATTCCACAAGGACTGCTGCTCCATCCTCTTGGAAATTAAGGATCGGCTGACTCTTGAGAAGCCGACTCCTATGAAAGGTTCCGCTGAAAATCGGAAAAAGAACCAGCATTGCCATTTCCATGAGGATGTTGGCCATGACACGAACGACTGCTTTAGTCTCAAGTGGGAGCTCGACCGTCTGGCCGACAAAGGACAGCTGAAGTCCTATGTGAAGTCCAAAGTGACTTCAAAGGCAAATCAAGGGCAGTCCAAGAAAAAGACTCCCCAGCCTGCTGTGAGTGCCGAAACTGATGAAGAACCGGTATACACCATAGCAGGCGGCTTTGCCGGTGGTGGCCCGACCATTCGGGGCACCAAGGACCATCTAAGGAAGATGGTCAACTCTGTGGAGGAAGGGGATGCGACAGGCACATCTGCCTTCCCTAAAGTTGTCATCACCGAGCAGGACAGAGGCAAAGTCCGTCGGCCGCATGATGACCCTGTTGTCATTGAATGTAAGGTCGCCAACCAGCTGGTTGGCCGAATTCTGATTGACACAGAAAGCTTCTCTGACCTCATCAGTCTCAAATGCTTATCCAATCTCAAGTACAAACCGGATAGCATGATGGAGGTCTCCCACACCCTTGTTGGTTTTGGGGGAGGACTTGTGCACCCAGTCGGACGCATTGACTTACCTGTCCGCCTGGGAAGCAGGGGAGACGGTCGTCACATGACCATCCGTTTCCTAGTGGTTGAAGAGCTCACAGCTTACAACCTCATCTTTGGTCGTTCCACTCTTAATGAGTGTAAGGTCGTCATCATCCCTGCACTCATGCTACTTAAGTATGAGAAGGATGATGGAACAGTCGGTTCCCTTAATGGGGACCAAAAGACGGCTCGAGAGTGTTACCTCTCGGACGTCAAGCCCGCGGCCGTAGCATCCGGTCGAGGCAAGAAAACAATCGACCTCGACGATGTCGAGGAAGAACAGTCGGCCCCACCAGCCGGAAAGAAAAGAAAAACTGATCAGCTGGTGGTGATAAAAAAAGAAAAACAATAGCAATCACTGACCGGGGAACGGTCGGATGATCTCCGTCCCCAGCCTGCTGGTGAACACATTGATATCCCTCTAGACGATAGCCGTCCAGAGCGGACTGTTAAGGTGGGGACGGTTACATTTGCAAAGCTGGGTGAAAGCCTTCACCAGCTGCTGAGAGAATTCAAAGACATATTTGCCTTTGAAGTGGAAGAGATGTCGGGCATCAGCCCGGATCTTGCCGTCCACAAACTCGTCGTGGATCCTAAAAAGAAGCCCATCCGGCAAAATAAAAGAAACCACGGCGAAGAAAGAAGTCAGGCGGCAGCTGCCGAAGTAAAAAAGCTGCTGGATGCCAAGTTCATTCGGCCGTGCAATTTCCCTGAGTGGGTAGCTAACGTTGTGTTAGTAAAAAATCCAAATGGAACTTGGCGGATGTGTGTTGACTACACATACCTCAACAAGGCATGCCCAAAGGATAGTTATCCACTGCCTAAGATCGACAGTCTGGTCGACTCAATAGCCGGACATGCCTTGATGAGTTTTATGGACGCCTATTCAGGTTTCCATCAGATCCCCTTGTGGAAAAAAGATCAAGAAAAGACAGCATTCGTCACTGATCCGGGGTTGTTCTGTTATATGGTGATGTCGTTTGGTTTGAAGAATGCGCCTGCTACTTTCCAACAAATAATTAATACGGTCTTCATTAATCAAATCGGAAGGAATGTAGAGGCGTACATTGATCACATGATAGTCAAATCCAAACAACAGGCGGATCATCTTGCTGATCTCCGAGAAACATTCGCCACACTCAGGCGGCACAAGGTCATGCTAAACCCAAAAAAGTGTGTCTTTGGTGTTGAGTCTGGGAAGTTTCTCGGATTTTTAATTGACCAAAGGGGAATAGAGGCCAACCCTGAGAAAATACAGGCGGTAATCGACATGCAGTCGCCCCGTACTGTGAAGGAAGTGCAAAAACTAACAGGTTGTCTGGCGGCCTTGGGAAGATTCCTCAGTCGGTCAGGCGACAAGTGTCTCTACTTCTTCCAGGCAATCAAAAAGAAGACCAACTTTGAATGGGGGGATGATGCAGAGGCGGCCTTTCAAAAGCTGAAAACCCATTTGCACTCTTTGCCAAGGCTTGAAGCTCTTCATGTACTTAGTCGTCTCTGATCATGCCCTCAGTGTCGTTCTCTTAGGTGAAAGAGACGGCATCCAGCTCCCGGTGTATTTCATTAGCCATGTTCTGAGAAACGCGGAGCTTCGGTGCCCCATGGTTGAGAAATTCGGCCTTGCCCTTTACATGGCCATCAAGAAGCTAAAACCCTACTTCTTGGCACATGCGGTAAAAGTCTATACTGACCAACCGATCAAACGGCCACTCACAACCTTGGAGTCTTCTGGACGAATGCTTAAATGGGCTATTGAAATGCAAGGATTAGAAATCACTTACGAACCAAGGAAGGCAATAAAGGGGCAAGCATTCGCCGACTTTATTGTCGAAATGACAATGCCGGTTGTACCGGACAATACAGACCAGGTTTGGAAAGTGTATGTGGACGGGAGCTCCACTGTGAACGGCTGTGGTGCAGGGATTATCTGTCATCTCCTGAGGGAGATAAGTACGAATACGCACTACGGTTCAAGTTCCAGGTCTCTAACAATGAGGCCGAGTATGAGGCTCTGCTGGCCAGCATTCGGTACTGCAAGGCGGCAGGAGCAAAGAAGATAGCCGCCTGCTCTGTTTCTCAACTGGTCGTACTCCAGGTTAATGGAACGTACGAGGCCACTCATCTGGCCATGATAAAATATTTGCAGGCGGTCAAGAGTGAAGTTGGGACACTTGAAGAATTCCATCTAACTCAAGTGCCCAGGTCTTCAAATAATCAGGCGGATGCTCTGTCAAAATTAACATCATCCGCCTCTTGTGAAACGCCTCGGTCGGTCTTCTGGGAGGTCATGGAAAAGAGAAGTATATCTAATGAAGACCCCATTGGAATTCTCGACTGAAGCTCTACCTGGATGGACAGCATCCGGGCTTATCTTACAGACGGCACGCTACCTGATTCACCCCAGGAGGCGGCTGCTCTAAAAAAGAAAGCGGCAAACTTCGAGCTGAGACAAGGAGAACTCTTCAAAGATGGTTTCTTGAAACCCCTATTGAAGTGTGTTACTCCGGAAAAGGGTAGAGAGGTCCTCAAAGATTTGCATGCGGGTTTCTGCGCCTCCCATATAGGCAGCAGGTCTTTAGCTGCCAAGGCCAGGCGGTTCTATTTCTGGCCAACTCTGGAGTCGGACGCTATGGAAATGGTCAAAAAATGTGACAAGTGTCAAAAGTTTGGCAAGCTCATCCATCGTCCGGCCACAGACCTGACGGCCATCCACAGCCCAATTCCCTTTGCCAAATGGGGCATGGACATACTTGGGCCTTACACCACGGCCCCAGGCTGAAAGCGTTACGTATTGGTAGCTGTGGATTACTTTACCAAGTGGGTAGAGGCAGAGGCGGTCAAAAACATCAAGACAAAAGACGTTATTTCCTTCATCTGGAGGAACATTATCACTCGCTTTGGGGTGCCCATGTCTATGGTTTTTGACAATGGTCCTCAATTTGAGACGCCTCAACTCAAGACTTGGCTAGGAGAGCAAGGGGTCTCAAACCTCTTTGCATCAGTCGGCCGGCCCCAAGCAAACGGCCAGGTTGAAGCCTTCAACAAGTTAATCTCAGACGGGATTAAAAAGAAAATTGAACGGGCTGGTGGTCTTTGGGCGGATGAATTACCACACGTCCTCTGGTCCATCAGAATGACTGCTAAAGGGGAAACTGGAGAAACCCCGTTCCTCATGGTGTATGGTGCAGAAGCTGTCCTGCCCATTGAACACTATGAGTCGACTCTTCGAGTCATGTTATATGACGAGGAAGCTAACTGGGAGGCCATGCGGCTGGCATTGGACTCGCTTCCAGAGCGTAGGGGCAATGCTACCTTGCGCCATGAGATTTACCGTCTGAGAATGACATGAGCTTACAACAAGAGAGTACACAAGCGTCCTCTCAAAGTGGGGGACTTTGTGCTACGGAAAATGGAGGTAGTCGGTAGGGCGAATGAGCAGGGAAAGTTAACCCCAAATTGGGAAGGCCCTTACCGAATATATGAGGAAGTAAGAGACGGCACCTACCGCCTGGAAGAACCAGACGGCAGGAAGCTGCCTAGGACTTGGAATGTAGATAACTTGAAAAAGTACTACTTCTAAGTACGAATGTAAATACCTCAAATTTTGTCATTTAAAAATTTGTTTAATGAGAATATGCCTTCATTTCCAGCTTGTCTTTTCTTATTATTAGTGGCGCCTGTATAAAATACAGACGGCCAATGCATTTGGATGGCGTCTGTCCCAACAGCAGACGTCCCAATCCCTCTGAAGAAGCCGACTGCTTTAAAACAGTCGTTTCTGCGAAATTCTTTAAATTTACGCCAACACTTAACTAATATTTGCTTAACTCTTTAGAAGGCCTAAGGCCAGATAAGATCATTTTGAGGCCAATAGCCGGATATTAGGAAAAACACATAGTCACAATAGAGGCCGAATGGTCACAGTCTGCTCCAACATGCGTATGACCGTCTGCTCCAACATGAGTCAGATAACCGACGACGTCCATTCGGGCAAATTCTTCGAGGAGAAGCATCTCCCATTTGGGTGGCACATTGCTCTACAAATACACTAAGCGGCCCTACCGAATGCTAAGGCAGCATTAGCAGTCGTTTGATTTAATCGAAAGTGAAATCTAAAAGGCCAGAAATTTTCTAACTGTTCTAGCACAGTCGGAAAAGGGTCACTGTTTCATAAGTAGAGTCTATTGAGGCATTAGGCCGGATGCGCCTATTTTTGCTGTAGTGCAAGACAGGCGGAAAATTTTTACTGATTTACAAGACAACTAATGAGGCCCTTGGCCAGATACGCCTGTTTTTGCCCAAACGCAGGACAGGCGGACTATTACTTATCAAGAAAACAAGCTAAAATACTTAAAAGATTAAAAAGAGACTTGTGGGTCGAATGCGCCTGTTCTTTGCTCTTGGGCAAGACAGACGGATTATTCTAAAGTAAAATTAAGACTAAGTTAAAACTTAGAACCTTATCTCGTCGAGGACTAAGGCCGAATGCGCCTGCTTTTAGTTCTTGGAACAAAACAGGCGAGGGATTTCTTTTTAGCAAATTTGCTAAGTCAAAAATATTGTATTTCGCTTGAGCCAATGGCTGAATGAAAATAATTATTCATTCGCTCCTAATGGCCGTCTGTCGCGTGGTTTGGGGAATTCACCATAGTGATTGATTGACTTAGAAACCATGTATACTCTTCTAAGTATCAATAATTTCTAAGTCAATCAATCCACTCAACCGAAACAACTCGACATCTGTCTAGGGGCAAGAACATTCGCATGCTATACAGGTTATAATACTTAGCCAAAAAACATGCAATGAAAATTTTTTAAAGAGCAACAATATGAATAACTTCAGCCAAATGGCCGAATGATTTTAAATTAAAAAGGCCCAATCGCCATCAGACGATTGGGTAAGATTGTTAGCTGGCAAAGCTAGAGGAATTGTTAAATCACCCGACCCCTCGGTCGGTAAAGATACATGGATACTCGGCACGCAAGCCGGAAGATGAAATGAATGGCCATTCGGCCGCAAAAATAACTACTAAAAAGCTTTAAGGGGCAGAGGGATTGTCAGCATTGGCAGCCGCATCATCAGTTGCCGGCTGCTCTTCATTGTCATCACCATCCTCTTCCCCGTCTTCATCCCCGAAGGAACCTGAAGAGGAGTCGGCCTCTTCACCATCCGCATCCTCCTCTTTAGCCCGACAAAGGAGTTCAGCATTGTAATCCTCGTTTGCCTGATCAAACTTGGATTTCCAGATGCCAAAATCAGCACCCGGCTGTACCGCCTCCCATGTCGCCCGCGTGATGGATTCGTAGTCTTCCATCATTTGTTTGACAAGGGCCTGTTTCTCCTCCTCGGCCCGAGACTGGAACTTGGCCTTCAGCTGCTGCTCCTGGTTTGCCAGGCGCCCCTCCAGGCGGCTAACCCGCTCCTTGGCCCTCTCGGCCTCTTTCTTGGCCTCTTGAAGAGGCTCAAGTTTTTCCTTAAGGCCTTTAACTTCGGCCTTAAGATCATTGACTTTGGAGCGGGCCGAATCCAGGTCCTTCTTCACCTGCAGGTTGGCGTCCGCCTGGGAATACATCATATCAAGGGTCAGAAGCTCATTCTGAGCAATTTCAAATTGAGCTCGGTCTAAGGCGGACTCGGCTCGAGCTTTAGTGGCTGTTACCTCTTTTGATTTTTCCAGGATTGGTCGTCTGAGCCCTTGGACGCGCAGCATGGCCTGGAAATAAGAAAAGACCGAATGGTCAAAACCAGTCGGATATGTGTTAAATGTTAAGGGAAATTTAGCTAACTCTTTTACCTCGCAGAGGTTCCCCAAGATGGAATCCAAGTTAAGGGTGCCGACTCCTCTTACGGACGCCTTGTCCTCAGGATCAAGCGACCATAGCATCTCCTTGGACATCTGGACAAAGGTCGGCCTTTGTGGGGGGGCTGCAAAATTATAAGTTAGTCAAGTTCCAAGAAGCAACATTAAGCATTGAGGTTGAATAAAGATGCGGCCCATCCCGTCCGGCTGGGCCTCCTCCTCCTTCTCCTTCCCCTGACGTCTCCTCTCTCCTGCTGAGCCGATAGCAGTGCTGGGTTGCTTAAAGCCACCCTTTGATGCCTGAGTGGCATCCGGTTTGCTGACCTCCCTGTCAGCTTCGAGAGTAGAGTCGTCCCCTCTTTTGGGCTTGTGAGCGATGTGTTTCCGGTTCTTACCGGATGCACTCACATCACCCGCCCCTGTTTTTTGAATTTTGGGTTGGGGTTGCTTGGAGGGAGAAGGCTTGGTAGAAACGCTCTGCATGAGTAAAAGGAAAGGCGTTAGAAAATCAGGCGGGCAAAATGTAACCTCTATTGAAAAAATATACCAAGTATCATAAAACTACTACCTTGGGGGTACCGGCTGCCTTTTGCTCATCACTCGCCCTGTTGAGGACGTTGGTGCGGTACTTAGCTGCAGAGACAGCAGTCGGCTTCTTCGTTGTCGAGAGCTTTTCCATTGCTTTGTCTGCACCAAAAAGAGGGAGTTAGACTTTATAAACATACACTGAAAACAATTTTAAGTTTACTTAAAGACAGACGGCCGACTACCTCTCGACATCTCAGAACTTAGACCACAAGCGGCCAAGAACACCCCATCTTCTAGCCACTTGTAAAGGGGAATGTAGCTCTGGGGGGACGACTATTTTCTCCCCATGCTCGTTTGTCCGAACGGACACTGTAAATAGACCCCGGTCAAAAATTTCCTCCTGGGCCCGCCTAGGGAGAGGGGGCAAGGCACTCTTGCCAGCCAGGAGGGGCGGATCCTTATTCCACCGATTGTATTTTTGGTTCAGTCGGCTTTTAGGGGAATGGATAATGTAGAAATTAGTTCTCCAGTCCTTCCATTTGTTCTCTTTGCCGACTGCCATCATGTACCCCTTGCAGGTGGTCAAGGTGTACCAGCCTTCGCCGCCCTTGGCAGGCGCTCGGCTGAGATAGTGCATGTGGGCGAATGCCTCAAAGCTGGGATCCACCTCCAGCATTTCACATGCGGCAACGTACCCGATGATATTTATCCATGAATTCGGGACAAGTTGCCAGATACCCAGTTGGTATCCATCCAGTATCCTCTCCACGGCCGGATGGAGAGGGAAGCGTAAGCCAGCCTGAAGGACCGCCTCGTAGCAGCCGAAGGCTTTGTCCTTATAACTGACCAGGGAGGGCCAGGTTATAGTATCCTCCTTGTTGGGGACGGACAAGGAGAAGCCATGCCCCATTACGATCTTGCGCCTGTAATTGGCAAGACCGGATGTCATGGAGGCCCGCTTGCTCTACGGGACATGGTGAAAATAGGGGGCGCGCTCTAAGCGCCTGGAAGCACTCGGCTCCGCCCAGCCTTCCCCCTTTTCTACTGACAAGGACTCCCTTGCAATATCTATCTTTGCTCGGACCTCCTCTGACTTTACAGAGGCGCTATCAGAAGATGACGAGGCCGAATCGTCATCAGAGCTTTCCCCAGAGCTAAGGGACTGCCGGCTAGGGCCAGCAGGGTCCTCCCCTAGACTCTCCTCCGACGCCTGTTCTAAAGGCTCGGCCTGGTACTGACTGTCGGCTTCCCGCGGTATAGAATCACTGGGGGTGCCGCTTGAAGAAGAGGGAGAGTAGTAAGTTGGAGTTTGGGGAAGGTCAGAAGAGGGATTTGGGGGGTGCTCAGAAATCTCACTAGCTGGCACCCTAATGGAGCCGTCTGAATTTGGAGTCTCACTGTCCGAATGGTAAAAGGAACCATCCGGCCTATATCTCCTTGTTGTCTGCTTTGTTCGAGCCATCGTGTCCTGCAGATGCACAAACACTGTCGGATTTGGAGATGTACTTAAAGGAAAGTTCTCGAACGAGCATTCGGCACTCCTAGTTCTAGATTCAGCCATCCCCGGTGACCGGCTGATCGCTAACCTAGGCCGTGCCGTGTACGTTTGGGAAACCATTTGAATAAACGAAAAACACAAGAAAAAAAATAAAAGAAAAGAGCATGCGGTTACCTTAGAAGAAGGTATTTGAGACGCCTGGTTGGCTGAAGCAGTCGGTAAGAAAGGTCGAGTGTCGGATGCTTGACAAAAGTCAGGGTCTTTAAGAGTCTTTGAGAGTCAAAAGTCCAGAGATTCTGCAAGATTCGCAAAGGTGTGAAAACAAAAATGAAGTCAAACCTTCCTATTTATAGAAAGGGGAAACCCTAATTTTTCCCCCCAAAATGTAATTTGAAATTCCCCCAGTCATGTGATGACATCTGTCACAAGCGTGGCAAATGATTTGGGTATTTTACCCGGCCAGGTGGCCCAATCAGAAAGCGCCACGTGTCCTTAGTAAAGGCGCCATTTGGACCTATGAGATGATGACACGTGGAGGGCGGACATTCTCCTGTCCTAAGCAGACTGATGATCCAGCATGGACCATTCAGACGGCGACGCGTGTCACCCAAAAAGATGCCCAAAGGCCTTTTGGGCTCAGTGACACGTGTCACTCAGGCATTGCCTCTGGAATGGCGGCCTTCAAGGGCCCAAATCCTGAGGCGCCGTTTTGCGACGTGACCTAATTCCTAGGTCACCAGATCCTAGGGAGGGCACACTTTCCAAAAGGACCCTATAAATAGAGACATTCTTACATTTATGACAAGAGGGAATACACGCAATACGAGACAATACGTCACTTACTACACAGTTGTCATTTTCAAGAACAGACAGCACTTTACCTGAGCTTGGAATCCGAGCAGATAAACTTTACTTCCGCACGTTTTATTACCGAACGCTTACTAACTTAATCTTCGGAGGCGGACCACCGACCATCCGGCGGTCCGTTTGCTTTGCAGGTACAGGCGTTCTTTGCTGAATCCAGTCTCAGTGTTGTAACTCTCCCAAGGGACAAAAACCCCCGAAACAGTTATCTTTTTAGCTTTCCTTTTTTGACGAATCGGTTTATCAAAAAGTAAGACTTGAACAAAGGTGTTGTCCTTGATTAATCGCCCTTCTCTCCTTGACCAAGTATTGTGGAAAGGGAAATTAGGGATATCGATTGTTAATTATTTGACTCAAACTCTATTCAACATGCAATGGATAGAAGAAGGAAGAATGAATGAAAGTTATTTGACTCAAACTCTATTCAAAAATTAGGAGTAGACTGTACCCCCAACTCAAATGACGGAAAAAACTGACTCAAGCATGAACCTAAGACATGGTCATGGTGATATATACTTAAAGTGTGTGCTAAGACTAGTGAATCTAGTGAGTGTAGGTGACACATTAAGACTCTTGTGTAAGACCATGTGGCTAGACTATGTGACTAGACTCAATTAATGACTTAACGAAGGTACTGTTACTAACAAAATAATAGAATGATTAGCAAACTGTTCAATTAGACACTAGTGATGACTCAAGCAAAATACCAAACTGTCGTCAAAACGACAGGACTGGCGTCGCAATCTGCAGTTTAGCGCCAGACGACAGAGCGAGGCGCTGCACTCCATAGAGTGGCGCTGCAGTCCAAATCGCGGAGCCATTGATGGAACGTTGATCTGGGACTGCTTTTGGTATTATTACTCTAAAGGGTATGCCTAAAGTCGTACTGAGTCAATTATAATTAAATTATTAGACTTTAATTACCCAAATTAATAATTAATTAATTAAGAAAAGTTCTTTTTAGTCATTAATCAGTTTATTTAGTCTTAACACAAGTCAAACAAACGGTTACGAAAAACACATAGAGTATGCACAACAAATAATGCACAATTAGTCAAGTAGGCAAAATATGATGCAATGAGTTCTCAACCTAACTATGGCTCTAGTTCTTTAAAGTTCGGGATATGGGTTGGTCAAAGAGGGTCCATGGTTAATTGTCCAGATGCACCGTGCGGAAGCCTTACCTTTTGAAGGGTTGGTGCGAGTGGATGGGACACCGTGAGTTAAAAACTCGCTTCCATGGTTTGGTGAATTCATCATTCTCGGATGTACCCTTTGTTGCATAGAGCCTTCAATCAGGTAGATGGAGCATGAATTCCCAGAGGGGTTATGTCCATATGTAGAACACATATGGATTTCAGAAAAGTGAGAAAAACTCAATCAGGAAGTAGAATCGAGCAAACAGTGCTAAAAATGGTCAAAATTAGAACACAAATTTCTGGCTCGGTTTTGGAAGAACTTGGCGCTAGCAAACAGAGGCCGGCGCCGCGATTTGGCTCTGTCGCCTGGCGCCAGAGTCAAATCCTCAGCGCTAGACTCTGTTTTCTGACACTAGTTCCTATATGCCTCAGCAGCTTTCTGTGCTCGATAAAATTTTCCAGTTTCGCGCAGCATTATTTCGATCCTAGTTGTGAAAGATATTCTCAAATTTCCTACGTGTAAAAATCCTATGTTTTTAACTCATTACAGATGGTCTTTCCATTTAGATCTTTTTTATGAATATGACAATAATGTTAATCAAAATTACGCACATGAAATATTTAGAACTTTTCGAGTCTCATCCACTCATTCTAAATCATTGCCGAAATAAATTTTAGGAGTCAAAATTACCCAGTGGAGTCGCAAAAAAACTGTAGGGAATATTTCAAGCATTACCCCAAACTTAAACCTCACTGTGATCATACACTAAAGTACGGTGACGTCCAAAGGGAAGGAAGCTAGAGCAAAAGAGTCGCCAACAAGTTTTTTAGGAACTTGTAAACCGTTCACAGGGTGAAGGTTACACCCCTTAACGATTCAGGAGATCGTCAACTCCAATACATCTGGAACCATGACTGGTAGTTCGGGGATGAAGGTAAAAATCCAACCTAAAAAAGATTAAACCTGCCCTAATAATAGGCCTCTACTTTATTCTTATCGTATTCATGTGCGCTTTCTGACTAACATGCAATCAATAGGTTAACCCTAAACCTGTTTATCTATGTTGGTTGAATATTAATGCACAAATAAATCTATTATTGGAGATCACTTGAATTATAATCATATTAACACTAAACAAGATTATTAATTAACTTATTAAGCGTGATTACAAGTACAAAATCCCTTTAAACATGCATAAAAGGTGTGATCAAGCAATAACAATAAATATAATCAAGCAACATAATAATCATCATCATAAATAATAATAATAATAATAATAATAATAATAATAATAATAATAATAATAATAATAATAATAATAATAATAATAATAATAATAATAATAATAATAATAATAATAATAATAATAATAATAATAATAATAATAATAATCATAATCATGTTAAAGCATAATAATAGCAAGATCCTAGGCATGATATTAACAAGATAAATAACAAACCCTAGCATGTCACTAAGAAATAAAGATAAAGGCTTTAACCTTAACATGATACTTATTTGAAAGAAAATAGGAAGCATCGCAGGAATCACAATAAGCATATTTGATATTATAACTTTACCCTAAACATGATGCTAGGAAGACCAAAACACCCTAACATGACACTAGGAATCAAAATAACAATCTAAGCATGATTTCTAAATCATAATATCAATAAAACCGTTAAAGCACTTTCTTGGATGCCTCGTACCTCTTTCTAATTAATAACAAAATACACGCATTAGTAACTTTAGGGAAAATAATAAAACCAAAACAATTAAATCAAATAATTGAAAGAAAGATTTGGGACCAAACCCTCAGAAATTAAAACCTTTCACGTCTAGGGCGAAGGCAACTTCGAACTTGGCTAGGTGTTTCTAGATCTTGTGAATGCGGAATTTTGTATGCAAAAACTAGCTTAGAAAAGAGAGAGAGAGAATTGAGAATTAAAGAAAATTAGTTGTTATTGATAGTTTTTTATGAGAAGAATTGTTGAAGATTCAAAACAGAATTTTAGGAGACTTTTTTTAGAGAAAATCAGTCGGATGTAAAAAACGAATCAGGGTTTCGAAGAGAATAAAACGAATTAGCGCCAGACGCCAGACATTAGCGCCAGACGCTAAGGCTTAGCATCAGACGCCAAGGTTAGCGCCAAGCGCTAATTTTGTCGTCTGGCGCTAGAAAACAATTTCCACGCGTTTTCTTAATTTTGATAAAATTTAGCCGTACGAAGGGCAAAATCGTATTTTCCTTAAAAACACTTCTTTTATTCTGATTAAAACTCTAAAAAGTCAACTAAAGTCAATTTATCAATGCTAATTAAATTAGGAATGAAAAGAATCTTCTAGAAGAATCTAGAAGACTATAATCAATTCTAATTGCATTAGGAATGACAAATCAGTATTAGGCTCTCCTCTAGATCATTGGGCCGCATATAAATATCAAACCGGGCCCAGTTTAGTAATTTGGCCATAACTCCCTCATTATTCATCGGAATTGGGCTTATAATACATCGTTGGAAAGCTCTTTTCGAACCCGAACCAACTACACTATTATTGGACCCTTGCCATGGACCAAACCGAACTGGATTGGCTGTTTTCTTAAAATAGGTTTTCAAAAACAAAAAGAAAGAAAAGAAATAAAAACTATCCGCAACACTAGGCCTTCCACACTTTCACTTCATTCGATTATGATTCGACGTGAAAGGTACTTATCACTGGGTTTGGTTTTGGGGAGACACAAATGGGTGTCTATAGTTATTTAAGGCGGATACCTTGTTAAAATAGGGTTGCAACTGGAAAATTGGTAATGGTCGGTCTGCTCTTGCCGGGTCGGCTAATTGGGTCAATGGACGCATTCCTGAGTTCAAACCTGGAATTTCAGAGACCAATTCTGCAGCTCATTCCGTCAATTTTTTCATCCACCCTCAGTCAATGGGGTGGGATATTACTAAAGTTCACGATTGGTTTGTACCGGAGGATGCCTTGACAATCCTTGCTTTGGAGGCCCCTAATACGACTCAGAAAGACTTTCGTTATTGGGCGGGTACCCTGTCGGGAAGGTATTCAGTGAAAACTGGCTATGCACTTATGCTTCAACAACAACTTTCTCTTGCTTCCACATTGTCTTCTTCAGATTCTTTCTGGAAAGTTCTTTGGTCTCTCCAATTACAACCTAGATGGAAATTGTTCCTATAGAAATTGTTGCCTCAAGCTTTAGCAGTTAAGGTGGAACTCCAGCACAGAGGAGTTCAAGTTCAAGATGTGTCTTGTGATCTCAGTCAGTCGGAATCAGAGGATTCACAGCATCTCTTCCGAATATGCTTTAATGCACGCTCAGTTTGGCGGGGTGGATGCCTTGGTATGTGCTCAGAATTTAATGGAGACATTTCTCTCTCATATTGGATACAAGATTATATCCGACTTTTTATTAGTGATGATGGCCCTTCTAGTGCTCGCTTAGCTTAGGTACCTTCGTCGGTACTCTTTGGAGTTTGTGGTTATGCCGGAATACCAGGATCTTTAGGGATCCTTCTGCTTCCAGGCCCTTTGATTCTTAGTTTGCGGCGATCATAGATGCTCATTCAGTCTTTGTATCCTCGCCTGATGTCGCTTCTTCCCCTAATGTTGTGGGAGGTGACGCAGTAGCCTCAATTCTGCCTGGTTTTTATATAGCTCAGCTTGGTCGGAATACCTATGGGGGTTCGTTAGTTTCCCTACAAATTGATGGCGCTTGGTTCCATGACTCTTAACGTGCGGGGATGGGTTGGTGCTTGGACAATGATGACCCGTTGGATGATCGAATCGCTGATGGAAGTAACTTCGGGGTTTGTACCTCACCTTTGCACGCGGAGGCGTTGGCTTGCTTGTACGGGCTACAATGGGCTTTCGATCGACGACTTCATTCTATCACGGTCTTTACTGATTCATATAATCGTGTTACCCTTCTCTTGGGGGATGGGCGAGGTGACGTGGCTTACCTTTGGCTCAACCTTTATTGTTGTATACACAAGGCGGATCGTCAGATTGTTCATCGAGCTCATCAAATTGTAGGGAAAGCGGCGGTTAATTTTATTCGCTTTACTATTAGTATGTAATCTGTATGCATCCTTTGGTTAAAAAAAAAAAAAAAAAAAAAAAAAAAAAAAAAAAAAAAACTGGGAGCATTTTGTCTGTGAATGAACAGCGGCAAAAATAACCGTTGGAAATGTGAACGTGTAATACGACTGATCCCCACCTGTCATCCTCAACCTATCTTTGGATTCTCAACAACAGTATCACAATCACACCCCCCATTCTCTCATTCTTTACTCTTACTTGTTTCTTCCTTTCTCTCTTTCCCACATTTTCTGCCATCTGCCCATTTATACACTATCTTACCTCATTCCACTCTCTCTCCTTTGTATTAGCAATAAGTACATTATCAATCTTTCAATCTCTCTCACAAATTTTACCAATTTTTATTATCAATTTCTCTAATGATCTCATAATTATTTCCAATGTCAAGTCATTACCACCTCAACTTCATTTCCATCACATTCACCATTATTGTGCTATTAATCTATGTTTCCGCCGGTGTGGCTACCACTAACGGTGGCGACACTACGGAGTTTGACTTCGGAACGTTGACACTTACGAGCTTAAAACTCCTCGGCGACGCTCATTTAAACAATGGGAGCGTTCGTCTCACCCGTGACCTCCCCGTCCCAAACTCCGGTGCCGGGAGGGTGTTTTATTCCCGTCCGGTGAAGTTCCGGCAGGCCGGAACTAATTTTCCGGTGAGTTTTACAACCTTCTTTTCTTTCGCCATTTCAAACCTTAACCCTAGCTCCATTGGTGGTGGACTCGCCTTCATTATATCCCCGGACAACGACTCGAACGGAGCGGCCGGGGGCTTTCTTGGGCTCAGCCAGGGTTCGAACCCGGGGTTCGTTGCGGTTGAGTTTGATACATTAATGGATGTTGAATTTAAGGACATTAATAGTAATCATGTGGGTTTGGATCTTGGTTCAATGGTTTCATCTCATGTAAGTGATTTAGATACAATTAATGTGGATTTAAAGAGTGGTGATCTAATTAATACTTGGATCGACTATTCTGGATTAACTCAGATTCTTAGCATTTCGATTTCATACTCAAATGTTAAACCCAAATTACCACTCCTTTCGTTTAGCTTTGATTTGGATAATTTTGTAAATGATGAGATGTTTGTGGGTTTCACTGGGTCAACTCAGGGGAGCACTGAGACTCACAGTATTGACTGGTGGAGTTTCACCTCCTCTTTCGAGTCGTCATCGACGCCATCGGAGCCTCAGCCATCTCCTCCTTTCACTGCTCTGCAGCCGCCGAGTGGGACCACAACTGTGGCTGTACACGCTCCCCCTCCGGCTATTCCGCCATCGCATTCAAAATCGATTGTGTCAACAAATAAAAACTCTTGTGGCAACCAGCTCTGTAAGCGTAACCCGGCTGCGGTTGCTGGGGTTGTGACAGCAAGTGCTTTTATGTTAGCTTTGTTTGGGGGGATATTATTCTGGTTTTTCTCAAAGAAATCGAAGGTGAAATTACCTAGGAATTCAGCATCCTGTTCTTTAGCAACGGATGTCATTAAAATGCCTAAGGAATTCAGCTACAAGGAGCTTAAAATCGCCACTAAAGGGTTCGATTCAAGTCGGGTTATCGGACATGGCGCCTTTGGGACTGTGTATAAAGGGATATTGCCGGAAACAGGACATGTCGTTGCAGTTAAACGATGTAGTAATAACAATGGAGGGCAAGGGAAGAACGAGTTCTTATCAGAATTGTCAATAATTGGATCACTTAGGCACAGGAATTTAGTTAGACTTCAAGGTTGGTGTCATGAGAAGGAAGAAATATTGTTAGTGTATGATTTAATGCCTAATGGGAGCTTAGATAAGGCATTGTTTGAGTCAAGAATGGTATTATCTTGGCCATATAGAAGGAAAATTTTACTTGGGGTGGCCTCAGCTTTGGCCTATTTACATCAAGAATGTGAGAATTTGGTTGTACATAGGGATGTCAAAACGAGTAATATAATGTTAGATGAAGCTTTCAATGCGAAATTGAGTGATTTTGGGTTAGCTAGGCAGATGGAGCATGATAAGTCCCCGGATGCAACCGTGGCAGCGGGGACAATGGGGGTATTTAGCCCCGGAGTATCTTCTAACAGGGCGAGCCACGGATAAAACTGATGTGTTTAGCTACGGGGCGGTGACTCTTGAGGTGGCGAGTGGCCGGAGACCGATAGAGAAGGAAAAGAATGGGACTAAAGGGCATGGGAATTTGGTGGAATGGGTATGGGGATTGCATACAGAAGGGAGGTTGTTAGAGGCAGTTGATGAAAGGTTGAATGGAGAATTTGATGAACGAGAAATGAGGAGAGTTTTGCTTGTTGGGTTAGCATGTTCTCACCCTGATCCATTGGAACGGCCAACAATGAGAAGTGTGGTACAAATGTTGGTTGGTGAGGCAGAGGTGCCAATTGTCCCTAGAACTAAACCTTCTATGAGTTTTAGTACATCTCAGCTTCTTTTGAACTTGCAAGATAGTGTTTCTGATTGCAATGCTATGCTTACTATCTCCACTTCATCGTCTTCTTCGGAGCGCAACTTGTTCCTACCGGGTGGTGGAACCGCTGAAGGTGGTATTGGTGGTGATGAGCTAGTCTAAAAGATAAAATATTTAATATGTTTACACACCGACGTATTTGTTACATGCGCTGGAAGTCCTGCAACAACGAACCCACCCCTCTAAGATATAGTTTGGGTACCCTATCCAATATTCATATGGGTGAGAATTTTGCCATTGTTGTATAATTATTATAGGGTTTTAGTTTTAATTTGATGACGCTTAGTGACATTGTTTCATCTAATTAATTATAAGTGTATACACAAATAAAGTGTCTCCTAAGGTCAAAATTAATCTTTTTTCCCACAAAAGAAAGGGAAAAAGTATTGTAATACTAATATGCACAAAGTTTCGGACTTTTTTCATTGGGGTACAAAGGGACCCTTAGTTTTGTTGTAATAGATTAACTCATTATTGTAATAATGTAACCAATATTGGCAATGGCCAATGGGTAACAAAGTAGTATTGATGATTAGTCAAATTATCAGTTGCAATTGGAGAAAATTTGTAGAGAAAAATAGTGGGGTCCAACCGTCTAAAGGCGGTTGCTTTCACGTTATCTTTATTACAAAAAAGGGCAAACATTTGGGGTCTAGAAGTTGAGTAGAAGTTTAGCAAAGTTGAGTGACAAAAAGGTGGGCGTATATATTTACTACGTATATTCGCTTTCTTTCAAAGGAGCTTTTCTTTATAATTTTTTTTTTTATCATTAATAATTAGGGATTTTTATCAATGGATTGTCCTTTTTTCACGGGTCTTTCATGGTTTCTTAACGGCTATCTTTTCTTCGGTTATTAGTACCTTTATTTTTCTTTTTAATTGCTAGATCTATCAATTCGAGTAAAAGGGTCGGGTAAGAGCAGGTTGGATCAATTTAGGTTAATGACGTAATCTATGCGGGTCGGGTTCAGGTTGGGTCATGTTTGAGTCGAGTCACGTCGGGTCATACATCTTATCGGGTCGGGTTAAGGTCGGATTAATAACAAGTTGGGTTAAATTCGGGTCGAGTGAACAATAGGTCGGGTTTAATTCGGGTGTTCACGGGTTAGGGTAATTCTTGGGTTCAAGTCGGATTTGATTCAAGTCAATAATTTGCGGGTTAGAATCATATCGGGTCATTCTTGGGTTTGAGTCGGGTTCGGTTTAAGTAAATAATTTGCGGGTTATAATCAGGTCGGGTCACTACCAAGTCGGGTCATTCTAGGGTTCAAGTCGGGTTCGGTTCAAGTCAATAATTTGCGGGTTATAATCAGCTTGGGTCATTTGCAAGTCGGATCATTCTCAAGTTCAATTTGGGTTATATTCAAGTCAATAATTTGTGGGTTACAATTAGGTCGGGCCATATTCAGGTTCAACTTACTATTAATAGATAATTATCATTTTCATCAAGCTAATTATTTCCTTTGACTCTTAACTATAATATATATGTCAACATACTAGGGAACTATAACTTATAATTTAGGAAGATAATTATCTCCTTGGACCATACAACAAATATATACGGAAACTATATTTAACTCTTAAATTTGGGGATGATGCTCCTTTCTTTTGCTGGCCTGGACCGACTTGGTCTCCCTCAAAATGCTTTGATCAATAATAATAAGGTGGTCTAAATTGAATTTAAGGTGATTTGAAATCGGGTCAAGAACAATTTAGGTTGAATTTAAGTCGGGTCAATAATAAGTCGTGTTCATTTCGGGTCAGGTTAGTAACATATCGGGTTGAATTTTTGGGTCGGGTTAGTAATAGGTCGGATAAAATTTGGGTCGGGTCAACAACAAGTTAGGTTGAATTTGGGTCGAGTCAATAACAAGCCGGGTTGAATTTCGAGTCGGGTTTGTAACAGGTCGGGTTGGATTTCGAGTCGGGTTAGTAACAGGTCGGGTTAGGAACGGGTCGAGTTAAATCCAGGTCGTGTTAGTAACAAGTTGGGTTAAATTCGGGTTTTCATGGGTTAAAACGGGTTTGGGTCAATTTCAGTTCAAGTCGAGTTCGGTTCAGGTCAATAATTTACGGGTTACATTTGGGTCGGGTCATCTCCAAGTTGGTTCATGTTCGGGTTTGGGTCTCACACACTCATGTCAACTCGGGTCTAGGGTTGGTTTCAGGTCAGGTTTGGGTCACCATTTTTTCGGGTTCAGATGTGTCGGGTTATAATCGGGTTTGGGCCAGTATTTTGGGTCGGGTTAGCTTTTGACAGCTCTAGTAATTGCAATAAAAGATTTTTTTTTTAATATTTCACAAATATTATACCACCTCCGTTACATATTAGTTGCAACTTTGGAATAATTTATCTTTGACAAATAATACCCAAAGTTGCAGCTAATATGTAACGGAGGTAGTATAATATTTGTTTTGAAAAAGTTAACAATTTTAATTCAGAAAAATTTATCCAAAAAAACCTTTTAAAAGCACCATTTTGCAAAAAAAAAAAAAAAAAAAAAAAAAAAAAAAAAAAGAGAAAAAAAAAACCTTCTAAAAGCTTTTTTGTTAAAAAAAAAACCACCACGTTCATTATTTGCGAGAAGAAACCCAATTTCTTAATTACCCTCTAATTAACTTAATTAGACTCTAATTTCCTCTCATTTCTTCTAATTAACCTCTAACCCACTCAATTACTTAATAATTAGATTACTTTAAAAAAAAACCACCACCCCAACCACCAACCAACCACCCCTTCCCCTTCTTCCTCTCTTTCCCCCTCCCTTGGAAGCAACCCCCTCACCCACCGAACCGCCGCCTGAATCCCAGCACCTCTGGAAACCTACCTCCATCGCCGGTTGACCCTCCCTTTCCCCCTAAATCCCGTTGGCGACCACCTCCCCCTTCGAATTTTTTGCTCTTATTTACTCAAACATGCTCAAATCAAGTTCAAATTAATTTCAATTTGATTCTAAATCACCCTACCATCACATACATATATAATCAAACCCAAAACAAGCATCAATTTCAAGAAAGATGCACAAAATTAAAAACCCTAGAAAAACCCCCCAAATCAATTTTCTAGGGTTTTCAAAATCAAGGAGGTGATTGCTGGACGGTGATTAGGGAGAAAAGAAGGGTTGTCTGGCGGTAGAGGAGATCGCTGAAGATGGGGGATTTGAATAGCGGGTTTGGTGGGGGAGGGGGGTTGATGCCATGGGAGGAAGAAGGAGGAAGGAGGAGGAAAGGGAGGAGAAGGGGAGGGGGTGGTGGTTTACATATATATATATATATATTAGTTAAATTTAATTATTTAATAATTTGGTGAGTTAGAGGTTAATTAGAAGAAATTAGAGTCTAATTAAGTTAATTAGAGGGTAATTAGGGAAATAGGTTTCCTCTCGCAAAAAAAAAAAAAAAAAAAAAAAAATTGAACGTGGTGGTTTTTTTTAAACCAAAAAGCTTTTAAAAGATTTTTTTCCTCAAAATGGTGCTTTTTAAAGGTTTTTTTTTGACAAATTTTCCTTTAATTATCAAAACAATTTGAATTTGCAAAACAATTTTGTGAGACAAAATAGATAGAGGCAAAATTGCCAGAACACCTTGACTATTGTTTGTGTGCCCAAGCAACTTTTTTATTTTTTGACAAGAGCAACTAAAATAAAATTACACTGAGAAAGAAACTAAATTTCTTCGACAACTACATGCTATGAATTGCGCTTGGGAGATTTGATCCCTCCCAACTTTCCATAAAGTGCACATGTCAAAAGAACATCCCACTTTGAGAAGTTCTTATAAAGAACATAAGAGTCTGACTTCCTTTCTATTAGGAGACCTCAACATTTGGACAATAGAAAACGAATCTGTATAAATTGTAATGCATTGGTAGGCTTTTGTCTTTGCCCAATTGATGGCTTTTAAGCAAGCCATCAGTTCCGCATGCAAGGCCGACATAGCCATGCCATACTCCCCTCCTGCATCCAAAAAATTGACCGCATCAAGAGAATAAGCCCATCCAAAACCAGCATGTCCCGTGGTTTTGTCCCATGACCCGTCCACCATAAGTACCACTGCATTGTCTCCTTGCATTGGTGTTGTAGGGAGGTCCCCTTTCCTACCAATGTTCACCCTACAGTAACCTGGCGGTTGATCCCCATTACTAACTAAATGTCGAGAGTTCTCCTTAGGACGACTATCTGGTTTAAGAAAGGATTCAAGACTATTCATAGTTTGACTCAAGCGTCTGATCAAGTAGTCTGCCAGATACCCCCTTTCATTTCGAAAAACTCGATCATTTCTGGTGACAGGGTAAAGTCGTATCCCCAAATCAAAAGTAATTCCTAAATCCTCTAACTAATGTAGATAGGGAAGTAGGGTCGAATCCACAGGGAAACGAGTCTTTCTATTCCTAATTAACTAATATAATCTAGATTATGAAGTAACCAATTTATTATAATCAAAAGGAACTAAACTACAAAGATTAAGAATAAGGAGAAAACAATGAATAAAAGGATCTAGGGCATAGGTTCACCAATAAAAAATATTCCAGGGTAGAATATAATAATCATTCATCAATGCATACATTAATCAGATTATAAAGGGCTTTCGCTACGTATTACAATCACACAATTAATTTACCGGTATTAAATCTCATATTTCGAATCTCGACTTAACCATTTATAAATTAATCTGCCTATTGAAACTAGATCTAAACATTAATTCTCATCTGTCGAATCTCGAATCAATATTGTTAAACTCATGCATAAAATATCTGCGCAAATCTAGTCACAGAGCATTAAATCAATCAATAGGAAATTAATCTAGCATTGACAATTAACAACAATAAATTACCCTTTCATATTATTTATGGATCCCCACATACCCTAGAAATAAAACTACTCACACATAATTAAATCTAAACAAATCAAAGTAATAAAACAAGACATGATTAAAAGAATAAAATAAATAACTAATATCAAGAGAAGAGAAATCGTTACCAAATAAATCTGGAATTAAGAATAGAGTTAAGAACAAAGTATATGAGAGAGAAACTAATCTAAAAGCTAAGTAGAGAGAGAAAATATAAGAAAATAATTAAGAGAGAGTAAAAGAAGGTAAAGAAAAGTTCAGAAGTGCTAAACTCGTTTTACGGAGAAGTATTTATACTCCGTAAGAATCCTAAACTAAAACAAACGTAAACGTCAAAATTAACTCCTAACAATAACATGCGCCCGATCGGGCGCGCCTTTTTCCATCAGGTACGTTTCTCGCGCCCGGCCGGGCGCGTCTTCAGGCGCCAGCCTTCGCTTCCCTCGCCCGGCCGGGCGCGCCTCCGGGCGCCAGCCTCTTTGGCCGGGCGGCTCTCTTAGGCCACTAATTGGACTACGATTGGGCTCCAATTCTTCGGGCCAATCTGGGTTTCCTCTTCAGGTCTTGAATACTTGGTTCAAATGCCCCGGTATCACCTATACCGAGCCCTTAATCACCGGTTCGATGGCTCTAACCGACCCTGGGCTATAAAAACTAGTAGTGCTTCTCCAATGCTCGTGATTGCTCCATAATATCTCGGGAAAATGCTCTAAAAGTGCAAATCCCTGCAAAAGTCAACCAAATCTACGAAAACATTAGAAAACACCAATTAGTAATAAAAGTGGCTCTAAAGAGCCAAAAACACTACTAATTATGACCAAGGGACGGGGGTAAAATACTATATAAAATAGACACATCATTTGGTTAGCCATAGACTCCAAAAAACTCCCACAAAGACTTTCAGGCATTCACTTCGTTTCCTATCCTTGCTATTAAAAAGCAGGATATAATGTTAAATCCAGTGTCTCAAAGAAGTAGATTCATTAGTTTCAGAGCGAATATGCAAAGAACTATTATTCCATGCATACCTCGCAAAAGAGCAGAACCTAAAAAGGTGTTGCAAGTCTTCATCCATCATTCCAAACGAATCACAGGCCCCTTCAATATCCACCCCCTTCCTTATCAAGTTTGACCTAAAAACCAATCCATTCATAACCAACTTCCATAAAAAAGCTCCACTTAGGGGGAATATTTAAACTCCAAAAGAGCTTAAAGAATTTGTAATCTTGATCTGCAACCTGTTCCAAAGAAGAGCTACTCATTAAAAAAGCATACCCTGTCTTAATAGAATAGTTTCCAGAAGGGTGAAAGTTCCAGTATAGGATATCCTCTTCATTTTCCACTGGCACTTCCATTTCTAGGATTCTTCTAGCCGTTTCCCACTCAATTTTATTAGTAGTTGAATCACAACACACATCCCCCCTCCCACACTATTGATTGAATTACTTTGACAGCATAAATTCAACCTACCACCAATATACAATGTCCAAAAAAATTAAAAATTAATAGCTAATAAATGAATATATAAGATCCAATCTTAATATAAATGGAATCAACTTGATCATTCTTTTAGACTATTTTGGTCAGACAGCTATGAGTTGACCAATTTGGTCGTCCAATCTTTGTCGTCTGCATATGCTGTTAGAGCAGACGATAGAATGCCCTCTGCGACGATAAATATAATCAAGCAACATAATAATCATTATAATAATAATCATAATCATCATCATAATTGAAATAATCATGATCAAAATAATAATAATTATAATCATAAACCATATCAATAATCATGTTAAAAGCATAATATTAGTACTACATATAATCATTATATAAATTGCGGCAAATATAATACTCGTAGTAGAGTACAACTAGTGATAGAGGATAAAACCTATACGAGTCTCAACTATTAACTTAAATTTTGGTTAATTATATATTAGTTTTATATATTGAGCAGATTATCTGATCAATATTATAGGGGTTACTTGGTCAGTATTATAGGAGTTGCTTCATTTTTTTTTTATAAGCAGCCACATGGTATGGCCTGACATACCCAAAAACGAGTTGTATCAAACGAATTCTTAAATGTAACGCCAAGCTAGAGAGTGCCTCTTTGATTGTACCAAGTCTTCCCTCCCACATTAAGGGAAGAGACACACCTTCTAACTCTACTCCTCCTTCTACTTCAAGTAATATGCCAAGTAATATAAAAAAAATTTAATAGAAATGAATCTACCAAGTATGGTTTCAAATAAAAAGAAAAAAAAAAAAAGACCACATAAGTATATTTTTCTTTAAATTTTTCTTTTATTTCTTTTATTTTTTTTGACACGATTTAGTGTGCAAGAGTGTCTTTAATGAGTATTTTTTTGTCACTTAGAGACATTTCTGATAATTGAAGGGTGATTAATGGCTTGCGTTGCAATTCAATAGTCTACATAGCTGCTAGTCAATGTAGGGGTGATGACTGATGAGTGCACCCAATCTATTGTTCAAGATATTGAGACCGATTTCTACATTAATAGAATTTAACAAGAAAGATTTATATATTAAACTAGGGCAGCTAACGCGGGCGATGCGCGCAGAGCGGTTTGCCCTTTCTTAATGTTTATATTGGATTGTGTTTAAACACTACACGATAAATAGTTTGATAAATTAATGGAATGTGTGTACATTGGGTTGTGTTTAAACTTTTCATTTTTCATGCACGGCTTTTTCAGTTGTTTACAACTTTTTTTTTTAGGAAACATCTATGCAATTATTCAACAATGCAATATCGTAATATAGGTGAACTTTAAATTTACCTATAATATATTTACCTATAATATAAATAAATAATATAAAAGTGCATAAATATAAGGAGAGGAAAAGCTCAACACTCATTATTACATTTGTACACGTGGAAGGACATAAATGTAAGCAATTATATATGGGGGTAAGAACGTAAACAAACATTTTGAAGGGCATATACGTCCGTGCACTATTCATAAGCGTAATCTCCTACTTTTTATAAGGTAAGGATTACACAAAGTTCCATATATGACCGGCCACACCGTGCGCCCAACCACAATATTTCAAAAAAAAAAATCATTTTCTTCTCTTTTCTCCCTCATCTTTCTCTCTCCTCTTTTCTTCTTCTAAGTTGGGTTACTTCTTTCTCTCTCTTTTCTCTCTCCTATTTTTTTTTTCCAAAATTTGAATTTTTTGATGAACGGATAATCGTTGATGAGAAGTTGAAATGTCGGAGCTCCTCGTTATTATCGTCGGAAAACAATTTAAAGGTTTTTAAGGCCAAACTCGGCCATAAAAACTCTAGATCTAGAGTTTTAATGGTCAAATTTGACCTTTTTAGCCATTGAAGTGAAATTCGAAGCCATGGTTAATTATAAAGATATTTGTTCAATTTCATAATTTTTACCGATTTGGTTTTGGGTTCGGTTGGATCTATGTTTGTTTGGTGGCATGGCGTATTAGGGGTGGGGCTAGTGGCGTATTGAGGGTGGTCACGGTGGTGGTGGGTCAAGGGTTACTAGGTCGGGGGTTACTTAAGGGGTTAATTGATGGGTAGGTCGGGGGTTACTTAGGGGATTACTAGATGGGTTAATTAAATGGGGTTACTTAAGTGGGGTGAGAGGTTACTTGGAAGGTTACTTAAGTGGGGTTTGAGGGGTTACTTAAGTGGGGTTACTGAGTACGTGACACCTTGTCGCACCGTGCGGCTTGCCTCACCAAAAATGCGCTTATTAAATCAGGGTTAATTTTTTAAAAATATATGTGAAAAAAATTGTAAAAAATAAGTTATTAGTGGTGCATGTCATTCCAATAATTTCAAACATGATCAAATAATCTATCTAATATGTAATTGAGAGTAAAAATATAAATGAACCTACATTAAAACTTTTAAAGTAATTTAGAGTTTGTCTTTAGCTTTTGGTTGCATCAAATTATTTTCACGTCATTCGTTTTCCCACAATGAAGCAAGAATCATGGTATCCATACCAATGCTGCCATAGGCCATGGCATTGGAAAGATGATTCTTATAATCTTATATAGCATACCTATTTATACTTGCCCACATGCTTTCCTTGTACAATCATGAATATGATTCTCCAATTGTAATTCACTAATTCTACGTCATTTACTAGTGTTGGAAATAGTAATGCAATCAGATCCGTGGTTGATCACTATTGTGACCCTCACTCATGCCCGGTATGGCGTGCTGCATCCAGCGAGCGGCTTAAATTGATGTTCGTTGGTGTACTCACGCCCAGTCAGCCGGGCTTTGCTTACTCACGCCCAGTCGGCCGCGCTTGCCTGACCGGGCGAATTGGCTTCAGGAATTAGGTGCGTTCTCGCGCCCGGTAAGTCAGTTCGTTGCCCGACCGGGCCCACCTTCTTTGCTGGGTCGGTTTGTTTACTTTGTTTCCAAGTTTGGAACATATATAAATATGAGTCTCTTCTTATTTTGACTGATTATCTTTTAACCTTAAACACATAAACACAAACCTACCCTTTTGAGATGTGAACAATTCTTGAGCAATTTCAACCTTCGAATTCGGGTACACGATTGATGGAGGTTGTTATGTAAAACTTGGGTGGGAGGGGGTGTTCGTCCCCGGGATACCTGTACCGGTGGTGGCATATTTCCCTTTAAGTCAATGGGTTCCAAACCATAGCACAAAAGAAGGAGGACAAGTCTTTGATTCGAGTATGTCAATCGAATTTGTTCCAGGAAAGTTCTTAATTTGCTAATATTATTCATGAAATTAACAGGTAATTTTCCAACAACTAGGAAACCATAATATTTTATGTACGATACTTATTATCATTGTGAGTTAATAACTACTGTTAAACAGGCCAATACGCCACCAAACCACAATTTAATTATTAATTAGGTGATAAGTTGAAAAAAAAGGTGATGTAGTCTGAAATAATGTACAAGTAGTTCTATAATGGTTAATAAGCATATTATTAAATATATAATTAGTAATGACTAATGAAATAAGCCTACTACGGTAATCAATATTGTTATTGTAGGGAATATTTCAAGCGTTAATCCCCTAGCTTGAACCCCACTGTGATCATACGTTAAAGTACGGTGGCGTCCAAAGGTAAAGAAGATAGAGTAAAAGAGTCGCCAACAAGTTTTTTAGGAACTTGTAAACCATTCATGAGATGAAGGTTACACCCCTTAACGATCCAAGATATCGTCAACTCCAATTGATCTTGAACCATGACTGTCAGTTCGGGGATGAAGGTACAAATCCAACCTAAAAGAGATTGAACCTGCCCTAATAATAGGCCTCTACTTTATTCTGATCGTATTCATGTGCGCTTTCTGACTAACATGCAATCAATATGATTAACCCTAAACCTGTTTATCTATGTTGGTTGAATATTAATGCACAAATAAAACTATTATTGGCGATCACTTGAATTATAATCATATTAACCCTAACAAGATTATTAATTATCTTATTAAGCATGATTACAAGTACCAATTACCTTTAAACATGCATAAAAGGCGTGATCAAGCTATAACAATAAATATAAGCAAGCAATAATAACAATAACAATAATTATTGTAACAATTATAATCATAATAATAGTAATCATCATAAAATAATCATATTTATCATAATCATGTTAAAGCATAATAATAGCAAGATCCTAGGTATGATACTAACAAGATTGATAACAAACCCTAGCATGTCACTAAACATCAAAGATCAAATATATAACCCTAACATGATACTATCATGAATATTAGGAAAAACATAGGAAGCATCATACTTTTAATCATACTTGATATTAAATTTACCCTAAACATGATACTAGGAATTTATTGTTGTCACCCTAAACATCAAATTAAGGAAAACATCTTAACATGATACTAGGAATCATAATAACAATCTAAGCATGATTTCTATATAATAACATCAACAAAAACCATTAAAGTACTTACTTGGATGCCTCGTACCTCTTTCTAATAACAAAATAAACACGTTAGTAACTTCAAGGAAAATAATAAAAAACAATAAAATTAAATAATTGAAAGAGATATTTGGGACCAAACCCTCAGAAATTAAAACCTTTCACGTCTAGGGCGAAGGCAACTTCGAATTTGGCTAGGTGTTTCTAAATCTAATTAATGCGGAATTTTTATATGTGTGAAAAAGCTAGTTTAGAAAAGAGAGAGAGTAATCAAGAGAATCTTGATGAGAGTTGGTGAATGAAAACGGAGTTTTTAGAACGCTATTTATAAATAAAATCAACCAAAAAGATAAAAAAATAAAAATCAAAATAGAGTTCTGACGCGCAAAACCAGGATTAGCGCCAAACGCCGACGTTAGCGCCAGGCGCTAAGGCGCTAAGGCTAGCTCCAGACGCTACAGCTGGCGTTTGGCGCTGACTAATAAATTGACGCGTTTTCTTAAAATCAGATAGAAATTGCCGTACAGGAGGATAAAATCGTATTTTCCTCAAAAACGTTCTTTTATTCTGATTAAAACTCTAAAAGTCAACAAAAGTCAATTTATCAATGCTAATTGAATTAGGAATGAAAAGAACCTTCTAGAAGAATCTAGAAGACTAAAACCATTCCTAATTGCATTAGGAATGATAAATCCATATTAGGCCCTCCTCAAGATCATTGGGCCGCATATAAGGCTCAAACCGGGCCCAATTCAGTAATTTAGCCATAACTTCCTCAATATTCATCGGAATTGGGCTTATAATATATCGTTGGAAAGCTCTTTTCAAGCCCTATCCAACTACACTACTATTGGACCCATATCATGGACCAACCAAACTGGATGGACTGTTTTCTTAAAATAGGTTTTCAAAAACAGAGAGAAGAGAAATAGAAATTAAAACTTTCCGCAACACTAAACTTTCCACACTTTCACTTCATTCGATTATGATTCGACGTGAAAGGTACTCATCACTGGGTTTGGTTTTGGGGAGACACAAATGGGTGTCTACAGTTATCATAACTAATCTATACTTATATATTACAAAGCATTCTTAAAAACGTTTATTGTCATGCGTGTGAGTGCGTCATGATTCTTAGGTTTATTATTTCAATTCATTGAGGTATTTTATTTCTAGTTCTCATTTTAAATAATGTTTTATTCCTTAGATCTAGGTTTCATTATTAACTAGTGTGTGACCCGGGCTTTTGCCTCGGGTGATACTTTAAATAATTTCATTTTTATATTAGAAGCTTTAAAAGACTTATTAATTTATTTAACATGGGTAAATTAGAATACAATGACATAAATAATTTATTTTAGATTTTTTTTTTGTTTTATTCTACATTCTATTACAGGTATGTATTTATATATAAATTTGGATTAATAAAGCATGAATTAAATCTACTAAGATGGTAATGCATTTGGTTTCCATTCAATGAGGTTTGGGGTTTAAATATCTTTGTATGCATTATTAATTAAGATCATTGGATGATAATGTGGCAAGATGCTAAAGGCTGTTGAATGATGATGTGGCGCTATATATGTGTAAGAAAAAAACGCGTGGCTTATACAAAATTTTATGAATGCCTTTTACTATATAGTATAGATTTCATGCTTGAGTAGTTTTATTTCTAGGGTTTAATCCATGTTTATACAATGAATCTTGATTGATGTTATTGATATTATTTATTTTGATTTCTCTAATTGATTGTGTTTTATTGTTGATCTTGCAACCCGATCAATTGTTTGATTAATTATTGTTAATAAAAGTTTGAATCGAAAGATCTTACTTTTAGAGCCTTACCTACAATTAGCAATTCTGATTATGTTAGCGATAGAACTGCATATGTTGAATTGAGAGCATTAATACCCGACCGTAGGCTTAACAATTGCTCTATGTAATTGATTGATTGATTTGTTATCGATATTTGACAGATTTAGAACTATAAACATGGTGAACCATAACCCTTGGTCTTTTTTATTGATTTTATTCTTATTTCAATTTAGCCTATCTTTTTATCCCAATTTTGTGACTTGTTTAGTTTCACCAAATTCTTAGAGGTTAGATTAAGTAGTCATCTCTCATTGGATTCAACCCTACTTACCCTACTATATTGTTAGTTGGTTTTGTTCGGAATTTATTTTTGACAGGTCTACGACAACCTATCAAATTTTTGCGCCGTTGTTGGGCAGACGACTTATTATCATTTAGCTTCTTATTTGGTGAGACTAATTTGTACAGATTTTTTTTTCTTCCTTTTCTCTACTAATTCTTGTGTTTGCATGTTCCCCTGTACTTTTGTGGATTTATTTCAATGGCTATTTTTTATTTTCCATAATTTGAGAACGAGGTGTTTTGGAGATATTATCATAGGCTTGGTGACTTTGTTGGTCCTAATCATGGAATTGAAGAATGGGATATGTGCTTATTGATTTACGAGGGTCTAAATGAAGAAACTAGGTTTATAGTTAAGTCAATGTGTGGTGGAGAATCTTTCCATTGGGATATTATTGAGTGGTTAGATATCTAGAGATATATATGAGTGGGAAATAACATTGTATGCTAAACCAACTCTAGAAAATTTCTCTTCCTTCACTTCTGTGACCAATACTCCATCCCCTTGCTATTTTCCCCATTGCAATTCGTATGATCATGATGCCTCTTCTTGTTCCTACAATAACTCTTTCATGCATGTTCTGAATCCCTATCCTTAGTATGAAGTGCATTCTATTGTAAAATCTAGTGCCTTACCACGTGTAGGGAATATTTCAAACATTACCCCAAACTTGAACCCCGCTGTGATCATACACTAAAGTACGGTGGCGTCCAAAGTGAAGGAAGCTAGAGCAAAAGAGTCGCCAACAAGTTTTAGGAACTTGTAAACCATTCCCAGGGTGAAGGTTACACCCCTTAACGATCCAAGAGATCGTTAACTCCAATAGGTCTGGAACCAAGGCTGGCAGTTCGGGGATGAAGGTACAAATCCAATCTAAAAGAGAAAGAACCTGCCATAATAATAGGCCTCTACTTTATTCTTCTCGTATTCATGTGCACATTCTGACTAACATGCAATCAATAGGTTTATCCTAAACCTGTTTAATCTATATTGGTTGAATATTAATGCACAAATAAAACTATTATTGACGATCATTTGAATTATAATCATATTAAGCCTAAACAAGATTATTAATTATTTTATTAAGCGTGATTACAATGCAAGTACAAATTCCCTTTAAACATGCATAAAAGGTGAGATCAAGAAATAACAATAATAAATATAATCAAGCAACATAATAGTAATAAATTATAAAAATAATCAAAATTATTATTATTATCATGTTCATGTTAAAAATAAAGCATAATATTAATAGCAAGATTCTAGGCATGATATTAACAAGATTAATAACAAACCCTAGCATGTCACTAAACAATAAAAATTAAAGCTTTAGCCCTAACATGGTACTTATAATATGTTATTAAAAAAGAAAATAGGAAGCATCATAAAAATCATAATTGACATTAGGAACTTATTGTTGTCACCCTAAACATCATACTATGGAAAACATCCTAACATGATACTAGGAATGAAAATAGCAATCTAAACATGATTTCTATATCATAATATAGATTAAACAATTAAAGCATTTACTTGGATGCCTCGTATCTCTTTCTAATAACAAAATACACACGTTAGTAATTTCAAGGAAAATAATAAAATTAAAGAATTAAATTAAATAATTGAAATAGAGATGTGGGACCAAACCCTCAGAAATATCAAACCTTTCACGTCCAAGGGCGGGGCAAACTAAGCGGGGGCCTTGTGCAACATTTCAAAATTGGGCTCCTAACCAAAAAAAAAATACTTGAATGTAAAACCTTGTAGAATTATGCTCGTATATACTGGTACATATTTTTTTCAAAGTAATACTATCAATTTAATTTTAAAATCTACCTATTCTAAAAGTTTACTCTTAATTTTCTTCAAAAACTAAAATTTACTTTCTAATAATATCAAACCAAGCTCATTCATAGATCAGTATTTTTTTATTTTATTATTATTATTATATAAGTTCTAGCACTAATATTATTATAAAAGTAGTTGAGTACAGCTGGTGGCCTAGCACTAAAAATTAATTCTAAATTTTGGGAAAGGGCGTATCGAACTTCAGACCTTCATCTTGAGGGCCTCATGTTCAACCATTGAGCCACGGAGCAAATCACTTAACATTAGCCAAATAATAACATTATAAATTATTTTGGGGCCCCTTTTTTTACGGGAAAGGGGCCCTGTGCGGTCGCCCAACTTGCACTGTGCCTTTGCCGCCCCTGTTCACGTCTAGGGCGAAGGCAACTTCGAACTTGGCTAGGTGTGTCTAGATCTTGTGAATGCGAAATTTTATTTGAAAAAGGGTTGGTTTAGAAAGGAGAGAGAGTCAATAAATTCTTAATGAGAATTGATGATTTAAAAAGGGGAGATATCACCTCTATTTATAGGAAAAAAGAGAGTCGAAAAATAAAGAAAAGAATCCGAAATCTAATCAAAATGAAACTCGATGGACAGCAGTTTTTGCGGATTTTGTTTTTATCATATCTTTTTATCAAGAAGTCCAAATAAGGCAAAAAATATGTCATTAGAAATACCGTGAAGTCTACTTTCCAACCCAATTAGAATTAAATTAAAATATTTTGTAGATAAAAGGATATGGCTGAAATAGTAGGACAGTGTTAGTTTGGGATAGAGTTTTGTATTTCTTTCATATCTTTTTCGTTATAGCTCGGAATAAAAATTGTAATATATCATTGGAAAGATAATTTCAAAATCTATCCAACCATATAAAATTTGGATAAATATTATGAGGCACGAAATTAATATCTGACTGTCTTTGAACATTTTTAAATTCGAATAGAATTAGGATTAAAAAAAAGGAAAGTTTTTGTAAAAGGAAAGTTTTTATTTGACTCAAATTCTGTAATTTTATATTTTCAAAAAGGATAATTAAGATCTTTTAGAAACTTATATAAGCGTCTAATTAATCCTAATTAGTTTAGGAATAGGATTAGACCTTTGGACCCTCCACATGGTCATTGGGCCGTAGGTAAAATCGGTTTGGGCCCAGTTTAGTATTTTGGCCATAACTCCCTCATTATTCATCGGAATTGGGCTTACAATATATCGTTGGAAAAGTCTTTTTAAGCCCCATCCAACTACACCATTACTAGACACATATCATGGACCAAACTAAACTAGAATGCATGTTTATCAAAAATAGGGTAAGAAAAGAAATATTTTTAAAAACAGAGAGGAGATATTTTAATAAAAACATCCTCATCACTAGAATTTTCATACTTTTGCTTTGTTCGATAATCAATGACATAAAAAGTATTCATCACTGGGTTTGGTTTTGGGGAGACACATTTGGGTGTCTACAGAAGCCCCCACTTTGACTGAGTTTGGAGAAACGCAAGTTTTGAAAACAAAAGTCAAAGTATCAATAAGGACGGAGAATGATTCAGAACGTTTAGCAATCCTAAATCATTCTTGTAATGCCGATACTTGCAAACTAGCGTTAGTTAAGCAGATAAGAGAGTTAAGAAACGCGTATCTTGCACCGTCGAGCACACGTCTCTGAAGTAACCAATTTGTTGTTACATTCGTCGTTGTGACAACCTTCCATAAGCTAGGGAACGCCATCTTGCTGTTGCTGATGTTCACTCGTCTCTAAACAATAGAGTTTTTCGGATATGCCCATGCATCTCTTAACAAAAGAGATTTGAATGATATGCCCACGCGTCTCTGAACAAAGAGCTTCTTTTTTTGTTTGACGATCTTCCTCAAGCTAGGGGATACCTCCCGAAGACTGCTACGCCTGTAACTGCCTCCAATTTATGATGTGATAGTCTTCTGCAAGCCAGAGAATACTATCAAAGATTGCTTTGCATGAAAGGACCTTCAGTTGTTGCAATAATATTCCGAAGAAAATTACCGAAGATCAACGCCTAGTTGATCCTAGATGCTGCTTGAATTTTGCTGTTGATGCTTTGGGTGATGACAATCCTCTTTTCTTTGGGAATAGTTGCCAACACAACTCTTGTATGATGTATGACAATCCGATTTAGGGAAAGTTGTCAATGCTTCGTAACAATCCATCCTTGGAAATGTTGCTACGATGAATCGACAATCCGTATCTCGGAAAATTTTCCAAAATTCAATTTTGGGAAAAGTTGCCAATGCTTCGTAACAATCTGTCATAAGAACTTTGCTACAATTGACAATCCACATCTTGGAATATAACTCTTGAAAGAAATCCACCTTGAAAATTTGCCAACGCTATGCGACAATCCTTTTAGGAAAATATTGATAAAACTGACAATCCGCGTCTTGGAACATTTGCAAAAAAGAGTCGACCGACAATCCCCTTTGGGAAAATTTGCCACTTACTGAAATGAATGACAATCCACATTGAGGAACCTTTGCCAAAATTTATGATGAGTAGAGACCTACGACAATCCTTTGGGAAATTTTGCCATAGGGAACTGGGTGTATGACAATCAAATCTCGGAAAACTTGTCAGCGATGACAATCCAAACTTTGGAAAAATTTGCCAAACATAGAAGGAGCACGACAATCCACGCTTGGAAAATTTGCCAGAGATGACAATCCAATCTTGGAAAAATTGTCGTTGAAGAAGATGCGCGACAATCCATCTTTGGTAATGTTGTCAGTTGGATGACAATCCAATCTTGGAAAAATTGTCGTATAAGTGCTTGCTTTTGAACTGATGCCTTAGTGCTTGTAATGAGCCAATGCTTAGGTGCTTAAGCTAAGTGAGACGATCGTCATCAGGTCAATCACTTATTGCGATTGTAATCGAGCCGACTACTAATCATGTCAATTTGCTTATAGGGGCTAACTGGCGTACCAAGGAACCCGAAATTGCTGTAAGAGGTCCGCATAATCCAATATGGGGTCAGGTATCTTGTCGCTGCACCGACGCTCGATGGAAATCATCGTCGCCGCGCATTTTCCTTGTCGCCAGGCAACAGATGTTGTCGCCAGGCGATAGCCTTGTCGTCTGACGCTGGAGTCAAGTTTTCATTCGTGGCTTTTCCGCCAGGCGATAGCCTTGTCGTCTGACGCTGGAGTCAGGTTTTCATTTGCGGCTTTTAGAAAAAATCCGGGAATGTTCTTGCTCACTAGAATGTACCTGCATTTATATTTTGGATTATAAGACTTTGCTTATTTTTCTTTAGGGTTGACCTAAGACTTAGTGTTGCTTGACTCATTGACTTGACACGACTCAAGGTATGACGACTCACCTCATGTGACTCGCATGTTGACTCATGCAGAAAAACAAAAAATTTCCGTCATTTTTGTGGAGGGTACCGACTTTCTCCCGAAAAAGAAAGACGCGAAAAAAGAAAAAAGTGAAGTTTTTGAAGGTGCATATTGAATGAGCTTAATCCGTTAACGTTGTCTCTCACAATACAAGGATTGTAACATCTTAGACTATCCTAGTTGACTTGATAATGAAAGTATTTAGGTAACTTATGCACGGAGGCTAGTACTTCATACTTTGTGATGTAATGATGATTGATCTTGATATGACAAGGCATGCTTCAACGTTATGTTAAGATTTCATGACAAAGGGTTCCTAAGGGAAGTATATTTGGTCATGTATTTGTGATGTGTGTGATAGTGACACTAAAGTTATGCCAAAGGCTAAGTGTGTGGAAAAATATTATTTCAAGAAGAGTCAAATGATGGTGACTCTTTAGGCTAGGTAAGTTAATAATGTAAGGATCAAGCCCTCAAGTGTAGCTCTACATGAATAGTGGATGAGCATTGAGATCCCTTGATATGATCGATTATGAACGTAAATATGAATGCATTTTTATTACGGTCGCCCCTCGATGTGAGGTTGCCTACGTATCCGTTAGGAATCAGGCCGAACGTAGCTCTAGCCGAACCTCGCACAAGTGTGTATACCTCAAAAAGGTCTTTTTAAGGGTTGTAACGTGGTTAGGATAAAGGTTTGAAGAAGAAGGGGATAAAGGCTCAAGACCCTCGATAAGCCCCCAAGGTGTGTAACCTTGCTTTTTAATCTTTATATTTTTAAGCTGGAGGCTTCCTCACTTGAGAGATCTTTTTTTTATTTTTATTTTTTTTTTGCTTTTGCATTTTTTATTTATTTTGAACCTTTTTTGATAAGTGTGGGCAATCCCGATCATGCGGTTCTATCACTCACTTGGCATTCATGTTTCTCAGGCACGGTTTGAGCACTCGATAACAACGCAATCCGAGACGTGCTCTTTTCAAAGACATTTTCATATCAAAGATATTGGAACACTTGCCCTTTTGCACACTTTTATTATTATTATTTTTTTTTGCTATTTTAATCTTTTGATGTCACTCAAGCTTTTTATGAAATTGAAAATTACATAAGTTTCACACCATCCCATCCCAAGGTTATGTAGATATGGGTTGAAAAATGAAAGGTCTATCGTTAGACGAGGCTCAAAGTGGTTTATCAAAAAAGGATTTCATATTTGAAGGGTGAAAGGTGATATGATGTGGCTAAAAGGGGTGCCTCAAATCATTGGTATACCTTGTGCTTAGTTTGACATGGATTTTTTTTTTTTAATTTTTTTTTTTATTTTTTTATGCAATGCAATGATAATATGCAAGGAAATAAATGCTCATTTTATTAAAGGGGAACAAAGTAAAAGACTTATGAAATAAATCTAAGGAAGACAAAGGGTGCCTATGCTGGACTTAGGGATGGCAATGGATCTGGACCCGACCCGGATCCGTGGATCCAGATCCGTTTTTCACGGATCTGGGTCTTCAAATTTTGGACCCGACGGATCCGGGTCCTGCTAACAAAAATGAATCTGCATCTGGGTTTGGGCCCTAGACCCGGATCCAGATCCGTGGACCTGTTTTTTTATTTTTCCTATTAAAAAAAACTAAAATTATTTGTTTCTATTAAAAATGTTGATAATGTTAGTAATGATAAATATTAACCCTTTCAAGAGATGAATTTTGGATGCTCATATTATATACATCATCGTTGTTTTTTCAATAGCTCATATGTAGCATCGTTTTTTTTTTGTTTATAATTTTAATTCAAAATATGAGTGCATAAGTTGGTTAATTTGGGGTTGAACTTAATAACCATTAACCAATAATGTAAGTTAAATTTTTTGACCCGAACATTATATTTATTGGAAAAAATTAGGCAAAATATATTGGACCTGGATCCGGACCCAGATCTGTTGGACCCGAGCTGACAGATCCGGATCCGGGTCTTCATTTTCTAGACCAGACGGATCCGGGTCGGATCTGGATCCTATATACAAAAACGGATTTGGATCCGGATCCATCCGGACCTAGTCCAGATCCGACCCATTGCCTTCCCTAGCTGGACTAATGGGGGAAAGGTTTAAACAAAAGAAGAAGAAAGCATGAAATCTTGGTGAGAAGCTTGCCTTGTGTTTTGTCTCATCATTACATTTTTTTTTTTTTTTTACTTTTTTTTTTATTATTATCAATCACATGACTCGAACTTGATTCAACATGCATGTATGGGAAATGATCATGGAAGAATGAAGGGAATGATATGTGTGGAGAAATTATGTGGAGAGTGGGAAGATGATGTAGATGGAGAAATATGGAAGAATTAGGAATAGAATGGATCCCCAACTAAAAAGACGGAAAAAACCGACTCATGCATGAACCTAAGACATGGTCATGGTGACATATACACAAAGTGTGTGCTAAGACTAGTGAGTGTAGGTGACATGTTAAGACTCGTGTCATGACCATGTGGCTAGACTATGTGACTAGACTTACGCAAAGACTAAGTTAAGACTTCATGTATATGTATTAAACTGGACAGGGTGTGGTATTTTAGTCATAACGTTTGATCTATGACTCTGATTGGTATGAAATCAACGCTAAATTAAAGATAAAACTCAGGGCTATAGATCCACAGGTTGTACGACTCGTAGTTTTTCCTATAACTCCGGCTATGAACAAAACAAGTTGACGCTTGTGCAGTATATGGGAAAAAAATCCGGGTTGACTTAAAAAAACTATGACTCAAGTTAAGGCATATTTTTAGTTCAAATTAATTAATCAATCAATTAAGCAAAGCCCTTTAGTCATTGGTTAGTTTATTTAAACTTATTTACAAACACAAGTCAAACCAAATGGTAAGTTTAGTCACATAATAAGTATGCACAAGTAAGAGATGCACAAGTAGTCAAGTAGTCACAACGTGATGCAATGAGTTTGCAACCTAACCATGGCTCTAGTTCTCTAAAGTTTGGGATATGAGTTAGATAAAGAGGGTCCATGGTTATTAGTCCGGATGCACCGCACGGAAGCCTTACCTTTGGAAGGGTTGAAGCGAGTGGATGGGACTCCGTGAGTTAAACTCGCTTCCATGGTTTGGTGAATTCAACATCATCGGATGTACCTTTTGTTGCTCAGAGCGTTCAATCGGGTAGATGGAGCATGAATTCCCAGAGGGTTATTTCCATACGTAGAACACATATGGGTTTCAGAAAAGTGAGAAAAACGCAATAAGGAAGTAGAATCGAGCCAACAGTGCTAGAACTGGTCGAAATAAGAACGCATATTTCTGGGTCGGTATTGGAAGAATGCAGCGCCAGCCAACAGGGACTGTCACCGTGATATTTCCCTGTCACCTGGCAACAGAATTGTCGCTTGGAGAAAAAGCCATATCTTCTGCGATGGGCTCTATTTTCTAGACGCCAGTCCCTACATGCCTCAGCAGCTTTCTATGTTCTTAAATTTTCCAGTTTTTCGTAGTATTATTTCGATCCTAGTTGTGAAAGTTATTCCTTAAATTTCCTACGTATAAAAATCCTATGTTTTTGACTCATTACAGATGGTCTTTCCAATGAGAACCTTATTTTATGCATGTGACAATAATGTTAATCAAAATTACGCACATGAAATACTTAGAACTTTTCGAGTCTCATCCACTCATTTTAAATCATTGCCGAAATAAATTTAAGGAATTAAAATAAAAATCCTCCCTAGTTAAGTCGCCAAAAACTGTAGGGATTATTTCAAGCATTACCCCAAACTTGAACCCCGTTGTGATCATACACTAAAGTACGGTGGCATCCAAAGGGAAGGTAGCTAGAGCAAAAGAGTCGCCAACAAGTTTTATGAACTTGTAAACCGTTCTCAGGGTGAAGGTTACACCCCTTAACAATCCAAGATCGTCAACTCCAATAGGTCTGGAACCAAGACTGGAAGTTCGGGGATGAAGGTACAAATCCAATCTAAAAGAGAAAGAACCTGCCCTAATAATATGCCTCTACTTTATTCTTCTTGTATTCATGTGCGCTTTCTGACTAACATGAAATCAATAAGTTTATCCTAAACCTGTTTAATCTATGTTGGTTGAATATTAATGTACAAATAAAACTATTATTGGCAATTATTTAATTTATAATCATATTAACCCTTAACAAGATTATTAATTATCTTATTAAGCGTGATTACAAGTACAAATTCCCTTTAAACATGCATAAAAGGTGTGATCAAGCAATAACAATAATAAATATAATCAAGCAACATAATAATAATAATAAATTATAAAAATAATCAAAATTATTATAATCATGTTCATGTTAAAAATAAAGCATAATATTAATAGCAAGATTCTAGGCATGATACTAACAAGATTAATAACAAACCCTAGCATGTCACTAAACAATAAAAATCAAACCTTTAGCCCTAACATGATACTAATTAACATGCTATTAATTAAGAAAATAGGAAGCATCATAGAAATCATAATTGACATTAGGAACTTATTGTTGTCATCCTTAACATCATACTAAGGAAAGCATCCTAACATAATACTAGGAATGAAAATAACAATCTAAATATGATTTCTATATCATAATATAGACAATTAAAGCACTTACTTGAATGCCTCGTATCTCTTTCTAATAACAAAATACACACGTTAGTAACTTCAAGGAAAATAATAAAATTAAAGAATTAAATTAAATAATTGAAATAGAGATGTGGGATCAAACCCTCAGAAATATCAAACCTTTCACGTCTAGGGCGAAGGTAACTTCGAACTTGGCTAGGTGTGTCTAGATCTTGTGAATGCGAAATTTTATTTGAAAAAGGGTTGGTTAAGAAAGAGAGAGTGAATAAAGAATTTCTTAATGATTATTTATGATTTAAAAAGTGGAGATATGACCTATATTTATAGGAAAAAAGAGAGTCGAAAAATAAAGAAAAGAATCCGAATTCGAATCGAAATAAAACTTGATGGACAACAGTTTTATCGGATTTTGTTTTTATCATATCTTTTGATTCAGAAATCCAAATAAGGCATATAATATGTCACTGGAAAGCTATTGAAGTCTACTTTCTAACTCAATTATAATAAAATTAATTTTTTTTAGATAAAAAGATATGACTGAAATAGTTGGACGGTGTCACTTTTGGATAGAGTTTTGTATTTCTTTCATATCTTTTTCGTTACAGCTCGGAATTGATATTATAATGTATCATTGGAAAGATAATTTCAAAATATATCCAACCATATGAAATTCTGATAAAGATTATGAGGCATGAAATGAATATCTTAATGTCTTTGAACATCTTTAAATTCGAATAGAATTAGGATTAGAAAAAGGAAAGTTTTTATAAAAGGAAAGTTTTTATTTGACTCAAATTCTTTAATCTTATCTTTTCAAAAAGGATAATTAAGATCTTTTAGAAACTTATATAAGCTTCTAATTAATCTTAATTAGTTTAGGAATAGGATTAGACCTTTGGACCCTCCACATGATCATTGGGCCGTAGGTAAAATCCGGTTTGAGCCCAGTTTACTATTTTAGCAATAACTTCCTCATTATTTATCGGAATTGGGCTTATAAAATATCGTTGGAAAGGTCTTTTAAAGACCCATCCAACTAATTCATTATTGGACCCATATCATGGACCAAACTAAACTTTAATTCATGTTTTTCAAAAATAGGGTAAGAAAAGAAATATTTTCAAAAACAGAAAGAAGAGATATTTTAATAAAAACATCCTCATCACCAGAATTTTCACACTTTTGCTTTGTTCGATAATCAATGACATGAAAGGTATTCATCACTGGGTTTGGTTTTGGGGAGACACATTTGGGTGTCTACAGAAGCCCTCACTTTGACTGAGTTTGGAGAAACGCAAGTTTCGAAAACAAAAGTCAAAGTATCGATAGGAACGGAGAATGATTCAGAACATTCTGCAATCCTAAATCATTCTTGTAACTTTGATACCTGCAAACTAGCGTTAGTTAAGCAGATAAGAGAGTTAAGAAACGCGTATCTTGCATCGTCGAGCACACGTCTCTGAAGTAACCGATTTGTTGCTGCATTTGTCGTTGTGACAACCTTCCACAGGCTAAGGAACACCATCTTGCTGTTGCTGATGTTCACTCGTCTCTAAACAATAGAGTTTTTCGGATATGCCCATGCATCTCTTAACAAAGAGATTTGAATGATATGCCCATGCGTCTCTGAACAAAGAGCTTCTTTTTTTGTTTGACGATCTTCCTCAAGCTAGGGGATACCTCCTGAAGACTGCTACGCCTGTAACTGCCTCCAATTTATGATGTGATAGTCTTCTGCAAGCCAGAGAATACTATCAAAGATTGCTTCGCCTGAAACGACCTTCAGTTGTTGCGATAATATTCCGAAGAAAATTACCGAAGATCAACGCCTGTCGATCCTTGATGCTGCTTGAATTTTGCTGTTGATGCTGTGGTTGATGACAATCCTCTTTTCTTTGGGAATAGTTGCCAACCCAACTCTTGTATGATGTATGACAATCCAATTTAGGGAAAGTTGTCAATCTTTGTATTAATTCATCCTTGGAAATGTTGCTACGATGAATTGACAATCCGTATCTCGAAAAATTTGCCAAAATTCAATTTTGGGAAAAGTTGCCAATGCTTCGTAACAATCTGTCATAAGAACTTTGCTACAATTGACAATCCACATCTTGGAATATAACTCTTGAAAGCAATCCACCTTGGAAATTTGCCAACGCTGTGCGACAATCCTTTTAGGAAAATATTGCCACAACTGACAATCCGCGTCTTTGAACATTTGCAAAAAAGAGTCAACAGACAATCCACTTCGGGAAAATTTGCCACTTACTGAAATGAATGACAATCCACGTTAAGGAACCTTTGCCGAAATTTATGATGAGTAAAGACCTACGACAATCCTTTGGGAAATTTTGCCATAGGGAATTGGCTGTATGACAACACTACTAGAATTTCCGGTCTTTTTCGACGCTTTTACGTCTAATTATCGACGCGAAAAAGCGTCGGAAATATATTTCTCGACGCTTCTAAAAAGCATCGAAAATAAGTGAGTCAAGAATTTTCCAAGTCGCTAAAAAGCGTCGAGATTCTCGACGCCTTTTATTGTCCAATTTTTCATACAAAGCGTCGAGATTCCTAACTTTGATGACGCTTTTTGTTGTCTAAGACGTATCAATTAGCAACGCTTTCTGTTGTCCCTAGTTTCTCGACGCTTTTTTGCGTCTATTCTTTGTTTAGGAAATTTTAAATTAAACCTCAAGTTTCTAAACAATAACGCGTGAAGAATTATGTTTTTTTTTATTTTTCACTTTGGCACTGGTTTGCAGAGGAACAGGCGCCTATATTACATATTCTTTTTTTTCCTGCCTTTTTTACCTTAACTTGATACAAACATTTACACATGCATAATATTAGATATTTTCATTTATAAATGTTGATATTGTTATAAAAAATTTTAAAAATTACAATGGTTTATACACAATATATATAATGGTTTATACACAATAAATATAATGGTTTATACGCAAGATATTGTTAATAGCAGCACCACCACCACCATCGAGCAACCATAAATTTCAGCAGCAACCAAGAGGCAACTATAACCCACAGAAACCAGCCTTGTCAATGTGGATTCAATTTTTACTTGAGGGGCCAATAAACGAAATTGTTGGAATTTCAAAGTCTTTAATGTAAACCTGTGGGAAAAAAAAATGAAATATTAGGACAACCATAAGATCTTCCTTCTATATTACAAAATCTTGACACTTTAAATTGTTGTTGCCAAGATTCAAGTTTTCAACCAAACGAAACAAAAATTTAATATGATTGTGCTCGTCACCAAGTACAAGAAACTCAAGAAAGAATGAGGGATACTTGTGTCAGGTCAAGTAAATCAATTAAGATGTCCAAGTTGTGTACATTTTTTTTCTTATGTATGTCTTTTAATTTAGTGGTGGGGCAAGGGGAAGAGGAAGGAGACGAGGTGTAGAATGCTTACTTGTGTTTGAATATGGTGGGAGGAAGAGGATCATCAAGCGCGTGGGGAAGCTAAGGGAAGGTTGTTCGTTTAAAAAAAACATCCCTAACCTGTTGTTTCTGTCTCAGCTGACGTCATTTCTTTTAACTAGAAGCCAGTAGTTCCATTTATTGACATACTAATTGAGACATCAACTTTGTTTCTCAAGTAACTCATTATTCTAGAGTTTAAAGGTTGGAAAACTCATAATCATCACTAATTATTGGAAAATCAATTGTAGTTAATAATTAAAACACGCTCAACTTCGTTGTTCTCGTGTATATATAATCTTCCATTCCAATTACTGTCGCTGCTTTCTTGAAATTTGTGGAAACAAGTTTAGATAATCAATTCAGAGATAATCATAATACAAAAATTATGAAATATAAGCACAAAATTAGAAAAGTAATCACCCAGACATATCAGCCATGATTAATGATGATAACATGCAAATCAATCCATCCCAAGTCTTCTTTCTTCCAGCGGTAAAGAGAAATAGCTTCAGCTTTATTCTTGAATGTTTGATAGAAATAACAGTAAACACCCAATGGAATAAGAATATCAAATGAGGATCCAGGAAGAGATATTAGCAAGTTTAAAACCGTCCCAAAGGTTAAAGTCCAGTTTCAGCTTGTAGAACAAGTTTAATGACATGGTAACTTAGCATCTAATCACCGTCCCCCACTTCTAAATACCATGCATAAAAGGCAAGGAGGCAAGAGAGGGGGGGATGAATGGAATGAAGCTGTATTTTAGTCTATATATAATTGCAAAATAGAAGGTAGATATATTAAGATAAAACCACGCATAACTATTAGTTTATTTTTATTAACTCATTGATAAGAAAGCATACTGTTCTTTTATGCCTTATGGTTCAGTAATTAGCCTTATATTTGAGTATATTTCAACTCTAGAACATGTCTATACCAACTACCACATGAAACAATAGGGGAGTTTTATATTCACTGGTCTAGAAAATATGACTCTTATTCTCATATGACCATGACTTCTTATCCTTTAGAATATACCATTTATAAGTAGGTCACAACCATAGTGAATGATTATTGTTTCAAATGGCAATATCCTAACTCAAGCAAGATCACACTAAAACCAAAACAGGAGGAAGGTCAGTACTAGCAGCTCACCAACTTTGTTTCTTTGCTAATTATCAATACAACTCAATTATAAACCTTGTAAAAAACAACTAAGAAAGGGAGGATATAAGATTGAAAGTAAGATTAATTAAAATTATTATTTCAACTTTCATTTCTACAGCTCATCAATAACAAAACTTTATGTATGGGGAAATATCTACATAACAGAAATCATTATAGGCCGATATGGTATGACAGACCGACATACTATTTGAATTCGATCCACCAAATAGCTTTTGTTAATATCGGCATTTCTGTATAAAGTATACATATCGGCAGGTAAGTAGCTGCCACGTGTCGTGCTCATGTTTGACACGTGGCAGAAATTATATTACTTGTTAAACTGCCATCTGTCACTTAGTAAACCTATAAATAATCTGATTTTACTTCATAAGCAAGGTAGCATTAATTACACTCTTTCTCTCACTACTCTCTCTCTCTCTCTCATTACTTTCTCTCTCTAAATCATCTTTCTTCTATAAACACTTGCTGACGTAATCTTTGGAGTGGTTATCCCCGGATTCACCCCGGGGCTAGCTCATCTCTTCTCTTTGTGTAGGTTCTTACTTGGCCGATAGGAGCAAAACGGGTTATATACTCGAGCTTTGGATCTTGGATTCGGGTTATCGGATTCCTGCAGAAACAGTTGGCGCTAGAAGGAGGGGAGCTACTTAATAGCTTCTATCGCCTGAAAGAGCCTCATACTTTCCGATAAAAAAGTAATAAAAAAAAAGAAGAAAAAATGCCTGATCTAGAAATTCAGATTGAGGATGAAACTCATACTTTGGAGGGTAACGAATTTCATATGCCGTTAACCCCTGAAGGGAAGACTGGGGCAGGTATATACCCTATGGCAGGGTTTACATCAGAAGAGTTGGAAACAGCTGCAAGAGTAATGACAGGTATGAGCAAGAAAAGAAAAGAAATAGGGGCAACCCAAGATGGAAAAGAGATGCCTTTTACAACTCATGGTAATCAATTTAACCAGACCGGAAGTTCGCAAAGACGCCGGCATGAGGGGTCGCCGATAAGATCCCAGCAAACCCCTAGAGAATCAGAGGTTCGATCCTCAGGTCAAGATGAAAGTACGGGAACTTATCAGCAAGGAGCGGTGCGAAGAGTAGTTCAGTTGAGGGCATCACCATTTGCACAAAGCATCCTTGATCAGCCAATGGAGAAAATCAAAATGCCGACATGTCGGTATGATGGAAGGGGAGATCCAGGTAGATACATGACCTCAAATGAGGGTCACATGATTTTATACACCAATTCTGATGCCGTTTGGTGTAAAGTGTTTCCCACTACTCTGGTTGGAGCAGCAGCCGATTGGTTCAATAATCTTGAAAATGGAGCAATTCACAGTTTCCAGCAGTTAGCCGAAATGTTCGTGGGGCAGTATGTCAGCAATAGTGTTCGGCAGAGAACTTCTGGAGAGTTAATGGCTGTTACTCAGAAGGCAGATGAATCTTTAAGGGATTATATAAGGAGGTTTAATAATGAAGCCAATACAATTCCAAGATTGCAGCAGGAGATAGCAGTCATGGCACTAATGAACGGTCTGAATGATTCAGAATTTAAGAGATACTTAACCCGAAAAAATCAGCCAACGTTAGCTGCAGCTTTTAACAAAGCTCATAATTATATTAAGAGTGAGGAATTGATGAAAACGAGCAGCCGAGTAAGTTCTACTGATAGAATTCACCCTATGTCTGAAGGGGGATCTTCAGGAGTTGTAAGGTCGAGGAATCCAGCTGCAGCAAGAGGAGGAAGCCGCCAAGAGGTCAGAGGAACCAAAACACCAATGCGATATAATTCGTATACACCTCTAAATGCACCAAGGGCTGCAATATATTCTATAAATCAAAACCGAGAAGGATGGGTGAGGCCCATGCCGATGAAAGCGAAAGGAAGGGATACCAAGAAGTATTGTATGTTCCACCGAGATGTGGGGCATTACATTGAGGACTGTGTGCAGTTGAAGGATAATATCGAAGAATTAATAAGAAGGGGACATCTTACTCAATATCGGTTACATTATGGGGAAAGTCAGCAACAACAATATCGGCAGCCAGAACGCCAGCAGATAGATTACCGGCCGAAAAGACAAGGTCAGGTGAACCGGCAAGGTGAAGGCGGGCAACCACCGTCTTCCACCGAAAAAAGAGTTGATGTAATAACCGGTGGACCAGTTCACGGAGGAACCATAAGTGGAGCACGGAAGCATCTATCGGAATATCGGCACATTGTTAATGCATTAGATATTGCTGATCGCCCACAACCGTCTGAAATTCCGAATGTGACCTTTACCAAGGAAGATGCAAAAGGAATAGTGTTTCATCATGATGATCCCCTTGTGTTAATAACAAAGATCAATGGAGCCGATGTGAAAAGAGTTCTAGTTGATGGAGGAAGTTCAGCAAATGTTCTATTTATGCAAGCCTTTAATGAATTGATGATAGGCCGACAATATTTAACGTCGGTATCATATCCGGTGATTGGGTTTAACGGTTCGACGGTAAGGCCAGAAGGGAGTATAGTTCTCCCTATTAGGCTTGGAGATGGTATAACAGCAAGAGATGCGATGGCTGAATTTTTGGTAGTGGATGTACCATCGGCGTATAATGGAATTGTGGGACGGCCGATAATTCATGACATACAGGCAGTAGTATCAACTTACCATCTAACTATTGCTTATGTGTCGAATAGAGGGGTTGTGGAAAAGGTACATGGCGGACAGGTGATGGCAAAGTCATGCTATGTCACGGCGTTAAAAAATCCGGGGCAGAAAGGAGAAGTACCAAACAACCCGAAACGAGCAAGAGAGCCAACAGTGCGAGATTTGTCAATGGAGAATTTTGATTCTAGGCCAGAAACTGGGCCGAGGCCGTCACCAGGAGGCGAGACAGTGCAGGTGGAGCTCCGACCAGGGAACCCAAATCAGGCAGTTAAGGTTGGGGCCGATATGGACGTTGAAATGAGGTGTAATCTGATCAGCCTATTGAGAGAAAATGCGGATGTGTTTGCCTTTTCGGCAAGTGATATGCCGGGCATACAACCAGAGGTGATGGAGCATAAGCTCAATGTGGATCGAAGGTTCAGACCGGTAAGGCAGAAGAAGCGCAACTTCTCAACAGAGAAAATTGAAGCCATTCAAGCAGAAGTCAACAAGCTGTTAACGGCAGGATTCATAGAACCATGTACTTATCCGGAATGGTTGGCAAATGTTGTAATGGTTAGAAAGCCGACTGGGAAATGGCGGATGTGCGTGGAATTTACAGATCTGAATAAAGCTTGCCCAAAGGACTGTTATCCGTTGCCTCGGATAGACAGGTTGGTAGATTCGACTTCTGGCCATGAAATGTTAAGCTTCTTAGATGCATTCTCCGGATATCATCAAGTTAGTCTTCATGAAGCTAATAGGCCTAAAACGGCTTTCATAACAGATGCTGGGGTATACTGTTACAAAGCAATGCCGTTTGGGCTAAAGAACGCTGGTGCGACATATCAAAAGCTGGTTGATAAAATTTTTGCAAATAAGAAGGGCCGTAATGTTGAAGTATATGTAGATGATACAATAGTAAAAAGCAAGATGAAAAAAGATCACATAGAGGATTTGAAAGAAACTTTTGCAACTTTGCGGCAATATCAGATGAAGCTCAATCCAGAAAAATGTGTTTTCGGAGTTCGATCTGGAAAGTTTTTAGGATTTATGGTTAGTGAACGGGGCATTGATGCAAATCCTGATAAGGTTAATGCTCTTCTTGAAATGAAACAACCTAAATCAATTTGAGACATTTAGAGATTAACAGGAAGAATGGCAGCCTTAACACGCTTCATTATCAAATCGGCAGATAAAGCGCTCCCGTTTTTTGTGGTTCTGCGGCAAAACAAATCATTTGAGTGGGGAAAAGATCAAGCTGATGCTTTAGAGATGGTAAGAAACCATTTGAAGTCTCTCCCAACGGTAGTACGACCGAAGCCGGGAGAATGCTTACAGTTATATATTTCGGCGTCACCAAAAACAGTGGCCTCAGTCTTGATAGTTGAGAGGGCCAAGCAACAAATGCCGATATACTTTGTCAGCCATGTCCTTAATGCTGCTGAGCGACGATATCCGGTGATAGAAAAACTGGCCTTTGCTGTCGTAATTGCTGCTAGAAAATTACGACCTTATTTTGATGCACATCCAATAGAAATCCTTACGAATCATCCATTGGAAAAATCATTGCAAAAAATGGATACATCAGGAAGGTTATTGAAGTGGGTTGTTGAGTTATCGGAGTATGAGCTGTATTACAAACCTAGAGTGTCAATAAAAGCACAGGCTCTATCAGATTTTGTTGTAGAAACCTCCTACAATGATGAGGAAGAAGAATTGGGGACATGGCAGGTATCAGTAGATGGTTCAGCAACCTTAATGGGATCTGGAGCCGGTATTGTGATAACAGCCCCGAATGGAGAAGTTTTTGAATATGCCTTGAAGTTAAAATTCAAAGCAACAAATAATGAAGCTGAATACGAGGCAGCAATTGCGGGCATTCAGCTTTCTATAGCGGCAGATGCAAAGAGGTTAGTTCTCAAAACTGACTCACAATTGGTTTCCAGTTAGTTTCGTGGGGAATATGAAGCAAGAGAACTGGCGATGATAAAATATCTGGAAAAAATAAATGAGCTTACAGCCCAACTGCAGTATTTCGAAGTTCAATTGGTGCCGAGAGCATAAAATTCGCAGGCTGATGCTCTAGCAAGGCTAGCCAGTTCAAGTTTTAATGACTTGAAGAGAACTATTATGGTAGAGGTTCTGAAGCAGAGAAGCATAGATGAGTCGGCAAAGGCCGTTCATTGCATTCAGCTAGGGGAGCAATGGTAGGACAAAATCCTAACATACTTGCTGACAGGGGCTTTGCCGATAGAGAAAGAAGAAGCTCGAGCTAGGGGCACGAGCTCTTTCAAGAGAAATAATGAGAAGAGGATATTATTGGCCAGCAATGAATGAAGATGCTTCTTCTTATGTTAAAAAGTGTGAAAAATGTCAAAAGTTCGCGCCTATTCTGAACCGGCCACCAAATGATTTAACGCCAATATTGAATCCAGTACTGTTTGCACAATGGGGGATGGATATAGTTGGCCCCTTTCCGTCGGCAACTGGAAATTGAAAATTCCTATTGGTGGGTATAGATTACTTCACCAAATGGATCGAAGCAGAACCAGTAACAACAATATCGGCAGCAGAAGTCATAAAGTTCATTTGGAAAAATATCTTTACAAGATTTGGCCTTCCGAGAGCAATGGTTTTTTACCATGGGTCACAGTTTGATTGTAAGCCTGTAAAAACTTTACTGACGATTTACAAAGTCAAATTTGCATATGCAACAGTTTGCCATCCGCAATCAAACGGCCAGGCAGAAGCAGCTAATAAGCAGATAGTAATGGCGATAAAGAAAAAGGTCGAAGATGCTAAAGGGTTATGGGCAGATTTAATTCCAGAGATCTTATGGGCGAACAGAACAACAATTAAAGAAGCAACAGGAGAATCCCCTTCCCATTTGGTTTTTGGAACAGAAGCTGTTATACCCGCCGAGGTCGGTCTGCTGACATTCAGAATACAGCACTACTGCAAAGAGCAAAATGATCTATTGCTACGACAACAGTTGGATTTTTTACCAGAAGTAAGGGAAAAAGCGGCAGTTAAATCGGCCGCATACAAAAACAGAATGTCAAGGGCCTATAATAAGAGAGTTAATCACCGACCACTAGTTGTCGGAGATTTAGTGTTAAGAAGAACATCGGCAACAGGAAAGGGGAATGAAGATGGAAAGTTAACAGCTACCTGGGAAGGTCCATATCGAATAAGAGACATGGTAATGCAAGGATCATACTATCTGGAATCTGAAGACGGAAAGCCACTGAAGAATGTCTGGAATACCGCAGTTCTTAAAAAATACTATGTATGATGTAAAAGTTGAGTTAAATTATTTCGTATGATAGTGATGATAAATAAAATAAGATGCAATGATCTACTCTACAATTTGTGTATAAAGGCATCCTCCAATTAACAAACCACCGTTAATTCGGATGGACAGCCAAAAACCACTTCCGTGATGATAACGCTCTTACAACCTGATAAGTTGTATTCGTTAAATCACGAGGTTGTTGGTTCAATATAATATCCCGGCCAAACCATTGTACAGCATGCGCCGACATGAGGCACAGCTAAAACATGATCGCCGATAAGGGTACTTGAGAAACTATTATATAGTTGCACAAGTGACCAATGAGGTACAAAACATAAACTATCGTCGTATACGAAAAGATGCAAGTACATACATCATGAAAGCGATGTTTGCACTAAGCGAGGAAGAATAAGGGGCTATACTACGCCCGATATTACAGTCTTAATAAGGGGCCATGCCGATATCCTTATGCTTATAAGTATAACGTATGAATTGTGTAAAGTAAATCGATTCTAAATTGAATAATTAAGACCGATAAAAGTTAAAACCGAGACAGTTATAGCATTTAAAAGAACTGCATAAAAACGTAAATACATTAAAGATATACAGACATAGTGTTATAAATGAAATGATGTTTTGGCAAAGCTAAAACAAGATCGACAGATATCACCACAAAAGGGTATATGCCGATAAAACAGCATTGTCAAAAGCAAGTTTTCTAAAAGTACATAACCATAATAAAAATTACAGTGAGTAAGGCCCCATAACACAAGAGCTGCAAGATGATGATGGTGATGGCTGCCCGCCCCTTTAAGCCGATTTGTTTTCAGATTCAGGAGAATCCAAAATCTTAGGGTCGGAAACGCCGATATCAGCAGGTGGAGCAAGATTAAAGATATCTGCGTCTGAGAACTCCTGTAGCTCGAATCCAGAAGGTGTCTTGTGAGCATCATTATTAAATGCTGTTTCAATCTTAGCCCAGTCTTCTTGTTTTAGGCCGATAGCATGAGCAGCACATCTCTGAGCAGCAGTCCACCCACCATCAAAACGATCCTGGAGTTTACTGCAAAATTCTGCCGATGACAAATAACGGCTAACCGCCCTTTGCCGTACCCCAGATTTATCGGCTTCCATTTTTTGCAGCTGGCCTTCTAAGTTGCTGATTGTTGCCTTAGCCTTAGAAAGATCACTCTGTGCAGTAGAAAGTTGATTCTTCACGGCGTTCTTATCTTCAAGCTGAGATTTAAGATCCTTTATCTCCTCTTCAAGATTTTTCATTTTTTCAACTTTCTCCCGCAGAGATGACAATTCGGCATCATCTTTCGCTTTTATCAGCTTAATTCCATCAAGAGCCTTTCTGGCATTCTTCAAAGCTGTCTCCAGAGATTGTTGGTTAGACATGTTCTGATGATACTTATCCTGATAGAATCTATACATCTCAACCAACTCTGTTCCAGAAGCAACTGCCTATAAACAAGTGAAATATGAAAGATATAAGCCATGTGTCTTAATGTAAAAAAAAAAAAAAAAAAAAAGGATACATAGTAAATTATAACTACATACCCTCATTAGATCATGCATATGTTGGGCAGCAACTGGGCCGATAAGTCCAGACGGCCTATCAACCGGAGTTGAAACATTTCGTAGCAGCCGATATCCCAGATTTCCACCCCGAAGAGGGTCATCAGTGAAAATGGATTCATTACGGAAGACGTCCATTTCAGGCCGCCACTGATCGCGAGAACGGCCCTCAGGAGCCCTTACTCTATTCAGAACCTCATCTGGAATCTTTCCTTCAACGTGTTCAATCCACTGTCCACCCCGATAAGTAATACCGGGAATACTTGTGTCGGAATTGACAGGACCAACCTGTTGAGGTTCAGCAGAAATGGGGACAGTTTCCTAATAAAAAATAAGTTAGTGAAAAATAATAAAAATAATAATAACGATATAATAAAAATTTTCATTTCGGCCGTTATCACAAGTTTATTACCTGTTGAGGACCAGGAGACACAGTAAGATCTTCAAACACCTTATCGGCATTATCACTGGCTGTTGCCATTGCCGAAAGTGTTTTTTCGGGAGCAGAAGTTTTAGGTGGCGATGGAGCCTTTGGCTGTTCAGTGTCGGTCTTTGACCGCTTTGATGCCGACTCATCTTCTTTCCTTGTAGAAACGGTAGGAACACTACCACCTCGTCTGTTAGCCAATGAGGTCAGACGCCGATTTCTTCTCACATTCTCATCAGCCATCTCTTCTATTCTTCTTTTAGGATTACGTGTAGGGGCACGTGAGCAGAAAGAAGTGAAAGTCTCTAATGCCGGTCTTGGAGATGGGGGACAACGGGACACCACTCTCTTGCCGTCAGGTGATAAGCCGAGGGCTGCCTTGTCCAACTTCTGTGGGCCTACATGTCAAAAATTATTAATAAGTATAAACCGTTAAAAACCATATATGTATAAGTAATATCAACAAAAGTATCATATTAATGCGTAAGTACTAAGAACGTAAAGGATAACAATAATTTATAAGGTTAGTACCATAAGCATTAGTCCGACATAAACCGATGTAAGATAGTGGTGCATTGTTCAAAATGTACTTTACATTTGGCAACCACACTTTCGGAACAACACGAGTTTTTCCACCAATATTGGCTCTAACGGCATCAAAGTAATCACAGGCCTTCTGTTCTTGAGGGCCAAGCTCTCTCTCGGCAATATGACCGAAACGAGGATGAGGCCGAAAGAAAGTTCTCCTGATAGGAAAATCTTCCGGAACACTCATGAAAAAGAACTTATCCTGCCAACCTTTGCAACTTGACAACTTAGGGTTTACAGTGAACTTGTGCGAGGCCGTATACAACGACCACCAACCCTCAGATTGTCCATCACGTTTCAAAGTTATTAACCTCCTAAACAAATTCAAGGTTAATGGAAAATTTTTATACAGCAAAACCCAAACCAGAGCAATAACGGCATGAATAGTAGGAGGAGTAACTTGTACCAGGCATACATTCCATGCCTTAAAAATTTTAGCAATAAAAGGATGAAAAGGAAATCGGAGGCCGAATTCAAAGTGCTTAGCATAAATAGCAATATGACCATCAGGACAGTCAAGAACAGTAGCAGAAGGTGGTGGAAGTATTAACTCATACCCATCTGGCAAACCATAAAATCTTTTTGCCTTACGACAATATTCCTTTTCTTCGGCCAATTTCAGCCAAACCTTGCTAACACTAGCCTCAGCAACCTTACTGTTAGAAGGTAAGATAAGGGGTTGTCGGAAATCAACCTCATCGGTTTCGGACTCATATTCCTCATCTAAACTTTCCTCGTGGGTAACTTGAGCCATAAGATCAATCATTTCGGCTCTCTCAGGGCTTTCGGTGTTATCGCCCTGATTTACTTCTTCATCACTATCATCGTCATCATTTAAAGAAAGAAGTTGATTGTGCGAAGGAAAACAGGGCACCAGTCAGATCTTCTGACTGCCGTGCCACGACAAAATTTGCCGTGTCACGGTACAGTGCACCGTGTGACGGTGCACAGTACCGTGGCACGGGAATTTTTCCCGTGTCACGGCAGTCCTAAAATCAGTCCGGTGGCTTATTTTCTCTTCACACAATCAACTTCCTTCGATTTTTCTGAAAAAACGTATGTGTTCTACATGCGTCTTAGCCCCGGGGAATTTAAGCTCTATCGACCCAAAAACGCTCATGGCAATAAGGGTTCATCCGAGTTATTAAATTCACCCAAACCATGGAGTCGAGTTCGATTTCATCACAAACTCGCGTAGCCGCCCGTTGGCATACACCCTCAAGGGAGGCTGCCTTGCTAATGCGTCCAAACACTTAACCATGGTACCCTTTTGACACCCAAAGCTTGACCAATAGTTGAACATAGATCTTGACTCTAGGTTGCGAACTTTTTTTACATCATCGTGCCTAAATGCTATGTGGTTGTTTGGTGCTAACCTTCATGTGTTTACTCTTATGTTTAACCCATGACCGAGGGTTTTTATTCTCACATAGTAATTAGTACGGACCTAAAATCGGTTAAAATCTGGAAAAACCACAAAACTGACCTGGAACTGCACACCGTGTCACGGCATGTTCTGCTGCGCCACGGTTAACAGTGCCGTGACACGGGGCTCACTACCGTCTGACGGTAGACTGCACCGTGTCACGACAGTCTGCACCGTGACACTGTGCCCAGGAAAAGTGTCCTGTCAGTCTTTTTTTTATTCTTGTGCGTACGTATGTGGATGTTGTGTCCGGTTTGGTGTCATGTCTAGCTGTACGGTCAAAACACGCGTCCATAACCTTACCTAATCACTCACATATCGTGTTCACACACTTTTTTTCTTTAGTCGTGCACTACTTTTTGACCGTATTTTAGGGTAGTCTTGTTTTTTGTGTCGTTTTTTTTCGGAGTAAGTCGAATGGTATCCTCCCTTTAAAAATAAACAAGTAGAATTTTAAAATTATATTCCCCGTGCGACGTCAGCATGCACCGTGGCACGGTGGGGTTTCCCGTGGCGCGGTAAACATTCCCGTGCCACGGCACAGTCCACCGTGGCGCGGTGGAACTGCAGAAAAAAAAAAAAAAAGTCTGCCGCGCCACGGGAAACTCTACCGTGTCACGGCAACTTTCCACCGTGACACGGTGAATTTCTAAAAAATAAAAAAAGAAAGGGGAAGGGTTGCCGCGACACGGGACTGTCCACCGTGTCACGACACAGTCCACCGTGGCACGGGAAAGTTCACCGTGTCACGGCAATTTCCACCGTGACACGGTGGATTTTCCAAAAAAAAAAAAAAAAAAAAACCGCGTCAGTCAAGTCTTCCGTGTTAATTTGGTCCTCGCGTCAGTCATTTTGGTTATTGTTCACATGTCTAGCCATGCGATCATACCACGAGTCTTATAACATCACTTAGTCACTCACGAGTCAAGTATAGTCCACACACTTTCTTTATGTTCCGACTCGAGTCGTGCACCAGGTCGTTTATGATCGTATATTAGGTTCATGCACCCTTTTTTCGTCATAATAAAAAAATGAGTGGAGTTTTCTCACCTGTTTTCAAATGTTTATTTTTTTTCCTTCCTTTCCTATCTTGAGCAATGAGTCAAACAATTAAGTGAATTATTTTATTTCACAGTACTTGGTCAAGGAACAGGGATAGATTAATACGGTTCAAGTCATTACCGCAACAATCTCTCAGATCTAATAGGCATTCAAAGAGAACTTTGCCATCTTCATTACTCATCACCTTTTAATGGCCACTAAAGAAGATATTGAGAACATCATCAAATCCATCGAGGCACTGTCTGCCATGATGCAAACCCTTACCACTAGGGTCACTACCATGGAACAAAACAAGGTCACTGTTTCCACCCTTGACAAACTGAAGGAACAAATGAGTAAGATTTCTAAGGATTTCACTTATGTGGAACGGCCTCCCACTCCTTTGAATGTGAAGGACAGACTCCCTGAAAAGTTCTCCACTGCTGATATTCCAAAGTTCAAGCCTACTGACAATCCAATATTCCATTTGAAGGCGTTCTCTGCAACCATGGCTCTTAAGGGATTGGACGTAACACTCTTCCCTATGGTGTTCCCTCTCTCCTTAGAACATGCTTGCCAACAATGGTTTTATTACTTAGATGCCAAGCATACTGCGAGTTGGCAAGATGTCACCGACAGTTTCATGAATCGTTACAAGTGTAACATTCAAACTAAAACTTCTGAACGTGAACTCTCCATTCTCAAACAGAAAGAGAATGAAGGCTTCACCGCTTACCTGAAAAGGTGGAGGGAAACAGCTTCACTCCTGGTAGATTCCCCCAAAGAAAGAGAGATGGTTCGCCTCTTTATTTAAAATCTGACTCATAAATATAGGGAACATCTCAAATTTCTTCCGCTGAACACTTTCGAAGCTGTATACGACATCGGCATCAATATCGAGGATGAGCTAATAAAGATTGCTGGTAGTAACAATAATAACACTTGGAAAAACAAGAAGAACGACCATCCTTCTTCTTCGTCTTCTAAGCACGAAAATACTACCAACAATATAAGCCAAGTTATTCTCAATGAAGTGTTAGCTCTTGATACTCCATTGCCCAAGAAGAAAAGAACTTACACTCCTTTAGGAATGACTTATGATGCGGCCTTTGATCGCCTTTACAGTCAAGGCTTGATCACACCTATTGGGCCATTTCCAGAGCCAAGACCTGAAGAAAGGAGCGCCAAATGGAACTCCAATGCCCATTGCAAGTACCATCAAGGAAGGGGCCACACTACGGAGCAATGTTGGAATTTGAAGGACGTCATTCAAGACTTGGTGGATGCAAACAAACTTCCTGTCCCTCCAGGCGGGAAGAAGTAATGAACACAAGGCGCACAACAGATCCTTCGTGCAAGATTTCATGATTTCTTTCTTTATCATTCATCTCCATTCCCCATTCATGTCTAGCATAGGTTTTCCATTTTGAATTTTTATATGTTTCATGTGTTTCGTTCACCTTTTCCATTAATAAAATGAGCAATTTTCCTTTACATCTCGATCATAGAATTTTTCATTCATTCATTCATTCTCAATAAAAAAAAAATAAAAAAAAAATCAATTACCGAACTAAACCAAAGGTACACCAATGACTTGAGGCACCTTTGCAACCATGTCATTCCCTGTTAACCGTTCAATCACATTCCATTTCTTCATTAACCATTGGCCTTCATTTCTTCAACCCACATTCACTTAACCCTGGGATTGGAAGAAGTGTAATTGTATATTATTTAAAGACAAGTAAAAAAAAAGTAGCAAAGCAAAAATAAAACAATGTCTAAAGGCAAGTGTTCCAATGTCTTTGATATGAACACGTCTAAAATTGCGTCTCTCATCGAGTGCTCGGTACCGTGCCTGAGAAACATGAATGCTATGTGAGTGATGGACCGCATGATCCGAGATTTCCTACATTGATTCAAAAGAATGAAAAAAAAAAGTTCAAAGCAAAAAAAAAAAAATGTGTTGAAAATAAACTTGCAAAATTCAAAATTTTCAAATTCACAATTACATATCTTGGGGATTCTCTCGGGTCTTGAGCCTTTCACCCCTTTCTTCCTTAAACCATCAGCTTAACCACATTACAACCCTTGAAAGACCTCTTTGAGGTGTACATACACGTGTGCAAAGTTCGGTTAGAGCTACGTTTGGCCTTATTCCTAACAGATATGTAGGCAACCTCACATTGAGGTGCGGCTACATTCATATTCATATCCATGCATGATCGAGTCAAAGAATATCCATTGCTTATCCCTACCCATTTAGAGCTAGACTTGGGGGCATGAACCCACATCATTTAGCCTACTTAGCCTAAAGAGTCATCATCTTTGACTCTTCTCACATCTCTTTCCATCGCCATAACCCTTGCAGCCAGACTTAGTATCACATTCACACACTTCACTCACACATCCATATCCATATAATCCTTCCCTTTAGGAACCCTTTATCATGAAATATTATTTCCCTACCGCGCATGCTTCATCATATTTAAAGACAACATTCATTAGAAGAAACATTGTATACTTGCTTAGCTTCCTAACCTGAGCAATATTCATTGTTTCATGCATCACATAATATGCTGAGCAACATTTATATATCAATGATTTTTAATCATACAAAGCATATCGTTATTAGCTCCTTGACCTAAGCAACGTTCATTATGCAATAATCACTTCATCTCTATACGTGCTTAGCTTCCAGACCTAAGTGACGTTAAAGATCGTTTCTTGATGCTTAGCTCCAAGACCTAAGTTAATTCATCTATCGTGTCACATGATGTAATTTTCCTTAGCCTCCTGGCCTAAGGACATGCATCATGCATACATTACTTTCAAGAAAAGCAATTCAATCCATGCGATTCATTTTGTCTTGCTCAACGAGGAAGCTCAAAACTTCTTTCCTTTTTTCGCGTCTTTTCTTTTGGAAGGAAGTTCGAAAATAAAAGTTCAGTTTTCACATCTTTCTTTTTCGGGAGAAAGTCGGTACCCTCCACTCATGACAAAAATTGAAGGAAAATTTTTCCTTTTGCATCTTCGTTTGCTTGTGTCTGCACACACACATATACACACACACACATACACACACACTCACAAGTCATACACATGTCATGTCACATCAAGTCAAACTTGGTCAAGTTAGTGGTCAAGTCAATCACAGTATATACGAGTCCATTGGCAAATTTATTTTTGCAGGTTTTATCTACAACCCACGTCCGGGGACAAACGGACCATTTACAGCCCACGTCCGGGGACAAGCGGGCCCCATCTACAACCCAAGTTCAGGGACAAGCAGGCCATCTACAGCCCACGTCCGGAGACAAGCGGACCATCTACAGCCCACGTCCGGGGACAAGCGGACCATCTACAGCCCACGTCCGGGGACAAGCGGACCACCATCATTTCATGACGCAAGGTTCTCGATACACAGAGACTTGCAATCTCATCATCTTTCGACTTTCCTCAAGCATGGAAAGTATTATCCGGTGGATTTTTCTTCAAGTATATAAAACCGCCAAATCGGCTTTCCTCAAGCATGGAAGGCATTATCGGTGGAATTCTTCAAGCATCGAATGATACCATATTCATCAGTCGGCTTTCCTCAGGCTTCGAAAGCGTTATCGGTTAATTTTTCTTCAAGTATAGAAAACCGCCAAGTCGGCTTTCCTCAAGCTTGGAAAGCGTTATCGGTGGATTTTTCTTCAAGTATAGAAAAACGCCAAGTCGGCTTTCCTCAAGCTTGGAAAGCGTTATCGGTGGATTTTTCTTCAAGTATAGAAAACCACCAAGTCGGCTTTCCTCAAGCATGGAAAGGATCATCGGTGGATTTCTTCAAGCATAGAATGACACCAAATTCATACGTCGACTTTCCTCAAGCATGGAAAGTATTATCCGGTAGGTTTCTTCAGGCTTAGAAAACTACCAAACTCCTCAGTCGGCTTTCCTCAGGCATGGAAAGCATTTCAAAAGACGTCATCCGGTGGATTCCTTCAAGAATAGGAAGCTACCAAGCTCATTTGCCACCAATACACTGGTGTTAGATAAGCATTCTATCCCTTTACTCTTTTATCTGTAGAACTAACATTTTTCTGCAGGTATCGGCGTATACAGAATGATTTAGGATCGCAGAACGTCTTTAATCATTCTCCGTCCCTATCGGCTACTTTGACTATCGTTTTCGAAACTGACGTTTCTACAAACTCAGTCAAAGTGGGGGCTTCTGTAGACACCTAAAAATGTCTCCCCAAAACCAAACCTGTTGATGAACACCTTTCACCGCCATTATTGGTCGAGTTGAGTATTTAATCTTTGGAGTGCTTAAATCCATGTTCTATCCAATATATTTCATGAACCAATCCAATTTCTAGCTCATTTCCCTAAACCATAACCTATTTTCCACTTTTCGTGTCCACTGAGAGAAACTGATTTTATGGCTATAAAATTATGATCCAATTATTATTTTGTTAGATAGGCCTTTAAATAAGCTTTCCAACCATATATCATAAGCCCAATTCCGAGCTATAACGAAAAAGATATAAGCAAAACACTAAACTCGGCCTAAAATTGACACCCTTCCACTAAAACGACCATATCTTAAAATATACATATTATTTTGACTTGATTCTAAATGGGTTGGAAAGTAGACTTGATAAGATTTCCAATGATATATTATATGCCTTATTCTGAGTTACGAATCAAAAGTTATGATTATTTTAAAAACGGGTAAAAAACTTAAATTACCGCGCAGCAGCAAAAATGCCGCGACGCGGCAAAAGCTGACGTGTCATGGGACTTATTCCCGTGACACGGTGCCCATTTTTGTAATTTTGCTCAATTTTCCCTCGTGTCACGGGATTTTGCACCGTTTCAGATGCAATTTCCCGTGTCATGGTGCCCATTCCATGACACAGGAATATTCCGTGTAATTTCCGCGTACTTTTTACACCGTGACACGGCATACTGCACTGTGCCACGGTGGACAATGCCGTGTCACGGCATTTCTTCCCGTGTCATGGTGCATATCCCGTGCCACGGGATTGCTCCGTGTTTTCTCCGCGTAATCCCTAAACGCGTTTTCACTTCCCGTAACCTAAATATTTCCCGTGTCACGCAAATTTGTACCGTGTCACGGGAAAGTTTCCCGTCTGACGGTGGGATTTCCCGTGTCACGGTACACTTTGCCGTGTCGAGGGATACTTTTTTAGGGTTTTTATCATTTTAGGGTTCCGTGTGCTCCCTCAGCACATTTTTTCTATAAATATCCCCTCATTTCTGATGTACGGGGCACCAATAATCATTCTCTCTCACCTTACACCAAAAATCATTCTCTTCTCCCTATTTAACCTAATTTCTAGCCTCCTTATTATTTCATAACAATTCCCCTAAGCACTCCAAGGAGTCTATACTTAACCCGAGGTTCCGTCCTTAAACCAAGGCGTGAAAGGTACAAATAACTGAGGGTTTGGACCAAATCAAATCTAATATTTATTTAATTTAATTTCCATTTAATTTATATTTTTTTTATTGAAGTTACCAACAGTTTATTCATGATGTAGCAATTTAAAGGAACGCGCGAAATGTAAGTAATTAATTAATTTAATTACTCTTATTTTATTTTCTTATTACTAGTATCATGATTAGGTTATTTCATATTTAATTTGACTAACGCTATTATTGTTGAATTGCTTCCAATATTAATGTTTATTCTATTATTTATTATTATGATCACCATATTGCATGTTAAAGGGAATATGTAATTGAAAATCACGCCTAATAAGATAATTTGGACAACCGGTTTAGGATCCTTTTTAATCTTGTTATTAATTGAAGTGATCACAATATTTTAGAATAATGTGTGCATTAGTATTAAACCAATTTAGCTTAATAATAGTTTGGAGAAAATTGAATCTTTGTTTGTATGCCTTTGAGATCACAGGAATCACTTTTCACTATAAGAATCGAGTAGAGGCCAATACGGGCGAATGTGACTCCATGACTCACTTCGTACCATCATCTCCGATCCTCCTTTCGTGGTTCCGAACCATATGGAGTTAGTAATCTCATGGATTATGAATGGGGTGTAACCTTCACGGGTCAATCATTGTTGCCTATCGTTGTCCCTTATTCGTGGTTGCCTTTTATGATCCGTGAACGGTTTACAAGTTCCTTAAAAACTTGTTAGCGGCTCCCTACTTTGCTTTGTCCCTAATCGTATTATGTCAATTCCTACTTCCTATGAGTGCTAAGCATATTCACCACATGCTTTTAACGTAGGCGCACTTCGAGCGACGCCTACAACGCCAAAAAAGAATCGAAGTTTTCAAATGCATGTTGAATGAGCTTAGTCAAATGTTGTTTGATACCATCTCTCAAGGTTCAAGGATTAACCCATCCTAGGCTATCTCAATTATTGACTCAATGATGAAAGCATTTGGGTAACTTAGGCATGGAGGCTAAGCACTTCATACTTCGTGATGCAATGATGATTATGATTGATGAGTGATGTTGTTATGACAAGGCATGCTTCAGTGTTAAGATTCCATGAAAAAGGGTTCCTAAGGGAAGTATATTTGGTCATGTATCTGTGCGGTGTGTGAAAGTGACACTAAAGTTAGGCCACAAGGGCTAAGTGCGTGAAAAAATATATAGAAAAGAGTCAAATGGTGGTGGCTCTTAGGCTAGGTAAGCTAATGATGTAGGGATCAAGCCCCCAAGTCTAGCTCTAAGTGAATAGGGATGAGTATAGGAGATACCTTGATATGATCATGGTGTAAGTGTGTGAATGTGAATATGAATGCATGTTTATTACGGCCGCACCTCGATGTGAGGTTGCCTACGTATCCGTTAGGAATCAGGCCAAACGTAGCTTTAGCCGAACCTCGCACAAGTGTGTATACCTCAAAAAGGTCTTTTAAGGGTTGTAACGTGGTTAGGCTAAAGGTTGAAGAAGAAGGGAATAAAGGCTCAAGACCCTCGATAAGCCCCCAAGGTGTGCAACCTCGCTGTTGAATCTTTATTTTTATGCTTGAGTTTCTACTCTTTTTTTAGCTCTCTTTTTTCTTTAGCGTTTATTTCATTTTTATAAGAGTGGAGTCGCCAAAAAACTGTGGGCAATCCCGATCATGCGGTCTATCACTCACTTGGCAATCATGTTTCTCAGGCACGGTACCGAGCACTCGATAAGAGACGCAATATGAGACGTGTTCTTATCAAAGACATTTTCATATCAAAGACATTGGAACACTTGCCCTTTTGTACACTTTTATTATTATATTTTTTTGCTATTTTAATCTTTTGAATTACTCAAGCCTTTTTTAGAATTGCATAAGTTACACACCATCCCATCCCAAGGTTAGGTAGATGTAGGTTGAAAAAAGAAAGGTCTATCGTTAGACGAGGCTCAAAGTGGTTTATGAAGAAAGGATTGTAAATTTGAAAGGTGAAAGGAGATATGATGTGGCTACAAGGGGTGCCTTAAATCATTGGTATACCTTGTGCTTAATTCGACATGAATTTTTTTTTTTTTTTTTAAGGAATATTAATGAAATGATCTTATGCAAGAAAATAAATGCTCATTTTTATTAAAAGAAAATATATAATGATTCTACAAAATAAATCTAAGGAGAATAAAAAGGTGCCTATGCTAGACTTATTAGGGAAAGGATAAATAAAAAAGAAATAGAAAAAAGAGGTCACGAAATCTTGTCGTTGAAGCTCGCCTCTTGTCTTGTGTTGTTTCCTTTATCATCACTCGCTCTTCTTGTTAACAGGAGGCATGGGAAGTTTGTTATTATCAATCAAATGTTGGATAGCCTCCTTTAGCTTCCAACAACTCTTAGTAGCATGACCCCTACCTTGATGGTACTTGCAGTGTTCGTCAGGATTCCAACTAGGCAATCTCTTTTCAGGTACGGGATCTTGAATAGGTCCAATGGGAGTAATGAGTCCTTTGGCATAGAGTCGATCGAAGGCAGTATCGTAGCTCATCCCAATAGGGGTGAAGTCTTTCCTTAGTTGCTTCTTAGATCCTAGGTTATCCATGGCTAAAACATCACTGAGATCAAAGGTACTAACATTGTTACTAGAGTGGGCATTTTCGGAAGAAGAAGGATTGTCGTTCTTCTTTCCTTTCCAGCCACCGTGGTTACAATTGTTAGTAGCTTTTATCTTTGCGAGGTCATCTTCGATTTCAATTCCGATGTCATAAACGACCTTGAAAGAATTCAGATTGTGTTGTTATTTTAAATGCTTCGAATACTTCTCTTGGAGATTCTTGATAAACATCCTCACAGACTCCTTTTCGATGGGCACCTCAATCATCTTAGCGGGAGTTTCCCTCCATTTATTAAAGAAAGAAGTAAAGCCTTCATTCTCTTTTTGGCTTAGCATCTCAAGTTGTCTATAGTCGGTTTCAACTTGAATATTGCACTTGTACTTATCAACGAAAGATTTTACTATCGATTCCCAGGTAGAGGTTTTCTCTTTGTCAAGGGAGAAGAACCATTGTTGGTAAACGGTCTCAAGAGATAGTGAGAACAGAGAGGTGAAAACCTTCTAATCGATACTCTAAATACTCATTATAGTTTCGAAAGCTCTTAGATGGAAGTAAGGGTTATTTGTTGCCTTGAATTTAGGGATGTCAGTGACGTTGAACTTATGCGGAAGAAGTTCCTTGTCCAGCGAGACCCCTTGTGAACGCATGCCCTGAAATTTATAGTCACTAGATAGCTTGCTCAAACTTTCTTTCATGAGGTTCATTTGTTGTTGCTTTACAGGTTCGTCAATTTTGAGGGTGAAAGCCTTTAATGTCTCAGTCACGTCAGTCAATTGACTCCTAAGTTCATTAACTTCCTCTTGACTTGCCATTATCTTTTTAGCCTTCCTCTTTTGACGAATCGGTTTATCAAAAAGCGAGACCTGAATAAAGAGGTTGTCCTTGATTAATCGCCCTTCTCTCCTCGACCAGTACTGTGGAAAAGGAAATTGGGGATATTTATTGTTAATTATTTTACTCAAACTTTATTCAACATGCAATGGACGGAGGAAGTGAAGAAAGATTGGAAGAGAATGTGAAGGAAAATGATGTAGATGGAGGGATGTGAAGAATTAGGAATAGAATGTACCCCTAACTCACATGACGGAAAAGACCGACTCATGCATGAACCTAAGACATGGTCATGGTGACATATACTCAAAGTGTGTGCTAGGACTAGTGAGTGTAGGTGACATGTTAAGACTCGTGTTATGACCATGGGACTTAGTGCCTAGACTCAATTAATGACTTGACAAAGTATTATTGACAGCAAAAATTAACCGAATTAATTAGCAAACTAACTAATTAGACACTAGTTGATGACTCAATCAATAATCCGAACTGTCGGCAAAACGACAGGACTGGCGTCGCACTGTGTAGTGTAGCGCCAGACGACAGAGCTGTCGCCAGGCGCCACACTCCATAGAGTGGCGCTACAGTCCAGACTTTGGCGCCAATGCCGGAGCTTCAATCTGGGACTGTTTTCGGTGTTATTAATCAACAGGGGTATGCCTAAAGTCGTACTAGGTCAATTCTGATTAAAATATTAGACTTTATTGACTTAAATTAATTAATTAATTAATTAATTAATTAGGCAAAGTTCTTTAAGTCATTAATTTATTTAATCTCAACACAAGTCAAACAAACGGTTAAGAAAAACATATATCATATGCACAACAAATAATGCACAATTAGTCAAGTAGGCACAATATGATGCAATGAGTTTGCAACCTAACCATGGCTCTAGTTCTCTATAGTTCGGGATATGGTTTAGTCAATAGAGGGTCCATGGTTAATTGTCCGAATGCACCGCGCGGAAGCCTAACCGTGAAGGGTTGGCGCGAGTGGATGGGACACCGCGAGTTTTAGAAAAACTCGCTTCCATGGTTTGGTGAATTCAACATTCTCGGATGTCCCCATTGTTGCACAGAGCGTTCAATCAGGTAGATGGAGCATGAATTCCCAGAGGGTTATGTCCATATGTAGAACACATATGGGTTTCAGAAAAGTGAGAAAAAATACAATCAGGAAGTAGGATCGAGCAAACAATACGAAAAACTGGTCGAAATTAGAACGCATATTTCTGGCTCAGTATTGGAGGAATTTGGCGCCAGCAAACAGAGACTGGCGCCTGGTATTAGCTGTAGCGCCTAGCGCCAATGCTCTGGCTTCTGGCGCTAATTCCTACATGCCTCAGCAGCTTTCTGTGCTCGATAAATTTTTCCAGTTTCGCTAGTGTTATTTCGGTCCTATTTGTGAAAGATATTTCTCAAATATCCTACGTGTAAAATCCTATGTTTTTAACTCATTACGGAGGGTCTTTCCAATGAGATCTTTTTTATGCATATGACAATAATGTTAATCAAAATTATGCACATGAAATACTGAGAACGTTTCGAGTCTCATCCACTCATTCTAAATCATTGCCAAAACAAATTAAGGAATTAAAATAGAAATCCTCCCCAGTGGAGTCGCCAAAAAACTGTAGGGAATAATTTCAAGCGTTAACCCCTTAGCTTGAACCCCACTGTGATCATACACTAACGTACGGTGGCGTTCAAAAAGGAAGAAGATAGAGCAAAAGTGTCTCCAACAAGTTTTAGGAACTTGTAAACCGTTCACAGGGTGAAGGTTACACCCCTTTACGATCCAAGAGATCGTCAACTCCATAAGGTCTAGAACCAAATAAGGGTTCGGGGATGAAGGTACAAATCCAACCTAAAAGAGATTGAACCTCCCCTAATAATAGGCCTCTACTTTATTCTGATCGTATTCATGTGCGCTTTCTGACTAATATACAATCAATAGGATTAACCCTAAACCTGTTTATCTATGTTGGTTGAATTTAATGCACAAATAAAACTATTATTGGCGATCACTTGAATTATAATCAAATTAACCCTAACAAGATTATTAATTATCTTATATAAGTGTGATTACAAGTACCAATTCCCTTTAAACATGCATAAAAAGGCCTGATCAAGCAATAACGATAAATATCAAGCAACATAACAATCATCTTGAAAATAATAATCATAATCAGGTTAAAGCATAATAAAAATAGCAAGATCCTAGGCATGATACTAACAAGATTAATAACAAACCCTAGCATGTCACTAAACAATAAAAATCAAAGCTTTAACCCTAACATGACACTAACGATCATAAATATTAGGAAGAACATAGGAAGCATCATACTTATCATACTTGATATTAAAGTTACCCTAGACATGATACTAGGAATCAAAATAACAATCTAAGCATGAACTCTATATCATAACATCAATAAAAACCATTAAAGTACTTACTTTGATGCCTCGTACCTCTTTCTAATAATAAAATACACACGTTAGTAACTTCAAGGAAAATAATAATCAAAAGAATTAAATTAAATGATTGAAAGAAAGATTTGGGACCAAACCCTCAGAAATTAAACCTTTCACGTCTAGGGCGAAGGCAACTTCGAATATGGCTAGGTGTATCTAGATCTAATGAATGCGGAATTTTGTATGTAAAAAGCTAGTTTAGAAAAGAGAGAGAGAGAGAGAGTAATCAAGAGAATCTTGATGAGAATTGGTGAATGAAAATGAAGTTTTTACGACGTTATTTATAGAGAAAATCAGCCAAAAAGATAAAATATCAAAACAGAGTTCTGGCGCACAAAAAACTGAACCAGCGCCAACGCTGGCTGTTGGCGCCAGGCGCCAGGCGCTACAGCTGGCGTTTGGCGCTGATCAGGAAAATTAGGCATTTTGTTAAAATCAGATAAAAATTGCCGTACAGGAGGATAAAATCGTATTTTTCCTCAAAAATGCTTTTTGATTTTAATTAAAACTCTGAAAAGTCAACAAAAGTCAATTTATCAATGCTAATTGAATTATGAATGGAAAGAACCTTCTAGAAGAATCTAGAAGACTAAAACCATTCCTAATCGCATTAGGAATGATAAATATATATTAGGCCCTCCCCTAGATCATTGGGCCGCATATAAGGCTCAAACCGGGCCCAGTTTAGTAAATTGGCCATAACTTCCTCAATATTCATCGGAATTGGGCTTATAATATATCGTTGGAAAGCTCTTTTCAAGCCCCATCCAACTACACTACTATTGGACCCATATAATTGACCAACCAAACTGGATTGGCTGTTTTCTTAAAATAAGTTTTCAAAAACAAAGAGAAGAGAAAAGAAATTAAAATTATCCGCAACACTAAACTTTCCACACTTTCACTTCATTCGATTATGATTCGACGTGAAAGGTACTCATCGCTGGGTTTGGTTTTGGGGAGACACAAATGGGTGTTTACAGCGGAGGAAGGATTTAATTTTTTTTAAAGTGGTCGAGCCCCCTTGAGGGGTTCCCTACATATCCTTATAAGGGAATCAGGCCAAACGTAGGTCTATCAGGTCATGAACCCATGCAACTAGGCATAAACTTTCTTGATTTGATCCAAGCTTGTTAAATTTTGGAAACCGTTACTGTCCATGTCAACCAATTATGCCGCTTCGCCAGACAAAATGGATTTAACAATGTACGGACCTGACCAGTTTGGTCCAAATTTTCCTCTTGGATCCAACACATTTTTGCAAAGTGCCTTAAGCACCAAGTCACCTTCCTTGATGTTCCTAGTCTTGACTTTTTTATTGAAAGGTCGTGTCATACGTTTTTGGTAGGTTTGGACATGATGCAAACCTGCCAAGCGTTTTTTGTCAAGTAAGACTAGTTCATCATATCTTTCCCTAATCTAGTCGACTTCTTCTAATTGGCTTTCCAACGCGATTCGGAGAGAAGGGATTTCAAGCTCTATTAGTTGTACAGCTTCAACTCCATAGACTAAAGAGAAAGGGGTAGCACCCGTCGATGAACGAACAGAGGTTCGATAACCCCAAAGGGTGAAATGTAGCTTACTAGACCAATCTTTGTAATTTTCTGTCATCTTTTCGATGATAGTTGTCACATTCTTGTTGGCTTATTCAACCGCACCATTTGTTTGTGGCGTGTAGGGTGATGATCTGTGATGCTTAATACGATATTTATTTAATAGTTATGTGCACTCGGCTTGGAAATGCGTTCCATTATCACTGATCATCTCACGAGGCACCCCATAACGGCATATGATATTTTTCTCAATGAATTGAGCTACATCTTTTGTTGTGAGCTTAACATATGAGGTAGCTTCGACCCATTTGGTGAAGTAATGTATTGCTACAAGGATGAACTCATTTCCCCCTTGTCTTGGTGGCGTTATCATTCCAATGATGTGGATACCCCAAGTAGAGAAAGGCCATGGAGAAGTATATGTGTAGAGAAGCGAAGGTGGAACGTGCTGCAAATTTTCGTCGACTTGACACTTCATACATTTCTTGACGTATTCGTGACAGTCTCTCTCCATGGTTGATGTATTCGTGACAGTCTCTCTCCATGGTAGTCAATAATAACCTTGTCGTTGAATATTTTAGACTAACATTTTAGCATTCATATACGTTCCAAATATTCCGGCGTGAAAGTTTTCCATGGTTTTACGTGCTTCAGTCTTCGCTATGCATAAAAGATTTATACCTTGAGCTGTCCTTCTATGGAGTTCTCCTTTGATGAGAACATATTGTGAGGGTAGGAGCCTCAAAGCACGGTGTGCCCCTTTATTAGTATTAGGAAGGTATTCTCCCTTCGTCACGTAATTAAGCATATCTGTATACCATGGCTCTTCATCTTCTTCTTGTGCTTCTTGTTCATCATCAAGTGTGTGAGCATAAGCCAGCTCATATCTTCTTTCTATGGTTAATGGAATTCTTATTGTGTCTGTTGGAATTCGCACCATTGATGCTAATTTAGCCAGCGCGTCGGCAAACTGGTTTTTTCTCTAGGCAAGTACGTATATTCCACTTCATCTAGTTGCTCCATGAGAGTTTCCAGATGAGCTTGATACGTAGCAAGACTTTCACTTATCACCTTCCACCTTTTGGAAATCTTGTTGATGATTAGTGACGAGTCGCCGTAGATTATGAGTTTCTAAATTCCAAGGGCAACAGCTGTTTCCAATCCCAAGATGCATGTTTCATATTCTGCAGCATTGTTGGTGACATCAAAGTCGAGCTTCATGGAAATCGGAATGTGTTCTTTGTTGGGTGATTGATCGGGGTGAGATAGTTCTTTAAACTACTAAACTAATCAAATTAATCAATTATATTCCTAAACTACCCTTATACAAGTATAGGGGCATGTAAAAGGTCAAACCACTAAGGAAGCTCACTCATTCAACATCAATTTTCACTAATGCAAGAGTAAAAAGGGGAATGTTTTTGTTGGTTTTTGAATAAAGAGCACTAAAAACTACAAATAAGCAAATATAATGATGATTAAAATCAAGAGAGAACGACGTTATGGGTAAGGGGGTGTCAAATATGATTAGAAAGAGGGGAACAACAATGGTTATCATGGTGAACATGCAAAAGAACACAAGATTCTACCTAAACAATTCATTATCATTGCAATAGTCTAGGCAAATCAATGAAAAAGGTCTATACTAATAAGGATCATTCTCATACATCCTATTAGTTACAATCAAATCAAGAGAATAAAGAAGCACAATCCATAAAACTCCACTATAATAAAACATTCTCATGCAATCATTAAAATAGAGATGATCTTAATCTAGTTCAAATCACTTTCATGCATTTGAACTAGAAAACATCAAATAAAGTGCCACAATAATCTCAAGCAATCAAAAATCATATCTTTCATCTATTTATGGCATGAGTCCAATCAAACCATCATCATTCATCCAATATCAACACATATTTTCCACCCCCTTCCCCTAGCTAAGAAATTAGCCTAGAGAAGGGAGTTTAAACATAATATAAAAATTAAAAATAAACTCAAAAAACACAAAACAAAACATGATTAAGAACAATGAAATAAATAATAACTAGATGAACTAATAAGGATTAATGAAAATAAGCAACAATAAAGCAAATAAATAAAGCTAAAAGAAAGGATTAGAGATTACTAAAGAAAGGATTAATGAATGATGAAAACTTGAAATGTTGCTTGATTGAAGATTAAACTTGAACAAAGTTGAATACGATAAAGGAAACTTGAGTAATAATCCACTTTATCTCACTAAGATTAGGGCTAAATATTGATAAGATAAAAGATGATTACAAACTAGAATAAGGGGCTATTTATATGCATCAAAAAAGGCGGAAATAAAACATCAAGGAGAGCCCTCTAGCACGCAGTCGCGCCATCTCTAATCTGGGTACGGAGTTGCTTAACCCAGCAACCCGCGCCCGCGGCTGAAAGTAGGAGAGGCCTCTCCTGCTGAGGAGAGGCCGCGGTCTGGGATCGATGGAAAAAAAGGTGCCTCGATACTCCGTGCCCGCGGGCCAAGGAGGAGAGACCTCTTCCAAGGCGCGGAACGACATCTCCGAGTTCCTGGTCGTTTTTCAGCAAAAAGCGCCGCGCTCGCGGCCCTTTGCTCCGCGCCCGCGGCTCCAGCATGGCCATAAAACTCTCCTTGAACATCTCATTTCTCTTCAATTGCTTAACATGCATCCATAGGTTCATCCAAAAGGGCCAATGACCTACAAAAAACCGAAAAAACACTAAGAGAACCAAAGAAAAAGGGGAAAAAGGAAGGGAAACACGAGAAGAGATAAGTAAAAACCAAAATTAAGGTAAAATGCTTAGAAAAGGCCCAAACAAGTGAAAATGAGGGGAGAATCCTTAGAGAAAAGGATATAAGAGTGGCATAAATGCCACTCATCAGTGATACGAGCAAGACTCCCACACCACAACCTTTTTGGTTAAAAGCTCCATCAAAATAGAGCGTCCAGCTATCATCTTTGGTCATGAGTAGATCTTCGTCAGGGAAATCATACTCTTCTTCTTCTTTCTCAACTTCTTCTAGTGGGAAATCTGCTAGGAAGTCAGAAACCGTAAAACCTTTAATAGCCTTTTGTGGTACAAATTTTAAGTGAAACTGAGCAAATTTGACTATCCACCTCGATAATCTACCATTGAGTGTTGCTTTTTCAAACAAATACTTGAGAGGGTCCATCTTGGATACGACATGCACTGTATGACTGAGCATGTAATGTTTTAATTTCTGCGCAGCCCACACGAGTGCAAGAAACAACTTCTCAAGTGGTGTGTACATGGTTTCATAGCCCTGAAGCTATTTACTCAAGTAGTAGATTGCATTTTTCCTTACTTTTGATCTCCTGTGCTAGCATTGCCCTCATTGTTTCTCTTGTGACAGTAAGGTAGAGTCGAAGAGGAAAGTCAGGTATTTCTAGTGCTAGCGCAGATGAGTTTGCCAAGTATCTTTTGATCTTGTCGAAAGCTTTTTTACAATCATCATCCCATGTAATTGGAACGTTCTTCTTGAGCTTCTTGAATATAGGTTCACATATTGCAGTGAGTTTAGATATGAACATACTTATATATTGTAATCATCCGATAAAACCCCGAATCTCCTTTTCAGTCTTGGGTGGTTGCATGGCCATGATTGCTTTGAATTTTGTGGGATTAATATTGATTCCTTGAGAACTGATCACATAGCCAAGTAGCTTGCCTGATGTAACTCCAAATACACATTTTGTTGGATTCAACCTCATATTACATTTGCGGAGTCTCTCAAAGAATTTGCGAAATGCAATGATGTGGCCTGGCCGATCATTTGATTTGACGATCATATCGTCAACATATACCTCCACCTCTTTATGCATCATATCATGTAATAATGTTGTGGTTTCTCTTTGGTAGGTTCCACCCGCAGGTTCCACCCGCGTTTTTCAACCCGAATGGCATTACCGTATAGCAATATGTACCCAGTTGTGTGATGAATGTGGTTCTCACCATGTCTTCCTCGGCCATTAATACTTGATTATATCTAGCATAGCCATCCCTGAATGATAGGAGTGCATGGTTTGCTGTGTTATCGACTAGAATGTTAATGTGAGGTAGAGGGAACCCATCTTTTGGGCTTGCCTTTTTAAGATCCCTGTAATCAACACACATTCTGACCCTTCCATCCTTCTTCGAAACTGGAACCACATTAGCTATCCATTCCGGATACTTGGATACTTTGATGAAACCTGCAGCAAATTGCAATCTGATTTCTTCCTTGATTTTGAGAGCCACATCTGGTTTCATACGGCGCAACTTTTGTTTGACAGGCTTCAAACCTGGAATGAGTGGTATTTTATGCTGAGCTATATCCCTTTCAATTCCTTGCATATGTTGGTATGACCAAGAAAATACATCCACAAATTCACTAAGCAAGTTAAATAGCTCTTTGCGTTCGTCTTGACTTACTGTTAATCCAATTTTTCTTTCTTTGATAGTCGTATCATTAGAAATATTAACTGTTTCTATATCTTCGATGATTGCTGTTTTATTTTTTTGTTCTTCCATTGCTTTTATTATTTCTTTGCCATTTTTATCATTAGGAAAGCAATATTGATCAGGGAAAGGGGAATTACACGCATCGTAAGCAAAGGTACTCATTTCATTGAATTCATTGGTGATTACATCAAGGAGGGCAAGGTCTATGGCATAAAGGGTGTCGGCCTTAGATCCTAAAGACTCGTGTATAGACTCAGACTCGGACCTAGACGACTCAGATTCATCAAACATAGGACCTTTGCTAACGGTCACTTCCAACTTCTCTCCACTTGGCGTAATGATCTTCACCGTCTTGCTCTATCCCTTTATAACATCATCAGCCGGGACGATTAACTCAGAGGAGTCAAAATCTTTGCTTGATATGACAGCTTGAATAAGCTAAGAATCGTCATTGTAGACAGGCTTGGATTCATTCTTTTCTAGTCCAAAAAGAAGATTATTGTTCATATCATCAAAGGTTGGACTGGCTGGTTTCTCAGTTGTGAAGAACTCATCGCCTTCGTCGACGAAGTTGTAATTAAGTAACACCTCAAAACTTGGCTCACGCTTCTCATCGTGGACGAAAGGCTTAGGGAATTAATAGCATCGGAAGTTTTCCTCTTCTTTGATGTACTGGCCGTTCAGAGTGTAGGGGTATGGGTCCATAGCCATTTCCGTCTTCATGGTTCGAGCATTATTACAAGCCTTCATTTTCATGAGAGCCTGTTTCATATCTTCTTTTTTTGGCTTGAATCCTAAGCCAAAGGTATCCTTCTTAGGTGCACCAGGATGGCCCCAAAGTTCAGCCATTTTCTTTTTGAGTCCGAGGGTCATTCTAGGCAAATGCCCTTGCTTCTTCATAATGGCATTTACATTGGTGTTCAAATAAGGATCAAAGTCGAGGTGAAACTTCTCCTCTTCTTCGATCATGAGAACATCGTCCAACGAAAATCCCCAGAGATCTTCATCTTCCTCGTGATATTCGACGTGGATAATGGGAGTATCAATAACTTGAATGCGCATGGGGGAGGCATCAATGGTGATTGGAATCCCTCCAACTATACCCTTCACCTTTTGGTGCAACGACGATGGGATTGCTTTTAGCTCATGAAGCCAAGGACGACCTAACAGTAGATTGAAAGAAGCCTTAATGTCCACCACCTGAAACATGGTGCGACGTTCAATGGCTCCAATAGTTATATTTAGCATGATAGTACCCATGGCTTGATGGCGAGTATTATCTTAAGCACGAATCCCTTGAGTATAGGGGATCAATTCTTCATCTTTTATGCCCAACTTCTTTGCAATGCGGAGTGGGCATACATTGATTGTAGAGACATTATCAACCAGGCTCATAGGAACATTCATCTGCCTACACACCATAGTGAGGTGTAAGGCCTTGTTATGTTGGTCCCCTTTTGAGGGCAGATCCTTGTCAAAGAAGGAAATCAAATTATTGGTACTTGGCAATTTAGTAGTGAGAAAGCTGACCAGTCTTTGAGGAGTCATATCATTATCAACTCCTATTTTAACCAGAGCATTCATCACAGCCATTCGATGCTCGTGGGAGGTGGCCAAAAGCTTCCATACATTCATTTCCACCTTAGTCTTTTGTAATTATTTGATCACATCGTTGTTCACAGGGTCGATGGGATTAACTATTGGTTGTGATTGTGGTGAAGGTGGACTAGGCTGTTGCAACCGTCCATTTCTAGTGAGAACCTTGACCTCAAGGTCTCCCCAAACATCTTCACTAGTGCCAAGAGATGAACATGCTATATATTTGAGATAGGCATCTTCGTCGTCACTATCCCAAATTCCATTTACTTCTTCACAGTTCGAAACAAATACAATTTCTGGTAGAGGTTTATTTACATGTTGAATGAGTATTGACAGATCAAAGGAGACTTCATCTTCCATGATAGCCAAAGCATCAGAAAGGAGACCTGTTTGAATATTGGGCTTCTTGCCCCTTAGAGGGACAGGAAGTTGATTAGCATCAATCAAGTCTTAGATTGCATCCTTTGACCTCCAACACTTCTCAGTGGTATGACCTTTGCCTTAATGAAACTTGTAATGAGCATTGGGGTCATAGCTAGTACTTCTATTCTCTGGTCGAGGTTTTAGAAAGGGTCTAATTGGCATAATCAATCCTTGACTATGTAAGCGATCAATAACGGCATCGTAGCTCATTCCCAAAGACGTGTAAACCCTCCTTTGCCTTTGGAATCTTTGAGTGGGAGCATTAAGAGCTAACACATCATTGACATTGACGTTCTTGGTAGCATTTTTGGGCTTGGAAGATGAAGAAGGAGTGTCGTTCTTCTTGTTTTTCCAAGTGTTGTTGTTGTTGTTGCTACCATCAGTCTTCATCAGTTCATATTTGATATTGATCCCAATATCGTACACAACTTCGAAGGTATTTAAAGGCAAAAACTTCAAGTGTTGCTTGTACTTATGAGTCAGATTTGCAATAAATAGGCAAACCATCTCTTTCTCCATGGGAGGATCCACCAAGAGTGCAGCTGTTTCTCTCCACTTGCTTAGATAAGTAGTGAAGCCTTTATTCTCCTTCTGTTTGAGAATGGAGAGTTCACGTTCAGAACTTGGCTTTGATGTTACACTTCTAACGGTTCATAAAGCTTTCAGTAACATCTTCCCAAGTCGCAACATGTTTGGATTCTAGAGAGTAGAACCACTGTTGACAGGCATGCTCCACGGAAAGAGGGAACATGGTAGGGAAGAGTGTCACATCTAATCCCTTAAGAGCCATAGTCGCAAATAAAGCCTTCAAGTGGAATAGCGGATTATCGGTAGGCTTGAACTTGGGAACGTCAGCAGTGGAAAACTTTTCGGGAAGCTTGTCCCTTATGGACGAAGTGGTGACAGGTTGCTCCACATAGGTGAACTCTTCAGAGATCTTACTCATCTGTTCTTTGATCTTGTCCATTGCAGCGGCAGTGACATTGTTTTAATTGTCTTGCTTTACCGTGTTTACCCTGGTGGTGAGCGTTTGCATCATGTTAGACAACATCTCAATGGTCCTGTTAATGTTCTCAATATCCTCCTCAGTAGCCATTGGTTGAAAATAGACTGGAGACGGACTTTGTAGAGATGATTGTGGTGGTTTTCTTGTACACCTCTTTGGTATAAGAGGTTATTGAGGTATTGACTTGAATCGTAACAACCTACCCCTTCTTCTTGACCAAGTACTGTGACATCGAAACAAACACACCTTTAATGACTAGACTTAACCTTGACCTATCCGGAAAAGAAAAAGGAAATTTTTTTCGATTTTTTTTATTTTCTAAAAAAAATATGGTTGGGAGGATACCCTCCGACTTACTCCGGAAAAAACGAAACAAAAAAACAACACAAGACCATCCTGAAGTACAGTCATAAAATGGTGCACGACTAAAGGAAAAGTGTGTGAACTTGCCGCGACATGTGAGTGATTAAGTGAGGTTATGGACACGTATTTACCGGACAGCTAGACATGACATCAAATCAGACATACGAACCACATAAACACGCACAAAGACCAAAAAAAGAAGGACTGGACAAACCTCCTGGGCACCGTGTCATGGTTCTGACTATTGTGACACGGTATAGTGCACCGTAAGATGGGACATTGCGCCGTGTCACGTCATTGCACACTGTGGCGCGGCAGATCTGCCGTGACACGGTGCATAATTCCATGCCTAAATTTGCGTAATTTCCAGGTTTTAATCAATTTTAAGTTTGTACTAATTACTATGTGAAAATATAAACCCTCGGTCATAGGTTAAACAAAATGAGTAAACACATGTTGGTTAGCTTCAAATAAACCACATAGCATTTAGTCACGATGATGTAAAAATAGTTCGCATTCTAAGGTAAAGATTTATGTTCAACTATTGGTCAAGCTTTGGGTGTCAAATGGGTACTATGGTTAAGAGTTTGGACGTGTTACCAAGGCAGCCTCCCGTGAGGGTGTATGCTAACGGGCGGCTCCGCGAGTTCGTGATGAAATCAAACTCGACTCCATGATGAAATCGAACTCGACTCCATGGTTTGGGTGGATTTAATAACTCGGTTGAACCCTTATTTCCATGAGTGTTTTTGGGTTGATAGAGATTAAATCCCCCGGGGCTAAGACGTATGTAGAACACACATGTTTTTTCAAAAAAATTGAAGAAAGTTGAATGTCAGGAGAGAAAATAAGCCACTAGACGGATTTAAGGACTGCCGTGACATGGAAGAGTGTACCGTGTCACGGTGTTGCGCACCGTATTACGGTGTAAGGCGCCGTGACACGGCAACGACAAGTGCCCTGTTTTCCTTCGTTCGTAATCAAGTTATTCAAATTTTCCTACAGGGCAGACCTAAATGCGACGTTAAACGTCTATGCCTATGCAAAAATGCCAAATTAATCACAGGAATATTTTTCAAGAATCTTTCAAGTCTCATCCACTCATCTTAATTAAATACCGATCACTGAAATCGATAAATAACCAAGAATCCTCCCCAATGGAGTCGCCAAATTGTAGGCGTCGTTCGAAGTGCACCTACGTTAAAGCATGTTTTGAGTATTCTTGGCACTCTTAGGAAGTGGGAATTGACATATACGATTAGGGACAAATAAAGTAAGGAGCCGCCAACAAGTTTTTAAGGAACTTGTAAACCGTTCACGGATCATAAAAGGAAACCACGAATAAAGGGACAGCGATAGGAAACAACGATTGAACCGTGAAGGTTACACCCCATTATCCATGAGATTACTAACTCCATATGGTCCGGAACCACAAAATGAGGATCGGGGATGATGGTACGAAGTGAGTCATGGAGTCACATTCGCCCGTTTTGGCCTCTACTCAAATCTTATAGTGAAAAGCATTCCTGCGATCTCTAAGGCATGCAAACAAAATATTCAATTCACTCCAAACTATTATTATGTTAAATTGGTTTAATATTAATGCAACACATAATTCTAAAATATTTGTGATCACTTGAATTAATGACAAGATTAAAAAGGAACCTAAACCGATTATCCAAATTATCTTATTAGTCGTGATTTTCAATTACATATTCCCTTTAACATGCAATATGGTGATCAATAAATATAATAAAATAAACATTAATAATGGAGGCAATTTAACAATAAATCCAACAATATAAAAATCGTTAGAAAATTAATAGAAATAAAAGGAACATAATTCTTACTTTGATTCTGTTTGCTTGGAACTATATAATAATTAACGATTTAGTAACTTCAAAGAAAAATAGTAAAACAATAATTAAATTAAATTAAATAGAGTTGATTTGGGGCAAAACCCTCTAACAGTTATACCTTTCACGCCTTGGCTTAAGGACAGAACCTCGAGTAAAGTATGGACTCCTTGAAGTGCTTGACGAGGGAATTTTGAAAGAAAAAGGGTTGGTTAGTGTTTAGGCTAGAGCATATAAGAGAGAAAAAGAGAGTTAATTAATGCCCCGTACATTAGAATTAAGGGGGTAATTATAGGGAAAATTAGTAGAGGGAACACACGGAACCCTAAAAATATAAAAACCCTAAAAAATAACGCCGCAACACGGCAGAGCACGCCGCGACACGGTGCAAGACACCGTCAAACGGGGGAAAATCCCATGACACGGGGGAAAACTGAGTGATGCGAGAAATAATTAGGTTACGGGAAATAAAACCCGTGAAGGGTTTACGCGTAAAGGACATGGAGCAGCCCCGTGGCACAGCATTGGCACCGTGTCACAGGAATGCACACCGTGGCGCGGCATTGAGCCCGTGATGCGGTGCTTTTTTCCGTGACGCGGGAAACTTTGCGTCCGTTTTTCTGTCTAAATATATTTTTGCCCTAATTTCGTTTAGCCTTTTTAAGTGCCGATTGATTATTTTGGGCAATTTCTGATTTATTATTTATTAATTGGACCAAAATAATAAATTAAATAAAATAAAAAGGTTTGGGCCAAAATAATAAATAACATAAAAAAAAAAGGTTTGGGCCAAAATTAAAAATAAACTATGCTTTGAACAAATATCAAGACTAATCCATGGACTATTAAAAACTGAATTTAATTAAATACGATGTTTTAAGAACTCTCGGAATTAAATATTGAACCCGACCAATAATTGCGGTGAAAGATTATTCATCATCGGGTTTGGCTTCGGGGAGACATTTTTAGGTGTCTAAAAATACCAAGAGTAGTTCTATTCAAACCATTAAACCATAATTTAGCTTTTTCACATAATGAAAAGGGAAAAAGAATCTCCCTGATTTGGTGACCCCAGCTTGTCTAATGGTGTTGCAATACTAGCAGAAATCTGCAATGTAAAGATTAGGATCGTCACCCTTAGCTCCACTGAATTGCTTCCTCTCTATCATCGTGATAAATTGGGGTTTGATTTCAAATTCCACTCCATCAAGGGCTGAAGTAGGAGTAAGGTGTGGAAAATTTGTCAGGGATGGCTGCGAATAATCGTTGAGCTTCTTAGGTGTTGTCATCTCTGATTCTGAATTTGAAGGGATTTTTGAATCACTAGAATCATTTGGAAGGTCTCTACGATTATCTTCGGAGCCCTCTTGGATTTGTCTATAAAGATTTTTTTGTCCATGGAAAGAGCGCTCGATCTCAGGATCGAATGGAATATAACCTGATCTAGAACACCTAGGCATAAACAAAGAACTAAAAGACAAATATGAGAATTGCCTTAAAGAACTAACGTTCTCTAAGACAAGAGGGGATAATCTAGACTACAAAAATAATAAGAAAATAAAAATTAAACCGTTTCCCCGGCAACGACGCCATATTTTGACAAGCTAAAGTCGTAATCACCTAATAAAAAAAAATTCCTAAGTCCTCTAACTATGCAGATAGGGAAGAAGGGTCGAAACACAGGGAAACAAGTTAATTTATTCCTAATTAATTAAGATTAATCTAAATTATCAAGTAACCAATTTGTTGTTGTAAAAAGGAACGATACTACGGAGATCAAATTTAGGGAGAAAATCAATAATAAGGAAGCCAAGGGTCACAGGTTCACCACTAATTAATAATTTGGAATAAAACATAACAACCAATAGTTAACATTGCATATATAACATGATTAACAGGCTCTCGCAATTTATTAATCAACATAGACCTTATAAGCTCTCGCAATTTACTAGATCTAAGTTCCTATTGAAAATAGCTTTTAATATAAAATTAACATCTGCTCGATTCATAAATTCAATATTTCTATACTTTTACAATCAAATCACATCTTCTCGATTCATAATCTAATTGTAAAGAATTAAAACAATTTAATAAGAAATTATCATGATATATCAACAATCAATAATAATAAATTATCCCTTCATATTAATTTTTGATTCCCAAAACCCTAAAATTAAGCTACTCACACATAATTAAATCTAAACTAATCAGAGCAATTAAAGAAAACATGATTTATAAAAGAAATAGAAATACTGAAATTAATAGAGAAGAAATCGTTACCAAATTAACGTTAAACAAAGAGTTGAATCAAGAACAAGAGTGAAGTTGTAGAGAGAAATTAAGAGAGAGGAAATAACTAAGTAGAGAGAGAGAGTCTAAGAGAAGGGGTCCTAAACATAAAGCTTTAAAATCGTATTTATACAAAACTCATAATTACTCCTAATTAAAACTAAGTAATTCGCTGAACAAAGCTCCTCGGAAAAGCGCGCCCGATCGGGTCCGCCTTTTTTTTCGCCCCCCTTGTTCTAGGCAGCCGCCCGATCGAGCTCGGCTATAAGTTGGACTTGGATTGGGCTTCATTCTTGGCCTAATTTGAATCTCAACTTCGGGTCTTGAATACTCGGTGTCCAATGAAGCAGTCGTGCCTTCCAATGCTCGTAGTCGTTCTGCGATAATCCCGGGAAAAAGCTCCAAAGATGCAATTTCCTGCAAAACTCAATAAAATCTACGAAAACACTAGAAAACACCAATTAGTAATAAAAGTGGCCCTAAAGAGCCAAAAATACTACTAATTATGACCAAGGGACGGGGGTAAAACACTATATAAAATAGATATATGACAAGGAAAGCTAACCCCTAGTTTAGAAGGTGAAGGGAATAAATTTCAAGCTTTAATCCCACTAGCTTGAACCCCACTGTGATCATACACTGAAGTACGGTGGCGTCCAAAAGGGAAGAAGATAGAGCAAAAGAGTCGCCAACAAGTTTTAGGAACTTGTAAACCGTTCATGAGGTGAAGGTTACACCCCTTAACGATCCAAGAGATCGTCAACTCCATAAGGTCTAGAACCAAATAAGGGTTCGGGGATGAAGGTACAAATCCAACCTAAAATAGATTGAACCTGCCTTAATAATAGGCCTCTAATTTATTCTGATCGTATTCATGTGCGCTTTCTGACTAACATGCAATCAATAGGATTAACCCTAAACCTGTTTATCTATGTTGGTTAAATTTAATGCACAAATAAAACTATTATTGGCGATCACTTGAAATTATAATCAAATTAACCCTAAATAAGATTATTAATTTTCTTATTAAGCGTGATTACAAGTACCAATTCCCTTTAAACATGCATAAAAGGTGTGATCAAGCAATAACAATAAATATCAAGCAACATAATAATAATAATCAATCATGAATAATACTATTATAATCATGATAATAAAAATTATATAAGATCATAATCATAATCATGACAATAATAATCATAAATAAAATAATCATCATCAAAATAATAATAATAATAATGATAATAATAATATTCATGATCATCATAAATTATAACAATTATAATCATAATCATGTTCATGTTAATATTAAAGCATAATGATATCAAGATCCTAGGCATGATACTAACAAGATTAATAACAAACCCTAGCATGTCACTAAGCAATAAAAATCAAGTCTTTAACCCTAACATGATACTTACAATCATAAATATTAGGAAGAACATAGGAAGCATCGTAACAATCATATTTAATATTAAAATTACCCTAGACATGATACTAGGAATATCATAATAACAATATAAACATGATTTCTACATCATAATATCAATTAATCAATTAAAGTACTTACTTTGATGCTTCGTACCTCTTTCTAATAACAAAATACACACGTTAGTAACTTCAAGGAAAATAATAAACAAACAATTAAATTAAATAATTGAAAGAGAGATTTGGGACCAAACCCTCAGAAATTAAACCTTTCCCGTCTAGGGCGAAGACAACTTCGAATATGGCTAGTTGTTTCTAGATCTTGTTAATGTGGAATTTTGTATGTGAAAACAAGGTTTAGAGAAAGAAAGAAAGAATTGAAAGAATGCTAATTAAAACTGATTGTAGATGAGAACTTGTGAGAATTGGTGAATGTAGATGATTATTGATGAATGAAAACGGAGTTTTTAATACGATATTTATAGAGAAAATCAGCCAAAAATATAAAATAAACAAAACAGAGTCTGACGCACAAAAACAGAATTGGCGCAAACCCTGGCTAACTGGCGCCATGCACCAACACTAGCGCCAGGTGCCAATGGTTAGCGCCAGGCGCCAGGCCTGGTTCCAGGCGCCAAAGCCTGGGGTCAGGCGCCAAGCCTATTTTCAACGCGTTTTCGAAAATCAGATAAGTTTGTCATACTGGAGGATAAAATCATATAATTTCCTCGAAAATGCTATTTGATTTTGATTAAACCTATGAAAAGTCAAAAGTCAATTTATCAATGCTAATTGAATTAGGAATGAAAAGAACCTTCTAGAAGATTCTAGAAGACTAAAACCATTCCTAATTGCATTAGGAATGATAAATCATATTAGGCCCTCCCCAAGATCATTGGGCCGCACATAAAACATAAAGCTCAAACCGGGCCTAGTTTAATAAATTGGCCATAACTTCCTCAATATTCATCGGAATTGGGCTTATAATATATCGTTGGAAAGGTCTTTGCAAGCCTAATCCAACTACACTACCATTGGACCCATATCATAGACCAACCAAACTGGATTGACTGTTTTCTTAAAATAAGTTTTCTAAAACAGAGAGGAGAGAAAAGAAAATAAAATTATCCGCAACACTAGACTTTCCACACTTTCGCTTCATTCGATTATGATTCGACGTGAAAGGTACTCATCACTGGGTTTGGTTTTGGGGAGACACAAATAGGTGTCTACAGAAGCCCCCACTTTGAATGAGTTTGGAGAAACACAAGTTTCGAAAACAAAAGTCGAAGTAGTGATAGGGACGGAGAATGATTCAGAGTGTTCTGCGATCCTAAATCACTCTTGTAACACCGATACCTGCAAAACTAGCATTACTTAAACAGATAAAAGAGTTAAGAAACGCGCATCTTGCACCGTCGAGCACACGTCTCTGAAAGTAACCGATTGTTGCCGCTATATCCTTGTTTTGATGACCTCCTGCAAGCTAGAGAATGCCATCCCTCTTGAAAAATGCTACGCCCGTAACTGCTCCCAAATTAGAAGATTGCTTCGCCCGAAACGATCCTCATCCGCATTGATAATATTCCACGTCCAAGGGAATACCATCGAAGATTGCTGCTCTTGAAACAAATCTCCATCCGCATTGATAATATTCCACGTCCAAGGGAATACTATCGAAGATTATTTCTCTCGAAACAATCTCCATCCGCATAATATTCCACGTCTAAGGGAATATGATCGAAGACAACTTCGCCCGAAATTACCTTCAGTTGTTTGTGACAACTCTCCGCAAGCAAGGGAATGTCGTCGAAGATATCTTCACTTGAAGTCATCCTCATTTTATGCGATAATTTTTCAAAGGAAATTACCGAAGATCCACGCCTGTCGATCTTTAAAAGTTCGCCTGAACTTTGCTTCCGCTATGCCTGTACGTCGACATTTCTGTTGCTTTGAACCTGTACATTGGTGCCTTTTGTGAATGAACCATTATGTCGGTGCCCTTTGCTTTTGAACCTATATGCCGGTTCTTTTTGTTAATGAGCCAATGCTTAGGCGCTTTAAGCTGAGTGAGACGATCTTTTAACAGGTCGATCACCTTATGTAATCAAGCCGATTACTAAATCATGTCAAATTGCTTAGAGGGGCTAACTGGCGTACCAAGGAACCCAAAAATATGTTGCAGAAAGGTAGAACAACCCCACCAGGTGGCTGGGTGATCTAGCGCCACTAAAAAGCCATCAGCGCCAGTTAATTAGTCTTAGCGCCAGTTGCTGAGATTGGCGCCAGGCGCCAAGCCAAATTTGTGACGCCAATGCATAGGGCTTGGCGCCAGCACGGGGATTTACTTAAATCCCCCTTTCCTCTTCATTTTCCTGGCTGCTCGTCGCGAATTTGCTCGAAAAAATCCGAAAACTTCAATTGCTCGGTTCTTGCTCGTTTCTCAACCGTATTTGCTCAAATTTGTTGCAAATCAAAGTTCTTTTCATCTATTTTCCCGATCTATGTAAGTTTTTTTCTAACTCGCATCGGTTTTCATGAAATTTTGGCATGTTTATTCACGAATTTCATGAAAATTCGAAATTTATAATGCTCAATTTGCTTTGTTTATCAAGTTTTATGCCATGAAATTGCTTGATTATGTTTATATATTGCCTTGGGAGTAATTTGAGACTTGTTTGACTCAATTTGGTGAAGAAATGAGCAATTCGCCATTGTTGGACCTCCTAAGGTCGTGAAGAACAATGTGACTCGTTTTTAATGTTTTTGCTAGCAATTCTTGTCCAATTTGTCACAATAATTACTATAGTGTTGCGAGAAATTGTGTGATTGCTTGAAAAATGTCGTTATGCTCAATTTGAATTTGTGCTCTGTTTTAGTACTACGTACTCTATTTTTGCGAACATAGTATCATGCGGCTAGGCGAACCTTAGATACTATAGAACCTTAATTTATGATGTTTTTGCACAATGTAGCATGGCTAGACAAAGAGGTTCGGGTTCACGGTCCCGAAACACTAGACGGGAGCATGAGCCCGTAGAGGATGATGTCACGCCTTCCACTTCGCTTGGGCGACTTCCGGAGTGGGATGAGCGGACCCTGTTCTTCGCCCCCGTCCACCACATTTCCGAGAGGGTGAGACAGGGAATCGTGCCCGGGAGGACGCGACATCATGGCTCCGGCTGTGATGGTTTGGGCGATTTGTACAGGATGTACATCGCCAGGGATCTTGAGACGAGACTCCTATGGGAGTCTTGCGGACTAGCTACTCTGTTCGAGACCTCTAAGGCTATGGTTGCCTCCAGCGGGGGTCATCATGTAGTGCGCGCTTTGGTGGAGTTCTTCTGGGACACCACCAACACCTTCCATTTCCCTTGGGGCGAGATGATGGTCACCCCTATGGACTTCAGTCTCATCACAAGACTGGAGTTCACCTCTGTGCCACTGCTGTTTGACAGTGGAATCGACGTCTTTTCTTCGGAGGTCGAGGAGCTGTTTGGGCCGATCGCTATTCGGGCCCGAGCTGAGGTCGAGACGACTTAGTTTAGCGTTAGGGGAATTCGCCGCTCGACGCTGGCAGCGGCTCTTGATGACGATGCGACCACCCGAGAGCAGCGGGTGCGCATCTTTGCGCTGATGTTGTAGGGCGTTGCTTTACTATCTTCCTGCTGTCCGTGATCTTCACCGGATTGGGACTTATGACTGGGCCAGCTTGGCCTATGCTGACTTTGTTCGTGTGTTGAGGGACTCGTGTCGACACCGGTCCTTTGGGACGAACGTTGCTTTGTCTGCCTTTTGGAAGGTCGTAGAGGTAAACATTATTCCCTATAAAGTTTAGCTCTACATATTAGTTAGCATTTACTCACGATTTTAACTCCTTGTAGATCTGGTTCTACGAGCACTTCCCTTCTGCTGCACCGGTGAGACCATCGCCGCGGGGGTTTCCAGTGAGCGCCTCTTGGGGCGGCCACCATGTGGATATGTCTACTACACATGTCCGGAACTAGATCATTGCGGTACGACTTTTATTATTTATTTGCTTTTTTGCGATGTTTTAGGTATACTCTCGCCTGATTAATGTTTGTTGTAGGGTCCTGAGGTGGTGTACCGGCCATGGGGCGGTTGGACAGTCCCTGGGTTAGCCGCACAGTATTCTGCTGAGCGTCGCTATTTCTTGGGGACTTATGGAGCGATTGCGTACTTAGGAGAGAGGGTTGCTAGACAACATTCCTCTGATGTCTTCGTCGTTCCAACTCCTCCACCACGTCATATGTTCGATGACGCGCGTTTGTCGAGCATGTCTGAGGGAGCTGGTACCCATTGGCGGTCCTATGTGATCCTCGGGCGGTGCTATGCTGAGGAGCTACTACCTTTATTAGCTTCAGCCCCCGTACCGGCTGCGGATGTGAGGGTAAGATTTTTTCAGTTTTTTACTTTCCATAAAGTAGCCCCAAAGTAATGATTTACTGACTTTTTTTTTGTTTTATCAGGACGGTGCTGCTGAGTTCGTGCCACCCCGTATGTCCATCCACTACCAAGGGATGTACAGGCCGATTGAGGAGATGATTTCTCCTGCTCCCGAGGGCGAGCGCTTCGTAGAGCGGTCGATTCCTCGCCACCAGACTCGAGTAAGCTTAGTTATTCACAATTTTGTGTTCATATATCATGCATGTTTACTGACTTATTTTTCTAACAGTTTTCGCGCGAGGTGGTTTCGGCAATGGCACGATGTATAGATGCCTTCCGGAGCCAGCTCGTTCGGATGAGGAATGCGGCCACTTGCCGTCGGGATGACGTCACCCGAGAGGTAGTCTTTCTTTATATATTTCCTTGCATTATCGCTTCAATTTTGCCTTGTTTCTGATTTAATTTTTTTTGCAGGGCCAGCCTATTGCTTCTCACACCCGCGCGAGACCTGAGGGGCGGAGGGATCCGGCGAGGTCCACCTCGAGACGTCGCCGTACTTCGTCAGGGGGTAGAGGTGGTCTCTCTGAGGCTGCTCGTGCTGACGTTGCAGAGGGCTCGGGATCTTCTTCTGAGGGTGCTCATGATGCACCGGTAGGAGAGGCTACCTCGGCTTTCAGAGGTGGTGGGATGTACGAGGTAGGCTCGTCATCGCGGCAGCCTGCTCAGCCTCAGGTTGATCCTGGGTGGAGTGGTCCTACATTGAGTCTTCCTCCTCCTACAGAGACTGGAGCTGGAGCCGGAGCTGGTGGAGAGGTGACTCCTCGTACGGCGCAATTTTATGATATGATGGGCCTACGTCCTCCAGCGCCGTGGTTTGTTCCTGTGTATATTTTATTTTGACTTTTCATAGAACTTTGTCTTAGACTCATTATTTATAGACACATTTTGTATATTTATGCTATTATGAGTTTATTTATTTATTATTATGTGTATGTTTGTGTGTGCAAGAGAAGTGTGACAATTTTGTGCAAAAATTCCGTCATTTTTATTATTGATGGAGGGTATCCGACTCTCTCCCCCAAAAGAAAAAATAAAAAGGAAAAAAAACAAATAAAATGTCGGGTGTTTGGAATTTATATAAAGTCCAAAAAAAGAATAATATAATTAAAAATAATAGCTATTTTAATTAATTAAGAAGGAGGGTAAAAAAAAAAGAAGTTTAGGAAAGATAATCGGAGCCATAAAGTCATTAGTCGACTCGAGTTTAGTATAAAAACGCAGTTTAATCACGCGCGCCTGCTGTGACAACTTGGCGCCAGCTGGCGCCACAAAATGGCGCGTGGCGCCAGGCGCTACACTTAGCGTGTGGCGCCAATTACGGTATTTTGACGCCAATTGACGCTGATGCCGTATTTCATTCTGATTAAAACTTCTCGCAATTTGTGTATAAATAGCCCCCTGTCCAGCCGATTCTTCTCATAATTCCAGCGAAAAAAATAATTCTTTGCTTTAGAAAAAAAAAATAATAATCATGTCTTTAGTCACCAAAACCTTCACCCAATATACTCATGAATGGTGTCGATCTCTTAATGCTAGGGAGAGAAAAGAATTAGATTTATTTCACTTAGGGGGAATTTATGGCATCAAAGGGGTAGATCTTGACTTAGATTTCATACATACCGCTCTAGAATTTTGGAATGTTGATAGTCATTGTTTCAGAATAGGGTACGATGAGATTAGCCCTTTGCCAGAGGAATTTGGTGCTATTTTAGGCTTCCCTGCAATAGACCTTATAGTAATTCCTAGAGTAGATGCATATTATTATAAGGATTTTGAGCGCTTCTTTAATTTAAAAGAAAGGGATTTATCAAAAATAATAGATGGCAATATAGTTAATTTGAAAGAATTTGCACACCATTATTTTGATAAACCTCTTTCTGAATCTTTTCATATATATAGAAGAAGGGCGTTCCTATTTTGCATGCTTAATCAATTTTTTCTTAGTAGTGGTAAAAATAATGAAGGCCAATCAATTATAACCACTGTTTTAGAACAAATTGAATCAGGGAGAAATCCAATGCCATTGATAGTTGGAGAGACTATGATTGGTCTTGATGAGCTGAAAAGGGACCCATGGGCGATATTGATAAGAGACTATGGAAAGGCTAGGACTAATTAGCCCTCCGGACGATATTGATAAGTATACTCCCAATTACTTCGGGAGAAGGAAGAAACACATCCCTAAAATTGGGCGCCATGGGTGGAGAAAAGTCTTCGAATCTCGTGATTTTGCCATCAAGTGGGTCGTCCCATGGTGGAAAATAGAAAGGATGGTTGGCGTTAACAAGCAACCTTTCTGCCGCCTTCCAAGCTTGTCTCGTGTGACTTATTATTACCCATGCAGGGTAAAAATACAATACGGCTTGCTTCAGAATATTCCTTCCGGGGATCTTCGTCCTCCCTATGAGTACCCTATATCTCAAGAAGTAGACAGATTTGATGCTTACTGGAGCGCTAGACCTTTATGGGAAGTGATTACCCAAAAGGTTCCTCCTTCTTTGCCCAATGATGTAAAGAAGTGGTTGTTGAAGAAACCTTCGAAGGATTCGAAGAAAGATTAGGGTAGAACTGATGTAAAGAGTCGTCTGGGTGACAGGGTGATTCCTGCCAAGGAACGTCTAGGTGCAAGAATTGAATTCAAAACACCTGCAATGCCTAGGAAGAAAGGGGCTACCAAAGATAAAGGAAAAAGGAAAGCTAACACCAGAGATAAAAAGACTTAGGTGGAAAAGAAACATGGAGTATTAGCTGAAGGGGAGACTATCTACTCTAAAATTGAATGTAGGTCCTCTAAAGGATGCCTGCTAGCTAAAGTTATGGATGAGGAGGAGGAAGCAGACAAGAATTGGAAAAGGGCTAGAAAGGAAAAGAAAGATTAGGAGCATTACTTGACTTTCAATTTATTAGACTTAGTTTATTTAAAGTTCAAGTTAATTTATTTCAGATTTATTTAAATTCCATCAATAATGTAATTTTATTTTATTAATGAAATTTGAGCTTTCAATTAAATTATTTACTTTAAATTTATTTTATTAAAGCAATGAAAACCGAAAAATTAATTTTTCCAGAAATTATTCGAGTATGGAAGTCGAAAATTTTGCCGAAAAAACAACGAACTTCGCCCAGAATTTATTTCCAAATTGGCGCCAGTTATTGGCAATTAGCGCCTGTCATTGAAGTCTGGGGCCAGGCGCCAATTTCATCGGCTGACGCTGATGATTTTTGGCTGGCGCCAGGTTCTTCTCTACGACGCCGATGATTCGCCGATCTTCTGTTGAATGTTTAATTAATTCTGGAACGCGGAGATGCCGAAAAAATAAAGTGGTCGAACCCGTAAAGGGTTGCCTACGTATCCTTTCTTAAGGAATCAGGCCGAACGTAGCTCTCTTGAGTATCCTACTCAAGTAATTATGGGTAGTATTTCTTAAGTTGGTGAAGATTTGTCATGTTTGAGAATTCATTGCCATCCATATCAGTTAATTTTGCTGCACCTCCTGCCAGGATTGTTTTGACAATGTAGGGGCCAGACCAATTAGGTCTAAATTTACCCCTTGGATCTAAAACATTTTTCCTTAGTGCTTTTAACACCAAGTCTCCTATTTTTATATTTCTTTTCTTTACCTTCTTATTAAAATGCCTAGCCATACGAGTTTGGTAACACTGAGTGTGATGTAGAGCTTCTAGTCGTTTCTCATCGAGTAGAATCAATTCTTCATATCTTGCCCTAGTCCATTCAACTTCATCGAGTTTACTCTCTAACGCAATGCGTAGAGATGGTATTTCTAGTTCGACAGGTTGTACGGCATCCATTCCATATACCAAGGAAAATGGCGTATTTCCTGTTGATGTACGGATTGACGTGCGGTAGCCCCACAATGCGAAGTGAAGTTTGTCAGGCCAATCCTTATAATTCACCGTCATTTTTTCGATGATAGTTTTTAAATTTTTATTAGCTGCCTCGACTGCTTCATTTGCTTGAGCTCTGTAAGGGGAAGAATGATGATGTTGAATGCCGTATTTTTGTAGCAATTCTTCACATTCGGCCTGAAAGTGAGTTCCATTGTCACTTATCATTTCATGTGGGACTCCGTATCGACAAATAATATTTCTCTGGACAAAGAGTGCTACATGTTTTGCAGTGAGTTTAGCGTATGATTGCGCTTCGACCCACTTTGTGAAGTAATCGATTGCTACTAGGATATATTCATGACCTCCTGTTCCTGGGGGAGTGATTTTGCCAATGATGTCAATTCCCCATGTAGAGAATGGCCATGGTGATGTGTAGGTGTAGAGCAAAGATGGAGGAACATGTTGTAAATTGGCATAAATTTGGCATTTAGGGCATCTTTTTACGTATTGATGGCAATCCCTATTCATCGTTCTCGCATTATTTTCTGGACTAACATTTTTCCATTTATATGTGTTCCACAGATTCCTTCGTGGATTATCCTCATCGCTCTTTGTGCATCTTTCTTTCCTACACATAAGAGAGCTGGACCCTTAGGTACCCTTTTATGTAGCTCGTTGTCTATGAGTACATATTGGGAAGCCAAAAGCCTTAATGCTTGTTTTGCTCTTTTGTCAGCATGAGGAGGGTATTCTCCATTGGTGACATAATTGAGTATGTCCGTGTATCACGACACTTCTTCTTCTTCTTCTTCTTCGCCTTGGACTACTTCGTCGTCTTCATTCTATGGCCTGGATGTATGCTGGTTTGTGCCTTTTTTCAATAGTTAGAGGCATTTACTCGATTTCCGTGGGAATCCTAACCATTGAGGCTAATCTTGCCAAGGCATCAGCAAATTGATTTTCCTCTCTAGGTAGATATGTGTATTCTACCTTCTCTAACTGATCGGTAAGAGTTTCCAGATAGGTTTGGTAAGGGGCTAGACTTTCGCTCCTTACTTTCCACCTCTTAGATATCTGATTGATGATCAAAGAAGAGTCTTCGAATATCCTTAACTTTTTTACTCCCAATGCCAAAGCTGTTTCAAGGCCTACCACGCATGCTTCATATTCAGATTGTTGGTAACGTCGAAATCAAGCTTTATGGAGATTGGAACATGCTCCTCTTTAGGTGATACTAGTAGTACTCCAACGCCACATCCTTTTTGGTTTGAGGCTCCGTCGAAATACAAGGTCCAAGTATCATCTTCAGTAACCATTAGGTCTTCATATGGAAATTCATTGTCTTGTATTGGCGTCGAGTCTTCTATTGGAAAATCTGCTAGAAATTCTGACACCACGGATCCTTTGATAGCTTTTTGTGGCATGAATCTCACATAAAACTGGGCTAGATTAACTATCCATCTTGATATGCGGCCATTGAGTGTAGATTTCTCGAATAGATACTTGAGTGGATCTAATCGGGAGACTACGAAGACGGTATGCACCAACATGTAATATCTTAACTTAGTTGTGGCCCACACCAAGGCGAGGCACAACTTCTCGAGCGGTGTATAGCGTGCTTCGTATTTGAGCATCTTCTTGCTTAGGTAGTAAATTGCGTTCTCTTTGCCTTCTATTTCTTGTGCTAGCATAGCTCCCATTGTCTCTTTAGTAATCGTCAAATATAACCTAAGAGGTATTCCGGGGAGTGCTGGTGCTAATACGGGAGGATTTGCGAGATAGGCTTTGATCTTTTCAAAGGCTTTTTGACACTCGTCATCCCATATTATTGGTACATTCTTCTTGAGTTTTTTTGAAGATTGGTTCACATATCGTCGTCAGTTTTGATATGAACCTACTTATGTATTGCAACCGGCCAATAAATCCTCGAATCTGTTTCTCAGTCTTGGGCGGTGGCATGGACATGATTACTTTGATCTTGGTTGGGTCTACCTCTATTCCTCTAGAGCTTATGACGTAGCCCAAAAGCTTGCCTGAGGTGACTCCAAAAGCACACTTAGATGGATTCAACCTCATATTATATTTTCTTAGCCTTTCAAAAAATTTCCTTAAGGCTACTTGATGGCCTGGACGGTCTTTTGATTTTACAATCATGTCGTCGACATATATTCGACTTCTTTGTGCATCATGCCATGGAGTAAGGCAGTTGCTGCACGTTGGTAAGTAGCACCCGCGTTTTTCAACCCGAATGACATTACCGTGTAGCAGTAAGTGCCCCATAGCGTTACAAAGGTTGTTTTCTCCATGTCTTCTTCTGCCATGAGAATCTGGTTGTAACCTGCGTATCCATCCATAAACGAAAGAAGCGCGTGATTTGCCGTGTTATCTACCAAAATATCGATGTGTGGCAAAGGGAAGTCGTCCTTTGGACTTGCCTTATTTAGATCTCGATAGTCGACACACATCCTTACCCTTCCGTCTTTCTTCGGAACTGGGGCAACGTTGGCGACCCATTCGGGGTATTTGGATACCTTCATGAAGCCTGCAGTTATCTGTTTTTTAACTTCTTCTTTTATTTTAAGTGCTACGTCAGGTTTCATTCGATGTAACTTTTGTTTTACAGGTTTCATTCCTGAAATTAGTGGTATAGTGTGTTGAGCTATTTCTCTATTAATGCCTGGCATATTTTCATATGACCAAGCAAATACATCGATGAATTCTTTAAGTAAGTTAATTAAATCGGTTCTTTCTTGTTTATTCAATGTTAATCCGATTTTAACTTCTCTTTTATGAGTTGAATCATTTGAGATATCAATTGTTTCAGTTTCTTCAATTATCGGTGTTTTCTTTTTGAGTGTTTCCATTGTTTTAATAATCTCTTTGTCTTTTTCATTGTTAGTTAAGCAATGCTCGTCATCTTGGGTTAGAGAAAAACACGAGAGGTAAGGAGAATGAGAAATATTATTATACTCTGAGATCATTACATCTAAGAGTGATATGTCCTCAGGGACTGGATCACTAACTATCCTAGGAGAAGAAATAAGAGGGGGAGGTGTTACTACTAAAGACTTAGAAAACTCTAGAGGGAGAGACTCCGACTCAAACTCAGACTCAGACGACTCTTCAAACATCGGTCCTTGTCCTGTCGTGATGGATATCTTTCTTCCGCTTGGAGTAGTCACCTTGATAGTCTTGCGCCACCCTTGTAGTGATCCTTCAGCTGGAGTAATTAGCTTCGAGGGATCGAAGCTTTCACTTTGTAGGACTGTTTGAATGAGCGAGGAGTTATCTTCTTTATAAGTTGGCTCATTCTTTTCTTTCCCGAACAGTAATCCCATGACGTTAAAGTCAAAGCATGGGGGTGCTTTCTCCTTGTGGACGGGAGTTGGGATTTCATCAGTAAAGTAGCAATCCAAGAAAATCTCGAATCCCGGTTGTCGTATGCCGTTTACAACAAATGGCTCGGGAAATTCATGGCATGGATAGTCCTCTCCTTCTTTTATGAACTGACCATTAAGCGTAAGAGGGTACTGATCCATTGGAATTGCTTTCTTTTGAATGCGAGCGTCCCTACGTGCTTTCGACTTTTCTTGGGCTCGCTTGAGATCTTTCCGAGTCGGTTCGAAACCAAGTCCGAAAGTGTCTAACTTAGGGAGGCCAGGTGAATCCAGCGGTTTTGCCATTTCTTTCTTCTTTCCTAAGGTCATCCCAGGAAAGTGTCCTTGTTTCTTCAGCATGACGTTGACAATCATGTTGGAATGGGGGTCATGGCAAAGAGGGGTCCTTTCATCCTCCTGGATTAAAGAGACTTCTTCGTTAAAGCCCCATAAATCTTCATCATCCTCATCGTACTCCACATTAATAATTGGATTCTCTATGGATTTGATTCTCATAGGCGAAGCATCTATGGTGATTGGAATTCCCCCAACTATAGCTTTTACTTGTTGGTGGAGGGATGAAGGGACGGCCTTTAGATCATGAAGCCAAGGGCGTCCCAACAATAAGTTGAATGAAGCTTTGATGTCTACTACTTGGACAGTAGTGGCATGTTCTATTGCTCTTGCGGTTACATTTAGGGTAATTTTGCCAAGAGCTTGACGACGAGTGTTATCGTAGGCCCTTATTCCTTGTGTGGACGGAGTTAAATCTTCGTCCCTTATGCCGAGCATCCTCGCAGTTCTAAGTGGACAGACATTGATAGCCGATCCATTGTCTACAAGAGTCATAGGAACATTCATCCTCTTGCAAATTATTGTGAGGTTTAATGCCTTGTAATGTTTGTCACCTTCTGGGGTAAATCTTTGTCAGAAAAGGTGATCAAATTAATCGGACTAGGAAGGTCACTTGTGAGGAAGTTGGCTAGTCCCTCAGGAGTAGTGTCAGAGTCTATCCCGATTTTGTCCAAGGCATTCATTACAGCCAACCTATGTTCTCGAGATGTTGCCAGAAGTTTCCATACATTCATCTCAACTTTTGTCTTCTTAAACTGCTTAACAATATCATTGTCTTCAATGATAGGTATGGGAACTTGTTGTGTGGTTGGCATAGGTTGTGTTGAAACGGGAGGTTGCATTCTCCCATATCTTGTGAGGACATCTATTGACGAGTCTTCTTCACCCCAAATGTCATCTATGGTATATGACACAGAAGGTGTAGGTCCTACTACGTCCTTAGATAGACATCTTCTTCATCACTGTCCCAAACTCCGTTAATGGTTGCATCCTCTTCTTGTTGAACTTGGACTAGTTTCTTTTCATTAATAATTTTTTGTACCAAATCCTTGAATTTGAATTAGTTTTCTATAGTGTGACCCCCTCATTGATGAAACTGACAGTAATATCGGTCTGTCCTTTTCAATGATTCGAATGGTCTCGGTTCGAGAGGTTTGACCTCGCCACCCTCGGAGAGCATTCGAACAATTGTGCATATGGGATCCCAATTGGAGTGTAAGTTCTATTGCTCTTCTTGGGTTTTTCAGTGACTTTTAAGGGAAAATGCTTTGCCTCATAAGTCGTTCCCACTGGTGTGAATTCTCTTTTAGGTTCATCTTTCGGAAGTGGAAGCTCATCATATTTCTTATGGAGTTCGTTCATAGCTTTAAGAGCTTCGCGTAGTAGCTGCGATACCTCCCTCATAGACAGTGTGAGCAATTGTATATCTTCCTTATTTGCCGGTTCTGGAAGGCTATCCTTGACATCGAAAAAGATTTCCTCTTCTTTTTCTTTGACACGGATCTCTTTGACAGGTCTAATGAGAGATGAGGGGTCAACCTCGTTTTCCTCATCAGAGATAGCGAGGGTATGAGCGAGAGGTGCATTATCAATACTTGGCTTCTTACTGGCAGGGGGCAACGGCAGCTTGTTGTTGTCGATTAGGTCTTGGATAGCTTCCTTAAGCTTCCAACAGTTTTCAGTGAGATGGCCCCTACCTTGGTGATACTTGCAGTGTGCATTGGGGTTCCAATTAGCCGACCTCTTCTCAACTGGTGGGTCCCCAAATGGTCCAATAGGAGTTATAAGACCTTTTGCATTTAATCGATCAAATGCGGTGTCATAACTCATACCAATAGGAGTGAAGTTCCTCCTAAATGGTTTCTTCTGTCCTTGATTGTTCATGGCAAGGACTTCTCCTAAATTAAAGGTGCTAACATTGTTTGAGTGGGCGGTTTTGGAAGAAGAAGGACTGTCGTTCTTCTTTCCTTTCCAGCCACTGTTGGAGTTATTGTTGGCAGCTTTTAACTTCGCCAAGTCATCTTCAATATTGATCCCAATGTCATAAACGGCTTTGAAGGTATGGAGGTTATTTTGATATTTGAGATGCTTGGAATATTTTTCTTGGATATTTTTGATGAATAGTCTCACAAACTCTTTTTCACTTGGCACCTCAATCATTTTTGCCGAGGTTTCCCTCCATTTGTTAAAGAAAGAGGTGAAGCCTTCATTCTCTTTTTGCTTGAGGATTTCAAGTTCCCTATGGTCAGTTTTGACTTGAATGTTGCACTTGTACCTATCAACGAAAGCGTTTGCTATAGACTCCCAGGTAGAGGTCTTTTCTTTCTCGAGAGAAAAGAACCATTGTTGGCAAACAGTCTCGAGAGATAGTGAGAACAGAGAAGGGAAGACCTTCTTATCAATACCCTTGATACTCATGATTGTTTCAAATGCTCTTAAATGAAAGTAAGGGTTGTCAATTTCTCTGAATTTTGGGATGTCGTTGGCGTTGAACTTCTGCGGAAGAAGCTCTTTGTCCACCGAGACCCCTTGTGATGTAAACTCTTGAAACTTGTTGTCGCTAGACAACTTGCTTAAACTCTCTTGCATGAGGTCCATCTGTTTTTGCTTCACGGGATCATCAATCTTGAGTGCGAGAAGCTTCAGTGTCTCAGTCACGGTAGCCAGTTGGTTCTTAAGATCATTGACTTCTTCTTGTGTTGCCATTATGGTCTTAGCTTTCCTCTTACGAGCTATGGGTTTATCGAAAAGTTGGACTTGTATGAAGAGGTTGTCTTTGATTAACCGTCCTTCCTTTCTTGACCACGCGCTATAAATTAAACCATTTTGCGTTTTAATTACTCGACTCGAATCAACTTGACTTTACGGTTTATTTTAAGGAAGAAAAAGGAAAAGGGTGCATATTTTTGGCAAAAAATAACGTACATATTTTTAGGGAGTACATATTTTTAGGGAACTAAGTATAGTTTTATATATTGGAGGATTAATATCCAACCTACCCCCCTAAAAAAATGACAGAAAAACGCGCACACAAGATTCTCTTAAACAAGGTCAAAGTATGTGTATTGGTGTGTGCGTTGAGTGTAAGTGACATGCTTGGACTCTTGTGTAAGACCATGGGACTTAGTGCCTAAACTCGATCATTGACTCAAATAAATACTATTGACAACAAAAATTTAACTGAATTAAATAGAAAACTGATTAATTAGACTCTAGGTGATGACTCGACCAATAATCCGAACTGTCGGCCCAGCGACAGGACTGGCGTCGCACTGTAAAGCTTGGCGCCAGACGACATAGCTGTCGTCAGGCGCTACACTCCATAATGTGGCGCTACATCTCAGACCTTGGCGCCAATATTGGAGCTTCGATCTGGGACTGTTTTCGGTGTTATTAGTCAATCGGGGTATGCCTAAAGTCGTACTAGGTCAATTCAGATTAAAATATTAGACTTTATTGACTCAAATTAATTAATTATTTAATTAATTAGGCAAAGTTCTTTAAGTCATTAATTTATTTAGTCTCAACACAAGTCAACAAACGGTTAAGAGAAACAGAGAATATATATGCACAACAAATAATGCACAATTAGTCAAGTAGGCACAATATGATGCAATGCGTTTGCAACCTAACCATGGCTCTAGTTCTCTAAAGTTCGGGATATGGTTTAGTCAATAGAGGGTCCATGGTTAATTGTCCGGATGCACCGCGCGGAAGCCTTACCGTGAAGGGTTGGCGCGAGTGGATGGGACACCGCGAATTTTAGAAAAAAACTCGCTTCCATGGTTTGGTGAATTCAACATCTCGGATGTACCCTTTGTTGCACGGAGCGTTCAATCGGGTAGATGGAGCATAAATTCCCAGAGGGTTATGTCCATATGTAGAACACATATGGGTTTCAGAAAAGTGAGAAAAAAATTCAATCAGGAAGTAGGATCGAACAAACAATACGAAAAACCGGTCAAAATTAGAACGCATATTTCTGGCTCGGTATTGGGGGAAATTGGCGCCAGCAAACAGAGACTGGCGCCAGCTTTTAACTGTAGCGCCTGGCGCCAATACTGGCGTCTGGCGCTACAACTAATATACTGGCGCCAAGCTCTGGCCCCTGACGCTACTTCCCACATGCCTCAGCTGATAAAATTTTTCTAGTTTCGCGTGGTGTTATTACAGTCCTAGTTGTGAAAGATATTTCTCAAATTTCATACGTGTAAAACCCTATGTTTTTAACTCATTACGGATGGTCTTCCAATAAGATCTTTTTTTATGCATATGACAATAATGTTAATCAAAATTACGCACATGAAATACTTAGAATGTTTCGAGTCTCATCCACTCATTCTAAATCATTGCCGAAACAAATTCAGGAATTAAAATAGAAATCCTCCCCAGAGGAGTCGCCAAAAACTGTACAGAACAAATTTTAAGCTTTAATCCCACTAGCTTGAACCCCACTGTGATCATACACTAAAGTACGGTGGCGTCCAAAAGGGAAGAAGATAGAGCAAAAGAGTCGCCAACAAGTTTTAGGAACTTGTAAACCGTTCACGAGGTGAAGGTTACACCCCTTAACGATCCAAGAGATCGTCAACTCCATAAGGTCTAGAACCAAATAAGGGTTCGGGGATGAAGGTACAAATCCAACCTAAAAGAGATTGAACCTGCCTTAATAATAGGCCTCTACTTTATTCTGATCGTATTCATGTGCGCTTTCTAACTAACATGCAATCAATAGGATTAACCCTAAACCTGTTTACTATGTTGGTTGAATTTAATGCACAAATAAAACTATTATTGGCGATCACTTGAAATTATAATCAAATTAACCCTAAATAAGATTATTAATTATCTTATTAAGCGTGATTACAAGTACCAATTCCCTTTAAACATGCATAAAAGGTGTGATCAAGCAATAACAATAAATATCAAGCAACATAATAATAATAATCAATCATGAATAATAATATTATAATCATGATAATAAAAATCATATAAGATCATAATCATAATCATGACAATAATAATCATAAATAAAATAATCATCATCAAAATAATAATAATAATAATAATAATAATAATAATAATAATAATAATAATAATGATAATAATAATATTCATGATCATCATAAATTATAACAATTATAATCATAATCATGTTCATGTTAATATTAAAGCATAATAATAGGAAGATCCTAGGCATGATACTAACAAGATTAATAACAAACCCTAGCATGTCACTAAGCAATAAAAATCAAGTCTTTAACCCTAACATGATACTAACAATCATAAATATTAGGAAGAACATAGGAAGCATCGTAACAATCATATTTAATATTAAAATTACCCTAGACATGATACTAGGAATATCATAATAACAATATAAACATGATTTCTACATCATAATATCAATTAATCAATTAAAGTACTTACTTTGATGTTTCGTACCTCTTTCTAATAACAAAATACACACGTTAGTAACTTCAAGGAAAATAATAAACAAACAATTAAATTATATAATTGAAAGAGAGATTTGGGACCAAACCCTCAGAAATTAAACCTTTCACGTCTAGGGCGAAGGCAACTTCGAATATGGCTAGGTGTTTCTAGATCTTGTGAATGCGGAATTTTGTATGTGAAAACAAGGATTAGAGAAAGAAAGAAAGAATTGAAAGAATGCTAATTAAAACTGATCGTAGATGAGAACTTGTGAGAATTGGTGAATGTAGATGATTATTGATGAATGAAAACGGAGTTTTTAATACGATATTTATAGAGAAAATCAGCCAAAAAGATAAAATAAACAAAACATAGTCTGACGCACAAAAACAGAATTGGCGCAAACCCTGGCTAACTGGCGCCAGGCACCAACACTAGCTCCAGGCGCCAATGGTTAGCGCCAGGCGCCAGGCCTGGTTCCAGGTGCCAAAGCCTGGGGTCAGGCACCTGTAGACACCTAAAAATGTCTCCCCAAAACCAAACCCGATGATGAACAACCTTTCACCGCCACTATTGGTCGGGTTTAGTATTTAATCCCGAGAGTGCTTAAAAAATCGTATTTTATTAAATTCATACTTTTGAACGGTCCATGGATTAGTCTTGATGTTTGGTAAAAGCATAATTTCAGCCCAACTTATTTTAAGTCCAAACCTTTTTATTTTATTTTATTGTTTTATTATTTATTTTTTGGCCCAAACCTTTTATTTATTTTTATTTAATTATTTTCTTATTTTAGCCCGAATAATAAAAGCCAAAAAAAGCCCGAAATTATCAATCGGCACTTAAAAAGCCGAAAGAAATTAGGGTTAAAAATGAATTTAGACGGAAAAATGGACTGCAAGTTCCCGCGCCACGGCAGACTGCCACCGTGTCACGGGAATCTTTCCCGTCTGACGGTGGGACTTCCCGTGACACGGGAGGTCTGCCATGACACGGGACGTTCCGTGTCCTTTTCGCGTAAACCCTTAACGCGTTTTTAATCCCGTTTTCTGAAAATTTCCCGCGTCACTCCAAAACTGTACCGTGTCACGGGAAAGTGCACCGTCTGACGGTATAGTCTGACCGTGTCACGATACAGTCTGACCGTGTCACGGGATACTTTTTTAGGGTTTTTATCATTTTAGGGTTCCGTGTGCTCCCTCAGCACATTTTCCCTATAAATACCCCCCTCATTTCTGATGAACGGGGCACCGAGTAATTCTCTTATTTTATTTTCTCTCTTCTATGCTTTAGCCTAAACACTAGCCTACCCTTTTCACTTCAAAATTCCTTCTTCAAGCACTCAAAGGAGTCCATATTTTACTCGAGGTTCTGTCCTTAAGCCAAGGCGTGAAAGGTAGAACTGTTTGAGGGTTTGGCCCCAAAATCAAATTTATTTCATTTAATTTAATTTAGTTATTGTTTTATTATTTCCTTGAAGTTACTAACTCGTTTATTATTTTGTAGTTGCAAACAAACAGAATCAAAGTAAGGATCATGTTCCTTTTATTATTATTATTTTTCTAACGATTTTATGTTGTTGGAATTGTGATTAAATTGGTTTTAATATTAATGTTGTTCTATTGTTGTTATGATCACCATATTGCATGTTAAAGGGAATATGTAATTGAAAATCGCGCCTAAGAGGATAATTTGGACAACCGGTTTAGGATCCTTTTAATCTTATTATTAATTGAAGTGATCACAATATTTTAGAATTATGTGTGCATTAATATTAAACCAATTTAGTTAAATAATAGTTTGGAGCGAATTGAATTATTGTTTGTATGCCTTTGAGATCGCAGGAATGCTTTTCAACATAAGAATCGAGTAGAGGCCAATACGGGCGAATGTGACTCCATGACTCACTTCGTACCATCATCTCCGATCCTCCTTTCGTGGTTCCGAACCATATGGAGTTAGTAATCTCATGGATTATGAATGGGGTGTAACCTTCACGGGTCAATCGTTGTTGCCTATCGTTGTCCCTTATCGTGGTTGCCTTTTATGATCCGTGAACGGTTTTAACGTCGCATTCAGGTCTGTCCCGTAGGAAAAATTGGATAATTTGGTTGCGCGCGAAGGAAAACAGGGCACCAGTCAGATCATCTGATTGCCGTGACACGGGAATTTTTGCCGTGTCACGGCAGTCCTAAAATCAGTCCGGTGGCTTATTTTCTTTCCTCACATTCGACTTCCTTCGATTTTTCTGAAAAAACGTATGTGTTCTACATGCGTCTTAGCCCCGGGGGATTTAAGCTCTATCGACCCAAAAAACGCTCATGGCAATAAGGGTTCATCCGAGTTATTAAATCCACTCAAACCATGGAATCAAGTTTGATTTCATCACGAACTCGCGGAGCCGCCTGTTGGCATACACCCTCAAGGGAGGCTGCCTTGCTAACGCGTCCAAACTCTTAACCATGGTACCCTTTTGACACCCAAAGCTTGACCAATAGTTGAACATAGATCTTGACTCTAGGTTGCGAACTTTTTTACATCATCGTGCCTAAATGCTATGTGGTTGTTTGGTGCTAACCTTCATGTGTTTGCACTTTTGTTTAACCCATGACCGAGGGTTTTTATTCTCACATAGTAATTAGTACGGATCTAAAATCGGTTAAAATCTGAAAAAATCACAAAACTGACCTGGAACTGCGCACCGTGTCACGGCATGTTCTGCCGCGCCACGATGAACAGTGCCGTGACACGGGGCTGTCTACCGTTTGACGACAGATTGCACCGTGTCACGACAGTCTGCACCGTGACACGGTGCCCAGGAAAGTGTCCTGTCAGTCTTTTTTTTTTATTTTTGTGCGAATGATGTGTCCAGTTTGGTGTCTTGTCTAGCTATACGGTCAAAACACGCGTCTATAACCTCTCTTACATGTCGTGTTCACACACTTTTTTTGCTTTAAGTCGTGCACCACTTTTTAGACCGTATTTTAGGGAAGTCTTGTTTTTGTGTCTTTTTTTTTTTTCGGAGTAAGTCGGATGGTATCCTCCCTTTAAAAATAAACAAGTAGAATTTATAGATTTAAAAAAAAAAAAAAAAAAAAATTGTCGTGTCACGGTACAGTGCACCGTCTGACAGTGTGCCGTACCGTGGCACGGGAAAGTTCACCGTGTCACGGCAATTTCCACCGTGACACGGTGGATTTTCCAAAAAAAAAAATTAAAAAAAAAAAATTGTCGTGTCACGGTACAGTGCACCGTCTGACGGTGTGTCGTACCGTGGCACGGGAATGTCCACCGTGGCACGGGAAAGTTGACAGTGTCACGGCAATTTCCACCGTGACACGGTGGATTTTTCAAAAAAAATAAAAAAATAAAAAAATAAAAAAAGAAAAAATAAAAAAATAAAAAAAATAAAAAATTGTCGTGTCACGGTACAGTGCACCGTCTTACGGTGTACCGTACCGTGGCACGGGAATGTCCACCGTGGCACGGGAAAGTTCACCGTGTCACGTGGATTTTTCAAAAAAAAAAAAAAAACCGCGTCAGTTTCCGTGTTAATTTGGTCCTCGCGTCAGTCATTTTGGTTATTGTTCACATGTCTAGCCATACGATCATACCACGAGTCTTATAACATCACTTAGTCACTCACTTGGTCGTTTATGATCGTATATTAGGTTCATGCACCCTTTTTTCGTCATAATAAAAAATGAGTGGAGTTTTCTCACCTGTTTTCAAATGTCTATTTTTTCCTTCCTTTCCTATCTTTAGCAATGAGTCAAACAATTAAGTGAATTATTTTATTTCACAGTACTTGGTCAAGGAACATGGATAGATTAATACGGTTCGAGTCATTACCGCAACAATCTCTCAGATCTAATAGGCATTCAAAGAGAACTTTGCCATCTCCATTACTCATCACCTTTCAATGGCCACTAAAGAAGATATTGAGAACATCAACAAATCCATCGAGGCACTGTCTGCCATGATGCAAACCCTTACCACTAGGGTCACTACCATGGAACAAAACAAGGTCACTATTTCCACCCTTGACAAACTGAAGGAACAAATGAGTAAGATCTCTGAGGATTTCACTTATGTGGAACGGCCTCCCACTCCTTAGGATGTGAAGGATAGACTCCCTGAAAAGTTCTCCACTGCTGATATTCCAAAGTTCAAGCCTACTGACAATCCAATATTCCATTTGAAGGCATTCTCTGCAACCATGGCTCTTAAGGGATTGGACGTAACACTCTTCCCTACGGTGTTCCCTCTCTCCTTAGAACATGCTTGCCAACAATGGTTTTATTCCTTAGATGCCAAGCATACTGCGGCTTGGCAAGATGTCACTGAAAGTTTCATGAATCGTTACAAGTGTAACATTCAAACTAAAACTTCTAAACGTGAACTCTCCATTCTCAAACAGAAAGAGAATGAAGGCTTCACCGCTTACCTGAACAGGTGGAGGGAAACAGCTTCACTCTAGGTGGATCCCCCCAAAGAAAGAGAGATGGTTCGCCTCTTTATTCAAAATCTGACTCAGAAATATAGGGAACATCTCAAATTTCTTCCACTGAACACTTTCGAAGCTGTATACAACATCGACATCAATATCGAGGATGAGCTAATAAAGACTGCTGGTAGTAACAATAATAACACTTGGAAAAACAAGAAGAACGACGTCTGACTGCAGACTGCACCGTGTCACGACAGACTGCACCGTCTCACGGTGCCCAGGAAAGTGTCATGTCAGTCTTTTTTTTCGATTTTTGTGCGAATGATGTGTCCAGTTTGGTGTCTTGTCTAGCTATACGGTCAAAACACGCGTCTATAACCTCACTTACATGTCGTGTTCACACACTTTTTTTGCTTTAAGTCGTGCACCACTTTTTAGACCGTATTTTAGGGAAGTCTTGTTTTTGTGTCTTTTTTTTTCGGAGTAAGTCAGATGGTATCCTCCCTTTAAAAATAAACAAGTAGAATTTATAGATTTAAAAAAAAAAAATGGGAAGTCCCACCGTCAGACGGGAAGGATTCCCGTGACACGGTGGCAGCCTGCCGTGGCGCGGGAACTTCCAGTCCATTTTTCCGTCTAAATTCATTTTTAACCCTAATTTCTTTCGGCTTTTTAAGTGCCGATTGATAATTTCGGGCTTTTTTCTTACTTTTATTATTCGGGCTAAAATAAGAAAATAATTTAATAAAAATAAATAAAAGGTTCGGGCCAAAAAAAAATAAAAAACAATAAAATAAAAAGGTTTGGGCCAAAATAAGTTGGGCTGAAATTAAAACTACGCTTTTACCAAACATCAAGACTAATCCATGGACCGTTCAAAAGTATGAATTTAATAAAATACGATTTTTTAAGCACTCTCGGGATTAAATACGTAAACCCGACCAATAGTGGCGGTGAAAGGTTATTTATCATGGGGTTTGGTTTTGGGGAGACATTTTTAGGTGTCTACAGAAGTCCCCACTTTGACTGAGTTTGTAGAAACGTCAGTTTCGAAAACGATAGTCAAAGTAGCGATAGGGACGGAGAATGATTTAAGACGTTCTGCGATCCTAAATCACTCTGCATACGCCGATACCTGCAGAAAAATGTTAATTCCACAGATAAAAGAGTAAAGGGATAAAATACGTATCTGGCACCAGTGTATCGGTGACAAACGAATTTGGCAACTTCCTAAGCTTGAAGGAATCCACCGAGTGATATTTGTTGAAACGCTTTCCATGCTTGAGGAAAGCCGACTGAAGAGTTTGGTAGTTTTCTAAGCCTTAAGAAAGCTACCGGATAATACTTTCCATGCCTGAGGAAAGTCGACGTATGAATTTGGCGTCATTCTATGCTCGAAGAAATCCACCGATGATGCTTTCCATGCTTGAGGAAAGCCGACTTGGCGGTTTTCTATACTTGAAGAAAAATCCACCGATAACGCTTTCCAAGCTTGAGGAAAGCCGACTTGGCGGTTTTCTATACTTGAAGAAAAATCCACCGATAACGCTTTCCAAGCCTGAGGAAAGCTGACGATTGCTGAAATTGGTAAGTGTATGATGGTTCGATTATCCCCGAACGTGGGCCGCAGATGATTCACAATTTTAAGCCGATTATCTGACCATATTAAATGCTTAAAATGCCGAAAAATAGACTTTGACGCTTGCCAGGGGTAAAATGGTAATTTTAGTCCCCCTTAAATAGCAGTTGGAATTTTCCGCGTAATTCTAGCGAAAAATAACCGCTCAATAATCTCGAAAAATCAGTCAAACTAGTCAAAAAAGGCCAAGAATATTCCCTGACCAAGTGCAGAATTGCCGCGCCACGTCAAATACTTCCCGCGACACGGGAAAGACTCCCGTCAGACGGGACAGAATCCCGTGTCACGGGAACTTCCTCCCCCCCCCCTTTTTTTTATTTTGCTGTTTGAATTAGTCAACGCGCCACGTCAAATTGTGCCGTTACAAAATAACGGTAACCGTGGCACGGTTAACGGGGTCTGTTGCACGGTTACTTTTTGCTTTAAAATCACATTTTTGCTTCACATCTTCGCCATTTCTCATCTCCTCTATATTTCTCCATTTTCACTTCTTGCTTACAAAAATTGTCGTGCCACGTTTAAGGTAAACCGCCGGCCGTCGAAGCTCACCGTGACACGGTAATCGGCAACCGCGACACGGCGGTTCTGCAGATCTTTTTTTTTTTTATTTTATTTTTGCTGCGATTTGTCGCTGCTATTGTTCGCTTCTGCTGTTGCTGTCTCCGCCGGAGCTGCCGTCTGAACCGCCAGAGCTCCGTCGCCTGTGAAGCTCGCCATGACACGGGACAGCTTCGCCGTGTCTTTGTTGACCGTGTCGCGGCGGTCCTGCTGGTGGCCGGAAGTTTTTTCGTGCTTTTGGAGTTCGAATTTTCACCAATTTGCTGTAATTTCTTGCTATTTTCCTCATTTTTGACCCTCTACAAGCATCCATGTAAGTTTCCTTTGATTTTTGCTTTGAATTTGCTTCACATAAATAATTTCATGACAAACCCTAAAAAATCAATTTGGGGGTTTTTGATTTTGAAGTTTTATGTTGAAATTCTTGCCATGATTTTACTTGTATATGTATACATGTGTGTTTGCGAGAGATTTGAGACAAAAATTGCATGATTTGATGGAGAATTGAGCAAATCACCATTTTTTGGGTGCTACTTTGTGAAATAATGTTCATGTTTTGCTCTTGAAATGGTGGTGAATCTTGTGAAATGATGTGTTGATTCATATTTTGCGTATGTACTATATTGTCATGGAGAACATAGTATCATGCGGCTAGGAGAACTGTAGTATTAGTTTGTCATGGAGAAACTAAATACCATAATTTTGCCAATTTTTAGCCTTGAGGTAAAAATTTAGCATATAATTAAATAACTTAGGAAATGATGCTAAGTATTTTTATTTTTGCAACTTGAATTAAATGTTTAGGAAATTATGCTAAACATTTAGATTTTGATAATAGCATGCCTAGACGACGAAATTGCGATCTTTCTACCCGCGGCCGGCGTCGGGCTTTCCGGGAGGACACTCCCACTGTCCCTGAGGGCATGGACGACGACGTCTTAGAGTCCGAGCCTCGGACTTCTACGAGTAGGGGTAGGTGGGTTCCACATCCGTGGACTCCGGACTAGTTGGTTTTCTACCGTGAAAACCACGTCTCTCATCGCGCACTCTCCGGCATAGTCGATGGCACGCTTCGCCAACATGGTTCCGGAGCCGGCGATTTGATCCCTCGACTTCACCAGGTCATTACGAGGGATCCTGCTACGAGCGCTTTATGGGAATCGGCTGGCTTGGTCGATTTCTATGCGGCGGTTGTAGGGTTTCGCAGCCCCCGAGGTTGCGGCGCGACTGTCGTTCGCGCATTGTTTGAGTATTTCTGGGATACTACCAACACCTTTCATTTTTCTTAGGGGGAGATGACGGTGACCCCTCTAGATTTCAGCATGATCAGCGGGCTACGCTTCACCGACCGGGCTGTTGGTCAGATGTCTGATCTATCTTGGGGATCAGCTGAGGTAGCTGATTTGTTGGGTCCGATTGTTCAGCACATCAGGACCCGACCAGTATCTCGAGGTGGTCCTAGGATTGGACAATCGGAGCTGGCTTAAGTTCTAGCTTGCGGCTTTGAGATGGAGGATACGACGGCTGAGCAGCGGGTGCGGATCTTCATCTTGATCCTGATTTGTATGACCCTCTCTCCCGACAGGAGTTCACGCGTGCTCCTTTGCTACCTCCCCTCTTTGGCCAGGATCCCCGAGATAGGATCCTATAGCTGGGCCAGTCTTGGGTACGCGGATCTTCTTTTGTCTCTACGTCATGGCTGCCGGCAGCTGGATGACGAGTCCCCTATCACCGTTTATGGCTTGTGGAGAGTCGTAGAGGTGATGATCTTTTCCTTTTTGTTTCACTTTAGCTTGTTCGACTCATGTGCTAAATATTACTTTTATCGCAGCTATGGTTCTACGAGTACTTCCCAGGCTTGGCTCCTCGCCGGCGTCGCGGAGCGGTCCATGATTTCCCTGTCAGGGCCAGCTGGCGTGACCGAGGAGAGTCGCGGGTGGAGTCCGTTCCGGCACTTCGTGGGCTACTACGCCGAGGCACCTCTTCCGTTGGCGTAAGGATTAGTTTTGTTCCGTTCTTTCCTTCTGATGTTGTTTCGGTTGTTTCACGCCTAACTTTTTTTATGGTTTCCAGGTTCCCATCGATGTCCAGTATCGTCCTTGGGCCGGGATGACTGATCTACCTGAGGCCCTGCGTCTTTCAGCGTACCGTACCATTTTGGTTGGTACCGGACGCTTTGTCTGGTATTTGGGGGAGCGAGTCGTCCGTCAGCATAGCGACGATCGCTTTGTGGTGCCTTCATCCCTACCAGAGTCGATGCTGGACTCCCGCTTGATCAAAGAGCTGATCAACAGGGGAGAGCGCTATACTCTTCCATGGCAGGAGCTGGTTCACATGGAGAGTGACTATGCGCGGGACTTGCTTCCCTCTCTGGCTACTCCACCCCGTCTTCCTGAGGTATGATTTCTTTTGAGAATCTTCTTTACTAGTCTCTGTTTTAAATAGTCGAATAACTTGATTATTCGATCATATTTTCAGATGACCATCCGCCCTGTGGGGAGGATCGAGATTCCTCCTTAGTCTGTCCGCTACCCCGGGCCGATCGGTATCACGGAGGATCATATTGCTGACGCGCCGGAGGGTTATAGACAGGCGCAGAAGTTTCTGCCCGAGGTCTTTGAGCCGGTGAGTTTTCTTCGACGCATTATCCACCCTTTTAATGCTGCTTATTACTGATTTTTCTTTGTTTTATCCTCAGCCTAACCGCCCGGAGATGATGGGAATCATGAAGCTGGTGGACGCGCTGAAGTATTGCATCATCAAGCTTCGGCGTGGTGCGAGTTGTCGGAGCTCTAGCGACGTTCTTGAGGTATCACTTATGTTTTTTTTTTTTTTTTCATTTCTACCATTTGTTTTATTTTGCATTGTTGACAACTTTTGATTTTGTATCTTTCAGGAGCGACGGAGGTCCCGCTCGCGCTCGAGGCCCAGAGGCTCGGACGAGGAGGAGCTTGGTCGTGGTAGACGATCTCCTGAGGCTCACCGGCGTTCTCAGCGAGAGCTTCAGACTACTCAGCCATTTCATGAGGCTTAGTGCCAGCAGGGTCAGTCTTCTTAGCGTTTTCCGGGCCAGAGTCAGGGGCAGCGTCAGTCATTTTCACAGCCTCCAGTTCCCGAGTTTGGGTCTCCTTTGGATCCTGGTTCATTTTCAGCTCCATTATCCGGGATTCCTCCACCGCTGTCGGGCTTGTTCTCGGTTCCGATGTATGGGACGATGCCTTCACCGACGATTCCAATATCTTTGGGCCAGTCTACTCCGTTTTCTGGCTGGACGGGTCCTGCCTTGAGCTTGGCTACTGCTGGGCCTACGGGGACTAGTAGGGACGCTACTTCCCGTACTCGGATGGTCGAGGGACTCTTCGGTTCGCCGTTCCCATATGCACAGGGTGGACCACATGCACAGGGTGGAGATGAGACTGATTCTGGCTCTAGGGACTTTTATCCTACTAGAAATCTTATTGCCATGCCTACCTTACGTGAATATTATTACCAAGATTTTGAACGCCATCTGAATCTAACAGATCCAGATTTAAATAGAATTGTTTGTGGTAATGAAGTAGACTTAGAAAAACTTGCTAATTTATATTTTAATCGCCCTATCTCTGAGTCTTATCATGTATATCGTAGAAGGGCATATATTTTTTGCATGTTTAGCAAGCTACTATTTGCAAACGGTAGGGTAGGACATGCTTATCTAGCGTCTGTGCTTGAGCATGTTGAATCCGAAAGATCTCCTATGCCGACGTGCCTTGGAGAAACATTTCGTGGTCTTGACGAGGCAAAAGCTGACTGGAAAGCCATCAGGAAGGGCTCTCTGGTACTACTGCAGGTAAAAACACGCTCCGAATAGCCCCCGTGACACAAAACAGGCACCGTGTAACGGTGGGTGTCTGCCGTGACACGGTTAAAACTGCCGTGTCACGGGAATCTGCATTTTTTTTTTGTTTTTTTTATTAATTTTCTTTTTTTTCTTTTCTTTTTTTGCAGATTTGGTTGATGGAGCGTTTGGAATTATTTGAAGCCCCCGACGATATTGAAGAATATGGCCCTAACGACTTAGTCCGTAGGAAAAAGAATTACTCTGCGAACATGTCGTATGAAGATTGGAAAAATTTCTTTGCAAAGAGGGAATTTTCCATTCGTTGGGTGGTGCCTTGGTGGAGGCTTACTAGGATGGTTGGCACGAATGAAACTCCATATTGCCGCGTTCCTAGTATCTCCAAACTGACCTTTTACTGTCCCTCTCGACTGATGCGACAGTATGGACTTGAACAAGTAATTCCACGCTATAACGATAGTCCTCGTGAAGTATCGTTGCATGAAAGTAACGTTCACAAGTACGAGGCTTATTGGATTGGAAGACCTTTGTGGACTGTTTCTGCAAGTGACCAAGCTCCTCCTCCTTTATCTAGTGCATACAAGGCATGGTTGAATCCTAGAAGTAGGAGGGAACGATTTGGATCACGCAAGTCTGGTGTAAAGAGTCGTCTAGGAGATAAGAAAGCTCCTCTTAAAGATCGTCTAGGTCCGAGAACACAAGGAATTGAGTTTAAGACTCCTAAGATGCCAAGAAAGAAGACCTATGTGAAAGGAAAGGGTAAAGAAAATATGGTGTATAGGGAGAAACAACCGAAAAAGTTCAAGAAAGGTGAAAGGGGTGAAAGTTCGACTAGGGGTGTGACGGTTCGGGCTACAAAAGACACATTAATGGTGAAGGCCGACCTAATTGAGCATGAGAAGGATGTTCCTAAAGAGAAGAGAGATTAGATCAATAGTGCTTTGCTTTTTATTATTTATAATTTTTATTTAAAATAAGGCATATGATGCCAATACTTGTAGTCGCATTTATTTTAATAATAGCACATTTATTTCAGCCTTAAAAATAAAAAATTACAATGACTTTTATTCATTATTTATTTATCCGAGTCAAGGAGTCGAACGCAATGGAAGAACGAAAATAAAAACTTGAACAATGAATTCGCAACGAATGCGCCAATATTCTAAAAATAAAATGGGAAAACTGAAATTCCACCGTGTCACGGTGAAAGGGTCCCGTGACACGGTACAAATTCCCGCGTCACGGCAAAATTTTTTATTTTTTATTTTTTTTTTGACAGGGGGTGACGTGGCACGGGACATTTCTCCCGTCAGACGGGATAAATTCCCGTGTCACGGGAGTCCCTCTTTCCTTTTTTCTTCGTTCAGGCCCACCGTGTCACGGTGAACAGTACCGTGACACGGTAGGGTATCCCGTGTCGCGGCAATTCCCTTTTTTTTTTTTTTTTTTTTTTTTTTTTTTTTCTTTTTACCATGACGCAATGCTGAACCGACGCGCATATTTGATCAACAGAGGGAGGATTTTTTTATTTTAAAGTGGCCGGGCCCCCTTGAGGGGTTGCCTACGTATCCTAAAAAGGAATCAGGCCAAACGTAGCTCTATTGGGTCATGAACCCATGCGACTAGGCATAGAATTTCTAGAGTTGATCCAAGTTGGTCAAATTATGGAAGCCGTTACCATCCATGTCTACCAATTGTGCCGCTCCGCCAGACAGGATGGCTTTAACAATGTACGGGCCTGACCAGTTCGGTCTGAATTTGCCTCTTGGATCTAACACATTTTTACGAAGTGCCTTAAGCACTAGGTCACCCTCTTTGATATTTCTGGTCTTGACTTTTTTATTAAAATGTCGTGCCATACGCTGTTGGTTGGTTTGGACATGATGCAAAGCTGCCAAGCGTTTTTCATCAAGCAAGACCAGTTCGTCGTATCTTGCTCTAATCCAGTCGACTTCATCTAGTTTGCTTTCCAATGCTATTCGAAGAGAAGGTATTTCGAGCTCGATTGGTTGTACAGCTTCAACTCCATAGACCAAAGAGAAAGGGGTAGCCCCTGTCGATGTACGAACAGAGGTTCTATAACCCCAAAGGGCAAAATGTAGCTTACTTGGCCAATCTTTATAATTTTCCGTCATCTTTTCGATGATAGTCTTCACATTTTTGTTGGCCGATTCGACTGCTCCGTTTGTTTGTGGTCTGTAAGGTGATGATCGGTGATGTTTGATATGATATTTTTGCAATAATTCCGCGCATTCGGCTTGGAAATGTGTTCCATTGTCACTGATCGTCTCATGTGGTACCCCATAGCGGCATATGATATTTTTCTCAATGAATTGAGCTACGTGTTTTGCCGTCAGCTTGGCATATGAGGCAACCTCGACCCATTTGGTGAAATAGTCGATTGCTACGAGAATGAATTCATGCCCCCCTTGTCCTGGTGGTGTTATTTTTCCAATGATGTCAATGCCCCAAGTGGAGAAAGGCCATGGAGAAGTATACGTGTAGAGAAGCGAAGGTGGAACATGCTGTAAGTTTGCGTAGATTTGACACTTCATACATTTCTTGACGTATTCGTGACAATCTCTTTCCATAGTAGTCCAATAGTAACCTTGTCGTTGAATCTTTTGGACTAGCATCTTTGCATTCATGTGAGTTCCACATATACCAGCATGAAGGTTTTCCATGGTTTTATGTGCTTCTTTCTTGGCTATGCATAAAAGAATCCTTCCCGTTGCAGTTCTCTTATGGAGTTCTCCCTTGATGAGCACATACTGTGAGGCCAGGAGCCTCAAAGCACGGCGTGCCCTTTTATCAGTATTAGGAGGGTATTCTGCTCTTGTCACATAATTAAGGATGTCCGTATACCATGGTTCTTCATCTTCTTCCTGTGGTTCTTGTTCATCGTCAAGTGCATGAACATAAGCTGGTTCATATTATCTCAATGGTCAGTGGCATTCTGATTGTGTCAGCTGGAATTCGCACCATTGATGCTAATTTAGCTAGTGCGTCGGCGAACTGGTTTTCTTCTCTTGGCAAATACGTATATTCCACTTCATCTAGTTGCTCCGTGAGAGTTTCCGAATGAGCTTCATACGTAGCGAGACTTTCACTTCTCACTTTCCATCTCTTAGAGATTTGGTTAATGATTAGTGAAGAATCACCATAGATTCTGAGTTTCTTAATTCCCAAGGCGACAGCTGTTTCTAACCCCAAAATGCATGCTTCATATTCTGCGGCATTGTTGGTGACATAAAAGTCGAGCTTCATGGAAATTGGGATGTGTTCTTCATTGGGTGATACGAGTAAGACTCCTACACCACATCCTTTTTGGTTTGAAGCTCCATCGAAATAGAGCGTCCAACTATCGTCTTCGGTCATGAGTAAATCTTCGTCAGGGAAATCGTACTCATCTTCTTCTTTTTCAGCTTCTTCTAGCGGAAAGTCTGCTAAGAAGTCAGAAACTGCAGAACCTTTGATGGCTTTTTGTGGCACAAATCTCAAGTCAAATTGAGCTAGATTGACTATCCACCTTGATAATCTGCCGTTGAGTGTTGCTTTCTCGAACAAGTATTTGAGAGGATCCATCTTGGACACGATATGCACTGTATGAGTGAGCATATAATGTCTTAGTTTCTGTGCGGCCCATACAAGTGCGAGACACAACTTCTCGAGTGGTGTGTATCGCGTCTCATACCCTTGAAGTTTCTTGCTCAAGTAATAGATTGCATTCTCCTTGCTTTCGGTCTCTTGTGCTAGCATTGCCCCCATCGTTTCTCTTGTGACCGTAAGGTAGAGTCTAAGAGGAAAGTCAGGTATTGCTGGCGCTAGCACGGGTGGGTTTGCCAAATACTCTTTGATTTTGTCGAAAGCCTTTTGGCAATCATCATCCCATGTGACTGGGACATTCTTCTTAAGTTTCTTGAATATAGGTTCACATATTGCTGTGAGCTTTGATATTAACCTACTTATATACTGCAACCTTCCAATGAAGCCTCGAATCTCCTTCTCATTTTTGGGTGGTGGCATGGCCATGATCGCTTTTACTTTTGAAGGATCTATTTCAATCCCTCGAGAACTGATCATATATCCAAGTAACTTGCCTGACGTGACTCCGAATGCACATTTTGCTGGTTTTAATCTCACGTTGTACTTACGGAGTCTTTCAAAAAACTTGCGAAGTGCAACAATATGGCCTGGGCGATCTTTAGACTTGACAATCACATCATCGACATAGACCTCCACCTCTTTGTGCATCATGTCATGAAACAATGCTGTAGCTGCTCTTTGGTAGGTGGCACCCGCGTTTTTCAACCCGAATGGCATTATCGTATAGCATATGTACCCCATTGCGTGATGAATGTGGTTTTCTCCATGTCTTCTTCGGCCATCAACACTTGATTATATCCGGCGTAACCATCCATGAATGACAGGAGTGCATGGTTTGCTGTATTATTGACCAGAATGTCAATGTGAGGTAGAGGGAACCCATCTTTTGGGCTTGCTTTATTGAGATCCCTGTAATCAACGCACATTCTGACCCTTCCATCTTTCTTTGGAACTGGAACCACATTTGCTATCCATTCCGGATACTTGGATACTCTAATGAAACCTGCGGCCAATTGCTTCCTGATTTCTTCCTTGATTTTTAGAGCCACATCTGGCTTCATTCGGCGCAGCTTTTGTTTGACAGGCTTCATACCTGGAATGAGTGGTATCGTATGCTGAGCTATATCCCTGTCAATTCCTGGCATATCTTGGTATGACCAAGCAAATACATCAACAAATTCACTAAGCAAGTTAATTAGCTCTTTGCGTTCATCTTGACTTAGTGTTAATCCAATTTTTACTTCTTTAACAGTCGTATCATTGGAAATGTTAACTGTTTCTGTATCTTCAATAACTGCTGTTTTATTTTCGTGTTCTTCCATTGCTTTTATTATTTCTTTGTCATTTTTATCATTAGCAAAGCAATATTGATCAGGGCTAGGGGAGTGGCACGCATCGTAAGCAAAAGTACTCATTTCATTGAATTCACTGGCTAATACATCAAGAGAGGCAAGGTCGGCTGCGACCTCACCAGAATTATTAGGATTAGAAAGAGAGGACTCAACAAGAGACTCAGGGTTGAACTCTATAGCAGAAAGAGGGTCGGCCTCAGACTCTAAGGACTCGTCTACAGACTTAGACTCAGACTCGGACTCAGACCCAGACGACTCAGACTCATCAAACATAGGACCCTCGCCAGCGGTTATTTCCAACTTCTCTCCACTCGGTGTAGTGATCCTCAATGTCTTGCGCCATCCCCTTGAAATGTTGTCAGCTTGGACGATTAACTCGGAGGGGTCAAAATCCTTGTTCGCTATGACGGCTTGAACGAGCTCGGAGTTATCATTGCAGACCGCCTTGGATTCATTTTTCTCCATTCCAAAAAGAAGGTTGATTCCTAGATCATCAGAGTTCAGGCTAGCTGGCTTCTCGGCTGTGGAGAGCTCTTCATCGATGAAGTCACAATCGAGGAACACCTCGAATCCCGGTTCACGGATCCCGTTATGGACAAATGGTTCGGGGAATTCATAGCATGGGAAGTCTTCCCCTTCTTTGATGTACTGGCCATTGAGGGTGAACGGATATGGATCCATGGCCATTTCTGTCTTCGTGATTTGAGCGTTGTTGCGAGCCTTCATTTTCAATGCAGCTCGTTTCAGATCTTCTTTTGTTGGCTTGAATCCTAAGCCGAAAGTATCCTTCTTGAGCGCACCAGGATGGCCCCAAGATTTAGCCATTGTCTTCTTGAGCCGAAGGGTCATTCCAGGGAAGTGACCTTGCTTCTTCAGAATAGCATTGATACTGGTGTTTGAATAGGGATCGAAGTCGAGACGACACTTTTCCTCTTCTTCGATCACAAGAACATCATCTAGTGAAAACCCCTACAGATCTTCATCTTCTTCGTCATGTTCAACATGGACGATAGGAGTATCAATAACTTGAATGCGCATAGGAGAAGCATCGATAGTAATCGGAACCCCTCCAACTATGGCTTTCACTTTCTGGTGAAGCGATGACGGAATCGCCTTTAGCTCATGAAGCCAAGAGCGTCCTAACAACAGATTGAAAGAGGCCTTAATACCCACCACCTGAAATTTGGTGCGACGTTCAATGGCCCCAGTAGTTATATTCAATATGATAGTACCCACGGCTTGACGGCGAGTATTATCGTAAGCTCGAATCCCTTGAGTGGAGGGAGTCAATTCTTCATTCTTTATACCCAACTTCTTTGCAGTACAGAGTGGGCACACATTGATTCCAGAGCCATTATCAACCAGGCTCATAGGAACATTCATCTGCCTACACACTACCGTGAGGTGTAAGGCCTTATTATGTTGGTCCCCTTCCGGGGGTAGATCCTTATCAGAAAAGGAGATCAGATTGCTAGTACTCGGCAGCTCAGTAGTGAGAAAGTTGACCAATCCTTGAGGAGTCATGTCATCATCGACTCCTATTTTCACCAGAGCATTCATCACAGCCTTTCGATGCTCGTGGGAAGTGGCCAAAAGCTTCCATACATTCATCTCCACCTTGGTCTTTTGCAGTTGTTTGACCACATCGCTATTCACAGGGTCGATGGGATCAACTATCGGATGTGATTGTGGTGGAGGTGGAGGTGGGTTAGGTTGTTGCAACCGTCCACTTCTGGTGAGAACCATGACCTCAAAGTCCCCCTAAACATCTTCACTGGTGCCGAGAGATGAACAGGCTATGTATTTGAGATAGACGTCTTCATCATCACTATCCCAGATCCCATTCACTTCTTCAGTACTTGAGATAAATACAACTTCCGACAGAGGTTCATTCACAGGTTGAATGAGTATTGATGGATCAAAGGAGACTTCATCTCCCATGATAGCCAAAGCATCAGAAAGAGGACCCGTTTGAATGTTAGGCTTCTTTCCCCCTGGAGGGACAGGAAGTTGGTTAGCATCAATCAGTTCTTAGATTGTATCTTTCAGCCTCCAACACTTCTCAATGTTATGACCCTTGCCTTGATGATACTTGCAATAAGCATTGGGATTGCATTTGGCGCTCCTTTCTTTAGGTTTTGGCTCTGGAAATGGCCCAAACGGTGTGATCAGGCCTTAACTGTAAAGGCGATCAAAGGCCTCATCATAAGTCATTCCTAAAGGAGTGTAAGTTCTTTTCTTCTTGGGCAATGGAGTATCAAGAGCTAACACTTCATTGAGATCAACTTGGCTTATATTGTTGGTAGTATTTTCGTGCTTAGAAGACGAAGAAGAAGGATGGTCGTTCTTCTTGTTTTTCTAAGTGTTATTATTGTTACTACCAGCAGTCTTTATTAGCTCATCCTCGATATTGATTCCGATGTCGTATACAGCTTCGAAAGTGTTCAGTGGAAGAAATTTGAGATGTTCCCTATATTTATGAGTCTGATTTTGAATAAAGAGGCGAACCATCTCTCTTTCTTTGGGGGGGATATACCAAGAGTGAAGTTGTTTCCCTCCACCTGTTCAGGTAAGCGGTGAAGCCTTCATTCTCTTTCTGTTTGAGAATGGAGAGTTCACGTTTAGAAGTTTTAGTTTGAATGTTACACTTGTAACGATTCATGAAACTTTCGGTGACATCTTGCCAAGTCGTAGTATGCTTGGCATCTAAGGAATAAAACCATTGTTGGCAAGCATGTTCTAAGGAGAGAGGGAACACCGTAGGGAAGAGTGTTACGTCCAATCCCTTAAGAGCCATGGTTGCAGAGAATGCCTTCAAATGGAATATTGGATTGTCAGTAGGCTTGAACTTTGGAATATCAGCAGTGGAGAACTTTTCAGGGAGTCGCCTAATAGGATAATTTGGACCACCGGTTTAGGATCCTTTTAATCTTATTATTAATTGAAGTGATCACAATATTTTAGAATTATGTGTGCATTAATATTAAACCAATTTAGTTAAATAATAGTTTGGAGCGAATTGAATTATTGTTTGTATGCCTTTGAGATCGCATGAATGCTTTTCAACATAAGAATCGAGTAGAGGCCAATACGAGCGAATGTGACTCCATGACTCACTTCGTACCATCATCCCCGATCCTCCTTTCGTGGTTCCGAACCATATGGAGTTAGTAATCTCATGGATTATGAATGGGGTGTAACCTTCACGGGTCAATCGTTGTTGCCTATCGTTGTCCCTTATCGTGGTTGCCTTTTTATGATCCGTGAACGGTTTACAAGTTCCTTAAAAACTTGTTGGCGGCTCCTTACTTTCCTTGTCCCTAATCGTATATGTCAATTCCCACTTCCTATGAGTGCCAAGCACATTCACAACATGCTTTTAACGTAGGCGCACTTTGAGCGACGCCTACAGCGCCAAGCTTATTTTCAACGCGTTTTCGAAAATCGGATAAGTTTGCCGTACTGGAGGATAAAATCATATAATTTCCTCGAAAATGCTATTTGATTTTGATTAAAACTCTGAAAAGTCAAAAGTCAATTTATCAATGCTAATTGAATAAGGAATGAAAAGAACCTTCTAGAAGATTCTAGAAGACTAAAACCATTCCTAATTGCATTAGGAATGATTAATCATATTAGGCCCTCCCCAAGATCATTGGGCCGCACATAAAGCTTAAACCGGGCTCAGTTTAATAAATTGGCCATAACTTCCTCAATATTCATCGGAATTGGGCTTATAATATATCGTTGGAAAGGTCTTTGCAAGCCTCATCCAACTACACTACCATTGCACCCATATCATGGACTAACCAAACTGGATTGGCTGTTTTCTTCTAATAAGTTTTCAAAAACAGAGAGGAGAGAAAAGAAAATAAAACTATCCGCAACACCAGACTTTCCACACTTTCACTTCATTCGATTATGATTCGACGTGAAAGGTACTCATCACTGGGTTTGGTTTTGGGGAGACACAAATGGGTGTCTATAGAAGGCCCCTATCGGATTTATGAAGAAGTAAGAAACGACACCTATCGCTTGGAAACTCCAGACGGCAGGCGGCTACCTAAAACTTGGAATGTAGATAACTCGAAAAAGTACTACTTCTGAGGCCTGTAAATTTTTAAAGCCCATCAATGAAAATTTTGCTTTTTTTTCAATATTAATTTAATTTCTTTGTATATATACATGCGAAACCCAAGTTACCGTATGTGGAAAACATAAACGGACAGAAAAACGAATAAGATATGTTAAAACTTAGCGGCTAACACGATATTTAAGTAGGATCTCCATTTGGGCAATGCACATGCGGACCTTCCAATATGAAATTAAACTAAGTCAAAAGACTTAGTGGCTAAAATTAAAATTAAAACTGAGGCCAATGGCCAGATGCAATATTGCTTTTACAAATTCTTCTGCTCCTGTTTGACTTTGACATCCGGCGACGCCCCTCCGGGTGTTATCGTCGCAGAGGGCATTCTATCGTTTGCTCTACCAACATATGCAGACGGCAAAGATTGAACGACCAAATTGGTCAAGCTTAAAACCGGATGTCAAGAGACATCAGCCGGTAAATTATTAAAGTTCTCTATTGGACTATTCAACGAAGTTGTACCTGCTACCCTAGTGGGGCAGGCGATTAAGGTACAATGGATTGAAGGTGTCCCAGACGGCCTTTAAGCTATCTGAGATCTATCAGACAGGCAGATAATATGTCCCTTGTTCCTTTGATGGCCAGGCGGTAATCACCCGTCTTGCTAGCAACGAAGTTGTACAGGCTACCCTACTGGGGCAGTCGATTAAGGTACAATGGATTGAAGGTGTCTCAGACGACCTTTAAGCCGTTTGAGATCCATCTGACAGGCGAAAAATATGTCCCTTGTTCCATTGATGGCCAGCCGACTGTCTGGCTAGCAAAGAGTCATATGCGAATACCCGGTTTGGGTAAAATGGCTACTGATTGACGGCTGTGCACTTGGTTTGGGGCAATCACTACTGTGATTGATTGACTCAGGAACATTCCATACTCTTTAGGGTATCATTCTAGTGTCAATCAATCCTACAAGTACCGAAACCAATCACACAGCCGCCAGGGCAAGAATAGCCGGTGTATTGTCTGAATTGTCGCATGCTTCAAAAAGATAGGCAAAAATAGGCAAAAAAATTATAACAAAAAGTGCAAAACTAAAAGGCAAAAATTAAAGTAAGCAAATTCATCAAACCGACCCAGTCGGCGTACTTCATTCAAGACGGTAAAAATCGGATAATAATGTTAATCGGATCTTCATCCGGAACACAAAAAGGAAAGAAAAAATTGTCACCCAACACCTTAGTTAGTAAAAAGATACATCAAATACTCGACTCAAAGGCCAAAAAGAGGAAAAGGTTGGCATACTGCCGCTGAAATAAAGGGAGGAAGCTTAATCACTGCTGCTAGGTCTGCTTCAGCTGTTCCTGACCAGTTCAAAGGCTTGCTGCAGTCTGATCACCCGGAGCCTGGAATTGATCATATTCAATTTTGACGGTCTGAACTTGATCGTCCTGGCCTACAGTTAGATCCTCCTCCCCCGCTTCATTGGAGACCTCATAGCCTTGCTCAAGAGCCCAAGCCTTGAAGGGAGGTGGGGCCTGATCGTTGAGATATTGTGCGTTGTACACCTTAGTGGCGTAGTCGTATCGAAGCTTCAACACATCAAACTCAATTTTGGGGTGGAGCAAACGCCATGCGATACGTAGTCGGGCCTCCGTTTCCTGCTCGTTCTCAGTCTCCAATCTTTTCTGTTCTTGGGCAATCTTGTTCATGTGCTGGTTCCTAAGGTTGACAAGATCGACCCCCAGGCGGCTAACGTCTGCCCTCAGCTGGGTGTTCTCCATATCAGCTCCCTCTAAGGCCTTGAGGTTGGACTAAGCAGTCTTCAATTCCTCTTTGAGCTTGGCCACCCGCTCATTTGCGGCATCATTAGCAGCCATCAGATTCCTTATCAGCTCCTCCTGTTTCAACTCTACTACTTTAATTTCAACATCACATTGATTTTACTGTATTCAGCAGATTTGAGAGCTTGAACGACCCTCTGTTTAGCGTCATTTAACTCTTCTCCCTTCCGCCTAAAGGGTACCCTTACCCCGTCTATCCTCACCATCGTATGAAAAGATTAGTACAAGTGGTAAGCAGAGTAAGCTTAAAACTTAAATTGTTAAATAAAAATTAGGGGGTTATCTCAGCCAACAGGCCCTAGATATAGTCAAAATCCACAACATGGACATCCGGCACAGAGAGCTTCTCTGACCGGGTGAGAGTCCTCACCATCCTCTTAGCAAACCCCTGCATGTCAAGCAAAGCTGAGGGAGCATCTGCACCAAAAGAATTACTCATGTCGGCTGCTCGTCGAGCCTTCAAGCGGATTAACCCAAGTCTTGACTCGCATATAGTCAATCAACCAAGGGAGTTCTATCCTTGTCTTACCTTGGACGCGAAGCTGAGGGGTTTCCCCTTCAGCTGCTACATTGGCAATGGGTGGCATGCCACCCTTCGATGCCGTTGAGACATCCGACTATTTGCCAGCAGATTGCCCCGAGCTTTCGCTTAGTGCTTTCATAGCAGCCGAGCCTTTACCCCTAGTTGTGGGACGATCTGGGTTGGCTGAAGAGGAAGTGGGAGTGTTTTTTCTCCCTGTCTTACACGGGGTCTTAGACAGCTCATCCCTAATCCATTTGTTATTACTCGGCTGCTTAAACAGCTTAGTAATTGAACGGGGGATAGACTTGCTTCCACCCTTTAAACAATAGAATAGAAATATCAACAGAATTCCAATCGAAAATTCATGAATTGAATATCATATATTCAGCCGGATAATTCATAACTTGGACAAAGGGGGTACAGCCAGCGGCTTACCCTTCCCTTCTTTGCTTCTTTGGCCTCTAAGGCCGCTTTTCTCTCCAAAACTGACTCTCTCCTCTAAAGAGCAGCCGATTTAGCATGCGCCATTTCAGGGGGGCACCATGTTATTACCTTCTTCTTCAAAAACAAAAAGAAAACAGTTGGTCAAAATATGAGCAAAAACTAAAAGTATTAATACAGACGGCAAAATGTCGGATGTTTTATAAGTCTACCCCGCTTGAACATGGGGCTAAGCCCACATGCAGAGAGAAAGGCCTCGTTTTTAAAGAAATTCGGATGGGGTATCAAGTTCTTGGGAATGATTATTTGATTACCGTCCTCTAAGGGAATGGTGGTAGTCTTAAAAAAGCTCGACTCCATTATCTGTTCAAAAGCCCTGGAAGACATCCGGAGAAGGGCGCATTTCATTCCGAGCAGCGCCGGGTCCTTGTTGTACTGACGAAGGAACCAGTTGTGCCCCAAAGTTGGATAGAAGACCAAGTAGAATCTCTCCTTCCAGCCGGACCATTTAGATGGCTTATCCAAAGTCATTAAATATTCCGGGTGTGTAGTTATAGTGTACCACGCACCATGTTTGCCTGGGGCCCGGCTCATGTAGTGCATATGACAAAATGCAGAAAAGTTGGGCTCAATGTCCTGGAACTCACAGGCAGCAATGAAGCCTTGAATATTTAGCCATGAATTTAGGGTGAGCTGCTAGATTCTAACATCATACCCCTTCAAGATTCTTTTTATTGTGTTGTGAAGGGGGAAGCGGAGGTCGGCTTTAATCACTGCCTCATAACAGCCGAAACAGTTGTCTGCATTTTCTATGTCGTTCTACCAGGAAATTGTTGCCTCACGCGGGGGAACCTCTATTCTCCACCCCTCTCCTACCGGGTGTGCATCAGCAAAGGCCCTAAAACTACTTTGCATTACAGCCGAATCCTAAAGAAGCATTCTGGTTTTTAAAGGATTTGACTGCTTTGACCCCTTCTAGCCGCAATGTCCTCTTGGTCTGAGGCACACGTCTATAAGCCAGATCTTTCGGCGGCTTCCTCACCGCCTGACTCCCCTTCATCAGACCCTAAGTCTGAGACATCATCCTCGCCGTCTGCCCCATTGAAAATGTTATTGTTGGGGGTTAAAGGGGTGCCACCCGGAGAAGAGGCCGCCTGCTCTTCCTCCACTCTCTACTCTTACTCTTCCTCCGAGTCCTCATATTCCTCATCGGGAACAACTTTATTAGCAGGCACTCCTCTAGCGCGCCGCTTGCTCGGCTTAATAGCCGGTTGTTTTACTCTAGCCATGGTGTCTTACATAGATATAGAGACGGAGGGGTTCGAGGATGAGCAAAGCAGGTACGAATTTCCAAAAATGGCACCCCGGCTCTAGATTCAGCCGTACCAGGAGACCGGTTGAATGACCTTGGCAGTACCGTGTAGGTCAATGGAGAGTCCATTTTATTTTGAAGCCTAACTACACAAGCGGAAAAATATAAAAATCTTGAAAGGAATGCAGGCGGTTACCTTTAACTTGTCTCTTAAACTCTGAAAGCTACTACACGCGTTGACTGGATGTGTTCCTTGAAGATCAGCCGGTAAATGCGAAATCACAAGCAGACGGATGCAGCGTTTCTCTTTCTAGAAGCTCTCTTTTTATCTCTCTTAAAAGTCAAATGGAAAGTGTGAAATGGGGAAAGGGGGGTGAAACCCTTCTATTTATAGAAGGGTAAAAGCAGGGGCAACCATGTAAAACCCTAGGAGGTGAACAGTTTTACTGTTCACCACTTATTGGCTGTTGTGTGTCACAGGTGCCACATGGCCAGCCACGTGTGACCTATGAGGGGCAAATGTTTTTGGTAAAATTACCCTGTCTATGTGGACCAATAAGAGAGGGCCACGTGTCAAGCCTAGGCTGGTCCAATTGGGCCAATTGCCATCTAACATGTGTCAACTTCAGATACGTCTTAAATTGCGGCCTTCAAGGGCCCAATTCCCAAGAACGTCGAAAAACGGCGCAACCCACCAAATCAAGGTCAAAAGACTTAGATAGGGGCACATCCTCCAATGACCCTATAAATAGGGAGATATTCCCCAAATTTGGGGACACATATAATCATTTATTACACCTACCCTACTTTCTCTCACATCAGAGAAATACCTAATCTCGGAATTTGAGAAGATCCCACCTAAATTTCCGCACTTTCTCCTACTCATATTCAAGTACTAACTTGACCGTCGGAGGCAGATCTCCAAGCACCTAGTGTCTTTGTTGTTTTGCAGGTACAGGCGTGGTTGGATCTGTCCTCGAGCTGTAACTCTCCCAATGGACAAAAACACCCAAACACATATAGGGTGTTGCAGTTAATATAGTTTCTAGATAAAAGTATATGGTATAAATAGTGCAAGTGTGTCGGTTTTGGATAGTACTTGGTTTTTTTATTATATCTTTTTTGTTATAACTTGGAATTGAGCTTATGATATATCATTGAAAATCTTATTTCGAGGGTATCCAACTATGTAAGACTTGGATAAAAGTTATGAGGCACAAAAATCAGACTTGCTCGGATTTAGACTGTAACAATAAAAATATGAATTTGGGTTAAGATACGTGGATTTTTGGCTAACACAAGTGTTTAGACTATTGAAATGGCTAATATGGTTATGAAATAATTGAAAAGGAAAAGGACATGGATTTCTAATCAAGAATCAAGTGTTCATTTCTTTACATACTCTACTCAAACCAAATGATGAAAGGTTTTACTTATCATTGGGTTTCAATCGAGGAGATATTTTTAAGTGTCTACACCTTCTTTTTTGCTAGCTACTAAATTTAATGGGAGATGACTTTGATTGTACTAAAATGTAAATTAATTTACTGATTGAACTTTTATACTTCTGGAATTAATAATTAATTGATTGTGTTGATGTACATAAAATAAATAATTTAGTTAATTTATTTTTTAATTTAATTTAAGTAATTGATTATTACCTGTTTTTATTGTAACTAGCCTTTTGGCCCATTCGATTCATGGGTTGTTAATTAGTTCTTTCATATGTAGGTATGCTTGTCAACAGTTGAAACTTTGTATATAAAATACAAAGTTATTGTTTCATTGCTAATCCTTAAAAGAAAAAAACGAGTGAAGGTAAAACCAGTGGAAAAAGATATATGAAGGAATTTCGTTAGGTGTAGACACCCATTTGTGTTTCCCCGAAACCAAACCAAGTGATGAGTACCTTTCACGTCAAATGAATGAAGTGAAATTGTGGAAAGTCTAGTGTTGCGGTTGGTTTTTATTTCTTTTCTTTCTCTCTGTTTTTGAAAACCTATTTGAAAACAACAAATTCATTTTTGTTTGGTCCTTGGCAAGGGTCCAATAATAGTGTATTTGGTTTGGGTTCGAAAAGAGCTTTCCAATGATATATTATAAGTCCAATTCCGAGAATAATGAGGAAGTTATGGCCAAATTACTAAACTGGGCCCGGTTTGATATCTCTATGCGGCCCAATGATCTAGAGGAGGGCCTATTATTGATTTATCATTCCTAATGTGATTAGGATTGATTATAGTCTTCTAAAATTTTCTAGAAGTTCTTTTAAATCCTAATTTGATTAGCATTGATAAATTGATTTTAGTTGACTTTTTAGAGTTTTAATTAGAATAAAAGAAGTGTTTTTAAGGAAATTAGAATTTTGCCCTCTCGTACGCTTAAATTTTATCAAAATACGAAAACGCGTGGAAAATTTTTTCTAGCGCCATACGACAGACCTTTCGTCTGGCGACAGGCGCGTGTTTGGTGCTACAATCGTGTTTTATTCTATTCAAAACCCTGATTTATTTTTTATCATATCCAGCTGATTTTCTCTATAAATAGCCTCCTAAAATTCTGTTTTTAATCATCAATTTCCATCACCAATTCTCATCATGAATCTCTTGATTACTCTCTCTCTCTCTCTCTCTCTCTTTTCTAAAATAGCCTTTTTCACACAAAATACCGCATTCTCAAGATCTAGACACACCTATCCAAGTTCGAAGTTGCCTTTTCCTTAGACGTGAAAGGTTTTAATTTCTGAGGGTTTGGTCCCAAATCTCTATTTCAATTATTTATTTTAATTGTTTGTTTTATTATTTTCCTTAAAGTTACTAACGCGTGTATTTTGTTATTAGAAAGAGGTACGAGGCATCCAAGTAATTGCTTTAATTGATTTTATTGATATTATGATATAGAAATCATGTCTAGATTGTTATTATGATTCCTAGTATCATGTTTAGGTTAATAAGTATAATTTCTAATATCAAATATGACAATTGTGATTCCTGCGATGCTTCCTATTTTCTTTTCAAATATTCATGTTAGTATCATGTTAGGGCTAAAGCTTTGATTTTTTTTAATGTTTGTGACAAGCTAGGGTTTGTTATTAATTTTGTTAGTATCATTCCTAGGATCTTACTATTATTATTATGCTTTAAGATGATTATTTGATTATGATTATTATTGATTATAATTGTTATTATTATGTTGATTATTATGTTGCTTGGTTTATATATTTATTATTATTGCTTGATCACAACTTTTATGCATGTTTAAAGGGAATTTGTACTTGTAATCACGCTTAATAAGATAACTAATAATCTTGTTTAGGGTTAATTTGATTATAATTCAAGTGATCGCCAATAATAGTTTTATTTGTGCATTAATATTCAATCAACATAGATTAAACAGATTTAGGGGTAAACCTATTGATTGCATGTTAGTCAGAAAGCGCACATGAATATGAGAAAAACAAAGTTAAGGCCTATTATTAGGGCAGGTTTAATCTCTTTTAGATTGGATTTATACCTTCATCCCCGAACTTCCAGTCTTGGTTCCAGAACTATTGGAGTTAACGATCTCCTGGATCGTTAAGGGGTGTAACCTTCACCCTTTGAACGGTTTACAAGTTCCTAAAACTGTTTGGCGACTCTTTTGCTCTAGCTTCCTTCCCTTTGGACGCCACCATGCTTAACTGTATGATCACAGTGGGGTTCAAGTTTCGGGTAATGCTTGAAATATTCCCTAAATTTTTTGGCGACTCCACTGGGGAGGATTTATATTTTAATTCCTAAAATTTAATTTGGCAATGATTTAGAATAAGTGGATGAGACTCGAAATGTTCTAAGTATTTCAAGTGCGTAATTTTGATTTACATTATTGTCATATGCCTAAAAAAGACCTCATTGGAAAGACCATCCGTAATAAGTTAAAACATAGGATTTTTACATATAGGAAATTTGAGGAATATCTTTCCCAACTAGGATCGAAATAACCCTTCAAAAGGTAAGGCTTTCGCGCGATGCATCTGGACAATTAACCATGGACCCTCTTTGACTAACCCATATCCCGAACTTTAGAGAGTTAGAGCCATGGTAAGGTTGCAAACTCATTGCATCATGTTGTGCCTACTTGACTAATTATGCATTATTTGTTGTGCATACTCTATGTGTTTTTTCTAACCGTTTGTTTGACTTGTGTTTAAGACTAAATAAACTGCTAAATGTCTAAAAGGACTTTGCATGATTAATTAATTTATTAATTAATTAATTTGAGTAATTAAAGTCTAATTATTTAATCGGAATTAACTTAGTACGACTTTAGGCATGTCCCGTAGAGTAAAAATACTAAAAGCAGTCCCAGATTAACGCTCCAGCAACGGCTCCACGATTTGGGCTGTAGCGCCACACTATGTTGTGCAACGCCTAGCGACAGCTTTGTCGTCTGGTGCTACACTGCAGAGTGCGGCGATAGTCCTGTTGGTTTGGCGACAGTTCAGAATTTTACTCGAGTCATCACGACGAGTCTAATTCCATAGTTTGCTAATTAGTTCTATTATTTTATTAATAACAGTACCCTTGTTAAGTCCTTAATTGAGTCTAGTCACGTAGTCTAGCCATATAGTCTTACACACAAGTCTTAACATGTCACCTACACTCACTAGTCTTAGCACATTTAGAGTATATATCACCATGACCATGTCTTAGGTTCATGCATGAGTCGGTTTTTTTCCGTCATTTGAGTTGGGGGTACATTCTATTCCTAATTTTTCATGTCTCTCCATCTACATCATCTTTCTCAATATCACAACCTTCATTCTTCCTACCCTCTTCCATCTTTGCATGTTGAATAGGGTTAAGTCGAATATATAATTAACAATGAATATCCCTAATTTCCCTTTCCACATTATTTGGTCAAGGAGAGAAGGGCGATTAATCAAGGACAACACCTTTGTTCAAGTCTTACCTTTTGATAAACCGATTCGTCAAAAGAGGAAAGCTAAAAAGATAATGGCAACTCAGGAAGAAGTCCACGAACTTAGGAATCAGTTGATTGGCGTAACTGAAGTGTTGAAGGCTTTGAGTCTTCAAATCAATGACCCTGTGAAGCAACAACAAATGGAGCTCATGCAAGAAAGCTTGAGCAAGCTATCTAATGACTATAAATTCCAGGGCATTAGTTCGCAAGGGGTCTCGGTGGACAAGGAGCTTCTTCCGCAGAAGTTCAATGCCACTAACATCCCAAAATTAAGGCAACGGAAAATACTTAACTTCACTTAAGAGCCTTTGAAACTATAATGAACATTAAGGGGATTGATAGGAAAGTCTTTCATTCTTTGTTTTCCTTATCTCATGAAACCGTTTTCCAACAATGGTTCTTCTCCCTTGACAAAGATAAAACTTCTACTTGGGAATCGATAGTAAACGCTTTCATTGATAGATATAAGTGTAACATTAAAGTCAAAACCGATTATAGACAACTCGAGATGCTAAGACAAAAAGAGAATGAAGGCTTTACTTCTTTCTTTAATAAGTGAAGGGAAATTTCCGCTAAGATGATTGAGGTGCCCACCGAAAAAGAATCTGTGAGGATGTTTATCAAGAATCTCCAAGAGAGGTATTCAAAGCATTTAAAGTATCAACATAATTTGAATACTTTCAAGGCCGTCTATGATATCGGTATTGAAATTGAAGATGACCTTGCAAAGCAAAAAGCTACTAACAATAGTAACCACGGTGGCTAGAAAGGAAAGAAGAACGACAATCCTTCTTCTTCCGAAAACGCCCACTCTAGTAACAATGTTAGTACCTTTGATCTCAGTGAAATTTTAGCCATGGATAACCAAGGACCTAAGAAGCAACTAAGGAAAGACTTCACCCCAATTGGGTTGAGCTACGATACGGCCTTCGATCGACTCCATGCTAAGGGACTCATTACTCCCATTGGACATATTCAAGATCCCGCACCTTAAAAGAGATTTCCTAGTTGGAATCCAGATGCACATTGCAAATATCATCAAGGTAGGGGTCATACTACTAAGAGCTGTTGGAAGCTAAAGGAGGCTATCCAACATTTGATCGATTATAACAAGCTTCCCATGCCTCCAGCTACCAATAAGATCGAGTGATGATAAAGCAAACGACACAAGACATAGGCGAGCTTCAACAATGAGATTTCGTGACCTCCTCCTTTCTATTTCTTTTATTTACCCTTTCCCCAATAAGTCTAGCATAGGCACCTTTTTATTCTCCTTAGATTTATTTTGTGGGATCATTATTTCTTCTCCTTTAATAAAAATGTGCATTTTGCATTGCAAAAAAATAAAAATAAAAAATAAAAAAAAATGACAAACTAAGCACAAGGTATACCAATAATTTGAGGCACCCGTTGTAGCCACATCATATCTCCTTTCACATTTCAAATATACAATCCTTTCTTGTTACACAACTTTGAGCCTCGTCTAACAATAGACCTTTCTTTTTTCAACCCATATCTACCTAACCTTGGGATGTGATGGTGTGCAACTTATGCAATTTTCAATTTCATAAAAAGCTCAGTTACTTCAAAATATTAAAATAGCGAAAAATAAGCAAAAAAATAAATAAAAGTGTACAAAAGGGCAAGTGTTCCAATGTCTTTGATATGAAAATATCTTTTATAAGAACACGTCTCATATTGCGTCTCTTATCGAGTGCTCGGTACCGTGCCTGAGAAACATGAATGCCAAGTGAGTGATAGACCGCATGATCGGGATTGCCCACACTTATAAAAATAAAATAAATGCTAAAGCAAAAGAGAGAGCAAATTATAAACAAAAAAAAAAGAAAAAGAAAAGAGAGCTAAAAAAAGAGTTAAAAGCCTCAAGCATAAAAATACAAGGATTCAAATGCAAGGTTTCACACCTTGGGGGTTAATCTAGAGTCTTGAGCCTTTATCCCTTTCTTCTTCAACCTTTAACCTAACCACGTTACAACCCTTCAAAAGACCTTTTTGAGGTATACACACTTGTGCAAGGTTCGACTAAAGCTACAATCGGCCTGATTCCTAACGGATACGTAGGCAACCTCACATCGAGGTGCGGCCGTAATAAAAATGAGTTCATATTCACATTCACACACTCACACCATGATCATATCAAGGGATCCCCTGTGCTCATATCTATTCACTTAGAGATAGACTTGGGGGCTTGATCCTTACATTATTAGCCTACCCAGCCTAAGAGTCACCACAATTTGACTCTTTTCAATATACTTTTTCACACACTTAGCCCTTGCGGCCTAACTTTAGTGTCACCATCACACACTGCACAGATACATTACCAAATATACTTCCCTTAGAACCCTTTGTCATAAAATCTTAACACAACGTTGAAGCATGCCTCATCATATCAAAATAATTCATCACTCATCATTGCATCGCAAAGTATGAAGTACTTAGCCTCCTTGCCTAAGTTACCTAAATACTTTCATTATCAAGTCAACTAGGATAGTCTAAGATGTTACAATCCTTGTACTGTGAGAGACAACGTTAACAGATTAAGCTCACTCAACATGCACCTTCAAAAACTTCGCTTCTTTCTTTTTTCGCGTCTTTCTTTTTCGGGAGAAAGTCGGTACCCTCCACAAAAATGACGGAAAATTTTTGCTTTTTTGCATTTTTGAGTCGCACAATCACACTATAATGCACACACGAATCATGCAAGTTGAGTCATGTCGTGTCATATCACCTTGATTTGAGTCTAACACATGTGTTAAACACTTTGATTCGAGTTAACCTCAAGTCAGTCAATCACAGTGATTCATGTTCATACCTTGAGTCACGACAAGTCAATGAGTCAAGCAACAATAAACCTTAGGTCATCCCTAAGATAATTAGAAAGATAAGCGATGTCCTATAGTCAAAGATATAAATGCAGGTGCATCCCAGCGAGCAAGAAGATTCCCGGATTAAAAACCGCAAATATGACACAAGAGATTCTTCCAAGATGAGAAGAATTTGAGCAAAATTACATGGATTAGTAAATTAGAGATGCAAAGCTTTAATTTACAAAAGATTTGAGCGGATTTGGTTGAAAGGAAACGACCAAGTTCAAAGTTCAGAGCAAAACCGAGCAACGAACAGCAGTAGCAAGAGCAAAATAGGGAAGACCCGACTCCAGCGCCAGATGACAAGGTTGTCGCCTGGCAACAGAGGAAAATTGCGGCGCCAGAAGCATTGCAGCGGCGACATAGCTCTAAACCACTCAGAATAGTTATTTTGACCTCGTACAGCAATTATGGATTCCTTGGTACGCCAGTTAGCCCCTATAAGCAATTTGACATGATTGAGTAGTCGGCTTGATTACGATCGCAAATAAGTGATCGACCTGATAAATGATCGTCTCACTTAGCTTAAAGCGCCTAAACATTAGCTCATTGAAAAAGCACCGACATAATGGTTCATAAACAATAGAAGCACCAACATATAGGTTCACAATTCAAGCACCGACATACTTGTTTATAAGCAGTGGAAGCGCCGACGCACTGGCTAAAGCAAAGTTCAAGCGAGCTTTAAAGATCAACAAACGTTGGTCTTCGGTAATTTTTCGTCGGAATATTATCGCAACAACTGAGGATGACTTCAAGTAAAGTTACTTTCAACAGCATTCACTATGATTGTAGAGGTTGTCACCCAAGATTTGAGAAGATAGCACGAGATGGGCGGTCTTCGACGGCATTCGCTAAGATAGTGAAGGTTGTCACCAACATTTGAGAGATAGCACGAGATGGGCGTCTTCGAAAACATTCTCTAAGATTGTGGAGGTTGTCACCAAAGATTTGAGAAGATAGCATGAGATGGGCGGTCTTCGACGACATTCAATAAGATTGTGGAGGTTGTCACCAAGATTTGAGAAGATAGCACGAGATGGGCGGTCTTCGACAGCATTCGCTAAGATTGTGGAGGTTGTCACCAAGATTTGAGAAGGACAGTTCCTGATGAGGCGGTCTTTGACGACTTTTGCTATGATTGGGAAGGTTGTCACTATGATTCAAGAAAAAGGCTCGAGATGTAGCAGCATTGATCGACGGCGTTCCCTAGCTTGCGGAAGGTTGTCACAACAGCCAGGCAACAGTAACAAATCGGTTACTCCTTAGAGACGTGTGCTCGACGTTGAAAGATACGCGTTTCTTAACTCTCTTATCTTTTTAACTAATGCTAGTTTTGCAGGTATCGGCGTTAGAAGAGTGGTTAAGGATTGCAGAACGTTCTGAATCATTCTTTGTCCCTATCGCTACTTTGACTTTTGTTTTTGAAACTTGTGTTTCTCCAAACTCAGTCAAAGTGGGGGCTTCTGTAGACGCCCATTTGTGTCTCCCCAAAACCAAACCCAGTGATGAGTACCTTTCATGTCGAATCATAATCGAATGAAGTGAAAGTGTGGAAAGTCTAGTGTTGCGATTGGTTTTTATTTCTTTTCTTTCTCTCTGTTTTTGAAAACCTATTTGAAACCAGCCAATCCAGTTTGGTTTGGTCCATGGAAAGGGTTCAATAATATTTTAGTTGGGTCGGGTTCGAAAAAATCTTTCCAACGATATATTATAAGCCCAATTCCGATGAATAATGAGGAAGTTATGGCCAAATTACTAGACTGGGCCCAGTTTGATATATATGCGGCCCAATGATCTAGAGGATGGCCTATTATTTATTTATCATTCCTAATGCGATTAGGATTGATTATAGTCCTCTAGAATTTTCTAGAAGGTTCTTTAGAATCCTAATTTGATTAGCATTGATAAATTGACTTTAGTTGACTTTTTAGAGTTTTAATTAGAATAAAAGAAGTGTTTTTAAAGATATTACAATTTTGCCCTCTCGTACGCTTAAATTTTATCAAAATAAGAAAACGCGTGAAAAATTGTTTCTAGCGCCATATGACAGACCTGTCGCCTAGTGACAGACTTGGCGTCTGGCGACAGATCTGTCATCTGGCGATAGGCGCGTGTTTGGCGTTGCAGTTGTGTTTTATTCTTTTCGAAACTCTGATTTGTTTTTTATCATATTCGGCTGATTTTCTCTAAAAATAGCCTCGTAAAATTCAGTTTTCAATCATCAATTTCCATCACCAATTCTCATCAAGAATCTCTTGATTACTCTCTCTTTCTCTCTCTCTTTTTTCTAAACTAGCCTTTTACACACAAAATACCGCATTCACAAGATCTAGACACACCTATCCAAGTTCAAAGTTGCCTTTTCCCTAGACGTGAAAGGTTTTAATTTCTAAGGGTTTGGTCCCAAACCTCTCTTTCAATTATTTAATTTAATTGTTTGTTTTATTACTTTCCTTGAAGTTACTAACGCGTGTATTTTGTTATTAGAAAGAGGTACGAGTTATCCAAGTAAGTGCTTTAATTGATTTTATTGATATTATGATATAGAAATTATGTCTAGATTGTTATTATGATTCCTAGTATCTTGTTTAGGGTAATAACTATAATTTCTAATATCAAATATGACAATTGTGATTCTTGCGATGCTTCCTATTTTCTTTTCTAATACTCATGTCAGTATCATGTTAGGACTAAAGCTTTGATATTTTTTAAATGTTTAGTAACATGCTAGGGTTTGTTATTAATCTTGTTAGTATCATGCCTAGGATCTTACTATTATTATTATGCTTTAACATGATTATTTTGATTATGATTATTATTGATTATAATTGTTATTATTATGTTGATTGGTATATATATTTATTATTATTGTTTTATCACACCTTTTATGCATGTTTAAAGGGAATTTGTACTTGTAATTACGCTTAATAAGATAATTAATAATCTTGTTTAGGGCTAATTTGATGATAATTCAAGTGATCGCCAATAATAGTTTTATTTCTGCATTAATATTCAATCAACATAGATTAAACATGTTTAGGGGTAAACCTATAGATTGCAGGTTAGTCAGAAAGCGCACATGAATACGAGAAGAATAAAGTAGAGGCCTATTATAAGGGCAGGTTCAATCTCTTTTAGATTGGATTTGTACCTTCATCCTCGAACTTCCAGTCTTGGTTCCAGACCTATTGGAGTTAACGATCTCCTGGATCATTAAGGGGTGTAACCTTCACCCTGTGAACGGTTTACAAGTTCTTAAAACTTGTTGGCGACTCTTTTGCTCTAGCTTCCTTCCCTTTGGACGCCACCATGCTTAAGTGTATGATCATAGTGGGGTTCAACTTTGGGGTAATGCTTGAAATATTCCCTTCATTAGGTCTATATACAAATTGATTGTAGGATATGTATGACATATTGGTTTACAAAAAATATTGTGTAGAACGGACTCACGTGATTACGTTCTATTAATTGGACCGCTCGTGGCTTGAACTTTAAATATCCATGCTTTTTTTATATAAAAAAATCAAAATCAAACCCAATGTTCCGTCGTTCTATTTCTTCTTCTTACCCACATTTTCTGCATTTTCACTCCATTTTCACTCTATTTTCATCAGTTACACTCTATTACTATCTGATTAACTCCATTTTCCCGAATAATTTGCAGCACTACTTCTTTTTTCAGCTTAATTTTATTTGCATGTAATTAATTTTTATTTCTTTAGTTCTTATATATAAACCCTAACTTTCGTCATTCTCGACTCCATTAATGTCTGACCTGTTGTGGATTAAAGATTCTTCGTCCTTAAAAGTTTATTTTAAATGAAGTAAACACGCACGAAAACAGGAGAAGACAGTTGCAATGGCTAAAAGGTTTATTATATTTCAATTATTTTTGGTTATACTTTTTTTTTAAATCCTTTTTTATAACTTATTATTTCATATTGTAGGGATCATTCTAAACCTTCATCAAAGAAGCTTGGTCCTAAATCTGGTTCTAAACGAAGTCGAGTTGTTAGGTGTAAAATTCTATTCTATTTATTTTGCAAAAAGTCTTGTTTGGATATAGTATTTGTTGTTTTATTATAGAATATTTTTGTTAGGAAACATAGCATTTCTGGTTTGATGTAGAATATTCTTGTATGGAATTAGCTTATTGTTGTTGTAATTATATTGTTGTAATTTTATAATAGATTATTTTTATCAGGTTTCACAATTACTTTGTAAGGAATTATATTATCTGTATCAGAAATTAGCTTATTATTATGTGATAAATCATATTTGCAAATTAGATTATCTTGAATTAGATTATTTTATTTTGATAATAGAATATTTTTGTCAAGAATTAGATTATTTTGGTCAGAAATTAAGTTATTTTTGTCATGAGTTAAATTACATCAGTTAGGAATAAGATTGTTTCAATCAGAAATAAGACTACTTTAATCAATTAAAAGATATATGTGTGATTACATTAGTCAGGAATAACATTTGTTTTATTAGGAATAATATAGCTTTTGTTTGACCATACAATATTTTTGTCATGAATTAGATTGTTTTAGTCAAAAATGAAGTTATTTTTGTCAGAAATAAGATATATCAGTCATGAATAAAAATATATTATAGTTAGAAATAATCAGGGATAAGATAATTATTGTAAGGAATAAGAATGTTTTAGTCAGTTTACAATTTTAATGTGATTTTTTACTTTTCAATTTTTTACTTTTCTTAATGAAGATGATATTTATGACCTACAAGTTGGTAATAAATCCGGTACTAATCAACTTTATCCAATTTTGGAAGATCTAAGTGATAAGAAAATGAGAGATGTTATAGAAATTAGTTTTGGTGGTTTGCTTCATATTAATTTTAAGGAAAATATTAACCATCAGTTGTACAGTTATGTAGTAACTCATTATAATCGTAAGGCTAGAAATATGATTGTTTGTAAAACGGAAGATGCCATTCATATTGATAGTTCTGTTATTGCTACTGTGTTGGGTATTCCTTATACCGATCTAGCTATGAAAGAGATATCTAAAATAAATAAAGGATTTAATCCTAATGATGGTTTGAAGTTAGAGTGGAGGAAGTTTTTTGGTTTGGAAGAAGTTTTTGGGTTTGGATAAAGGAGATGAATCTGAAATTAAGAAGAAAAAGAAGAGGAAAACTGGAGATGAATTTGAAAAAGTTGTTCAAAGTAAGAAGAAGAAGACATATGTCAATTTTGGCACTTATGAAAAGTTGTTTGAGAAATTTAGAGATGGGGGTTATGCATTCAAGAGAATTTTCCCAATTTTAACATCATTAAGTCCATGGAAAATGTACGTTTCATAAAGACTTACAACTAGGTTGGTTATGTGATGGATTGGTTATGTGATTCAATATTATAATTTCAGGCATTTGTTTTGAAGAGGGAGGTAAAAGGGGAAGGGAAAACTAAATTAAGACAAGTAAATGGTTGTCTATTTGCGTTTGTAATTGCTTTTTTGCAAAAGTTTGAGTTTGGGACCACCTTAGATAGGAAGTCGTTTATATAATGAATTGGACTTGTGAAAGTCTGAATGAGAGGATTAAGTCTGTTGCAAAAAATATGGACTATGGTACTCTAAATAGTATCCTCAGACCATACTAAAATGGTATTCTGGAAAAAGTGAACAGGCTCTTTTAAAAGCTTTTCAGCTTGAGAACATTGAGTTTAAGCTTGAAGATACTGATGATGAAGATTTTTATGAAAAGAAGGAAGGCCATGGCGTACAATTTGCTAGCTTTAATTTGAAAGTTGATGATAAGAAAGCTAAATATGTAATGTACAAGATTCCTCGAGATTTTCCCACTAATGATGATATTGATAAGATGGATATTAATGTAAGTTTAAAATCTCATATTTTATTAACCTTGTTAAGTTTAGTATTCAAGTTTTGATATTGTATAAGCTGCTACATATGTACTTAAATTTTTTTCAAGTATTAAGTGATATTTGTCAGGAATTAAATAATATAAGTTAGGATTAAGATTGTTTCACTTAGAAATTAGTTTACTTTTTTCAGGAATAAGAATATTTTAGACATAAATTATACTATTTTAGTTAGGATGTAGACATCTACTTTTGGCCTCCTGTCCCGATAGGAAGTGTAATGACGGTAAATAAAACCATCTTCGTGTCGGATCGAAATGAAGAATGCTTATGGATGACTGGCTAAACCGCAAAGACACAAAAAGACTAGCCTAACCCAAAAAAATACAAAACAGGGTCCAATTAACTAAACCCGATCATAATTAGGCTTAGGCCCGTACTTAAGACCCAATAATGACGGATTTAGAGGTGCCTACGTTAAAATTAAATCCGCCGCAAAACAATCCGCGTGCATCTCAAAGAGTCGCGCTGGTCTGGCGCGCGCACCTAATTCGGTTGCGCGTAACACCTAGCACAACCTCTAGAGATGCGCTTGCGGAAGATTCAGAATTTTATAAAATATAGAATCGAATCTTACCATAAAACCGCTCGCAAGACATTCAGTTGCGCTGCCCATAGCAGCGCAACTAAATTACTTACGTTGGGATGTTGCGCGTAACTCATCCAGATGCGCGCGATACTTGTTACGGCAGAATGCTTAAAACCCTAATTGCACCCATTCCCTATAAATAGGAGCTTAATACGAGGCTTAAAGACACAGAAATTAACCTAAAATCCTGGCAGAAACTCTTGTGAACTTATGCTTCCAAACCGTCTTGTCCTAAACACTCACCCCTCTTAATCTTTGTTACTACGGTGGAGGTTCCCAAACAAGAAGGAGTCCATAAGTGTTCTAAACGGAGATCTAGAAAAGAGAAGTGGTAAATTCCCGAGCACTTAGATAAATCACATTACTTTTCTTTTTTAAAAGAACTTTAATCAATAAAATAGTGTTGTTTGACCACTTTAAAAGGACATTTAATTAATCGATTCCACGCAGTATCTTATGTTACAAAATATTAGAATTGAATAGTTAATTGATTGATTGATCACCTAAGCCAAGGCGAATCTTGTTTATTTTTTCTCCTTTCACGAATTTTAATTAAATAAAGAATAACGACTTTGCAATGTAATTCCTACGTGATTAATGCTTGTAAATAAAATCAACTAACTTAGTTTTAGGTATCGCATTGCATATATTGTTTGGTGATGAAATTGTAAAAAGGAAGAGCTAGTAGACGCCGCACTAGGGCTAGAATAGCGATTCTCTTTTAAAGTGAACGTTATTTTAGTACGACCCTCGCTCAAGAACTCATTTATGGTTTATATAGACCAATTTGGGCATGGGTAAACTTATAATTTTTGCTGAATATCCCATGAACTCCACATGGGAGAAAGGCATAAACGAGGTTTATGGGTTTTCCCAAACCTCATTGGCGACTCCTACTTGTTTCTTACAAAAAAAGCGTGATGATAAAATCAATTCTAATTCAAGGTCCCCCAAACAGTCAGGAATTCAAATCCTAATACACCCTAACAAGTGTAAAGTCCAAGGCTTTTAAATAACCATGGGCATCTAAGGAAAGACCCCCTACGATGGGATCACCCTCCTTAAAGTGGCGACTCCACTGGGAACTTTGAGGTTACAAGATTAGTTCTTAGTTATGGTCCAAGGTTTCCAACACTAGGTTGCCTATGAGTTGTAACGGGAATTAAATTGGATAATCCCTTGTTAGAGAGCGAGACTTGAACGCATAATATCTTCCTTTTGCACAAAAGTAAAAACCAAACAAGCAACATTGCATCATGCATAATCATAGCACACTTTAACCTTTGGGGATTGGCTAATTGACTAGGGGCTTCCAACACCAGGCTTGTATCCCGAAATCAATAACAATCATCCCACCCATATCGTCAACAAAATGTTGAGAGAGCGGTGTCATGAGTCAACACGTTGAGTGATTGATTTGTGCATCGTTTTTTAAGATGTGGTACTCTTAGACACCCAAGCCTTTGACCTTAGAATTGCATTATGTGTATCTTGGCTTATGGTATGCTTATGTGATTACGTGACTATATGCGGCGTGTTAGGATAGCTTTATTTTTTTATCTATTAGTTTGGTTTAGGTTCCTAATTACAAAGTTGTCTCGTTGTAATTTTGAGTCATATTTGAAGGGTAACATAAAAAACAATCGAAAAAAAAATGATGGCAAATATAAAAATAAAAATAAAAAAAAAAACTCTCGGATAAAAAAAAATTACGAGCAAGTGGCGCGCGCAACTCAATGAGTTGCACGACCCCAGCTAGCGCAAGTGATTCGGGTACGCACGCAGCTTAGTCGTCACTTGCGCACGGCAATTGTTACGAGCCATTTTGATTTTTGCGAAAACAAATTGTTTCGTTCAAACAATATCTTCATTGAGGAATTGTTTAAAGGTGATGTTATCCATTCGAATATATTTTGCATATCGATTTACTTATCCTTTCGTATTTCTTTTAGGGCCAGTTTTCAAGCTTGGGAACAAAGACTTCCGGGCGCTTGCATTCTACGTTTAACATCAAACAATCCACCCCTTTCAAACCACCTTCCCTCAACAACTAGTTCTAGTCCAACAACAATGTCAACCATTGAGCAACTCAAAGAAGAGATTGCTCGCTTGAGAGAAGAAAAGGCTCAAGAGGCCGAGGAAAGAAGAATTATGAAACTTGAAAAAGCTGAAAAGAAAAATGTCGAGACTCTAGCCTTGCAACAAAAGATGGAACAATTATCCGTCAAAGAAAATTCGTTGGAGAAGCTTATTCTTCGTTCTACCATGGGGAACAAGTACTTCGACGGAGAAAAGTTTGCTCCTCCCCCAGGACTTGCTTTACAGGAAAAGTTCGTAGCTACAGACTTGCCAATATTTAAGGTGACCAATAATCCACAAAACAACTTAATGTTTTTTACTGGAACCATGGCCTTAAAGGGAGTTGATCCTAAAACTTATGCTTTGACTTTCCCTTTATCTCTAGACCCAACCGCGAGAGAGTGGTACTATGTGCTAGATCCGAAATTCAAAACAACATGGGAAGATGTAGTTTCGGCTTTCATTACCCAGTATGAGAGTAACATAGAGTTCAAATCGACTCTACGTGTACTTGAAATGCTTAAGCAAGGCGACAATGAAGGTTTCCTTGCTTTCTATGGTAGATGGCGAGAAAAGGCAGCTCACCTTGCCCAAAGGCCACCTGAACTCGAGTTAGTACAAAAGTTCTTTGACAATTGTCATGAAAAGAACAACAAGAATCTAAGTTACCTTGGTTTAGACACTTTTCAAAAGGTATATTCTGTGGCTACTAGGATTGAAGATGATCTTGCTAAAGAAAAAGCAAACAAACCTTATCATCATCAACCTAGGAATAACTACAAAAAGGGGAATGATAATACTTCATCCTCTATTGATGTAATTGCGACTTCCGCGCAATTAATAACAATAATGATCCACAAAGGAGATGGACAAAAGAAAGAAAATTTACACCATTTCCTGTGAGCTATAAAGAATTATTAGAAAAATTGAGTGAAAAAGGTCTACTTACACCAATAGGGCCAACACCACCCACTCCACCAGAAAAAAGGTACGCTCAATGGGATGGTAGTGCTTATTGTGCTTATCATAGGGGCGTTGGGCATGATACCGAATGTTGATATGTCTTAAAACACAAATTACAAGATCTAGTAGACGATGGGAGAGTTCCCACGCCTAAACCTAACAACAATGTATCCCCACTAGGGGTATTTCACATTGATGAGGATCATACGGGAAATGATACGTTCAATCCTTAGAACTATATCACACCTATAGGGAAACCTCTAACCACAACACTCATAGGGGCAACTAATGAAGTGCGCGGGTTATGGGACGACGACTTTAAAGACTTATATGTCTCTAAGTATGTTGTCGTCCCACCTCCATCTTGTCTCCAAAGCGAGACAAATGGGGTGCTTGAATGGGATCATTTCTTGGGGAAGTCACAAGACTTATCAAATCTCTCCTTGGATGAACAATGGCATCAAGCACAACTCATGGAACATCTTGAAATGGAGGCACATTCAAAGCCACCAGAAGAAAGTTGGTTCACAAGTCCTACAACTAATTCAACGAAATAGATCATCTAACTCGTTCTGGGCGAGTTTACCAAGCACCACAAAATTGATCTTTTACCACACACAATCAAACTCAAGGTCAAGTACAAAACCCAATACTATCCACTTGAGGTGAAAGATCCATTGGTCATACAACTTTGCCAATCCAAGGCGAATGTTAGCATTTGGGAACTCCTAAGTACTTCTATAGAACATAGGAATTCTCTTATGAATGCTATAATGGCTTTGTCTATAAGAACATACACAACCCCCCAGGATCTCGTTAGCTTGCTAGCTAGTGAGAAATCCAACAAATCAACCGTTTTCACTAATGATGATTTGCCTTCAAAAGACATTACCCACAACAATGCATTATACTTAACTGTGGGGTGCAAAGGGTACAATATCCCTCTCACTTTAGTAGACAATGGGTCAGCTGTAAATGTGTTCCCAATACGAACAACAAAATATCTAGGCCTCAATCCAGAAAAAGATTTTCATTCAACAACACAAAGCATTAAGGCCTATGAAAACTCGAGCAGGTCGATGTGTGGAATTTCTAAGCTACCAGTCACCATAGGCCCAATTTAAAAGATGGTTGAATTCCATGTCATGGATATTAAACCCATGTCATACAAGGACATGTCTGGAATAGATAGGGAAATTGCGGAAGATACCATTCCCTTGAACCCTACCTCTAAACCAGTAAAACCAAAACTTCGATGAATGAAACCTGATGTCGCATTGAAAATAAAAGAAGAAGTAAAAAACCAATTAGATGCAGGATTCATTCGCGTATGTAATTACCCAGAATGGGTAGCGAACATCGTCCCAATCCCTAAAAAGAATGGACGAGTTTGCATGTGTGTCGACTTTAGGGGCCTTAACAAGGCTAGCCCTAAAGAATATTTTCCTCTACCTCATATTGATATATTGGTAGATAACACGGATGAATATGCGATGTTAACCTTTATGGATGGATACGCAGGTTACAACCAAATCCTAATGGCAAAAGAAGAGGAAGAAAAGTCATACTTTATCACCCCTTGGGTACATATTTCTACACAATCATGCCATTTGGTCTAAAAATGCAAGAGCTACGTACCAAAGAACGGCTATGACTCTCTTGCATGATATGATGCATAAAGAAATAGAAGTGTATGTGGATGATATGATTGTAAAGTCCAAAGATAGAATGGGACACATAAAAGCTATACGCAAATTTTTCACTCGCATAAAATAATATAAAATGCGATTGAAATCCACAAAAATGCGCCTTCGGAGTAACTTCTGGTAAGTTACTCGGATACGTAGTAAGCACATGGGGTATTGAGATCGATCCCTCTAAAATAAAGGTAATCGTTTATATGCCTCCCCTTAAAACAGAAAAAGAAATTAGGGGGTTTCTTGGCAAACTACAATACATTAGTCGGTTTATCAACAAATTGACTATGACTTGTGAGCCAATATTCAAAAAAATGAAAAAAGAAGAAAAACATGAATGGGACGATCAATGCCAAAGGTCCTTTGAGAAAATCAAAGATTATCTCAAAAGTCCACCAATTTTAGCACCACCAGTACCCACACTACTTCTTAGGCTATACATCACGGTTACAGACACGTCCACAGGTGCCAGGCTAGCACAAGAGGTAGAAAAAGTCGAGCGTGCAATATACTACATAAGCAAAAAAATCATTCAATATGAAACAAAATATAGCACTTTGGAAAACACAAGTTTAGCATTAGTGTAGGCAACTAAAAAATTACGACATTATATGTTACCATACACTACTCATGTGATTTCTAAACAAAATCCGATAAAGTATTTGTTTGAACAACCACCTATACAAGGAAGAATATCCAAGTGGTTGGTGATGTTGGCCGAATTTTAATTAAAATAAATTCCTAAAAAATCAATAAAAGGAAAAGTAATTTCTGATTTTCTAGCCCAACATCCTATTCAAACAAGTCATGTAGAAACTACTCATCTTCCGAATGAATAGATTCTCATGACGCAAGATGACAAATAGGTAATGTACTTCGACGATGCATCCAATCAAAAAGGATGTTGCATGAGAGTGTTACTCATGAGTCCAGAGGGAGCACATACTCCAATCTCTGTCAAACTAAACTTTGAGGTTACTCATAATGCCGCGGAATGTGAAGCGTGCATTATTGGATTAGAAGCAGCAGCTAGCATAGGTGTGCAAAAATTAGAGGTATATGGAGATTCTAGTTTGATTATAAATCATATACTGAAAAAATGGAAAATAAAGAACTCCACAATGATATTATACCAAGCACACCTAAAGCAACTCATCGAGCAATTTGAACATATTGATTTTAAATACCTCCCAAGGGATGGTAATCAATTTGTCGATGTGCTAGCAAAATTAGCCACAATGATCAACATTCCAGATCATTTAAATATGATGCCATTATGTGTTGATAGAAGAGAAGAACCAACATATTGCACCGCAATTGAGGACATAAATGACATTGAAGGAAACAATCCTTGGTATGATCATGTCCTTTAATATATTACTCATGGCACATATCCTGAAAATACTTCATCGAAAGACCAACTAGCCCTAAGAACACTTGCGGCCCAATATGGCCTATTAAATGGTCAATTATGCAAAAAGGGGCCTAATGGTCAAAGCTTATTGTGTATAGATCAACCTGAATCCACACGCCTTATGGAGAATACTCACAAAGGCGTTTGTGGTCCTCACATGAATGGAAAAATGCTTGCTAAAATAATTTCACGACAAGGGTACTATTGGTCCACTATGGAACATGATTGCATACAATATGTAAAAAATGTCCTGAGTATCAAATGTTTGCTAACTTACAACACCTTCCACCATCCGAACTATATAATCTCACTTCCCCTTTTCCTTTTTTGACTTGGGGGATTGACATAATTGGAAAAATATCTCCAACAAGAGCAGGAGGGCACGAGTACATATTAGTAGTCATCGATTACTTTACTAAGTGGATTAAGGCCGCTTCTTACATGAACATCACTTCTAAACATGTCGCAAAGTTTATCGAAAGAAACATATTTTGTATATATGGAGTTCCACACAAACTAATTAGTGATCAAAGATCTCAATTCAAAGCTGAAGTTGAGACCCTCTTAACTCGTTATAAATTAAAACACCATCATTCATCCCCACATAGACCTTAAATGAATGGAGCTGTAGAATCGGCAAATAAAAACATAACAGTTATCATTAAGAAAATGGCAGAAAATTATAAAGACTGGCCGAATAAACTACACTTCGCTCTATGGGGTTATAGAACGTCCATACGAATATCAATAGGAGTAACTCCATACTCCTTAGTTTTTGGAATGCACGCAGTTCAACCAGTGTAACTGGAAATACCATCCCAAAGCATCGTACTCGAAAGTAAGCTACCAAAAGTTGAATGGGTAAGAGCGAGGTATGATGAGTTGTTATTCCTTGATGAACGACGATTAAGAGCTTTGCATCATGTACAAGTCTACCAACGACGCATTGCGCGACATTTTAACAAAAGGGTACGACCTAGAAATATCAAAGAAGGTCACTTTGTACTAAAAGAGGTGAGAGGCCCACCAACCGATCCAAGAAGGAAATTCAAACCTAATTGGATAAGGCCCTATCGCGTAATTGAAATTCTATCAGGAGGAGCTGTCAGATTAATGGATATTGGAGGTAATGAAATTTGCCAACTAATAAACATTGATCGACCTAAAAAATATTACATATGAAATCCGGATAACTTGTTCATTCATTAAATAAATCATTTTTTTTAGCATTCAATTAAAAGATTATAAATGTTACGCACTTTACCAAATAACACGAAAAACTCTTCAAGTGTTCAGATTTTTTCAAACACCACGAAAAACTCTTTACACTTGGGGGGGTAATAATGGGAAAAAAAACTAACACTTGAAGAACAGGTGTCGCGCACAACTAAAGCAGTTGCGCGCGGATGTCACACGCAATTGAATTAGTTGCGCACGAAAGGCTCGCGCAACCTTAGACGTTGCGCGCGCCACCTGATGACAAACTACGAGCCCAAAATTTTAGCGCGAGAATAAAATTGCGATTTTTACTTGCGATATAAAAGAGAGCGTTTCTCGAAAATAACATATACTCGGAAAATAAAAATTAATCTTTGATTTAAATTATTAAACAAAGTTTGATTCAATTCTACATAAGAGGTTGAAGAAATATATTTTTAAAAAATATATAATACAAACATTGCAAAGAACTACGCAAAGAACTAATTTCGAAATACGAATATGTAGGCAATCTTTATGATTCGATCATATAAAAAATATATATAATAAAGCTCATTTTATTCCATTCGAAATTCAAAAAAAAAAAAAAACAAGAGGCATTGTTGAACTAGATAATAAATTAAAAAAAAATAGTAGTGATTACACTTTATTTGAATTAAAATAATAACATATTGTGTAACACTCTAAGGTTTTACTATATCCTCAATTGTTACAGTAGACGGAGAAGTAGTTTCCCTCGCAGTAGTTTCAGCAACCTTAGAGCTTTCCCCTTCACTCTTCTTTATAACCTAAACATTGTTCTTCAATTTAGGGGTTGGGGCCTTTGCAACCTATTTTCCTTTTCCTTTAAAAATTATTGGGGCCTTCTTGCGAGTATTTGGTGAAGGTTCTTTAATCTTCACCCCTTGTTGCGCATGTTTAGGAGGAGCCTTTCTCTTTGGTTCCTTCGAATGAGCCTTAGGAGATGAGAAGTCTAATTTTCTTCTCACTCCTTTGTTTTGGCTACTAGGAGGAGTAGTGGTGGCCGAATGCAACACAGGTTTGGGTGGATTGCGAGCCTTGTTTAGCTCACCTTTGTCCGCCGCATTCATCCAAGCCTTGTAGAAGGAGGATAACACAATGCTCGCATAAGGATTTTGTACTACCCACATAGGAAGACTTGACCAATATTCTATCCAACGAGGGATCCTTTCAGTTTTAAAAATCATATCTTTAGCGGCATCACAATCCTGAGGGGGGATAACTTGTTTCATTCCGTATTGTCTCATCGCCCTACAAGGAAAAATGTAAGTAGTACTTGATAGGTGTAGGGAATATTTAAAGCATTACCCCAAACTTGAACCCCACTATGATCATTCACTTAAGCATGGTGGCGTCCAAAGGGAAGGAAGCTATAGAAAAAGAGCCCCCAACAAGTTTTAGGAACTTGTAAATCGTTCACAGGGTGAAGGTTACAACCCTTAACGATCCAGGAGATTTTTAACTCTAATAGGTCTGGAACCAAGACTGGAAGTTCGGGGATGAAGGTACAAATCCAATCTAAAAGAGATTGAACCTGCCCTAATTATAGGCCTCTACTTTATTCTTCTCATATTCATGTGCGCTTTCTGACTAACATGGAATCAATAAGTTTACCCTAAACCTGTTTAATCTATGTTGGTTGAATATTAATGCACAAATAAATATATTATTGGCAATCACTTGAATTATAATAAAATTAACCTTAAACAAGATTATTAATTATCTTATTCAGCGTGATTACAAGTACCAATTCCCTTTAAACATGCATAAAAGGCGTGATCAAGCAATAACAAATAAATAAAAATCAAGTAACATAATAATAACAATAATTATAATAACTTTAATCATCATCAAAAAAATAATAATCATAATTATCATAATTATATTTATGTTAAAAATAAATCATAATAATAGCAAGATCCTAGGCATGATACTAACAAGATTAATAACAAACCCTAGCATGTCGCGAATCATCAAAGATCAAAGCTTTAGCCCTAACATGATATTAGGAAATAAATATGAAGCATTCTTTTAATCATACTTGATATTAGGAATTTTTAGTTATTAACCTAAACATGATACTACTAAGCAATATAACATCCTAACATGATACTAGGGTTCAAAATAATAATCAAAGCATGATTTCTATATCAAAATATCAATAAAGACAATTAAAGCACTTACTTGGATGCCTCGTACCTTTATCTAATAACAAAATACACACGTTAGTAACTTTAAGGAAAATAATAAAATTATAGAATTAAATTAAATAATTGAAATAGAGATTTAAGAAAGTTTAGACTAGATTTGGGACCAAACCCTCAGAAATTAAACCTTTCACGTCTTGGGCGAAGGCAACTTCGAACTTGGCTAGGTGTGTCTAGATCTAATGTGTGAGGAATTGTGTTTGTAAAAGACTAGGATAGAAAGAGGGAGACAGAATCAAGAAATTCTTGATGAGAGTTGATGATTTGAAAAAGGGGAAATATGACCTCTATTTATAGAGAAAAAAGAGGGTCGAAGAATAAGAAAAGAATCCGAATTCAAATCGAAATAAAACTCGATGGACAACAGTTTTTGCGGATTTTGTTTTTATCATATCTTTTGATCCAAAAGTCGAAATATGGCATATAATATGTCGTTTGAAATCTCTTAAAGTCTAATTTCCAACCCAATTAGTATCAGATTAAAATATTTTGTAGATAAAAAGATATGGCCTAAATAGTAGGACGGTGTCAGTTTTAGATAGAGTTTTGTATTTCTTTCATATCTTTTTCGTTATAGCTCGGAATTAATATTATAATATATCATTGGAAAGATAATTTCAATATCTATCCAACCATATAAGATTTGGATAAATATTATGAGGCACGAAAATAATATATGACTGTGTTTGAACAACTTTAAATTCGAATAGAATTAGGATTAAAAAAAAAGGAAAGTTTTTATAAAAGGAAAGTTTTATTTAACTCAAATTCTTTAATCTTATCTTTTCAAAAAGGATAATTAATATCTTTTAGAAACTTATAGAAGCTTCTAATTAATCCTAATTAGTTAGGAATAGGATTAGACCTTTGGACCCTCCACATGATCATTGGGCCGTAGGTAAAAACCGGTTTGGGCCCAGTTTATATTTTAGCCATAACTTCCTCATTATTCATCGGAATTGGGCTTATAATATATAGTTAGAAAGGTATTTTAAATCCCCATCCAACTACACCATTATTGGACCCATATCATAGACACAACTAAACTGGAATGCATGTTTTTCAAAAATAGGGTAAGAAAAGAAATATTTTCAAAAACAGAAAGAAGAGATATTTTAATAAAAACATCCTCAGCACTAGACTTTTCATACTTTTTCTTTGTTCAATAATCAAATGACATGAAAGGTATTCATCACTGGGTTTGGTTTTGGGGAGACACATTTGGGTTTCTACAGAAACCCCCACTTTGAATGAGTTTGGAGAAACGCAAGTTTCGAAAACAAAAGTCAAAGTAGCGATAGGGACGGAGACTGATTCAAAACATTCTGTGTTCCTAAATCACTTTTGTAACGCCGACACCTGCAAACTAGCGCTAGTTAAAATAGATAAGAGTGTTGAGAAACGCGTATCTTGCACTGTCGAGCACACGTCTCTGGGAGTAACCGATTTTTTGTGTTTGCTGTTGTGACAACTTTCAACAAGCTAGGAACACCATCTTGTTGTTTTGATGTTCACTCGTCTCTTAACAATAGAGCTTTTTTATATGTCCACGCGTCTCTGAATAAAGAGCTTTGACGATCTTCCTCTAGTAAGGGGATACCGCCTGAATACTGCTATGCCTGTAACTGCCTCCAATTTCCGCTGTGATAGTCTTCTGCAAGCCAGAGAATACTATCGAAGATTGCTTTGCCTGAAACGACCTTCTACCTCCTTGTGACCATCTTCCGCAAGCCAGGGAATATGATCGAAGATTGCTCCGCCTGAAGCTATCCTCAGTTGTTGCGATACTTTGGGTGATGATAATCCTCTTTTCTTTGGGAATAGTTGCCAACACAACTTTTGTATGATGTATGACAATCCGATTTAGGGAAAGTTGTCAATGCCACTTAACAATCCATCCTTGGAAATGTTGCTACGATGAAGCGACAATCCGTATCTCGGAAAATTTGCCAAAATCAAATTTTTGGGAAAAGTTGCTAATGCTTCGTAACAATCTGTTATAAGAAACATGCTACGATTGACAATCCACATCTTGGAATATAACTCTTGAAAGCAATCCACCTTGGAAATTTGCCAACACTATGCGACAATCCTTTTAGGAAAATATTGCCACTATTGGCAATCCGCGTCTTGGAACATTTGCAACAAAGAGTCGACCGACAATCCACTTCGGGAAAATTAGCCACTTACTAAAATGAATGACAATCCACGTTGAGGAACCTTTGCCGAAATTTATGATGAGTAGAGACCTACGACAATCCTTTGGGAAATATTGCCATAGGGAACTGGGTTTATGACAATCCAATTTCGGAAAACTTGCGAGCGATGACAATCCAAACTTTGGGAAAAATTTTCTAGATAGAGAAGGAGCACGACAATTCACGCTTGGAAACTTTGCCGGAGATGACAATCCAATCTTAGAAAAATTGTTCTTTAAGAAGAATGCGCGACAATCCACTTTTGGAAATATTGTCAGTTGGGGATGACAATCCAATCTTGGATTAATTGTCGTATTAGTGATGCGCTTTTGAACCAATGCCTTGGTGCTTGTAATGAGCCCATGCTTAGGCGCTTAAGCTAAGTGAGACGATCGTCGTCAGGTCAATCACTTACTGCGATTGGAATCGAGCCGACTACTAATCATGTCAATTTGCTTATAGGGGCTAACTGGCATACAAAGGAACCCGAAATTACTCTATGAGGTCCGCATAATCCAATATGGGACGACGCATATCGTCGTTGCATCGACGCTCGCCAGAACATATTATCACCGCGTTCTCGCTATATCGCCAAGCGACAGCCTTGTCGTCTGACACTTGAGTCAGGTTTTCATTCGCGTCTTTTCGAAAAAAAACTGGGAATGTTCTTGCTCACTGTAATGTACCTTCATTTATATTTTGGACTATAGGACTTTGCTTATCTTTCTTTAGGGTTGACCTAAGACTTATTGTTGCTTGACTCATTGACTTGACATGACTCAAGGTATAAACTTGACTTAATGATGACTTACTCGAGGTTGACTCGTGTGTGCATAGTGTTGACTCATGAAGCTCGATATGTACATGACTGGAAATGCAAAAAAACAAAAATTTCCGTCATTTTTGTGGAGGGTACCAACTTTCTCCTGAAAAAGAAAGACGCGAAGAAAGAAAGAAGCGAAGTTTTTGAAGGTGCATGTTGAATGAGCTTAATCCGTTAACGTTGTCTCTCACAGTACAAGGATTGTAACATCTTAGACTATCCTAGTTGACTCGATAATGAAAGTATTTAGGTAGCTTAGGCGCAGAGGCTAAGTACTTCATACTTTGTGATGTAATGATGATTTATCTTGATATGACAAGGCATGCTTCATCGTTGTGTTAACATTTCATGACAAAGGGTTCCTAAGGGAAGTATATTTGGTCATGTATATGTGATGTGTGTGATAGTGACACTAAAGTTAGGCCACAAGGACTAAGTGTGTGGAAAAATATATTGAAAAGAGTCAAATGGTGGTGACTCTTAGGCTGGGTAGGCTAATAATGTAGGGATAAAGCCCCCAAGTCTAGCTCTAAGTAGATAGGGATGAGCATAGGGTATCCCTTGATATGATCATGGTGTGAGTGTGTGAATGTGAATATAAATGTATGTTTATTACGGTCGCGCCTCGATGTGAGGTTGCCTACGTATCTGTTAGGAATCAGGCCGAATGTAGCTCTAGCCGAACCTAACACAAGTGTGTGTAAGCCTCAAAAAGGTCTTTTTAAGGTTTTTAACGTGGTTAGGCTAAAGGTTATAGAAGAAAGGGATAAAGGCTCAAGACCCTAGATAAACCCCCCAGGTGTGCAACCTTGCTTTTGAATCTTTATATTTTTGTGCTTGAGGCTTTCTATTCTTTTTTAACTCTTTCTTTTGCTTTAGCATTTATTTTATTTTTATAAGTGTGAGCAATCTTGATCATGCGGTCTATCACTCATTTAGCATTCATGTTTCTCAGGCACGGTACCAAGCACTCAATAAGAGACGCAATCTGAGACGTGTTCATATCAAAGACATTTTCATGTCAAAGACATTGGAACACATGCCCTTTTGTACACTTTTATTGTTTTTTTTATTTTTAATATTTTGATTCACTCAAGCTTTTGTTCTTTGAAAATTGCATAAATTACACACCATCCCATCCCAAGGTTAGGTAGATGTGGGTTGAAGAAAGATAGGTCAATCGTTAGATGAGGCTCAAAGTGGTTTATCAAGAAAGGATAGCATATTTGAGGGGTGAAAGGCAATATGGTGTGGCTATAAGGGTAGCCTCAAATCATTGGTATACCTTGTGCTTAGTTCGACAATGTTTTTTTTTTTGGCAATACAATGATCATATGTAAGGAAATAAATGCTCATTTTATTTAAAAAGTGAAGGGTAAAAATCAAACTCTAAGAAATAAATTCAAGGAGGATGAAGGGTGCCTATGCTAGACTTATTGGGGAAAGGGTTTGAAAAAAAGAAGAAAGCATGAAATCTTGGTGAGAAGCTTGCCTTGTGCATGTGTTTCATCATTACCCTCTTTTTTTTTGTCAATTACATGAATCAAACTCGATTTAACATGCATGGATGGAAGAAGGTATGAAGAATGAATGTTGTGATATGGAGAAAGCATGTAGAGAATGGAAAGATGATGTAGATGGAGAGATATGAAAAAAATTAGGAATAGAATGTACCCCCAACTCAAATGACGGAAAAAAACGACTCATGCATGAACCTAAGACATGGTCATCGTGACATATACAAAGTGTGTGCAAAGACTAGTAAGTGTAGGTGACATGTTAAGACTCGTGTGTTGTTAGGTTTTGATGATAGATAACAAATGATGATTATCTAACTAATATGTGTATTGAGATGAGCATGAACAGGCCATGAAGCATGAAGAATGTTGATTACAAATTAGATCATTATTGAAGATTACAAAGTATGAATCGTGCTTGAGTTCCTCAAAGGAACACAAGAAGAAGAGTTCCTTAAGGAAACATAAAGAGAAGAAGAGTTCCTCGGGGGAACACAAAAAGAAGAGTTCCTCAAGGGAACACAAAGAGAAGAAGTCTAAATGTTCAAACGTTCTTTTAGGCTTTATATGCAGATCCTAAGAAGCACTAGAAGTCGGTTCTTCGACGAAAGGAACAAGCAGCAGTTCCTCAATGGAACAAACAAAGTGAAGTTCCTTTGAAGGAACTAGATGCTTTGGAGTAGAAGCTTCATCAGAGAAACATGAAGACGACAGAAAAATAGGAGTATATTTTTCTAAGAATCATGTAAGTATGTTGGACAAGAGAAATTGTTTGGAACAAGCCTAAGGAACTAAATTGGAGCTTTAGTCTAGAAGGAACTGAGTCTGACAGCTTGGAAGGAACTAGGTGACCAGTCAGCTCCTTATGAGTCAGTTAAAGAAAAATAAGTAACGTTCTTTTAATGAATGAGTTTATATTTAGTTATTTTTCTTTAAAAAGATAAAGTTTTTAAATGTGATAAAATTAGTCTTCGAAAAAGATTTTTACTGTTTTTGGAAAATAAATCTCTGATATTATTTTACAAAAAGATTTTATTTTTGGAAAATAAATATCTTAAATATTATTTTACAAAAATATCTTTTTCATCAAATAAGATTTTAACTGCTTACTTTATCTTCTCTCCAAGAAATCAGTTTTTCCTGATTTTACTCCACGTTCAACATAGTGCATAAGACTTTGACTACCACGTTATCACGTTTCTCTACTGCCCAAGTAATTGGCAGTTACCTAAAAATAAGGGAACTTATTGTTAGTGGAGGATTTAGTGGGAGTAGTGGTCAAGTCTTATGCATGCTATAAAAGGAGAGTTAAGTTTTAGTTTCAATTTGTCTGACTTTAGTGAGTCATTCCAAATTAGCGTATATCTCAAGTGGAAGAGCGGCAGAAATGAATTATATTTTCTCTCCACGTTTTTGAGTCAGTTCCTCTAGGTTCCAAGTTCCTTACATATCTCAAAGTGTCCAACATATTAGTTTTATACATTATATCTTTTATATGTATTTGAGAGTTGTTTAAGGGTTTGAGTGAACTCTTGTAATGGGGAATTAATAAGGGTTTAAGTGAACTCTTTTATTGGGGTGAGAACTTGAGTGAGTTCTTTGTATGTAGAGAAGGATTTGAGTGAAGCTTGAGAGAAAGAGAAAGAGTAAGGTTTTGAGTGAAGTCTTGAGTGAGAAGAGAGGTCTTTGAGGAAAGATTTCGAGCTGCAACTATTAGAGGGAATAGTTGTTGGGGATATGAGTTCGTTGAGGAACTCGGTAGAGGCTCAAGTTCCTCATAGGTTGTAACAGAGTCGTTGGCCTATTTTAGTGGAATGTTTTGAGTCAAAATCCCTTTGGGTCGAGGTTTTTCACTTCCTATTTGGCCTAGGAAGTTTTCCTCGTAAAATCTCTCTTGCACTATTTCTCTATTGCGTTAAGTTTCTTTTAATTCCGCAAAAAGTAACTAGCAATCTCCATACTACAATTCACCCCCCCCTTTAGTATTTCATCTAAATAACAATTGGTATCAGAGCCAGAGCTCTTGATGAAGCAGGAAACCCTGACGAGCAAGTTCTTGGCTAAGATGAGTGCGTACAAGAAAATTGAAGAAAGGAACTCAGCCCTTCGTTGTTCCAAGCATCATGTGGAGATTAACGTTTACTGGATAAGTGAAAGGTATTCAAAGACTCATACTTTTGAGGTAAGTATTCTGTCTTTGAGTTCTTCATTGTATGCATACATTAGTTTAAGCTTGTTCCTTGTAGTAGTTTTGTTAATATGATTTTAATTCTTATGAATTTTTTTTCATCAAATTTGGATAATGTCTATTCTGATTTTTATTGTGTTTAAAAGTCAGTATGTTAGATTTCTTGTTTGATTATTTATTCATAACGAATTGATTGATTAGAAGTAGTTCAAGGAACACATCTTGTGGAACAACAAACTTGGATTCCTATCAAAAGGAACTTTATTTTTCTGACTTGGTAGTATACGAAAATTTTGAATATATGTCAGAAAAATAGTTTTTCCATGTATCTTGAATGATTTGAATATATATTATATAGATATATGTTGTTTCTTGGTTGTAGAAGTAGTTATATTAATTTTTGGCTACTGTTACGAACAAGAAGGAACTCAATTTATCTTGGGTTCCAAAGAACAAGATGTACGACATATGTACTATATATAAGAGGAACCAACACATAATTATTGAGATGCTGGCTCTTAAGAAAATTGTACAAGTTCCTCTCATTGAAATTCTTCATTAGAGAAATGGGAAGGTGACATTTGTTTGTACAGGTAAATGTGCAAGTCACTTTTACATTTTTTTAAATCTTGATCATATTATATATAAACAGTGATATGAGTTAATATTTTCAATTATGCTACATCATTTTCTTGTAAGATCACTAATTCATGATTGTAGAAGATTGTAGAAGAGGTGATTTACAGGTTTATAAATCATGATTGAGACAGCATTTGAAGCAATGGTCAACATCAAATTTACCGTGAGAAAAGAAGAGATGAAAACCTATTTGATTCGTTGAAATAAGCTAAGGATGGAAGAGGAACTAACGCCCGGTGATACTTGCAATATTGAATAAGTTTCAGTTCCACCAACAGGTTATTTCCTTTCGAAGATTGCAATACATATCAACGATTCAACCCATATGAACTATATTAATAGAAGTTCCCTGGCCTTAAGCATTTTATAGGAATTTTTTCTTGTGTGATGTGAGTAAGGATATTATATTTTCAACTAATCATTCTTTTTCTTATGATTAACTCATGTTGTCTATTTTGTTAATATGATGATAAACTTAATAATTTCTTCGTGATTTTTGTGCAGTTAAATTTAAAATTATATGTAGGCTTTGTATCTTGATTTAATAATTAACAATGCATGATAGCTAGTCTCATAGACCTAAGGAATTGTACCTAAGGTCTGTTAGTATTAGTTTAGTGAATTCAAGATGCAGGAACTATATGAATGGTACAGGGAACTGCCTGGTATAATATTAATTTAAGATGTTAAAGAGTCTAATGAACAAAGTTACTGTCTTGTTTTCTATTTTTGAATTCCAAAACAAAAGATTTCTTGTGATTTGGTATTATTATCATGTTTAAGTTATTATATATCTTGGACTAACCTACTGATCATAGCATTGCACAATATGATTAAAAATGTTCATGGAAACCAAAAGAATATGTTACAGTTTAAGAGATCAAGAGGAACATGAAGAGAAAGACGATATCTAGTGAGGGAGAACAACTCATGGTATCTCGACATTGGGTGCTCCTAACATATGATGGAAGGCACGACAAAAGTTAGTGGCCTACGATGGAGGAACTTCAATTCAAGTTTTGGTATTAACTTAAAAGGTTGGTAAGTTAAGTTCCTTCTCCATTGTGAACATTCTTTCGAGATTATGAAGCACATTACGATATTTTCAAAGTTTTGTAACTTTATTTGTTTTACCAATAATAGTTCATCATCTATAAAACTAGAAGTGTCATATTGAAAAGGAATCGAAGAAGGAACTCATACTATGTATGAGGGTCACAATTTGGTTTCTTACAATAACCTGACATTTTAAGAATTTTTTGAAAATGAATTCTTCTGTGTTTCGAACATATATTTGACTTGTTGGTTTTCCATACTTGATAAACGTCAAGGAACTTGGTTGTTACTTTATATTATATCAAGTTCCTTACCATAAGTTTGTGAAGTATGAAAAGTTAGTGATTTTGTCTAATTTATCTTCTTTCAAGCTAAATAATGATAGGGAACACAAACCTATTGGACCTCATTCAATTGGATTTGTGTGAATCCTTGAGTATTTAAAGTTGGGATTGAAAGAGATATGTCTTGGTTATATTTGATAATTTTTATTCAATCACTTACCTTATAATGTAACAAAGATTATATTTTTGTTATCTTTTCTATGAGGGATTAAGTAATTAAGTAGTAATCAAATGTTATATTAAAGATCTAACAATGGAACCAAGTTCCTTTGAAGTTTAATGATTTGTGCAGGAATAAAGTGTTGACTACAAGCTCTCAATGTTGAAATCACTACAAAGTTATCAATGCTACTTGTTGCATCATATACAAGGAAATGGTTAGACCTTTGAGAAACAAGACACCCTTCATTTGAAAAGGGAAGTTTGATAACAGAAGTAGTAAGGTGGTGTTCTTGTGGTGCACCTCCACGTGTGAAACATGTACATGTTACAACAAGGTATTAATGTGCATTAAGTGACTATAAATTTTATGAATCTAACATGTTTATTCCCAGCATGCAAGTTTAAGAGAATTTAGTGTAGAACTCATTAGTTCCTTTGAAACTAGTGGAATTTCTACATAAGTATGTCACTCTATAAAGCAGCATCAATCAGCTACATTGTCATGTAGTTCCTTAAGCTCCAACGTATCATAAAGTGTTGGTTCCTTGAAGGAACTTAGAAGATATCTTGACCAAGGAACATATGAAGCTTTCCAACAAGGTGTAAAGGAATTAGCTAAGGTGTAGAACCATGAACTTATTCAGGAACACCAAAAATCATTTGGTAAGTGTTTATGTATATATATGAGCATAGTTCCTAAATCAAAGAACTTTGTCAGGTTTGTGTTTTTGTAGCTAGATAATGAGTTGATTGCATATCATTTATATTGCTGCGTGCTTACATGGGAATCAAGTTGTTTTTAATAGATGTCTAATATGAATTTTCTAAGTATTCTAATTAAGGATGTCTATGAGGAACAACCTTTAGGATTTGAAAATCCTAAATCTTTTTGCCATATTTATGAACCTAACAAAACTCTTTAAGTGTTGAAGCAGGTTCATACTCAACGGCATAGGAAATTATTCAAGTTCCCTCTTGAAACTAATCTGAAAGTTAATTGTTTTACTTTCAAGAGGAACTTATTGATTTATTAGCTGTACATACTTATATTGTTTATATTTTTGGTGCAACTAACAAGTCTTTCTGCAAGGGCTTTCTAACCTTGTTAAAGCATGATGGGGAACTCAGTTTCTCTTTGGATCTGCATCCAAAATAAGAGAAAGGCATGGTGGTCTAATCGACAAAAATACGGCAAGGAACTTCCAGCGACATCAAAGTCACTTAATGAGTTTCAAGTCAAAAGTGATTGTTCGCATCGGATGTGAGTGCATCAAGAGGATGGAACTAATCCTTAAGGAGCTCGTAACTTAGCCATCAAATTTTAGTCCATCTTAAATTGATTTCGGAACATGGTGAAACATAACTTGAGGTATGCCCTTTAATACTCACAATATTGCATAGTTGATGTTTAAGCTAAATGTATTCATTAAGGAACTTGCAATATGTTGTTTGAATATGAGGAATATTCTTATTATGCTTTTACCTAATTAGAAAATTATGGACTGTTTTAAGGAATAAGATTTTTTGAAGTATGGCATGAGCATATATACATATTCTTTTCTTAAATAATTGTCAAAGTGTCGTGGTTTCTTGTGAACATTACAATAAATTAAATTATGTACGTCTAAGTGTAATGTGTCACACTTAATTATTGTGCTGTAAAAGGCATACTCACTTGCCTAAAAGTGTTAAAGGTCTCGTTGAGAATTGTGGATGTTGTCAATAACAAAAATCCTAAGTTGCCAAAGGAACAATGGAAGAAACTTTGATGGAACAAGACAGGTACATTCCCAAACTATTCTATCTTATATGGTCATATATTCTAGATGGAACAAACCTATCTTTTTGCCAACTTTCAAATTATCCACACCATTCATCTTCGAAAACAACATTATTCTACAACATTATGTTGTGTGTCCGTGTTGTATACTGTTATGGTTTGTGTTTCTCATTTTCATATCTTACATATACATAAATTTGATGATCCTTATTCTCATTATGTTTTCCTTAGCTCATTCATATCTTCCCACTTTATTTTCACACAACCCATGTGCTCTAAGTTAAAATTCATCCCTTTTTATGGTTCAATGATACATGAAGAGTTGGATGAATACATGTTGAAGGGGAAGTTGTTAAAGGATTGAAGTGCTTGTGATTTATCATTTGATGTCTTGGAGGAGGAATCAGCATGAGGAATTTTTAAAATAAATTCCAAGATAAAAAGAATGATAAGGAACTAAGGTGAAATAAGGGGGGGACCAACTAAAGTGGTTCATATATTTGGTGTTGAAACTAAATAGTATATGAGTAAGTTCTATCTTCATTACTGTACGTGAATGAAAAAAAAAATTTGAAAGTCGCCCTAAAAAAAAAAAAAAAAAAAAAAGGTGATTATTAGATGATGAAGGATTTTATTCATGAAGTTTGAGAAAGCTAAGGAACAGAAGGAGATATTGGAAGAACTTGATTATGAATCTAAATTCAAGTTTCACATGTTCCTTAAGGAAGGTTGGTGGTTGAAGTGAAGGGAACTTGGTAAGTACATATATACCAAGGTAATTATGAATGTTGTGTTTCGTTGAACATTCAAGAGTGTGAGATGAAGGTAATTAAACTCTTATGATTGTTAAGAACCTTATCTCAAACTTTCTAAAATAAGAGCACAACATCTGTCTCAAGTTCCTTCTACTCGAAATATTTCCATTATCTTCTTTCGTATTTTTGAGCTAAATACTCATTATCCTTTTCTCTAACAAACTTTTTAAAACCGATCTTTGCTTGATATTGTATCTTATCTGTCAAGTTCCTTCATTGGTTTTGAAGTTGAGTCTTTGGATTGTGAATTGGAAATTTGTGTAGTCGTATCCCAGTTTGAAAATTGAGTATCTTAAGCTTTTAGGAATACCAAGTGTTTAACCATTTCTATGGTGGTATGTGTGACACCTGCCCTTTTGTATGTATGCATAAATGATAGATTTGAATAAAAAAAAAATGTGTGCAAGAATACCCTTTTCGATAATAACAAAAGGGGGAAGAATATGCGTGTGATGCTTATTCCTATTTGATGTTAGATATGCTTAATCATGAGTGATTTGTTATTATTCATAAGTAATACTTATTGAATAATATAGTCAGGTTAATTCATATTGGTGCACGTCCATGTATAATATACTTCCAATATGTTATTGTCTTTTAATAGTAGTTCCTTGTCGAACATGCATGAATTGTTCAATAGATCCTAATTTGCAAGATTAAGGGGGAATATATGTACATCTTATATTGTTTAATTTGTGATAAGCATCATTTGTTTGTCATCATCAAAAATGGGGAAATTGTTGTTAGGTTTTGATGATAGATAACAAATGATGATTATCTAACTAATATGTGTATTGAGATGAGCATGAACAAGCCATGAAGCATAAAGAATGTTGATTACAAATTAGATCATTATTGAAGATTACAAAGTATGAATCGTGCTTGAGTTCCTCAAAGGAACACAAGAAGAAGAGTTCCTTAAGGAAACATAAAGAGAAGAAGAGTTCCTCGGGGGAACACAAAAAGAAGAGTTCCTCAAGGGAACACAAAGAGAAGAAGTCTAAATGTTCAAACGTTCTTTTAGGCTTTATATGCAGATCCTAAGAAGCACTAGAAGTCGGTTCTTCGACGAAAGGAACAAGCAGCAGTTCCTCAATGGAACAAACAAAGTGAAGTTCCTTTGAAGGAACTAGAAGCTTTGGAGTAGAAGCTTCATCAGAGAAACATGAAGACGACAGAAAAATAGGAGTATATTTTTCTAAGAATCATGTAAGTATGTTGGACAAGAGAAATTGTTTGGAACAAGCCTAAGGAACTAAATTGGAGCTTTAGTCTAGAAGGAACTGAGTCTGACAGCTTGGAAGGAACTAGGTGACCAGTCAGTTCCTTATGAGTCAGTTAAAGAAAAATAAGTAACGTTCTTTTAATGAATGAGTTTATATTTAGTTATTTTTCTTTAAAAAGATAAAGTTTTTAAATGTGATAAAATTAGCCTTCGAAAAAGATTTTTACTGTTTTTGGAAAATAAATCTCTGATATTATTTTACAAAAAGATTTTATTTTTGGAAAATAAATATCTTAAATATTATTTTGCAAAAATATCTTTTTCATCAAATAAGATTTTAACTGCTTACTTTATCTTCTCTCCAAGAAATCAGTTTTTCCTGATTTTACTCCACGTTCAACGTAGTGCATAAGACTTTGACTACCACGTTATCACGTTTCTCTACTGCCCAAGTAATTGGCAGTTACCTAAAAATAAGGGAACTTATTGTTAGTGGAGGATTTAGTGGGAGTAGTGGTCAAGTCTTATGCATGCTATAAAAGGAGAGTTAAGTTTTAGTTTCAATTTGTCTGACTTTAGTGAGTCATTCCAAATTAGCGTATATCTCAAGTGGAAGAGCGGCAGAAATGAATTATATTTTCTCTCCACGTTTTTGAGTCAGTTCCTCTATGTTCCAAGTTCCTTACATATCTCAAAGTGTCCAACATATTAGTTTTATACATTATATCTTTTATATGTATTTGAGAGTTGTTTAAGGGTTTGAGTGAACTCTTGTAATGGGGAATTAATAAGGGTTTGAGTGAACTCTTGTATTGGGGTGAGAACTTGAGTGAGTTCTTTGTATGTAGAGAAGGCTTTGAGTGAAGCTTGAGAGAAAGAGAAAGAGTAAGGTTTTGAGTGAAGTCTTGAGTGAGAAGAGAGGTCTTTGAGGAAAGATTTCGAGCTGCAACTATTAGAGGGAATAGTTGTTGGGGATATGAGTTCGTTGAGGAACTCGGTAGAGGCTCAAGTTCCTCATAGGTTGTAACATAGTCGTTGGCCTATTTTAGTGGAATGTTTTGAGTCAAAATCCCTTTGGGTCGAGGTTTTTCACTTCCTATTTGGCCTAGGAAGTTTTCCTCGTAAAATCTCTCTTGCACTATTTCTCTATTGCGTTAAGTTTTTTTTAATTCCGCAAAAAGTAACTAGCAATCTCCATACTACAATTCACCCCCCCCTCTTGTAGTATTTCATCTAAATAACATCGTGTCATGAACATGTGGCTAGACTATGTGACTAAACTCAAGCAAAGACTAAGTTAAGACCTCACATATATTCATTAAACTGGACAGGCTATGGTATTTTAGTCATAACTTTTTATCTGTGACTCTGATTGGGACGAAACCAACGCCAAATTAAAGATAAAACTCGGGGCTACAAATCCATAGGTTGTACGAGTCGTAAATATTTCTAGAACTCGGTCTATGACCAAGACAAGTTGACGTTTGTACAGTACTCGGGAATAAAAATCCGGGTTACTCAAAGGAACTATAACTCGATTTTAAACATATTTATTAGCTCAAATTAATTAATCAATTAATTAAGAAAAGTCCTTTAGTCCTTGGTTATTTTATTTTAGCGTATTCATAATTTAAAGTCAAATCAAACGGTTAGTTTAATCACATGTAAATATGCACAAGCAAATAATGCACATGTAGTCAAATAGTCACAACATGATGCAATGAGTTTGCAACCTAACCATGGCTCTAGTTCTCTAAAGTTCAGGATATGGATTAGTCAAAGAGGGTCCATGGTTATAAGTCCAGATGCACCGCACGGAAGCCTTACCTTTGGAAGGGTTGGCGCGTGTGGATGGGACCCCGCGAGTTAAACTCGCTTCCATGGTTTGGTGTATTCAACATTCTCAAATGTACCTTTTGTTGCTTAGAGCGTTCAATCGGGTAGATGGAGCATGAATTCCCAGAGGGTTATGTCTATATGTAGAACACATATGGATTTCAAAAAAGTTAGAAAAACTCAATCAGGAAGTAGAATCGAGCCAACAGCGCTAAAACTAGTCGAAATAAGAACACATATTTCTGGCTCGGTATTGGAAGAACGCAGTGCCAACCAACAGAGACTGTCGCCAGGATATGAGCCTTGTTGCCTGGCGACAGAATTGTTGCTCGGCGACAGATCCATATCATCGGCAACAAGCTTTGTTTTCTAGACACCAGTTCCTACATGCCTCAGTAGCTGTCAGTGTTCTTAAAATTTTCTAGTTTTTCTCAGCATTATTTCGATTCTAGTTGTGAAAGATATTCCTCAAATTTCCTACGTGTAAAAATCCTATGTTTTTTTACTCATTACGGATGGTCTTTCCAATGAGATTCTTTTTTTATGCATATGACAATAATGTTAATCAAAATTACGCACATGAAATACTTAGAACTTTCCATGTCTCATCCACTCATTCTAAATCATTGCCGAAATAAACTTCAAGAATTAAAATAGAAATCCTCCCCAGTGGAGTCGCCAAAAAACTGTAGGGAATATTTCAAGCATTACCCCAAACTTGAACCCCACTGTGATCATACACTTAAGCATGGAGGCATCCAAAGGGAAGGAAGGTAGAGGAAAAGAGTCGCCAACAAGTTTTAGGAACTTGTAAACCGTTCACAGGGTAAAGGTTACACCCCTTAACGATCCAGGAGATTGTTAACTCTAATAGGGCTGGAAGCAAGAGTGGAAGTTCGGGGATGAAGGTACAAATCCGATCTAAAAGAGACTGAACCTGCCCTAATAAGGCCCCTACTTTATTCTTCTCGTATTCATGTGCGCTTTCTGACTAACATGCAATCAATAAGTTTAACCTAAACCTGTTTAATCTATGTTGGTTGAATATTAATGCACAAATTAATATATTATTGGCGATCACTTGAATTATAATCAAATTTACCTTAAACAAGATTATTAATTATCTTATTAAGCGTGATTACAAGTACCAATTCCCTTTAAACATGCATAAAACGCGTGATCAAACAATAACAAATAAATAAAAATCAAGCAACATAATAATAACAATAATTATAATAACTTCAATCATCATAAAAAAAAAAATAATTATCATAATTATCATAATCATGTTTATGTTAAAAATAATGCATAATAATTGCAAGATCCTAGGCATGATACTAACAAGATTAATAACAAACCCTAGCATGTCACAAAACCTAACATATATGATACTTACATGATATTAGGAAAGAAATAGGAAGCATTCTTTTAATAATACTTGATATTAGTAATTTTTAGTTATTACCCTAAACATGATACTAGGAAGAGATAAAACATCCTAACATGATACTAGGAATCAAAATAATAAGCTAAGCATGATTTCTATATTAAAATATCAATAAAGACAATTAAAGCACTTACTTGGATGCCTCGTACCTCTTTTTAATAACAAAATACACACGTTAGTAACTTCAAGGAAAATAATAAAATTAAAGAATTAAATTAAATAATTGAAATAGAGATTTAAGAAAGTTTAGACTAGATTTGGGACCAAACCCTCATAAATCAAACCTTTCACGTCTAGAGCGAAGGTAACTTCGAACTTGGCTAGGTGTGTCTAGATCTAATGTGTAAGGAATTGTGTTTGTAAAAGGCTAGGCTAGAAAGAGGGAGAGAGAATCAAGAAATTCTTGATGAGAGTTGATGATTTTAAAAAGGGGAGATATGACCTCTATTTATAAAGAAAAAAAAAGGGTCGAAGAATAAGAAAAGAATCTGAATTCGAATCGAAATAAAACTCGATGGACAACAGTTTTTGCGGATTTTGTTTTTGTCATATCTTTTGATCTAAAAGTCCAAATAAGGCATATATGTCATTAGAAAGCTCTTGAAGTCTACTTTCCAAAGATTATGAGGCACGAAAATAATACATGAATGTCTTTGAACACCTTTAAATTCGAATAGAATTAGGATTAAAAAAAGGAAAGTTTTTATTTAACTCAAATTCTTTAATATTATCTTTTCAAAAAGGATAATTATAATCTTTTACAAACTTATAGAAGCTTCTAATTAATCCTAATTAGTTTAGGAATAGGATTAGACCTTTGGACCCTCCACATGATCATTGGGCCGTAAGTAAAAACCAGTTTGGGCCCAGTTTAGTATTTTGGCCATAACTTCCTCATTATTCATCGGAATTGGGCTTATAATATATCGTTAGAAAGGTCTTTTCAAGCCCCATCTAACTACACCATTATTGGACCCATATCATGGACCAAACTAAACTGGAATGCACGTCTTTCAAAAATAGGGTAGGAAATGAAATATTTTCAAAAACAGAAAGAACGGATATTTTAATAAAAACATCCTCATCACTAGACTTTTCACACTTTCTCTTTGTTCGATAATCTAATGACATGAATGGTATTCATCACTGGGTTTGGTTTTGGGGAGACACATTTGGGTGTCTACAATAGGCCTAAAAGCCTAATATAGGGACAATTAAAACTATTCCCAACCATACTACTTATGTTCCACCAAGGAATCACAAAGCGTATGTTGGGAACCCCATGACAGAAAAACGACGTCGATTCTTCTTTATTCTAATGTTTGTAGAGAATTCGACGTTCGGGGAATGTTCTCATTCCATGAGCCTCAAAATTTTCTGGCTGTTTAATAATTCGCAAGCGATCCATGAGCCAAATCTGGAAAAAAAACGAAGAAAAATAATTTGCGACATTACACAAGCATGTGGCGCGCACATCAAAATCAGTTGTGCGCGCCATCCGCGCGCATCGGTGAAGATTTTGCTGGTAAGGCCAGCGCAACTTCCTAACTTGCACTGCTTTGCAATAAAAAAATACGTGTAATAGGAGTGGACTTCCCGTGAAACCATTCTCGTTAGGGTCTGCTCTAAGGTGATTCAAGCATCGAACAGTTTCCGCCAAAGCTAAAGGAGCAGGTGAATGACATCCCTCTATTTTCTCTACTATGGACACCATGGAATAATCTCCGTATTCTTTACTTGTCCTAATTAAACAATTGACAACAAGACAATAACATAAAGCACGAATTTTAAAGCGTTGTTTAATTAAGTTGTCACGAGGGGCGACAAAATGTTCAATAAATTGAACTAAATCCACGCCTTCTTCTTTTCTAATTTTTTTTTTTTTTGAAGGAACTTCTTTTCCAATGTTAAGCATATCATTGTCACTCAAACCAAAAAATCGTTGAAAAACAGGTTTGGGATCTGACAAGTTAGGGGCATATGTCATAGGGAGAGTATTTGTAGGGAAGCCTAATAGAGCCTCAAACTCGCTGGATAATGGGACAATTTCATCCCCTTTAAAAAGAAAGAGATGGTGGTTCAAGTCCCAATGATTGACAGCAGCATGGAGAAAATCAATGTTTATAACTAGTTGCATATAATTCAATAGAGGGTCAAGGTGGTATATTTTGAAGGATAATTTATCCTCATTTGAATGGGAAGTGACCCATTGCTTCAACCGTTGTTCAAAGGTTTTTGCCATCGATCAATGTAAAAAAAAAAGGGAGAGGGGAAGAATTTAGAGATATTAGTTCTTTTTAATTCTTTATAACACTACTAAGCGAATGAGTGCGAGATTATCAAAAGCCTACATAAGACCACGCTTAAATAGACCCAAGAGGGGAAAATTTTCAGCAATTTTTGCTCTAAGAAAAGTTCACCCGCAGGTGGCGCACGCAACCAATGCACATGCACACGACAGCCACGCACAAGACATACTGTTGCGCGCGTCTGGTCTGTCGCGATATATCGTTTTGATTTATTTCCGTATTTTGAAATCCATAATAATGGAATATTGACGAAATATTATGAATAATCATAGGCTTAAATTTTGTTAACTCTTGTGTCCTTTTTTATGCTTTATTTTATTTTATTTTTCTTTTATTTTCTTATTTTATGTTTATTTTCCTTTTCTCTTTCTTTCTTTTTTCTTTTTCCCTTCTTTTTCACTTTCTTTTCTATGTCTTTGTTCCATTTTGTTATTTTTTTTCGAGGGGGGTAAGTCGGGAACCCTTTCCCTCCCTCGGAAATTTTTTTTGCTTTACTTTAAAAAAAATCATGAAAACAAAAGAAAAAAAATAATGACATATATATATAATGTGTGTTATATGTACAAAAAAATATAAAAAAAAATGTATATGTACATATGTTTCCAAAACATATATATAAATACAAAGGAAGTTAGGATGCTAGGCGACTCCCAGATGGCTGCTATACATCCTGCCAAATCCAAAACAAAGATTAATACACAAACTTGTGTAATTACTTTGATAAAAGAAAAAGAAATAAACTTACCGCGACCATCCAATGATCACGTCATGATAAAGCCACGAGGGCTCTCCGATAAGCAGCCCGGAAAGCACTTATAGTCCTCACCATGTCGTTCACGATCTCTTGCGGTACCCGTTCCAAATACAAGGAAAGTTAACAAACAAACGTATATGAAAAAAATATATATAAAAACAAATACATACATATACGAAATAAACATACAGACTCAACCGTCTCAGGAATATACGGTATGTCCTCCTCCTCCTCCGCTGCTGGGAGAATCTCTCGAATTACTGATCCAAAAGCATCGGTATACGTGACCTCTGTTGTGGGAGGCACCCAACCACCCAGCTCAACTCGCTGAAAACACAATAAGAGAGTTAAGGTTCCGAAAATAAAAGAAAAATATAAAAACATATGGTAAAATACTAACCGGAACAAAAACTAGGAAAGGAGTCAGCCTTGATGCGATGAAAGCCTAGTACGATGATCCTGCAGCACCAGCTGCTCCGCAGGATAACCGAGGATCGCTTGAGCTCGATCCTCGGTAGATAGAAAGTCCGGACGCAACATCCGGATCAGAGGATCCGCAAGACCCATAGGCTCCTCGGATGAAGACTGCCAGAAAATACGCTCGCCTAAAAACCAAGCGTCTATCCTCTGGAGGACTGGAAGTCCTTGATAAAGGGCCCGAAAACGACAACGAATCATGCCAGATCGGACAACCTCTGGGACTCTGACGATCAAACTCCAAGGATGGAGATCGATCTATAAACACGGCCACATGAAAAATCATCCGAAAATAAACAAAAAATCAAAAGATGCACATGTGGTTGAAATACTCGCCGACGCACGAGTCGCCGAAAGGATCCTCTAGCGAAAGTCGCCGGCTGAAGTGGCTCGTTTCTTCTTAATCGTCACCAATCGATGGCCAGTAGGAAACCGAGTAGCCCCAAGCATCCTGGGGGCTAAGAAAGGCAGGTACGAATATCCTTAAGCCTATAAGAAGCAAAAAAATAATAAGAAAAAGAAAACAAAAATGGTTATTAAAAGAAAAGAAAAAAGGATAAGTACGCACCTTAAGGATACAACCATGCAATGAAAGGGAGATCCGAGGCACCTTAGTAGCTGCCGCGGAATCCATCATCCTTGTTGACTTGCCCATAGCTGTAAGCATACAGGCATACGACACCTCCACCCAACTCAAGTTACCTACATCCCCCAAATCACTGAGGCAGATAAGTAACCCAATGGTGAAATGGTCTCCCTGATCACTCAAGATAATGATGCAAAGAACGTGAGCAATGTATATCCGAGCCAGCTGCTCAGGTGTACACTGCCAATCAACCTTGTCAGCCGACAACTCATCGGCAAGAATCGAGTACGGACAAGACTGCGCATACGTGTGAAGGGCCGCCGCAAGACTATTCCCCACAAGGTCACGCAGTCTCTCGTCTGACCCCTTAACGACCTCCATAACCACGGGCTTACCTCCGAAAGGAAAACACGTAATCATAGATAAATCGTAGGGGTAATCATCATCACTCCCCATTAAAAGTGAAAAATGTTGGTGGAATCCCACCAAAACTCCAAAAATCCACAAAGGAAAGCTGACGACGCAGGTTGACTCGATAAATCTTGAAGAGCCGCCAGCTGGGAGCTGATCCCCGAAAGCTCCACAACTTCCTTTGCCACCTCGGGCAAACTCTCAAAACGACCTCGTAGATCACCAGAGCCGTATTAGCGCATGCTAGGCTCACTCTAAAAAAGGAAAGGCACAAAAGAGAGTAAAAAAAAACTTGTTTGAAGAAAAAAGAAGAAAACGGAGGCGCAAAAGACTCACGATGTCGCGCCAACCCCTAATCGAGACGTGATGGTCTGGGTCCCACTTAAGGACCCTAGGGTCCCAGTTGGGAGGAGCCTCCCAAACCACATCCTCCTGTCGACAACGATCAACTCCGACGCATCGCTCCCGAACCTCCTCTCGAGGACGGGTGACCCTCTTTTGAGGGCGAACCGCCTCGTCAGGCACGGGCTCTCCTAGAACCTCCTCAATATCAACAATTGGAGGCGAGTCCATGCTATGAATGGACAAAGTTTCGTTATTAGTTTATTCTAAAATAAGCTAATATACATGTTTTTGACCCATTTCGGCATCATAACACCTACCAAAAGGGCAAAACACAAAAATCGAATGCCACCCATGCTAGGGGGCTACGATACCTGTAGTTAAACTCAGTAAATGGGGGCTTCTAACACCCATAAAATCCATCCTATACCAGTTTCAACTAAGCATTCAAGGGAATATATTTCAAAATCTCAAAGAATCAACTATGCCTAGGCGAATAATAGTGACAATGATGCAATTATCGTCTACCAAACAATCTTGAAGTTCGAACATGGCAAAAATAAGCTAAGTATACACTTCACGCCAATTTTCGGATTCAAAATTTTAAAAACATTATTTATTAAGATATAACTAGTTCTAATACAATAATTACTTCTTAATCAATAAGTATAGCCAAAATGAGCAATCAATATAACAAGAAACAAACCAAATTCGAAGTAAAGTGCAAAAAACGTACTAAAATAAAGAAATGCTCATACAAGGTTCCATACTTAGCCATTTTTCATGAAATTTGTTGCAAAACAGTCCTTAAACATAGCATAATAACATGGAATAAACAATTTCAAGAATAATGGTCTGAATCAAAAACCCCCAAATTCGAAAATTGGGGTTTAATGATTCAAAAAACGCCTAAATTCCGCCAAAAATGAACAAATTTAAACAAAAAACTTACATTGGATTATGGCAAATGTAAATTAAGGGTGAGATCTGCTTCCTTTGGATTTGAAAATCGCAAAAAAAAAAAAAAAAAAAAAAAAAAAAAAAAAAACCGAGCTTTTTAGAGAGAGAAAAGGTCGAAAATGGCGAAGGAAGAAGAAGAGGAGAGTAAAATGAAAATCGCGCTCAGCGATTTCTTTTTGCTGACTTAAATGTCGCACGCAACTGATACAATTGCGTGTGACTGCCCAGCGCAACTTAGAACTATGCGTGCGCCTGGCCAGCGCGAACCACTAAGTTGCGTGCAGATACTGGTCACTAAAATGACCGGTATCCAGATTTTGATTCGTTTGATTATTTTCCAACGGTTTTTGCTCGTTATTAGACGTAATGGCGCGCAAATTATCAAAATCTTCGTAAATTGCTTTGCATTTGGTAGTTTGTTTTCTTCTTTGATAGTTTTTTGCATCATTTTGCATGCACACCGTGCTTTTTGCCTTCCCTAAGCATACGCTTTGAATGTTTTTCGTAAAAGTGTCTTAAGACGTTCCGTGGTGGTGCTTTACGTAAAAGCTCCCATAGACAGGTTTGTCATTTTGTTGTACTGATGTTATAAATGTCCGGACTTTCTTCTCTTTTCACGTCCACATCAAAAAGGAAGGCGTCATCATGTAGCATAAAAATGCAAGGCGTATCATACATCGTAAAATTGTATGATGTAGGTGTTGCGTAAAATTTCACTTCTTCCCTAAGCTTTGCGAGATCTACCTCTCGGAACTAAAAGGTAGAGAATTACTTTTCTTTAGGCGTTAGCTCACGAGTCAATAAGTACGTCGAACCATTCTGGAACAGACACTTATTGATTGGAAGCAAATACGGTAGTTAGTGCACTTACTAGCATACCAGACAGTTATGGTGTCGTCCACCCCATGTATAAAGAGCGACAAGACGATGTTGCACCTATGTAGTCACATGCCCCCAGTCCTGAGACACGTGTACTCATCTTGTGGACAAAACTGCTGAGAGAGTTGTCAATTTTCTTCTCTCTCACTGGATTTGGATATATGCCTTCAGTCTTGAGACATGTATTTCTATCTTGTGGACATTGAGTATTATTTTTTACAAGAGAATTGTAAAGAACTCTATTCCGGCTGCGAAAGCCAAAATGTTTGGGCTGCGAAAGCCTAAAGGATGCGAAAGCCGAAACATTCTTTTTATCATCTTTTTTAAATTGTTAAAATCAGGCTAAAGTTTCAATGACATATCGAAGGACTTTGGACCAACGATGACATGATTGGGAAGACATCATTCCCTTTTTAATCCTTTTTAAACCGATCTCTTTTCATGACATGACATCACCCAGAATTTCTTTACTTGTAAAAGCGTTCTACAATTGTAAAGGGTCAATCTAGATTCTTTAGCGCGTTAAGACATAGAACATACTTTTTCTAGCCTTAATAGCTACTTGTTTCAAACACATAGCGAATCAAAGATCGTTCGACATCCTTAACATTTCTGAAAGATTCTCTATTCATTGAGAACTTTGCAGAATAAGTCTTGGATTTATTTCCTTGGCTACTTTGATCCTCGTCTATCCTAGACTCGATCAAAGTGGGGTCTACTGTAGACATCTACTTTTGGCCTCCGGTCCCTACAGGAAGTGTAATGACGATAAATAAAACCATCTTCGTGTTGGATCAAAATGAAGAATGCTCATGGATGACTGGCTAAACCGCAAAGACACAAAAAGACTAGTCTAACCCAAAACAAATATAAAACAAGGTCCAATTAACTAAACCCGAACATAATTAGGCTTATACCCGTGCTTAAGACCCAATAATGACGGATTTAGAGGCGCCTAGGTTAAAATTAAAGCTGCCGCAGAAAAATCTGTGTGCATCTCAAAGAGTCGTGCAGGTCTGGCGCGTGCAACTAATTCAGTTTCACGCAACACCCAGCGCAACATCTAGAGATGCGCTCGCAGAAGTTTCAGTTGCGCTGCCCATAGAAGCGCAACTAAATTACTTGCGATGGGATGTCGCGCGCAACTCATCCAGATGCGCGCGACACCTGCTGTGGCAGAATGCTTAAAACCCTAATTGCACCCATTCCCTATAAATAGGAGCTTAATACGAGACTTAAAGACATAGAAATTAACCTAAAATCCTAGCAAAAACTCTTGTGAACTTGTACTTCAAAATCCTCTTGTCCTAAACACTCACCCCTCTTAATCTTTGTTACTACGGTGGAGGTTCCCGAACAAGAAGGAGTCCATAACTCCATAAGTGTTCTAAACGAAGATCTAGCAAAGAGAAGTGGTAAATTCCCGAGCACTTAGATAAATCACATTACTTTTCTTGTTTAAAAGAACTTCAATCATTAAAATAGTGTTGTTTGACAACTTTAAAAGGACATTTAATTAATCGATTCCACGTAGTATCTTGTGTTAAATAAGATTAGAATTGAATAATTAATTGATTGATCGATCACCTAGTCCAAGGCGAATCTTGTTTATTTTTGCTCCATTCACGAATTTTAATGAAATAAAGAATAATGACTTTGCAATGTAATTCCTACATGATTAATGCTTATAAATAAAATCAACTAACTTAGTTTTATGTATCGCATTGCATATATTGTTTGGTGATGACATTGTAAAAAAGGAAGAGCTAGTAAAGGCCGCACTAGGGCTAGAATAGCGATTCTCTTTTAAAGGGAACGTTATTTTAATACCCTCGCTCCTGAACTCATTTTTTGTTTATGTAGACAAATTTGGGCATGGGTAAACTTATGATATGTGCGAAATATACCATGAACTCCACATGGGAGAAAGGCATGAACGAGGTTTATGGGTTTTCCCAAAACTCATTGGAGACTCCTACTTGTTTCTTACAAAAAAAAAGCATGATGATAGATCAATTCTAATTCAAGATCCCCAAAACAATCAGGAATTTAAATCCTAATACACCCTAACAAGTGTAAAGTCCTAGGCTTTTAAATGGCCATGGGCATCTACGGAAGGACCCCCTACGATGGGATCACCCTCCTTATAGAGGAATAACATTGTCAGTCAGAAATTAGATTACTTTTATCAGGAATAAGAAAATATTAGTCGGAAATTAGATAATTTTTATCAGGAAATAAATTATCTCAATCAGGAATAACAATTTTTCAGTAATAAATTAGATTATTTTATAAGGAATAGAAAAATATTAGCCAGGAATTAGATTATTTAGTCAGGAAAGAAATTATATTAGTCCGACATTAAATTATCTCAATCAGGAATAACATTGTTTCAGTCATAAATAATATTACTTTTATCAGGAATAGAATGTTATTCGGGAATTAGATTATCTCAATCAGGAATAAGATTATTTTAGTCAGAAATTATATTACTTTCATCAGGAATAAGAATGTTGTAATCAGGAATTAGAATATTTCAGTCAAGATTCATATTATGTCACTTTTTGTTCATAGTCAGGAATTACAATATTTTATTAAATGTTACTTAGCTTATTCTCTCTTTCTCCTTTTTTTTATTAGCTTATGAAGAAGAAAATGATGAAATTTGGTCGTGACTTGAAAATCGTATTAGATAACCAAATTCACTTTGCTATTGATTTGAAGGATGAAGAGAAGACATTTTCACAAGAGTATTAATCTCAAGGAGAAGATGATATATATCATTCTAATCCTCAATTCTTAGCAAAAACTTATTAAATAGTAGAAGCTGCTATGCAGATCAAAAAGTTAGCTTCTGATTTGGATCAGTTTGATATTAAGCTTAAGACTGATGATATTGTAATTTCAATTATCTTATTACTCCCTCCTTCCCTTAATATAAAGCCTCTTTCTAACATTTATTACTCACATAATAAAGAGAAAGAGGCTTTGTATTAAGGGACAGAGGAAGTATTATTTTATATATTAAATTCATTTAATATTTGTATCTAATATTAATCTTCATTTTATATAGGTGAATAATGTTATTGCTGATCTTGATTTGGGAAAAGACCAAACTCAAGATAATGAAGGTAATTTAGAGAATGCAGATCAAGGCAACAAAAACCAATGTAGAGGATCAAACTGATATGCTTGAGAGATAGCAGAGGGGAATAAAGATGAATTCAATGAATCACTGTCAACTAAGGACTTGATATTGATCAAAATTTGAATAGAGAACCAAAATAAGTTGTTGTTTCAGTTGGTGGAGAAGCTGTTATATATTCCAAACTTGACACATGACCATCAGAAATTATGGTTGGTTCAGTTGGTGGGGAGTTTTTTCTTGGTTCTAAAACTGTTGTTGGTTCTAAATTTGTCCCAAGACCATTAGAAACTTCGACATCACCTCAAAGAACAGGAAATAAAGACAAGGGACTCAATGAATTTTATTCTGCTAGTGTGAATGAGAATTAGGCTAAGGTTGTGCAAGAAGGGAGGAGTTTCTTCAAGGGAGATGATTCTATGCCTAAGTTTCTACTAATTAATCCTACTCCTCCTACATACTCCTCAACCATCTCCTACACCATCTCAAGAAAAAAATGCAGAAGTTACTAAAGAAGAAATAATAGTACCTATTGAAAAAGAAAATTAAAGTGACAAGGATGATGACAGCACATCTAAGGTCTAATATTTGTATTTTTATTTGAACAATTTATTAAAATAATATTTTTATTTAACTTTAATATTTTATATAAATAAATGTATATATTTTTTATTTGTATTATACATATGATTTCAAGTTTTTACTAAATATGATGATTTATTCAGTCTAAAGTTACTGAAGAATATCATTTAGCTATTGGTCAGGCGCATCAGGTAATTTTTTATGTTATTTATTTAATGAATTAAAGTATTTTAGTAAGAAATTAGCTTTATTTTGTCAGGAATTAAATTAATTTTGTCATAAATTAGTTCATTATTGTAAGGAATTAGATTATTTTTGTCATGTATTAGATTACTTTTGTCATGTATTAGATTATATTTGTCATGAATTAGATTAGGTTATTTAAGATTTTTTTTTCAGGAGTTAAATTATAACAATAAGAAATAAGAATGTTTCAAAATTACATTTATCAGGAATAAGAATATTTTAGTCAGGTATTAGATTATTTTGGTCAGGAATTAAATTATTTTTGTCAGGAAATAAATTATCTCAATCAGGAATAAAATTATTTTAGTCAAAAATTAGATTAATTTTATCAAGAATAAGAATGTTTTAGTCAGCAATTATATGATTTTGGTAAGAAATTAACTTATTTTTGTTAGTAAATAAAATTTCAATCACGAATAAGACTGTTTCATACAGATATTAGATTACTTTTGTTAGGAATAAGAACTTTGCAATAAGGAATTAAAATACTTCAATAAGGATTCATATTATATCAGTATAGATTATTATTGTCAAGAATTAGATTACTTTTGTTTGATATTAATATTTTTTCTTGTAGGAAGTGATGTTTTAAATTTATTGAGGAATAAAGATGATCCAAAGGAATCTGTTGCAAATAAATCTCCTACTACTGCTCCTAATGTTGTTGATTTGTCTCATGATGAGCTTATGGTTTCAGGAGATCATATGCCAAAAACGCATATTGATTTAATTAAAATAGATAAAACTCCTACTGCTCCAAATGTTCCTGTTTCCCCTAAACTACTTTTATTTTCACTGATATATATTCTGAAAAAATGGCTAAGAGATTGGAACATTTAAAAGAAAAGCAACAGTTGACGTTGTAGGCTGATTTGGAAGCTGCTGGTTATCCAGATTAGGTAAAATCCCCCTTTTGATAAGATTCCAATTTGAAATCGACATATTCTTGTCTCTAGGAGTTTGCATGAATATAAGCCCTTATATATGAATAATATTACTGAATAGCAAAGATATATTTGTGATTTCCTCTTTTATATGAAATGGGATGAGAAGAAGGATTTAGATCCTACGTCAAAAGATGAAGGAGTTAAGGCGTGTAACAAGAGACTGTACGTAGAAGATACCAGTTATGTTGTCTGTCAGTATATTAGCGAAGATATTTCACAAAGTGATGTTATTTTGGTTAGAGAGGAGTTTTGTTCGATGTGTCCTACTATTTGGGTTAACAGCGGTGTTCAGGATGCTTGGGCTTCTGTGTTGGATATTGAAGAAAGCAGAATAACTTATATTGGTGTTTTTCAGTACAAAAGATTTTGTTTTCATATTAGAGTTGTTGTAAGTTTTTCTTTTTCTTTATATTTTCCTTTTTGGAATTATTTATATATATAACATAATATATATTTATTTATGTTTTGTAGGAAGTTATTGACAGATACTTAAAAAAGAAAAGAATTTATCTAGAAGAAGTTAAGTTCATTAAAGAGTAGGAGCAAGTTTTGGAGTCTTTGAAAGATAATCCAGAAAAATGTGAAAAGTTTAAGGAAGAGTTGAAAAAAAGGGGCTTGCGTTTAAGTTGAAAAAACATGATCCTCGGGATGTTTATAATTCCATTGATAAGTGGGTTGAGTGTTTTCCATTGCTCAATATAGCTGAAGCAGAGTTGGTAAGTTTTTTACTTCATTTCTTCTTTTAGTCAGATAATATATTTTCATAGTCTGGTAATAGCTTCTTTTACAAGTATTAGGTTCTTTTAGTCAGGTGTTAGATTTATATATAGTCAAGTATTAGCATGTTTTATTTTGGTATTAGTCTAATATAGTCATATATTAGCTTCTTATAGTCAGGTGATAATTTATTCTGTTCTGATAATAGTTTTTTTAGTAAGCTATTAATACTTTTTAATCAGATATTATTGTTCTAGTCAGGTATTATTAGGGCTGAGCAAAAAATCTGAAAAACCGAAAACCCGAACCGTACCTGTTCCGAATAATTGGGTACCCGAACCGTTTTTAGAATTCGGGACGGGTACCCGAATCGATAAGAAATTAACGGGTTGGGTATCGGATTCCCGTTAAGACAGTTTCGGGTACTAGAATTACCCGATAATTTAAAAATACTAATTAAAAAAAACTGACAACAAATTTAAATGAGACCCGCTTTTTCTTAAAAAAAAAAAAAAAAAAAAAAAAAAAAAAAAAAAAAAACCTGATTCTCTTTCACTCTTTTCTCATTTCTCACTCAATCTCCATCCCACTTTCTCTCTCCTCCTCCTCCCTTCTTCTGTGGCTATCTCTATTCTCCAAGGCTCCGAGCAAGTGTTCGCTGGTGTCTTCCTAGTTGACGGCAAGCTGACCGACACTATTCCTTTGGGATTCTAATATCTTCTTCTGAATTGGCGAATAATTTCCAAATTCCAGGGTCTTTTTTTTTTAATCAATACTAGTCTTATTTTCAATTTTTTTATATAGTTATACTTAATCAGTTTATTAATGCCGAAAGTTGAATACTTAAATTTTACCCTGATTTGATATTTCTGAATCTATTGTATATATTGTTGCTGAGCCAGACCAAGGCAATCAGCCTGATTTACAAAATTTTGTAAATCATGTGTTTTTGTGGGCCACACAGCGTACTGCATATTATTTTTATATTCCTTTGTACTATTTCGCGTTAAGGACGGATTTCTGCCGTTAGTGTGGGCCATATAACGTGGCAATTAAAGCCGTTAACAACAAACCCAAACGAAAAACAGAATATTTTAAAAATTTCGACCCTCTATCTTGGAACGCCATTGCTATAATCATTTAGATCTGTTGGCCGATCCTTGTGGGCTCGGAAGATGAAATAAGCGAAGGTTTGTCGAGCAAGTCAAATTACCTGCTTACTCGTAATTCCTAGTATTCAATTCTATATTTACATTTGGGTTTTAATGTACATATTCGTATTACTTAAATTTGTTGTTGGGTATTTGGTTTGATCAGATTTGTTTAATCAAAAATTATATTATTCTGAATATTAGTTAGTACTCATGATTGGGTACCTTATTTTCAATCCAATTCTGGCATTTTGTAGAATGTAATGGTGTGTGGTAGAAGATGGTATTTCAGGGACTCGGTTTTTGAAATTGGGAAAATGATGCAAACGGTGTTAACGGAATTTTACTGCTTTGATTGGGGAAGACGTTAGTCAACATTTTCCAGTAAATGTTAACGTCTCCCTGATGTTAAATATTTACCCTTACCTTTTTAAGGTATTTTACAAAAATACCCCTGATGTGCTTTCTTTGTCAATCTGGCTGATCAACTAGTATTTCCTCATTTTTGCTTGAATTTGGTAATTCATTTGGGGCTAATAACTTGATTAATGTGATAACTGATTGTGTGCTACTAGAGGTCTAGAGTACTAGTTTCTATAATTTGTTGGCTTTGATAATGATTTAGGAATTTTTAATTTAATTTTGATTATTCATAACTTAATTAGATGTTACTGCCTTAGTGGCTTAGTGCATGCGTGAACATTTATGTCAGGAGTATTTATACTCTTATTATCTTACTCTTTGCGGCTTTGAATCTTTGATATGTAATTATATATGATCGTATGATATAAGTTTAAAACTTTAAATTTTTAATATAAGTTTAGTGGTTGCTAAATTGATATGAGCAAAGCTTATAACAGAGTTCACGCGAGTTTTCTTTTACAGGTTTTAAAAGCGTATGGGTTTCTGGATTGTTGGTTGCAGATGATCAAACAATGCCTCGTTACGGTTTCTTGTAATCCTTGATCAATGGTCTTGGTGATCCCATCTTTCGGTATTTTTTCTTATTCTTCATGGATATTCTCTCACGAGCTCCAAATCTTTCACACTTTCGCGCCCGATCGAGCGTGGCTGCTTGATCGGAAGATTTAAAGCCCCAATTTCTTCCTTACTCTGCCGCCCAAACGGGCAAGCTCCGCCCGATCAGGCCTCTTCCCAGTTTAGGGTACGATTTTTGCAACTTTTTATTCTCTAAGTCCCCTTACTTGATAAATCGAAACCTGTAAAAAAACACTTTGAAAAGTTAAAATTGCACTCTCCTCACCTTTCTAAAAAAAAATAAAAGGAAGGAAAAACTACTCTAGAAAGCAAGAAATACAGGTTGCCTCCCGCAAAGCACTAGTTTAAAGGTCCCGCACGACTATTATACTTAGCTCTAAGATGAGAGTGGAGGTAGGCGGGTTTCCTCCACCACTCCAATAGTAGCTCCATCATGATACACCTTCAATTGATGACCATTTACTTTGAACTCTTCACCCTTTTCATTCACTAGCTCAATCGAACCAAATTTGTTCACCTTAGTTACAGTGAAAGGACCCGACCACCTAGACTTTAGTTTTCCTGGAAAAAGCTTCAAACTAGAATTAAAGAGTAGAACCTTATCACCAGGTGCAAACTCTCTTAGTAAGATCTTCTTGTCATGCCACTTCTTAGTGTTTTCCTTGTAAATTCGTGCGCTACCATAAGCCGACAATCTAAACTCATTCAACTCATTGAGTTGGATAAGTCTTTTCTCTCCCGCAACTTTATAATCCATGTTAAGCTCCTTGATTGCCCAAAAAGCTTTGTACTCCAACTCTACGGGAAGATGACATGCCTTTCCGTACACTAGTCTATAAGGTAAGGTACCAATTGGTGTCTTGAATGCGGTTTGATACGCCCAAAGTGTGTCATCTAGCTTCATACTCCAATCCTTCCTTGACTTAGACACTACCTTCTCTAGAATCGACTTGATTTCCCTATCAGAGACCTCAACTTGACCACTAGTTTGAGGGTGATAACTAAGTCCGGTTCTATGATATACCCCATACTTCTTTAGAAGGTTGTCCATTATCTTTCGTGGAAGTGAGTACCTTCATCACTAATGATAGCTCGTGGGACACCAAACCTTGCAAATATGGTCTTCTTGAAGAGCTTCGTGACCACCTTGGCACTAATTGTTGGTGAAGCAATGGCCTCGACCCACTTGGACACATAATCTACAGCCACGAGTGTGTAACAATTCCCATTGGACGATGAAAACGGTCCCATATAGGAAATACCTTAAACATCAAATATCTCAACTTCAAGGATCCTAGTTTAGGGCATCTCGTGCCTCCTCAAAATATTGTCGGTCCTCTGGCAAGAATCACAAGACATGATAAATAATCGTGCATCCTTGAACATAGTAGGCCAAAAGAATCCTGACTCGTTAAGCTTGGCCACGGTTCTAGAAGGGCCATGATGCCCACCATATGGAGAGTTATGGAAACTTTGTAGGATGCCATTTACTTCCTATTCAGGGACACACCTGCGAAATAGTCCATATGCACACTCACGAAACCAGAAAGGATTATCCCAAAAATATTATTGAACATCATGGAGAAACCTTTTCTTTTGTTGATAGGACATATCCGGAGGTAGTATGCCGCCTACCAAATAATTGGCATAGTCGGCATACCAAGGTCCTTGTGACACAATTGCAAGTAGACTATCGTCAGGAAGAGAATCATCTATAGGTGTAGAATCCTTACCTCCATCATACCTAATCCTAGACAAGTGATCTACAACTAGATTCTCCGCTCCCTTCTTGTCTCTGATTTCAATATAAAAGTCTTGGAGTGTGAGTACCCAACGAAGAAGTCTAGGTTTGGTCTCTGACTTGGCAATGAGATATTTTAATGCTGCATAATCAATAAAAACAATAATTTTAGAACCAACCAATTATGATCTAAATTTCTCCAAGGAAAAAATCACAGCAAGAAACTCCCTCTCTGTAGTAGCATAGTTGACTTGAGTCTCATCTAAAGTTTTACTAGCATAGTAAATAGCATGCAAAACTTTGTTCTTTCTTCGGCCAAGCACGGCGCCCAAAGCATAGTCACTAGCGTCACATATGATCTCCAATGGAAGATTCCAATCGGGAGCACGTATGATAGGAGACGAAATCAAGGCTTTCTTTATCCTATTAAAAGACTCAAGACACTCATCAGTAAAATCAAAAGGAGCATCTTAAGTAGAAGTTGGGTTAGTGATTTTGCAATCTTAGAAAAATCCTTGATAAAGCGGCGATAAAACGTCGCGTGACCAAGGAAACTCTTTACCCCTTTAACATTAACTGGTGGGGGTAATTGCTCAATCACTTCTACCGTTGCTTTTTATACCTGTATACCCTAGTCAGAAACAATATGACCCAATAATACACCTTGTGTCACCATAAAGTGACACTTCTCCCAGTTTAAGACCAAATTGCATTCTTCATATCTTTTCAAAACTTTAGCCAGGTTAGATAAACAATTATCAAATGAGGAATCATAGACACTAAAGTCATCAATAAAAACTTCCATAATAGACTCTATAAACTCAGAAAAGATGCTCATCATACAACGCTGAAAAGTAGCAGGTGCGTTACATAATCAAAAGGGCATTCTACGATAAGAAAAAGTACCATAGGGACGAGTAAATGTTGTTTTCTCCTGATCATCAAGGTGAATTGGGATTTGAAAGAACCCCGAGTATCCATCCAAATAACAAAAAAATTTATGATTAGCCAATCTTTCCAACATTTAATCAATAAATGGGAGGGGGAAATGATCTTTTTTAGTGGTGGTGTTTAATCTACGATAGTAAATGCACATCCGCCATCCTATTACAGTTCTAGTGAGAATTAATTCGTTCTTATCATTCTTTACTACTGTCATCCCACCTTTCTTTGGAACTACCTGCACAGGGCTTACCCACTTTGAATCAGAGATATGATAGATAATACCTTCATTAAGTAGTTTCATTACTTCTTTTTTAACAACCTCTTTTATGTTAGGATTCAACCTTCTATATGGTTGAATAACCGGTCTATGATCATCCTTTAGGTGTATCCTATGCATGCAAAAATCAGGGAAAATACCCTTTAGATCATCAGTACTGTACCCAATGGCCTTTTTGTGGGATCGAAGAAACTCTAGAAGTTGGGAAGTTTGTGGATCATCGAGTGCTATACTAATGATCAAAGGGTGCAGTTCTTGCTCATCCAAAAATACATATTTTAAATGGAAAGGAAGAATCTTAAGTTTAGGTTTCTTTACCTCCGCAGAGTATGGTTCCTGAATTAAATTTTCCACCTTACCATTCTCATCAGGGCTAAGTTGCTTGTTTGATAGAGCATGCTCAATTTCATCCACCTATTTGCTCCATATATCAACGTCACCTGCATCAAGTTCACAACATAGTACTTCCTCTAAAGGATCTCGTGAAAGAACTTGAGGTAAGCTGTAATGGCATATAAAATCAATGACATTAACACTATAACACTTCTCGTCTAACATAGGACCTTTCATAACTCTCTCTAAACTCAATGTAATATTATTATCACCAACAGAGAGAGTTAATTTTCCATTTTTCACATCAATTACGGCCCCTGCAATACGAAGGAAGGGCCTTCCTAAAATAATAGGAATCTGCGTATCCTTAGCCATGTCTAAAACAACAAAATCTACAGGGATAAAAAATTTATCAACCCTGACAGGGACATCTATCCTCTAAAACACCTAGGTGTAGGGAATATTTTCAAGCTTTTAATCCCACTAGCTTGAACCCCACTGTGATCATACACTAAAGTACGGTGGCGCCCAAAAGGGAAGAAGATAGAGCAAAAGAGTCGCCAACAAGTTTTTTAGGAACTTGTAAACCATTCACAAGGTGAAGGTTACACCCCTTAACGATCCAAGAGATCGTCAACTCCGTAAGGTCATGAACCAAATAAGGGTTCGGGGATGAAGGTACAAATCCAACCTAAAAGAGATTCAACCTGCCCTAATAATAGGCCTCTACTTTATTCTGATCGTATTCATGTGCGCTTTCTGATTAACATGCAATCAATAGGTTAACCTTAAACCTGTTTAATCTATGTTGGTTGAATATTAATGCACAAATAAATCTATTATTGGCGATCACTTGAATTATAATCACATTAACCCTAAACAAGATTATTAATTATCTTATTAAGCGTGATTACAAGTACCAATTCCCTTTAAACATGCATAAAAGGCGTGATCAAGCAATAAAAATAAATATAATCAAGCAACATAATTATAATAACATGAATAATAAAATTATAATCATAACAATAATAATCATAAATAAAATAATCATCATCGAAATAATAATAATAATATAATCATCATAAATTATAACAATTATAATCATAATCATGTTAATTAAAGCATAATAAAAATAGAAAATCCTAGGCATGATACTAACAAGATTAATAACAAACCCTAGCATGTCACTAAGCAATAAAAATCAAATCTTTAACCCTAACATGATACTAACAATCATAAATATTAGGAAGAAAATAAGAAGCATCGTAACAATCATATTTAATATTAAAATTACCCTAGACATGATACTAGGAATATCATAATAACAATATAAACATGATGTCTACATCATAATATCAATAAAAATCATTAAAGTACTTACTTTGATGCCTCGTACCTCTTTCTAATAACAAAATACACACGTTAGTAACTTCAAAGACAATAATAATCAAACAATTAAATTAAATAATTGAAATAGAGATTTGGGACCAAACCCTCAGAAATTAAACCTTTCACGTCTAGGGCGAAGGCAACTTCGAATATGGCTAGGTGTTTCTAGGTCTTGTGAATGCGAAATTTTGTATTTGAGAAAAGGCTAGTTTAGAAAAGGAGAGAGAGAGAGAATAATCAAGAAAATCTTGATGAGAGTTGGTGAATGATTAAGAGAGAATTAGAGAATTAATGATTGCGAATGAAAACTTGTGAATCGGGAGAATTGGTGAATAAAAACGAAGTTTTTAATACGATATTTATAGAGAAAATCAACCAAAAAGATAAAATAAACAAAACAGAGTCTGACGCATAAAAAACAGAGCTGGCGTCACCCTTGGCTAGCTAGCGCCAGGCACCAACACTAGCGCCAGGCGTCAATGGCTAACGCCAAGCTTAAATTTAACGCGTTTTTTAAAATCAGATAAATTTGTCGTACTGGAGGATAAAATCATATAATTTCCTCGAAAATGCTATTTGATTTTGATTAAAACTCTGAAAAGTCAACAAAAGTCAATTTATCAATGCTAATTGAATTAGGAATGAAAAGAACCTTTTAGAAGATTCTAGAAGACCAAAACCATTGCTAATTGCATTAGGAACGATAAATCATATTAGGCCCTCCCCTAGATCATTGGGCCGTATATAAAGCTCGAACCGGGCCCAGTTTAGTAAATTGGCCATAACTTCCTCAATATTCTTCAGAATTGGGTTTATAATATATCGTTGGAAAGGTCTTTGCAAGCCCCATCCAACTACACTACTATTGGACCCATATCATGGACCAACAAAACTGTATTGGCTGTTTTCTTAAAAATAAGTTTTCAAAAACAGAGAGAAGAGAAAAGAAAATAAAAACTTTCCGCAACATTAGACTTTCCACACTTTTGCTTCATTCGATTATGATTCGACGCGAAAGGTACTCATCACTAGGTTTGGTTTTGGGGAGACACAAATGGGTGTCTACAGAAGCCCCCACTTTGACTGAGTTTGGAGAAACGCAAGTTTCGAAAACAAAAGTCAAAGTATCGATAGGGACGGAGAATGATTCAGAACGTTCTTCGATCCTAAATCAATCTTGCAACGCCGATACCTGCAAACTAACGTTAGTTAAACAGATAAAAGAGTTAAGAAACGCGTATCTTGCACCGTCAAGCACACGTCTCTGAAACTAACCGATCTGTTTTGATGACCTCCTGCAAGCTAGAGAATGCCATCCCGCTTGAAAACCGCTACGCCCGTAACTGCTTCCAATATAGAAGATTGCTTCGCCTGAAACGATCCTCCTCCGCTATGATAATATTCCACATCCAAGGGAACACCATCGAAGATTATTTCTCTTGAAACAATCCTCATCCGCATTGATAATATTCCATGTCCAAGGGAATACTATCGAAGATTACTTCTCTTGAAACAATCCTCAGTTGTTTGTGACAACTCTCCACAATCTAGGGAACGCCACCTTGCTGTTTCGATGTTCACTCGTCTCTGAACAAAGAGCTTCCTTTTGATATCTTCAATTTCCGCTGTGATAGTCTTCGAAAAGATCACTGCTTCTTAATGTTTTCTATGCTAGTACGTCGGCTCTTTGCTGCTTGTCGACAATCCTCTTTTATTTGGGAATAGTTGCCAACACAACTCTTGTATGATGTATGAAAATCCGATTTAGGGAAAGTTGTCAATGCCACGTAACAATCCATCCTTGGAAATGTTGCCACGATGAAGCGATAATCCGTATCTCGGAAAATTTGCCAAAAATCCAATCTTTGGAAAAGTTGCCAATGCTTCGTAACAATCTTTCATAAGAACTTTGCTACGATCGACAATCCATGTCTTGGAATATAACTCTTGAAAGCAATCCACCTTGGAAATTTACCAACGCTATGTGACAATCCGCGTCTTGGAACATTTGCAAAAAGAGTTCACCGACAATCCACTTCGGGAAAATTTGCCACTTATTGAAATGAATGACAATCCACGTGGAGGAACTTTTGCCGAAATTTATGATGAATGGAAACCTACAACAATCCTTTGGGAAATTTTGCCATAGGGAACTGGGTGTATGACAATCCAATCTCAGAAAACTTGCCAACGAGCCGATGAATGTATGACAATCCGATCTTGGAAAAACTTGCCAAACAAAGAAGGAGCACGACAATCCACGCTTGGAAACTTTGCCAGAGATGACAATCCAATCTTGGAAAAATTGTCGTTGCACGACAATCCATTTTTGGAAATATTGTCAGTTAGGGATGACAATCCAATTTTTGGAAAACTTTGTCGTTTAATAAGAATGCGCGACAATCCATATTTGGAAACATTGTCGTTTAAGTGCTTGCTTTTGAACCGATGCTTTGGTGCTTGTAATGAGCCAATACTTAGGCGCTTAAGCTAAGTGAGACGATTTTTTGTCAGGTCAATCACTTACTACGATTGTAATCGAGCCGACTACTAATCATGTCAAATTTCTTATAGGGGCTAACTGGCGTACCAAGGAACCCGAAATTGATGTATAAGGTCGAAATCACCTTTCTGAGAGGCTTCGAGCTCTGTCGTTGCTGAGATATTTCTAGCGTCAGGAATTGGAGTAGGGTCCTCCCTATTCTGATGCACCTGTATTTATTTTCGACTATAGAACTTTGCCAATCTTTTTAACCATCTTAGGGTTGACCTAAGGTTTAGCGTTGCTAGACTCATCGACTTGACACGACTCAAGGTATAAACTTGACTCACTGTGATTGACTCGACTCAAAGAGAAATGACACGTGTGACTCATGACCCGTGTGTGCATTGTGTTGATTATGCGACTCGAAAATGCAAAAAAGCAAAAACTTTCCGTCATTTTTGTGGAGGGTACCGACTTTCTCCCGAAAAAGAAAGACGTGAAAAAGAAGAAGAAGCGAAGTTTGAAGATGCATGTTGAATGAACTTAGTCGGATGTTGTTTGATACTATCTCTCAAGGTGCAAGGATTAATATATCCTAGGTTATCTCAATGGTTGACTCAATGATGAAAGTATTTGGGTAACTTAGGCACGGAGGCTAAGCACTTCATACTTCGTGATGCAATGATGATTATGAGTGATGAGTGATGTGACAAGGCATGCTTCAGCGTTGTGTTAAGATTCCATGACAAAGGGTTCCTAAGGGAAGTATATTTGGTCATGTATGTGTGCGGTGTGTGAAAGTGTTGATCTTAAGTTTTGATGATGATGCAAGGAACCTAAGCAAACCAGAAGGGCTTTAACTTTTGTCTATTAGCTTTGATGTACTTGACAGGTTTTATATGCAACGAAGTTCTAGAGTTAGAATGGAGCATGGAACAAGTCTAAAGGATGAGCTATGGACAAGCATAGAAGACAATCAGTAGCCAAGTTCCTTTAGTGAGGAACTGAAGCTCCAGAGTCGAAGCTTCACTGTGTTCCAAGGATTCTATTGTATCTTTATTATTTATTTTAGGCTTCTTGTATATATGTTAAGTACATGGCAAATTGATATAATTTAAGTGGATTTAATTTCAAGTTATAAAGATTTTATTTTCCTTGTTTTAAACAAGATTTAATCTATTTTCTGAAAACTATTTTTTAAGTGAAAAATATCTTATTTATTTAAAATATTTTCTGTTTTGATTTTATCCTAATCTTTTGGAAAATCTTACTTGGTAAAACTATTTTTAAAAGACAGCTTTTTACTTAGTCAAGGAGGTTAAGAAAATAAAGGAACCACTTCCTTTTGTGCGCTTCAGCTTGCTGCCCAAGCATCCACGAACTGCACTTCCTTATTTCATGGAAGTTGTGGTGTAGTGGGAGTTAAGGAAAACGTAAGGTTTCAACTGGTTTCCTCTTGTATAAATAGGATCAGTTTTCTGTTTTGAAGAGTACACTTGAGCATTACAATTCTTAGTTTTTCGAAAAGAGTCAAAAATCCACTTAAGTCCTTGAGTGTCCTTGTACTTAGCATCTTAGGGGTTTTGTCTTGAGTTGTATTGGGGTAGAGTTTGGGTAAACTCTAGAGTGTGTAATTGCTTTGAGTGAAGCAAGGAGAAAGAGAGAGATTCGAGAGCTTAACTGATTGAGGGATCAGTTAAGGGGGAACTTAAGTTCATTGAGGAACTTGAGTTTAGAGTCTTAATTTGTAATAGGTTGTTTGCCCTATTATTATTAAGAGTTGAGTTTAAAATCCCTTGTGGTCGTGGTTTTTCTTCTTGATTAGGGCCAAGAAGTTTTCCACGTAAAATCTCTCTTGCACTTTAAAGTTTTTGTTTAAGTTCCTTTAAGAATTTCGCAAAAATTACCCTAGTTCCTCTACAATACAATTCACCCCCCCCCTCTTGTATTGTTCATTCGAGTCAACAATTGGTATCAGAGCGGTTCCTCGGAGAAATCAGGAAATCCTGACGAGTCAAGTTCCTGGAATCAAGATGAACAATCACGAGAAACTGGAAGAAGGTTACTCTACGCAGCGTCCTCTTATGTTCAATGGGAAATTCTACACCTATTGGAAGAACAGGATGGAGATTTTTATCAAAGCCGACAACTACCAGGTTTAGATAGTGATCGAATTTGGTGATTTCGAAATTACCAAAACTACTGGTGAAAATGAGGTAGTACCTAAACCCATGTCTGAATTTGATAAGGAAGATTTTGAGAAAATGGAAATTAATGCACTTGCAGTTAAATTACTTCATTGTGGCCTTGGACCCCTTGAACACAACCGAGTTATAGGTTGTAAAAATGCTAAAGAAATTTGGGATTTACTTCAAGTTACTCATGAAGGAACTAACGAAGTGAAACGCTCTAAAATTGACCTGCTTATGTCAAAATATGAACGGTTTGAAATGCAACCAAAAGAATCAATTCAGGAAATGTTAACTAGATTTACTAACATTATTAATGAGCTGGTTTCTCTTGGAAAGCAAATCCCTATTGATGAGCAGGTCAGAAAAGTTCTAAGAAGCCTCCCTCAAGATGAGAGATGGAGAGCCAAGGTAACGGCCTTACAAGAAACAAAGGACTTCACAAAGTTCAATATTGAGCAACTTGCTGGTTCCCTCGTGACTCATGAGTTGCACCTAGGAACAAGCAACAGTGAAGGAAACCGAGGAAAAGGCTTAGCTCTCAAAGCTGGAGATCAAGAAGACTCTGAAGTCGATGAAGAAGAGGCTGCTATGCTGGTGAGAAGGTTCAAAAGAATGTTCAACCGAAACAACAAGTCAAGGAACTTCACCAAGAAACCCTCTACTTCAAAAGCTGACTCTGGTTGTCACAAATGTGGATCTCTATAACACTTTATTTGTGAGTGTCCACTTTAGGATACAGAGAAAGGTAAAGGGAAGGCAAAGGAACAAGTTAAGAGCAACTACAACAAAACTCCTTTCAACAAAACAGACATTAGGAAGGCTATGATTGCTGCATGGGGAGATTCTGAAAGTGAGGATGAAGAGGAACAACCTGAAGAAGAAACAGCTCATTTGTGTTTGATGGCCAAACGTGATGAAAAGGCTTACAATGATGAGCTTGCTAAAGAGGTATTCCTTGATCCTAATGTGCTTAAGACTTATACTAAAGATGCTCTCATTGATTTAGTATTTGAATTGGAAGATGACTGGACTCATACTAGTATTCGTCTAGGTGAATGTCAAAGAGCTCTCAAAGTCTGCAAGGAACACAGTACGTGGACTGAAAATCAACGAACTGATGTTCAAAGTAGATTTTTTGAACTTTTTGACAAGAATCTTCTCTTAAAAGAAATGAATGAGAAACTCAAGTTTGAAAATATCATGGTTAATGTAGAACTGACTCAATACAAACTTGCTAGTGCAGAAGTATCTCCAAGTTCCTCCTCTGAATCTTTGCCTAAATTCAATGAGGATTTTGAAAAATTAAAATATAATCTTGACGAGTTAAGAATTGAAAAGGCAAAATTGGAGAAGGAACTGGAGCTTCGAAAAGAAAGAAGCATTAGTCAGTTTGGAATTCCTAAGTGGATTGAGAATGCTCAAACCAAAAGAACTGAAGGTCTAGGATTCATACGTTCTAAGCATAAGAGCAAGAAAAAATATGTAGACCTGCCTAGTTATAAAGTATGTACCTTCTGTGGTAAGACTGGTCATCTTGTTACTACTTGCAACAAGAAGGAACAGTCTGTTAGCAAGAATGTTAGGCAAGTTTGGGTAAAGAAATCTGATATTGCTTCAACGTCCAAGGAACCCAAGGAAACCCGGGTTCCTGAATCTAACCATTAAGTTCTTTTGCAGGTCCTAGTGAGGGGGAACAACACGTGGTACCTCGACAGTGGTTGTTCAAAGCATATGACAGGAGATAAATCAAAGTTTCTCTCACTAGAGGCCTATCCAGGAGGAACTGTGACCTTTGGAGACAACAAAAAGGGTGAAGTAATTGCTAAAGGAAAAGTAGGAAGGTCCAGTTCTCATTCAATAGAAAATGTACTTCTGGTCGAGGGTTTAATGCACAATTTGCTGAGCATATCACAATTTTGTGATAAAGGAAACTCTGTAAGTTTTACCTCTGATTCATGAAACATCATTAATGATAAAACAGGAAGGGTTGTTCTTGAAGGAACTAGAAAAGGGAACACATACATTGTGGATCTAAATTCTGTTCCAAGAAACAACCTTACCTGCTTAAGTGTCATTAATGATGATCCTTTATTATGGCATAAACGTTTTGGACATGCTAGCTTCTCACTCATGGATAAACTTAGAGCAAGGAACTTGGTTGTAGGGCTTCCCTCAGTCAAGTTCCTCATACAACACATCTGTGATGCATGTGTGAGAGGCAAGCAAGTCAGATCTTCTTTTAAAAGCAAAAACATGGTCAGCACCACAAAACCATTGGAGCTAATTCACATGGATTTGTGTGGTCCCATGCGTGTTCAAAGTAGAAGTGGAAAGAAATATGTTTTAGTTATTATTGATGATTTTTCTAGATTTACTTGGGTGATTTTTCTGTCTAGCAAAGATGAAACTTTTGATGAATTTGTGTCCTTTTCCAAAAGAGTACAAAAGACAAGTGGAAATCAAATTATCCACATTCTATCAGATCATGGAACAGAGTTTGAGAATTTAAGATTCGATGACTTTTGTAGAGAAAATGGCATGGATCATAACTTTTCAGCCCCAAGAACTCCTCAACAGAACGGAGTTGTTGAAAGGAAGAACAGGACTCTAGAAGACATGGCAAAAACTATGCTCATAGCTAGTGGTCTTCCAAGGAACTTCTGGGCTGAAGCCATAAATACTGCATGCTATATCATAAACAGAGTTATGATGAGACCAATCATCAATAAGACTCCTTATGAACTGTTTAAGGGCAGAAAACCCAATATTTCTCACTTTCGAGCTTTTGGATGCAGGTGCTTTGTTCATAATAATGGGAAAAGGAACATAGGAAAATTTGATGAAAGAAGTGATGAAGCTGTGTTCCTTGGCTATGCATCAAATAGCAAAGCTTACAGAGTTTATAATAAAAAATACATTGTGCGTAGAAGAAAGCATTCATGTGATATTTGATGAATCTAATATGTTTATGAATGTGCAGGAACAAGACAATATTGATTATGAAATTGGTATGATTAGAGACAGGGAAGAAGAGGAAGAAACCTCCAAGCAAACCAAGGAAGTAAGTGAGGAACCTGAGCAAGAACATCAAGAAAATGCTGAAGTTCCTAATCAAGAAACCCCGGAGGAACAAGATCATGGAGAATCTTGCAACGAGGAAAATGTAGAAGAAGTTGAAGAAGAAGTGCCTCAAATAGGAGTTCCTGCCAGAGAGTTTCAACCAAAGCCATTCAAATACCAAGGCTCTCATCCAACAGACCTTATTATAGGTGATATTGGTAGAGGAACTCAGACCAGATCACAGATGAGGAACTTTTGTGCCTTTCAAGCCTTCCTATCCATTATTGAGCCAAGAAATCATGAAGAAGCTCTAAAGGATGCTGACTGGATAATTGCCATGCAAGATGAACTCAATGAGTTTGAGAGGAACAAGGTCTGGCATCTTGAAGAAAAACCTAAGCACAAAAAGGTTATAGGGCTCAAGTGGGTATTCAGGAACAAGCTGGATGAATATGGAACAATTGTAAGAAACAAGGCAAGACTTGTTGTGAAGGGCTATAATCAGCAAGAAGGTATTGACTTTGAAGAAACTTTTGCTCCTGTTGCTAGATTAGAAGCTATTAGAATGTTAATTTCTTTTGCCTCTTTTATGGGTTTCAAACTGTATCAAATGGATGTTAAGTGTGCTTTCTTAAATGGCTTTCTTGAAGAGGAGGTGTTCGTGGAACAACCTCCAGGTTTTGAAAATCCCCAATTTCCTAATCATGTCTTTAAGCTTGATAAAGCTCTTTATGGGCTGAAACAAGCACCTAGAGCTTGGTATGAAAGGCTCTCTAAGTTCCTTCTTCAAAATGATTTTAAAAGAGGTAAAGTAGATAAAACTTTGTTTTTAAAATCTGAAGGAACTGATTTACTAGTTGTTCAAATATATGTTGATGATATTATTTTTGGAGCAACTAACGAAAACTTGTGCAAGTACTTTGCTGAGCTAATGAGTGGTGAATTTGAGATAAGCATGATGGGGGAACTCAACTTCTTTCTTGGACTACAAATCAAACAAACAGAAAGAGGTATTGCAATTCACCAACAAAAGTATGTCAAGGAACTACTGAAGAAATATAACCTTGACCAAGCAAAGACCAACCATACACCAATGGGAACAGGCACAAGATTAGATGAAGATCTACAAGGAACTAGCGTAGATCAAACCAAATACAGAGGTATGATTGGATCCCTTTTATACTTAACTGCTAGTAGACCTGATATTGCATTTAGTGTTGGCTTATGTGCAAGGTTTCAATCTAATCCTAAGGAGTCACATCTTACAGCAGTAAAAAGGATCTTACGATATCTCAAAGGAACTGACCATCTTTGTCTCTTCTATCCTAGAAGTGATACTTTTGATTTAAAAGGTTTTGCAGATGCTGACTATGTAGGAGATTTGGTGAATAGGAAGAGTACTTCAGGAATGGTTCAGTTTCTCGGGCCATGCCTAGTTTCTTGGGGATCCAAGAAACAGAACACGGTGGCCTTGTCAACTGCTGAAGCTGAATATGTGGCAGCTGCAGCCTGTTGTTCTCAAGTACTTTGGATAAAACAACAACTAAGAGATTATGGTATGAAATATAATTGCATTCCTATCTATTGTGATAATACTAGTGCCATATGCATTTCAAAAGATCCAGATCATCATTCTCGTGTGAAACATATTCACATAAGGCATCATTTCCTTAAGGATAATGTGGAAAAAGGCTTAATTAAGTTAGATTTTTGCGAAACTGAAAATCAAATTGCTGACATTCTTACTAAGCCTTTGAGCAGGGACAAATTTGAAAAGATGCGCATGGAACTTGGTATGATACAATTGAGTTAAGAAGACCTCAAGTTCCCCCAAGGTATAAGTCAGTCATGCATGCATTATATGTATCTTACACAACATGTATATGTGAAAACATAGTCCTACGCATTAGAGTGTATGGCAATACATATGGGATTGTGGCTGTATGTGAAGAAATCAAATTTCATTAGGCATGTCTGTGTTATTACAAACTATGTTGATTTGTTCCTAGTTCCTCCGAAATAATCTATAAGATTTTATTCTATCTTTTTGTGAATTAATTAACTAGTCAGTTGATTAATTTTATCTACTTAAAATCTTATCTTTTGAATTATTCTTCATCGCTTATCTTTTAAAATTCAAAATCGTTCCTTGAAATTGTTGATTAAATACCCGTGACCTTTTGCATTCAATTCAAAGTTCCTGATCAAAATTTATCTTCAATTAATCTAAACCCTTCATGTCAAATCACATTAAAATCTGACCAAGTGAAAAGTTTTGTGCCATCCTTCATCAATCGACACCTACCCCATTCAATTAACCTTCTACACCATTCCACCGACCAAACTCACCCCTCTAAATTCCACCACTATATAATGAAGCCAAACCCTAACCACTGTTCCTCACCACCTCACTCCGTAAAATACACACTCATTTTTAGTGACACCTCTCCAATTCCCATGGAAATCTCACCCAAAATTCAAAACTCTCCTCAAAAGGAATCACCCATGGAAATAGAGACTGACACCTCAGTCAAAACCGTTGCTGAAAAACCCCAAAACAAACCCATGGCTCACAGTGATTCGAAAAGGAGAAAGATCGAGGTTGAAGAAGAATTGGACTATGAGGAACTGGGTGAACCAATTCAGGGGGAAAAGTCGAAGTCCGTTGCTGTCAAAAGGCTTGAAGCCAGCTCTGAGCGGTTCATTCCTGGGTTTTGTATAAATCTAAAGTGGTGCGAATCGAGTAAGTACTCTGAACTTCTTGATATTCTTGAAGCACAAAATTGGATTAAGCTGTTTAGTGAATATTATGACAATGTGATTGCACATGCACCGTTAAAGGAATTTTGTGCGAATTTTAAGAATGTGAATGGTGTTTGTGTTAGCAAAGTTAAAAACAAGAAAATTAGTTTTGATGCTGATGATTTAGCTGCTGTGTTTGGAACCCCTAATGAGGGATTTGATGAGTATTTTAAGGGAGAAACTGAATTAAGTGTTGAGGGTGTTTCTATTGAAAAGATTGTTGAATCAATTGGTGGTAAGGCATCCAAAGTTCGAACCAACCATAACCTGTTTTCACCTATTCAAAAGCTGCTGTTTATTTTTGTTCATCTAGCTATCATTCCGAGAACCCAGCATAGGCATGAGGCAAATCACCTTGATGTTGTGCTTATGCTCATTGTCTTGCCAATCATTTAAAGGTTGGATATGCAAATTTAATAATCACTCTTCTTGAAAGTTGTGGAATTTCCATGACTAACTATGAATCCCTTAAGCTTAAGACCAACCATTATGTCCAACCCAAATCACTTGAAGCCCGAAACCTAACTGTTGTTGAGGGAACTACTCAATTTCTCTCAAAATCCCTTCCTAAGCCTAAACAGGATGAGAGTAGTTTGAAGAAAAAGGAAGATGTAGAGTTGGATAAATGGTTAGAGGAAGAGGAAAGTGAGAAAGAAGGTGACCAGAAAAAGAAAGAAGTGATTGTGATGTCAAACCAGAAGGATACTCAAAGCTCTGGGAAGAGAAAGAGTACTAGGTTGACTATAAGGCCAAGAGGGAAGGACAAGGCTGAGTCTGCTGCAGTGGTTGATCTGAGTGAAGAGAGAACCAGTGCCCCAGGGGATCAAGGGGTACTTGAAGAGAAAATTGGTTCTCAGGGGGAACAGGGCATCCTTCAAGCTTTTGTTGAAAAAACTTTTCCTACAGGTTCAAGTTTTGCTGGGTTCAGCACTGTGAGTTCCACCTTGGAACTTAAGGCTCTTAAGGAGACAGTGCACAAGCTAGTTGATGCTCAACCAGGGTTGATTCAAAGGATTGAAGCTCTTGAGAAGGTAGTGTCAGACTTGGTGAAAGCTTCCACAGAGCTCACCTCAGCAATGCACCAGAACACATCAACTCTCTCCAAAGGGCAGGCTGACTTGCTGAAGAAATTGGAGGACTTGGTCATTGAAGAGGTGCCAGAGAATGATGCTGAAGAAGAGACCCAGTCCTCTGCCCCTAAAGCTTGATGTTTTTGTCTTCGCTCTAAACCTTTATTTTCTTGAACTTGATCCGATTTGAACTTGTTTCTTTTTGCTTCTTTTGGGTCTGTAAACACTTAAAACAGGGTATTTTCTTTTGTTTTTGTTGTTCTGGAGGAACATCAGTTTGTTTATATGGATGTTGCTTGCTTGCTTTATGACTATTTGCATACTATTTCTGCCTATATGTGCTTTGCTCTATGCTTTGGACACAAACCATTACAATGGTGCTGTGTTTAGATATGTGTATTTGTGTGCATTAATTTTGATGAACGCCAAAAGGGGGAAAGAAGGCAAAACTCAATTGTTGACAAGCTCTCCATCCATCTAAAAATAGAAGGTATAACTTTCATTCAGTTCTTTGTTTAACTGTAGCTAGTTCATTTTGATTTTTAGTTTTTCTTTGATTGTCCTTCAATTTTTTTTTGAGTTTGCTTAGGTTTGTCATTCATCAAAAAGGGGGAATATTGTTGATCTTAAGTTTTGATGATGACGCAAGGAACCTAAGCAAACCAGAAGGGCTTTAACTTTTGTCTATTAGCTTTGATGTACTTGACAGGTTTTATATGCAACGAAGTTCTAGAGTTAGAATGGAGCATGGAACAAGTCTAAAGGATGAGCTATGGACAAGCATAGAAGACAATCAGTAGCCAAGTTCCTTTAGTGAGGAACTGAAGCTCCAGAGTCGAAGCTTCACTGTGTTCCAAGGAGTCTATTGTATCTTTATTATTTATTTTAGGCTTCTTGTATATATGTTAAGTACATGGCAAATTGATAGAATTTAAGTGGATTTAATTTCAAGTTATAAAGATTTTATTTTCCTTGTTTTAAACAAGATTTAATCTTATTTCTGAAAACTATTTTTTAAGTGAAAAATATCTTATTTATTTAAAATATTTTCTGTTTTGATTTTATCCTAATCTTTTGGAAAATCTTACTTGGTAAAACTATTTTTAAAAGACAGCTTTTTACTTAGTCAAGGAGGTTGAGAAAATAAAGGAACCACTTCCTTTTGTGCGCTTCAGCTTGCTGCCCAAGCATCCACGAACTGCACTTCCTTATTTCATGAAAGTTGTGGTGTAGTGGGAGTTAAGGAAAACGTAAGGTTTCAACTGGTTTCCTCTTGTATAAATAGGATCAGTTTTCTGTTTTGAAGAGTACACTTGAGCATTACAATTCTTAGTTTTTCGAAAAGAGTCAAAAATCCACTTAAGTCCTTGAGTGTCCTTGTACTTAGCATCTTAGGGGTTTTGTCTTGAGTTGTATTGGGGTAGAGTTTGGGTAAACTCTAGAGTGTGTAATTGCTTTGAGTGAAGCAAGGAGAAAGAGAGAGATTCGAGAGCTTAACTGATTGAGGGATCAGTTAAGGGGGAACTTAAGTTCATTGAGGAACTTGAGTTTAGAGTCTTAATTTGTAATAGGTTGTTTGCCCTATTATTATTAAGAGTTGAGTTTAAAATCCCTTGTGGTCGTGGTTTTTCTTCTTGATTAGGGCCAAGAAGTTTTCCACGTAAAATCTCTCTTGCACTTTAAAGTTTTTGTTTAAGTTCCTTTAAGAATTTCACAAAAATTACCCTAGTTCCTCTACAATACAATTCACCCCCCCCCCTCTTGTATTGTTCATTCGAGTCAACAGAAAGTGATACTAAAGTTAGGCCGCAAGAGCTAAGTGTGTGGGAAAGATGTTATTTGTTAAAAGAGTCAAATGGTGGTGACTCTTAGGCTAGGTAAGCTAATGATGTAAGGATCAAGCCCCCAAGTCTAGCTCTAAGTAAATAGGGATGAGCGTAGGATATCCTTTGATATGATCATGGTGCAAGTGTGTGAATGTGAATATGAATGCATGTTTATTACGGCCGCACCTCGATGTGAGGTTGCCTACGTATCCGTTAGGAATCAGGCCGAACGTAGCTCTAGCCGAACCTCGCACAAGTGTGTATACCTCAAAAAGGTCTTTTTAAGGGTTGTAACGTGGTTAGGCTAAAGGTTTGAAGAATAAGGGGATAAAGGCTCAAGACCCTCGATAAGCCCCCCAAGGTGTGCAACCTTGCTTTTGAATATTTGTTTTTATTTTACCTCCGTTTTAGCTCTCTTTTCTCTTTTTCTTTAGTATCTATTTTATTTTTATAAGCGTGGGCAATCCCGATCATACGGTCTATCACTCACTTGGCATTCATGTTTCTCAGGCACGGTACCGAGCACTCGATAAGAGACGCAATCTGAGACGTGTTCTTATCGAAGATATTTTCATATCAAAGACATTGGAACACTTGCCCTTTTGTACACTTTATTTATTTTTTGCTATTTTTGCTATTTTAATCTCTTGAATTTGCTCAAGCTTTCTTTAGAATTGCAAAAGTTGCACACCATCCCATCCCAAGGATAGATAGATGTAGGTTGAAAAAAGAAAGGTCTATCGTTAGACGAGGCTCAAAGTGGTTCAGCAAAAAAGGATGTATAATTAAAGGGTGAAAGGTAATATAATGTGGCTACAAGGGGTGCCTCAAATCATTGGTAAACCTTGTGCTTAATTCGACATGGATATTTTTTTTTTTTGGATGCAATATAATGAAATGATCATATATAAGGAAATAAATGCTCATTTTATTAAAAAGGGAAAAAGGAAAAAACTATAAAATTAATCTAAAGGAAAAGAAAAGGTGCCTATGCTAGACTTATAGGGGAAAGAGTAAACAAAAAAGAAACAGAAAAAAAAAGAGGTCACGAAATCTCATCGTTGAAGCTCGCCTCTTGTCTGGTGTCATTCGCTTCATCATCACCCAGTCTTCTCGCTAGCTAGAGGCAATGGGACCTTGTTTTCTTCTATGAGATCTTGAATGAGGTTTTGAAACCTGTAGCATTCATCAGTAGTATGACCGTTTCCTCGATGGTACTTGCAATAGGAGTTTGGATTCCATCTCGAAGATCGATTTTCTGGTGTTGGATCCTCGGTAGGGCCAATAGGTTTGATTAATCCTCGATCATAATGGCGATCAAAAGCAGCATCGTAGGTCATTCCAATGGGTGTGAACTCTCGCCTGGGTTTCTTTTTAGATCCTTGATTGTCCATGGCTAAGACACCACTATGGTCAAAGGTACTAACATTATTACTAGAGTAGGCGTTTTCGAAAGAAGAAGGATTGTCGTTCTTCTTTCCTTTCCAGCCACCGTGGTTACTATTGTTAGTAGCTTTTTGCTTTGCAAGGTCATCTTCGATTTCAATTCCGATGTCATAAATGGCCTTGAAAGTATTCAAATTGTGTTGATATTTCAAATGCTTTGAATACTTCTCATGAAGATTCTTGATAGACATCCTCACAGACTCCTTTTTGGTGGGGACCTCAATCATCTTGGCGGAAGTTTCCCTCCATTTATTAAAGAAAGAAGTAAAACCTTCATTCTCTTTTTGTCTTAGCATCTCAAGTTGTCTATGATCGGTTTCAACTTGAATATTGCACTTGTATCTATTAACGAAAGCGTTTACTATCGATTCCCAGGTAGAGGTTTTCTCCTTGTCAAGGGAGAAGTACCATTGTTGGCAAACGGTTTCAAGAGATAGTGAGAACAGAGAGAGAAAAACCTTCTTATCGATACCCTTAATACTCATTATGGTTTCAAAAGCTCTTAGATGAAAGTAAGGATTATCCGTTGCCTTGAATTTTGGGATGTCATTGGCATTGAACTTCTGCGGAAGAAGATCTTTGTCCACCGAGACCCCTTGTTATGTAAGCTCTTGAAACTTGTAATCGCTAGACAACTTGCTTAGGCTCTCTTGCATGAGGTCTATCTGTTGTTGCTTCACGGGGTCATCGATCTTGAGTGCGAGAAGCTTCAGTGTCTCAGTCACGGTAGCCAGTTGGTTCTTAAGATCATTGACTTCTTCTTGAGTTGCCATTATCTTCTTAGCCTTCCTCTTTTGACGAATCGGTTTATCAAAAAGCGAGACTTGAATAAAGAGGTTGTCCTTGATTAATCGCCCTTCTCTCCTTGACCAAGTACCGTGGAAAAGGAATTTGGGGATACTTATTGTTAATTATTTGACTCAAACTTTATTCAACATGCAATGGATGGAGGAAGTGAAGAAAGATTGGAATAGAATGTGAAGAAGATTTAGATGGAGGGATATGAAGAATTAGGAGTAGAATGTACCCCCAACTCAAATGACGGAAATACCGACTCATGCATGAACCTAAGACATGGTCAAGGTGACATATACTCAAAGTGTATGCTAAGACTAGTGAGTGTAGGTGACATGTTGAGACTCGTGTCATGACCATGTGGCTAGACTATGTGACTAAGACTCGATTAATGACTCGACAAGGTGTTATTGACAGCGAAAATTAACCGAATTAATTAGCAAACTGGTTAATTAGACACTAGGTGATGACTCGACCAATAATCCGAACTGTCGGCCAAACGACAGGACTGGCGTCACACCATGGAGCTTGGCGCCAGACGACAGAGCTGTCGTCAGGTGCTACACTTCATAGTGTGGCGCTACAGCTCAGACCTTGGCGCCAATATTCGAGCTTCGGTCTGGGACTGTTTTCGGTATTATTAGTCAATTGGGGTATGCCTAAAGTCGTACTAGGTCAATTCTAATGACTCAAATTAATTAATTAATTAATTAGGCAAAGTTCTTTAAGCCATTAATTTATTTAGTCTCAACACAAGTCAAACAAACGGTTAAGAGAAACATAGAATATATATGCACAACAAATAATGCACACTCAGTCAAGTAGGCACAATATGATGCAATGCGTTTGCAACCTAACCATGGCTCTAGTTCTCTAAAGTTCGGGATATGGTTTAGTCAAAGAGGGTCCATGGATAATTGTCCGGATGCACCGCGCGGAAGCCTAACTGTGAAGGGTTGGCGCGAGTGAATGGGACACCGCGAGTTTTAGAAAAAACTCGCTTCCATGGTTTGGAGAATTCAACATCTCGGATGTACCCTTTGTTGCACGGAGCGTTCAATCGGGTAGATGGAGCATGAATTCCCAGAGGGTTATGTCCATATGTAGAACACATATGGGTTTCAGAAAAGTGAGAAAAAATTCAATCAGGAAGTAGGATCCAGCAAACAATACGAAAAACTAGTCGAAATTAGAACGCATATTTCTGGCTCGGTATTGGGGGAAATTGGCACCAGCAAACAGAGACTGGCGCCAGCTTTTAACTGTAGCGCCTGGCGCCAATACTGGCGTCTGGTGCTACGACTAAAATGTTGGCGCCAAGCTCTGGCCCCTGACGCTACTTCCCACATGCCTCAGCAGCTTTCTGTGCTCGATAAAATTTTCCAGTTTCGCGCGGTGTTATTTCAGTCCTAGTTGTGAAAGATATTTCTCAAATTTCCTACGTGTAAATCCTATGTTTTTAACTCATTACGGATGGTCTTTCCAATGAGATCTTTTTTATGCATATGACAATAATGTTAATCAAAATTACGCACATGAAATACTTAGAACTTTTCGAGTCTCATCCACTCATTCTAAATCATTGTCGAAACAAATTCAGGAATTAAAATAGAAATCCTCCCCAGTGGAGTCGCCAAAAACTGTAGGGAATATTTTCAAGCTTTTAATCCCACTAGCTTGAACCCCACTGTGATCATACACTAAAGTACGGTGGCGTCCAAAAGGGAAGAAGATAGAGCAAAAGAGTCGCCAACAAGTTTTTTAGGAACTTGTAAACCATTCACAGGGTGAAGGTTACACCCCTTAACGATCCAAGAGATCGTCAACTCCATAAGGTCATGAACCAAATAAGGGTTCGGGGATGAAGGTACAAATCCAACCTAAAAGAGATTGAACCTGCCCTAATAATAGGCCTCTACTTTATTCTGATCGTATTCATCTGCGCTTTCTGATTAACATGCAATCAATAGGTTAACCCTAAACCTGTTTAATCTATGTTGGTTGAATATTAATGCACAAATAAATCTATTATTGGCGATCACTTGAATTATAATCACATTAACCCTAAACAAGATTATTAATTATCTTATTAAGCGTGATTACAAGTACCAATTCCCTTTAAACATGCATAAAAGGCGTGATCAAGCAATAAAAATAAATATAATCAAGCAACATAATTATAATATCATGAATAATAAAATTATAATCATAACAATAATAATCATAAATAAAATAATCATCATCGAAATAATAATAATAATATAATCATCATAAATTATAACAATTATAATCATAATCATGTTAATATTAAAGCATAATAAAAATAGCAAGATCCTAGGCATGATACTAACAAGATTAATAACAAACCCTAGCATGTCACTAAGCAATAAAAATCAAATCTTTAACCCTAACATGATACTAACAATCATAAATATTAGGAAGAACATAGGAAGCATCGTAACAATCATATTTAATATTAAAATTACCCTAGACATGATACTAGGAATATCATAATAACAATATAAACATGATTTCTACATCATAATATCAATTAATCAATTAAAATACTTACTTTGATGCTTCGTACCTCTTTCTAATAACAAAATACACATGTTAGTAACTTCAAGGAAAATAATAAACAAACAATTAAATTAAATAATTGAAATAGAGATTTGGGACCAAACCCTCAGAAATTAAACCTTTCACGTCTAGGGCGAAGGCAACTTCGAGTATGGCTAGGTGTTTCTAGGTTTTGTGAATGCGGAATTTTGTATTTGAGAAAAGGCTAGTTTAGAAAAAGAGAGAGAGAGAGAATAATCAAGAAAATCTTGATGAGAGTTGGTGAATGATTAAGAGAGAATTAGAGAATTAATGATTGCGAATATAAACTTGTGAATCGGGAGAATTGGTGAATGAAAACGGAGTTTTTAATACGATATTTATAGAGAAAATCAGCCAAAAAGATAAAATAAACAAAACAGAGTCTGACGCGTAAAAAACAGAGCTGGCGTCACCCTTGGCTAGCTGGCGCCAGGCACCAACACTAGCGCCAGGCGCCAGGCCTGGGGTCAGACGCTAAGCTTAAATTTAACGCGTTTTCAAAAATCAGATAAGTTTGTCGTACTGGAGGATAAAATCATATAATTTCCTCGAAAATGCTATTTGATTTTGATTAAAACTCTGAAAAGTCAACAAAAGTCAATTTATCAATGCTAATTGAATTAGGAATGAAAAGAACCTTCTAGAAGATTCTATAAGACCAAAACCATTCCTAATTGCATTAGGAATGATAAATCATATTAGGCTCTCCCCTAGATCATTGGGCCGTATATAAAGCTCAAACCGGGCCCAGTTTAGTAAATTGGCCATAACTTCCTCAATATTCATCGGAATTTGGCTTATAATATATCGTTGGAAAGGTCTTTGCAAGCCCCATCCAACTACACTACTATTTGACCCATATCATGGACCAACTAAACTGGATTGGCTGTTTTCTTAAAAATAAGTTTTCAAAAACAGAGAGAAGAGAAAAGAAAATAAAAACTTTCCGCAACATTAGACTTTCCACACTTTCGCTTCATTCGATTATGATTCGACGCGAAAGGTACTCATCACTGGGTTTGGTTTTGGGGAGACACAAATGGGTGTCTACACTAGGGGGTATTTAACTGAATGATCTGCCATTTGTAGAGTGACATTAGTGTAGACACCCGTTTGTGTCTCCCCAAAACCAAACCCGGTGATGAGTATCTTTCACATCGAATCATAATCGAATGAAGGGAAAGTGTGGAAAGTTTAGTGTTGCGGATAGTTTTAATTTCTTTTCTCTTCTCTCTGTTTTTGAAAACCTATTTTAGGAAAAAGCCAATCTAGTTTGGTTGGTCCATGATATGGGTCCACTAATAGTGTAGTTGGATAGGGCTTGAAAAGATCTTTCCAACGATCTATTATAAGCCCAATTCAGATGAATATTGAGGAAGTTATGGCCAAATTACTGAACTGGGCCCGGTTTGAGCCTTATATGCGGCCCAATGATCTAGAGGAGGGCCTAATATAGGTTTGTCATTCTTAATGCAATTAAGAATGGTTTTAGTCTTCTAGATTCTTCTAGAAGGTTCTTTTCATTCCTAATTCAATTAGCATTGATAAATTGACTTTTGTTGACTTTTAGAGTTTTAATCAGAATAAAAGAATGTTTTTGAGGAAAATACGATTTTATCCTCCTGTACGGTAATTTCTATCTGATTTTAGAAAACGCGTCAATATTTTGGTCAGGGCCAAATGCCAGCATTAGCGCCTGACGCTAAGCTTGGCGCCTGACGCTAAGCTTGGCGCCTGGTGCTAGAGTTAGCGCTTGGCGCTAATGTCAGCGTCTGGCGCTAGCGTTAGCGCCTGGCGCTAATGTCAGCGTCTGGCGCTAATCTGGTTTTACGCGTCATAACTCTGTTTTGATTTTTTTATCTTTTTGGCTGATTTTCTCTATAAATAGCCTTCTAAAAACTCCGTTTTCATTCCCCAATTCTCTTCATTTACCAACTCTCATCAAGATTTTCTTGATTACTCTCTCTCTCTCTCTCTTTTCTAAACTAGCCTTTTCTCAAATACAAAATTCCGCATTCGCAAGATCTAGATACACCTATCCATATTCGAAGTTGCCTTCGCCCTAGACGTGAAAGGTTTAATTTCTGAGGGTTTGGTCCCAAATCTGTATTTCAATTATTTAATTTAATTGTTTGTTTATTATTTTTCTTGAAGTTACTAACGTGCGTATTTTGTTATTAGAATAAGGTACGAGGCATCCAAGTAAGTGCTTTAATTGTTTTTATTGATGTTATTATGTAGAAATCATGCTTAGGTTGTTATTATGGTTCCTAGTGTTATGTTAGGGTATTTTGATCTTCCTAGTATCATGTCTAGGGTAACTTTAATACCAAGTATGATTAAAAGTATGATGCTTCCTATATTCTTCCTAATATTTATGATTTTTAGTATCATGTTAGGGTTAAAGTTTTGATTTTTAATGTTTAGTGACATGCTAGGGTTTGTTATTAATCTTGTTAGTATCATGTCTAGGATCTTGCTATCATTATGCTTTAACATGATTATGATTATTTTTATGATTATTATTATGTTGCTTGATTATATATATTTATTGTTATTGCTTGATCACACCTTTTATGCATGTTTAAAGGGAATTGGTACTTGTAATCACGCTTAATAAGATAATTTATAATCTTGTTTAGGTTAATTTGATTATAATTCAAGTGATCGCCAATAATAGATTTATTTGTGCATTAATATTCAACCAACATATATAAACAGGTTTAGGGTTAATCCTATTGATTGCATGTTAGTCAGAGAGCGCACATGAATACTATCAGAATAAAGTAGAGATCTATTATTAGAGAAGGTTCAATCTCTTTTAGGTTGGATTTGTACCTTCATCCCCGAACTACAAGTCATGGTTCCAGACCTATTGGAGTTGACGATCTCATGGATCGTTAAGGGGTGTAACCTTCACCTCGTGAACGGTTTACAAGTTCCTAAAACTTGTTGGCGACTCTTTTGCTCTATCTTCTTTCCCACGCCACCGTACTTTAGTGTATGATCACAGTGGGGTTTGAGCTAGGGGTATTGCTTGAAATATTCCCTACAAATAGTAATCTTTAATTCACCCATATTAAGCTTTGAACACACAGACGATAACGTTACACTGACACTGGCACCTAAATCACATAAAGCTTTATCAATAAAAACATTTCTTATATGACAAGGTATAGGAAAACTACCAGGATCCTTTAATTTTGGTGGAGGTTTATTTTGTAGTAAAGCACTACATTCTTCGGTGAAAGCTACAGTCTCAACCTCATTAAAGGCTCTCTTCCTAGTCAGTATCTCTCGCGCGCGGTCGGGCTGCACTCCAATTTTCTAATCGCGCACAGTTGGGCGGTTCTCACCCGGCCGGGTGCCCGGACCTTACTTCTTTGAATTTCCTTTCCTTATTCCAACAATTCATTGGTCTTTTTGACAGTAGAAGGGCTCCAAGTTTTTTAAATTTTTTTTTTTTGTATACTTCCTCCGTTCTATTAATATTGCAACAATGGACTTTTTACACTATTCATCACTCTTGTTTGACCATATAATATGAGTTATACGTTAAGCAAAATATAGTCAAGTGGGATCTTGTTGGATTCGTCTCATATAATACTTTCACAATATCAACTTTTTATAATTTTTACTCTTACACAATTATAGATATTTAACATATAAAATGTGTTTTGGGATGCGTAATTTCCTCCTTGTTGCAACATTAACAGAACGGAGGAAGTATTAAACTTGATAGCTACTGTATTTATTTGCAATTCTAAATCCATTAGTATTATTCCTTTCTTCTCTAAAAAAAAATAAAATAAGTATTATTTTTGTTCAATCTTTAGCAATTACTAACAGTATACAGTATTTATTTTCCGCATTTACATTGTAAATAATACGAGTACCAAGTTCACCACATTAATTTCCTTCTGACATTTTTATCGTAAAATTATTTTTTTAAAAATTAATATTCATATAATGTATAATGAACAAGGCTCACATCACTATGTTTTTTCCTAAAAAAATGACAAGAATTTTGAACATTTCATTTACTCTTCAGCTTTGTTGGTATGGCTGCTTAGTACAGACCTGCAAACTAAACTACATGTGACAGATGTGAGGCACAAGGCTCTAAGTACGAACACTATGCTTCAGTGATGAGGAAAAAGATGAACCTTAGTAGATGATGCTTTGTGCTGCTACCGTAATTCTTGAAATTAAGGGATTTTGCTAAACAACAGCCACTTTCTAGTGTTTTCAGAAGTGAACCATAACAATAAGCAATACAGCGTAATAATTCATTCATTCTAATCAATACAAGGCTTCAAGCCATAAGGGATAATTTCTATTACAAGATTAACTGCAGAACTTCACATTCAGCATCCTATTTCGTAAGTAGCACAAGTCCTAAGCCTTTTCAAAGTACTGAAACTTATGATATCTCAGACTATAAACGTAACAAGTTTTACAGAAAAATGAGGAGTTATATACAAGTAATAGAAAAGTTCAGTCAAACAACATCTAAAGGCCCGACATCCCACCTAGATTTTCGCTTCCTTGGCCTCTTTCCAGTCCTCCAGCTCAGAACAGGTGCAGGAGTTAATAGAATAATATCTTCATCAGTGTTAGGACCAATCCAACCATAGCAAGGTCTGCGTGTACAGGGTGCAATCTTTTCCTGACGAACATACTCAATTCCAGGTGGAATTGGAAGCGTATAAATTGAGGGAAAAGGTAAACTATTTTCCTGATCTATGAGGATAGCATTAGCCTGGTTTACTTCGATTTGGCTTGGGCTCTTCGCACTCTCAGCAAGTGATAAAGAGGGCTTATGCACTGTAAATACAAATTAAAGACATAGTAAGCACCAACCCAACAAAAAGTAGCTCACGCCTGTAACTTACAGCACAGAAGGTTACTCTTTTTTACGGTAAACACTATTTGTAAGATCCAAATGTGAAATAATTAGCAGTTTTAGCCCAAAAAAGGGTGCAATCAGGATGAATCATTGTTTCTAAATTACATAACTGACTAGGTAGAATGAGCATAAATTTGATTCATGAAACTGAAATGGACATAAGCAGAAAGGTGTGCAGCAAATTGTCAGGCTAATAAATCTGTAGTTAAAATCAACAGCTCTTTAAATGACTCAATGCAGATGTGTACTACAATAAATTGATGCCTTGTTCGAAATGGAAAATCCATGATACCCAATCATTTTATGTACAACCATCATTTAATAGTCCATCACTAATGAAATCAGAATTAGAGCTCGATGAGGTCTAGTTCAGCACTTCAGACACCCTCCTATAATGGGAAGCAACTATAAAAGAAAACATTTTAATCAATATCTGGTGGTATTGAATGGAGTGAATGATGTCTAGCAGCCACTTTTCTAATTTTTAAAATTGAACAGTAGACAGATACATGAAAATATGAGCTGAGCATTGCATCACCTTTAGTATTACTATAAAATAACATAGTGAAAAGCTGGCTCGACAAACGCACGAAGGTACAAAAGATACCATTTGTTTCTCGGGTACAAGAAAGATATCACATTGAGTGAATATAATAAAAGCACAACTCAGGAGGGAAGCAACTCTAGATCTCACCACCTGCGAATCTTTTCACAAGTCCACTCCCCACTAGAAAAATAATAGAAAAAAATGATACTGAAGTTAATCAACCACTGTGGCAGTATCACTCTGCGGCGTGAGCTAAAAATTTGCAGATGAAGATACCTCAATGAAATCTTTCTCTCTTTCTGACCAGCCACGTCACACACCCAAGCTTCTCATTTAACAACCAAAATTCCGTTAAACAAATAGAACCACCGAACAAACACAATAATAAAAATATTTGCCCCCCATGGCCCTCAGCTGAGATGGGTACGAAGTGCCTAATCTGCAATTTGTGTTAAATTAATCTAAGAAATAAGTCCAAACAAAATCTATTTGGGCAACTCAATGTGACATTGAAGAGATTCTTGGAAGTGATGCTCTGTTTCAAGGTGCTTATAAATTGAGTTATTAATGAATACACAAGAAGAAATGATTATCAACCACTCATATAACAGGTAAAAAAATTCCTGAATCAAGTAGAACAAAGTAAAATCAAACAAAACAATTAAACAATCTTTCTATTAAAAAATTAGTAAATAAAAGTCATTTTAACACAAAAAGCCAAAAAGATAGAAAATGGAAGGCCTCTCCCAACAATCCTCCTGGTAGAAAATGTTATACCATTAAACCAGAACAAGGCAAAGAAGAGAAGGAAATATGGCTCATGAATCTCCAAAGGCTCATATAGAAAGTATGTGTTCCACAAAACACCCTAGAGGCATCCCAAGTACAAAATATTTAAAGCCACTTATCACCAAGGAGCTGTTTCAATATGCCAAACTCCTAAACCACAAGCTCCCCACAGCCCTACCCCGCCCCACACCTCCTCTCCTAATTAGATAATCCTCTATCCTTATTTACTGCAAATCAGAGATATTTTCATAAAATTCATGCTAATACAATTTCAATTAAAAGGGAAAAAATCCTATGCTTAATCATGACAACTTACTACCAGGCTGATATTAAAGGGGAATATGAACAGATATTCCCATAAACTAACAGTTTATAAAATATATAATATAGGATATTATTCACTATGTTCTCATCTCAGAAGCAAAATGTAACATAAGTCTGAAGACAACACAGAAAGAACAAAGAAATCCTCTTACCTGCAACAGGTTCAGGACTTGCCAAAGGAGTATCAGTTGCCACGAGAGTACTATGGTTAGAGCATAAGGACTCACTGGGTTCGCCAGAAGGTCCAGCCTCCTCCGGCTCATCCTCCCCACCTTCTTGACATCTATCTTCATTCGGCGATTCCTGCAATGCATACATATAAACATCATCATTAAATAGTCCTCTCCTAGCTCAAAACACGGTACCAGCAACTATAGCATCTCAACAAACAAATTAAAAAACGCTTGTAAAGACAATAGCTTTTAAATTTACATACTTCATATTATCTTGTAAAGACAATAGCTTTTCAATTTACATACTTCATATTATTATAAAGTCCCAAGTCCTCAAAAACAACAGCAAAATCAGCAATCAGAGTGTGACAATTATATTATAATCATTATAACCAACAATAAACACCAAAAAAATATCATTATAAACAACAGAAATGAAACAACAAAATAACCATTTAGTAAATAAGAAATCAAGGGCAATAATTCAAGAAATGGATAACAAAAACAAGAAATTGGGTACCACAGGAGGTTCCAGTATATACTCAATCAGCAACTTGTAAGAGGCCTCTTCAATAAAAGGCCACCCTTCTTCACCATACTCCTATAATCACCAAAAATAAAATAAAAAACCCACAAATTAATTGATTAAAACAGACAAAAAAAATTGCAATAAAATAAAGCATAGAATTTGATCAATAATTTGGTGAAACAGACTTACTTTGAGCAATTTATCAACATTCATACGAACAATTTCAGGCGAAAATCCCATTGGTTTTAAAGCATCAATGGCAGCATCAATACGTTTAAGACCCACCTACAAATTTGCAACAAATTTATGCAAAAAATTAGGGAAAAAAAAAAAAAAAAAAAAACCCCAAGAAAAAAGGGGGAAAACCAGTTGAAATAACAAGAAAAGATTGAAATGGAAGTATGATGAGAAAGAGAAAAGCACCTTGCGAGGTCTTCCGCGTCGAGCCATGGATATTGCAGAGAAATGAGAAAACTTCGAACAGAATACTTGTTTGAGATTTTGGCAATTGTGGGTGACTAAGAGGAGAGAGAAAGAATGAGAATATTGGACTACTCCCTCCGTTTTTTAAATACTTGCTCCATTTCTCCATGCGGAGTTTTAGAAGAAATTAATAAAATAGGAAGGTACTGAGGTTGGTGAAAGAATAAAAAATTGTAATGAATCAAAAGTAGTGGACAGAATTGAAGGAGAGAGAATATAATATTAATATTGTTGGGTCCACTTGGTGAGAGAAAGTAATTAAATATTATATAAGTTTTCCAAATAAGGAACGCAAGTATTTAAAAACGGCCGGAAAAGGAAAGTGGATCAAGTATTTAAAAACGGAGGGAGTAGGTTAAATCCCGGGTAATGTACTGTAATTTTTAATACTCCATGATTATTTTTAAATTAACAATGAATTTTTCTAAAATATTATACAGAGTAAAAAATTTATTTAAAAAGACCCAATAATTAATTATTATAAAAGAGCCTAATAGCCAGATACATATTTTTTAGCTAAACTTTTAGTCAGGTCACGAGATTGTGACACTTGGCGTTTCAACTTTTCGCCAAGTGTCGCGCCGTGTTGGATAGATTTAAATAAAAATTTTAAGATAAAAAAGTTAATTTAGAATTCTATTTGGATAGAATTTTAGAATAAAATTGTTAGTTTAGAATTTTATTATCTATAAAATACCAATATTTCAGATGTACAAATTGAATTATAATTTTATTCAAAAAAAATTATTAAATTATAATTTTAAAAACTTATCATATCAATTTATTTTTTATATCTTAATATTTTTTGGAGCGAAGAAAGTAGTTCAAAGCGTAAAACAACTATTTATAATATATATTAATCGGTTAAAATTATATATACTTCGCAATCTAATAGAATGGAGACCTGTGAATTAGGATTGGGTCACGAGTCAGCTCGGATTGGGTCACTTCAAGTTACGAATCAAGAAATGTTCAACCCTTGCCCAAAGTTTTGGGTTCGGGTCAATCCAACGTGCTTTGAACATTTTATTTATTTAGTTTATTTTTTGCTAATTTTTATTTTATTTTTTAATGTATTAAATTAAACATTTTCACCAACATTATTATTATTAGCCATTACATGGCTACTAGATAGCAAATCGTCAGAAAAACACATTAATTCCTAACTAATTTTTGTATCAATGATATGAAGTATATTTTAAATTTTGACATATAAATTATAAATTTATCTTAAAATTCAATAAACAACCCGGGCATCTCACGAGCACAAAACTAGTTATTATATATTTGGTTTCAAAAAATAAAATTATTATATATATTTAATTTTATCAAAAATTGGTTTAATTTTCTTGTTGTTAACTAAATGGATTTCTTAAAACGTCGTACATTACACTCTGTAGTCACTATATATGTAAAAAATTATGTTAAAAACCTGATTTTTTTTAATATATTTATTTGTAGAAGGATACATCAAATCTTTTATTTTATCTATTTTTTAATATTTGAAATTCAAATTACTTTCTTAGAGTTTTTTAACATATACTCCCTCCGTCCCCGAAAGAATGACCCATTTGGGTTGATTTTGCGGGTATTAAGAAACTTAATTTGCAAGTACAAATGTATGAAAAAACACAAGTCGACAATAATTTGTAATTAATATCTAGAGAGAGAAATTCCTAGATGTAAGTTTTTATCTTTATTCTATGCCTAATAAACATAATAAAATAATGCACTAATCCATGTGATGCTTTATTAGCCAATAAGATTAAAGTATTGTTTTACAACAATCAATATAATTAAAATACACAAGATTGCCAAGCTGACACTTTAACAGAAAGGGAAATGAATAGGTGTTGGGAAAAACAAATGGGTCATTCTTTTTGGGACTAAAATTAGGCCAAATGGGTCGTTCTTTTAGGGACGGAGGGAGTAATTAATAATTAAATAAAAATAAATAAAATTATTGTTGTAATAAGTAGTACTCCCTCCATCCCTTTTTTTACATTCCTACTTTCCTTTTTGGTTATTTCAAAATTAAATTCCAACTTTCCTTTTTTAGAATGTAAATTTTTACCAAATATTCCAAATTATCCCTATTTTTCTGTTTTGTAATTAATGATTTCTCTATTTTCTCACTCTTATTTTAATCCATGTGCATCAATTTAGATGAATATGATTGGTCCTTTTTTTCCACCAAAAAATGTTATTGGTTCTTTTTATTTTCAAAGGATTGATGACATGTGCAGCATTAAATATTATTCTATCTTTATTTTACTCAAAGACATCAATTAATGTCTTGTAATTCCCATTATATTTTGTTTTATTCCAACTTCCTTAATTCCAGTGTAATTTTACAAATAGAAATGTAAAAAAGGGACGGAGGGAGTACATAACATTATGGCACAATTATGTTAAAAAATCTGATTTACTATTTTTTTTTTACTTAAATTTATATTGTCAATGTACTCCACTACTCCGTATATATTATGGAAAGACATATCAAATCTCTTATTTATATATTATTTTGCTATCTTGCTATTTATGTATTAGATTTGTCAAATCTTTTCTTTATGTATTATTTTGCTATCTTTTTATTTATCTATAAGATTTGTTTAATAAAGATTATTTATAAATAATCAAAATAAAAAATAAAAAAAAAAAACACTAAAGGACACTCTAGAAAATGACACATGTCATTGGTGTGTCTTTTAATATATAGTTATTGATGTTCACTTTAAAGTACTCCGTATTAGAAGATGTTGGGTCATCTCATATACACCGTATATACAATAATTATTTTAGGAAAATTATTACTCCATATGGGTTAACCATTACCGCATAGCTTTTATTAGTTTAACAAATATATAGGATGAAAAATGTATCATTACATGTATAATAGGTGACATGTGGTAAGTATTATGGGGGGGAATATTAAACCTATAAGATAGTAAAAAGTACCATAACATGCATAATAGTACACAAAAAGTATTAATCAGACAACTTATATTTTAATAGTACATAATACATGCATAACGGTACAAAATGGTACAATATAATGTACCATTGTAGAGTAAGCTTTTCCAAAAGGTTACTAAATTATCATTTTTGCCCTCCTATATGTTTTGTAAATATATAGAAGCTATGTGCTAAGATGCACTCCTCCATATGCATACAGGGTGTGAATTCAAACCCGTGCCATCCACGGTTTTTACTACTCCCTTAGTTTTTTTTTTTTTTTATATGCTAGATTTGAGATTTCACACTATTCATATGTCATCATTGACTTAATTTTTATACCAATACATAATATATAAATATGATCCTATAATATATTGTTGGATTTGTCATAATGTCTAATTTTATAAATTAACTAGCACGGCTTGTTTGTTTTTTTTCAAATAAAATATTTTACTAAATATATATTTATCTAAAAGTTTGTGATATTCACTTACTTACTACTTGAATTTTTTATTATAAAATAAATTATTTATTTTGTTTATCATATTTAGATAAAATTCCTAATATAAAAAAAAATGTTATTTAACAAAGCAATTATTTTATTATAATCATATGTATCGCTTTTCAAAAACCTAATCTACGTGGCATAATCTTATTGTAGCGTTTTAAAAACAATAATCCTACAAAATTTATTTATCAAAAGACATTTATGCACTAGTTTTGGACCCCCGCGCGCGCGATGCGCTCGCTCCAATTGGTAAAACATGATGGAAGTCATGCTTGTTAACAATCATTTAATTTTGGAGTTTTGATGTTTTTTCGTTGGGCATATAAAAATTGTGAGTTAATATATGTGATTTGTGCCACAACAATTTGAGCGAATGTTTGAAATGATATTAATTAGGCACGTAAAATCTATTATATTTGGACATATTAAGTGGATTTTCTTCAAAACTCCTTTAAAAATCATATACAATTATCTCTAAAAATTTACTAACTCTAAATAATTTGCTAACCTCTAAAAATCATAACTACCTCACCCCTAAATCAATTGTGCACCCCTAAATAGTTTGATTACCCTTATAGAATTTGCTCATCCCTAAATAAATTGGTCACCCCTACAAAATTGGCTCACCTCTAATAAACATATACAATTGTCTCACTCCTAAATAATTTGTTTACCAAATGCTCTATCGGTTATCAAAAAAAAAAAAAAAAAAAAAAAAAAAAAAAATTGTTTACCCTTAAAAACCATATGCAAATTAACTCACCCATTAATAGTTTGCTCATTACTACATAATTTGCCCAATCCTAAAATCCATACAGTCATATACAATAACCCCACCTTTAAATAAATTGCTCACCCCACCCCTACAAAATTGGCCCACCTCTAAAAACAATAATCAAATTACCTCATCAAATAATAATTTGCTCACCCTTAGTGGAATTATGCATGCCCTAAAGAATTTTCTTACAAATAATTAAATTGCTCGCTCTCAAAAACAGATAAAGTATACAATCTACACGTGACCTATGTGAGTGGGTCCCTAAATAGTTTGTTCTCCCATAAATAATTTGCTCACCCCTAATAATTACATACAATTATGTACCTCACCCTTTAATAAATTGATCACTTTAAATAATCAAATTTGCTAGCCCCTAAAAAACATATACAATTGCCTCACTGCTGAAAATTAACTTGTCAAAAAATTGTTAATCCCCTAAATAGTCTGCTCACCCCTAAAAAAAATTTTCACTCTTAAAAATAATATATAATTACTTTAATCCTGAATAAATTTGTCATCCTTATATAAATTTCTCACCTTTAAATAATTTGTGTACCATTAAAAATTATATACAATTATCTCATCCTTAAATAAATGCGCACCCCTAAATAGTACGCTTTCGAGGTAGTGCACTTAATAGTCTGCTCACTACTTGACTCTTAATTCCCTCTATATTCTCTTATATTTGAAATATCATAATTCAAGCTCAATAAATTCAATAGTGCACTTAAATATACATAGATAGATCATATAATCAAACATTACAGATTCACTATCATAGTTATCCTCAAATACAACCAAAAGCTCAAAATTACAACAAAATTAGAAACAAAACTCATTATATCAACATTAATAGCAACATTCTGTATTAAATTTTTTAGGATCTTCTGTTTTCTTTAGCTTTTGCATTTCTGTTTACCCTACTCTTTTAAGAAAGTTTGGTATTAACAACATTTCTAACCCACAACATTCGATCAGCTACACCACGAAGAAACGAGAGGAAATGTAAGAAAACCAACAATTAAAGATACAGATCGGCTAAAAACTCCGTATGATGGGAAGTAAAGCTAGCTATAGTTAAAGGCTTAAAGTAAAGTAAGTGAAAAGCCTTAAAAGTAACAAAGCGAACTCCCTATTAATTAGTGAACCAGATGGTCGCGACAATAAATTCTGGAAATATCCCATTCCATCCTAACCTTACCCTCGAAAGAAAATAGCAACAAAAATATCAAACATAAATATAAGATACTGCTTCTAAGATTAGTGACCTCACTTGCCTTCAAAGTCCTTGTTTCCATGAGAGCCATAAATTTTGTGGTCATCTCCTCTTGCAACACCCTCCAAGCCTTTTCTTGTGGCGAAATTACCGCAATATAATCCTATTTTTTACACGTTGAGAAAATCAATTCCGTATGTATTAAGTTAAGTTCATGCAATCATTTGAAAAATCATGACATCTCAATATAACATATAATCTTCCAACGACAAACAATGTTGAGAAAAAATAAAACAAACAAACAATGTTGAAAAAATAACCCGAATCCATAACACCTTTAACCTCTTTTACCTCCAAAATGGAGTAAAACTATCAACTAAAATTGAGTTAAGTTAGCTAAGACCATAAAAACTTTTAATAAAGTAAACAAAAGCCATTATTTAATAATTATAATAGAATTTTATCTGATTCACCCAACAATGAAATTGATTAGCTGCATCATGCATCATCTAACGAATAAAATCTAACCCGATTTTTCTGTTTGATTAAAACCATGCAAAAACATTGATATATACTACATAAGGGACCAGGCCTTTGTGCAGTGCTCTAAAACCACCCTCAAGCAATGTAATGGAACCTTTACCCTTTTGGCACTAGTGACTATATATGAAGCATCTGCCCACCCCACCATTTCCATCCTTCTGCAAATAAGGTTGAGAAGGTAAGTAATGATATAGCCAATACTCCACGCAACAGCCTCACATCCAAGGCTTGTTACACTTTAACTCACTTGAACTACTCCAAATTGCATTGCTTTCACCAACCAATCCTTTAATGACACTTGTACACTGCAAATTGAAAGCCTCTACATGAGAAAAAACATAGATATACTTGGTAACACCAATCCAAACAAACACAACATTAAGCAAGGACAAAACCTGTAGTCAGTTACTATACGTTATGTTTGAATCCAAACTCCGAGTATATCATGGTAGGACCAAACACTTTCACAGTCTTGAAGACTATTGTAGTGATTGTTGCCAAAGTTCAAAAAAAAAGGTTTAGGTTCCATTATGATTGTAACTTGGTAAGTGATTTGGGTTATTTAATACCCACAAGTGGACCAATAAGAGAGCGACATGTGTCCCCCTTAGAGGCGTCCAAATAGACTTTCCATATGGGTGACACGTGTCACTCAGGTACGCCCCCCCGGAAATGGAGGCCTTCAAGGCCAAATTCCAAGGGCGCCGCAAAATGGTGTTGCCCTAATCCCTAGGTTATCAAACCCTAGGAAAATCAATAATTGGGGGACTGTACATGCCAGATGGTTTTACTTGGCATTATTTATGGAAAACGGAGTCTTGAAAGGTCGAACTGGGGTCGAGCTTTCTCCTTTGTAGTAGGATGAGAAGTCGGCTGACGATCCCGGACTAACTTCTATTTTCCAGCTTGAGCTGGTTTTGTCGCCGACTGTTCCTTTCTAGGAGCAGCCGACCGCTTGTTGATTAGATCCTTAATTTCACCTTTGAAACTGCTTATAAATTTCATGAGCTAATCTCGAGTGACTGGGGCTGACCCTGCCTCTTGGGTAGGATTAGCCGGCTGCCTTGAGGGCTTACTTGATTTTCCTAGGACCCTATAAATAGGGAGATTCCCCCTGGGCAATAAAGTAAGCCATCAAGGAAGCCGACTAATCCTACCCAAGCGGCAGGGTCAGCCCCAGTCACCCGAGATGAGCTGATGAAATTCATGAGCAGTTTCAAAGGTGAAATTAAGGATCTAATCAACAAGCGGTCGGCTGCTCCTAGAAAGGAACATTTGGCCATTATAGGGAATAATTTCAAGCGTTACCCCTAACTTGAACCCCACTGTGATCATACACTAAAGTACAGTGGCGTCCAAAGGGAAAGAAGATAGAGCAAAAGAGTCGCCTACAAGTTTTAGGAACTTGTAAACCGTTCACAGGGTGAAGGTTACACCCCTTAACGATCCAAGAGATCGTCAACTCCATAAGGTCTAGAACTAAATAAGGGTTCGGGGATGAAGGTACAAATCCAACCTAAAAGAGATTGAACCTGCCCTAATAATAGGCCTCTACTTTATTCTGATCGTATTCATGTGCGCTTTCTAATTAACATGCAATCAATAGGATTAACCCTAAACCTGTTTATCTATGTTGGTTGAATATTAATGCACAAATAAATCTATTATTGGCGATCACTTGAATTATAATCATATTAACCCTAAACAAGATTATTAATATCTTATTAAGCGTGATTACAAGTACAAATTCCCTTTAAACATGCATAAAAGGCGTGATCAAGCAATCAATAAATATAAATAAAGAGCCAAGCAACATAATAATAATTAAAATAATCATAATAATAATCAAAACAATAATAATCATCATAATATTAATCATAATAATCATAATCATAATAATCATGTTAAAGCATAATAATAGCAAGACCCTAGGCATGATACTAACAAGATTAATAACAAACCCTAGCATGTCACTAAGCAATAAAAATCAGAGCTTTAACCCTAACATGATACTAATAATCATAAATATTAGGAAGAACATAGGAAGCATCGTAACAATCATATTTAATATTAAAATTACCCTAGACATGATACTAGGAATATCATAATAACAATTTAAACATGATTTCTACATCATAACATCAATAAAAACCATTAAAGTACTTACTTTGATGCCTCGTACCTTTTTCTAATAACAAAATACACACGTTAGTAACTTGAAGGAAAACAATAAACAAAACAATTAAATTAAATAATTGAAATAGAGATTTGGGACCAAACCCTCATAAATTAAACCTTTCACGTCTAGGGCGAAGGCAACTTCGAATATGGCTAGGTGTTTCTAGATCTAATGAATGCGGAATTTTGTATGTAAAAGCAAGTTTAGAAAAGAGAGAGAGAAAGATGAATGAGAAGAATTAGAGAATGCGAGAATTGATGATTGCGAATGAAAACTGATTGTAGGTGAATTGAAAACGGAGTTTTTACGACGTTATTTATAGAGAAAATCAGCCAAAAAGATAAAATTAACAAAAAAGAGCATTGGCGCAACTGAAACAGAGCTGGCGCCAACGCCAGCTTATTGGCGCCAGGCGCTAACATTAGCGCTAGACGCCAATAGCTGGCGCCAGGCGCCAGACGCCAATGCATGGCGTTAGGCGCTAACCCTGTTTTTGACGCGTTTTCTAAAATCAGATAAATTTTGCCATACAGGAGGATAAAATCGTATCTTTTCCTCAAAATTGTTCTTTGATTTTAATTAAAACTCTGGAATGTCAACAAAAGTCAATTTATCAATGCTAATTGAATTAGGAATGAAAAGAACCTTCTTGAAGAATCTAGAAGACTAAAACCATTCCTAATTTCATTAGGAATGATAAATCATATTAGGCCCTCCCCTAGATCATTGGGCCGCATATAAGGCTCAAACCGGGCCCAGTTCAGTAATTTGGCCATAACTTCCTCAATATTCATCGGAATTGGGCTTATAATATATCGTTGGAAAGCTCTTGTCAAGCCCTATCCAACTACACTACTATTGGACCCATATCATGGACCAACCAAACTGGATTTGCTGTTTTCTTAAAATAAGTTTTCAAAAACAGAGAGAAGAGAAAAGAAATTAAAACTATCCGCAACACTAGACTTTCCACACTTTCACTTCATTCGTTTATGATTCGACGCGAAAGGTACTCATCACTGGGTTTGGTTTTGGGGAGACACAAATGGGTGTCTACAGAAGCCCCCACTTTGACCGAGTTTGGAGAAACGCAAGTTTCGAAAACAAAAGTCAAAGTATCGATAGGGACGGAGAATGATTCAGAACGTTCTGCGATCCTAAATCACTCTTGTAACGCCGATACCTGCAAAACTAGTGTTAGTTAAACAGATAAAAGAGTTAAGAAACGCGTATCGTGCACCGTCGAGCACACGTCTCTGAAAGTAACTGATTGTTTTGACGACCTCCTACAAGCTAGAGAATGCCATTCCGCTTGAAAACCGCTACGCCCATAACTGCTTCTAATATAGAAGATTGCTTCGCCTGAAACGATCCTCCTCTGCTTTGATAATATTCCACGTCCAAGGGAATACTATCGAAGATTGTTTCTCTTAAAACAATCCTCAGTTGTTTGTGACAACTCTCCACAATCTAGGGAACGCCACCTTGCTGTTTCGATGTTCACTCGTCTCTGAACAAAGAGCTTGAAAATAGGAGATCTTTGATGATATGTCCACGCGTCTCTGAACAAAAGAGATTTTGAATGATATGCCCACGCGTCTCTGGAGCAAAAGAGCTTGATGGAAATGTTCACGCGTCTCTGAACAAAAGAGCTTTGATGATATGTCCACGCGTCTCTGAACAATAGAGCTTGAATGATATGCCCACGCGTCTTTGAACAAAAGAGCTTGAATGATATGCCCACGCGTCTCTGGAGCAAAGAGCTTTGATGGAGATGTTCACGCGCCTCTGAACAATAGAGCTTCGGTACTTGAATGTTTGTTGCGATAATATTCTGAAGAAAAATTTCCGAAGACCAACGTTTGTCGATCTCTAAAGCTCGCCTGAACTTTGCTTCCGCTGAAACCAGTACGTCGGTGTTTCCGTGATAAGCCAATTCTTAGGCGCTTCAAGCTAAGTGAGACGATCTTTCATCAGGTCGACCAATTATTGTGATTGTAATCAAACTGACTACTTAATCATGTCAAATTGCTTATAGGGGCTAACTGGCGTACCAAGGAACCCAAAATTGCTGTTTGAGGTCGAAATCACCTTTCTGAGAGGCTTCGAGCTCTGTCGTTGCTGAGATATCTCTGGCGCCAAGAATTGACTCTGTCGCCGAACGCTGTGATAGGGTCTTCCCTATTCTGCTGCACCTGTATTTATTTTGACTATAGAACTTTGTCAATCTTTTTAATCATCTTAGGGTTAACCTAAGGTTTAGCGTCGCTTGACTCATCGACTTGACACGACTCAAGGCATAAACTTGACTTGCTGTGATTGACTGACTCGAGGTTGACTCGACTCAAACTGTTTGACACATGTGTTAGACTCAAATCAAAGTGATATGACACGACATGACTCAATGTGTACATGACTCGTGTGTGCATTGTATTGACTGTGCGACTCGAAAATGCAAAAAAGCAAAAAATTTCCGTCATTTTTGTGGAGGGTACCGACTTTCTCCCGAAAAAGAAAGACGCGAAAAAAGAATCGAAGTGAAGTTTGAAGATGCATGTTGAATGAGCTTAGTCAAATGTTGTTTGATACTATCTCTCAAGGTTCAAGGATTAATTCATCCTAGGCTATCTCAATTGTTGACTCCATGATGAAAGCATTTGGGTAACTTAGGTACGGAGGCTAAGCACTTCATACTTCGTGATGCAATGACAATTATGATTGATGAGTGATGTTGATATGACAAGGCATGCTTCAGCGTTGTGTTAAGATTCCATGACAAAGGGTTCCTAAGGGAAGTATATTTGGTCATGTATCTGTGATGTGTGTGATAGTGACACTAAAGTTAGGCCGCAAGAGCTAAGTGTGTGGAAAGATATTATTTGTTAAAAGAGTCAAATGGTGGTGACTCTTAGGCTAGGTAAGCTAATGATATAGGGATCAAGCCCCCAAGTCTAGCTCTACATGGATAGGGATGAGCATAGGAGATCCCTTGATATGATCATGGTGTGTGAATGTGAATATGAATGCATGTTTATTACGGCCGCACCTCGATGTGAGGTTGCCTACGTATCCGTTAGGAATCAGGCCGAACGTAGCTCTAGCCGAACCTCGCACAAGTGTGTGTATACCTCAAAAAGGTCTTTTTAAGGGTTGTAACGTGGCTAGGCTAAAGGTTTGAAGAAGAAGGAGATAAAGGCTCAAGACCCTAGATAAGCCCCCAAGGTGTGCAACTTCGCTTTTGAATCTTTATATTTTTATGTTTGAGTTTCTACTCTTTTTTTTAGCTCTTTCTTTTTCTTTAGAATTTATTTCATTTTAATAAGTGTGGGCAATCCCGATCATGCGGTCTATCACTAACTTGGCATTCATGTTTCTCAGGCACGGTACCGAGCACTCGATAAGAGACGCAATCTGAGACGTGTTCTTATCAAAGATATTTTCATATCAAAGACATTGGAACACTTACTCTTTTGTACACTTTTTATTTATTTTTTGCTATTTTAATCTTTTGAAATTACTCAAGCTCTTTTTTTTTTTTTGAAATTGAAAATTGCATAAGTTGCACACTATCCCATCCCAAGGTTAGGTAGATGTAGGTTGAAGAAAGAAGGGTCTATCGTTAGACGAGGCTCAAAATGGTTTATGAAGAAAGGATGTATAATTGAAGGGTGAAATATGATATGATGTGGATACAAGAGGTGCCTCAAATCATTAGTATACCTAGTGCTTAATTCGACATGGATTTTTTTTTGATGCAAAATAATGAAATGATCATATATAAATGCTCATTTTATTAAAAGAAAAAAAAATAAGGATCCTACAAAATAAATCTAAGGAGAATAAAAAGGTGCCTATGCTAGACTTATTGGGGAAAGGGTAAATAAGAAAGAAATAGAAAAAAGAGGTCACGAAATCTTGTCGTTGAAGCTCGCCTCTTGTATTGTGTTGTTTCCTTTATCATCACTCACTCTTCTTGTAAACTGGAGGTATGGGAAGCTTGTTGTTATCAATCAAATGTTGGATATCCTCCTTTAGCTTCCAATAGCTCTCAGTAGTATGACCCCTACCTTGATGGTACTTGCAGTGTTCGTCTGGATTCCAACTAGGCAATCTCTTTTCAGGTACGGGATCTTGAATAGGTCCAATGGGAGTAATGAGTCCTTTGGCATGGAGTCGATCGAAGGCAGTATCGTAGCTCATCCCAATGGGGGTGAAGTTTTTGCTTAGTTGCTTCTTAGATCCTTGGTTATCTATGGCTAAAACTTCACTGAGATCAAAGGTACTAACATTGTTACTAGAGTGGGCGTTTTCGGAAGAAGAAGGATTGTCATTCTTCTTTCCTTTCCAGCCACCGTGGTTACTATTTTTAGTAGCTTTTTGCTTTGCGAGGTCATCTTTGATTTCAATTCCGATGTCATAATTGACCTTGAAAGTATTCATATTGTGTTGATATTTTAAATGCTTCGAATACTTCTCTTGGAGATTCTTGATAAACATCCTCACAGACTCCTTTTCGGTGGGGACCTCAATCATCTTAGCGGAAGTTTCCCTCCACTTATTAAAGAAAGAAGTAAAGCCTTCATTCTCTTTTTGTCTTAGCATCTCAAGTTGTCTATGATCGGTTTTAACTTGAATATTGCACTTGTACCTATCAATGAAAGCGTTTACTATCGATTCCCAAGTAGAGGTTTTCTCTTTGTCAAGGGAGAAGTACCATTGTTGGCAAACGGTTTCAAGAGATAGTGAGAACAGAGAGGGGAAAACCTTCTTATCGATACTCTTAATACTCATTATAGTTTCAAAAGCTCTTAGATGGAAGTAAGGGTTATCTGTCGCCTTGAATTTAGGGATGTCAGTGGCGTTGAACTTATGTGGAAGAAGTTCCTTGTCCAGCGAGACCCCTTGTGAACTCATGCCCTGAAATTTATAGTCGCTAGATAGCTTGCTTAGACTTTCTTGCATGAGGTTCATTTGTTGTTGCTTCACAGGATCATCGATCTTGAGTGTGAGTAGCTTCAGTGTCTCAGTCACGGTAACCAGTTGGTTCCTAAGCTCATTGACTTCTTCTTGAGTTGCCATTATCTTTTTAGCCTTCCTCTTTTGACGAATCGGTTTATCAAAAAGTGAGACCTGAATAAAGAGGTTGTCCTTGATTAATCGCCCTTCTCTCCTCAACCAAGTACTGTGGAAAAGGAATTTGGAGATATCTATAGTTAATTATTTGTCTCAAACTTTATTCAACATGTGTAGACACCTAAAAATGTCTCCCCAAAACAAAACCCGTTGATGAACACCTTTCACCGGCCATTATTGGTCGAGTTGAGTATTTAATCTTTGGAGTGCTTAAATTCATGTTCTATCCAATATATTTCATGAACCAATCCAATTTCCAGCTCATTTCCCTAAACCATAACCTATTTTCCACTTTTCGTGTCCACATCGCAAAACTGAGAGAAACTGATTTTATGGTTATACAATTTTGATCCAATTATTATTTTGTTGGATAGGCCATTAAATAAGCTTTCCAACCAAATATAAACATAAGCCCAATTCCGAGCTATAACGAAAAAGATATGAGCAAAACACCAAACTCGGCCTAAAACCGACACTCTTCCACTAAAACAGCCATATCTTAAAATCTACATATCATTTTGACTTGATTCTAATTGGGTTGGAAAGTAGACTTGATAATCTTTCCAGTGATATATTATATGCCTTATTCCGAGTTACGAACAAAAGTTATGATTATTTTAAAAACGGGTAAAAACCTGAAATTACCGCGCAGCAGCAAAAATGCCGCGACGCGGCAAAAGCTGACGTGTCACGGGACTTATTCCCGTGACACGGTGCCCATTTTTGTAATTTTGCTCAACTTTCTCCCGTGTCAAGGGATTTTGCACCGTGTCATGGTGCAATTCCCCGTGTCACGGTGCCCATTCCGTGACACGGGGATATTCCGCGTAATTTCCGCGTACTTTTTACACCGTGACACGGCATACTGCACCGTGCCAATTTGGACAATGCCGTGTCACGACATTTCTTTCCGTGTCACGGTGCACATCCCGTGCCACGGGATTGCTCCGTGTTTTCTCCGCGTAATCCCTAAACGCGTTTTCACTTCCCGTAACCTAAATATTTCCCGTGTCACGCAAATTTGTACCGTGTCACGAGAAAGTTTCCCGTCTGACGGTGGGATTTCCCGTGTCACGGTACACTTTTCCGTGTCGCGGGATACTTTTTTAGGGTTTTTATCATTTTAGGGTTCCGTGTGCTCCCTTAGCACATTTTCCCTATAAATAGGACCCCCTTTCTGCAGCTCGGGGCACCAATAATCATTCTCTCTCACCTCACACCAAAAATCATTCTCTTCTCCCTCTTTAACCTAATTTCTAGTCTCCTTATGCTTCCATAAAAATTCCCCTAAGCACTCCAAGGAGTCTATACTTAACCCGAGGTTCCGTCCTTAAACCAAGGCGTGAAAGGTACAAACAACTGAGGGTTTGGACCAAATCAACTCTACTTTTTATTTAATTTAATTTTCATTTGCTTTATATTTTTATTGAAGTTACTAACAGTTTATTCATGATGTAGCAATTTAAAGGAACGCGCAGAATGTGAGTAATTAATTAATTTAATTACTCTTATTTTATTTTTAATATTGCTAGTATCATGATTAGGTTTATAATTTATATTTGATTTGACTAACAATTTATTGTTAAATTGCTTCCAATATTGATGCTTATTCTATTATTATTGATCACCATATTGCATGTTAAAGGGAATATGTAATTGAAAATCACGCCTAATAAGATAATTTGGACGACCGGTTTAGGTTCCTTTTAAATCTTGTTATTAATTCAAGTGATCACTAATATTTTAGAATAATATGTTGCATTATTATTAAACCAATTTAGCTTAATAATAGTTTGGAGCGAATTGAATATTTTATTTGTATGCCTTTGAGATCGCAGGAATTATTTTTCACTATAAGAATCGAGTAGAGGCCAATACGGGCGAATGTGACTCCATGACTCACTTCGTACCATCAGCCCCGATCCTCCTTTCGTGGTTCCGAACCATATGGAGTTAGTAATCTCATGGATTATGAATGGGGTGTAACTTTCACGGGTCAATCGTTGTTGCCTATCGTTGTCCCTTATTCGTGGTTGCCTTTTATGATCCGTGAACGGTTTACAAGTTCCTTAAAAACTTGTTGGCGGCTCCCTACTTTCCTTGTCCCTAATCGTGTCCCTAATCGTATGTCAATTCCCACTTCCTATGAGTGCCAAGCATATTCACCATGCTTAACGTAGGCGCATTTCGAGCGACGCCTACAATTTGACGACTCCACTGGGGAGGATTCTTGATTATTTATCAATTTGAGTGATCGGTATTTAATTAAGATGAGTGGATGAGACTTGAAAGATTCTTGAAAAAATATTCCTGTGATTAATTTGGCTTTTTTGCATATGCAAAGACGTTTTAACGTCGCATTTAGGTCTGTCCCGTAGGAAAAATTGAATAACTTGATTGCGTACGAAGGAAAACAGGGCACCAGTCAGATTTTCTGACTGCCGTGCCACAGCAAAATCTGCCGTGCCACGGCAAAATCTGCTGTGTCACGGCAGTCCTAAAATCAGTCCGGTGGCTTATTTTCTCTTCTTAAAGTCAACTTCCTTCGATTTTTCTGAAAAAACGTATGTGTTCTACATACGTCTTAGCCCCGGGGGATTTAAGCTCTATCAACCCAAAAACGCTCATGGCAATAAGGGTTCATCCGAGTTATTAAATCCACCCAAACCATGGAGTCGAGTTCGATTTCATCACGAAATCGCGGAGCCGCCCGTTGGCATACACCCTCAAGGGAGGCCGCCTTGCTAACGTGTCCAAACTCTTAACCATGGTACCCTATTGACACCAAATAAACTTGACCATAGTCGAACATAGAACTTGACCTTAGGTTGCGAACTATTCTTTGCATCATTGTGCCTACGTGTTTTATGTTTGGTCGTTTTGATCCTAACCTTTACGATCTTTCTTTGTCTATGCTGGATTATTTTATGACTAACGATTGCCAATGGACCGTACTCACTTAGTAATTAGCAAAAAAAAAAAAAAAAAAAAAGGGAAGGGTTGCCGCGACACGGGACTGTCCACTGTGTCACGGCACAGTCCACCGTGGCGCGGTGGACCTGCAGCAAAAAAGAAAAAAAAATAAAAAATTCTGCCGCACCACGGGAAACTCTACCGTGTCACGGCAAATTTTCACCGTGACACGGTGGATTTTCCAAAAAAAAAAAAAACAAAATTCCCCGTGCCACGTCAGCATCCACCGTGGCACGGTGGAGTTTCCCGTGGCGCGATAAACATTCCCGTGCCACGGCACAGTCCACCGTGGCGCGGTGGACCTGCAGCAAAAAAAAATAAAAAAAAACCACCGCGTCACGGCAACTTATCACGTGACACGGTAAAGTTTTCCGTGTCACGGTGCCATTGAAATAAGTCCAGTCAGCTTTTTTTAAGTCTTCCGTGTTAATTTGGTCCTCGCGTTAGTCATTTTGGTTATTGTTCACATGTCTAGCCATACAATCATACCACGAGTCTTATGACATCACTTAGTCACTCACGAGTCAAGTATAGTCCACACACTTTCTTTATGTTCTGACTCGAGTCGTGCACTAGGTCGTTTATGATCGTATATTAGGTTCATGCACCTTTTTTTCGTCATAATAAAAAAATGAGTGGAGTTTTCTCACCTGTTTTCAAATGTCTATTTTTTCCTTCCTTTCCTATCTTGAGCAATGAGTCAAACAATTAAGTGAATTATTTTATTTCATAGTACTTGGTCAAGGAACAGGGATAGATTAATACGGTTCCAGTCATTACCGCAACAATCTCTCAGATCTAATAGGCGTTCAAAGAGAACTTTGCCATCTCCATTACGCATCACTTTTCAATGGCCACTAAAGAAGATATTGAGAACATCAACAAATCCATCGAGGCACTGTCTGCCATGATGCAAACCCTTACCACTAGGGTCACTACCATGGAACAAAACAAGGTCACTGTTTCCACCCTTGACAAACTGAAGGAACAAATGAGTAAGATTTATGAGGATTTCACTTATGTGGAACGACCTCCCACTCCTTTGGATGTGAAGGACAGACTCCCTGAAAAGTTCTCCACTGCTGATATTCCAAAGTTCAAGCCTACTGACAATCCAATATTCCATTTGAAGGTGTTCTCTGCAACCATGGCTCTTAAGGGATTGGACGTAACACTCTTCCCTACGGTGTTTCCTATCTCCTTAGAACGTGCTTGCCAACAATGGTTTTATTCCTTAGATTCCAAGCATACTGCGACTTGGCAAGATGTCACCGACAGTTTCATGAATCGTTACAAGTGTAACATTCAAACTAAAACTTCTGAACGTGAACTCTCCATTCTCAAACAGAAAGAGAATGAAGGCTTCACCGCTTACCTGAACAGGTGGAGGGAAACAACTTCACTCTTGGTAGATCCCCCCAAAGAAAGAGAGATGGTTTGCCTCTTTATTCAAAATCTGACTCATAAATATAGGGAACATCTCAAATTTCTTCCACTGAACACTTTCGAAGCTGTATACGACATCGGCATCAATATCGAGGATGAGCTAATAAAGACTGCTGGTAGTAACAATAATAACACTTGGAAAAACAAGAAGAACGACCATCCTTCTTCTTCGTCTTCTAAGCACGAAAATACTACCAACAATATAAGCCAAGTTGATCTCAATGAAGTGTTAGCTCTTGATACTCCATTGCCCAAGAAGAAAAGAACTTACACTCCTGTAGGAATGACTTATGATGCGGCCTTTGATCGCCTTTATAGTCAAGGCTTGATCACACCTATTGGGCCATTTCCAGAGCCAAAACCCGAAGAAAGGAGCGCCAAATGGAATCCCAATGCCCATTGCAAGTACCATCAAGGAAGGGGCCACACTACGGAGCAATGTTGGAATTTGAAGGACGTCATTCAAGACTTGGTGGATGCAAACAAACTTCCTGTCCTTCCAGGCGGCAAGAAGTAATGAACACAAGGCGCACAGCAGATCCTTCGTGCAAGATTTCATGATTTCTTTCTTTATCATTCATCTCCATTCCCCCATTCATGTCTAGCATAGGTTTCCCATTCTGAATTTTTATATGTTTCATGTGTTTCGTTCACCTTTTCCATTAATAAAATGAGCAAATTTCCTTTGCATCTCAATCATAGAATTTTTCATTCATTCATTCATTCTCAATAAAAAAAAAATCAATTACCGAACTAAACCCAAGGTACTCCAATGACTTGAGGCACCTTTGCAACCATGTCATTCCCTGTTAACCGTTCAATCACATTTCTTCATCAACCATTTTGAGCCTCGTCTAACGTTTGGCCTTCATTTCTTCAACCCACATTCACTTAACCCTGGGATTGGAAGATGTGTAATTGTATAACATTAAAAAAGCAAGTAAAAAAAAAAGCAGCAAAGCAACAATAAAACAATGTCTAAAGGCAAGTGTTCCAATGTCTTTGATATGAACATGTCTCAAATTGCGTCTCTCATCGAGTGCTTGGTACCGTGCCTGAGAAACATGAATACTAAGTGAGTGATGGACCGCATGATCTGAGATTGCCTACATTGATTCAAAAGAATAAAAAAAAAAAGAAAAAAAAACTTTGAAAATAAACTTGCAAAATTCAAAATTTTCAAATTCAAAATTACACATCTTGGGGATTCTCTCGGGTCTTGAGCCTTTTATCCCTTTCTTCCTTAAACCATCAACTTAACCACATTACAACCCTTGAAAGACCTCTTTGAGGTGTACATACACTTGTGCAAAGTTTGGTTAGAGCTACGTTCGGCCTGATTCCTAACGGATACGTAGGCAACCTCACATTGAGGTGCGGCCACATTCATATTCATATCTATGCATGATCGAGTAAAAGAATATCCAATGCTTATCTCTATATCCCTACCCATTTAGAGCTAGACTTGGGGGCTTGAACCCACATCATTTAGCCTACCCAGCCTAAAGAGTCATCATCTTTGACTCTTCTCACATCTCTTTCCATCACCATAACCCTTGCAGCCAGCCTTAGTATCACATTCACACACTTCACTCATACATCCATATCCATATCAATCATCCTTCCCTTTAAGAGCCCTTATCATGAAATCTTGTTTCAACTCTGTGCATGTTTCATCATATTTAAAGACAACATTAATTAGAAGAAACATTGTATACTTGCTTAGCTTCCTGACCTGAGCAATATTCATTGTTTCATGCATCGCATAATGTGCTGAGAAACATTCATATATCAATGATTTTTAATCATACAAAGCATATCGTGCTTAGCTCCTTGACCTAAGCAACGTTCATTATGCAATAATCACTTCATCTGTATACGTGCTTAGCTTCCAGACCCAAGTGACGTTCAAGATCGTTTCTTTACACCATATATGATGCTTAGCTCCATGACCTAATTTCATTCATCGTGTCACATGATGTAATTGTCCTTAGCCTCCTGGCCTAAGGACATGCATCATGCATACATTTCTTTGCATACATTACTTTCAAGACAAGCAATTCAATCCATACGATTCATTTCGTTTTGCTCAAGGAGGAAGTTCAAAACTGCTTCCCTTTTTCATTATTTTATTTTGAGGATCGGAAGTTCAAAAAAATTTCAAAATTTTTATCGAGGGAAGTTCGAAAATAAAATTTAATTTTTCACGTCTTTCTTTTTCGGGAGAAAGTCGGTACCCTCCACTCGTCTCATGACAAAAATAATGGAAAATTTTTGCTTTTGCATTTTCGGTTGCTTGTGTCTATACACACACAATCACAAGTCATACTCATGTCATGTCATGTCGTGTCAAGTCAAACTTGGTCAAGTTAGTTGGTTAAGTCAATCATAGTCTATACGAGTTCCCTGGAAAATTTTATTTTGCAGGTCTCAATTACAGCCCACGTCCGGGGACAAGCGGACCATTTACATCCCACGTCCGGGGACAAGCGGACCATCTACAGTCCACATCCGGGGACAAGCGGACCATTTACAGCCCACGTTTGGGGACAAGCAAACCATTTACAGCCTACGGCCGGGGACAAGCGGACCATCTACAGCCCACGTTCGGGGACAAGCGAACCATTAACAGCCCACGTTCGGGGACAAGCGAACCAACTACAACCCACGTTCGGGGACAATCGAACCACCATCATTTCATGGCGCAAGGTTCTCGATGCACAGAGACTTGCAATCTCATCATCTGTCGACTTTCCTCAAGCATGGAAAGCGTTATCGGTGGATTTTTCTTCAAGCATAGAAAACCGCCAAATTCCTTTATCGGCTTTCCTCAAGCATGGAAAGCGTTATCGGTGGATTTTTCTTCAAGCATAGAAAACCACCAAATTCCTTTGTCGGCTTTCCTCAAGCATGGAAAGCGTTATCGGTGGATTTTTCTTCAAGCATAGAAAACCACAAAATTCCTTTGTCGGCTTTCCTCAAGCATGGAAAGCATCATTGGTGGATTTCTTCAAGCATAGAATGACACCAAATTCATATGTCGACTTTCCTCAGGCATTGAAAGTATCATCCGGTAAGTTTCTTCAGGCTTAGAAAACTACCAAACTCCTCAGTCGACTTTCCTCAGGCATGGAAAGTGTTTCAACAAACGTCATCTGGTGGATTCCTTCAAGCATAGGAAGCTTCCAAACTCATTTGTCACCGATACACTGGTGCCAGATACGTATTCTATCCTTTTACTCTTTTATCTGTGGAATTAACATTTTTCTGCAGGTATCGGCGTATACAGAGTGATTTAGGATCGCAGAACGTCTTAAATCATTCTACGTCCCTATCGACTACTTTGACTATCGTTTTCGAAACTGACGTTTCTAAAAACTCAGTCAAAGTGGGGGCTTCTGTATACACCTAAAAATGTCTCCCCAAAACCAAACCCGTTGATGAACACCTTTCACCGCCATTATTGGTCGAGTTGAGTATTTAATCTTTGGAGTGCTTAAATTCATGTTCTATCCAATATATTTCATGAACCAATCCAATTTCCAGCTAATTTCCCTAAACCATAACCTATTTTCGACTTTTCGTGTCCACATCGCAAAACTGAGAGAAACTGATTTTATGGTTATACAATTTTGATCCAATTATTATTTTTTTGGATAGGCCTTTAAATAAGCTTTCCAACCATATATCATAAGCCCAATTTCGAGCTATAACGAAAAAGATATGAGCAAAACAAAACTCGGCCTAAAACCAACACCCTTCCACTAAAACGGCCATATCTTAAAATCTACATATTATTTTGACTTGTTTCTAATTGGGTTGGAAAGTAGACTTGATAATCTTTCCAATGATATATTATATGCCTTATTCTGAGTTACGGATCAAAAGTTATGATTATTTTAAAAACGGGTAAAAAACTGAAATTACCGCGCAACAGCAAAAATGCCGCGACGCGGCAAAAGCTGACGTGTCACGGGACTTATTCCCGTGACACGGTGCCCATTTTTGTAATTTTGCTCAATTTTCTCCCGTGTCAAGGGATTTTGCACTGTGTCATGGTGCAATTTCCCGTGTCACGGTGCCCATTCCGTGACACGGGGATATTCCGTGTAATTTCCGCGTACTTTTTACACCGTGACACGGCATACTGCACTGTTCCACTGTGGACAATGCCGTGTCACGGCATTTCTTTCCGTGTCACGGTGCACATCCCGTGCCACGGGATTGCTCCGTGTTTTCTCCGCGTAATCACTAAACGCGTTTTCACTTCACGTAACCTAAATATTTCCTGTGTCACGCAAATTTGTACCGTGTCACGGGAAAGTTTCCCGTCTGACGGTGGTATTTCCCGTCTGACGGTAAACTTTTCCGTGTCGCGGGATACTTTTTTAGGGTTTTTATCATTTTAGGGTTCCGTGTGCTCCCTCAGCACATTTTCCCTATAAATAGGACCCCCCTTTCTGCAGCTCGGGGCACCAATAATCATTCTCTCTCACCTCACACCAAAAATCATTCTCTTCTCCCTCTTTAACCTAATTTCTAGTCTCCTTATTCTTCCATAACAATTCCTCTAAGCACTCCAAGGAGTCTATACTTAACCCGAGGTTCCGTCCTTAAACCAAGGCGTGAAAGGTACAAACAACTGAGGGTTTGGACCAAATCAACTCTACTTTTTATTTAATTTAATTTTCATTTGCTTTATATTTTTATTGAAGTTACTAACAGTTTATTCATGATGTAGCAATTTAAAGGAACGCGCAGAATGTGAGTAATTAATTAATTTAATTACTCTTATTTTATTTTTAATATTGCTAGTATCATGATTAGGTTTATAATTTATATTTGATTTGAATAACAATTTATTGTTAAATTGCTTCCAATATTGTTGCTTATTCTATTATTATTGATCACCATATTGCATGTTAAAGGGAATATGTAATTGAAAATCACGCCTAATAAGATAATTTGGACGACCGGTTTAGGTTCCTTTTTAATCTTGTTATTACTTCAAGTGATCACTAATATTTTAGAATTATGTGTTGCATTAATATTAAACCAATTTAGCTTAATAATAGTTTGGAGCGAATTGAATATTTTATTTGTATGCCTTTGAGATCGCAGGAATTATTTTTAACTATAAGAATCGAGTAGAGGCCAATACGGGCGAATGTGACTCCATGACTCACTTCGTACCATCATCCCCGATCCTCCTTTCGTGGTTCCGAACCATATGGAGTTAGTAATCTCATGGATTATGAATGGGGTGTAACCTTCACGGGTCAATCGTTGTTGCCTATCGTTGTCCCTTATTCGTGGTTGCCTTTTATGATCCGTGAACGGTTTACAAGTTCCTTAAAAACTTGTTGGTGGCTCCCTACTTTCCTTTTCCCTAATCGTGTCCCTAATTGTATGTCAATTCCCACTTCCTATGAGTGCCAAGCATATTCACCATGCTTAACGTAGGCGCACTTCGAGCGACGCCTACAACATGTAATGGATGGAGGAAGTGAAGAAAGATTGGAATAGAATGTGAAGCAAAATGATGTAAATGGAGGGATATGAAGAATTAGGAATAGGATGTACCCCCCAACTCAAATGACGGAAAAGACCGACTCATGCATGAACCTAAGACATGGTCATGGTGACATATACTCGAAGTGTGTGCTAAGAATAGGGAGTGTAGGTAGTACGTTAAGACTCGTGTCATGACCATGTGGCTAGACTATGTGACTAGACTCAATTAATGACTCCACCGAGTGTTATTGACAGCGAAAATTAACCGAATTAATTAGCAAACTGGTTAATTAGACTCTCGGTGATGACTCGACCAATAATCCGAACTGTCGGCCAAACGACAGGACTGGCGTCACACTGTGTAGCTTGGCGCCAGACGACAGAGCTGTCGCCAGGCGCCACACTATGGCGCTACAGCTCAGATTTTGGCGCCAGTGGTGGAGCTTCAATCTGAGACTGTTTTCAGTGTTATTAATCAAAAGGGGTATGCCTAAAGTCGTACTAGGTCAATTCTGATTAAAATATTAGACTTTATTGACTCAAATTAATTAGGCAAAGTTCTTTAAGTCATTAATTTTATTTAATCTCAACATAAGTTAAACAAATGGTTAAGAGAAACATATAATATATGCACAACAAATAATGCACAATTAGTCAAGTAGGCACAATATGATGCAATGAGTTCGCAACCTAACCATGGCTCTAGTTCTCTAAAGTTAGGGATATGGTTTAGTCAATAAAGGGTCCATGGTTAATTGTCCGGATGCACTGCGCGGAAGCCTAACCGTGAAGGGTTGGCGCGAGTGGATGGGACACCGCGAGCTTTAGAAAAAACTTGCTTCCATGGTTTGGTGAATTCAACATTCTCGGATGTACCCTTTGTTGCACAGAGCGTTCAATCAGGTAGATGGAGCATGAATTCCCAGAGGGTTATGTCCATATGTAGAACACATATGGGTTTCAGAAAAGTGAGAAAAAATTCAATCAGGAAGTAGGATCGAGCAAACAATACGAAAAACTGGTTTAAATTAGAACGCATATTTCTGGCTCGGTATTGGGGGAAATTGGCGCCAGCAAACAGAGACTGGCGCCAGGATTTAGCTGTAGCACCTCGCGCCAATGCTGGCGTCTGGTGCTACAGTTAAATGCCTGGCACCAATGCTCTGGTCAATGGCCCTACTTCCCACATGCCTAGGGTCTTTCCAATGAGATTTTTTTTATGCATATGACAATAATGTTAATCAAAATTACGCACATGAAATACTTAGAACGTTTCGAGTCTCATCCACTCATTCTAAATCATTGCCAAAACAAATTCAGGAATTAAAATAGAAATCCTCCCTAGTGGAGTCACCAAAAACTGTAGGGAATAATTTCAAGCGTTACCCCTAACTTGAACCCCACTGTGATCATACAATAAAGTACGGTGTCGTCCAAAGGGAAAGAAGATAGAGCAAAAGAGTCGCCAACAAGTTTTAGGAACTTGTAAACCGTTCACAGGGTGAAGGTTACACCCCTTAACGATCCAAGAGATCGTCAACTCCATAAGGTCTAGAACCAAATAAGGGTTCAGGGATGAAGGTACAAATCCAACCTAAAAGAGATTGAACCTGCCCTAATAATAGGCCTCTAGTTTATTCTGATCGTATTCATGTACGCTTTCTAATTAACATGCAATCAATAGGATTAACCCTAAACCTGTTTATCTATGTTGGTTGAATATTAATGCACAAATAAATCTATTATTGGCGATCACTTGAATTATAATCATATTAACCCTAAACAAGATTATTAATATCTTATTAAGCGTGATTACAAGTACAAATTCCCTTTAAACATGCATAAAAGGCGTGATCAAGCAATCAATAAATATAAATAAAGAACCAAGCAACATAATAATAATTAAAATAATCATAATAATAATCAAAACAATAATAATCATCATAATATTAATTATAATAATTATAATTATAATAATCATGTTAAAGCATAATAATAGCAAGACCCTAGGCATGATACTAACTAGATTAATAACAAACCCTAGCATGTCACTAAGCAATAAAAATCAAAGCTTTAACCCTAACATGATACTAATAATCATAAATATTAGGAAGAACATAGGAAGCATCGTAACAATCATATTTAATATTAAAATTACCCTAGACATGATACTAGGAATATCATAATAACAATTTAAACATGATTTCTACATCATAAAATCAATAAAAACCATTAAAGTACTTACTTTGATGCCTCGTACCTTTTTCTAATAACAAAATACACACGTTAGTAACTTGAAGGGAAACAATAAACAAAACAATTAAATTAAATAATTGAAATAAATTAAACCTTTCACGTCTAGGGCGAAGGCAACTTCGAATATGGCTAGGTGTTTCTAGATCTAATGAATGCGGAATTTTGTATGTAAAAGCAAGTTTAGAAAAGAGAGAGAGAAAGATGAATGAGAAGAATTAGAGAATGCGAGAATTGATGATTGCGAATGAAAACTGATTGTAGGTGAATTGAAAACGGAGTTTTTACGACGTTATTTATAGAGAAAATCAGCCAAAAAGATAAAATTAACAAAACAGAGCATTGGCGCAACTGAAACAGAGCTGGCGCCAACGCCAGCTTATTGGCGCCAGGCGCCAACATTAGCGCCAGACGCCAATAGCTGGCGCCAGGCGCCAGGCTTAGCGCCAGACGCCAATGCCTGGCGTTAGGCGCTAACCCTGTTTTTGACGCGTTTTCTAAAATCAGATAAATTTTGCCGTACAGGAGGATAAAATCGTATCTTTTCCTAAAAAATGTTCTTTGATTTTAATTAAAACTCTGGAAAGTCAACAAAAGTCAATTTATCAATGCTAATTGAATTAGGAATGAAAAGAACCTTCTAGAAGAATCTAGAAGACTAAACCCTTCCTAATTTCATTAGGAATGATAAATCATATTAGGCCCTCCCCTAGATCATTGGGCTGCATATAAGGCTCAAACAGGGCCCAGTTCAGTAATTTGGCCATAACTTCCTCAATATTCATCAGAATTGGGCTTATAATATATCGTTGGAAAGCTCTTGTCAAGCCCTATCCAACTACACTACTATTGGACCCATATCATGTACCAACCAAACTGTATTGGCTGTTTTCTTAAAATAAGTTTTCAAAAACAGAGAGAAGAGAAAAGAAATTAAAACTATCCGCAACACTAGACTTTCCACACTTTCACTCATTCGATTATGATTCGACGCGAAAGGTACTCGTCACTGGGTTTGGTTTTGGGGAGACACAAATGGGTGTCTACAGCCACAAAACCAGCTCAAGCTGGAAAACAGAAGTTAGTCCGATACCATCAGCCGACTCCTCATCCTACTACAAAGGAGAGAGCTCGACCCCATTTCGACCTTTCAAGACTTTGTTTCCCAGAAATAGTACCAAGAAAAGCCATCCGGCATGTACAGCCGGATGGAAGCATGAAATCATTTCCTGATGCTCGACATTACATTGAGCAGAAGAGGATCCAACAGTTGTCAGAGTCGGCATCCACATCGACTCATCATGATAGCTTTCGGAATACCTCTCTGAGGAATTCTCAGTCCGTTCAGGGGACCCCGTCAAGCAGCATCTTTGTACAGTCCGGGACCCATGTAATCAATTCGGCATAGTATATGGCATAACCATTATATAGGTCGCCTGCTTTGCCCTACATCCAGCCTTCCTTCTTCGGTGGACAGGTGGCATACAACTACCAGCCTATGTACTGACATCTTCGGCTATAAAATCTTAGGGAACAACCCTCTACGATCTCCAGGGAAATAGCCGAGGCCAAACAGCCGACCAAGGTTAAAAATGTGATGGTTGGGACCTATGATGGTACTTCCAACCCAGAAGACCATCTCCTTGCATACACCCACCTCATGTACTTATAGGGGTTGGATGATGCTGCCTGGTGTCGCTGCTTTCCAGCCACCCAGAAGGGCATAGCCCAACAATGGTTCGACAATCAGCCGGCTGGTTACATTAATAGCTTCAAGACGCTAGATCTAACTTCTCTATGAACATCCCAACAAAGAAACGAGCCTTGATCTAGGCCATGTGCAGCAAGGAGATAGAGAAGGGTTGCGATCATACGTCAGACGGTTCAATCCGGTGAGAATCCAGATCAAAGGACTGTCTAACGAAGTGGCTTATACAGACTTTTTCAAAGGTCTGAAGGACGGGTTGACTTTCAAGTCTGAACTCGTCCGCAAGAAAATTTTCACCCTCCAAGGAGCCCTGATGGAGGCGGAAGCCTACATACAGGCGACCGAGCTCTGCTCCTCCAATAAGCAGTCCGACTCAAAGAAGTCTGACCGACAGAAGGAGAGTCGGCTTTCTTAGCCATCTCAAAAACCAGAAGAGAGAAAAAAGAAAAAACAGATTTGGGCGGTTGATAACTCTAATTAGCCGGCACAGAAGAAAAAGAAAGAGTGGAAGCCGTAAGTTCCAAGGTACGAGTTCCACAATGACTGCTACTCCATCCTCATGGCGATAAAGGATCGGCTAACTTTAGAGAAGCCGACTCTTATGAAAGATTTCGCTGAAAATCGGAACAAAAACAAACATTGCCATTACCATGAGGATGTCAACCATGACACAAACGACTGCGTCAGCCTATGTGAAGTCCAAAGTGACCCGACCATCCGGGGAAGTCTAGAAAAAAGACTCCCCAACCTGTTATTAGTTTCGAAACCAATGAAGAACCAGTCTATACAATAGCAGAAGGATTCAACGGAGGTGGCCCGACCATCCGAGGCACCAAGGACCATCTAAGGAAGATGGTCCATTCTGTTGAAGAAGGACAGGCGGCTAGCACATCCGCCTTCCCCGAAGTCATCATCATCGAAAGGACATAGGCAAAGTCCGTCGGCTGCATGATGATCCTATTGTCATAGAATGCAAAGTGGCAACCAGTTGGTTGGCCGCATCTTAATAGACATAGGAAGCTCCTCAGACATCATCAGCCGCAAATGCCTATCTATAGACACCCATTTGTGTCTCCCCAAAACCAAACTTAGTGATGAGTACCTTTCATGTCGAATCATAATCGAATGAAGTAAAAGTGTGGAAAGTCTAGTGTTGCGGTTAGTTTTAATTCTTTTCTCTTCTCTCTGTTTTTGAAAACCTATTTTGTGAAAACAGCCAATCTAGTTTAGTTTGGTCCATGGAAAGGGTCCAATAATGGTGTAGTTGGATTGGGTTTGAAAAGAGCTTTCCAACGATATATTATAAGCCCAATTTCGATGAATAATGAGGAAGTTATGGCCAAATTACTAAACTTGGCCCGGTTTGATTCTTATATGCGACCCAATGATCTAGAGGAGGGCCTATTATGATTTATCATTCCTGATGCAATTAGGATTGATTACAGTCTTCTAGAAGGTTCTTTTGAATCCTAATTTAATTAGCATTGATAAATTGACTTTTAAGAGTTTTATTTAGAATAAAAGAAGTGTTTTTAAGAAAATTACAGTTTTACCCTCTTGTACGCTTAAATTTTATCAAAATATGAAAACGCGTGGAAAAACTGATTGCAGCGCTATACGACACGTCTGTCGTCTGGCGACACGTTTGGCGACAGGCACGTGTTTGGCGACAGCGTCGTGTTTTATTCTTTTCGAAACTCTTAATCGTTTTTTATCATATCCGGCTGGTTTTCTCTATAAATAGCCTCTTGAAATCTTCGTTTTAAATCACCAACTCTCATCAAGAAATTCTTGATTACTCACTCTTGATTTCTAAACTAGCTTTTCTCATACAAAATTCCGCATTGACAAGATCTAGACACACCTAGCCAAGTCCAAAGTTGTCTTCGCCCTAGACGTGAAAGGTTTTAATTTCTGAGGGTTTGGTCCCAAATCTCTCTTTCAATTATTTAATTTAATTGTTGATTTTAAATATTTTCCTTGAAGTTACTAACGTGTGTATTTTGTTATTAGAAAGAGGTACGAGGCATCCAAGTAAGTGCTTTAATTGTTTTTTATTGATATTATGATTAGGGGTGTTCATAAATCGGTCCGGACCGAAAAAATGGACCAAACCAGACCGAATTAATCGGTCCGGTCTTCGGGTCTTGAAATTCATTTTTCCGGTCTTCGGTCCGGTCCGGTCCAAAACCCTATAAAAACCGGTTTTGGACCGGACCGATTTTTTTATAAAAAATATGTGTGAAACCTTAAATAATGTTTAAAATTATCCTTAATAAGCTTAGTATACTTTAACTTTATAAGTTTTTTTGCACTAAACATACAAAAAAAGACGCAAAAATGACGTTACAATATCGTTTTTCCAATATTTTTTTTTTGTTTTCCTTGACTTTATTAAAAATTAATATTCTTTTTAAAAAAATTCTTAAATCGGTCCAAAACGGTCCGTTTCGGGTTTTGGACCGATTCTTTCGGTCCGGTCCGGTTTCGGTCCTAACTTAATCGGTCCGGTCTTCGGTTCTTAAAATTCTAATTTTCGGTCTTCGGTCTTATCCGGGTTGGTCCGGTCCGGTCCGGTCCGGTCTTGGACCGATGAACAACCCTAATTATGATATAGAAATCATGTCTAGGTTGTTATTTTGATTCCTAGTGTCATGTTAGGGCGTTTTGATCTTCCTAGTATCATGTTTAGGGTAAAGGTTATAGTATCAAATATGCTTATTATGATTTCTGTGATGCTTCCTATTTCTTTCCTAATATTCATGTTAGTATCATGTTAGGGTTAAAGCTTTGATCTTTGATGTTTAGTGACATGCTAGGGTTTATTATTAATCTTGTTAGTATCATGCCTAGGATCTTGCTATTAATATTATGCTTTAACATGATTGTTGTTATTTCAATTATAATAATTGTTATGATTATTATTATTTTGTTGCTTTATATTTATTGTTGTTGCTTGATCACGCATTTTATGCATGTTTAACGGGAATTTGTACTTGTAATCACGCTTAATAAGATAATTAATAATCTTGTTTAGGGTTAATATGATCATAATTCAAGTGATCACCAGCAATAGATTTATTTGTGCATTAATATTCAACCAACATAGATTAAACAACTTTAGGGTTAATATTGCTTGCATGTTAGTCAGAAAGTGCACATGAATACGAGAAGAATAAAGTAGAGGCCGATTATTAGGGCAGGTTCAGTCTCTTTTAGATTAGATTTGTACCTTCATCCCCGAACTTCCAGTCTTGGTTCAATACCTATTGGAGTTAACGATCTCCTAGATCGTTAAGGGGTGTAACCTTAACCCTTTGAACGGTTTACAGGTTCCTAAAAATTGTTGGCGACTCTTTTGCTCTAGCTTCCTTCCCTTTGGACGCCACCATGCTTAAGTGTATGATCACAGTGGGGTTCAAGTTTGGGGTAATGCTTGAAATATTCCAAACAGTTTTTGGCGACTCCGCTGGGGAGGATTTATATTTTAATTCCTAAAATTTATTTTGGCAATGATTTAGAATGAGTGGATGAGACTCGAAAAATTCTAAGTATTTCATGTGCATGATTTTGATTAACACTATTGTCATATGCATAAAAAAGATCTCAATGGAAAGTCCATCCGTAATGAGTTAAAACATAGGATTTTTACACGTAGGAAATTTGAGGAATATCTTTCACAACTAGGATCGAAATAATGCTGCGAAAAACTGGAAAATTTTATCGAGCACAGAAAGCTGTTGAGGCTTGTAGGAACTGGTGTCTAGAAAACAGAGTCTGTCGCCGATGATATGACTCTGTCACCAGGCGACACTCTTGTCGCTAGGCGACAGAGCTATATTACGGCGTCGGCCTCTGTTCGCTGGCACCAAGTTCTTCCTATACCGAGCCAGAAATATGAGTTCTAATTTTGACCAGTTTTTAAAACTGTTTGCTCGATCCTACTTCCTGATTGAGTTTTTCTCACTATCTGAAACCCATATGTGTTCTACATATGGACATAACCCTCTAGGAATTCATGCTCCATCTACTTGATTGAACGCTCTGTGAAACAAAGGGTACATCCGAGAATGTTGAATTCACCAAACCATGGAAGCGAGTTTTTAACTCGCGGTGTCCCATCCACTCGCGCCAACCCTTCAAAAGGTAAAGCTTCCGCGCGGTGCATCCGGACAAATAACCATGGACTTTCTTTGACTAACCCATATCCCGAACTTTAGAGAACTAGAGCCATAGTTAGGTTACAAACTCATTACATCATATTGTGCCTACTTGACTAATTGTGCATTATTTGTTGTGCATACTCTATGTGTTTTTTCCTAACCGTTTGTTTGACTTGTGCTTAAGTCTAAATAAACTGATTAATGACTAAAAGGACTTTGTCTAATTTATTAATTAATTAATTTGAGTAATTAAAGTCTAATAATTTAATAGGAATTGACTTAGTACGACTTTACGCATTCCCGTAGAGTTAAAATACTGAAAGCAATCCCAGATTAATGCTCCAGTAATGGCGCCAAGATATGGGCTGCAGCGCCACACGCTGCTGTGCAACGCCGAGCGACAACTCTGTCATCTGGCGCTGCACTGCAGAGTGCGACGACAGTCTTGTTGCTTTGGCGACAGTTCAACATTTTACTCAAGTCATCACGGCGAGTCTAATTAAACAGTTTGCTAATCAGTTTGATTATTTTGTTAATAGTAGTACCTTTGTTAAGTCCTTAAATGAGGCTAGAAACTAAGTCCCATGGTCTTACACAAGAGTCAAAGCATGTCACTTGCACTCACAAATAAATTACACACTAATACGTATGTACACTTTGGCCATGTGTAAGAGAGTCTTGTATGCGCGTGTTATTCGTCATTTTTTAGGGGGGTAAGTCGGATATTAATCCTCCAAATAAACCACTTTTGTGAACCCTATACTTGATTCCCAAAAAATATACACCTATTTTTTGCTTTTTTCTTTTCTTTATAAACCCGTAAAGTCAAAGTCAATTTGAGTCAAGTCATTAAAATAAAAATGCTTTAATTTACAGCGCGTGGTCAAGAAAGCAAGGGCGTTTGATCAGAGACAACTTTTTCGTTCAAGTACAACTTTTTGACAAACCAATTGCTCGGAAAAGGAAAGCTAAGAAGATAATGACGAGCCAAGAAGAAGTCAATGATCTCAAGAAGCAAATGGCTGGTGTTACTGAACTGTTAAAGACCTTAACCCTTCAAATCAATGACCCTATGAAGCAACAACAAATGGAGCTTATGCAAGAAATCTTGAGCAAGCTATCTAATGATTACAAGTTCCGGGGCATTAGTTCACAAGGGGTCTCGGTGGACAAGGAGCTTCTTCCGCAGAAGTTCAATGCCAACGACATCCCAAAATTCAAGGCAACTGATAACCCCTATTTTCATTTAAGAGCTTTTGAAACAATAATGAGTATTAAGGGTATTGATAAAAAAAGTATTTCATTCTCTATTTTCCTTATCTCTTGAGACCGTTTACCAACAATGGTTCTTCTCCCTTGACAAAGAGAAAACCTCTTCTTAGGAATCGATAGTAGACACTTTCATTGATAGGTATAAATGCAATATTCAAGCTGAAACTGATCAAAGGGAACTTGAATAATAAAACAGAAAGAGAATGAAGGTTTCACTTCTTTCTTCAATAAACGGAGAGAAACCTCTGCTAGGATGATTGAAGTACTAAGTGAAAAAGAATCTGTGAGGTTGTTCATCAAAAACCTCCAAGAAAAGTACTCCAAGCATCTAAAATATCAAAACAATCTACACACCTTCAAGGCCGTCTACGATATTGGGATTATTATTGAAGACGACCTTACAGAACCTTTTTCGATGCCATGGATGACTTTCCAGAACCAGCAACCAAGGAAGATGTGCGAATGCTTATATGGTCCATGTGGGAGGGAATAAACTTACTACGTGAGGATATTGAATTTGCAAAGAAACAAGGAGAGGGACTTCTGAAAAAGTATGATAAAGTTCCACCCATGAAGAAGAAAACATTCCCTCTCCAGGTAATTGACACACCCAAGAAGAGTAATAAACTTTATACTCCAATTGGGACTACCTATGCTAATTTGTTCAAAATGCTCTCCGAGAATGGTAAGGTCAAACCTCTCGAACCGAAACCATTTGAATCCCTAAAAAGGACAGACAGGTTCTACTGTCCATACCATCAATCAGGAGGACATCCCATTGAAAACTGTTTTAAATTTAAAGATTTAATTTAGAAGATGATTGAAGATAAAAAGCTAGTTCAAATCCCACAAGAACAAGACATAAGAATTAACGGGGTTTGGGATAGCAATGAAGAAGACGTCTACCTAAAGGACATAGAAAAACCTTCACTTTCAGTATCGTATTCAATAGGGGATTTTTAGGATGAAGAGGATTCACCCATAGATGTCCTCACAAGATTTGGGAGAACATAACCTCCCATTTCTACACAACCCATGCCAACCGTGCAGAAAGTTCCCATACCTATCATAGAAGACAATGATATTGTTAAGCAATTAAAAAAGACCAAGGTCGAGATGAACGTATGGAAACTTCTAGCTACGTCTCGAGAACATAGGTTGGCAGTAATGAATGCCTTGGATAAGATAGGGATAGATTCTGACACTACTCTTGAGGGGTTGGCTAACTTCCTTACGAGTGATCTCCCTAGTCCTATCAACTTGATCACCTTTTCTGACAAAGATTTACCTCCAAGCATTACACGGCACTAAACCTCACAGTAGTCTGCAAGAGAATGAACGTTCCAATGACTCTTGTAGATAATGGATCTGCAATTAATATCTTTCCACTCAGGACTGCGAGGATGTTAGGCATAAGGGATGAAGACTTAACCCCGTCAACACAAGGAATAAGAGCTTACGACAATACTCGTCACCAAGCTCTTGGTAAAATCACTATGAATGTAACGGCGGGGGCAATAGAACATGCCACTACCTTCCAAGTGGTAGACATTAAAGCTTCATTCAACTTATTGATGGACGCCCTTAGCTTCATGACCTCAAGGCCGTCCCTTCATATCTTCACCAACAGGTAAAAGCCATAGTTGGAGGAATCCTCATCACAATCGATGCTTCACCTACGAGGATTAAAGCTGTCGAAAATCCGATCATTAATGTGGAGCACGATGAGGATGATGAAGACTTGTGGGGCTTTAATGAAGAGGTCTTCTTAATCGAGGAGGATGAAAGGACCCCTCTCTGTCACGACCCCCACTCCAATATGACAGTTTATGCTATTGACAAGAGACAAGGGCACTTTCCTGGAATGACTCTAGGAAAGAAAAAGGAGATAGCAAAACAGCTGGAATTACCTGGCCTCCCTAAGTTAGATACTTTCGGACTTGGTTTCGAACCGACTCGGGAAGATCTTAAGCGAGCCCAGGAAAGGTCTAAGGTGCGTAGGAACGCTCGCACCCAAAAGAAAGCAATCCCAATGGATTAGTATCCTCTTACTCTCAATGGACAATTCATAAGAGAAGGAGAGGACTATCCATGCTATGAATTTCCCAAACCTTTTGTTGTAAATGGCATGAGGCAACCGGGGTTCAAAATCTTTCTGGATTGCTACTTTCTAGATGAAATCCCAACTCCTATTCACAAGGAGAAAGCACCCCCATGCTTTGACTTTAATGTCATGGGATTACTATTTGGGCGAGAAAAAGATGAGCCGAGATATATAGAGGACAATTCCTCGCTCATCCAAACGGTCCTACAAAGCGAGAACTTTGACCCTTCAAAGCTCATCACTCCAGCGGAAGGATTAGTATAAGGATGGCGCAAGACGGTTAAGGTGACTACTCCAAGTTGAAGAAAAGTCACTATAACAATAGGGCAAGGATCGATGTTCGAAGAGTCATCTGAGTTAGAGTTAGAGTTAGAGTCAGAGTCTTTTCCTGTAGATTCTTCCAAGTCTTTAGCTGTAGCACCCCCTACTTCTTCTATTTCTACTCCTAGGATAGTTAGTAATCAAGTCCCTGAGGACATTTCCCTTTTCGATGTAATGATTTCAGAATTCAATAATATGTCTTCTTCTACTTACCCCTCGTGTTTTTCATTAACCCAAGATGACGAGCCTTGTTTAACTAACAATGAAAATTACAAAGAAATTATTAAAGCAATGGAAACACTTGAAAAGAAAACACCGATGATTGAGGATAATGAGACGGTTGATATCTCAAATGATTCAACCATTAAAAGAGAAGTTAAAATCGGATTAACACTTAATGAACAAGAAAGAACCGATTTAATTAATCTACTTAAGGAATTTATTGATGTATTTGCTTGTTCATATGAAGATATGCCAGGTATTAACAGAGAAATAGCTCTACATAATATACCACTAATTTCAGGAATGAAACCTGTAAAACAAAATTTGCGTTGAATGAAACCCGACGTAGCTCTTAAAATAAAAGAAGAAGTTCAAAAACAAATAACTGCAGGTTTTATCAGGGTATCCAAATACCCGGAATGGGTAGCCAACGTGGTCCAAGTTCTGAAGAAGGATGGAAGGGTAAGAATGTGTGTTGACTATCGAGATTTAAATAAGGCAAGTCAAAAGGATGACTTCCCTTTACCACACATCAATATTTTGGTAGATAATACATCAAATCATGCACTTCTCTCATTTATGGATGGATACGCAGGATACAATCAAATTCCATGGCAGAAGAAGACATGGAGAAAACAACATTCATAACACCATGGGGTACCAACTGTTACACGGTAATGCCATTTGGGTTAAAAACGCGGGTGATACTTACCAACAAGCAGTGACTTCCTTACTCCATGACATGATGCACAAAGAGGTTGAAGTATATGTGGACGTGTAGACACCTAAAAATGTCTCCCCAAAAACAAACCGGATGATGAACAACCTTTCACCGCCATTATTGGTCGGGTTGAGTATTTAATCTTGGAGTGCTTAAATCCATATTTCCATTTCATAAACAAACTTAATTCCTATCCCATTTCCCTAAGCCATAATTTATTTTCCTCTTTTCGTGTCATTAAACCCAAAATAATTCATTTCGTGTCCTTTAAAATCATTCATTTCGTGTCCTTTTTATAAAAATGTTTATACCAGTTTATTTTGGTCCATAATCTGGGTCTAATGATTACATAGTTGGATGGGGCTTGAAAAGATCTTTCCAACGATATATAATAAGCCCAAATCCGAGTTATAACGAATAAGTTATGACCAAAATATTAAACTGAGTCCAAACTGAATCTAAGCCCACCTTGCCTACGACCCAATGATCATGTGGAGGGTCCAAATAATTTATTCCCATTCCTAAATCAAACAGGATTAATTGGAAGCTTCTATAAGTTTCTAAAAGATCTTAAATATCCTTTTTGAAAAGATAAGATTAAAGAGTTTGAAATTGAATAAAACTTTTCTTTTTGTAAATCCTAATTCTATTTGAATTAAAAAATGTTCAAATATAGACAGATATTATTTTTGTGCCTCGTATTTTTTATCCAAATCTTATATTGTTGGATAACCCTTGAAATTATCTTTCTAATGATATATTATACTATCAATTCCGAGCTATAAAGGAAAAGATATGAAAAAAATATCAAACTCTATCCAAAACTGACACCGTCTCACTATTTCGGCCATATATTTTATTTTATAAAATATTTTAATCTGATTCTAATTGGGTTAAAAATTAGACTTTAAGAGCTTTCCAATGATATCTTATTTATCTTATTCCGATTTTTGGATCCAAAGATATGATAAAAACAAAAACCGCAAAAACTGATGTCTATCGCAAGAGTATTATTCCGATTCGAATTCTTATATTTTCTTGTTTCTTCGATCCCTCATTTTTCTCTATAAATAGAGGTCATTCTCCATTTTTTCAATCATCAACAAGGTTGATCACAATATAATTCTGTTCTCCCTCTTAAGCCTAAACACAAGCCTCCCCATTCTTTCACTATTCCTCCCATTAAGCACTCCAAGGAGTCCATACAATATCCAAAGTTTTATACTTAAACTAAGGCGTGAAAGGTATAATTGAATGAGGGTTTGGACCAAATCAACTCTACTTTTTATTTGATTTAATTTGATTTCCATTTGATTTATATTTTAATTGAAGTTACGAACAGTTTATTCATGATGTAGCAATTCAAGGAAACGCGGAAAGTGAGTAATTAATCACTTAATTACTGTAATTTTTATTTCTTATTGCTAGTATCATGATTAGGTTTAATTTTATTTGATTTGACTAACGATATTATTGTTAAATTGCTTCCAATATTAATGTTAATTATATTACTGTTATTTTTGGTCACCATATTGCATGTTTAAAGGGAATATGTAATTGAAAATCACGACTAACAAGATAATTTGGGCAACCGATTTAGGTTCCTTTTTAATCGTATTGTTTAATCAAGTGATCACCAATATTTTAGAATAATGTGTTGCGTTAATATTCAACCAATTTAGTCCAATAATAGTTTGGAGCAAATTTAATCTTTGTTTGCATTCCTTTGAGATCGCAGGAATCACTTTTCACTATAAGAATCGAGTATAGGCCAAAACGGGCGAATGTGACTCCATGACTCACTTCGTACCATTATCCTCGATCCTCCTTTTGTGGTTCCGAACCATATGAATTTAGTAATCTCATGGATTATGAAGGGGTGTAACCTTCACAGGTCAATCGTTGTTGCCTATCGTTGTCCCTTTATTCGTGGTTGCCTTTTATAATCCGTGAACGGTTTACAAGTTCCTTAAAAACTTGTTGGAGGCTCCCTACTTTCCTTGTCCCTAATCATATACGTCAATTCCCACTTCCTAAGAGTGCCAATCATATTCACACATGCTTTAACGTAGGCGCACTTCAAACGACGCCTACAATTTGGCGACTCCACTGGGGAGGATTCTTGGTTATTTATCGATTTGAGTGATCAGTATTTAATTGACATGAGTGGATGAGACTTGAAAGATTCTTGAATTGTATTCCTGTGATTTAATTGGCATTATCACATATGCATATGCGTTTTAGATTACCTATTTTGCCACAATAGTACGTGTTCTACGTATGTGGCTAGCCCGGGGGATTTATGCTCTATCAACCCGAAAACGCTCATGGCAATAAGGGTTCATCCAAGTTTTTAAATCCACCCAAACCATGGAGTCGAGTTCGATTTCATAAAGAACTCGCGGAGCTGCCCGTTGGCATACACCCTCAAGGGAGGCTGCCTTGCTAACACGTCCAAACTCTTACCCATGGTACCCTTTGACTCCCAAAAGCTTGACCATAATGGAGCATAGATCTTGACTTTAGGTTACGAGCTTCATTGCATCATGCTTGACGATGTGCTTACATGTGCATTTTTTATTGACTTTTTTTAATTATTTTTTTCTTTTGTCAAACCCTTTTTATTTTTTTAGTCGAGTCATAGATTTTTTTTTTTTTTTTTAATTTGAGTCAACCCGGATTTTTATTCTCGTGTACTGCACAATAATCAACTTGTTTTGGTCATGACCGGAGTTCTAGAAAGTTTTACGTGTCGTGCCACCTACGGATCTGTAGCCCCGAGTTTTATCTTTCTTTTGGCGTTGGTTTCGTTCCAAGAAGAGTCACATATAAAAAGTTATAACTGATATACTACAACCTGTCTAGTTTAGGTGTCTTTTTAGCGTCAACTTTTTTTTTCGTGTCAAGCTAGTCTTAGCCAAGTCCTTTAATCCATGTCAACTCGTATAAAATAGGATTATAGATTTTTATTTTTATTTATATACCCATGAGTTATAACTCTTCTAGAATTCTAGTCCTCTTCCTAGTTTCTTGTGATGGATTGTTGTGCTAACCTTAACATGTGTTCTTTGTCTTTGATTGTGGTTGATCTTATTTCTGACGAACGATTTCCAAGGGACCATTTTCACCTACTAAATAACATAAACATTAAAATTGGACAAAATTAATCAATTTAGTTTGTCTTTTAGTCTTCTGTGTTATTTGGTCATTGGGTCCTTTGTTTTTCACAACGTCCTCATGTATAGCTATGAGATCATACCATGAGTCTTAATAAAATCACCTAATCACACATGTTGAGTCATTGCACACACTTTTTTTTCGACTAATGCACTATATTGTTTATAATCGTATACTAGGACCACGCATGCACCGTTTTCAGTCGTAATAGAAATGAGTGGAGTATTTCTCATCAGTTTTCAAAATCATTTCATACACTCTTCCTTTTCAATCCGAGTATTTAGTGAATGCGTTAAGCGAGTTCTTCCTTACACAGTACTTAAGTCTAAAATAACTAAGCAATAGTTGGAAGAATAAGGGGAACGTCACTCTTTCCTTCTTTCCTTCCAATCAAAGCATCAACAACAAGAAAATTTTTTTCCTCAACAGGCGGCGAGAAGTAACTCATAAACAACCATGAAGACAAAGCACGAGACAAGTTTCCATACAAGATTTCATGTTTTTTTTTTCTTTTTTCGTTTCAACCCTTTTCTCCTAATAAGTATAGCATAGGTTCTCCTTATCCTTATGTCTATATTCCAAGTTCCATCAATGAGCATTTCTTTCCTTTGCATTCGATCATTTCATTCGCACAAAAAAAAAAAAATCAATTACCAAACTAAACACAAGGTACACCAATGACTTGAGGCACCAATTACAAGGTACACCATTTTGAGCCTTGTCTAACGTTTGACCTTCATTTCTTCAACCCACATTCATTTAACCTTGGAATTGGAAGATGTGTAATTGTATAACATTCAAAAACCAAGTAAAAAAAAAAAGTAGCAAAGCAACAATAAAACAATGTCTAAAGGCAAGTGTTCCAATGTCTTTGATACGAACACGTCTTGAATTGCGTCTCTTATCGAGTGCTTGGTACCGTGCCTGAGAAACATGAATGCTAAGTGAGTGATGGACCGTATGATCTGAGATTGCCTACATTGATTCAAAAGAATGAAAAAAAAAACGAAAAGCCAAAAAAAAAAAATCAAATTCACAATTACACATCTTAGGGATTCTCTCGGGTCTTGAGCCTTGTACCATTTTCTTCTTTAAACCACCAACTTAACCATATTAAAACCCTTGAAAGACATCTTTGAGGTGTACACACACTTTTGCAAAGTTCAACTCGAGCTACGTTCGGCCTGAATCCTAACGGATACGTAGGCAACCTCACATCGAGGTGCGGCCGCATTCATATTTACATTTATATTCATATCAATGCTTGATCGAGTCAAAGAATATCCAATGCTTACCCCTACTATAGACACCCAAATGTGTCTCCCCAAAACCAAACCCAGTGATGAATACCTTTCACTTCATTTGATTATCGAACAAAGCGAAAGTGTGAAAAGTCTAGTGATGAGGAGGTTTTTATTAAAATATCTCTTCTTTTTGTTTTTGAAAATATTTCTTTTCTTACCCTATTTACGAAAAACGTGCATTCCACTTTATTTTGGTCCATGATATGGTTCCAATAATGGTGTAGTTGGATGGGGCTTGAAAAGCCCTTTCCAACGATATATTATAAGCCTAATTCCGAAGAATAATGAGGAAGTTATGGCCAAAATACTAAACTGGGCCCAAACCGGATATTACCTACGACCCAATGATCATGTGGAGGGTCCAAAGGTCTAATCCTATTCCTAAACTAAGTAGGATTAATTAAAAACTTCTATAAGTTTCTAAAAGATCTTAATTATCCTTTTTGAAAAGATAAGATTAAAGAATTTGAGTTAAATAAAAACTTTTCTTTTTTAAAACTTTCCTTTTTCTTAAATTCTAATTCTATTCGAATTTAAAGTTATCAAAGACAGTCAGATTTTATTTTTGTGCCTCATAATATTTATCCAAAATTTATATGGTTGGATAGATCTTGAAATTATCTTTCCAATGATATATTATAATATTAAACCAGAGCTATAATGAAAAAGATATGAATTAGATATGAAACTCTATCTAAAACTGACACCCTTCCACTATTTTGTCCATATCTTTTTATCTAGAAAACATTTTAATCCGATTTTAATTGGGTTGGAAAGTAGACTTCAAGATATTTCCAACGACATATTATATGCCTTATTTGGACTTCTAGATCAAAAGATATGATAAAAAAAAACGCGTGAAACTGATTATTAGCGCATGACGCCAAGCATTAGCGCCTAGCGCGAACCTTCAGCGCCTGGCGCTAATGTCTAGCGTCTGGCGCTAATCGTGTTTAATTCTCGTCGAAACTCTGATTTGTTTTTTATCATCCGACTGATTTTCTCTATAAATAGCCTCTTAAAATTCTATTTTCAATCATCAATTCTCTCTATCAAATATCATCAATTCTCTAATTCTCTCTTTCACCAATTCTTACCAACTCTCATCAAGAATTTCTTGATTCTCTCCCTCTTTCTAAACCAACCATTTTACAAACACAATTCCTCATACATTAGCATTAGACACACGTAGCCAAGTTCAAAGTTGTCTTCACCCTAGACGTGAAAGGTTTTAATTTCTGAGGGTTTGGTCCCAAATCTCTCTTTCAATTATTTAATTTAATTATTTGTTTTATATTTTCCTTGAAGTTACTAACGTGTGTATTTTGTTATTAGAAAGAGGTACGAGGCATCCAAGTAAGTGCTTTAATTGATTTATTGATATTACGATATAGATTACTACCGCAAGTTAATACCACTTTGTAAATTACTACCGCAAATTAAAAAAGTTGTGAATTACTACCGCAAATTTTATTAAGATATTGCGATTACTACCAAACCTCCATTAAGCCCAATTATGACGTCATTATATCCCTTTAACCCGTGTTTGACCATGGTTAAGGGCTTTAACCAGCCCCCTCCCCCCCCAAAAAAAAAACAAGAAAATGGTTTAGGGATATAATGACGTCATGGTTAAGGGCTTTAACCATGGGTTAAAGTGATATAATAACGTCATAGTTGGGTTTAATGGGGGTTTGGTAGTAATTGCAACATCTTAAAATTTTTTGCGGTAGTAATTCACAACTTTTTTAATTTGTGGTAGTAATTTACAAAGTAGTATTAACTTGCGGTAGTAATTGACAAATTTTCCGATATAGAATTCATGTCTAGGTTTTGATTCCTAGTGTCATGTTAGGGCGTTTTGATCTTCCTATTATCATGTTTAGGGAAAATGTTATAATATCAAATATGACAATTAAGATTCCTGCGATGCTTCCTATTCTCTTCCTTATATTCATGTTAGTATCATGTTAGGGTTAAAGCTTTGATTTTATTGTTTAGTGACATGTCAGGGTTCGTTATTAATCTTGTTAGTATCATGCCTAGGATTTTGCTATTATTATGCTTTAACATGATTATGATTATTTTTATAATTGTTATAATAATTGTTATGATTATTTATTATGTTGCTTGATGCTTATTTATTGTTATTGCTTGATCACACCATTTATGCATGTTTAAAGGGAATTTGTACTTGTAATCATGCTTAATAAGATAATTAATAATATTGTTTAGGGTTAATTTGATTATAACTCAAGTGATCGCCAATAATAGTTTTATTTGTGCATAAATATTCAACCAACATAGATTAAACAGGTTTAGGGTAAACCTAATGATTGCATGTTAGTTAGAAAGCGCACATGAATACGATCAGAATAAAGTAGAGGCCTATTATTAGGGCAGGTTCAATCTCTTTAAGGTTGGATTTGTACTTTCGTCCCCGAAATACAAGTTATGGTTCCAGACTTATTGGAGTTGACGATCTCCTGGATCGTTAAGGGGTGTAACCTTCACCCTATGAACGGTTTACAAGTTCCTAAAACTTGTTGGCGACTCTTTTGCTCTATCTTCTTTCCCTTTGGACGCCACCGTAATTTAGTGTATGATCACAGTGGGGTTCAAGTTAGGGGTAATGCTCGAAATATTCCCTACAGTTTTTGGCAACTCCACTAGGGAGGATTTCGATTTTAATTCATGAAATTTATTTCGGCAATGATTTAGAATGAGTGGATGAGACTCGAAAAGTTCTAAGTATTTCATGTGCGTAATTTTGATTAACATTATTGTCAGATGCATAAAAAAAGATCTTATTGGAAAGACCATCCGTAATGAGTTAAAAACATATGATTTTTACCCGTAGGAAATTTGAGAAATATGATTGAGTTTTTCTCACTTTTTTGAAACCTATATGTGTTCTAAATATGGACATAACCCTCCGGGAATTCATGCTCCATCTACCTGATTGAACGCTCTGTGCAACAAAGGGTACATCCGAGAATGTTGAATTCACCAAACCATGGAAGCGAGTTTTTTACTCACGGTGTTCCATCCACTCGCACCAACCCTTCACGGTAAGGCTTCCGCGCGGTGCATCTGGAAAATTAACCATGGACCCTCTTTGACTAACCCATATCCCGAACTTTAGAGAACTAGAGCCATGGTTAGGTTGCAAACTCATTGCATCATGTTGTGACTACTTGACTACTTGTGCATCTCTTACTTGTGCATACTTATTATGTGACTAAGCTAACCGTTTGGTTTGACTTGTACTTGTAAATAAGTCTTAATAAAATAATTAATGACTAAAGGACTTTGTTTAATTAATTAATTAATTAATTTGAGCTAATAAATATGTCTAAAATCGAGTCATAGTCTTCTTAAGTCAACACGGATTTTTATTCCCGTATACTGCACAAGCGTCAACTTTTTTTAATCATAGCCGGAGTTCTAGGAAGAATTACGAGTCGTAAAACCTATGGATCTGTAGCCCCGAGTTTTATCTTTGATTTGGCGTTGGTTTCATTCCAATCAGAGTCACAAATCAAAAGTTATGACTAAAATACCACAACCTGTCCAGTTTAATGCATATACGTGAGGTCTTAACTTTGTCTTTGCTTGAGTCTAGTCACATAGTCTAGCCACATGCTCATGACACGAGTCTCAACATGTCACGTACACTCACTAGTCTTAGCACACACTAATATGTTTATACACCATGACCATATCTTAGGTTCATGCATGAGTCGGTTTTTTCCATCATTTGAGTTGGGGGTACATTCTATTCATAATTTTTTCCTTTCTCTCCATCTACATCATATTTCCATTCTCTACATGCTTTCTCCATATCACGACCTTCATTCTTCCTAACTTCTTCCATCCATGCATGTTGAATAGAGTTTGAGTCGAATAATTAACAGTCGATATCCCTAATTTCCCTTTCCAATGTACTTGGTCAAGGAGAGAAGGGCGATTAATCAAGGACAACCTCTTTATTCAAGTCTTACTTTTTGATAAACCGATTCTTCAAAAGAGGAAAGCTAAGAAGATAATGGAAACTCAAGAGGAAGTTAATGAACTCAGGAACCAATTGACTGACGTGACTGAGGCGTTGAAGGCTTTAGCCCTCAAAATCAATGACCATGTGAAGCAACAACAAATGGACCTTGTGCAAGAAAGCTTGAATAAGCTATCTAGTGACTACAAATTCCAAGGCATTAGTTCACAAGGGGTCTCGCTGGACAAGGAACTTCTTCCGCAGAATTTCAATGCCAACGACATCCCAAAATTCAAGGCAACAGATAATCCTTATGTTCACTTAAGAGCCTTTGAAACCATAATGAACATTAAGGAGATTGATAAGAAAGTCTTTCATTCCTTGTTTTCCTTGTCTCTTGAAACCATTTGCCAACAATGGTTCTTCTCCCTTGATAAAGAGAGAACCTCTACTTGGGAGTTAATAGTGAACGCTTTCATTGATTGGTACAAGTGCAACATTCAAGTTGAAACCGATTATAGACAACTTGAAATGCTAAAACAAAAAGAGAATGAAGGCTTTACTTCTTTCTTCAATAAGTGGAGGGAAACTTCCGCTAAGATGATTGAGGTGCCCACTGAAAAAGAATCTGTGAGGATGTTTATCAAGAATCTCCAAGAGAAGTATTCAAAGCATTTAAAGTATCAACATAATTTGAATACTTTCAAGGCCGTCTATGATATCGGTATTGAAATCAAAGATGACCTCGCAAAGCAAAAAGCTACTAACAATAGTAACGACGGTGGCTGGAAAGGAAAGAAGAACGAAAATCCTTCTTCTTCCGAAAACGCCCACTCTAGTAATAATGTTAGTACCTTTGACCATAACGGTGTCTTAGCCATGGACAATCAAGGATATAAAAAGAAACCTAGGAGAGAACTCACACCCGTTGGAATGACCTACGATGCTGCTTTCGACCGTCTCTACGATCGAGGATTAATCAAACCTATTGGCCCTACCGAGGATCCAACGCCAGAAAATCGATCTTCGAGATGGAATCCCAAATCCTATTGCAAGTACCATCGAGGAAACGGTCATACCACTGATGAATGTTACAGGTTTCAAAATCTCATTCAAGATCTCATAGAAGCAAACAAGATCCCATTGCCTCTAGCTAGCGAGAAGACTGGGTGATGATGAAGCAAACAACACAAGACAAGAGGCGAACTGCAACGACAAGATTTCATGACCTCTTTTTCTATTTCTTTTTCATTTTTTACTTTCCCCAATAAAACTAGCATATGCACCTTTCACTTTCCTTAGATTCATTTTATTACATTGCAAAAAAAAAAAAAAAAAAAAAAAAAAAAAAAACATTGTCGAACTAAGCACAAGGTATACCAATGATTTGAGGCACCCCTTGTAGCCACATAATATTGTCTTTTACCTCTCTAATTTACAATCCTTTCTTCATAAACCACTTTGAGCCTCGTCTAACGATAGACCTGTCATTTTTTTAACCTATATCTACCTAACCTTGGGATGGGATAATGTGCAACTTATGCAGTTTTCAATATCATAAAAAGCTTGAGTGACTTATAAAAATAAAATAAATACTAAAGCAAAAGAAAGAGCTAAAAAAGAGTAGAAAACCTCAAGCATGAAAATACAAATATTTAATAGCAAAGTTGCACACCTTGGGGGCTTATCAAGGGTCTTGAGCTTTTATCCCTTTCTTCTATAACCTTTAGCCTAACCACGTTACAACCCCTTAAAAAGACCTTTTTGAGGTATACACACACTTGTGCGAGGTTCGGCTAGAGCTACGTTTGGCCTAATTCCTAACAGATACGTAGGCAACCTCACAAAGAGGTGCGACCGTAATAAACATGTATTCATATTCACATTCACATTCACACATCATGGTCATATCAAGGGATCTCCAATGCTCATCCCTATTCACTTAGAGCTAGACTTTGGGGCTTGATCCTTACATCATTAGCTTACCTAGCCTAAGAGTCACCACCATTTGAATCTTTTAAAAAATAATATCTTTCCACATACTTAGCCTTTGCGCCCTAACTTGAGTATCACTTTCACACACCGCACAGATACATGACCAAACAGTCTTTCCCTTAGGAACCCTTTGTCACGAAATCTTAACATAACGCTGAAGCATTCTTTGTCATGGCAAAATCGCTCATCAATCATCATTGAATCACAAAGTATGAAGTACTTAGCCACCGCGCCTAAGTTACCTAAATACTATCATTATCGAGTTAACTAGGATAGTCTAAGATGTTACAATCCTTGTACTGTGATATACAACGTTAACGGATTAAGCTCATTCAACATGCATTTTTAAAAAAAACTTCACTTTGACTCTTTTTCGTGTCTTTCTTTTTCGGGAGAAAGTCGGTACCGTCCACAAAAATGACGGAAAATTTTTGCTTTTTTGCATTTTCGAGTCGCACGATCACAATACAATGCACACATGGGTCATGAGTCACACGTGTCACTTCACTTCGAGTCGAGTCAACCTCGAGTCTATCATAGCGAGTCAAGTTTATACCTTGAGTCATGTCAAGTCAATGAGTCAATCAACACTAAACCTTAGGTCAACCCTAAGATAATTAAAGAGATTATTAAAGTCCTATAGTCAAAGATAAATACAGGTGCATCCTAACAGCAGCAAGAGCAGAATAGGGAAGACCCTACTCCAGCGGCGGACGACAACATCTAGCGTCTGGCAACAAATTTCAGTGCCTGGCGCTAGATCCCAGCGTTTGGCGACAGAGCCAAATCGCAGCGCCAGAGGCATTGCAGCGGTGTCAAAACGCTCAACCACTTAGAGCAGTTATTTCAACCTCTTTCAGCAATTTCGGGTTCCTTGGTACGCCAGTTAGCCCCTATAAGCAAATTGACATGATTAGTAGTCGGCTCGATTACTATCGTAGTAAGTTATTGAACTGACAAAAAATCGTCTCACTTAGCTTAAGCGCCTAAAACACTGGCTCATTACGAGCACCAACGTATCGGTTTAAAAACAAGCACTTAATCGACAATATTTCCAAATATGGATTGTCGCGCATTCTTCTTAAATGACAATTTTTCCAAAAATTAGATTGTCATCCCCAATTGACAATATTTCCAAATATGGATTGTCGTGCATCTTCTTCAAACGACAATTTTTCCAAGATTGGATTGTCATCCCTGGCAAAGTTTCCAAGCGTGGATTGTCATGCTCCTTCTTTGTTTGGCAAGTTTTTTCAAGTTTGGATTGTCATACATTCATGGATCTTTGGCAAATTTTCCAAGATTGGATTGTCATACACCCAGTTCCCTATGGAAAAATTTCCCAAAGGATTGTTGTAGGACTCTATTCATCATAAATTTTGGCAAAGGTTCTTCAACGTGGATTGTCATTTATTTCAGTAAGTGGCAAATTTTCCCGAAGTGGATTGTCGGTCGACTCTTTTTTGCAAATGTTCAAAGACGCGGATTGTCAATTGTGGCAATATTTTTCTAAAAGGATTGTCACATAGTGTTGACAAATTTCCAAGGTGGATTGCTTTCAAGAGTTATATTCCAAGATGTGGATTGTCGATCGTAGCAAAGTTCTTATGACAGATTGTTACGAAGCATTGGCAACTTTTCCCAAAATTGAATTTTGGCAAATTTTCCGTGATACAGATTGCCGCTTCATCGTGGCAACATTTCCAAGGATGGATTGTTACGTGGCTTTGACAACTTTCCCTAAATTGGATTATCATACATCATACAAGAGTTGTGTTGGCAACTATTCCCAAAGAAAAGAGGATTGTCATCACAGCAAAAGCACCGACATATTGGTTCATCAATAGCAAAATTCAAGCATCATTAAGGATCAACAAGCAGTGGTCTTTTCGAAGACTTTCACGGCGGAAATTGGAGGCAGTTACAGGTGTAGCAGTCTTTAGGCGGTATTCTCAAGCTTGCGGAAGATCGTCACAACAAATCGGTTACCTCTAAAGACGTGTGCTCGATAGTGCAAGATACGCGTTTCTTAACTCTTTTATCTGTTTACCTAATGCTAGTTTGCAGGTATCAGCGTTACAAGAATGATTTAGGATCGCAGAACGTTCTGAATCATTCTCCATCCCTATCGCTACTTTGACTTTTGTTTTTGAAACTTGCGTTTCTCTAAGCTTAGTCAAAGTGGGGGCTTCTGTAGACACCCAAATGTGTCTCCCCAAAACCAAACCCAGTGATGAATACCTTTCACTTCATTTGATTATCAAACAAAGAGAAAGTGTGAAAAGTCTAGTGATGAGGATGTTTTTATTAAAATATCTCTTCTTTTTGTTTTTGAAACTTTTTCTTTTCTTACCCTATTTATGAAAAACGTGCATTCTATTTTAGTTTGGTCCATGATATGGGTCCCATAATGGTGTAGTTGGATGGGTCTTGAAAAGACTTTTCCAACGATATATTATATGCCCAATTCCGATGAATAAAGAGGAAGTTATGGCCAAAATACTAAACTGGGCCAAAACCGGATTTTACCGACGACCCAATGATCATGTGGAGGGTCCAAAGGTCTAATCCTATTCCTAAAATAATTAGGATTAATTAGAAGCTTCTATAAGTTTCTAAAAGATTTTAATTATCCTTTTTGAAAAGATAAGATTAAAGAATTTGAGTTAAATAAAAACTTTCCTTTTTCTTAAATCCTAATTCTATTCGAATTTAAAGTTATCAAAGATAGTCAGATTTTATTTTTGTGCCTCATAATATTTATCAAAATTTTATATAGTTGGATAGATCTTGAAATTATCTTTCCAATGATATAGTAAAATATTAAATCTGAGCTATAATGAAAAAGATATGAATTAGATATGAAACTCTATCTAAAACTGACACCCTTCCACTCTTTTGTCCATATATTTTTATCTACAAAATATTTTAATCTCATTCTAATTGGGTTGAAAAGTAGACTTCAAGAGCTTTTGAACGACATATTATATGCCTTATTTGGACTTTTGGATCAAAAGATATGATAAAAACAAAATGCGTGAAATTGATTATGAGCGCCTGACGCCAAGCATTAGCGCCTGGCGCTAAGGCTTGGCGCCTGGCCCTAACCTTCAGCGCCTGGCGCTAATGTCCAGCGTCTGGCGCTAATTGTGTTTTATTATCGTCGAAACTTTGATTTGTTTTTTTATACATCTTACTGATTTTCTCTATAAATAGCCTCTTAAAATTATGATTTCAATCATCAATTCTCTCTATCAAATATCATCAATTCTCTAATTCTCTCTTTCACCAATTCTCACCAACTCTAATAAAGAATTTCTTGATTCTCTCCCTCTTTCTAAACCAACCCTTTTACAAACACAATTCCTCATACATTAGCATTAGACACACCTAGCGAAGGTCGAAGCTACCTTCGCCCTAGACGTGAAAGGTTTTAATTTCTGAGGGTTTGATCCCAAATCTCTCTTTCAATTATTTAATTTAATTGTTTGTTTTATATTTTCCTTGAAGTTACTAACGCGTGTATTTTGTTATTAGAAAGAGGTACGAGGCATCCAAGTAAGTGCTTTAATTGATTTATTATTGATATTATGATATAGAAATCATGTCTAGGTTTTGATTCCTAGAGTCATGTTAACGCGTTTTGATCTTCCTAGTATCATATTTAGGGAAAAGGTTACAAATATGACAATTGTGATTCCTGCGATGCTTCCTATTCTCTTCCTAATATTCATGTTAGTATCATGTTAGGCTTAAAGCTTTGATTTTTATTGTTTAGTGACATGCCATGGTTTGTTATTAATCTTGTTAGTATCATGCCTAGGATTTTTCTATTATTATGCTTTAACATGATTATGATTATTTTTATAATTGTTATAATAATTGTTATGATTATTTATTATGTTGCTTGATGCTTATGTATTGTTATTGCTTGATCACACCTTTTATGCATGTTTTCAGGGAATTTGTACTTGTAATCATGCTTAATAAGATAATTAATAATCTTGTTTAGGGTTAATTTGATTATAACTCAAGTGATCACCAATTATAGTTTTATTTGTGCATTAATATTCAACCAACATAGATTAAACAAGTTTAGGGTAAATCTAATGATTGCATGTTAGTCAGAAAGCGCACATGAATACGATCAGAATAATGTAGAGGACTATTATTAGGGCAGGTTCAATCTCTTTTAAGTTGGATTTGTACCTTCATCCCCGAAATACCAGTCATGGTTCCAGACCTATTGGAGTTGACGATCTCCTGGATCATTAAGGGGTGTAACCTTCACCTTGTGAACGGTTTACAAGTTCCTAAAACTTGTTGGCGACTCTTTTGCTCTATCTTCTTTCCCTTTAGACGCCACCGTACTTTGGTGTATGATGACAGTGGGGTTCAAGCTAGGGGTAATGCTTGAAATATTCCCTATACCTACCCATCTAGAGCTAGACTTGGGGGCTTGAACCCACATCATTTAGCCTACTCAGCCTAAAGAGTCATCATCTTTGACTCTTCTCACATATATTTCCATCACCATAACCTTTGCAGCCAGCCTTAGTATGACATTCATACACTTCACTCACACATCCATATAAATATCATCCTTTCCTTTAAGAACCCTTTATCATGAAATCTTGTTTCAACACTGTGCATGTTTCATCATCTTTCAGGATAACATTCATTAGAAGAAACATTGTATACTTGCTTAGCTTCCTGACCTAAGCAATGTTCATTGTTTCACGCATCGCATAATGTGCTTAGTACCATTTATATATCACTGATTTTTAATCATACAAAGCATATCGTTATTAGCTCCTTGACCTAAGCAACATTTATTATGCAATACTCAATAAAAATTTCATCTATATATGTGCTTAGCTTCCAGACATAAATGATGTTCAAGATCGTTTCTTTACACCATATATGATGCTTAGCTCCATGACCTAAGTTCATTCATCTATCGTGTCACATGATGTGATTTGCCTTAGCCTCCTGGCCTAAGAACATGCATCATGCATACATTATTTTCAAGATAAGCAATTTAATCCATGCGATTTATTTTGTCTTGCTCAACGAGGAAGTTTAAAACTTCTTTCCTTTTCTTTTGGAGAAGTTCAAAAACTTTTTCAAAATCTTTTATTGAGGGAAGTTCGAAAATAAATTTTTATTTTTCACGTCTTTCGTTTTCGGGAGAAAGTCGGTACCCTCGACTCGTCTCATGACAAAAAAGACGGATTTTTTTTTTTTTTTTTTTTTTTTGCATTTTTGGCTGCTTGTGTCTGCACACACACACCGTATACACACACACAACCATAATTTATACACATGCCATGTCGTGAAAAGTCAAACTTGGTCAAGTCAATTGGTCAAGTCTATCACAGTCTATATGAGTCCCTTGGTAAATTTTATTTTGCAGGTTTCAATTACAGCCCACGTTCGGGGACAAGCGGACCATCTACAGCTCACGTCCGGGGACAAGCGGACCATCTGCAGCCTACGTTTGGGGACAAGGGAAACATTTACAGCCCACGTTCGGGGACAAGCGAACCAACTACAGCCCACGTTCAGGGACAATCGAACCACCATCATTTCATGACGCAAGGTTCTTGATAGACAGAGACTTGAAATCTCATCATCTGTCGACTTTCATCAAGCATGGAAAGTATTATCCGGTGGGTTTCTTCAAGCATAGAAAGCTGCCAAAATCATCTGTCGACTTTCCTCAAGCATGGAAAGTATTATTGGTGGGTTTCTTTAAGCATAGAAAAACACCAAATTCATATGTCGACTTTCCTCAAGCATGTAAAGTATCATCCGGTGGGTTTCGTCAGGCTTAGAAAGCTACCAAACTCATCTGTCGGCTTTCCTCAAGCATTGAAAGCATTTCAACAAACGTCATCTGGTGGATACCTCAAGCATAGGAAGCTACCAAACTCATTTTTCACCGATACACTGGTGTCAGATACGCATTCTATCCCTTTACTCTTTTATCTATAGAACTAACATTTTTCTGCAGGTATCGGCGTATACATAGTGATTTAGGATCGCAGAACGTCTCAAATAATTCTCCTTCCCTATCGACTACTTTGACTATCGTTTTAAAACCTGACGTTTCTACAAACTCAGTCAAAGTGGGGGCTTCTGTAAACACCTAAAAATGTCTCCCCAAAACCAAACCGGATGATGAACAACCTTTCACCGCCATTATTGGTCGGGTTGAGTATTTAATCTTGGACTGCTTAAATCCATATTTCCATTTCATAAACCAGCTTAATTCCTATCCCATTTCCCCAAGCCATAATTTATTTTCCTCTTTTCGTGCCATTAAACCCAAAATAATTCATTTCGTGTCCTTTAAAATCATTCATTTCGTGTCCTTTTTATAAAAATGTTTATACCAGTTTATTTTGGTCCATAATCTAGGTCCAATGATTAAATAGTTGGATGGGGCTTGAAAAGATCTTTCCAACGATATATAATAAGCCCAAATACGAGTTATAACGAATAAGTTATGACCAAAATATTAAACTGAGTCCAAACCGAACCTAAGCCCACCTTGCCTACGACCCAATGATCATGTGGAGGGTCCAAAGGATTTATTCCCATTCCTAAATCAAACAGGATTAATTGGAAGCTTCTAAAAGTTTCTAAAAGATCTTAATTATTCTTTTTGAAAAGATAATATTAAAGAGTTTGAAACTGAATAAAACTTTTCTTTTTGTAAATCCTAATTCTATTTGAATTAAAAAATGTTCAAAGATAGACTGATACTATTTTTGTGCCTCATATTTTTTATCCAAATATTATATGGTTGGATAACCCTTGAAATTATCTTTCCAATGATATATTATAATATCAATTCCGAGTTTTAACGGAAAAGATATGAATAAAATATCAAACTCTATCCAAAACTGATACCGTCTCACTATTTCGGCCATATCTTTTATTTTATAAAATAACTTAATCTGATTCTAATTGGATTTAAAATTAGACTTCAAGATCTTTTCAACGATATATTATTTATTTTAATCCAATTTCTCGATCAAAAGATATGATAAAAAGAAAAATCGCAAAAACTGCTGTCTATCGCAAGAGTTTTATTCCGATTCGAATTTTTATATTTTCTTCTTTCTTCGATCCCTCATTTTTCTCTATAAATAGAGGTCATATCTCCCTTTTTTCAATCATCAACAAGGTTGATCACAATATAATTCTCTTCTCCCTATTTAGCCTATACACTAGCCTCCCCATTGTTTCACTATTCCTTCCATTAAGCACTCGAAGGAGTCCATACAATATCCAAAGTTTTATACATAAACCAAGGCGTGAAAGGTATAATTGACTGAGGGTTTGGACCAAATCAACTCTACTTTTTATTTGATTTAATTTAATTTTCATTTTATTTATATTTTAATTGAAGTTACTAACAGTTTATTCATGATGTAGCAATTCAAGGAAACGCGGAAAGTGAGTAATTAATCACTTAATTACTCTTATTTTTATTTCTTATTTCTAGTATCATGATTAGGTTTATTTTTATTTGATTTGACTAACGATATTATTGTTAAATTGCTTCCAATATTAATGTTAATTCTATTATAGTTATTTTTTTATCACCATATTGCATGTTTAAAGGGAATATGTAATTGAAAATCACGACTAACAATATAATTTGGACAACCGGTTTAGGTTCCTTTTTAATCTTATTGTTTAATCAAGTGATTACCAATATTTTAGAATAATGTGTTGCGTTAATATTCAATCAATTTATTCCAATAATAGTTTGGAGCAAATTGAATTTTTGTTTGCATGCCTTTGACATCGCAGGAATCACTTTTCACTATAAGAATCGAGTAGAGGCCAATACCGGCCAATGAGACTCCATGAATCACTTCGTACCATCATCCTCGATCCTCCTTTTGTGTTTCCGAACCATATGGAGTTAGTGAAAGGAATGGTGTCCTTCGAACAAGTGTATTATTCTGATAGCGGGTTCAGAATTATTAGAAAGCTAATACATTCTGTAAGGTCAAGTGATCGGAATGCCTGGGTGGAGGCCGCTTCCGATCAGTAATATTAATATAATTAATATTTCAGCTTAATCTTGACTGAACCCTTCGGGTCACACCCAAGCAAAATATACGAACCGACTCGACGAATTAATTCGGAAGAAATTAATTCGTCGCCCGAGTATTAAATATTTAGACGTTGGAAATTCGAGCTTGGAGCGTCGAAACCGAGCGTCGGAGAATCTCAAATGTCGAGCCAAAATTTAGGATTTGGAGAGACGGGAAAATGCTTCAAGTAACAAGGAAAGCGTGCCCAATAGGAGCGTGTCACGTGGCAGCACACATGGCAAAACGCCATGTGGCAGCACGCATGGCAGCCACGTTGGCAGCCGCGACGTTGGCAGCCACCTAGTGGCAGTCACCAAGTGGCAGTGTGCCACGTGGTAGCATGCCACGTTGGCAGCATGCCACATGGCAGCGTGCCATGGTGGCGGTGCGCCACGGTGGCGTCACAAGTGGCAAGGGGCCGTGGACCCGGGGTGAAGGGTCATGGTTACGGGCCAAAATAAAATGTCAACCGAACCCAACTTGGGGCTCAATGTTGGGTGACACATGGTTAGTTCACATTGCATGTGAAATGCCTTGGGGACCAAGTGAGAAAGTGGTCTACTCCTAAAATGTGACACTTGTTACTTGTTCCTTGGTTTATTTAACTAAGGGTTGAATTCACCAATCTTTCCATGTGGGATCTTTTTGTGAAAAGTCCCACATTGAAAGATGAGTGGAATTCACAAAGCATACTTCCTTATAAATAGTCATGGCATGGCTTGAGAATTCTTTGCTTGAGTGGGAGTTAGAAAGAGCATTCCATATTTTGGGAAAAACTCTTAAACTCCATTAACACATGGGTTTTGGTCGGACATTGCTAAATCTAAGGTAGTGGACCTAAAAAGTCGTGTTCGTCCTTTGTGGGTGGATACCGTTGGAGGCACGACATTTGCGGTGCTCAAGGCTTTCAAGTAAGAGCCCGTTTTGAGAGGGCGAAGCTCGCTTCAAGGATATGATTCGTTATTCCTTTTCTTGTGTTTATTTATTTATGCTTTATGGTTTTATTAATTACGAGTGGCTCCTTGGGTCGGGGTTGTTTCCGCGGTGAGTCGGACTCACCAAACCCCAACAGCGGTATCGGAGCCCCGCTCGTTTATTTTTATAATCATGTTTTTCAAGGTTTATTTTCGCTTATTTTTTTGGTTTAAGTTGCTAATTAGATTAGTAGCTCGGTTTTATTTATTTTAATCCCGTTTTTAATGTCGAATTTGGCCCAGAACCCAGATTTTCGCCCAAAAATAGTGAATTTTGGGTGGAAAAGGTGTTCTGGAAAGGTTTTTTACCCCTTTGGAGCTGTGATTTTAGCCAAATTCCGACCAGAAATGCCTTTTTCGAGGGATTTTTCGTTTTTGACGAAAAATTTTAAGTCTTTTCTAACCTTGAAATTAATGGCATAACTTGTTGATTATGTGGTTGATTATTTGCATTATTTTCTGCAATTTTTAGTCCCCTTAAAGCACACTTACTTGGTAGTATTTGATGCTTAAAGGTTGATTTATTTTCACATAATTGCAAACTAATTGCTTTTTAGTGTGAAATTTTTTGTTTTGAGGCTTCCTAAGTGTTAAATATTCAATCTTTATTTGTGATAAGTGATTGAAACTTTAAAAACCACTAAATTCCATGTTATTTTGTGTTAAACTTTGTTGTTTCAATCATTTTGAGTTGATTGGAAACATAAAGTTTCAATTTTTGTGATAGAAATTTGGTTATCTTCATGTTGGAAGATATAATTTTCAAGGATTCACAAAATTTAGATGTTGGAATTTTAATTTGAACATTAAAGTTCATATTTTTCCAACTTCCCCTTACTTTGTCAAATTCTCACGTTTAATTTAAATTGATTAAATTAAAAGTGAGAAATTGCCTCAACTTTGTTATTGCACCAAGCTAAACCAATTTAATTAAGAATGGTTCTTGGAATTATTTTGGTTATTTGCACTTTGAAATTTTATTAAATTGGACTTGTTTAAAAAATTTTCATTTTTGCTCATTAAGTTAGTTCTAAAATTAATTTAGAATTAATTAATTATGTCTCGCGAAATGGGATCAAATCCCGAGGCCATGGCACGCAAAACGAGGCAAAGAACCACACTTGGCTAGCCGGGCTGCATAGCAGCCCGCATGTGGCTGCCGAGGTGGCTGCCCCGCCTTGTGTGCGGCTATATGCGCGGCAGCAGCACACGGCCACAGCAGCCACGCAGCAGCAGCCATGGCTGTGCGTGCGCGTGCGTGCGGCAGTGGCAGCAGCTCAAGGCTGCTTGCCGCGGGCCGTGTGTGCGGAGCTTTTGTGTTTTTATGTGCTTGGTGCGGTGAGGCGAATGGCCGTAGTGTGCTTGGTTTGCACGAGCCGCAATTATTCGAATTTCTTTGGCAAAACGCTTAAAGCGAAAGCCACTTGAAATGCGGTTGGCTTAATATTTGCTTACTTTGCCGTTTTATTTATTTTAATTAATTTTGTTTATTTTAATTAAAATTTTGGGAGGCTAGGCCTCGGTTTTGAGCGGCATTGACAAAATTTTATTTTGACAAGTTTGGGTGCTACCGACTTAATTAATTGGATTAATTAAGGGAAATGCGGAATTTAGTGGGAGCTTCAATTATTAATGACGTTAATTACATAATCGGTTAAAAAACTTTGACTAGTTTTAATTAGGCGTGTTAATCGGATTAACCACCTAGATTAGTTACTAGTGCGCGAGTTGTTTAAATGCTTTTTACTTGTTTGATATTGTAAATTGCATGGGCCATTCACAAATAGTGAATGGATGAATGGAATGTATATTCTCTCTCACAGGTTTCATGAAATTGCAACTAGTGGGACCCGATTAGGATAGAAAATACGGACTACGTGCCGTTATGTATTTTTGTAAATCTAAATACGGTCTACACACCGTTAAGTATTTTTGTACCTTAATATTTAGATTATTCCTAGTCGTAGACACTAGTATTTGCATAGTTTGGTTAAGTCTTGAAGAAGGCGTATTTTGGAAGACAAAGCCTTGAATTGCAAATGAAGACCTTTTGAAGACTTGAAGAATTCAAGGGGTCATGCTAGTTGCCAATATGCATCTATTATTTCGCTTTATATTTTATGCTTATATACATGTGAATTATTCGTTAGATGCATGTTTAGGTTTTCTTTATGTTGCGATGATTAGTTAAGTTCACTTAAATCAACCAACATAGAAATCCTAGGTCCCTAATAATATTGAGTCAAATTTGCCTTTCCAAAACAACACTTACCAACCGAACGAGGGTGATGGTAGGCTACGCCAAAGCGAGGTGCCATCACTACTCCAAGGCTCATATGCTAAACTCACTGCAAAACATGCAACACTCTTTATCAAAAGGAATATCATTTGTCGATACGGAGTCCCACATGAGATGATAATTGACAATGGAACTCACTTTCAAGATGAATTTGAAGAATTGTTACAAAAATATGGCATTCAACACCATCATTCTTCCCTTTATAGACCTGAAGCAAATGGAGCAGTTGAGGCGGCTAATAAAAACCTAAAGACTATTATCGAGAAAATGACAGAAAATTACAAGGATTGGCCTGACAAACTCCATTTTGCACTTTGGGGTTATCGCACGTCAATTCGCACATCAACAGGAAATACGCCATTCTCCTTAGTTTATGGAATGGATGTCGTACAACCTGAAGAGCTAGAGATACCATCTCTACGCATTGCACTAGAAATTAACTCGATGAAGTCGAATGGACTAGTGTAAGGTATAAAGAGCTAATTCTACTTGATGAAAAGCGACTAGAAGCTCTACATCATACCCAATGCTATCAAACCCGTATGGATAGGCATTTTAATAAGAAGGTCATGACAAGAAACATCAAAGTAGGAGACGTGGTGTTAAAAGCATTAAGGAAAAATATTTTGGATCCAAGAGGCAAATTTAGGCCTAATTGTTCTGGACCTTATATTGTCAAAACAATCCTATCAGGAGGTGCAGCAAAACTAACTGACATGGATGGCAATGAGTTCTCAAACATGACGAAACTTGACTAACTTAAAAAGTACTACCCATAATTGCTTGAGTAGGACACTCAAGAGAGCTACGTTTGGCCTGATTCCTTAGGAAAGGATACGTAGGCAACCCTTTACAGGGTGCGGTCACTTAATTTTCGCAAACCTCACATCCCAGAAATTAAAGAAATTCAACAGAATACCAGCGTCGCAGAAAAAAGTCTGACAGCAAAGTCCTACGACAGCCGCAAAACCGCGGCGCTGCTCTTCTAGGAATACCTGGAAAAATTTCGATGTCTTTCGGAAAATTTTCGACTTCCGTACTCGAAAAAATTTCTGGAAAATAAAATAATCTATTTTCATTGCTTTAATAAATTAAATTTAAAGAAGTTGATTTAATTAAAAAGCTGAAATTTCATTAATAAATTTAAATTAAAATTACATTATTGATGGAATTTAAAAGAAATCTTAATAAACAAATTCACTTTAATTTAAAACTAAGTCTAATAAATTGGAAGTTAAGCAATGCTTCAATTTTTCTTCTCTTTCTTTGCTCTTTTCCAATTTTTATCTAAATCCTCTTCATCGTCCATGACTTTAGCTAGTAGGCATCCTGTAGAGGACCTACATTCAATTTTAGAGTAAATGGTTTATCCCTTAGATAGGACTCCATGTTTCTTTTCTACCCAAACCTTCTTTTCTGAAGTGTCAGCTTTTATTTTCCCTTTATCCTTTGTAGAGTTTTTTTTCTTAGGCATCACAGGTGTTTTGAATTCAATCTTTTTACCCAAGAGTTCCTTAACAGGAATCACTTTGTCACCTAGACGATTCTTCACATTGGTTTTACTCTGATTTTTCTTCATGTCCTTTGAAGGCTTTTGAAGGAGCCATTTCTTCATATCATCGGGTAAGGAAGGAGGAACCTTTTAGGTAATCACCTCCCATAAAGGCCTAGCACTCCAATATGTGTCAAATCTATCTACTTCTTGTGAAACAGGGAATTCATAGGGATGACTGAGATCCCCAGAAGGAATTGTTTGAAGTAGGTCATACTGTCTTTTTACCCTGCAGATATAATAAAAAGTCATCTTGGTTACGCTTGGAAGACGACAGAAAAGTTGCTTGTTGACACCAACCATCTTCTCTATTTTCCACCAAGGAATGACCCACTTGATAGCAAAATTGCAAGAGGCAAAGACTTTACTCCAATCATGGCGCCCCATCTTAGAGAAGCGTTTATTTTGCCTCACAAAGCAATTTGGAGTATATTTTTCAATATTGTCAGGAGGACTAATTAATTTTAGTCTCTCCATTAGCCATGCTGTAAAAATTCAATGCAAATAAATTAATATTACTATACAAAAATATGTTTTTGATTTCTGTAATTAAAAATATTATTTTTCTACCTGTAATAAAATTGGAGAGCCCCGAAAAGGTGCTTTTGGATTTCTCTTCAATTCATCAAGACTAAGCGTAGTCTCTCCCACAATTAATGGCATTGGATTTCTTCCAGATTCAATCTGCTCCAAAACAGTTAATATAATTGCTTGGCCCTCATTAGTTTTACCACTAGTGAGAAGATATTGGTTAAGCATGCAAAAGAGAAAAGCTCTTCTTCTATAAACATGAAAAGATTCATAATAGGGTCTATCAAAGTAATGGCATGCCAATTCTTTTTAACTAATTATACTACCATCTACAATATTTGTTAGATCTCTATCTCTTAAATTAAAGAAGCGCTCAAAATCTTTATAATAATATTCATTTATTCTAGGAATTACCGCAAGATCTAATGAAGGGAAGCCAAGGATGGCACCAAATTCTTCCAGTAAAGGGCTAATTTCATCACACCCTAGTCTAAAACAATGAGTATCTGTGTCACAATATTCTAAAGCGGTATGAAAAAAATCTATATCAAGATCTACCCCCTTAACACCATAAATACCTCCAATGTGAAAAAAGTCGAGTTCTTTTCTCTCTTTAGCAGTTAAAGATCGACACCATTCACGAGTGAAATTGGTAAAACTCTTAGTAACTAAAGACATGATTATTTGTTGAGAAACTGGAATTCAGCAGATTAGGGGGCTATTTATGCAGAAAATCGATGAAGTTTTACTCCGGAAAGAACTCGGAATCAGCGCACTACAGCGCCAAACGACAACCTTGTTGCCTGGCGACAGTGCAAAACGCGTGGCGACATGTGGCGCTGAAACGTTTCCTCAACGTGCTATGCAAACCACGTTTTTCTGGCTATGATTCGAATTCGTACAATGACTTTACGATTCTACCCTTTCTACAAAAACCCATATATATTAATTTCATATATTTTCCTTTTTTTTTCCTTTTTGGATTTATTCAGACTTTATTATTTAGGTTTGTTGCAAGTCCAATTAATTTTTCATTTTTTCTTATTGGGGGAGAAAGTCGGATACCCTCCATTAGCAATAAAAATGACGGAAATTTTTGCGCAAAATTAATCAAAATTTTATCACAATTTTTTGCACCCACACATATGAACATAAAAATGAAAAATAAATGCAAATAAATACAGTCATAATAAATAATAGTCTTTATATACAAATATGTCTAACAAAAGAGTCGATAAGGCAAAATCCTATAATAGTCAAAATAAATAACAACACAGAAACAACTACGGTGCTGGAGGACGCAGATGATGAGGAATGTTCATCATCATATCAAAGAACTGTGCAGAACGAGGAGTATGCTCCCCACCAACTCCAGTTGAAAGGAATGGTGTCCTTCGAACAAGTGTACTATTCTGTTACTGGGATCAAAATTATTAGAAAGCTAATATATTCAGTAAGGTCAAGTAATCGGAATGCCTGGGTGGAGGCCGCTTTTGATCAGTAATATTAATGCATAATTAATATTACAGCTTAATCTTGACTAACCCTTCGGGTCACACCCAAGCAACTAACGAACCGAAGCGACGAATTAATTATAAATTAATTAATAAGTCAACCGAGTAATTAATATTTAGACGTCGGGAATTCGAGCTTAGAGTGTCGAAACCGAACGTCGGAAGTCGAGTCGAAAAATAATAAAAGATGAGACATGAAAATAATAATAAATCAACAAAGACCAAAATACCCCTAGCATCGGAATGCCCCGAGAAAACCGAGTGCTAGGGGCATTTGACCTAGCATGGTGGCTAGCATGCGTACCAAGCCGAGCCTAGGCTGGCTGGTGCGTGCTAGCACACCAAGGCTAGCAACGTAAGACTAGGCACTGCCTAGTGTGTGCTAGCACTGCTGGGGGCTGCCTTGTGCGCGCATTGGCTAGGAGCCATGCCGCAACAAGCCGCAGTAGCTATCACGCAAAGCACGCCAGTCGCAGCAGCATGGCTGGGCCATTGCGCGCTGGCTAGCGCTGCTGGGCAGCCATGGCAAGGCAGCCCACCTTGGGTGCCTTGATGCCCAAGGGTGGGTGCTACGTGGTGCGAAGTGAGAGGAGTGTATGGTGATGTGTTGGCCGGTTTTGGGAGAGGGAGTGGGGAGCAAGTTTGGTCCCCCCTCCTCCAAATGGTCCTCACCTAACCTCTCACATGAGCTTGCCACTTGTTGATTTTTTACTAGTTTGATTATTAATTTTATTTTAGTTTTAAAATAAAATGGGAAAATCAAATTCTCCCACATTGATTGGAGAGCTTTTCACTCTCTAGATTTTCCCTATAAATACCCAAGTTAGGGTATTGGGAAAATCACTTGAGTGAGAGTTGGAAAAGGCATCACCATTGTGAAAACCTTTGAACTCATTAATCACTCGGGTTTTGGTCGGGCCTTGCTAACCCCAAGGCATTGGACCGTTTTCGGTGATCGAGTTGTGGGTGGACTATCGTTGGAGGCCGTCGTAATTTCGAGGCTTGCTTTCGAAGTAAGAGCACATTCCGTTTAGGCGAAGCACGCTCCAAAGGTAAGTATCTTATCTTAATCTTGTGATTAATTTATTTATGTTTATGGTTTTATTTTTTGCGAGTGTGGTCTTGGTTTTGGGTTTGTTTCCGCGGTGAGTCGGACTCACCAAACCCCAATAGCAGTATCGGAGCCTCGCTCGTTTATTTTTAAAATCATAATATTTTTCAAGGTGTTTTTATGGCTTAATTTTTCTGGTATTAAGTTGCTAATTAGATTAGTAGCTCGTTTTATTTATTTTAACCTCGCATTAAAGCTGTCTTCAGTCCCGAACCCATATTTCGACCCAAAAATAGTGAATTTTGGGTGGAAAAGGTGTTTTGGAAATGGTTTCACCCTTTTAGGACTAGATTTTTAGCCAAAAAACGACCAAAAATGCACTTTTTCGATGAATTTTTTGTTTTACGAAAAATTTTAAGTCTTTCTAACCTTGAAAATTAATTGCATATTTATGGTGGTTATGTAATTGGTTCAATACATATTTTATATGAAATTTTAAACCTCTTTAGGCATGATTACTTGGTGGTAATTTGTGTTTGAAAGCTTGGTTTTATTTTTCACATAATTGCAAACTAATTGCATTAAGTGTGAAATTGTTGTTCTTTTTTGGCTTCCTAGTACTAAAGATTCAATATTTAATTATGTTTAGTGATTGAAACTTTGAGTTACTAAATTCCATGAATTTTTGTTAAACTTTGTTGATTTAATCATTTTTAGTTGATTGGAATCATAAAGTTTGAAACTTTGTGATAGAAATTTGTTTATCTTCATATTGGAAGATATAATTTTTCAAGGATTCACAAGTATTAAAGTTGGAATCTTTATTGAACTTATGTTCATTTTTCCAACTCCCTTTTATTTTGTCAAAAACTCAAGAATAATTTAAATTAATTAAATTAATAGTGAGTAATTGACCTCTTATTTTTTTGTTGCACCAAGTTAAACCTATTTAATTAAAAAAATGGTTCTTGGAAATTATTTTGGCTAGATGCACATTGAAAATTTTATTTTAAGTTAGACTTGTTTAAATTTTCATTTTTCTCAATGAATTAATTCTAAATTTAATTTAGAATTGATTAGAAATGTCAAACAAAATAGGGAATTAATCCCGAGGCACAAGCACGCAAACCAAGGCACAATAGCCATGAGCATCCTTCCGCCAGCTGGGCTGCTTGCACAGCCCGCATGTGGCTGCCGAGGGACGATGGCTACTGCGCTAGGTGTGTGTGGTGCTAGGTGTGTGCGAGGAGCTATGTGCTGACTTGGTGCGTGAGGGGCGTGCGAGAAGATGCTAGGCGTAGCAGCAGTGCTAGGCAACTGTAGCTAGACGCGCATCGAGTGCGCGCTGCCAAGTAGTGCCCAGCAACATCACAGCACGCAAGGCCGAGGCTGCTAGGCAAGCCCCCAGCACTTACGTGCGTATGAGTGCTCAAGGGTGCTAGCCTTGGGTAGTCGATGCACTTTTCTCACATTTTTTAATTTTGCTTTTTGGCAGTTTTGTTAATTTTAATTAATTTTAATTACTTTAATTAAAATTTTGGTGGCTAGGCCTCAGGTTTTGAGCGGCATTGGCAAAATTTATTTTGACAAATTTTGGGTTTTACCGGCGTAATTAATTGGATTAATTGAGTTGGATGCGGAATTTAGTGTGAGCTTCAACCCCTTCATTTGGCCCTTCATAGGAAGTTCCCGACCTCAATGTGATCGCCTTGCATGTATCGGGTTTTGAGTTGTGAGATGGGTTAGGTTGTGGTTGTCCGGGTAGAGTAGATGGTGAATTGAAAGGAGTTCTCTTGGCCAATTGAGCTAGTTGTGAATCAACCATCTTGTTGTGAGCTCTTATCTCTTGCATTTTTTGCCCAAAAGATTGCATTTGCGCATGCATGGCTTGGAGGAGTTGAGTTTGAGTTAGCTCCGCTTGAGGTGCTTGTTCTTGATGATTTCTTTGAGGTGCTTGGGTTTGATTGTTATATTAGTTGTTCCTTGGATAGCTTCCTCTTAGGTTTTGGGGTTGAGATGATGGTGGATTTTGATATTGAGGGTTGGAGTTGTAGGAAGGTTGAGCTTGTTGGTTCCATTGTTGAGGTTGAGGTACAATCCCGGGTGGTGGTTGTTTCCAAGCTACTCCACCACCACTTCCTCTAAATCCCTTATGCCTTGTGTTGTATGCCGCTACATGCTCGGGGCTTAAACCTCCACAATAAGATGTATCATGGTTCGTTCCTCCACAATTTTGACAAGAGAAAGAGTTAACTTGAGAGGAGCTTGCTCCATCGCTTGAACTTGCATTCACACTCGTGTTCAACTTGGAAAGCCCTTTTGTTAGTTGATCAATTTGATGTTGTAATTGATCAACTTTCTCCAATTCGTAAATACCACCTTTCTTTAGAGCATTTCTTCTTCGGCCCCCCCAAGAGTAATTCTTTGCTACCTCTTCTATTGTGGCTTCAACTTGATTTTGAGGGATTTTGATTAATTGACCACCCGCCCCCGCATCCAAATTGGCTCTTGACATGGGCTCCAATCCGTCGTAGGAAAACCGCATGAGCAACCCTTGATTGTACTCATGGTGGGGACACGCTTGTACCAACTCTTTGAATCTCTCCCATGCTTTACCAAGACTTTCATCGGCATCTTGCTCAAATGATGCGATTTTCCTTCTAATTTCGGCGGTCTTCTTCTCGAAGATAAATCGCTTCAAGAACGCCTTTACCACCTCCCTAAATGTTGTAAGAGTGTTAGGCTTTACTTGCTTTAGCCATTTCTTTGCTCGTCCGGTGAGAGATTGCCGGAAAAGGTGCATACGAATGTAGTCTTGTAGACACCCATTTGTGTCTCCCCAAAACCAAACCCAGTGATGAGTACCTTTCACGTCGAATCATAATCAGATGAAGTGAAAGTGTGGAAAGTCTAGTGTTGCGGATAGTTTTAACTTCTTTTCTTTTCTCTCTGTTTTTGAAAACCTATTTTAAGAAAACAGCCAATCCAGTTTGGTTGGTCCATGATATGGGTCCAATAGTAGTGTAGTTGGATAGGGCTTGAAAAGAGCTTTCCAACGATATATTATAAGCCCAATTCCGATGAATATTGAGGAAGTTATGGCCAAATTATTAAACTGGGCCCGGTTTGAACCTTATATGCGGCCCAATGATCTAGAGGAGGGCCTAATATGGATTTATCATTCCTAATGCAATTAGGAATGGTTTTAGTCTTCTAGATTCTTCTAGAAGGTTCTTTTCATTCCTAATTCAATTAGCATTGATAAATTGACTTTTGTTGACTTTTTGGAATTTTAATCAGAATAAAAAAAGTATTTTTGAAGAAAATACGATTTTATCCTCCTATACGGTTAAATTCTATCTGATTTTAGAAAAAGCGTCAAAAACTTGAATAGTGCCTAACGCCAGCATTACCGCCTGGCGCTAATGTCAACGTCTGGCGCTAATTCTGTTTTTCCACGTCAGAACTCTGGTTCGATTTTTTATCTTTTTGGCTGATTTTCTCTATAAATAGCCTCCTAAAAACTCTGTTTTCAATCATCAATTATCATCTACAATCATCAATTTCTTAGTTTTCTAATTCTTTTCTTCTCTCTCTAAGCTAGAAGCTTATTTTCTCTCTTTTTTAAACCAACCCTTTTACATACAAAATTCCGCATTCACAAGACCTAGATACACCTATCATAATTCAAAGTTGCCTTCGCCCTAGAAGTGAAAGGTTTTATATTTCTGAGGTTTTGGTCCCAAATCTCTATTTTAATTATTTAACTTAATTGTTTTGTTTTATTATTTTCCTTGAAGTTACTAACGCGTGTATTTTGTTATTAGAAAGAGATACGAGTCATCCAAGTAAGTACTTTAATTGATTTATTGTTGTTATGATATAGGAATCATGTCTAGGTTGTTATTATGATTCCTAGTGTCATGTTAGGGCATTTTGATCTTCCTAGTATCATGTTTAAGGTAACTCTAATATCAAGTATGATTAAAAGTATGATGCCTTTTATGTTCTTTCCTAATATTCATGTTAGTATCATGTTAGGGCTATATATTTGATCTTTATTGTTTAGTGACATGCTAGGGTTTGTTATTAATCTTGTTAGTATCATGCCTAGGATCTTGCTATTAATATTATGCTTTAATATGATTCTGATTATTATTATAATTGTTATGATTATTATGATGATTATTATTTTTATTGTTATTATGTTGCTTGATATTTATTGTTATTGCTTGATCACACCTTTTATACATGTTTAAAGGGAATTTGTACCTGTAATGATGCTTAATAAGATAATTAATAATCTTGTTTAGGGTTAATTTGATTATAATTCAAGTGATCGCCAATAATAGTTTTGTTTGTGCATTAATATTCAACCAACATAGATAAACAGGTTTAGGGTTAATCCTATTGATTGTATGTTAGTCAGAAAGCGCACATGAATTCGATCAGAATAAAGTAGAGGCCTATTATTAGGGTAGGTTCAATCTCTTTTAGGTTGGATTTGTACCTTCATCCCAAACTATCAGTCATGGTTCCAGACCTATTGGAGTTGACGATCTCCTGAATCGTTAAGGGGTGTAACCTTCACCTCGTGAACGGCTTACAAGTTCTTAAAACTTGTTGGCGACTCTTTTGCTCTATCTTCTTTCCCTTTGGACGCCACCGTAATTTAGTGAATGATCACAGTGGGGTTCAAGCTAGGGGTAACACTTGAAATATTCCCTACAAGTCTTGACTTACTTCATTGGTTTGCATCATTGCGCACAATTCAAAGAATCGGTCCAAATGTTCAATAGGGTCCTCACTTGCACTTCCGGAAAATTGCTCCGATTGGACCATTCTAGTATATTGTGGATGGATTGAGAAGTTGGTTTCCGTGATGGTAGAAAAATCCCTCCCTTGAGCTCATACTCCTTTGGATTTCCAAACTCACGAAACAAAACATAATTTTCTTGTCCCGCCATTGATCCGCTTGGTGAACTTGAAGAGTAAGTATCACTCTCACTATCAACTATATCACCAAAACCTCTTCCCTCGTCTTGATAAAGCCTACGGACTTGTCTCAAGGTTTGGTTGATCTCGTGGTCAATTTGATGTGAGGGTGCTCCTTGAGACCTCCTAAGCATTCACCAAAGCTAAGCAAACAATTAGCAATGACAAGGATGATAAAAAAAAAACAAAAAGAAAATAAAGTAAAATGACTCTAACAAAAGCAATAATAGACGCTAAACAAGCCGCTTCCCCAACAACGACGCTAAAATTTGATCAAGGGTTAGATAGGTCGTTAAGCTACTACCCTAATCAAATTAATCATTTATAATACCTAAACCTACACTAAACTAGTTAGTGGCAAGTAAAGGGTCGAACCACTAGGGAAGCACACTAATTCAACATCAATAGTCACTAATGCAAGAGTAAAAAGGGGATTGTTTTTGTTGGTTTTTTTGTGTAAGAGCACTAAAACTACAAATAAGCAAGAAAATGATGATTAAAATCAAAGGAAAATTACGCTAGGGATACAGGGGTGTCCAATATGATTAGAAAGAGGGGAATAATGGTGATTATCATGAAACACATGCCAAAGAACACAAGATTCTACCTAAACAATTCATTCTCACGCAATAGTGTAGGAAAATCAATGAAAGAGGTCTACACTAATAAGATTCATCCTCATGCATCCTATTAGTTATAATGCAATCAAGAGAATAAAGAAGCACAACCCATAAAAACTCCACTTTAATAACTCATTCTCATGCAATTATTAAAATAGAGATGATCTTAATCTAGTTCAAATCACTTTCATGCATTTAAACTAGAAAACATCAAATAGAGTGCAACAATAATCTCAAGCTATTAAAAATCATGTCTTTCATCAATTTATGGCATAAGTTCAATCCAACCATCATCATTCATCCAATATCAACTCATATCTTCCGCCCCCTTCCCCTAGCTAAAAGTTTAGCCTAGAGAAGGGAGATTAAACATAATATCAAAACTAGAAATAAACTCAAGAAACTCAAAACAAAACATGATTAAAATCAATGAAATCAATAACAACTAGATGAACTAATAAGATTAACAAGAATAAGCAATAATAAAACAAATAAATAATACTAAAGGAAAGGAGAAGAGATTAGTAATGAAATTATTAATGAAAGATGAAAACTTGGATTCTTGCTTGATTGATTGAAGATTAAAACTTGAGCAAAGTTTAATACAATAAAGGATGCTTGAATAACAATCTACTTTCTCTCTCTAGATTAGGCTAATATTCAATGGAATTAGTACTAAGTGCCCTTTATTAAAAAGAATCCCATCTATATATATGTGGCTCCCCCAAAAGAAATAAACTTGGGCAACAAGGCGCAAAGAAATCAGAAACCCAGCGGTGCGCGCCCGCACACGAAATATGTGCGCCCGCGCAGTAAAAGTGTGCGCCCTCTCAGCATAGTGTGCGGCCGCAACTTTGAGGGTACGGGGAAATCTAGCGCGCCCGCACAGTGGCCGCACAATAAGTCGCGCAAAATCTTTGGTTTGGCTCTATTTCTTTGGCCTGGTTACGCGGGTTCTGATAGGGCTGCGCGCCCGCACAGCCAAGGGTGCGCGCCCGCGCAATAGCCGCACAACATCCCGTGTAGAACAGTTTGCTTGGCTCCTTGAAATCCTCTTTCTTTCGGCACAAAAAACCTACAAAACAAAAGCATAGAAATCAAAATAAAGAGTAGGCGAGAAGACTAAGAAAAGGGAAGATAAAGGAGAAACGAAAGGAGGAAACAAAACTAGGTAAAAATGTTTATAAAAAGGGCCAAACAAGTGCAAATGAGGGGAGAATCCTTAGAGAAAAAGAATGAAAGAGTGGCATAAATGCCACTCATCAGTATACAGATACACATTGCTTTAGACTAGGGTGTGATAAAATTAGTCCTTTACCGGAAGGATTTGGTGCCATCCTAGGCTTCCTTTCATTAGATCTTGCGGCAATCCCTAGAGTGAATGAATATTATTATAAAGATTTTGAGCGCTTCTTTAATTTAAAAGACAAAGATCTAACAAATATTGTAGATAGTAGCGTAGTCAATCTAAAAGAATTTGCACGCCACTACTATGATAGACCTTATTTTGAGTCTTTTCATGTTTATAGAAGAAGGTTTTTTCTCTTTTGTATGCTTAACCAATATCTTCTCACTAGTAGTAGAACTAATGAAGGTCAAGCAATCATATCAACAATCTTGGAGTAAATTGAATCTGGAAGGAATCCAATGTCATTAATTGTTGGAGAGACTATGCTTAGTCTAAATGAATTAAAGAAAAATCAAAATGCACCTTTCGGGCTCTCCAATTTTATTACAGGTAGAAAAATAATATTTTTAATTACAGAAATCAAAAGGCATATTTTTGTATAGTAATACTAATTATTTGCATTGAATTTTTTTTGCAGATATGGCTAATGGAGAGACTAGAATTAATAAGTCCTCCTGACAACATTGAAAAATGCACTCCGAATTGCTTTGTGAGGCGAAAGAAGCGTTTCTCTAAGATGGGTTGCCATGAGAGGAATAAAGTTTTTGCCTCTTGCAATTTTGCTATCAAGTGGGTTGTCCCGTGGTGGAAATTGAGAGGATGGTTGGTGTCAACAAGCAACCTTTCTGCCGTCTTCCAAGCTTAACCAAGATGACTTTTTATTATCCCTGCAGGGTAAAAAGGCAGTACGGTCTACTTCAAACAATTCCTTCTGGGGATCTCCGTCGTCCCTATGAATTCCCTATTTCACAAGAGGTAGAGAAGTTTGCACATATTGGAGTGCTAGGCCTGTATGGGAAGTGATTACTCAAAAGGTTCCTCCTTCCTTGCCCAATAATGTGAAAATTTGGCTCTTAATAAGCCTACAAAGTACATGAAGAAAAATTAGAGTAAAACCAATGTGAAGAGTCGTCTAGGTGACAAAGTGATTCCTGTTAAGGAACGCTTGGGTGAATAAGTTGAATTTAAAACACCTATGATGCCTAAAAAGAAAGACACTACTAAGGATAAAAGGAAAAGAAAAGTTGACACTTTAGAAAAGAAGGTTTGGGTAGAAAAGAAACATGGAGTCCTAGCTAAGGGAGAAACCATTTACTCTAAAATTGAATGTAAGTCCTCTAAAGGATGCTTACTAGCTAAAGTCAAGGATGATGAAGAGGATGCAGATAAAAATTGGAAGAGGGCAAAGAAAGAAAGAAATATTGAAGCATTGCTTAACTTCCAATTTATTAGACTAGTTTAAATTTTAAGTCAATTTATTTTATTAAGCTTTTATTTAAATTTCATCAATAATTTAATTTTTTTTAATGCAATTTCAGCTTTAATAAAATCAAATTTTAAATTTAATCTATTAAAGCAATGAAAACAACTTAAATTATTTTCTAGAAGTTTTCTCGAGTACGGAAGTTGAATATTTTCCAAAATACACCGAATTTTTCCCAGATATTTGCAGAAAATCGACGCCGCTATTTTTTCTCTGTCGCCGTGCGCTGCAGTCTATCGTTTTGCGACAGACTCCTTTATGTGGCGCTGCTATTGCGTCGAATTTTTATTGCTTCTGGGATGCGGGGTTTGTGAAAATTAAAGTGGCCGCACTCTGTAAAGGGTTGCCTACGTATCCTTCCTTAAGGAATCAGGCCAAACGTAGCTCTCTTGAGTGTCCTACTCAAGTAATTATGGGTAATACTTTTTAAGTTGGTCAAGGTTTGTCATGTTTGAGAACTCATTGCCATTCATATTAGTTAGTTTTGCTGCACCTCCTGACAAAACGGTTTTGACGATATATGGTCCGGACCAATTATGCCTAAATTTGCCTCTTGGATCCAAAACATTTTTCCTTAAAGCTTTTAACATCAAGTCTCCTACTTTAATGTTTCTTATCTTGACCTTCTTATTAAAGTGTCTAGCCATACGGGTTTGATAGCATTGGGTATGATGTAGAGCTTCTAGTCGCTTTTCATCAAGTAGAATTAGCTCTTCATATCTTGCCCTAGTCCATTCGACTTCATCGAGTTTTCTTTCTAATGCAATGCGTAGAGATGGTATCTCTATCTCTACAGGTTGTACGACATCCATTCCGTAAATTAAGGAGAATGACGTATTTCCTGTTGATGTGCGAATTGACGTGCGATAACCCCAAAGTGTGAAATGGAGTTTGTCAGGCCAATCCTTGTAATTTTCAGTCATTTTCTCGATAATAGTCTTTAGATTTTTGTTCTCCGCCTCAACTGCTCCATTTGCTTGAAGTCTATAAGGGGAAGAGTGCTGTTGTTGAATACCATATTTTTGTAACAATTCTTCACATTCTGCTTGAAAGTGAGTTCCATTGTCACTTATCATCTCATGCGGGACTCCATATCGACAAATAATATTCCTTTCGATAAAGAGTGCTACATTTTTTGCAGTGAGCTTGGCATATGATTGTGCTTCAACCCACTTTGTGAAGTAATCAATTGCTACTAGGATGTATTCGTGACCTCTTTATCAATTCCCCATGTAGAGAATGGCCATGGTGAAGCGTAGGTGTAGAGTAAAGACGAAGGGACATGTTGTAAATTAGCGTAAATTTAGCACTTAGGGCATCTTTTGCAAAATTTGGTTGATGATCTAAGAAGAGTCTCCGAATATTCGTAATTTCTTTACTCCCAATGCCAAAGTTGTTTCGAGGCCTACCACACATGCTTCGTATTCAGCAGCGTTGTTGGTAACGTCGAAATCTAGCTTTATAGAGATTGGAACGTGCTCTTGTTTAGGTGATACTAATAGTTCCAACGCCACATCCCTTTTGGTTTGAGGCTCCATCGAAGTATAAAGTCCAAGTATCATCTTCTGTGACCATCAAGTCTTCATCTGGAAACTCGTTATCATGTACTGGCGTTGAATCTTCTATTGGGAAATCCGCTAGGAAGTCTGAGACCACATGTCCTTTGATAGCCTTTTGAGGCATGAATCTTACATCGAATTGGGCTAAGTTGACTATCCACCTTGATATGCGCCCATTAAGTGTAGACTTTACGAATAGATACTTAAGTGGATCTATTCGAGAAACTACAAAGACTGTATGCACGAGCATGTAATGTCTTAGCTTGGTTGTGGCCCACACTAATGCGAGGCACAATTTCTCAAGCGATGTGCAGCGTACTTCATACTCGAGCATTTTCTTGCTAATATAGTAGATTGCATTTTCTTTTTCTTCTACTTCTTGGGCAAGCATAGCCCCCTTTGTCTCCTTGGTGACTGTTAAGTACAACCTAAGAGGGATCCCTGGAAGCGTTGGTGCTAATACGGGAGGATTTGCGAGATAGGCTTTGATCTTCTCAGCTTTTTGACACTCATCATCCCATATTACTGGCACATTCTTTTTGAGCTTCTAGAATATTGGTTCACATATCGTTGTTAGCTTCGATATGAACCTACTTATATATTGCAACCGACCAATAAATCCTCGAATTTGTTTCTCGAATTTGGGCGGTGGCATTGACATAATCTTCTAGATCTTGGTTGGGTCTATCTCTATTCCTCTAGAGCTTATGACATACCCCAAGAGTTTGCATGAGGTGACTCCGAAAGCACACTCGGATGGATTCAACCTCATGTTGTATTTCCTTAGCCTTTCAAAGAATTTTATCAAGGCTACTTGATGTCCTTGGCGATCTTTTGATTTCACGATCATATCGTCCACATATACTTCAACCTCTTTGTGCATCATATCATGGAGTAGGGCAGTTGCTGCTCGTTCGTAAGTAGCACCCGCATTTTTCAACCTGAATGGCATTACCGTGTAACAGTAAGTACCCCAAGATGTTATGAATGTTGTTTTCTCCATGTCTTCTTCAGCCATGAGAATCTAGTTGTATACCACGTATCCATCCATAAATGAGAGTAGTGCGTGATTTGTTGTATTATCTACTAAGATATCGATGTGTGGTAAAGGGAACTCGTCCTTTGGACTTGCCTTATTTAAATCTCGATAGTCGACACACATTCTTACCCTTCCATTATTCTTTGGAACTTGGACCACATTTGCTGCCCATTCAGGGTACTTGGATACCCTGATAAAACCTGCAGTTATTTGTTTTTGAACTTATTCTTTTATTTTAAGAGCTACGTCGGGTTTCATTCGACGCAACTTTTGTTTTATAGGTTTCTTTCCCGGAATTAGCGGTATAGTGTGTTGAGATATTTCTCTATTAATGCCAGGCATATCTTCATATGACCAAGCAAATACATCGATAAATTCTTCGGCTATTTCACCAAATGCCACTGAGCACTTTGGAAATTCACCAAATGCCATCCAACTTTTCAAAATTCACCAAATGCCACTCACAAACAGTACAATGACATGACGTGCCATTAATGAGGTTTGGACGTTAACAGTCCGTTATTGCAAAATGACGAGTATGCCCTTTGTTGGGGTTAATGGCGCGTTGAACCTCATTAACTCTCTGACTTCTTCAGGTTAAATAAAAAAAAATACCAAAAAGACATCTCATTCTTCTTCTCTGTTTTTCGAGCGTTCACCCTTATTCAAACCCTGAAATCCATAATCAATCAAGAAGCTTTCTTCAACACTTGTACCAGACATTCCAAAAAATTGAAGCTTTTTTTTCTGTTGAAGTTGGGCGAACCAGAACAACGCTGACAAGTAGGGGAGGAAGTTGAAGCTTAAAGCACTTGAATTCGACTTTGGGTGTTGGAGGTAGGAAACAAGGTAATATTCTCACTTTCGATCTTGTTTTCGCGTTTTGAATCTGACATTTTTTGCGAGAATTGAGTTAGGGTTAGGGTTTTTTGAAATGTTCTTGTTAAATGTGAGTACTTGACTTGACTGTGTGAAATAATCTTAAATTTCAAGTTAAAAATGTTAGTTGTTGTGTATTGATTTGGTATTGTTATGGTTTTTTAATGTGAAGTATTTGAATTACATTTTTTGAGATTTTTGTATTGGCATTGTTGGTAATGATTTGGTATGTTTTGCTGTGTGGTGTGTTCATATGAATCTTGTGTGTTGTTGTTCAGTGAAGTAATATGTCTGTAATTTGTTGTTGATAGGATGAGTAGAGTGTGGCTTGATGTCCATTATAGAGATCAAGGGTTTGATGTCCTGGTTGATGATACTGATAGAACAAGTCTAATAGACTTGTATGAGTTTATGTTTGAGGACTCTGTTAAGCAAAATGTGATCCTTCCTAAATACTTTAGTTTGTATGTAATGCCACCTAAGACTAATAGGAAATTGGAGTTGTGTGGGGATAGGGACATGTTGAGAATGTGGGATTGGTTTCAAGGTAAGGAAACAGTAGTAATTTTGTTAGAGGAGAAAGAAAGTCCTGGGCAGGTGTTTATGGATGCTCTGGATAATTGGGATAAAAGGGTAAAGGCCATGGCTGAGAAGGCTAGATTGGAACAGGAAAAGGCCCAGGCTGAGAGAGAGTTAGAGGAACATGAAGCCTTTAAGGTTGCAGTTGAGGTTCCTGTGGCTAATCTTGATGATGGTGATTTTGAGTATATAAGAGTGTTTGACACTCCGGTTGCTGATGAAGTATTCCCTAGGCCATCTCAGCCTATGGCTGAAGAAAGTACTCAACCCTCAACTCCACCTAAACACTCCCACCCACCTTCACCTCTAAACCATCCCAAAACAACACAAAAAAAGGGCAAGGAAAACAACACCAAAAAAAAGGGCAAGGAAAACAACCAGTCAATCCTCTACCCAACCACAAACAACACAACCACCTCAACACACAGCTTCAAATCAACCAGAAACAACCCCACCACCATAACAACCACCTCAACCTCTAGTTTCACCTAAACCTCATGTAAGTCCGCCACCAGTTTCACCTGAACCACAAACTGCAACAGTACCACCAAACACCTCAACTCAACAACCAGAATCTATAGAAGCTCCATGTTACAAACCTAAAAAGGGAGGCAGATCAAGACCTGAGGGATTTAGGTCCAAGAAGAGTGCATTAACAAAGGTTAATTTTGAGGGGCAATCTTTTACTGTAAGGAGATCAGAAAGAAATAAGGGTACAAACAGAGTACCTGATGAGTTGAGTGAGCAGAGGTCAGCTGAGTCTGGTAGTGATAGTGAAGATGATGATTATATGCAATCAGATAGTGAAGATGACTCTGAATCAGATATTGGTGATTTCATAGAGGATGAGACAGAGGTAGATTGTCTATATGATGACATTTAGGAGAAGCAATTTGAGGATTATCTAGATGGTAGTTCAACCATGGATAAGACCTACAAGAATGGAAAGATTTGGACACATCAGGAGTTTGGAGCAATCAAATTAGAGCCATGGATGATATTTGGAGACAGGGAGTCATTTATGGAAGTTTTCAAAGACTACTGCATACAAGAAGGATTTGGTGTTTATGTTGAAAAGAGTGACAAAACAAGATATATAGCAAGGTGTGCAGTAGATGGTTGCAACTGGAGAATCCATGCTTCCACAATGACATAAAAGGTGAGTTGGGCAAACAAAACTTTAACAGGGGAGCATAGAAGTTGTGGAAGGCTGGAGCTTAACCCAGTTGTAACTTCTGAGTGGCTCTGTAGACATCTGTAGTCAAACATTCAAGAAAATCCTGACATTCCAGTTGAGTCTTTACAAAGACTTTGTATGGAAAGGTACAGGATTGAAGTTAAAAAGAGGCTCTTTTACAAGGTGAAGGCAATGTGTAAGGAGAGGATTCATGGGGGGTTTGGAGAGGCATACTCACTACTGCCTAAGTATGATGAAATGGTAAAAGAGACTAACCCATGGAGTTATGCTCTGGTCAGTTGGGGTGAATCAACTACATATCAGCCACCAAGATTCAAGGCTTGTTTTTTTTTCATTTGCTGCCCAATGTAGGGGATTCTTGAGGGGCTGCAGACCCATAATTGGTATTGATGGAGCTCACTTAAGTGGGCATTTCAAGGGAAACTTGCTGACTGCACTTGGGATTGATGGGAACAATGAGATTTTTCTCATTGCTTATGGAGTGGTTAGGACTGAGAGCATTTACAGTTGGGGTTATTTCATAAGGAACTTGAAAATCCTATTTGACAAGGAAGGCTGCACTAGAGATGATTGGACTTTCATCTCTAACAGGATGAAGGTAAGCCACCTTTGAGAAGTTTTTTTAAAAAAAAATGATGATTTATTGTCTTTGGTATTAACTGATAGCTTTGCATGCAGGGTGTTGACACATCAATCCATGAAACATTCCCCAGATCAACAAGAAGAGTGTGTTGCCAGCACTTGTACACAAACTGCAAGGCCAAAGGATTCAGTGGTTCAGCCTTTCATAAGCTTTTCTGGATTGCAGCAGATGTATATAATGAGTATGTATTCAATAAAGCAATGAAGAAAATACATGAGTACAATCCTAAGGCTGTTGAATACTTAGAGAGCTGCATTGAGGTTTGGTCTAGGCATAAGTTTGATCCTGCATTGTGTTGTGATCATAACACTACAAATTTTGTAGAATCATTCAACTCATGCACACAACCCTACAGATATCTCCCTGTTCTGAGATTACTTGAAGGTAACCACACAACACATAAATATTTGCTTTAACACAAATGAATTCTTTGTATTGACAATGTTGTGTGAATGTTGTATTGCAGCAATAAGGAAATGGGCAATGAAGAGGATTGGCTCAAGGTTTGACAAAGCTATGGGCATGGGGGATATGGACCTAACTGAGTATGCAACAAAGATTCCGCAAGCAAGATCAGATGAGTCTAGGCTATGCTATGCAACCCCTTGTGGTGGTGATGAATTTGAGGTTAGAGACCAACATGTGCATTTTCCCATCAAGCTAAGCAGAGGCACTTGTGGGTGTGGGAAGTGGCAGCATTCAGGGATCCCTTGCAAACATGTGCTAAGGGTTATATATCACCAGAGGCTACAACCTACAGACTTTATAGCTCCTTGCTTCAAAGGGAAGGCATACAAGCTTACTTATGCATAGTATATGCACCCAATGCCAAACCCAAGTCATTGGCCATCAGTCAACCTTCCTGAGATATTACCACCAATGGTAAAAAGATCTGCAGGAAGACCAAAAAAGCAAAGAAAAAGAGGGCCAAATTAAGCTAGAAAAGGGAAGGGAAGAGGCATTCTACAGTTAAGTGCAGCTTATGTGGGGAATTGGGGCACAACATGTTGACTTGTGCATCTAGGAAAAAAACCTCAACAGCTGAAGCAACCACATCAAAGGTCACCTCTCATCCCAAAGAGAAATCAAAGAAAGCACCAGCATGAATGGACAGCAACTCCTCTTCTTAATGCACCCACAACCTGAACATTCAATGTAATTTTTTGAACATAATCACTGTAGTGTGAGGTGTGTTGTTTATTTTGACATGTCCATGTTATATTTTTGGGAAACTGATGCAAACAGTTAGCTATGTTTTGAACAGATAGCTTTTTTTGTATAAACAGGAAGCTATTTTATAGTATGAACATAATTAAATTTCCCTCTTTATTAAATTTCATTGCAAATTACATTAATCCATTTCATTTCATCATTACAATCACAATTACAACACACATCAGTGCCCCTAATTTCATTATACAATTCAAAACTTTTTGTTGTTGCTTGATTTTCTTCTTCAATTGTTTCACTTCTTCATACAAGTTGCTTTGTGCTGAGTCATCCCTTACAAATGAGCTTCCCCTACTTTGACCTTCTTCTTGCATTTGAGCTTTACACCATTTGAAGCTATTACATGAGTCACACTTATAATACAACCTTTGTGGATTACATGTTGACTCCGAGCTTTTAATTGCGTATTTCCTACCACACTTGCAACATTTGTTTGGAACTCTAACATATGCACACTCATTTATTGAGGAAGATGTGTTTGATAGCAAACTCATTATTAGATAACAAAGGGCTGCCTTTGTGTGTTCTTAGGGACAAATTTATACAAAAAAAAAAGGGTTGCAACGGCTAGTTTTCCTTAAAAATATTAAAATATGTTACAAAAATAACTAGCCGTTGCAACTCATTAAATCAGAGGTGTTTTGTGTAAAACCTGATAAAGTAATGGCATTTGGTGAAATATATAAACTGTTGAGTGGCATTTCATGAAATAAGTTTTGCAATAACGGACTGTTAACGTCCAAACCTCATTAATGGCACGTCATGTCATTGTACTGTTTATGAATGGAATTTGGTGAATTTTGAAAAGTTGGATGGCATTCGGTGAATTTCCAAAGTGCTCAGTGGCATTTGGTGAAATAGCCGTAAATTCTTTAAGTAGATTAATTAAATTGGTCCTTTCTTCTTTATGAAGCGTTAATCTGATTTTAACTTCTCTTTTAATGGTTGAATCATTTGATATATCAATCGTTTCAGTATCCTCAATTACTGGTGTTTTCTTTTCAAGTGTTTCCATTGCTTTAATAATTTCTTTGTCATGTCCATTGTTAGTTAAGCAATGCTCATCATCTTGGTTTAAGGAAAAACACGATGAGTAAGAGGAAGAAGACATGTTATTAAATTAAAAAATCATTACATCAAATAAAGAAAAGTCTTCAGGGACTTGATTGCTAACTATCCTAGGAGTATATGCTAACATAGAAGAAGGAGAAGAATAAAGAGGTGCTACAGCTAAGGACTTAGAAGACTCTATAGGGAAAGTCTCTGACTTAGACAACTCTTCAAACATTGGTCCTTGCCCTGTTGTTATTGAGATTTTTCTTCCACTCGGAGTTGTCACCTAGCTTGATCGTCTAGCGCCATCCTTGTATTAAACCTTCTGCTGGAGTGATGAGCTTCGAAGGGTTAAAATTCTTGCTTTGTAGGACCATTTGAATGAGCAAGGAGTTACCTCTATGTACTTTGGCTCATCCTTCTCGTGCCCAAAGAGGAGTCCCATGACGTTGAAGTCAAAGCATGGGGGTGCTTTCTCCTTGTGAATAGGAGTTGGGATCTCATCTACACTACTACAAAATACCCCTATCGAGTCGCCTGTAAATGACATAATGAGTCGCTTTAAAGGCGACTCCACATCCATCGACACAATAGCTTCCAAATTTAGTAGTCGCCTCTGAGGCGACTCGATAGCTTTTATATAAGTCGCCTATTAGTTGTTAGGCGACTCTATTTGTTAAGCTATTGTGTCGTTTGTATTGAAAGAGGCGACTCCATAGGTTAATCTATTGTGTCGCTTGTGTTGAAAGAGGCGACACGTAAAAAATCAACATTTTTTTCCAACTATTTTTATTAGCACATATAATGTCAGTGTTTATGACACTCATCATGCTTGATCCCTGGTTCTTTGCCTGGAAGGTTGAAGTTCTTGCCATTATGCCAAAGTTATTTTTCATATATATATATATGATATTGTAGCTATTTTAAATACATTCTTAGATTTAACCTGTCGAGTCGCGTCTTACGTAATAGAAGACTTATTAGGTAGTGGTCATATAATAAAGCACCTAACAAGTCGGAATTTTAGAGTCACCTATATATAAGGTGCGACTTGTAAACATATTGAGTCGCCTCATACTTATTAGGTGACTTATTATGTTTGGGTTAAAATCAGCAAAGCACCTAATGAGTCGCCTAATATACATGACGTAACTTGATAGGTTTACAAGTCGCACCATATATGCATGTGACTCTATAACCCGATTTATTAGGTGGCATAAATTAGATTTTTAAAGTCACCTATATATAAGGTGCGACTCATTAACCTATCGAGTCGCCTTATACATATCAGGCGACTCATTAGGTGAGAGTCATAGATAACAAAACTCACCTATTGAATCACCTAATATGTATAAGGCGAGTCGACAAGTTTTCGAGTCGCACCTTATGTACAGGTGACTTTGAAAATCTAATTTAAACCACCAAATATGTTGGATAATAGAGTCGCATGCATATATGGGGCGACTTGTTAAATTATCAAGTCACCTCATATATATTAGGCGACTCGTTAGGTGCTTTGTTGATTTTAACACCAACTTAACATGTCGCCTAATAAATATGAGGCGACTCGATAGGTTTATAAGTCGCACCTTATGTACAGGTGACTCAAAAAGTCCAACTTATTAGGGGTTTTTTGTAGTAGTGCTAGTGTAGACACCCATTTGTGTCTGCCTAAAACCAAACCCAGTGATGAGTACCTTTCGCGTCGAATCATAATCGAATGAAGTGAAAATGTGGAAAGTCTAGTGTTGCGGTTAGTTTTTATCTCTTTTCTTTCTCTCTGTTTTTGAAAACCTATTTTTAGAAAATATCCAAACCAGTTAGGTTTGGTCCATGGAAAGGGTCCAATAATAGTGTAGTTGGGTCGGGTTCGAAAAGAGCTTTCGAACGATATATTATAAGCCCAATTCCGATGAATAATGAGGAAGTTAGGGCCAAATTACTAAACTGGGCCCAGTTTGATATTTATGTGCGGCCCAATGATCTAGAGGAGGGCCTAATATTGATTTATCATTTCTAATGCAATAAGAATAAATTATAGTTTTCTAGATACTTCTAGAAGGTTCTTTTCATTCCTAATTTGATTAGCATTGATAAATTGACTTTCGTTGACTTTTTAGAGTTTTAATCAGAATAAAAGAAGTGTTTTTAAGGAAAATACAATTTTACCCTTCTGTACGGCTAAATTTTATCAAATTCAGAAAACGCGTGGAACTGTTGACTAGCGTCTGACGATAGGATTAGCGCCTGGCGCTAACCTTGGCGTCTGGCGCTAACCTTAGCGTCTGGGGCTAATGCCTGGCGTCTGGCGCTAATGCCTGGCGTCTGGCACCAATTCGTTTTGTTCTCGTTGAAACTCTGATTCATTTTTTTATCCATCCGGCTGATTTTCTCTATAAAAAGCCTCCTAAAACATCCGTTTTCAATCATCAAAACTATCAATTCTCATCAAATCTCATCAACGACTATCAATTCTCTCTAATTCTCTCTAGTTTTCTATTACTCTCTCTCTCTCTTTTTTCTAAACTAGCTTTTGCACACAAAATTCCGCGTTCACAAGATCTAGAAACACCTAGCCAAGTTCGAAGTTGCCTTCGCCCTAGACGTGAAAGGTTTTAATTTCTGAGGGTTTGGTCCCAAATCTCTCTTGCAATTATTTAATTTAATTCTATTGATTTTATATTTTCCTTGAAGTTACTAACGTGTGTATTTTGTTATTAGAAAGAGATACGAGGCATCCAAGTAAGTGATTTAATTGTTTGCATTGATATTATGATATAGAAATCATACTTAGGTTGTTGTTATGATTCCTAGTATCATGTTAGGATGCTTGATGTTTTGAATGACAACAATGATTCCTAGTATTATGTTTAGGGAAAAGGTTATAATATCAAATGTGACAATTATGATTTCTATGATGCTTCCTATTTTCTTTTCTAATATTCATGTTAGTATCATGTTTGGGTTAAAGCTTTGATTTTTATTGTTTAGTGAAATGCTAGGGTTTGTTATTAATCTTGTTAGTATCATGCCTAGGATCTTGCTATTATTACTATTATGATTTAACATGATTATGGTTATTTTTACTTATTATGATTATTATGTTGCTTGATTATATTTATTGTTATTGCTTGATCGCACCTTTTATGCATGTTTAAAGGGAATTGGTACTTGTAATCACACTTAATAAGATAATTAATAATCTTGTTTAGGGTTAATTTTATTATAATTCAAGTGATCGCCAATAATAGTTTTACTTGTGCATTAATATTCAACCAACATAGATAAACAGATTTAGGTTTAAACCTATTGATTGCATGTTAGTCAGAAAGCGCACATGAATACGATTAGAATAAAGTAGAGGCCTATTATTAGGGAAGGTTCAATCTCTTTTAGGTTGGATCTGTAGATTCATCCCTAAACTACCAGTCATGGTTCCAGACCTATTGGAGTTGACGATCTCCTGGATCGTTAAGGGGTGTAACCTTCACCTCGTGAACGGTTTACAAGTTCCTAAAACTTGTTGGCGACTCTTTTGCTCTATCTTCTTTCCCTTTGGATGCCACCGTACTTAAGTGTATGATCACAGTGGGGTTCAAGCTAGGGGTAATGCTTGAAATATTCCCTATAGTTTTGGCGATTCCACTGAGGAGGATTTCTATTTTGATTCCTGATATTTATTTCGGCAATGATTTAGAATGAGTGGATGAGACTCGAAAAGTTCTAAGTATTTCATGTGTGTAATTTTATTTAACATTATTGTCATACGCATAAAAAAGATCTCATTGGAAAGACCATCCGTAATGATTTAAAAACATAGGATTTTTACACGTAAGAAATTTGAGAAATATCTTTCACAACTAGGATCGAAATGATGCTGCGCGAAACTTGAAAATTTTATCGAGCACAGAAAGCTGCTGAGGCATGTAGGAACTAGCGTCAGAAAACAGAGTTTGTCGCGGCAAATTTAAATCTGGCGCCAGGCGGCAGCTCCCGTCGCTAGGCGCCAGAGCCAAATCGCGGTGCCGGCCTATGTTCGCTGGTGCCAAGTTCTTCCAATACCGAGCCAGAAATATGCGTTCTAATTTTGACATGTTTTTAGCATTGTTTGCTTAATTCTTTTTCCTGATTGAGTTTTTCTAACTTTTCAAAAACCCAAATGTGTTCTACATATGGACATAAACCTCTGGGAATTCATGCTCCATCTACTTGATTCACCGCTCTGTGCAACAAAGGGTACATCCGAGAATGTTGAATTTACCAAACCATGTAAGCGAGTTTTTAACTCGCGGTGTTCCGTCCACTCGCGCCAACCCTTCAAAAGGTAAGGCTTCCGTGCGGTGCATCCGGACAATTAACCATGAACCCTCTTTGACTAACCCATATCCCGAACTTTAGTGAACTAGAGCCATGGTTAGGTTGCAAACTCATTGCGTCATGTGTGTGACTACTTGACTACTTGTGCATCTCTTACTTGTGCATACTATGTGACTAAACTAACCGTTTGGTTTGACTTGTGTTTGTAAATAAGTCTTAATAAACTAATTAATGACTAAAGGACTTTGCTTAATTAATTAGTTAGTTAATTTGAGCTAATAAATATGTCTAAAATCGAGTCATAGTCCCTTTAAGTCAACCCAGATTTTTAATTCTTGTATATTGCACAAGCGTCAACTTGTTTCGGTGATAGCCAGTGTTCTAGAAAGAACTACGAGTTGTACAAACTATGGATCTATAGCCCCGAATTTTATCTTTAATTTGGAGTTTGTTTCATTCCAATCAAAGTCATAGATCAAAAGTTATGACTAAAATACCCTCGCTTGTCCAGTTTAATGCATATACATGAGGTCTTAACTTAGTCTTTGTTCGAGTCTAGTCACATAGTCTAGCCACATGGTCATGACACGAATCTTAACATGTCACTTGCACTCACTAATATTAGCACACACTTTTTATATGTCACCATGGCCGTGTCTTAGGTTCATGCATGAGTCGGTTTTTTCCGTCATTTGAGTTGGGGTACATTATATTCCTAACTTTTTTTCATATCTCTCCATCTACACCATCTTTCCATTCTCTACATGCTTTCTCCATATCACAACCTTCATTCTTCCTACATTCTTCCATCCATGCCTGTTGAATCGACTTTGAGTCATGTGATTGAAAAAAAAAATGGGGGTAATGATGAAACAAATGCAGAAGGCAAGCTTCTCACCAAGATTTCATGCTTTCTTCTTTTTTTTTTCAAACTCTTTCCCCAATAAGTCTAGCATAGGCACCCTTCATCCTCCTTGAATTTATTTCTTAGAGTTTGATTTTTACCCTTCACTTTTTAAATAAAATGAGCATTTATTTCCTTGCATATGATCATTTCATTACTTTGCAAAAAATAAAAAATAATAAAAAAATAAAAAATACAAAAATATGTCGAATTAAGCACAAGGTATACCAATGATTTGAGGCACCCCTTGTAGCCACATCATATTGCCTTTCACCTTTCTAATTTACAATCCATTCTTTATAAACCACTTTGAGCCTCGTCTAACGATAGACCTTTCAGTTTTCAACCTACATCTACCTAACTTTGGGATGGGATTGTGCGCAACTTATGCAATTTTCAATTTCATATAAATCTTGAGTGTTTTCAAAAGATTAAGATAGCAAAAAAAAATAATAATAATAATAAAAGTGTACAAAAGGGCAAGTGTTCCAACGTCTTTGATATGAAAATATCGATAAGAACACTTCTCGGATTGCGTTTCTTATCGAGTGCTCGGTACCGTGCCTAAGAAACATGAATGCCTAGTGAGTGATAGACCGCATGATCGGGATTGTCCACACTTATATTAAATAAATAAAGCAAAAAAAAAAAAAAAAGCTAAAAAAGTGAGAAACCTCAAGCATGAAAATACAAATTTCCAAAAGCAAAGTTGCACACCTTGGGGGCTTATCTAGGGTCTTGAGCCTTTATACTCTTATTCTTCAACCTTTAGCCTAACCACGTTACAACCCTTAAAAAAGACCTCTTTGAGGTATACACACACTTGTGCAAGGTTCGACTAGAGCTACGTTCGACCTGATTCCTAACGGTTACGTAGGCAACCTCACATCGAGGTGCGGCCGTAATAAAAATGCATTCATATTCACATTCACACACCATGATCATATCAAGGGATCTCCAATGCTCATCCCTATCTACTTAGAGCTAGACTTGGGGGCTTGATCCTTACATCATTAGCTTACCTAGCCTAAAGAGTCACCATTATTTGACTTTTCTTGAAATAATATTTTCCCACACACTTAGCCCTTGCGGCCTAATTTTAGTATCACTTTCACACACCGCACAGATACATGACCAAATATACTTTCCCTTAGGAACCCTCTGTCATGAGATCTTAACACGACATTGAAGCATGCCTTGTCATATAAAAATATCTCATCACTTGTAATCGTTATCGCATCACAAAGTATGAAGTACTTAGCCTCCACGCCTAAGTTACCTAAATACTTTTATTATCAAGTCAACTAGAATAGTCTAAGATGTTACAATCCTTGTATTGTGAGAAACAACATTTGACTAAGCTCATTCAACATGCACCTTCAAAAACTTCACTTCTTTCTTTTTTTTCGCGTCTTTATTTTTCGGGAGAAAGTCGGTACCCTCCACAAAAATGACGGAAAATTTTTGCTTTTGTTGCATTTTTGAGTCGCACAATCACAATACAATGCACACACGGGTTATGAGTCACATGTGTCAATTCACCTTGGGTCAACCTCAAGTCAGTCAGTCGAGTCGAGCCAACCTCGAGTCAGTCAATCATAGTGAGTCAAGTTTATACCTTGAGTCATGTCAAGTCAATGAGTCAAGCAACACAAAGTCTTAGGTCAACCCTAAAGAAAGATAAGCAAAGTTTTATAGTCAAAGATATAAACGCAGGTGCATCCCAGCAAGCGAGGACATTCCTGGATTTTTTTCGAAAAATACCGCGAATATGACACAGGAGATTCCTCCAAGATTAGAGGAGATACACAGATCAGTAAATTAGAGATAAAGATCTTTAATTTACAAAAGATTTGAGCGGATTTGGTTGAAAGGAAACGACTAAGCTCAAAGTTCGAAGCAAAACCAAGCAACAGCGGCAGCAAGAGCAGAATAGGGAAGACCCGTCTCCAGCGCCAGACGACAAGCCTTTTGCCTGGCGACAAAGTTCAACGCCTGGCGCTAGATCCCAGCGTCTGGCGACAGAACCAATTCTTGGCGCCAGCGATATTTCAGCAGCGACAGAGCTCAAAGCCTCTTAGAATGGTTATTTCAACCTCATACAGAAATTTCGGTTTCCTTGGTACGCCAGTTAGCCCCTATAAGCAAATTGACATGGTTAGTAGTCAGCTCGATTACAATCGTAGTAAGTGATTGACCTGACAAAAAAGCGTCTTACTTAGCTTAAGCGCCTAAGCATTGGCTCATTACAAACACCAAGGCATCAGTTCAAAAGCAAGCGCATCACTTATACGACAATTTTTTAAAGATTGGATTGTCATCTCCAACTAACAATATTTCCAAAATATGGATTGTCGCGCATCTTCTTCAAGCGACAATTTTTCCAAGATTGGATTGTCATCCCTGGAAAAGTTTCCAAGCATGGATTGTCGTGCTCCTTCTTTGTTTGGCAAGTTTTTCTAAGTTCGGATTGTCATACATTCATGGATATTTGGCAAGTTTTCCGAGATCGGATTGTCATACACCTAGTTCCCTATGGCAAAATTTCCCAAAGGATTGTTGTAGGTCTCTACTCATCATAAATTTCGGCAAAGGTTTCTCAACGTGGATTGTCATTCATTTCAGTAAGTGGAAAATTTTCCCAAAGTGGATTGTCGGTCGACTCTTTTTTGGCAAATGTTCCAAGACACGGATTTTCAATTGTGGCAATATTTTCCTAAAAGGATTATCGCATAGCATTGGCAAATTTCCAAGGTGGATTGTTTTCAAGAGTTATATTCCAAGATGTGGATTGTCGATCGTAGCAAAGTTCTTATGACAGATTGTTACGAAGCATTGGCAACTTTTCCCAAAATTGGATTTTGGCAAATTTTCCGAGATACGGATTGTGGCTTCATCGTAGCAACATTTCCAAGGAAGGATTGTTACGTGGCATTGACAACTTTCCCTAAATCGGATTGTCATACATCATACAAGAGTTGTGTTGACAACTATTCCCAAAGAAAAGAGGATTGTCATCACCCAAAGGATCAACAGCAAAAATTAAGCAGCATTAAGGTTCAATAAGCACTGGTCTTTTCGGAGACTATCACGGCGGAATTAAAGGCAGTTACAGGCGTAGCAGTCTTCAGGCGGTATTCTCTAGCTTGCAGAAGATGGTCAAAACAAACAGCATGATGGCGTTCCCTAGCTTGCGGAAGGTTATCTCAACAACAGCGATGCAAAAGCAACAAATCGGTTACCCTCAGAGACGTGAGCTCGACGGTGTAAGATACGCGTTTCTTAACTCTCTTATCTGTTTAACCAATGCTATTTTTGCAGGTATCGGCGTTACAAGAATGATTATGGATCGCAGAACGTTCTGAATCATTCTCTGTCCCTATCGATACTTTGACTTTTGTTTTCGAAACTTGCGTTTCTCCAAACTCAGTCAAAGTTAGGGCTTCTGTAGACACCCATTTGTGTCTCCCCAAAACCAAACCCAGTGATGAGTACCTTTCGCGTCGAATCATAATCGAATGAAGTGAAAGTGTGGAAAGTCTAGTGTTGCGGTTAGTTTTTATTTTTTTCTTTCTCTCTATTTTTGAAAACCTAATTTTAGAAAATAGCCAAACCAGTTTGGTTTGGTCCATGTCAAGGGTCCAATAATAGTGTAGTTGGTTCAGGTTCGAAAAGAGTTTTCCAACGATATATTATAAGTCTAATTCCGATGAATAATGAGGAAGTTGTGGACAAATTACTAAACTGGGCCCGGTTTGATATTTATGTGCGGCCCAATGATCTAGAGGAGGGCTTGATATTGATTTATCATTCCTAATGCAATTAGAATTGATTATAGTTTTCTAGATACTTCTAGAAGGTTCTTTTCATTCCTAATTTAATTAGCATTGATAAATTGACTTTAGTTGACTTTTTAGAGTTTTAATTAGAATAAAAGAAGTGTTTTTAAGGAAAATACAATTTTTCCCTTCAGTACGGCTAAATTTTATCAAACTAAGAAAACGCGTGGAGCTGTTGACTAGCGTCTGACGACAGGATTGGCGTCTAGCGCTATCCTTGGCGTCTGGCGCCAATTCTTTTTATTCTCGTCGAAAATCTGATTCTTTTTTTATCCATCCGGATGATTTTCTCTATAAATAGCCTCCTAAAACCTCCGTTTTCAATCATCAAAACTATCAATTCTCATCAAATCTCATCAACAACTATCAATTCTCTCTAGTTTTCTATTACTCTCTCTTTCTCTCTTTTCTAAACTAGCTTTTGCATACAAAATTCCGCATTCACATTTTATTGTTTGAATTGATATTATGATATAGAAATCATGCTTAGATTGTTATTATGATTCCTAGTATCATGTTAGGATGCTTGATGTTTTGAATGACAACAATTATTCCTAGTATTATGTTTAGGGAAAAGGTTATAATATCAAATATGACAAATATGATTTCTATGATGCTTCCTATTTTCTTTCCTAATATTCATGTTAGTATCATGTTAGGGTTAAAGCTTTGATTTCTATTGTTTAGTGACATGCTAGGGTTTGTTATTAATCTTGTTAGTATCATGCCTAGGATCTTGCTATTATTACTATAATGCTTTAACATGATTATGATTATGGTTATTTTTACTTATTATGATTATTATGTTTCTTGATTAAATTTATTGTTATTGCTTGATCACACCTTTTATGCATGTTTAAAGGGAATTGGTACTTGTAATCACGCTTAATAAGATAATTAATAATCTTATTTAGGGTTAATTTGATTATAATTCAACTGATCGCCAATAATAGTTTTACTTGTGCATTAATATTCAACCAACATAGATAAACAGGTTTAGGGTTAAACCTATTGATTGCATGTTAGTCAGAAAGCGCACATGAAAACGATCAGAATAAAGTAGAGGCCTATTATTAGGGCAGGTTCAATCTCTTTTAGGTTGGATTTGTACCTTTATCCCCGAACTACTAGTCATGGTTCCAGACCTATTGGAGTTGACGATCTCCTGGATTGTTAAGGAGTGTAACCTTCACCTCGTGAACGGTTTCAAGTTCCTAAAAATTGTTGGCGACTCTTTTTCTCTATCTTCTTTCCCTTTGGACGACACCGTACTTTAGTGTATGATCACAGTGGGGTTCAAGCTAAGGGTAATACTTGAAATATTCCCTACAGCTAGAAAGTAACAATCTAGAAAGATTTCGAACCCAGGTTGCTGTAGACACCCAAATGTGTCTCCCCAAAACCAATCCCAGTGATGAATACCTTTCATATCATTTGATTATCGAACAAAGCGAAAGTGTGAAAAGTTTAGTGATGAAGATGTTTTTATTAAAATATCTCTTCTTTCTGTTTTTGAAAATATTTCTTTTCTTACCCTATTTTTTAAAAACGTGCATTCCAGTTTAGTTTGGTCCATTATAAGGGTCCAATAATGGTGTAGTTGGATGGGGCTTAAAAAACCTTTCCAACGATATATTATAAGCCCAATTCCAATGAATAATGAGGAAGTTATAGCCAAAATACTAAACTGGGCCCGGTTTGGTTTTTATATGTGGCACAATGATCTAGAGGAGGGCCTATTATTAATTATCATTCTGAAAGCTATTAGGATTGATTATAGTCTTATAGAATACTCTAGAAGGTTCTTTTAAATCCTAATGGAGTTAGGATTGATAATTATGTTTCAAAGAGTTTGAAATTGAATAAAACTACTGCTTTTAAGAATCCTTGTTTTGTACGAAGTGTAATATATTCAGATTTTATTTTCGTGCCTCATAATCTTTATCCAAATTTTATATGGTTGGATAGATCTTGAAATTATCTTTCCAATGATATATTATAATATTAAATCCGAGTTATAACGAAAAAAGATATGAATGAGATATGAAACTCTATCCAAAACTGACACACTTCCACTAATTCGGCCATATATTTTAATATACAAAATATTTTAATCTGATTCTAATTGGGTTGGAAAGTATACTTCAAGATATTTCCAACCACATATTATATGCCTTATTTTAACTTCCGGATCAAAAGATATGATGAAAACAAAAACGCGTGAAACTGATTATTAGCGCCTGACGACAAGCATTAGCGCCTTGCTCTATGGCTTGGTGCCTAGCGCTAACCTTCAGCGCCTCGCGCTAATTGTGTTTTAATTCTCATTGAAACTCTAATTTGTTTTTTTATCCATCCGACTGATTTTCTCTATAAATAGCCTCTTAAAATTCTGTTTTCAATCATCAATTCTCAACAATCATCAATTCTCAACAATCCTTCTCATCTAATTCTCATCAACTCTTTTACAAATACAATTCCTCTACAAATACAATTCCTCTACATTAGCACTAGACACACCTAGCATACTTGATTCTCTCTTTCTTTCTAGCCAACCCTTTTACAAATATAATTCCTCTACATTAGCACTAGACACACCTAGCATACTTCGAAGTTGCCTTCGCCCTAGACGTGAAAGGTTTTAATTTCTGAGGGTTTGGTCCCAAATCTCTATTTCAATTATTTAATTTAATTGTTTGATTATTATTTTCCTTGAAGTTACTAACACGTGTATTTTGTTATTAGAAAGAGGTACGAGACATCCAAGTAAGTGTTTTAATTGTTTACATTGTTATTATGATATAGAAATCATGTTTAGGTTATTATATGATTCCTAGTGTCATGTTAGAGCGTTTTGATTTTTCTAGTATCATGTTTAGGGTAACAACTATAATTTCTAATATCTAATATGACAATTGTGTTCCTGCTATGCTTCCTATTTTCTTCCTAATATCATGTTAGTATCATGTTAGGACTATATATTTGATCTTTATTGTTTATTGACATATTAGGGTTTGTTATTAATCTTGTTAGTATCATGCTTAGTATCTTCCTATTAATATTATGCTTTAACATGATTATTATAATTATGATTATGATTATGATTATTGTTGTGTTGAATTAGATGATTTAACATAATTTTTTAATTAGCGAATTGTTTCACGTAATTTGTTAATTTACGAATTGTTTCACGTAATTTGTTAATTTACGAATTGTTTTATGTAATTTGTTAATTTACGAATTATTTCGTATTATTTGTTAATTAACGGATAACTTATATATTATTTGTTAATATTATGTTGCTTGATTATTATTATTATTTATTGCTTGATCACGCCTTTTATGCGTGTTTAAAGGGAATTTGGTACTAGTAATCACGCTTAATAAGATAATTAATAATCTTGTTTAGGGTTAATATGATTATAATTCAAGTGGTCACCAATAATAGTTTATTTGTGCATTAATATTCAACTAACATAGATTAAACAGGTTTAGGGCTAAAGCTATTGATTGTATGTTAGTCAGAAAGCGCACATGAATACGATCAGAATAAAGTAGAAGCCTATAATTAGGGCAAGTTCAATCTCTTTTAGGTTAGATTTGTACCTTCATCCCCGAACTACCAGTCATGGTTCCAGACCTATTGGAATTGACGATCTCCTGGATCGTTAAGGGGTGTAACGTTCACCCTGTGAACGGTTTACAAGTTCCTAAAACTTGTTGGCGACTCTTTTGCTCTATCTTCTTTCCCTTTGGACGCCGCCGCACTTTAGTGTATGATCACAGTGGGGTTCAAGCTAGGGATAATGCTTGAAATATTCCCTACAGCTGACTTATGTCATATACAATGAAAGTTTTGAGAAATTCGTAGCATGGATAGTCCTCTTCTTCTCTTATAAACAGTCCATTAAGAGTAAGAGGATATTGGTCCATTGGGATTGCTTTCTTTTGGGTGCGAGCGTTCCTACGCGCCTTAGACTTTTCTTGGGCTCGCTTAAGATATTCCCGAGTCGGTTCGAAACCAAGTCCGAAAGTATCTAACTTAGGGAGGCCAGGTAATTCCATCTGTTTTGCTATCTCTTTATTCTTTCCCAGAGTCATTCCCGGAAAGTGTCTTTGTCTTTTGAGAATAGCATTTACAGTCATATTAGAGTGGGGGTCGTGACAAAGAGGGGTCCTTTCATCCTCCTTGATTAAGGTGGCCTCTTCATTAAATCCCCACAAATCTTCATCATACTCATCATGCTCCACATTAATAATCGGATTTTCAACGGCTTTAATCCTCATCGGTGAAGCATGATTGTAATAGGGATCCCTCCAACTATAGCCTTTACTTGTTGATGAAGGTATGAGGGGACGTCCTTAAGGTCATGAAGCCAAGGGCGTCCCAACAATAAGTTGAAGAAAGCCTTAATATCTACCACTTGGAAGGTAGTGGCATGTTTTATTGCTCCCACCGTTACGTTCATGGTGATTTTTCCAAGAGCTTGACGACGAGTGTTGTCGTAGGCTCTTATTCCTCGAGTTGACGGGGTTAAATCTTCATCCCTTATTCCCAACATTCTCGCAGTTCTAAGTGGACAGACATTAATTGTCGATCCATTATCTACAAGAGTCATTGGGACATTCATCCTCTTGCAGACTACTGTGAGATTTAAACCCTTGTAATGCTTGTAACCTTCCAGAGGTAAATTCTTATCAGAAAAGGTGATTAGGTTGATAGGACTAGGGAGATCACTCGTAAGGAAGTTAGCCAACCCCCTCAGGAGTGGTTTCGGAATTTATCCCTATTTTATCCAAGGCATTCATTACCGCCAACCTATGCTCTCGGGATGTAGCTAGAAGTTTCCATACGTTCATTTCGACCTTGGTCTTCTTTAATTGTTTGACAACATCGTTGTCCTCTATAATTGGTATGGGAACTTGTTGCACGGTAAGAATAGGTTGTGTAGAGATGGGAGGTTGCATTCTCCCGGATCTTGTGAGGACGTCTATGGGTGAATCTTCTTCATCCCAAAAATCGCTTATCGGATATATGACTGAAAGTGGAGGTTCTTCGAAATCCTTAAGATAGAGGTCTTCATCATCGCTGTCCCAAACCCCATTGATGCTAATATCTTGTTCTTGTGGAATTTGGACTAGCTTCTTGTTATCAATCATCTTCTGAATTAAATCTTTGAATTTAAAACATTTCTCAATGGTATGTCCCCCTGATTGATGATATGGACAATAGAAACTATATGTCCTCTTCAATGATTCAAATGGTCTCGGTTCGAGAGGTTTGACTTTAATTACCACTCTCGGAGAGCATTTTGAACATATTAGCATAGGAAGTCTCAATTGGAGTGTAGGGCTTGCTACTCTTCTTTGGTGTGTTAATTACTTGGAGAGAAAATGGTTTCTTATTCATAGGTGGGACTTTAACATGCTTCCTTCGAACCACCTGTTCTTGCTTTTTTGCGAATTCTATAGCTTCACGTAACAAGTCTATTCCCTCCCACATCGATCGTATGAGAATCCATACTTCTTATTTAGTTGCAAGTTCTTGTGCAGAACGTAAATCATCCATGGCATCGAAAAAGGTTTCCTCCTCTTCTTTGATAGCATTAATTTCTTCAACAGGTTTGATGAAGGGTGATGAATCAACATGGTTTTCCTCATCAGAGATAGCCAAAGAATCAGAGAGTGGTGCATTGTTGATATTTGGCTTCTTGCTAGCAGGGGGAAATGGAAGTTTATTGTTGTCAATCAAGTCTTGGATAGCTTCCTTAAGCTTCCAACAGTTCTTAGTGAGATGGCCCCTTCCTTGGTGATACTTGCAATGTGTGTTGGGATTCCAGATAGCTGTCCTCTTTTCAACAGGTGGATCCCCAAATGGTCCAATAGGAGTTATAAGACCTTTTGCATTCATTCGGTCGAATGCGGTGTCATAACTCATACCAATAGGAGTAAAGTTCCTCCTAAATGGTTTCTTTTGTCCTTGGTTGTTCATAGCAAGGACTTCACTCAAATTAAAGGTGCTAACATTATTTGAGTGGGTGGTTTTGGAAGAAGAAAGATTGTCGTTCTTCTTACCTTTTCAGCCACTGTTGGAGTTGTTATTATTAGCAGCTTTTTGTTTTGCAAGGTCATCTTCAATGTTAATCCCAATGTCATAGACGGCCTTGAAAGTATGTAAGCTGTTTTGGTACTTAAGATTCTTGGAGTACTTTTCTTGAAGGTTCTTAATGAACATCCTCACAGATTCTTTTTCACTCAGTAGTTCAATCATCCTAGCAGAGGTTTCTCTCCATTTATTAAAGAAAGAAGTGAAACATTCATTCTCTTTTTGTTTAAGTATTTCAAGTTCTATATGATTAGTTTCAACTTGAATATTGTATTTATACCTAGCAATGAAAGCATTTACAATTGATTCCCAAGTAGAGGTTTTCTCTTTGTCAAGGGAAGAGAACCATTGTTGGCAAACGGTTTCAAGAGATAGAGAAAAAAAATAATGAAATACTTTTCTATCAATCCCCTTAATATTCATTATAGTTTCAAAGGCTCTTAAATGAAAATAAGGGTTATCAGTTGCCTTGAATTTTGGGATGTCGTTGGCATTGAACTTCTGCGGAAGAAGCTCCTTGTCCACCGAGACCCCTTGCGAGCTAATGCCCTGGAACCTGTAATCATTAGATATCTTGCTCAAGCTCTCTTGCATGAGCTCCATTTGTTGTTGCTTCAGAGGGTCATTGATTTGGAGGGTTAAGGTCTTTAGCAACTCAGTAACACAAGCCATTTGCTTCTTGAGTTCACTGACTTCTTCTTGACTCGCCATTATCTTCTTGGCTTTTCTTTTTCGACTCACTGGTTTATCAAAAAGTTGTACTTGAACGAAAAGGTTGTCTCTGATTAAACGCCCTTCCTTTCTTGACCACGCGCTGTAAATTAAACCATTTTACTTGTTTTAATGACTTAACTCAAATTGTCTTTGACTTTACGGGTTTATAAAGAATAAGAAAAAATAGGGTGCATATTTTTTGGAATCAAGTATATGGGTTCAAACAAGTGGTTTAATTGGAGGATATATATTCGACTTATCCCCCTAAAAAAATGACGGAAAACATGCGCATACTAGACTCTCTAGACATGGTCAAAGTGTACATACATATTAGTGTGTGCTTTATTTGTGAGTGCAAGTGACATGCTTTGACTCATGTGTAAGACCATGAAACTAAGTGCTTAGACTCAATTAAGGACTAAATAAGGTTACTGCCATTAATAAAATAACCACCTGATTAATAAACTGTTCAATTAGACTCGTCGTGATGACTCGAGCAAAATTCTGAAATGTCGCCAAAGCAACAGGGTTGTCGCCGCACACTGCAGTGCAGGGCCAGACGACGGAGTTGTCCCTCGGCGTTACACAGCAGCGTTTGGCGCTGCAGCCCAAATTTCTGCGCCATTAGTGGAACATTAATCTGGGATTGCTTTCAGTATTTTTACTCTACGGGACAGGCCTAAAGTCGTACTAAGTCAGTTCTGATTAATTTATTAAACTTGAATTACTCTAATTAATTAATTAATTAATTAGGAAAAGTCCTTTTAGTCATTAATCAGTTTATTTAGGCTTAAAAACAAGTCAAACAAACAGTTAGGAAAAACACATAGAGTATGCACAACAAATAATGCACAAGTAGTCAAGTAATAACAATATGATACAATGAGTTTGCAACCTAACCATGGCTCTAGTTCTCTAAAGTTCGGGATATGGGTTAGTAAAAGAGGGTCCATGGTTATGAGTCCGGATGCACCGCGCGGAAGCCTTACTTTTGGAAGGGTTGGCGCGAGTGGATGGGACCCCGCGAGTTAAACTCGCATGGTTTGGTGAATTCAACATTCTCGGATGTACCCTTTGTTGCTCAGAGCGTTCAATCAGGTAGATGAAGCATGAATTCCCAAAGGGTTATGTCCATATGTAGAACACATATGGGTTTCAGAATAGTGAGAAAAACTCAATTAGGAACTAGAATCGAGCCAACAGTGCTAGATTTGGTCAAAATAAGAACGCATATTTCTGGCTCGGTATTGGAAGAACGCAACGCCAGCCAACAAGGACTGTCGCCGTGATATGAGCTTTTTCGCCTAGCAACAGAATTGTCGCTCGGCGACAGAGCCCTATCTATGTTCCTACACGCCTCAGCAGCTGTCTGTGTTCTTAAATTTTCCAGTTTTTCGCAGCATTATTTCGATTCTAGTTGTGAAAGATGTTCCTCAAATTTCTTACGTGTAAAAAAAATCCTATGTTTTTTACTCATTACGAATGGTCTTTCCAATGAGAACCTTTTTTTATGCATGTGACAATAATATTAATCAAAATTACGCACATGAAATATTTAGAACTTTTCGAGTCTCATCCACTCATTCTAAATCATTGCCGAAATAAATTTCTGGAATTTAAATAGAAATCCTCCCCAGTGTAGTCGCCATAAACTGTAGGGAATATTTCAAGCATTACCCCAAACTTGAACCCCACTGTGATCATACACTTAAGCATGGTGGCGTCCAAAGGGAAGGAAGCTAGAGCAAAATAGTCGCCAACAAGTTTAAGGAACTTGTAAACCGTTTACAGGGTGAAGTTACACCCTTTAATGATCCATGAGATCGTTAACTCCAATAGGTTTGGAACCAAGACTGGAAGTTCGGGGATGAAGGTACAAATTCAATGTAAAAGAGAAAGAACCTGCCCTAATAATAGGCCTCTACATTATTCTTCTCGTATTCATGTGCGCTTTCTGACTAACATGCAATCATTAGGTTTACCCTAAACCTGTTTAATCTATGTTGGTTGAATATTTAATGCACAAATAAACTATTATTGGCGATCACTTGAATTATAATCAAATTATCCTAAACAATATTATTAATTATCTTATTTAGTGTGATTACAAGTACAAATTCCCTTTAAACATGCATAAAAGGCGTGACCAAGAAATAACAATAAATAATATAATCAAGCAACATAACATTAATAATAATTATATCATAATCATGTTAAAAATAAAGCATAATAATAGCAAGATCCTAGGCATGATACTAACAAGATTAATAACTATCTCTAGCATGTCACTAAGCAATAAAAATGAAAGCTTTAACCCTAACATGATACTAACATGCTATTAAAAAAGACAAATAGGAAGCATTCTTAACAATCATACTTGATATTAGGAATTTTTAGTTGTTACCCTAAACATGATACTAGGAAGAAATAAAACTTCCTAACATGATACTAGGAATCAAAGTAACAATCTAAACATGATTTCTTTATCAATAAAACATTTAAAACACTTACTTGGATGTCTCGTACCTCTTTCTAATAACAAAATACACACGTTAGTAACTTCAAGGAAAATATAAAATCAAACAATTAAGGGCTTGTTTGGCATCATTTTTGGTTTTTAGTTTCCTGTTTTTTTTAAAAATAAAAACCAAAAACAGGAAACAAGAAAAAGGTGTTTCCACTTTTTTGTTGTCAGTTTTCAAAATTATTATGATTTTAATAAGTTTAAATAATTTTTGATTCATTATGTGACATATATCATATAATTTTATACAACAAAAAACCAAAAAACAGAAAACCACAGCAATGTCAAACGAACCCTAAGTTAAATAATTGAAATAGAGATTTGGGACCAAACCCTTAGAAATACCAAACCTTTCACGTCTAGGGCGAAGGCAACATCAAATGGGGATAGGTGTGTCTAGATCTTGTGAATGCGGAATTTTGTGTTTGTGAAAAAAGTTGGTTTAGAATAAAAAAGAGAGAGTGTGTCAAGATTTTCTTGATGAGAGTTGGTGATTAAAAACGGAGGTCTAAGCACGCTATTTATAATGAAAATAATCCGGATATGATAAAAAAGAATCGAAATTTTAAGAGGAATAAAACACGACGCTGGCGCCGCAACTGCCTCTGTCGCCGCGCGACAGGCTCGTCGCTAGGCGACAACTTGGCGTTCGGTGCTGCAGGCGATTTTCCACACGTTTTCTATTTTTCTGATAAAATTAAGCGTAAAAGTCCGTACGAGGGGTAAAATCATAAAACTCATAAAACTCGATTATCAATCCTAATCACATTAGGATTCAAAAGAACCTTCTAGAAGATTCTAGAAGACTGTAATCAATCCTAATTGCATTAGGAATGATAATTCATAATAGGCCCCCTCTAGATCATTGGGCCGCATATAAATATTAAATCGGGCCCAGTTTAGTAATTTGGCCATAACTTCCACATTATTTAACGGACTTGGGCTTATAATATATCGTTGGAAAGCTCTTTTCGATCTCAATCCAACTACACTATTATTGGACCCTTATCATGGATCAAACTAAATTGGATCGGCTATTTTTATAAAATAGGTTTTCGAAAAATGAGAGAAAGAATAGAAATTTAATAAAAACTAACCGCAACACTAGACTTTCCACACTTTCACTTCATTCGATTATGATTCGACGTGAAAGGTATTCATCACCGCGTTTGGTTTTGGGGAGACACAAACGGGTGTCTATAGTAACGGGCTTTTCAGGTGTTCGTTTCGAATAATAGAGTTATTCGTAACAGGCTTTTCAAGTGCCTGTTTCGAATAACCCCGTTATCCGTAACCAGCTTTTCAAGTGTCCGTTACGAATAACGGGTTTATTGGTAACGGGACACGTTTTTCCCGTTACGAATACCTACTTATTTGTAACAGGTATAAAACTTGTCCGTTACAAATAGTGTATAATCAAATTAAAAAAAAAATAAAAAAAACCAGCAAAATGTTGGATTTCTTACACACCATTTTATCATTTAATGAGAAATGTTTATATTTTATAAAAATATAGTATTCAATTAATATTAATAAACTAATAACTAAAACATTAAAAGAACAGCTAAACCAAATCTCAAGTACAAAAAAAAATAAAATAAAAAATAAAAAAATAAAAAAGTCTTCTTTTCCTCTAAAGGCAGACATTATGTTTTATATATTTGTCTTTGTATACTTAAGCTACCTTCAACCAAAATTAAATCCACCAGAAGGGCCTACATTGCTCCACATGGTCCAGCTTGATTCCTATCAGTATGAAACCTTGCCTTTATTGATGTATGGCAGGATCATTTACAGGTATTTAGGGTAGAGATGATAATGATCGAAAGCTATAAATCCTTCCATGCGAATGTGTTTAGCTATAATATTAGATAAATTGTAGACTCCCTCAGGCTATTGGAGATTAGACTGTGAGATCAACCCACAGACTGGGATTCCGCCATGAGGTCTCATGTTCAATAGAACCGCGTCAAGCATCTTCCCTCCCAACATTCTCAAAATAAATGTCAATGCCTTCCGGAAAGTACCTAAACAAAACGCAAGATCTCCAAAATATCAGTTAGCATTACCGACAATGGTCATTTTTAGACATTCAGTTTAGCACAATGTTAAATATTTGGCCTAAAGCATCATACATACTTATGCTATGTTTGGATAACAAATTAGAAGGGAAATGGAAGGGGGGGAAATAGGAGGAAGAGGAAGGAAGAGGAAGGAAGGGAAAGTGGAGGAAATGATGAGCTCCATTTTCCCTCCAAATCTCTCCAATTTTGAGGGAAAATAGATCCCTCCCTCCCTCTTCCCTTCTTTCCCCCAACATTTATCCAAACAAGGAAGTTTGTCTCCCTCCCTTTCCCTTCCCTTTCTTTCCTTTCATTTTTTGTTATCCAAACATAGCCTTAATTCCATTAATTATCCTTCAAAAATCAAGTGATATTTAAATATAGAGCAATAATATGAGTTCTAGTCCAAGCTATAATTGAAAAATACTCAAGTGATGTACTACATGGATGATCAATAGAATTGGGAGACCTTTGAAATCTGAATTTCTTTTCAATAAGATCTTCTAGACTATAGGTCAGATAAAAGAATGCAGCACTTGTCTTACAAGGAAGACAGCATTGCATGTAAATAGGTTTGGTTAGGAAGGTCTTCATACACAGAGCCTCACATAGGCACATGGGAAATTCTTAGGGGAGGTGCTAGTATTTCATCATAGTTTTCATTATTATATTCTCCTCGGTCTAAGGAAATTAGGATCTCAAATTCTTATGGCATACTGAGTGGAATTTTCTTTTTTGATTTTGTGTATAGGATGACTGCAGCGAGACTTGGAGTTCATCAATCTTATGTCATAATTGTCTTTGTTCTGCCTGATTTCTAATGACAAATACATTGGATCCTCAACTGTTTCGAATTTTGATGTACGATTTCGAGTATTTAGGCAGTAGGCCAACACAATTTCTTTTCTACTAAGGTGAAAACGGGGCAGAAGAGGAGTGCAAATTAGAAGGTCATAAAGTAAGCATGATTTCCAAGCAGAAAACAAAAAATGAGGGCTAATATCTTAACACAATTCCCTTTTTCCAGATCAAGAAAGTGGAAAAAGCTAACGAGATTAAAAGCCAAAAGAAAAGAACAGGATACATTCTCATCACAGTGTCAATACTTAATACGGAGAATCTCAATATAAAAAACACTATCTAAAACATTTCCCGTTTAAATTCCTGTTAGCCCATTCTTTCAAGTAAAATTAGCTACGCTGTTCTGGCTGGTGATAGTACACGGCAGACATTTACGATAATGAATCGTATATTTACAAATCACACGGATGTCTAGTAACTAAGGTAATTACAAAGCAGTTCATGATAACTTGACGATTCTAATATTAGCTGAACCCACAGTCCCCCTCCTGGCCCTGCAGAGAAAGAGCAAGAAAAACAATTAACTTAACCAAAAAGAAGCTTGCAGAAGAGATTGTATGTTGATCAAGAATGACATTGCTACTCTTATACTTCAGTTAAATTGGCAGCTCAGCCCCGTACCAAGCTTTCCTCCGAAAGTCTTCGCAGTTATTGAGATCAAAGTTGAAAATAACACTTACACAATCGCCAGTAACACTCTAATCAGACATAATCGCCATTTTGCATTAATTCCTGTAAAAAAAAGCAATAAAATAAAGTAAAATCTTTTTGTCAATTATCCATATAATTATACAACATATCAAACAGATAACCCTATTTATACAAAAACGCACTCAAAAAATTCAATTATAACAAAATCAAGGAAATAGGAAAGTGTAATAAGAAGATCTAAATCATCAGAAAAATAGTAGAGAGAAAGAGGACCTCTGGAGAGAGACGCTTGCAGAGACCGCCACCAAGGGGTGTATAAATCGACGACGAAGACATAATTGAAGGTTGAAATCGAAGAATCAAAGTTTGAATCAGCCAACTCAATTACTTCTCGATCCATGTTGAATTATTGTACTTTACTTGATCATATCCCCTAGTTTTAACACCAAAAAATGATCATAAACGGTTATATTAAATATAAAAACATTCTACCCAAATAATAAGAAAATATTATGAAACCTAACTCAAAAGCAGAAAATATTATGAAACCTAAACTCACCCACAAGAAGAAGTAGCTAATGCTGCTTCGCCCATTTTCTACTTCGATCTACCAAAATCATCGCGAGCAATTCACTAATAGGACCTTCTAGGGAATATTTCAAGTCATTCCACACTTAAGCCCCACTGTAATCATACACTTAAGCATGGTGGCGTCTAAAGGTAAGGAAGTTAGAGCAAAAGAGTCGCCAACAAGTTTTAGAAACTTGCAAACCGTTCACAGGGTTAAGGTTACACCTCTTAACGATCCAGGAGATGGTTAACTCCAATAGGTTTGAAACCATGACTGGAAATTCGGTGATAAAGGAACAAATCCAAGATATAATAGACTTAACCGGCCCTAAAAATAGGTCTCTACTTTATTTTTCTCGTATTCATGTGCGCTTTCTGACTAACATACAATCAATAGGTTAACCCTAAACCTGTTTAATCCATGTTGGTTGAATATTTAATGCACAAATAAACTATTATTAGCAATCACTTGAATTATAATCATATTAACCTAAACAAAATTATTAATTATCTTATTAAGCGTGATTACAAGTACAAATTCCCTTTAAACATGCATAAAAGGCGTGATCAAACAATAACAATAAATATATATCAGCATAATGATATTAACAAATTATATATAAATTATTCGTCAATTAACAAATAACATGAAATAAATTGTAAATTAACAAATTATGTAAACAATTTGTAAATTAACAAATTACGTGAAACAATTCGCTAATTAACAACTTACGTGAAACAGTTCGTAAATTAACAAATTACGTTAAATTATATAATTCGACACAACAATAACCATCATCATAATCATAATCATAATTATAATTATAATTATAATTATCATAATCATGTTAAAGCACAATAGCAAGATCCTAGACATGATATTAATAAGATTAATAACAAACCCTAACATGTCACTAAACAATAAAGATTAAAGGTTTAGCCCTAACATAATACTAACATGATATAAGGAAATAATAGGAAACCTCATAACAATCATACTTAATATAGAAATTTTAGTGATTACCCTAAACATGATATTAGGAAGATCAAAACACCCTAACATGATACTAAGAATCTATAAAATAATCTAAGCATAATTTCTATATCATAATATCAATAAAGTAATTAAATGACTTATTTGGATGCCTCGTATCTCTTTCTAATAACAAAATACACATGTTAATAACTTCAAGGAAAATAAAAAATCAAACAATTAAATCAAATAATTTAAATAGGAATTTAGGACCAAACCCTCAGATATATCAAACCTTTCACGTTCAGGGCGAAGGCAACTTCGAACTTGGCTAGGTGTTTCTACAAAAAATGTATGAGGAATTTTGAAAGAGGGAAGTTTTAGAAAAAGAATAGAGAGAGAAGGAAAGCTTCTAACTTTTAGAGAGAGAATGAGAGAGAGATGATAATTGTGAATGATTAAAACGGGGAGATATGACCCCTATTTATAGAAAAAAAAATAGCACGAAAATCGAAAGAAAAGAGTTCGAGTCCTATTCGGAATAAAATACCATCTTTCGCCAACAACAGGAGCAGCGCCAGACGATAAACTTGTCGCCAGGCGACAGGTATCGTCGCCAGGCGACAAACCTGTCGTTTGGCGCTGAGACAATTTTTTGCGGATTATTTTTATCATATCTTTTGATACAAAAGTCCAAATAAGTCATATAATATGTCGTTGGAAAGCTATTGAAGTCTACTTTCCAACCCAATTAGAATTACATTAAAATCTTCTGTATATAAAAAGATTTGGCTAAAATAGTTGAAGGGTGTCAGTTTTTGATAGATTTTCGTATTCCATTCATATATTTTTCGTTATAGCTCGGAATTTATATTATAATATATCATTGGAAAGATAATTTCAAGATCTATCCGAACATATAAGATTTGGATAAAGATTATGAGGAACAAAAATAATATCTGACTCTCTTTGAACATCTTTAAATTTGAATAGAATTAGGAATTTTTTTTAAAAAAAGGAAAGTTTTATTCAATTTCAAACTCTTTGGTTTTATTTTTTCAAAATGGATAATTAAGATTTTTTAGAAACTTATGAAAGTTTCTAATTAATCCTAATTAATTTAGGAATAGGATTAATCCTTTGGACCCTCCACATGATCATTGGGTCGTAGGGGAAATCCGGTTTGGGCCCAGTTTAGTATTTTGGCCATAACTTCCTCGTTATTCATCGGAATTGGGCTTATAATATATCGTTGGAAAGGTCTTTTCAATCCCCATCCATCTACACTATTATTGGACCCATATCATGGACCAAACTAAACTAGAATGCACGTTTTTTAAAAATAGGGTAAGAAAAGAAATATTTTCAAAAACAGAAAGAAGAGATATTTTAATAAAAACATCCTCACCACTAGACTTTTCACACTTTTGCTTTTTTCGATAAAAAATGACATGAAATGTATTCATCACTGGGGTTTTGTTTTGGGGATACATATTTAGGTGTCTACAGAAGCCCCCATTTTGACTGAGTTTGGAGAAACGCAAGTTTCGAAAACAAAACTTAAAGTAATGATAGGGACGGAGAATGATTTAGAACGTTCTGCAATTCTAAATCATTCTTGAAATGCCAATACCTGCAAATTAGCGTTAGTTAAAACAGATAAGAGAGTTAAGAAACGCGTATCTTGCACCGTCAAGCACACTTCTCTAAGAATAATCGATTTGTTGATGCATTTGTTGTTGTGACAACCTTCCACAAGCTAGGGAACGCCATCTTGCTGTTTTGATGTTGTGGTCGTGTTTTGCCGCTGTTCGTGTTCACTCGTCTCTGAACAAAAGAGATTCTTTTTTTGGATTGTTCACTCGTCACTAAACAATGGAGCTTTTAGAAGAAATGTCCATGCGTCTCTGAAATAAAGAGCTTTAATAGGATGCCCACGCGTCTCTGAACAAAAGAGCTTTAATAAGATGCCCGCGCGTCTCTGAACAAAAGAGCTTTAATAGGATGCCCGTGCATCTCTGAGCAAAAGAACTTTAATAGGATGCCCACACGTCTCTTAACAAAAGAACTTTAATAGGATGCCCACGCGTCTCTAAGCAAAAAGCTTGAAAGAAATGTCCACGCGTCTATGAACAAAAGAGCTTCTTTTTTAGGATTTTTCATTCGTCTCTGAACAATGGAGCGTTTGGAAGAAATGTCCACGCGTCTCAGAACAAAAGAGCTTTTATACTACAATTGGAATGATGCAACCCTTTTTTTCTTTTATACTACAATTGGGTATATAAGCTAGTTAAACTAGTAAAGTCTACATCATAATTACTCACAAAAAAAAACAAAAAAAAAATTATCATGATAATGATCTAGTACTACACTATTCTAAACATGGTCAATCAGCGGTAAAATTTGCCCATCCTCTTCTAGCATTCGTCAAGAACCCTTGCATAACAAGCATCATTTCTTATAACTCTGGTTCTTATCTTAATATTTTAGATTTAACCACATTAATTCATGTAAATGCAAATTCAGGCCATATCTCCCAACTCTAATTAACAGCATAACACAACACATTTGACAAAAAATTCTAGAGTGAAGAAGGGTTGTTCCTTTTGAAGAGTGAAGATATAGTACCCAACACGGCAGTCTTCCTCAAGGGTAAAAAAAAATCTAGTACAGAAGTTTACTTATGATGCCAATTGTGAAGAGTAGTATATATGCTAATAAGATCTACCCTTGCCTTGCTGATACAGGATGAAATCTTCTAGCTACCTTCGAAATCAGCATCTATGGCCAAAAAAGAGTAGTATATATGCTAATTAAAAGCGAATACTTTCCTAAGATGAACAAAAGATCTAGAATCATCAGTTTTAAGAATCCAGGCTAATAAGCAAGCTGAGCACGTAGATTCCTCTATGAACCTTGTTACTTATTCTCCACTTAATCAACCCAAAGACACCCATTCCTTCCATGCACTTTGATAACAAACTTGTAAAGCTGTGACAGACTGACAATAGAATCTAAGCCAATAGATTGAATACACTTGCAATAATAATGCACTCAATGTTACAACTAATAAGGACACATTCAATTTTTTAAACATACATTTGACACCTTAAGTCAGGACCTAAGAACATCAGCATTATTGCCAAGCCTCGACTACAGAGACTCTCATTCAAGACATAGTGTGTGTTATATCTATGCATATACAAGGGTAAGCTAGTTCTGACAAAGTGACATGCAACAAGTTAAACAATAGCTGGCATATTAAACCAGGGCCAGACAGTGAGACAACAAAATCTAACTCCACTGAAGATGAAAATGAATCACAATTTGCCAATTAAAAAAAAGAAAAAGGAAAAGGAAAAGATAAAGAAAAAGCCCATTCATGTTACTATCATTAGAATTCGAGCTCGGCATTCCTTTGTCTATTTCAATTCCATACATATTGAATCACATCCACCTTAGCGTCAGTAGACCTCCATGACTTAATTCTAACTGCTATAATTATACCAAAAAACAATAACGAAACCATAATTTAACTTGAACTTTTATTTAAGCAATGGTTTTGGAACTAATGCCTAAAACCATTTCATTGACTCAATAATAACCATATAAGGTAGTAGATGTTTCGAACTAAAATGAATGAAATCCTAAAACATAATGTGGGATAATTACAAACCTGACTGAAATGAATGAAATACAGAACATAATGTGGCATAATTACACACCTGAAGAACCATTTGTCAATTCCACCACACTTTTTGAATCCACAACAATTTTATCAACAAAATTCAATTCCAATTCATCATTCCGAATCACAATCACATACCTAGGAGAGAAACATGGTAAAATACCAGCACAAGCCATGTAAGAAATGGCAGCATAAGCTCCACGTTTAGTCATGACGGAACCTCAAAAGAGTTTATTGTCGTTTAGTCAGAATTGTTCTTCACTGAATTCGAACCCATCTCAATCCCTCTCATCTCAATCCATCTTTATATTCTGCACAATCGAGCTCAAATCCTTAACTCTTCTTCCCTTCTCACTCAATCATCAACTCTAAACAAGAAAATATCAAAATCAAATCGCAAAAAAAAAAAAGAAAAATGAATTAAATTAAATCAAATGAGATCTTGACCTTCAATGATCACCGCCATATCCACTTCTAGGTAATGAAATTCGTACAAAAGACATTATGAATTGGGTCTTCTACCATTGATGTTATTCGGAGGAGAGAGAAAGAGGTAAAATTTGGGATTTAAGGTGATGAAATGGAGGAGAACGAAGAGAGAGAGAGAGAGTTGATCGAAATGTGAAGGTTTGACGGCTAAAGGAGTTGAAACCCTAATACTCCATATTAAATGAGTAATGGGCCACTCTCATCAACTGGGCCACAACGTATTCATAACGGGCACATAGTGATCGTTACGAACAATATAGTATTCGTAACAGACAGAAATTGTGTCCGTTACAAATACTATATTATTTGTAACGGGCAAATTTCTGTCCGTTACGAATACTATATTATTTGTTACGGACAATATTTTGCCCGTTACGGATATATTTAATGTAACGAGCATAGCCTTGCCCGTTACAAATGACCCGTTACAAATGACGATTTTTCCACCAGTGAACTAAAAATTCCTAATATCAAGTATGATTAAAAGAATGCTTCCTATTTTCTTTCCTAATATTCATGTTAGTATCATGTTAGGGCTAAATCTTTAATCTTTTTTGTTTAGTGACATGCTAGTGTTTGTTATTAATCTTGTTAGTGTCTTGCCTAGGATCTTGCTATTATTATGCTTTAACATGATTATGATAAATATGATTATGATTATGATGATGATTGTTATTATGATTATTTATTGTGTTGCTTATTTATATTATTGTTATTGCTTGATCACACCTTGCATGTTTAAAGAGAATTTGTACTTGTAATCACGCTTAATAAGATAATTAATAATCTTGTTTAAGGTTAATATGATTATAATTCAAGTGATCACTAATAATAGTTTTATTCGTACATTAATATTTAACAAACATAGATTAAACATGTTTAGAGTTAACCTATTGATTGCATGTTAGTCAGAAAAGCACGCATGAATACGAGAAGAATAAAGTAGAGGCCTATTATTAGGGCGAGTCTTTCTCTTTTAGATTGAATTTGTACCTTCATCCCCGAACTTCCAGTCTTGGTTCCAGACCTATTGGAGTTAACGATCTCCTGGATCGTTAAGGGGTGTAACCTTCACCCTGTGAACGGTTTACAAGTTCCTAAAACTTGTTGGCGACTCTTTTGCTCTAGCTTCCATCCCTTTGGATATGATCACACTGGGGTTCAAGTTTGGGGTAAGGATTGAAATATTACCTACAGTTTTTGGCGACTCCATTGGGGAGGATTTCTATTTTAATTCCTGAAATTTATTTTGGCAATAGTTTAGAATGAGTGGATGAGACTTGAAAAGTTTAAAGTATTTCATGTGCGTAATTTTGACTAACATTATTGTCATATGCATAAAAAAAAAGAGTTCTCATTGGAAAGACCATCCGTAATGAGTAAAAAACATAGGATTTTTACACGTAGGAAATTTGAGGAATATCTTTCACAACTAGGATCGAAATAATTCTACAAAAAACAGGAAAATTTTAAGAACACAGATAGCTGCTGAGGCATGTAGGATTTGGCGTCTAGAAAACAGAGCCCGTCGCCGAAGATATGGCTCTATCGCCGAGCGACAATTATGTCGCCAGGCCACAGGGCTAATATCCCGGCGACATCCTTATTGGCTAGCGCTGTGTTCTTCCAATACCGAGCCAGAAATATGAGTTCTTATTTCGACCAGTTCTAGCAATGTTGGCTTTATTCTACTTCCTTATTGAGTTTTTCTCACTTTTTTGAAACCCATATGTGTTCTACATATGGAAATAACCCCCTGGGAATTCATGCTCCATCTACCTGATTGAACGCTCTGAGCAACAAAGGGTACATCTGAGAATGTTGAATTCACCAAACCATGGAAGCGAGTTTAACTCGCGGGTCTCATCCACACGCGTTAACTCTTCCAAAGGTAAGGCTTCCGCGCGGTGCTTTCGGACTCATAAGCATGGACCCTCTTTAACTAACCCATATTCTGAACTTTAGAGAACTAGAGCCATGGTTAGGTTGCAAACTCATTGCATCATATTGTGCTTACTTGATTACTTGTGCATTATTGTTATGCATACTCTATGTGTTTATCCTAACCGTTTGTTTGACTTGTGATTAAGTATAAATAAATTAATGACTAAAAAGGAATTTTCTTAATTAATTAATTAATTTGAACTAATGAATAAACTTAAAATCGAGTCATAGTTCCTTTAAGTCAACCCGAATTTTTATTCTTGTATACTGCACAAACGTCAACTTGTTTTGGTCATATCCAGAGTTCTAGAAAGATTTACGAGTCGTAAAACCAATGGATCTGTAGCCCCGAGTTTTATCTTTAATTTGGCGTTGGTTTCATCCCAATCAGAGTCACAGATCGAAAGTTATGACTAAAATACCACAGTCTGTCCAGTTTAATGCGTATACATGAAGTCTTAACTCAGCCTTTGATTGAGTTTAGTCACATAGTCTAGCCACATGGTCATGACACGAGTCTTAACATGTCACCTACACTCACTAGTCCTAGTACACACTTTGTATATGTCACCATGGTCATGTCTTATGTTCATGTATGAGTCGTTTTCCGTCATTCGAGTAGGGGGTCCAATCTATTCCCATTCCCTTCCATCTTCTCTTCCACGTTGAATAGAGCTTGAGTCAAAATAAATAATAAAAAACTTATCCCTAATTTCCCTTTCCACAGTACTTGTTCGAGGAGAGAAGGACGATTAATCAAGGACAACACCTTTATTAAAGTTTAACTTTTTGATAAACCAGTCGATGAAAAAAGAAAAGCTAAGAAGATAATGGCAAGTCAAGAAGAATTCAATGAGCTTAAGAAGCAAATGGCAGACGTGACTAAGGTGATGAAGGCTTTAACCCTCCAAATCAATGACCCTGTGAAGCAACAACAAATGGAGCTCATGCAAGAAAGCTTGAGCAAAATATCCAATGACTATAGATTACAGGGCATTAGCTCACAAGGGGTCTCGATGGACAAGGAGCTTCTTCCGCGGAAGTTCAGTGCCAACGACGTCCCAAAGTTCAAGGCAACTGACAACCCTTATTTTCATTTAAGAGCCTTTGAGACCATAATGAACATTAAGGGGATTGATAGGAAAGTCTTTCATTCCTTGTTTTCTTTATCTCTTGAAACCGTTTGTCAACATTAGTTCTTTTCCCTTGAAAAAGAGAAAACCTCTTCTTGGGATTCCATAAAAAACGCTTTCGTATATAGATATAAGTGAAACATCCAAGAAGAAACAAACCACAGACAACTTGAGATGTTTAAACAAAATGAAAACGAAGGGTTCACTTCTTTCTTCAACAAATGGAGGGAAACTTCTGCTAATATGGTTAAGGTTCCTACCGAAAAAGAGTCTGTAAGGATGTTCATCAAAAACCTTCAAGAAAAATATGCCAAGCACTTAAAATACCAACACAACTTGAATACTTTCAAGGCTGTGTATAATATAGGCATTGACATTGAAGATGACCTTCTGAAAGATAATAGTGCGGGAGGAAAGAAGAACGACCATCCTTCTTTTTCCTCTCCCATTAACGAAGTACATGCTACGAATATCTCTAAACAACGGATCCAAAGGTCGAAAAGAGTGTTCACTCCACTTGGTATGAGTTATGAAACAGCTTTCGAAAAGCTACACCACAAGGGACTAGTCATGCCCATAGGTACTATCAAAGATCCAGTTCCAGAAGCCAGGCCACCTATGTGGGATCCTAATAAACACTGCAAGTATCACCAAGGAAAGGGTCACAACACTGAGGAGTGTTGGAAACTCAAAGAAGCTATTCAAGACCTGATCGATGACAATAAAACTTCCGAGATTCTAGCCATCGCAGAAGATCAAACATCCTTCGATCCTTCACTCCTTATCACACCTGTAGGTGAGCCCATGATCGAGATAGCTTATATAACCTCTATTGATTAAGTGGCCATGATTGAGAAGAATGAAAGAATTTTCTTAGACAATACCGGGGAAAATTTGTCAAGTCTAAAAGAGCACGTTCAAAAACTGCAAGATGTCATTGTCATACTCTTGAATATGGTAGAAGGACTAGCAAATCGGATGATGGTTATCGAAAAAAATTCTCACCAAGGATTTAATGAAGGGCTCAATGCTCCTAAGCCACGGCAAAACGAACCATTGAAGAATACACACCAATAGAAATGACTTACAATGAAGCTTCTAACTGTCTTCACGATTAAGGTCTCATTCACCCCGTTGGTCCAAGTCAAGACCCTCCGCCTGAAATACAATCTCCCAATTGGGACCTAAAATCTTATTGCCAATACCATAGATGTCGTGTTCACACCACCGAAGTATGTTTTTCCCTCAAAGATCGCATTCAAGGCCTCATTGATTCAAATCTCCTTTATGTTCCTCCGCGCGACAAAAAGGCCAAAGCAAGTAACAATAACAACAGTGGCTGGAAAGGAAAGAAGAACGATAATCCTTCTTCTTCCAAAAACACCTACTCTAGTAACAATATTGGTATCTCTAACCTTAATAAAATCTTAGCTATAACTAATCAAAGATCTAAAAAGAAATCTAAAAGAGAGTTCACACTCACTTGAATGACCTATGAAGTTGCTTTTGATCGTCTCTATGATCGAGGATTAATCAAACCTATTGGCCCTACTGAGGATCCAACACCAGAAAAGCGATCTTCAAGATGGGATCCCAACTCTTATTGCAAGTACCATCAAGGAAATGGTCATACCACTGATGAATGCTACAGATTTCAAAATCTCATTCAAGATCTCATAGAAGCAAACAAGATCCCATTGCCTCTAGCTAGCAAGGAGACTGGGTGATGATAAAGCAAATAACAAAAGACAAAAGGCGAGCTTCAACAACAAGATTTTGTGACCTCCTTTTTTCTATTTCTTTTGTTTATCCCTTCCCCAATAATTCTAGTATAAGCACCTTTTTATTCCCCTTAGATTTATTTTGTAAGATCATTCTTTCTTTTCCTTTAATAAAAATGAGCATTTTATTTCTTGCATATGATCATTGCATTACATCGCATTTAAAAAAAAAATCCATGTCGAACTGAGCACAAGGTATATCAATGATTTGAGGCACCCCTTGTAGCCACATCATATTACCTTTCACCCTTCAAATATACAATCTTTTCTTGATAAACCACTTTGAGCCTCGTCTAACGATAGACCTTTCTTTCTTCAACCTACATCCACCAAACCTTGGGATGGGATGGTGTGTAACTTGTTCAATTTCAAAAGCTTGAGTGATTTCGAAAAATAAAAAAGCAATAAAAAACAATAAAAGTGTACAAAAGGGCAAGTGTTCCAATGTCTTTGACATGAACATGTCTTTAATATGAACACGTCTCATATTGCGTCTCTTATCGAGTGCTCGGTACCGTGCCTGAGAAACATGAATGTCAAGTGAGTGATAGCCCGCATGATCGGGATTGCCCACACTTATAAAAATAAAATAAATGCAAAAGCAAAAAAAAGAGAACTAAAAAAAAGAGTTAAAAGCCTCAAGCATAAAAATATAGAGATTCAAATGCAAGGTTGCACACCTTAGGGGTTTATCTAGGGTCTTGAGCCTTTATCCCTTTCTTCTTTAACCTTTAAAATAACCACGTTACAACTCTTAAATGACCTCTTTGAGGTATACACATAATTGTGCGAGGTTCGGCTAGAGTTACGTTCGGCCTGATTCCTAACGGACACGTAGGCAACCTCACATCGAGGTGCGACTGTAATAAAAAATACATTGATATTTACACTTATAATTGATCATATCTAGGAATTTCCAATGCTCATCCCTTTTCATTTAGAGCTAGACTTGGGGGCTTGATCCCTACATTATTAACTTACCTAGCCTAAAGAGTCACCATCATTTGACTATTCTTGAAATAATATTTTCCCACACACTTAGCCCTTGCGGCCTAACTTTAGGGTCACTATCACACACATCACAGATACATGACCAAATATACTTCCCTTAGGAACCCTTTGTCATGAAATCTTAACACGACGTTGAAGCATGCCATGTCATATCAAAATAACTCACCACTTGTAATCGTTATTGCATCACGAAGTATGAAGTGCTTAGCCTCCGTGCCTAAGTTACCTACATACTTTCATTATTGGGTCAACTAGGATAGCCTAGGATGAATTTACCTTTGCACATTGAGAGATAGTGTAGACACCCATTTGTGTCTCCCCAAAACCAAACCCAGTGGTGAATACCTTTCGTGTCGAATCATAATCGAATGAAGTGAAAGTGTGGAAAGTCTAGCGATGAGGATGTTTTTATTAAAGTATCTCTACTTTCTGTTTTCGAAAACCTACTCTATTTTATGAAAAACGTGCATTCCAGTTTATTTTGGTCACTGATAAGGGTCCAATAATAGTTTATTTGGATTGGTCTTGAAAATACCTTTCCAACGATATATTATAAGCCAAATTCCGATGAATAATGAGGAAGTTATGGCCAAAATACTAAACTTGGCGCGGTTTGGTTCTTATTTACGGCCCAATGATCTAGAGGAGGGCCTATTATTAATTATCATTCCTAAACCTATTACGATTAATTATAGTCTTATAGAATGCTCTAGAAGGTTCTTTTGAATCCAAATGGAGTTAGAATTGATAATTATGTTTCAAAAAGTTTGAAATTGAATAAAACTACTCCTTTTGAGAATCATTGTTTTGTACGAGATGGGATATGTTCAAATATTATTTTCGTGCCTCATAATATTTATCCAAATTTTATATGGTTGGATAGATCTTGAAATTATCTTTCCAATGATATATTATAAAATTAAATCCAAGCTATAACGAAAAATATATGAATGGAATATGAAACTCTATCCAAAATTGACACCCTTCCACTATTTCGGCAATATCTTTTTATCTTCAAAATATTTTAACTTGATTGTTATTGGTTTTAAAAGTAGACTTCAAGAGCTTTCCAACGACATATTATATGCCTTATTTGGACTTTTGAATCAAAAGATATGATAAAAACAAAATCCGCAAAAACTATTTTGAAGCGCCGGACGACAAGCCTGTCACGCGGCGACAGACTCTGTCGCGCGGCGACAAGGGCTATTGCGGCGACAGCGACGTATTTTATTAATCTTCAAACTCCAATTCTTTTTTATCAAATCCGGACTATTTTCGTTATAAATAGGGTCCTTAGACCTCCGTTTTTAATGACCAACTCTCCTAAAGAAAATCTTGATACTCTCTCTCTCTATTTCTAAACCAACTTTTCACAAACAAAATTCCGCATTCACAAGATCTAGACACACCTAGCATAATTCGAAGTTGCTTTTTCCCTAGACGTGAAAGGTTTGATATTTCTGAGGGTTTGGTCCCAAATCTTTATTTCAATTATTTAATTTAATTGTTTGAATTTATATTTTCCTTGAAGTTACTAACGTGTGTATTTTTTTATTAGAAAGAGGTATGAGGCATCCAAGTAAGTACTTTAATTGTTTAATTGATATTATGATATAGAAATCATGTTTAGGTTGTTTTTGATTCCTAGTATCATGTTAGAATGCTTTTCTTAGTATCATGTTTAGGGTGATTTGCTTATATCAATTATGATTTTTATGATGCTTCCTATTTTCTTCCTAATAGCATGTTAGTATCATGTTAGGGATAAAGCTTTAATTTTTATTGTTTAGTGACATCCTAGGGTTTGTTATTAATCTTGTTAGTATCATGCCTAGGATCTTGCTATTATGCGTTAACATGATTTATGATTATAATTTTGTGATGATGAGTTATTATGATGGTTATTATGTTGCTTGATTTTTATTTATTGTTATTGCTTGATCACGCCTTTTATGCATGTTTAAAGGGAATTGGTACTTGTAATCATGCTTAATAAGATAATTAATAATCTTATTTAGGGTTATATGATTATGATTCAAGTGATCGCAAATAATAGATTTATTTTTGCATTAATATTCAACCAACATAGACTAAACAGGTTTAGGGTTAAATCTAATGATTGCATGTTAGTTAGAAAGCGCACATGAACACGAGAAGAATAAAGTAGAGGCCTATTATTAGGGTAGGTTTAATCTCTTTTAGGTTGGATTTGTACCTTCATCCCCGAACTTCCAGTCTTGGTTCCGGACCTATTGGAGTTGACGATCTCCTGGATCGTTAAGGGGTGTAACCTTCACCCTGTGAACGGTTTACAAGTTCCTAAAACTTGTTGGCGACTCTTTTGCTCTTGCTTCTTTCCCTTTGGACGCCACCATGCTTAAGTGTATGATCACAGTGGGGTTCAAGTTTGGGGTAATACTTGAAATATTCCCTTTGGACGCCACCATGCTTAAGTGTATGATCACAGATAGTATCAAACAACATTTGGCTAAGCTTATTCAACATGCACCATCAAACACTTCGATTCTTTTTCGCGTCTTTCTTTTTCGGGAGAAAGTCGGTACCCTCCACAAAAATGACGGAAATTTTTTGCTTTTTCGTATTTTAAGTCAAGCACATCACAATACAATGCACACACAAGTCATGAGTCACACGTGTCAATTCACCTTAGGTCAACCTCAAGTCAGTCAGACGCATTGAGTCAACCTCAAGTCAGTTAGGTCAACCCTAAGAAAAAACATCAAGCCTTAGGTCAACCCTAAGAAAAACGCTAGAAAAATCTTTTGGCAATCTTTGATTTTTACAGGATATAACAATTCAGCAAAGCTCCTGTTCGTAGCCAATCGAACGATCTCAATCATTCAAATCTCTTTGTTAACAGACGCGTGGACATATCAAAAAGCTCTTTTGCTCAGAGACACGTGGGCATATTATCAAAATGCTCTTTGTTCAGAGACGCGTGGACACATCATCAAAGCTCTTTTGTTCAAAGACGAGTGAACATCCCTCAAAAAGCTCTTATGCTCAGAGCCGCGTGGGCGTCCTATCAAAGCTCTTTTATTTAGCAACGCGTGGACATAATAAACAAAAGAAGCTCTTTTGTTTAGAGGCGCATGGACATAATAAACAAAAGAAGCTCTTTTGTTCAGAGACAAGTGAACATCAACAACATCAAAACAGTAAGATGGTGTTCCCTAGCTTGTGGAAGGTTGTCACAACAACAAATGCAGCAACAAATCGATTACCCTTAGAGACGTGTGCTCGACGGTGCAAGATACGCGTTTCTTAACTCTTTTATCTGTTTTAACTAACGCTAGTTTGCAGGTATCGGCGTTACAATAATGATTTAGGATCGCAAAACGTTCTGAATCATTCTTCGTCCCTATCGATACTTTGACTTTTGTTTTCGAAACTTGCGTTTCTCCAAACTCAGTCAAAGTGGGGGCTTCTATATACACCCATTTGTGTCTCCCCAAAACCAAACCCAATGATGAATACCTTTATGCCATTTGATTATCGAACGAGGTGAAATTATCAAAAGTCTAGTGATGAGGATGTTTTTATTAAAGTATCTCTTCTTTCTGTTTTACAAAATTTTTCTTTTCTGACCCTATTTATGAAAAACGTGCATTCTAGTTTAGTTTGGTCCGTGATATTGGTCCAATAATAGTGTAGTTGGATAGGGCTTGAAATAACCTTTCCAACGATACATTATAAGCCCAATTCCGATGAGTAATGAGGAAGTTATGGCAAAAATACTAAACTTGGCTCGGTTTGGTTCTTATAAGCAGCCCAATGATCTAGAGGAGGACCTATTATTAATTATCATTCCTAAAGCTATTAGGATTGATTATAGTCTTCTAGAATACTCTAGAAGGTTCTTTTGAATCCTAATGGAGTTAGGATTTATAATTATGTTTCAAAGAATTTGAAATTGAATAAAACTACTCCTTTTGAGAATCCTTGTTTTGTAGGAGATGGAATATGTTCGGATATTATTTTCGTGCCTCATAATCTTTATCCAAATTTTATATGATTGGATAGATCTTGAATTATCTTTCCAATGATATATTATAATATTAAATTTGAGCTATAACGTAAAAGAAATGAATGGAATATGAAACTCTATCAAAAACTGACACCCTTCCACTATTTCGGCCAACGACATATTATATGCCTTATTTGGTTTTTTGGATCAAAAGATATGATAAAAACAAAATCCGCAAAAACTGTCCTGTAGCGCCGGACGACAGGCTTGTCGCCGCGGACAGGGCAGTTGCGGTGACATCGTCATGTTTTATTCCTCTTCAAACTCCGATTCTTTTTTTATCAAATCCGGACTATTTTCATAATAAATAGCATCATTAGACCTCCGTTTCTTAATGAACTCTCAACCAAATAAAACTCTCTAATTCTCTTCTCTCTCTCTAAACTAAAGCTTATTCTCTCTCTTTATTTTTAGCCTAGCCTTTTACTAACACAATTCCTTATACATTAGCACTAGACACAAGTTGCCAAGTTCGAAGTTGCCTTCGCCCTAGACGGGAAAGGTTTGATATTTCTAAGGGTTTGGTCCCAAATCTCTATTTCAATTATTTAATTTAATTCTTTGTTTTCATATTTTCCTTAAAGTTACTAACGTGTGTATTTTTTTATTAGAAAGAGATACGAGGCATTCAAGTAAGTGCTTTAATTGTTTAATTGATATTATGATATAGAAATAATGTTTAGATTGCTATTTTGATTCCTAGTATCATTTTAGGATGTTTTATTTCTTCCTAGTATCATGTTTAGGGTAATAACTAAAAATTCCTTATATCAAGTATGATTAAAAGCATGTTGCCTAGTTTCTTTCCTAATATTCATGTTAGTATCATGTTAGGGCTAAAGCTTTAATCTTTTTTTTTAGTGACATGCTAGGGTTTGTTATTAATCTTTTTAGTATCATGCTTAGGATCTTGCTATTATTATGCTTTAACATGATTATGGTAAATATGATTATGATTATGATGATGACTGTTATTATGATTATTTATTATGTTGCTTATTTATATTATTGTTATTGCTTGATCACACCTTGCATGTTTAAAGGGAATTTTTACTTGTAATCACGCTTAATAAGATAATTAATAATCTTGTTTAGGGTTAATATGATTATAATTCAAGTGATCACCAATGATAGTTTTATTTGTGCATTAATATTCAACCAACACAGATTAAACAGGTTTAGGGTTAACCTATTGATTGCATGTTAGTCAGAAAGCGCACATGAATACGAGAAGAATAAAGTAGAGGCATATTATTAGGGCGAGTTCTTTCTCTTTTAGATTGAATCTGTACCTTCATCCCTGAACTTCCAGTCTTGGTTCCAGACCTATTGGAGTTAACGATCTCTTGGATTGTTAAGGGGGGTAACCTTCACCCTGTGAACGGTTTACAAGTTCCTATAACTTGTTGCCGACTCTTTTGCTCTAGCTTCCTTCCCTTTGGAAGCCACCATGCTTAAGTGTATGATCACAGTGGGGTTCAAGTTTGGGGTATTGCTTGATATATTCTCTACAGGTCCAATTTTAGTTTTAGCCATAACTTCCTCATTATTCATCGGAATTGGGCTTATAATATATCGTTGGATGCTCTTTTCGAGCTCAATCCAACTACACTATTATTGGACCCTTATCATGGACCAAACTAAATTGGACTGGCTATTTTCATAAATAGAGTGTAGAAAGAAATATTTTTTAAAATAGAAAGAAAGTTATTTTAATAAATACATCCACATCACTAGAATTTTCACACTTTCACTTCGTTTGATAATCAAATGACGTGAAAGGTGTTCAACACTCAGTTTGGTTTTGGAGAGACACATTTAGGTATCTACAGAAGCCCCCACTTTGACTGAGTTTGGAGAAACACAAGTTTTGAAAACAAAAGTCAAAGTAGCGATAGGGATGGAGAATGATTCAGAACGTTCTGCGATCCTAAATCATTCTTGTAACGCCTGATACCTGCAAACTAACGTTAGCTCAACAGATAAAAGTGTTAAGAAACGCATATCTTGCACCGTCGAGCACACGTCTCTAAAGTAACCAATTTGTTGCTATATTATTGTTGGTGACGACCTCCATAGTGCCTCGTGAACTCCATCTAAAGGTAACAGTGCCTCGCTATCTTCATTTGTTTGTGAAAATCCTCTACAGTGCCTCGGGAACATCATCAAAGCTGACTGTGCCTCGCCATCTTCAGGGGTTGTGACAGTGCCTCACCACGTCTATGCCTCACCGCTATAGACAATCTCCTCTCTGCTTCGGGACATCGTCAAAGACCACTGCTTGTAGCTGTCTTCAGTTTTATGATGATAACCTTCCCAGGAAAGTTATCGAAGACCACCGCTTGTTGATCCTCAGTGCTTTACTTTGATATTTTCTTGTTGTATTGATGCCTTAGGGGTGACAATAATCCTCTCTTCTTTAGGAATAATTGCCAACACAACTCTTGAATGATGTACGACAATCCGATTTAAGGAAAGTTGTCGATGCTTCGTAACAATCCATCCTAGGAAATGTTGCCACGATGAAGCGACAATTTGTATCTCAGAAATTTTGCCAAAGTCCAAATTTGGGAAAAATTGCCAATACTTCGTAATAATTTGTCATAAGAACCTTGCTATGATCGACGATCCACGTCTTGGAATATAACTCTTGAAAGTAATACACCTTGGAAATTTTCCAATATTATGCGACAATCCTCTTGGGAAACTATTGCCACAATTAACAATCCGCGTATTGGAACATTTGCAAAAAAGAGTCGATTGGCAATCCATCTCGGGAAAATTTGCCACAATTGAAATGAATGACAATTCAAGTTGGGGAACCTTTGCCGAAATATTAAGATGAAAAAAGACCTACGACAATCCTTTGGGAAATTTTTCCATAGGGAACTTGATGCATGACAATCCAATCTAGGAAATATTGCTAAGGATTTGATGAATGTATGACAATCCGATCTTGGAAAAACTTGCCAAATAGAGAAGGAGCACGACAATCCATGCTTGGAAACATTGCCAGTTTGAGATGACAATCCAATCTTGGAAAAATTGTCGAAGATTTGATGAATGTATGACAATCCGAACTTGGAAAAAACTTGCCAAATAGAGAAGGAGCACGACGATCCACGCTTAGAAACATTGCCAAAGGGGATAATCCAATCTTGGAAAATTTGTCATTGAAGAATGACGCTCGACACTTCACTGGAAATATTAACAGTTTGAGATGACAATCCAATCTTAGAAAATTGTCGTTTTGGTGATGTGCTTGTTTTTGAACCAATGCCTTTGTGGTTGTAATAAGCCAATGATTAGGCGCTTAAGCTAAGTGAGATGATCATCGTCAGGCCAATCACTGATTGCAATTGTAATTGAGCCGACTATTAATCATGTACTGTTAAGTTGCTTATAGGGGCTAACTAGCGTACCAAGGAACCCAATCAATCAATACGACCATTTGACTCTAATTCATTTGCTAAGTTGTTTGTGTCCTTTTGCTTCAAAATTTTAAAAAAATAAATAATAATAATAATAATAATAATAATAATAATAATAATAATAAGGTTTCAAAAAATAAAATTACTAATAATAATAATATTATTATTATTACTATTTACTAACAATAACAATAATAATAACAACAATTACAAAACACTAATAACATAATTACTAATTACTCAAATTATTAAAAACATAATCACAACAGCAATCAAAAATTAAAAAAAAAAACAAAATAATTTAATTAATATTAAAAAAAATTTGGAAAACGGACATCCACCCAAATATTCCGAATAAGGTGTGTCCGTCTGGAATTTCCGAATCCACCTTAGAAGATCCGAAAATTTTGGGCAGATCATGACTTCCTCTCAAAATTTCCGGATCTACCAAGGTGGATCCGGAAATTCCAGGCGAATCCACCTTGGGACATCTGGATATTTTAGGTGGATGTCCCTTTTTCCAGAAAATAAAAAAAACTTACACAATCTTCCGACGCATTCTCCGGCGTACGAATGTTCCAGTCGTCCATCATCCAAGACCCGTCACAAAAACTTGATTATTAATTTTTTTTTAAAACAAACAATTTATGGTGGTCATGGGGACCGATTTGGTTTGAAGGTCGTGGGGACCGATGTGGTGGGCTCGGGATTCACGTGGTACTATTTTGAGGGGACCGTATGGTATAATATGTTCAAGACCAACACAGTCCTCTTTTTATATTGCAACTTGCATCAAGGGCATGTTTGTCCATTCAAGTTAAAATGGAAGCGTTAATATGTAAAATGGGAGTGACAAATAGCAATTCACTAAAATTAGGGTCACTATGCTCAACAATACGTCAGACAGATCCACACAAGTTTATTCTCACTTATACTTCTTTTTTTATTGTTATTATTTCTCCCGATTTTCTCCAAACAATAAATACATATCTACTAACTATAATTTGTAAAATTCATCCTATGATATCTATCATATAAATTTCACAAAACTTAATGGAAAGCCTACTATTGTAACTATTATGAAACGGAAGGAATACTATTTAATACTTTCTTCGTTTCTTTATAGTTGAATTGCAACATTTCCCTAAAATGGAAATGTCACAATAGTTACAACACATTATAAAAGAAAGGTTTTTATGGTGAAAATTTAACTATTATATATCTTATCGCAAAACTTAATGCAAAGCCTACTATTATAATTATTACGAAATTATAAGTTTATATATATGTAAGTATTTATATATCAATTTAAGTCAAAAAAATACAAAAAAAAATGCAATATATATATATATATATATATATATATATATATATATATATATATATATATATATATATATATATATATATATATATATATATATATATATATATATATATATATATATATATATATATATATATATATATATTTTGGAGCATTAAGGGCACCGGTTCTGAACCGAACCGGTGCTAATAAATGTGTTTTTGGCACCGGTTCTGAGCTGAACCGGTGCTAATAACTGTGATATTGCCACCGGTTCAGAACCGGTGGCAAAAACTCTCACTTTTTGGCATCCCTCACATGAACACCGGTTCAAAACCGGTGCTATAGGGGGGTTTTGAACCGGTGCCCTTTTACATTTTTCTACTAGTGCATGTCTGGTGATATTAATTTGTTTACAAATTTATCTGATATTTCGTCTCTTGTTGGTTTGCCTAATGGAAAGAGCACTACTGCTACAACAGTAGGGAGAGATATTCTGTCTGATAATTTAACTCTTCATAATGTTCTTTATGTTACTACTCTTAAATGCAACTTGTTGTCTGTGTCTTAGTTTTTAGAACAACAATATTATTCTGCTATGTTCACTGACAAGCTGTGCATTATTCAGGACCGCGGTTTAAGGAACCTGATTGGAGCGGGGAAGCAGTGTAATGGGGTTATATTTTTTATCCGATTCGTGCTCGGACTCCTCAGGCAAACAAAGTGGTGATTTCAAATGCAAGTTTGTTATGACACGGACATCTTGGTCATCCATCAATGCAAGTGGTTAGTTCCCTTCCGGGAGTTTTTTGTAGTACACATGATCATAGTAGTTCCTCTAGTTGTTCGTTTGATTGTGATATTTGTTTTATGGGGAAACAACCCCGCAACTCTTTTCCAATGAGTACAAATAGAGCATCTGGTATATTCAATTTGATTCATTGTGATATTTGGGGTCCGAATAAGATTTTGTCTAGTTGTGATGCTCGGTATTTTCTTACCATTGTTGATGATTTTTCGCGTTCTACTTGGGTGTTCTTAATGGTTGGTAAATATGAAGCTTCTCAGTTTGTTCGTGAGTTTTGTGCTATGGCTAAAACTGAATTTGGTCGTAAGGTCAAGGTGGTTTGTACTGATAATGATCAGGAGTTTTCAGTTTGAGTTCTTTCTTTGCTAAGAAAGGCATTCTGCATCAAACTTCATGTGTTGACACGGATCAACAGAATGGTAGAGTTGAGCGTAAACATTGTCACATTTTAAGTGTGGCACGAGCTCTTCGATTTCAGGCAAAGTTGTCTAAGTATTTTTAGGGTGAGTGTGTTATGACTGCGGTGCATCTCATTAATCGCACACCGACTCTGGTTTTAAAAGGAAAAACTCCTTGTGAGATCTTATTTGGTCAGTTACCATCATATGATAGTTTGTGAGTTTTTGGTTGCCTTGCTTATGCGGCGAATTGACCACGAATTAAAGATAAGTTAGATTCTTGGAGTCGAAAGTGCATTTTTGTTGGTTATCCTCATGGCAAGAAAGGGTGGCGCCTTTATGACTTAGATACTAACGAATTTTTTATTAGTCGTGATGTACAATTTTTCGAAGATAAATTTCCATACCTAGAGTCACTTCCCGATGATCGAAGAAAGTTGTGGGAGCAATATTTTTCAAACCCACCCTTGTGGAAAGACGATGAAGTAGCATTTGGTATTAATGGAGTGAATTTGAGGGGAGCAATTGCTAAAACGGTCCCCACCGCAGCTAGGCTGCGGGAGGAAGACCCCAGCCGCGACCAGGCTGCGGGGTACTCTACCCAGCAGCACTTCGCAGCAGATCACATCGCAGCCAGGTCGCTGCGGACTTCTCTGTCCAACAACGTCCCACTTTTGCCAGCAGCACCTGCGCGCGGCAGCATGCTGCTGCCCCAACTGTCCAACCACCGCAGGTGGTTAGCCCCGAACATCTAGCCGGTAGTGGTTCAAGCTCCGGTAATGTTTTAGGTGAGGTTTCTAGTGATGTTTCTCGCTCCGGTGTGGTTGTTGAACGTGAAATAGTTGATAAAAATATTTTTATTAATCCAAATTGTTTAAGGGGGAGTTCGTCGGATAATTTGGGTCGTGGTCATTGTGAGAAACGTCCTCCTTTATGGCATCGTAATTATGTTACTCATACCATCATCGCTGAAAATATAGACCCCTCTACATCAACTGTCATCCCTCCTCAATCACATTCCTCAGGTAAACCTTTCCCTATAACTTGTCATGTTGAATATAATCATTTTTCTATGAGACACAGGTGTTTTCAGGTGATGATCACTAAGGGACAGGAACCGTCTTCATTTAAAGAGGCGATTAAAGACGTCGGATGGCGTAAGGCGATGCAAGATGAGATTGACGCTTTAGAGTGTAATGGCACATGGACCGTTAAGGATTTTCCCCCCGACAAGAGGGATATTGGTAGCGGTTGGGTGTACAAAATCAAGTACACCGATAAATCGAAGGTGGAACGTCTCAAGGCTCGATTGGTTGTTCATGGCAATCGACAGGTTGAAGGTGTTGATTATAATGAGACGTTCGCTCTTGTTGCAAATATGGGTACGGTACGTATTTTGTTATATGTTGTTGTATCTTTAAATTGGGAGTTACATCAGATGGATGTTCATAATGCTTTTCTTCATGGTTATTTGAATGAAGAAGTGTAAATGCAGTTTCCTCCAGCGTACGGTACTCCGACACCTGGCAAAGTTTGCAGGTTGCGGAAGTCTTTATATGGCTTGAATCAAGCCCTGAGACATTGGTTCTCAAAGTTGTCTAGTGCTTTGCGAGCTTTTGGGTTTAAAAACTCATATGCTGATCACTCCCTATTTAGTTATGTACAAGGCACTGTCTCTTTGCATGTTCTTGTATATGTCGATGACTTGATTATTGCAGGCTCCTTTCATGATGTTATTGTTAGTTTCAAATCTTGTTTGTGCAAATGCTTCTATATGAAGGATTTGGGTGTGCTTAAGTATTTCTTAGGCATTAAGGTTGCTCGGAGTCCGGAGGGCATCTTTCTTTCTCAATGAAAGTATGCTCTCGATATTTTGACCAAGGTAGGAATGTTGGGTTGTAAACCCATTAATACTCCTATGGAGCAGAATCATCGTCTTGCTCATGCTTCTAGTGAGCTGCATACTCAACCGGAACAATATCGTCGTTTGGTTGGCCGGTTGGTCTATCTGTCGATCACTCGACCAGAGTTGAGTTATTCAGTGCATGTCTTGGCACAGTTTTCTAGTGTTCCACAGGTTTATCATTGGGATGCGGCCATTCGGGTCTTGCGCTACATTAAGGGTAGTCCAGGACAAGGTATTTTGTTGCGACCTGTGATGGATTTACGCTTGACGGTGTTTTGTGACAGTGATTGGGTGGCGTGCCCGTTGACTCGGCGTTCCTTGAAAGGTTATTTTGTGTTCTTAGGTGGCATCCCTGTTTCTTAGAAAACTAAGAAACAACCTACCATTTCCACGTCCTCGGAAGAAACCGAATACCGGTCTATGGCTTTCACCACTCGTGAGTTGAAGTGGTTGAAGCAGTTGTTGTTTGTTCTCATTGTTAAATTCTATGCCTATACAGTTTGTTTTGTGATAGTCAGTCAGCCCTGCATATTGCAAAGAATCTAGTATTTCATGAGCGTATGAAGCATATTGAGGTAGACTGTCATTTTGTTCGAGATGAGTTGATAAACGGTAATATTTCTACCTCCTATGTTTTGACGGGTCATCAGTTTGCAGATATTCTAACCAAGGCTCTTGGTCGTCAGCTGTTTGGTTTTCTATTACGCAAGTTGGGCATTCAAGATTTGCATGCTCCAACTTGAGGGGGAGTATTAGAGTCGGTTTGGTTATATGGTTATATTTATGTTAATATTGTATTTATGTTAAGTTAATTTTGTTAGGAGTTTTAGGCTAATTAGGTTTCCTAAATTGTATTGTGTATATATATGTGTTTATGATCAATGCAAAGGTTAAGCCGTTTTCTCTAATCGTTCTTAAGTTTAACGGTTATTATGTTAAAATTAGGGTCAATATGTTCAACAATATGTTAGGTGGACTTTAGTCCACAATAATATTATTAAAATAAGTTATAATAATATTATTGTGAACCAGTTCAACAATCATTTAAGTTATATATCATACCAAATATTTATTATCTTTTATGTTTAAAAATAATATTAATGTAAAAATATCTTTTCCTCCCAAAATCAATATAATATTTTACAATTACACATAGAAAACAACGAGTTTCTAGTGTGGTTGGATGACACCTACCAAAACATCGATAGGGTAATCACTGATTGAGAAAACCATGACTAAGTAACCCCTAACTGACCGAATAACCCAAACCATATCTAACCGAGTAAGCCCGAACCAAGTAACTTCGGCTACACGGTGTGGTCAATCACATATGAAACATTGTGTTATTAATCTAAGAAAATTTTGCACACAAATAGAGAAGATTTCAAGCACAAAAAGTGAGTAGTAATTACAATGTAAAGTAGAATTCATTGGACAACTATGAGTTATTAAAGTAATTTACCTATTAATGGTGTGTTATGTTCACTAAATAAGTTTAGGTCTTTGTCAAAAAAAAAAAAAAGGTCGGCTTAAATAAATTTCGATAGGATGTTATCAGATTTAATGAGCGTAATAACTTTTAATCCATTTTAGTCGAGTCAAATTTGATTTAATAAATTTCCATAAATGTTTTTGTCATGTCTAAAAAGTTTTATTCAAGTCTAATATGATTATAAAAATATGTTATTTATTTCATTAGTAGTTTATTTTATAATTACAATATTGTTTTTTATATATTAGAAAAAAAAATTAAAAAAAAAACCATTTATAGCAACATTCTTGTGAGAAAAACCTTAAAAATATATTTGGCAAGTTAAAACGTAATTGTTCGTTCCATTGTTGTAGACAACCAAGAACCTCTAATTCCCCCCAGCCATTTCTTCTAATTACCTTTAACTTAATTAATTATTTAACAATTAAATTACTTTATAAAAAAAAAAAAAAAACTACCATCACCTCCACTACCCAATCATCCTCTCCCTACCAGTATTCCTTCTTCCCCACCTGATGAGTCACCGCGCAAAACCCCCATCCCTAGTGACCCATCTCCACCACCGACTGACCCCCTCCTCTCCTCCTCACACTCCATTACAACTTGTGGGGTAGTACTGTGCTATTTGAAAATCTTTCTCTTCCTCCTCTCTCTCCATTAGAAAACTTCATTCAGATCAATATAATAATAAAACATGATACTTTTCAATACGAATTGGCCTTAAGATACAAATTCTCTACAATTATCACAAAATACTTTATATATAGCTTATGCTGCTCATATAAATATATTTCTTAATGATACCAAATTTCATACAATTATACCAACATTAATCAAATTGATACTCTAAAAATTCATGTGACACTAACATAATTAGAACATGCTTTAGAAATACACTATTTGCTTAGCTAAAATACATTAATCTAGTTTTAACCAATGACCATTATAAATCGACATTCTAATGGTCCTTATCTTGAACCACATTGTATTTAATCACTAATTTACAATAATCACCATCAAACTTCAAGTAAAGTCAATTAAAATTCGTTGCAAAACCTATTTCTCCAACTGTATCAAATTCTATCAGTAACTTACATCTATCTAAAATATGGAAGTTATGGTTCAATTAGTAATTCAAGTTTATAATTTGTATTTTATTTTTAAATTACCTCAAATTTAGGGCCTGTTCTCATTGACTGTACTCAGCTGAACTAAACTGAATTGAGAACTGAACTGAAATGAATATTTTATAAGAGAAGGAAATTAGGAGCTGAACTGAGCTGAACTGAACTAAACTGAGCTGAACTGAACTGAACTGAACTGAATTTCAACGTAAGAGAACAGGCCCTTAGATTATCTACGACAACAAGAAGATGAATGCTGCTTGGATCCTATTCTAACAATTTTGAGAATACCTTCAACTTCATTAGCCATTAATGGTTGCTCAACATTTAACAAACTAAGGCCCCGTTCTTTAGAGCTGCTTTGCTCTGCTCTGCTCTGCTGAAATCTGCTTTGCTCTGCTCTGCTCTGCTCTGCTTTGCTGAAATCTGTTCTGCTCTGCTCTGCTCTGCTTCAATCTGCTCTACTCTGCCCTGCTCTGCTCTACTTAAAATTAATACTTAATATTAAATTATTATAATAATAAATAATATTTAATAATAATAAATAATTAATATTTAATATTTAATAATAATAATAAATATTTTATAATAATAAATAAATAATATTTAATAATAATAAATAATTAATATTTAATTATAATAATAATTAATACTTAATAATAATAATAACAATAATTAATTATTGATATTTAATAAAAAAAAATAATTAATAATTATTAATATTTAATAATAATAATAATAATAAATTATTAATAATTATTAATAAAAATAATAATAATAATAACAGTGATAATTAATATTTAATAATAATAGTAATAATAATAGTAATTATACTAACAGTAATAATATTATTTGTAACTAATAATATTAATTATAATAAAAATAATTGATTTTTATAATAGCAATTAATATTAAGATAATGACTAATATTTAAAGATAATACTAATTATTAATTTTTAATAATAATAATTAAATAATATTTAATAATAATTATAATTAATATAATAATAATTAATATTTAACTTTAAAAATTTAATAATTATAATAATAATGCGATAATATTAGTAGTAGTAGTAGTAGTAGTAATAATAATAATAATAATAATAATAATAATAATAATAATAATAATAATAATAATAATTAATATTTAATAATAATAATAATTAATATTTAATAATAATAATAATAGTAGTAGTAGTAGTAGTAGTAATAATAGTAGTAGTAGTAGTAGTAATAATAATAATAATAGTAGTAGTAGTAGTAATAATAATAATAATCGTAATGATGATGATGATGATGATGATGATGATGATGATGATGATGATAATAATAATAATAATAATAATAATAATAATAATAATAATAATAATAATAATAATAATAATAAAATCTGCTCTGCTCTGCTCGGCTCGGCTGAAATCTGCTCTGCTCTACTGAAATCTGCTCTGCTCTGCTTTGCTTTGCTCTGCTGAAATCTGCTCTGCTCTGCCCAGAAGCTCAAAAGAACAGGGCCTAAATTGGGAAGTTGAGATTAAATTTTTATGAAATTTTAACTCTAAAAATTTTCACTGCATTTGAGCGCTATATTTCCCTTTTTTTCTACAATAATGGCGGACTTTATAAAATTTTACAGCTCTTAACTCCTGCTTTTATGTTTTTGATGAATGATGAGTTTTCAAAAATATATTGAAAGTCTATGCGGGGATAAACATAATAATCATGATTCAAGTAATGTGACTTGTGAGTATATGAGTGTCAACAAAATTATAACATGATTGAAAATGCACATTTGGAAGGTACAAAGAGTTGGTTCATGTTGCTACTAGAACTGGTTATTGGGTAGGGTAGCCCAATGATAATAGGAACAGGGTCAAGCTTAAAAAGGTTTTAATGGACATGACCTTTAATGGACATGCCTCTTATTGGGTAGGGTCAATATATGACCAAACTATTTTTCCAATTTAATAGATAAAGAAAATAAATAGTGTAAAAATAATTACAAAGATAAATTTGTAACCATATATACTCAATAATGGCTTTGTCCAATATTAATTTTAATTGATATTTTGTTGGCACGTCCATTATAGATCTACTATTGACCCACGATCTGCATTGGTCGGACTCGCTATTTATCCTATAAAATGTGACCCTTTTTTACCTGACTCACAATCGAACCGCACCCACCCAACTCACCCAATAACCGGGTCTAGTTGCTACTCATCGCGATATCAGATGCAGCCTTAGCGCTTTCATGTCATTAGTATAAATGGTGGGTAAGTAGGCTTCCTTACTAAGGGTTTCATAATACGAAGTATATAAGTCAATTTAGATTACCTTCAAAACATAAAACAATATCTTCCAATGATTTCTGAAGATATTTAAGAGCTTGGCAATCCTAGAGGTAGCTTAAATTTTGAAATTTAGTTGAATAGCATAGAGGGTGAACTCAACCATCAACTCAAGAACGAGCATGTATTAAGCATATAGTAATGGAATAACTGGATTTAATTGTCCGCAGAACTATACAAACCCTCTGTAAAAGCATTTGTCTTGCTAGAGATTTTTCCTTCCAACCACATACACGATTACATTGCCATAATCTACCAAAAACATCAAAGAGATTCTAAAAGAAGATATTTTAAACACAGTACAGCGGTTTTTGTTTTGGATGCATCTTATTTTTGACCCTTCTTCCATAACACCCCAATCTTCTTCAACATGTTACCATTTTTCTTTTTGGGTGAGTCGTCATCCATGTCATCTGAAAGAGGAGAGTCCATCTTTGCAGCGACAGTATTATAGCCGCTGTCATTAGAAATTGTGCGGTCCACAAACTTTCCATTGCTCCCAGTTGAAAGCATATTGGCAGCTGCTTCAGCTGCCTTCCTCCATTGGTCTGACTGAACTTTCAATCTCCTTAGCTCGGCTTCCAATCCTGCATTTGCAGTCTGCGCTGCGTCTAGCTGTTCAGCAACTCTTGTAGCTCTCTGACTACTTTTATCTGACTCCTCAGTTACACACCCAAGTTTCATCAACGCATCTCTTTCAGCAGCCTTTGCCGCTTCTGCTAATGCGGCTGCTTCATTGTTTTTTTGGCTGCTCTCCTCTCTTTTCTGTATCTCCTCTTTTAGCATCTCATTCTCCTCTGCAGTATGCTGAAATTGAGTCTCCTTGTCCAACAAAGTTTCCTTAAGATCCTGGAGTTCTGTGTTCAACTTCTTCAGTTCCACCTCAAGTTCAGACCTCTTGGGACTTGTCTCATTTTCCTCAATTTTGATGCTTTGTTCTTTGTTATTTTCTGATATATCTTTTTGAATTGTTTCTTTAGTCATCAGCTCTGATTTCAGCTCTTCAATGGCACCTTTTGCTTTCTTTAACTCTTCCTCCAATTCAGCCACCTTAGCACAAGAGTCTGCCTTTGCCCGCTCCACTTGATCATACGCATTTCTAATTTGTAATGTGCTCTGGATATACTCTTCCTCGTATCTAAGTTCAGAAGCTTCTAATGCAGACTTTAGTTGATCAATCTCTAGTTTTAATGAGTTAATTTCAGCTTTGAGCTCACTGGATTCACCTTTCTTGTCTTCACCATCCTCCTTAGGCATGATCTCTTCTGATGAATTTTGGCTTTTAGTTTCCAAATCTTCCTTTAGCTTCCTCAACATGCTCTCTAGTAAAGTGACTTCACCTTTCGACTGCTCTAACTCTGACATCAAACTATTGTAAGCCTCCTTCGCCTTGAGGCCCTCAGATCGTAGACTCTCTGCACTTTTCATGGTTTCCTCTAATTGCATCTGAGCCTCTCTAGCCACTTGCAGCGCGTGAGCTTCATATCCTTTGCAGTCATTAAGCTGCTTCCTCATACTCTCAACCAGCGAAAAAGTTTCAGAAAGCTCCACCCTTAAATTTTCAATCTCAGAATGTGCTGTTTCTGCGTGCATACTCTGAGTAGCTTCAGACTCAGCCACCATTTCAAGCTGTCTTTTAAGTTTCTGGATCTCATTTAGGGCAGAGGCCAGTGCAGCAGAATCCATAGAGTGCTGCTTTTGGATAGCCTCAAGCTCAGATTGCCAAACTCGATCACGTTCTTGAGACAGTTTGCGGAGTTCTTGAACCCGAGAATCCTCACAAGTAGAAAGCTCCATCAGCTGCTGCTGAGACTCTTCAAGTCTTGCCGACATGACTGAGAGCTGTTTCTTTGTTTCTTCAGACTCTTGTTGGGCACGTCGCTTTTGTGTTTCAGATGAGATCAGCTGGTCCTTTGCCTTCTTAAACTCAGCTTCGAGTTGAGAGAGCTGAGATTCTAGCTCCGACAATTTGCTGGGGGTATGCTTCTGGATAAAAAAAATACCAAATGATAACTTTGTCAATAATAGTTAAAAATATATAAGATGAGGAGGAGAAATCCTGTTTGAGTGTCCGCCCATCATTAGTTCTTTCTTTCCATATTACTTATCCCCATCCGCCAGTTCAGACTGATATAATTTTACATTGAACATTTTTATTACGGAAAGTTATGCAACTGCCTTAAACATTACAAATAGTAGGCAGTCAAAGAAAACATAATCGATCAATTTAAGAAAGAATTAAAGTATTAAACAGCATTATCTGCTTGGTGGGTTTCAAACTGAAGTTTTTCCATGTAATAGATATTCATATATTAACAGAAGCTTGCCAAAACATGTAATGTTTCTTGATTAACATAAGATGAGTTTATTTCTAAGGTGCAGCTAATTGAATACTTAATAAATTGTAGAGCATTAGAGTCTAATCCAGTTGATCAGACTCGTTTGCAGAATGGATAGACTACCTCATTCATTGGGCTTTGTGGTGATCCACGTTCCAAGACTTTTGGACTCCTTTTTTTAGGTGTCTTACTCAAAGAATTTGGAGAAGCAATTGATCCAGAACCTGATCCTGCCACCTTGAGTGGCCGAGCAATCTGATTTGTCGTGGGAGATGACTTCTGGGAAGATTTTGTGGAAGAAGGTTTCCTGTGAGGCATTTCTGATGAGCCATTCCTAATGTCCATAACCAAAAAAAAAAAAAAAAAAAAAACAGTAATTAATAGAAGGACAATCCAGCCGATGAATTCCCGCCTTCCCGGTGAAGGAATTACTTTGCTATTTTACTCTTTTATAATGCTGGTTTAAACGGCCAGTAAATTTAAACAACAAGATAGGACAAGTTCACAAGCCAACAATTTTCCCTGCCAAAACCAAAACTCATTCATAGTTATCTGTTGTATCCATATGACAGTGGATATTTTCTTTAGTTGTGATTCTTGTGAACAGTGGAAGTGTCACAAATACAAGCATCTTTTCTTGTCAAAGATCTCCCTATTCTTTTATCCAATATACAACTTGCACCACGCGAGCACACACACACAAGGTAATCAAAAAGACAAAAACGGAAGTTAAAAGAGCCACTCGATTAAGTATATCATGTTCACTGCAAGTCCATTAAGAATTAAGCAGAAAAAAATTTATCTATATATCAATGTAGTTGAATGATATTCAATTCAAACAAGCAGTTTAAAAATGAACTGATACTCCATTCTCCACAGCTACACCCAAAAACAAAATTCCTTCTTGCTGCTTAGCTTAATTAAAATGAAGACAAGCTTCATTAGTAGGAAAGTTTTATTATACAAAAAAATATTATATAATCCATATTATAACCAACATACCATTGGCGTCATTTTTTCCCCCCTTTGTCTCCTTTCCTAATTCCTAGGCCAAGGAATGTGGGTAACAAAATCATAGTAGGGTATAACATGCCAGATGTGCCCTACAAGCAAACATTGTCAACAATTATGAGTGCACACCTGCACTTGAGGACAGTAATCACTCGATCACTAAGACAAAATAAAGCAGACATCTTATGATCTACATTAAACTGATATCCTAAGCAACCAAATTAAATACTTGACATAAAGACATTGAACATACATATTACCGCTTCAAGCACATAGCCGTGACTCATGAGCAGCGAATATGATAAACAGCAAGGTCAGGGAAACAACTTAGAAATGAGTTGAATTTAGAAAAGCAAAGATAGTTGTAAGTCTCCCTTAGGATTTAAACACAAAGCAGACATTACCTCTCTTTTGGAGTCTGCATATTTCACCCGCTCTTATAAATAACAAACAAGAAACAGCAATGGTCAAATTAGCCTTCTCCCTGACCCACCAGCGCACATATACACACAGCAATGTCAGAAGACCTCTCTGAAACTATACATGTGCAGAAAAGAAATGAAATGTTGATCAGAGAGATACCCAGCACTTAATGATAGTATTTTGCATAATACAATTCTAAGCAAAACTAACAACAACAAACAATACAAACAATCCCTTCAAAGGAACTCCATCAAAATTAAACAACCGCCACTCATACCAACCAATACCCACAACAGAAAACATCTTAGGAAAGCAAAAAAAAAAAAGATCAATTGCTATCTCAGATAAAGAGAAACACAACACTATTACAAAACTAAACAAAAGCAACCCCCACAAACCACATTTTTACGTTTCTTTTTCTTTTCCTCCTTTTCACTCCAGACCATAAACTGTTTTTATTCCTTTTCTTTTCTTTTCTTCTTTTATATAATATAATACTCCGTAGTAAAGCTAGATTAGTATACACATGTAAAAAGAGACACAAAAGACAATGATAGAAACGGGATTCAATACCAAGTCCCGCTAAGACTTTACGAAGTTAACTAGCTCGCATGCACCAAATTAAAGTTAATGTGCATAAGAACATAGATTTGGTCTTATAGAACATTATTAAAAGCAGGCATATGTAACTAGGAAGCAATGACACAACACTACAACAGCAACAATAAATAATTAATCTTGGGTATATCTATTTATTTCTTATTTTTAAATAACTTCCACTTACACAATAAGAAACCATATCTCTTCTACACTACGCAATGCATTTGGAACCCCTCTTATATATATATACGAAGTCCTTGTAATTTGCTAGATTTATTTTAGGATTACTCCTATTACTCCCCTCTAATTCTTTTTTTATTTTTTAATAAAAAAAGACATAATGAGTACAAATGTTGAGCTTAGATCTAAGATTAATAATAAAATAACAGCAATTAATTAACATTAAACACTAAATACAGGTGAATAAAAGCAATGGAACATTTTAGCTCAAAAACAGAGAAAATAAAAACTTGTATCTTCATTATTATAATCCCCGCAACCAAATATAAGTAAAAGTGGGTGTTTCTTAGAGCAAGTTTAGCCCCTGGATATGTGACATCATTTTTTGTGTTCTCTGTTGAAAATGATGTCATCAAATTCTTGTTAAGACTTGCACAAATTTATCACTTTAGCTCTAAGAATTAAAAATTTGACATATTATATGTAGAAAAGTGTTAAAAAAAAAAAAAAAAAAAAAAAAAGATATAAAAATAAAAGTGAAGTGGGTGAAATGGTTCCCAATCTCAAGTCTTTGCTTCAATGGGAAAAATCTTAACTATAAATCTTAAAACTCAAAATGACGATGTCATCCCAATACTTGGGGCTAAACTTGCTCTTAATTCGTCTTGAGAAAAAATCCTGTCAACATCACTAATTACCCTATCTTACCCCATAAATGGGGTCGGACAGAAACGTACCTGAAAGAAGAAGGGTGGTAGAACAATGGAGAAACAGAGCAGCCGCAACTAACAATTATACTGATTGTTTTTTGGAAAACGCTAAGAAAATGAGGGAGCTAGAAAACAAAACCCTACTGCTTAAGGAAAAAAATGAAGGAAAACGGTTAAGTTTCTAAATTAGCATTGGGGAATTGATTCTTTTTTGGAGGTCGAGTTGTTTGAGTTTTGCAGTAACCAAAGCTGAGCAGGTTGTTTCTTTTCTTTGTTTTTCTTTCCTCTTCACTGTAACAGTGTCAGTGCTGACTGTTGAGTGTCGTGCGAACGACCATAAAAGAAAGAAGAAAAAAAGGGCGGGGGCATTAGCCCAAAATCTTTCTAACGAGCATTTTGGGCATTAGATAAATAGATAATTAATTAATATTATATCACTGTCTTCAAAAAAACAATTAATATATCACTTAAACTAATGCATGACAAAATTAAATGATCATTGGTAAATTTAATGTTAATTTTACTTTAATATTTCCAGATTTAGTTGTTTTTATCTAATGTCATGGTCGCGCTCTTTAGTAGCACTGTCAAAACGGTTTGACAGTTCGGTTTCGGTTCGGTTTGAAATTGGTTCGGTATTTAATTGGGTCGGTTTGGAATCGGTTTAATTGTCTCACGGGTCGGTTTTGGTTCGGTTTAAATAGTTATCGGTTCGATTCGGTTTCGGTTTATTCTTAAGCGGTTTTAATTCGATTCGGGTTGTAAACAGTCCGGGTAGTAAACGGTTCGGTGCAGACGGGTTGCGGTTTGTTAACGGTGCGGTGTAAACGGTTTTATCCCGGTTCAAACAGTTTCGGGTTGGAAACGGTTTCGGGTTAGAAACAGTTCGGTTCTTTTTTGGTTCAGTTTATAACTGGTTCGGTTCTTTTTCGGTTCAGTTTTTAACTGGTTCAGTTCTTTTTCAGTTCAGTTTATAACTGGTTCGGTTCTTCGATTGTTTAACCACTTTAACGTTATTCATATCGGTTCCATTTCAAGTTTACTAAATTATAGTTGAATCTGAATTAAAACATAGCCTAATAGTATATTCATGTCACTAGCACACTCCCATCTTTATTTCATTATTACTCACAGAATCAATGTAATCATATGCTTAATAGTCTCTGTGAATTAATTTTATTTATTACGCCTTCAGCCAAGCCTTGGTACTTAATATTACAAGCTTTTTGTTCATTTGGTTTCATCACCTCAAAATGTATACATGACTAGAGGCAGTAGTGTTGCTAATAGTTTGAGGTAGGGCCTGGGCCTGCTTGTTTTGCTCTTGTTTGTGAACACTGATTATCCTTAAGACCTTAATGAATCATTTGCCTTGCTATTTTAAAAAAAATATTCTAAGATTTCTAATATTTAATCCATTTAATTATATCCCCGTCAAAAAAAAAAAAATCCATTTAATTATATAAAAAAGTTTGTAAACGGTTCGATTTAGAAGCGGTTTGGTTCATAAACGGTTCGGTTTACAATCAGTTCGGTTTTTAAATGGTTCGGTGCAAACGGGTAGCAGTTTGCTAACGGTTCGGTGTAAGCGGTTTTTTTGCCAGTTTAAACGGTTTCGAGTTGGAACCGGTTTCGGGTTAGATACGGTTCGGTTCTTTTTCGGTTCGGTTTTCTTTCAGTTCGGTTTATATTCGGTTCGATTTGTTAACGGGTTCGGTTCTTATACGGTTTAACATTATTCGGGTCGATTCGGTTTCGGGTTTACTAAAATACGGTTCGGGTCGGTTTTCGGTTTCAAAAAAATCAGTTTTTAATCGGTTCGGTTCTCATTTGGGTCGGTCGGTTTCGGACAGTTAAACGGTTTCGATTTGAAATTTGACAGCACTACTCTTTAGCATTTGCCTATTTTTTTCCCTAAATTTTATTACTCCCTTCACAGTAGCATTTTGCCTAAATGCAGAATAAGATTCTACTTTCGTTTCTTATTTTGTGCAACTTTTGCCAAAAACGAATGGTTCAAGTTACGAGCAAAAAAAAAAACAAAAATTTTAAAAAAAAATCTAAAAAAAAGGCTGGAAAAATAAAATTGCTAAAATGATCCTTTTAATGGGAGGATAGTACCCAATTCTTTCTATGAAAGGAGTAGCTCCCTTGTCCCACAAGACAAAACAAGAATAAATTTTTAAAAAAGGAATTAGTAGCGTGAAGCAGAGAAGTCCCACAATGCAACAGTCAAATGGATTTAAATTGGTGGCACTTGTATTCGTTTAAATAATGGAATTTTTTTGTGACTTATTACTAGTACAATTTTAAGTTGTATGTTTTATTATTATTGTTAGTATTGTTATTGTTATTGTCATTGTAGCTAGAATTGTTGTCAATGTACTATTTTAATATGAGTGTAATTTCTATATATTAATATGACATTTATTTGTACTAATTTTAGTTAAATGCTATTTAATATTATTGTGATAACATTGTAAGTCTTGTAAGTCTTAACTTGCAATTCTAACTAAATTCCTATCTTCTGACATCCCTTGTTTTATGACCACATATTCTTATCAGAAATCTTATCTTTTGACTAACCTTATTGTATTTTTTATCTATATAATTCATAAGTTTGCTCTCAATAATATTACATTTAATAAAAATCACAAAGTCTTATCTGTGGCTGGCCACGCGGTGTAGCCTTCCATAATGAGGATTACTTCATTAGTGTCATAGGGGTTACTTGTTAAATTTTACAAGGGTTACTGCGTCAGTGTTATAGGGGTTACTTGGTCATTATTACAGGTGTTTCGGGTTTTTTTGTGTCCCTCGGGAGAATTACAACTCAAAGACTGGATTCAGCGAGGAGACCTGTACCTGCAAAACAAACAGAGCACTGAATGGTCGATGGTCCGCCTCCGAAGATTAAGTTAGTACAGATTCGGAGTAAAACGTGTAGAAAATAAGTTATCTGCTCGGATTCCAAGCTCAGGTGTTGTCTGTTTCTTGAGAGTGACAGATCAATAATGATTGGAATGTGTCCCAATAAATGGGGGAATATCCCTATTTATAGGGACCTTGGGAAGTGTGCCCTCCCTAGGGTTTGATGACCTAGGGATTAGGGCACGCCGTTTTTTAGAGGCCCCTTGGGATCTGGGCCTTGAAAGCCGCCATTCCCGGGGGGCAATATCCGCTCGACACGTGTCACCATCTGGAAGGTCCAAGTTGGTGCCCCTTCTAGTGACATTGTCATGCTCTGATTTGGCCACTTGGCAGGGTATAAAATACCCAAATCATTTGCCCCTCATAGGGGGTCACATGATTGCCACATGCTGCCTGTGACAGGTGTCGGCCTCTGATTGGCCGAAAAGTTACTTTTACTGTTCACCTGAATCTAAGGTTTTTACTCCAGATCATTTACCTCATCTATAAATAGAAGGTTTGACCTCCCTTGGATTCAGACTTGCACGAATCTTTGGGAGAATCTTTGAATTTTTGACTTTCGAATACTTTTGATTTCTTCAGCATCCAACACTCGGCCAACTCGTCCGTCTGTTCTAGCAGACGTTCCAGACCAAGCGCCTCTTAGTACCTTCTTCTAAGGTAACCGCCTGATCTTTTATTTACTTATTTCTTTGTATTTTTGTATTCAAAAATGGTTTCCCAAACGCACCCAGCACGACCTAGATTAGCGATCAGCTGGTCACCGGGGACGGGTGAATCTAGAATTAGGAGTTCCGAATACACGTTCGAGAACTACCCTTTAAGTGCATCTCCAAATCCGATAGTGTATGTGCCCATGCAAGACACGATGGCCAGAACAAAGCAGACGACTCTGAGATATAGAACGGATGGTTCTTGGTACCATTCGGAAAATGAGATGGTCTACTCGGATGGCTCCATTAGGGCGCCTGTCTCCGAGATTAGCAGAGACCCTCCTGGCAACTCAGCACCCCAAGTGACTCATTTTTAGAGGAGTGTGATGATAATTATCAAACCCTTGGGCCGAGTGCATCGGTACCGGATGTTGAGATGGGGGAGGCCACTCCTGGCACCAGCCGGCAGGCCCCCATATATGGGGAAAATTCCGATGATTACTCTGTGTCATCATCCTCCGACAGCGCCTCCGTTGACTCGGAGGAGGCGCAGTCCAATCTTAAGGCTGCCCGAGAGTCCATCTCCATTGAGAAGGGAGAGGGCTGGTGATGTGGATCCTAACCCCTTGTTTAGTCAAGTTTTTAGAAAAACCACAATCTTGAAATAAAGATCCGTTCTTGAACACTTTCTTGAAGATTCAATGTAGGAAACGAACCGATATGACAAGAACCCGACCACCTCCTGGAACAAATTACTTGACTGATCAAATTATTTAGACCACCTCCTGGAACTAATTAATTTGATGTTATTAACTCTCAACTCACCTCCTGAATCGATTATTAAGCAAGCACACAAGAGAACTCACGCAAGAATAATGCAAGCAATGCACAAGTCTGTATTAATTTCGAATGTAATGTGTTTTATATTACAGCCTTCGTGCCTTATTTATAGACTAAGAATCTACCAAAATCTACTAGGATTAGCATTCCTAAGTTGGTTAGGATATCCCTAGACCGTCCTAGAACACCCTCCTACGTAAGCTTGGACTCCAAGCAAACCGAAACAAACAGCTCTTCGCACGTTTTCCTAGCAGCTTTAGTATTCTTAGACTTTCCTAAATTACATAAAATTCTAATTAAATGAAAATAAGACTAAAAACAAGTAATTAAACTAAGACAAACCAAGTAAAACGAATCCAAGTGGATCCTAAAACCTTGGGGCAAAAGCTAGAAAGAAAATAAAGATAGAATAAGCAACTAAAGATATGAAGAGGCTTGATGTTTCGCATCATACTCCCCTTCTCAATAAAAGCTTGTCTCAAGCTTTGTCGAAACAAGGAACGAGATCTTGAGCATGTAGAGTTGCGCAAATACCCCTTCCTAGCAAGACTTGGTATGAGTCAAAATTCTCCCTATGAACCACCTTGAAAGGACCCTCTTCTATGGCTTCCAATTTTCCCTTGTCATTTCCGTATACCTTCTGTGCATCCAAAGATAACCACACATAATCTCCAACGTCAATTTGAGGGTCTTTGCGAATGGATAATAGATGCTCTTGCCTTTTAGCCCTTCGACCTTTCTTGTTTACCTCAAATGCATTATATGTATCAATGAACAAACTTGGAACCTTTGAAGTGCTCGTTGCTTCCTTAGATGTCTTAGACATAGATACAACTCCTTTTGTAGCCTTCTCTTTTTGCTTCCTCAAATCTGCATAATAATCACTAGGAGACAAAGGTAATAATTTGATCCTCTTTTTACCAACTAGGACCGAATAGATATTGGAGTCCCCCTTGTGAATTACCTTCCTATCATACTGCCATGGTCTTCCCAATAATAGATGACAAGCACTCATTGGAATTACATCGCACCACAACTCATCATTGTAATTTCCAATGGAGAAATTAACAAGAGCTTGTTTATTCACTTGTAAACCAGTTGACTCATCAAGCCACCCCAATTTGTAAGGCTTCGAATGCCCCCTTGTAGTCAAATTCAACTTAACTACCATCTCACTTGAAGCTACATTGGTGCAAGATCCACTATCAATAATCATGTTGCATGTCTTCTCACCAACCTTGCATCGAGTGTGAAATAAACTCTCCCTTTGCTCTTCCTCTTTGACTAGATCCACATGTAAAAGCTTTCGAAGAATTAAGTTGTTGTGAGCACTTTCCGGATAGGAATTTTCGAATTCAATCTTCTCTTCTTCAAAAGACTCGGACTCTTGTTCAGATTCGGGTAATATAATCATGGTCTTCTCCTCTTCCTCCCATTTGTTGTATTGTTTCAAAGTAATAGCTCTGTTCGAAGGACACTCACTAGCAACATGTCCCTTGCCTTGACATTTAAAACACTTCCTTCTACTCTCAAACTCCTCACGTGGAACAAACACTTTATGCTTTTCAACCACCGTCTTTTCTTCTATTTTTGATGTGTCTTTCTTGGAATCAAAGTCTTCGTTTTGAGCTTTGTATACATTAGAACCAGACCCTTTAGAGTAGCATGATTTTGATGAACCATACCCCTTAGAAGCATACGGACCTGCCTTCTTGTCTTCATTCCAATGGCTCTCAATTTTTAAAGCCAATTGACACACATCATCAAAAGAGTTATACGTAATTAGCTCAATCTTTTTAGCAATAGGCCTATGAAGACCCTTAACAAAACGAGCAATGCTCATGGGTTCTTTTTCATTCAAATCACAAATAAAAGTTAATCTATCAAATTCTGCAATATACTCATTCACACTCAAAGTATCTTGGATTAGAGTAGTTAATTTCAAGTATTGAATTTGCTTAAAATCATCAGGTAGATACTTGGCACGCAATTTACATTTTAAATCAGTCCAAGTTGAGATCTTTTTCTTACCTGCTCTAGCACGTCTTGCTTTGAGAGATTCAAACCATGCACCTGCGTTTTTTGTGAGGCGTATGTAAGCAATCTTCACTAGGTGAAAAAAGGAAATTGGCACCGGTTCAAAACCCCTGAATGCCACCGGTTTGAACCGGTGCCAATATGTGGGGTTCCATTTAGTGGATAAAAAGCCACCGGTTCAAACCGGTGGCAAAAATCGAAATTGGCACCGGTTAACCAGTGCCATAAAAGCCCACAAAAAATTATTTCAAAGTTTTTGGCACCGGTTAACCGGTGCCAAAAAATCCCAAAAAAGTTTTTTTTTTTTTTTTTTTTTTTTTTTTTGTCTTTATTCGCTAAAAAATTATATTAACTAAAAATCAAAAATAAAGAAGAACAACAAAATATAAATCAACTATCATTCAATATAATTGAAAATTTACTGTATATAATAAAAAAAAATTACAATTTAGATCTATAAAATTGATCAATTACAACATATAAATAATACAAAAAAAACTACAAATTAAATAAAAAAAAAACATCAAAATCAATACTCTTGATTCTTGATTCTTCGATTATGTGCACTATTTTGGGCTTGCAAAGCAATAGTATACCTGCATGAATCGATTAAACTGAATTAGCTGTGAAAAAAAAAACAGAAAAAAAATCGAATCGAATAACAAAAAAACCCAGAAAAAACAAATCGAATTTAAACTGAATTAGCTGCGAAAAAAAAAATCAGAAAAAAAATCGAATCGAATAACAAAAAACCCAGAAAAATACAAAATCGAATTTGAATTGAATTAGTAGCGAAAAAAATAAAAAAAAACATAAAATAAAAAATCGAATCAAATAAAAAAAACCAAGAAAAAAACAAAATTGAATTAAAAAAACAAAATTAAAATAAAAACAAAATCGAAAATCAGTTAAAAACCCAGAAAAAAATCGAATTTAAATCGATTAAAATAACAAAAAAACCGATTAAAATAAATTTAAAATCCCAGAAAATAAAAAAATAAGAATTAAAATAAGTTAAAACATCGATTAAAACAAACCAAAAAATCAAAAATCGGCTAAAAACCCATAAAATAAAAAAAAACAAATTAAAATCGATTAAAATAAAAAAATCACTTAAAAAATCGATTAAAATAAAAAAAATCAAATTAAAATCTATTAAACTAAAAACAAAAATCGATTAAACCCTATCTTGCTCATGCATGCGTTCTTGGTGGATTAAACCAAAAAAAATTCGAAGAAACCCAGAAAAATCAATTAACATAAAGCCCAAAAAATCAATTAACCAGAAAATATTTCGAATTCAAATTAAATTAAATTAAACCCAAAGTTTTCGTAAATCAATTAAACGCAAAACATTTCGAAAATCAATTAACCCCAGAAAAAACCAATAAAAATAAAAAAAAAAAACCCAAATTTCGAACAATATTAGAACAATAAAACCCAAAAAAAACAAGGCATTTAATACTAACCTCAAATAATCAAACCCAAAAATCAGAGAAAAGGATAACGAGAGAAAGAGGAGATGAAAGATTGAAAGAGAAAGAGATTAATAGATCAGAGAAATAGAACGAGAGAAAGAGGAGATGAGAATGAAAAATCAGAGAAAGAGGGATGAAATAGAAAGGGATGAGAGAGAGAGTGAGAAGCGGCGAAATAAGGGTGGAGATGAAATAGGGTTTGAGACTTTGACTGGAGAGCGTTTTTTTTTTTTCAATAAAAGGCTCGGCACCGGTTCAAACCGGTGGGCTTTATATTTTTGCCACCGGTTTGAATTGAACCGGTGCCTTTTTTCCTGGTTCATAAACCCGCCAATTTTTTAGCCCATTTTTGCCACCGGTTTGGACTGAACCGGTGGCAATAAAGGGGTGTCTTTTTAATTTTTTATACTAGTGCTTGAACCTTTTTGCATCATCAAACCTTTTGTAGTAAGAAATCTTCTCGACTTGCCTCTCCCACTCAAGAAAGTCTTCTGGACTTCCAAGGCCAGTAAAGTCATCGAGCTTGATACCCCTATCATCAATCTTAGAGTGTTTAGAATCACTCATCGTCGCTGTCCTTCTTTTTCTTCTCTTTAGTTTCAAGAAGAAGTTTTGCAAAAGCATCGAACCTAGAATCAGTTTGATCCTGTAGTCGTTCGGTTCTTTGGTCTATGATATCAAACCTCTTCTGGAAATCATCCATGAGTCGTTTATACAACTGCTCATCCATGATGGCAACTCACACGAACCAAAGAAAACACCACAAGTTGGCAGAATAAAGGCAGAAACTTGTAGCAAAAGAATAAAACACTTTGAATTCGTTACTGTGCGAAACGTAACCAAACTTTTCAGATCATAAATTTAGTGTTTTTAGAGCACACTCCAATTGGAATTTCTGAAAAAAGATCAATAACGAAGTCGCAGTAATCAAACACATTCAACTGCGCAGGATTTGCGCGATTCCGGACCAGTTGAGAAAATAATTCCAGATAAAATAGCAAACGCAATCAAAAAATTCTCAAACTTTCCAGTATCAACGTAGACACAAAGTAGGTCTAATTCCATGAAATAAACACAGAAAAATTCTCAAAACAAAAGAGAAACAGAATAAAACTTTAGGAACTGTATTTTCTGGCAGCGTAGAAGTGGAGCGATTTTTCCCTTAGAACGCCTGTAATCTGATACCAAATTGATATGGAAGCGTGGTGGGCCCATAACCCACAGGTCCCGGGATCAAAACCTGGCTGTGATACCAAATTGATGTGAATCCTGACCCCTTGTTTAGTCAAGTTTTTAGAAAAACCACAATCTTGAAATAAAGATCCGTTCTTGAACACTTTCTTGAAGATTCAATGTAGGAAACGAACCGATATGACAAGAATCCGACCACCTCCTGGAACGAATTACTTGACTGATCAAATTATTTAGATCACCTCCTGGAACTAATTAATTTGATGTTCTTAACTCTCAACTCACCTCCTGAATCGATTATTAAGCAACCACACAAGAGAACTCACGCAAGAATAATGCAAGCAATGCACAAGTTTGTATTAATTTCGAATGTAATGTGTTTTAGATTACAGCCTTTGTGCGTTATTTATAGACTAAGAATCTACCAAAATCTACTAGGATTAACTTTCCTAAGTTGGTTAGGATATCCCTAAACCGTCCTAGAACACCCTCCTACGTAAGCTTGGACTCCAAGCAAACCGAAACAAACAGCTCTTCACACGTTTTCCTAGCAGCTTTAGTAATCTTAGACTTTCCTAAATTACATCAAATTCTAATTAAAGGAAAATAAGACTAAAAAAAAGTAATTAAACTAAGCCAAACTAAGTAAAACGAATCCAAGTGGATCCTAAAACCTTGGGGCAAAAACTAGAAAGCAAATAAAGATAGAATAAGCAACAAAAGATATGAAAGGCTTGATGTTTTGCATCAGCTGGGAAGAGCTGTCTGCTTCACGACGATAGGAACGTGCGCCCTATTATTTGCACGTCGCCAAAGGAAGGCGGGAAAAGATGACAAAATACTTCGGGAAATTTATTTCCGCCCATGTCATGGGACATGGCTTCTTGTTGTCCGTGCCGGATGCTGAGGACACGGTCACCTGGCCTGAGATGGCCAGCTATGGTGACTAGTGCTTCGGATGCTATGAAGCATCCATCCAAGCAAGACTGCGTTTCCTTCTTTATCCGGCTGTGGAGAGGATTTTGGACGGATATCAACTGGGTATCTGGCAACAAGCCCCCAATTCTTGGGTAAACATACAGGGCTACGTTGCCGCCTGTAAGATGCTGAAGGTGGACCCCAGCTTCGAGGAGTTTGCTCATATGCACTATCTGAGAAGGATTCCACACGTAAGTGGGGTCGGCTGGTTCACCCTAACCAGCCACAGGCGCTATATGATGACTCTAGGGAAGGAGAACAAATGGAAGGACTGGAGGTCCAAGTTTTACATAATCTCTTTCCTAGATTTCCAAAGGAACAGGCGGTTTAACCGCTAGACCCAGGAACTGCCCCTCCTACCTGGGAAATAAGCCCTGCCACTTGTTCCCAAGCGGGCGCAAGAGGAGATTTTTTATCGGGGCCTGTTTACTGTGACCGTCCGAATAAATAAAGAGACGGGGATCAAGGAGGTAACCCCCCAAAGTTACATTCCTATTATTCGTAACAGGCATATTGTGCCCATTACGAATAAGTTCGTCCAATGGTTGGGAGAGGAGCCCATAGCCCATTAGTTATTTTTATTAGGGTTTCACTCTCCAGCCGTCAACCTTGCCCTCACCCCTCTTTATCCTCTCCTCTCTCTCTCTCTCTCTCTCTCTCTCTCTCTGTTCCTCACTCAATCTCTCTGTCTCATTTCACTCAATCTCTCTGTCTCATTTCCTCACTCAATCTCATCTCGACGGTATTTCTACTTCTCACTCTTCAGGATTTATCTTCACTGAAAAAATTGGGCATTTCTGCTTCTCTCTTATTTTGTGTTTAATTTGGACGATGAAGGACGCTAATCTCAAGAACAACGATTCCGGAGAAAGAGGTGGTTTCATTTCCAATGACAAAATGAACAACAACAACAACAGTTAGATTAAGATGAAGAAATATATGCAAAGATTGGGAGGCACTGGTCTTTCTCTTGAAGCATTTGCCGATGCTAAATCAAGAAAAATTCATATAATCCTGCTTTGTTAAGTATGTTCCTCTTTCACTCTTCTCTAAATTGCAATCTTTTATGAAATTCTTGTGATTTTGGAATATGGATATTGTTCTAATGCTTGATATTTGGGCGAATTTAGAGTATTTTGACCTTTGTTGAATTCATGGTGCTAATTGTTTTCATGGTGCTAATCTTTTCTCATTTTTCTTTTTTAATTCCTCAATTTTTGTAGATTTCTATTGAAATGAGTTCAAATCTTGATGTATTTTGTCTTCCGGAAGACGAATTTTGTGTGCGGAAACATGTTGGATGTTGTTCTTTTATTTTGTGTGTGGATTTTCTCATTCTTAATTTGTAGATCTATAGTTGTTCTTTCGAATTTTGGGGAATTATGCATGTTTGGTGTTATGATTGTGTTATATATTTCATTTTATACTCAATTTTGTTATTATCTTTTTTATTCGAATTTTCGTACTCTCAAACCCATCTTGAATTTTTGGATCTGAATTTTGATGGGTTATAGTCAGTTTTGTCTTTTGAAATGGAGTGTGATGGGATGAATAATTGAACGTAGAAATTAGGTGCATTTTTTTTTTTAATTTTAGTATAACAATTTTCTTGAGTAAATTTGAAGTAGAAAAACCCTTTTGATTTTGAGTTTAATCAATCTTGGCGTATGAAAAGGCAGAAAAGAATAATTTTAGATAAATTGATAGAAATAAGGAAGTGGGTGAATTTATTTTATATAGTACATAATTTGGAGTAGAAATACCCATATTTCATGTAATCTGGATAAATGCTGGTTTGTGTTGAAGGAGTTATGTCTTCGATAAGTGCAATTACTAGATATATCAAGGATCACTATTATGGAGATAATAAGTTCGTTCTCTTGGGGCGTCATCATCTGTTGCTAGACTATGAGAGATGATCTTTGGACTAGTCAAATAGTCCAAAGCCCGCTAGAATGGATCCTATGAGGTCACACACAAGGGTATTGGGTTAAGCAAGTTAGAGGCCCATTAATGGGCCTCATGAGCATTTAACTAATCATGAAATGGATTGGGCTAGCAAGGTAGATTGGAAATAAGTTTTGGGCTTTTGACATGGGCTCTTATTTAGAGATGAGATCTATAAATAAGATCCATGCCTAGGGTTGCAAAGAAGCAGTCATAATTCACACACAGTGTATTTTGACATCAAGGCAACCAATCCCAAAACCCTAATTCCTCTCTCTAACTCACGGCTTTCTCTCTCCTCCCCTCGTCCGTACGGCCGGCCACCTTGGTGGCGCGTGTGGTGGTTCGTGGTGGTTCATGGTTGGTTCGTTGCTCTCTCTTCTCCATAGAAGGTCAATTGAAGGGTTCAATTGCAACTAACTAGCATTAGTGGAGGTCTTAATCTATGCCCGTGGACCAAGTAGAGGAATCACGCTTGGGGTTCTTTATCTCCCATTGTTCTTGCTCGATCGCACGTGGAATCACGCTTTAAAGGTACGATTATATGTTCTTTATGTGTTATGCATTAGATCTTGGGATTAGGTACTGTATGAATATGATTCATGTTTATTTCCGCTGCGTAGTACCTATAAACCCCTACAGTGGTATCAGTTAGCCTATTGCATTTACGCATATTGACTATAATTCTTTGATAGTCCACAATTTTAATTCAATTAGGAGGGAGAATAATTTAATTATGGTTCAATTGTTATATTTAATGTGATTAAACTTTTGGAATTAATTAAATGTGATTTAATTATGCTCAAAGTAACCATGAAGAGGACCGAATTAAGCCCTAGACCATTCGAAAATTTCGAATCCTAGAACCCTAGTTTCGGATTTTCGAAAACCCTAAACTAATTTCGAATTATTTCGAAAATTCCTAGCCTAAAATGTGATTTTTGTGCTTGATTTTGATTTAATTCGATTTGTTTTATGTTTCATAATTTTAATCGGATTGATTATTTATGCATAAAAACGTTTTGTGTATGAACATCGATTTAATTTTAAAAGTTAAAATTAAATTGGGATTAATTTTATGATGAACCCTAATTTTAAGATTGAATGTTGATTTAATTTTAATTTTTGGACTGATTTGATTTAATTTTAATAAATGTTATTTTAATTAAATTGAAAACAAAAAAAAAATTATTAGTTTTGAGGTCGGCAGCCGCGGCTGGGTGGCGCAGCCACGGCGGCTGCCGACCTGGTGGCAGTCCAAGAGGGAGGGAGGGGAGGGCGGCGGTCCAAGGTGGTTGTGGGCAGCAGCGTGCAAACGTTGCACGGCTGCTGCCACGGCTACCAGTGCTGCTGCCCTTGCGGCAGTGGCTGCTGTTGATAGCCAGCCACCGTGGCTAGCTTCGGCTGGCCAACCACGGTGGCCGTTGTGGTGGTACACGATTTTCAAAAAAAAAAATGTTTTGAAAAATTATTTCAAGATAATTATGAATTATTTTTGGATAAAATCAGTTTTATTTTGGATAAGATAAAATATTTTGAAAATATGATCTTTTATTTTTAAAAGATAAAATCAATTTTATTTGGATAAAATCTTTTATTTTAGGATAAAATCAAATATTCAAAAGTTGTTATATTTGATATTATCCATATTTAAAGTTGTTAAATTGGTAATTATCCATAATTAAAGTGGTTAATTTTGGATAAGGTTTGTTAGGATATTCTGAGCATATTCCAAAAGGATAATAATTGATTTAAATAATGTGATTATCCCATAATTAATATTGGATATAATTTATTTAAAATTTTGTGATTGGCTAGTAATTAGGATAGAATTTCCTAACTTTGTTAGGATAATCTTTGAGGATAAATATGATTTATCTTTTAAGATTAAAATAAGATTTGATTCTATCTCATGACTAATTTAGAATATATGATATTTTATTGATGGTCATGAATAATATATGATATTATCTAATTATATTAATTAAAATATGAGATATTTTGGTGCCATGTTTCCTTAATTGTGAACATTCGATGTTGTAGTTTAGGAAAGCATGATGAGTGATTTATTATGTGGCAATTTTATAATATATGATGTTATTTATTGCTATATAATGACTAGTATGGCCCAGTAGATTACTAAATACGATCTGCGCATCGTGATGTATTTTTGTAATCTTAGTACGGTCTACGTACCGATAAAGTATTTTTGTAATTTTATTTCATTTTATTTAAGTAGTAGATAGGATAGAGTAAAATTACAGGTTGCAGTTAATCCAAGAAATCCATGAAGTGAAGGCCCAAAGGAGCAAGGTGGATGAGATCCATGAAGGTTCAAGTGGGAGTTTTTTGCTTTATTAGTTTTCTTAGGATTAGGGGTCATGCTATGTCTTGTTTATGCATTCAGTTTATTATGCATGTTAGATTTTATTGATGTTTTGTGATGATGCGCTAGAGTTCACTATTTAATCACAACATAATAAATCTAGGTCCCAGTAATATTGAGGTTGCTTTTCCAATTAAAAACCCGATGAAACCTTCGATATTTATGATAGGTCATGCCTCAGCTGGGTGTCATATTATATCTTAGGGGAGTGGGGGTAAATCACGTTTTACACTTTTAATTGGTTTTACTCAACAAGGTTACCTAAAGAGTTTAGAACCTTGAAGCTTAGGGTAATAATTAAACATGCGATGGTTAATTATTCAACCAAGAATTACAAAGAGTTGTAATCAGTAAAGAGTTTACTCACCTTGAAAATGCAATACTTGATGGTAGGGCCTCAGTCCGGTCAATTATTGCACAAATAAAGGATCTTGGAATCATTTTATTCAATAGGGATCAATTAAAATTGAATAAATGCTTTAAAGTTGCCAATTTAATTCGCTTATGGCACTTTAAATTTTTTTATTAAACATAATTGAATCTTGCGTTTACTTACAAGTAACATGTCGTTCTAATTTTATTATTATATATAATCTCCTCGATTGAAAATAAAGTTGAGAAACATTCTCAAATGGTTAAAAGATAATCCATAAACCTATATTCCAACTTTGCTAAGATGGTTCTAAAAGGAAAGTTTTAGAAATCTATGTCACATGTCTAAGGTTGGTTTTATTCAAAATGTTTGAGTAAAATGCCAACACATCTTCATTTTGAAAAGCATTTCAAGGGATATAATGAGATGGGAGGTACAAACCCTCTAAAATACAAGTATAAAAGTCCAATAACATCTCTTATCTTCAATATGATTGAATATAAGAAAGTGATTGGAAATCTCTATGATCAAAAGTTGATCAAATGACGCTATTCTTCATCCACTTTATATAAGAGTTAAATTGTTGATTAAACTCTATTATAAATAATGATTGAATAGACTTAACAAAATCATGAAAAGAGCTTAAAGTAGTTAAGCAAAGCATCATTTTGAACCTAAGAGAAGTGTTCTAAGTGGCTCAAATGGGAAAGGTTTAGGAATATATGAGGATTGCATTAAGAAGTTATAGGCCAAGAAATGCAAACAAGTTGCTATTTCTCAAACCTAGAACTACTTACATGCTAAAAGTTGTTATGAACAACAAATGTTTCAAATTAAATGGACCAATTCCAATTTATTAGAAACTACCTCATATAGTTGGAAGGTAAAAGAAGGGAAATGTTCCAAAATTTAAGAAGTATATTATAGAAATTGATTCAGCACATTGCTACTACTTCTTGGACATATGATGTCTTGTTTAGTTCTCTCTCATTGAGAATGAGGTTGAACTAAATGAATAAGTATGGCTAAGGGATAAACAAATCTACAAGTTTAGAAACAAATGTTGCTACTTCACTAGTAGAATCTACAAGTCTGGAAGCAAAAGTTGCAACTTTACAAGTAGAGCCTATATTTCACCTTACCTTGTTATTGGCTAGAATTAAATAAATGTTATTCTCTCTTGCCATTATCAAAACACCATTCAATGTTAGTAATGACTAAGCATCGAAGATTCAAAAACGTGGAATAAATGTTATTCTATGCTTCATTGAGTCATAATGTGTTTTGAGATTTCTAAATAGGTTCAAAGTTCTATATGATAGAAATTATGAAACCATTTCTATATATAAATTGTCTCTAAAATGTCAATTAATTCGAATGAAAATGAACATTGCATGCGAAAGATCCAAAGGGATGGACTTTCAATATCATTGGATTATGAATCCATTAATATATGTAAATATCATTCTAACTTGAAAGTATTGACAAAGTCACCATTTAGAGAAATGATGATGAGAACTCAAGGTCGAATACATATCGATGTAAGAAAACCAAAGGTTCAAAGGCTAGAGACGGACAATGAAACTTCATTTGTGATATGATCACATGTGCTTAGTTGAAGCATAAGAGTGAAAATTTTGAAAAGTTCAAAATGTTCAGTATGAAGTTCAGTACCAACTTGACAAGATAATGATTACATTACAATATGATTGTAATTGTGAAAATTTAAGTCAAGACATATACTTGGCAACACATTCAAAGTATTGCGATATGATCGTAATAATGAGAATTTAAGCCAAGACCTTGATGAACATCCAAGAGTTGTGAAATCGTTTTACGACAAACTTCGAAAGAAAACCTTGTGAAGTGTTTATGAAGGGAGCTATCAATCTATATGAGATATATTTTGATAATGGATAAAATTACCTATCTTCCAACCATTATTTAGGGGATATACTTTTAAGATAAGCTACAAAACTAAACAAACTACATAAGTCGAATCAAATTGTAGCAAAGGCTTCATATGTGATATGGATAAGAAAAGTTCTTATTAAGTCTTTCTACAAAGCAAGGAATAAAAGTTGTATTAAATCGTTTAATGCACGATCAATTCCTATACAGAGCACAGGGTACTACTACACAAATCATACTTAGCACAAAATGTTTATTGCTCAAGTAGGTGCCCTTATGGAAATTGTTCCAAAAGGTCAAGTGGGAGTAGTATAAATCTCGAAAGAGTTCGAGAAAAGCAACAAACAAACATGGATCAAACCATGGTTGGTTCACCCTATGTTAAATATTCCTCCTCAAAAGGCAAGTGGGAGTATAAGAATCTTGAAAAGTTCGAGAGCCTTGAAAGAGTTCAAGAAAAGTGATTTCGAAAATCTTGAAGAAATTTGAGAAGTAATCGAATCAAAGCAACAATATGAGCATGATTCACCTCATGTTAAAAATGACAACGCGTGGTCTCATTAAGTGTAATGGGAATAATAACCATGTGTCGAAGGTAGTACATTCCAAGTGCACATCCTCAAATTGCCGTTTCTCATTGAAACTAAACAAAGTTGTTGTATAAGTTTCAATTGTTGCATAAAACCCACAATGATGACTAGCATATGTAAAACTTAGTCAAAGAAATATGATTTCCTATTGATTAAGAGTTCTAAAATATTCATTTTGGAACATGATGACTATGCAAGTAATAAATATGATTTGACAAGTTATGACTCCAAGTGGTTTAAAAACCAGGAAATCTGAAATAGATTCTAAATCTGTAAGCAAGTGTATGACACTTGAATAATTTGCCTAATTGGGTGAGACCCATTATAAGCAAAACAGACAAAAAAGAAAAATGTTTCTAACTAAAGCAAAGACTTATTAAAGGATTCAACTAATTCATAGTATGACTATGACTACGATGAAAACTTTATATATATTAGTCATGTTGCAAAGATCTATTAAAGATATTTTAGTGATTATTATCTTATGAGATTTGGTAGATGGATTTCAAAACACTTTCTTGAAATTGTTCATGAAAGAAGATTTGTATATGATACAATCAAAAGTTTGAAGATCCAATAATCCTAGGGATGCATAGCATCATGGAGTTAGTGTTCTTAATTTTGTGAGTAAATCAAATCGTTTGATGTTCTCGTAAAATGAAGAAAATGTCTTGTGTGTACAAGATGTTTAGTGGGATCTATGAAGTCTTCTTGGTCTAGTATAAAAAGAAATTATTCATTGCTTGAAGGGTCAAGGGATGGCTAATGCATTTTGTATGAAAATCTTAAAGAAGAAGATGAGTACATTTGGGATTCAAGATCTATAGAGATAGGTCTCGAAGGATGTTTGAGCTTGGTTAAGAAACTTATATTGATAAGATTCTTATAAGGTTCAACATTATATTGAAAGGAGTTGCAATCCCATGTAACATGGCACATTGCTTAATGATTCAATACTTTGAGAAAGGTTGATGAAACTAAGGTTTTGAGTGATGATCCTTATGCAATTCGCAAAGGATGCATCGTGCATGCCATGGACTATACTCATCTATTTGATTCACGTGTTTTTAGAACAAGTGATGATAGATTTCAATCAAAATCCAATATAACGTTGGAATACAAATTAGAAATTCCAGAGTTCCTTGCGAAAGGGCGAAGGAAAATTCTTAGTGTATGGAGATGAAAATGATTATAAGATTTAGAAATTGCAAAGTTCATGTTTATGAGAATGTCTCATGAACTCTACTTAATTAACCCCTTCCATTTCCAAAGCATAGGAAACATGCTAATGAAACTGGATTGAGGAAAATAATGTAATTAGAAGTTGTATTTGTTTTTGAAAACAAGTTACATATGTAATACATTCATTTGCAGAATTATGTTTATCAATTGAAACAAAGTTTCAATATTATTTAATCGTGGTTTCAAGATTAAATAAAATGTCCAAAATAATTATGAATTGATGGGCTCATCAGGTTGATGACCTGATGAATGAAACCCCACAGGTGAACTAAATTCATATATTATTTAAGTTCCTAGTTCAGAATCATTAAATCGGACATAAATGATTTCTAATAATGGACTAGCATGTAAGATTGATTGGATAGCGCAGTTTCATGGACTATAGGAGTGTAGTGAAGCTCGGTCAATCACATGGATATGCATGAATGATGCATGATCAAACTATAGACCTACTTTGAAGTTCAAGTATAGAGCTTCTGGATATATTAGTGGATTCCTTTGACATGAGTGGAACATTGATTTCATTCAATGGATGTTATGGCTGTGGTACACTCAAACGTCTGCCCGTAACTGGAGATTATAAAGGGTGTTTCCCGGTTATTTCAGAAGTTGAGTGGGAGCTTTGGTTGCCAAAAGATTGGATAGAGTCTACCTATTTAATTAGGAATGTGTCTTGGCCTCTTGAAGAGGGAGAATTCAGAAAATGCATGGCCGTGCTCAAATGGATTACATAGTAACCATTTGTTTTGTAATTCTCACTCAGTTTTCAAGAAAAGATTTGTAGACTAATATGATCACGACATGAGATGCAATCATATTATCAAATCGACACACATTGACTTAAGGAATTTGAATATTGCGCACTTGTCTCAGACAAGTGGGAGATTGAAGGAGTTATGTCTTCGATAAGTGCAATTACTAGATATATCAAGGATCACTATTATGGAGATAATAAGTTCGTTCTCTTGGGGCGTCATCATCTGTTGCTAGACTATGAGAGATGATCTTTGGACTAGTCAAATAGTCCAAAGCCCGCTAGAATGGATCCTATGAGGTCACACACAAGGGTATTGGGTTAAGCAAGTTAGAGGCCCATTAATGGGCCTCATGAGCATTTTACTAATCATGAAATGGATTGGGCTAACAAGGTAGATTGGAAATAAGTTTTGGGCTTTTGACATGGGCTCTTATTTAGAGATGAGATCTATAAATAAGATCCATGCCTAGGGTTGCAAAGAAGCAGCCATAATTCACACAGTGTATTTTGACATCAAGGCAACCAATCCCAAAACCCTAATTTCTCTCTCTAACTCACGACTTTCTCTCTCTTCCCCTCGTCCGTACGGCCGGCCACCTTGGTGGTGCGTGTGGTGGTTCGTGGTGGTTCATGGTTGGTTCGTTGCTCTCTCTTCTCCATAAAAGGTCAATTGAAGGGTTCAATTGCAACTAACTAGCATTAGTGGAGGTCTTAATCTGTGCCCGTGGACCAAGTAGAGGAATCACGCTTGAGGTTCTTTATCTCCCATTGTTCTTGCTCGATCGCACGTGGAATCACGCTTCAAAGGTACGATTATATGTTCTTTATGTGTTATGCATTAGATCTTGGGATTAGGTACTGTATGAATATGATTCATGTTTATTTCCGCTGCGTAGTACCTATAAACCCCTACATGTGTGTCACTGCCATGGATTAGGAGTAGAGATAGATTATGGGTATTGTGATTACGTGTGTTGAATTTGAATTCCATATGTCAACTTGTTTACATTATTGGATATGAGTGTATTTATGTCATTGAGATAAAGCATATTCTTTTGTACCAAAATATGCTGAGCAACATTGGTCCCAAAAAGAGTTACAACATATTCTAGTTCTAGCCAAACTAATAAATAGGGCAGAACTCAGAATAATCTTGAATGTATGATACAATAAATTGTTTGTTTGTGGTAGGATTATCTTGATTTATAATGATTTAGTTTTTAGGGGCTAATTGAAGAATATAATATATATATGCTGCTATATGATAGAGCAGGCTACGCGGATAGTGATCTAAACCCTGAAAGGTCACTCAAGAGTGAATCATTAGATATTGAGCAACTTGCCGATCGGTTAGAGTTAGGACCCAAGTTCTATATGATTGGGGTGTCAATGGGATCATATCCTACAATATGTAGGTTGCATTAGATATTGAATTTTACAATATGTAGGTTGTAGTTAAGCCGAAGAGACCTCTGTTCATATCCGCAAACTTCGTGGAATTTTTTAATATCTTGATTTGTCTGGTTTCCCTGTATTTATCTCTACACCACTTTTACCTAGCTGAGTGAAATTCTTTCAATTCTAATGATCTGATAGGCTAGATATCGTGATGGTTTATCGGCTGGAAAAATGTTGTTGCACAAGAGGGTTTTAATCAGGGTTTCAAGGATTCCGTGATGATGGGTAACAAGTGGGGCATTGGTAGGGGTGTTACCAGGTAAATTGAATCTAGGTAACTAGTACCTTTATATTTTTTGTGATGGTTTTTATGAGTCATTTGGTCCCTTTAATTTCTTAAAAGCTATCTTTCCTTATCATCTATCCACTTGAATTGTCATATTCCACATTATCTGTCACAAAAATGTTCTTCAGTTCAAGAAACCATTAATGCCAATCCAATGACTAACAACTTGTTATAATGTGGGCATAACATGAAAAGACAATGTTAAGCAATAAAATATATTTTTTTCCTGGTAATTTGAATTCTTTTCAGTTCCTTTCTTTATTCTGCAACCTTGTTGTAGTGCCTTAGCTCATATCCCGAATGAGCTGAAGCTGAAACTTGTTCTATGATATGCTAGAAAGTGAATCTGGCTCCTCTCTTTCTGGTAATAAAATATCTTTCCTTTTTTTTTTTTTTTGAATCTAGCTACACTAGCTAGCAGTGTATGAAAACAAGCCGCTTTTTTTCAAAGAGCTCAAGAAAATTTGGCAGACCTCTACAGCTCCTTCAAAAGCAGGGGTTCTGTTTTCTTAATTACACACTTTGCTGATAGATGATGAGCCTTACAAAGGCCTTCTGAATCCGGTAAATTACTGTCTCTTTAACTTGCAAAATCCGACAAATCAATCTTATGATCATGCTAAAATGAAAGCGAAAATCTTGTCCTTGCATCCAAACACTGACATATATCCTAGGAAGTATGATGCAGGAAATCTGACTGATGATTTTCTTGGTACTCTACATTTCTGCATTGTTCTCCATGATTTTCTTACATGTTCAATTTAATTGATTTGGTTTTATTACATACTTGAGATTTTTTTTTTAAGCTTGCAAGAAAAGAGATTTCTTAATTATCAGTGAAATATATCTTATTAACAATACTACATTTTTTATCTATTGCAACCCCTAAATTTGTTGTATTAGGCGTCAAATTCCGTTGCATTAGGCCTAATGCCACGGCCATGTACTGTGGCATCTGCTGGCGTTGCAATAGGCCTAACGCAACGGTATATGACACCTAATGCCACGGTATCAATGATCCGTTGCGTTAGATCAATACCTAATGCAACGACAATATTATTACCGTGGCATTAGCTTTAATACCTAATGCCACGGTTTCCTATACCTAATGTCACGATGCATATACCCTAATGCCACGGTTTATTTATTTATTTTTTTTTTGAAGAAAATGCCACGATTTATTTATTTAATTTTTTTTTTGAAGAAAATGCCACGGCTTATTATTATTATTGTTGTTGTTGTTGTTGTTGCTGCAGTTGTTGCTGTTGCTGTTGCTGTTGCTGCTGTTGTTGTTGGTGTTGTTGTTGTTGTTGTTGTTGTTGTTGTTATTACTACACATGAAGCTATATAAATGTATCGAAATAAAGGAAATTTTCGTTGAAATCTAAAAATTAAGAGTACATGTATACAATTTCACACTAAGAAAAATTAAGTTACAAATTCAAATATCACTTAAATCTACATGTTTATTCGTCAAAACATAATTTTTACATTGTTAAGAAAAAATAATTACAAGTTCCAACTATGCTCAAAATTCTCCCAGCTGGCTCTCCACCTATGTTTTCATCAGAGACGACTAGCAGCCTAGCACTTTTGCCTGCAAGTCTTAAACCTGATCAAAATGTAACAAGATCTAACAACTGGATTAGCATGAAGGTAATATTTAGGCCTACTATAGCAAATGGGTATTCGCAAATAGCTCAATCTGCATTTGATACAAGAAGATAGTGCATGTCAGTATATCATATACCTATTTAATACAGCAAAAGGCGAAAAGGGAAGTAGGTTTGAGTAGTGAGATAGATGATTAAAACAACCTAGAAGATAGAGATGAGGTCCTAGATCCAAATAATCTTCTTATGGTTCTTTTGTGACTTAATTGAAGCTCATAACACAACAATATATATATATAGCAGAAAATCAACCTTGATTTCAACCTCTATACAGCAAAAATGCAAATCTTAAATATAAAAAACTTCATCCTCTTTACAAATTAATTCCAACTACAGAAAGAGAAAAAAGGCAATCAAAGACTTACATCATAAGCCTCAGAAAGTAACTTGAATTTAGCTTCAATTTCCTTGTGGTGTTTCTCACTCTGATTTCCTTCCTCCGAGGAGATAATAGATGAGCTTGGGCCCCAAGTGAACCCAATCTTTGACTTGTGATTTGGGGTTGATAGCTTCCTCCTTCGAGCGTTTCATCACTCGAATAATTATACAATATCCTCCAAGCTGATAAACTGCTTCTTACTATCAATTGAGCATTGCATATTTATAAATAATCAACTCAAACTCAATCTCATAGAATAATAAAATCGTATACACAAAGAAAGCAAGGAAAAACTCTTTTCTTGATCTCCTGTTGGGTTGGGTAATAACACTCATATATTTCAACTGTAAGAGTTCATTGACCTACATATTACCAGCAAGTTATGGAAACAAAAAACCAAAAGATTCTGCAGTTGACAATTGACAATAGCAAATGTGTATTTTTTTTTCTTCCTATTTTCAAAAATGTTCTTGTCATTTTGAAAGCCAATAGATAATAAGGAAACAAAGTACAAGTAGCGATCATATAGAGAATGAGAGTATCTCTTTTGATTGAGCCTGCACAGTCATATCAATATTAACCCCTGATTTATTTCATTTTTCTTTTTTCAGATATATTTGAAGTAAATTGAGATTTTTCTCTAAGAAAACAAAAGTAGGAAGGTTAATTGTATTTGTACATGAAGTAGACCACAAATGACATGAAATTTCTTGCTTAAATCCTTCACTTATCCTCAGACATCTCCAAACAATGCCCTCTAAGAGCCCAAAACTAACCTTGTTGTCTGACCTTGATTTATTACCTCATCTATCTGCAGTGAATAAACTGGAAATAAATAAATAAATAAATAAATAATGTAGACTCAATTATACAAAGACATAATCCTAATATTTTTGTAGAAAGAAAGTGAAGGCGTCTTCGATCGGACAATGGTGGGACCATCACCATCCCTATCTCTGTCGAAAGTGAAAAGGAAATTATTGAGCTCCAAGTTGGCCGCTTGCTCCCTCGTTCCTAAGAATCAATTAATGAATTTATCATATTATAAAGCAATATGAGTTTGATCAAATTGAGATGCTGCAGACTATGAACTTTGTCACGAGGGCAAGAAACAGCTAATGCACTTCATTGAAAGATAACATAGTACTCTTATTAATCAAATTGATAGAGGGTATGGACTATAAACATTGTGATGAATTGCAAAAATGATAAATTAAGGACTAAACTTCTAATTCAAGGCAAGAACAAATAAGATACATAAAAGAAAAACTTTAAAGTTAGCACAAAGCATAGGTAAACTTTTAAAGTTAGACTTGGCACTCCATCATTGAGTATTCTGTATGTCAAAGAATTAAAAGTTAGATCCATATTATGGCAAAATGTAGCTTTGCGGATACTTTGTTCCCAATGATTAAGGTAATTTGTCCCCAAACATGTGTGATTAATTGCTGACCTTTGACTAGATTTCGTCAAAAGAACAAGTGTATGATTGCCTTATCATTAACATATAGACAATCATCCTTCACCATGAATTTTAACATTTAAATTCCTACCTAATACTCTATAACATCAAGAACACAAAAGGGCAAAAACAAAAAAAGTTCTTTTTAAATTTCAGTCATATGAGGCACAAAACTAGTTATCAAAATTTGTTCTCGAAAAAACTTCAATTAAGCAGACAATAGTACATTCTTAGAATAAGAACGAACAACCCATTATCTGAAAGGTATAAAATTTCCCTTCATTCAACCCCAAACAGCAAAAACAATCAATTTAGAGCATTTAAATTACTAATAACAACCTTGATACACCTAATACTAAGAATAAATTAAAGGGAATCATTAAGTTACTAAACAAAACTAAATCATAAATCCTAATGCAACTTGCCAACAAAACCCATGAACAAAATTCGATAATAATCTAACAAAAACCAAATAAATTGCAATTTAACACATATTTTGCATCAAAAATCTAACAAAAACCAAATAAATTAACAGTTATACAACCAAATTACAACATTTTTTAGAAAAACCAATAATAATCCCAAACCACAATGAAGAAATTCATGGAAAAGATTTCGAATTATATTCGTGAAAATAAATGAGAAATTTGAGAGTACTAATATACAAAATATAAATTCAGGAGGAGAGGGAAAAAGAAGAGAGTGTTACTGAAGAGGCGAAGAGCAGTGTGGCGACCAAGAAAAGGTATGGACTATGACAGAAATCAATTAGGTATTAGGATCATTAGAAAGCTAGGGTTTTAGAAGCCCCGACAAAGCCAACACCTTCATAAGCAACTACAGGAAGAGGATGATGATTTTTCTGCAGGTAACGGCGGTTTTATGGCGGTGGACAATGGTGGATAATGGCGGCGGTCGGCGGACATAGGCACACGACTCTCTCATGAGTACCTTTTTTTTTTTTTTGTTGAAATAATAATGAGGACTGAGGATACTTTATAAGATAGACATTTGTTTTTGTTTTTTTTCCTTTATTTTTTTCTATATATTTTAGAGAGCTTTTAAATTATTTTGAAATATTAGGAGGGAAGGATTAAAATTTTGGGACAAAATGGCGGTTCAGTCAGAAAACCTTAATTATTAGCCCTCTCTCTTTGCCGTTGCAATAGCCATATATGCCGTTTTATTAGATCCTCTAATGCAACGGCTTAGTGTAGCCGTTGCAGTAGCCCTTCTTTTGAAGTATTTTAATATTAGACGTTGTATTAGGCTTGTCTATTGCAACGGTAATAACATTGGCGTTGTGTTAGCCCTTTTTTAACCGTTGCATTTGATGAAAAATGTAGTAGTGTAAGTAAGGTATAGAACACAAATTTAAATTATCTGAGCTGAAAATCTCACTTAGACCTTCTGGGAACTCAACAATAATTGCATGCAAATCATGTTTAGCTGTGGCTATTTCATTGTAAAATCATATATAGGTATGGCATGCACTGTTCCAGAACCATGGCTCCATAGTATGTTAGTATAAGTCCAAATTAAAATGGCAAGTCTGATACTTCACTAGTCACTAAGACTTAAAGCTTTATACGAGGACACAACAATCTTGGAAATTCCTTAGTGTCACAGTCCGGGTGTTTTGGCACCAGATCATGCAGCGAGCTCTTGCCTTCAACACCCGGACCGTGACACTTAGCGTCTTAGCCTAACAAAAAGTGTAATGTTTAGTTATGACGATTCATGTCAAGCTTGGTTCTTAATTGGCAGGTCAGGGGGACAAGGAAGGAGATACTCCATAACTAGGAAATACCAAAGCTTCTTTTAAGGAGCTAGCACTAATGGTATGTAGTTGACCGGGTTTCACTTTTTTTAAACAATTGAAAACAGGTTGTTATGATGTATTAATCAGGACAAATTCTTAAATATTTGTACTGTGTTGAAAATAATTGTTATACCTTATTATTCTCGATATAGTGGTTGTAATTGAAAATGGGATTTTGCTATACCTTGATTATAATGATAGAATTTGGCTGATTTTCTTGCAGCTGGGTCAAGAATTTTTTTAAATTTTCTAGGAGATAATTACGAAGTACATTATGGTAAAGTGATTTGGAGATAGTGAAACTTTGGATTTTTTCAGGCGATATGAAAATTTGGGCATTGATCGATGCTAAAGTGATTTGGTTGCTGCTGGCCTGCTGCTCGTAATTAGTTGCTGCTGCGCTTAATTGTTGTTCTTAGCTGCCGTTTTTCTACTGCTCTTTAGTTGCTGGGTTCTTGGTTGCTACTGATGCTTTTGGGTGCTGCTGCAGTGTTGCTGGTGGTGCCGTGGTGTTTCCTGTTTATTATTATTATTTTTAATTATCAACATTTTTAATCATACATTGTGATGGGTTTATGAGCAGTTCTAGAGATATAATATTGTATTTAGTGTATGTGTTATATTTGAATTTATGTTTTTGGAATTAAAACCAATATATATTAAGTGTAAATATAAATGTATCATATTATTTGATATAAGCATGTGAAAGCTAGCTGTCCAGCATGTGCTGGACATTTTTTTTAATTGGATCAAAACCTATTTATAATGGGCAGATGTAATGCCGGTTACAAATAACGGGATTATTCATAATGGACACTTGTTTTGCCCGTTACAAATAACTGCTTATTCGTAACAGACACTTGTTTTGCCCGTTACTAATAACTACTTATTCGTAACGGGCACTTGTTTTACCCGTTACAAATAATTACTTATTCGTAACGGGCACTTATTTTTCCCATTACAGATTACTACTTATTTGTAACAGACACTGCCCGTTACGAATAACATTGTCTATCCGTAACGGCCGTAAACGTAAAGCCCATTACGAATAACAATTTTTCCACTAGTGATCGAATATATGCCGAGGAGGGCGAGCCGGAACAACAAAGGCCTATTAGAAGTGCTGAATAGCCACTCTCTCGCCAAGATACTCCATAGCATCATACGTCCCCTGGAAATAGCGACGATGAGCGGTGTATTGCGCAGCAAGCGCAGAAACGTCAAAATCGGCCCACGGCCAGCTCCTACAAAATGCATACTCATAAGATAAAATCCTACTAAAGGTATAAAAAGACAAGTATTTGAAGAACATACCGAGAGGATCAACTCTCGAATGTGCCTAGAAGTGACATTCGTACTGTGACAACCTCCCCAACTGGCAGCAACAGGGAGCTCGCGAGGTGAAGGTCTTGCCGGCGCAAGAGGTGGAAAGTACTCGTAGAACCAGATCTACAAAAATAGAGAAATGTCAACAAATGCCAAAGAAGATCTAGAACTAACTTTAAAAGGAATAAAGCGTACCTTTATAACTCTCCAAAAACTAGAAAGTGTGATATCTCCCTCGAAGGAGCTATAATTACTAGAAAGTCGCAGTCCGACTAGGAAGTTCGCATAGTCTAAGCTGGCCCAATCATACGACCCGACTGAAGCAAGGTCGCGAACAGCAGGCAGGTAGTAGATTAGCACTCGACTACCTCTTTCAGGAGAAAAGGTCCTTGAAAACAAGATGAGATAAAAAATGCGCACCCGCTGCTTTGGGGTGGTCGCAGGGTCCTGAAATGCCGCCGCAAGCGTACTCCGGCAAATGAATCTAGTGCTGAGCCGCGTCAGGTCAGCCTCAGCACGAGCCCAAATAGTGATAGGGCCCAACAGCTCCAGCACCTCTGGAGAAAAGACCGTGATCTCGCTATCAAAAGGAAGCGGGACCGAAGTGAACTCTAATCCTATAATGAGACTAAAGTCAGTTGGGGGTAACGGTCATCTCACCCCAAGGAAAGTGAAAGGTGTTGGTGGTGTCCCAAAATAACTCCACTAAAGCACGGACTACATAGTGGCTTTGTCCGAAAGAGTACACAACCTGAGTGGCTCGTAGCAAAGGAGTCAAGCCACATGACTCCCACAGAAGGTGCAGACCGACGTTGTCGTGGAAGTAAGTATTGTACAAAGAGATGGTCGTGTTGCCAGAACCATGGCTACGGACCCTCCCGCTGAGAATCCTTCGACGAAGGCACTCTAAAATGTGGAACTCTGGCGCGAAGTATAGAGTGTGCTCATCCCACTCTGGAAACCTTCCTAGAGAAGAAGAGGTGCCTACGAGATCGTCTTCTCGATGAGTCTCCCTAGAACGAGAACGAGAACCCGAGCCTCGCTGTCTAGCCATGCTATATTATGCAAAATACCAGAAAATTAAGGTTCTATAGTATCTAAGATTCGCCTAGTCGCATGATACTATGTTCGCAAAAACAGAGTACGTAGTACTAAAACAGAGTACAATTTCTATCCGAGCATAGCAAATTTTAGCAGTCAAATAATTTCTTGCAATATTATTATAAATATTGTGACAAATTTTGATAAAAATGGCTAACAAAAACACAAAGAACAGGCCACATTGTTCTCACGAACTCAAAGGGGTCAACAATGGCAAATCGCTCATTTCATCACAAAATTGAGTAAAATAAGTTTCAAAATGCTCTAAACATGATATATAAACATAATCCAGCAATTTCAAGGCATAAAATTCGATAAACAAAGCGAATTAAGCATAATTGAGTTCGATTTTTTCGAATACCCGTGCGAGAACAAATATGAATTCAGCATAAATTGAGTTAAGTTTAAGAAAAACTTACATGGGTCTGGAAAATATACAAGACAAGCTTTTATTTGCAACAAATTTGAGCGAATTTGGTGGACAAACGAGCAAGAACAACCAAATTGAAGTTTTGAGAGAAAACGGATAGCAGCAGCAACAGCCACGGAAAATGGGGAAGAAAGGGGTTTTTTTTTTTCAAAAACCCCACTCCGGCGCCAGTCGACGAGTTCGTCGCCAGGCGTTGGTCTTCGTCGCCTGGCGAAAGAGAAAAATTGCGGCGATAGTGCTTTCCAGCGTGCGCTGGTGTGGCGACAGAACACGTGGCCCTCATAAATGATTATGTGGACCTTATGCAGTAAGTTTGAGTTCCTTGGTACGCCAGTTAGCCCCTATAAGCAATTTGACATGATTAAGGGCCTGTTCTCATTGACTGAACTTAGCTGAACTGAACTGAAATGAATATTTTATAAGAGAAGGAAATTAGGAGCTGAACTGAACTGAACTAAACTGAGCTGAACTGAACTGAATTTCAACGTATGAGAACAAGCCCTAAGTAATTGACTCGATTACAATAACAATAAGTGATCGACCTGATAAAAGACCGTCTCACTTAGCTTAAAGTGCCTAAACATTGGCTCATCGCAAAGGCACCGAAAAAATGGTTCATAAGCAGCAGAGGCACCAACATAATGGTTCATAAGCAGAAAAAGTGTCGATGTACTGGCACAACGCAAATTTCAGCAAATATCACGGCAGCAAATTTCACGCGAGCTTTAAGGATCGACAAGCGTTGGTCTTCGGTAATTTTCTTCGGAATATTATCGCAATGATTGAGAATGAATTCATGCAAAGTTATCTTTGACAGCGTTCCCTAGGATGTGGAAAGTTGTCAACAAAACTGAAGATGGCTTCAAGAGGAGTTATCTTCGATGACGTTCCTTAGGATGAAAAAGGTTGTCAGAAAAACTGAAGATGGCTGCAAGCGAAGTTATCATCGACGGCGTTCCCTAGCTTGTGGAGAGTTGTCACAAACAACTGAAGATGGCTGCAAACAGAGTTATCTTTGAGGACGTTCCCTAGGATGTGGAAAGTTTTCAGAAAGCAGAAGACGACTTCAAGCAAAGTTATCTTCGACGGAGTTCCTTAGGATGTGGAAGGTTGTCAAAAGCAGGAGGTGATTTCAAGAGAAGTTATCTTCGATCGTGTTCCCTAGCTTGCGGAAGATGTTACAAGGTGGTAGAAGGTCGTTTCAAGCAAAGCAATCTTTGATAGTGTTCCCTAGCTTGCGGAAGATTATCACAGCGGAAATTGGAAGCGGTTACAAGCGTAGTAGTCTTCAGGCGGTATCCCCTAGCTTAAGGAAGATCGGCAAACAAACTCGGTTACTATTGAGATGTATGCTCTACAGTGCAAGATACCCGTTTCTTAAACTCTCTTATCTGTTTTAACTAACGCTAGTTTGCAGGTGTTGGCGTTGTAAAAAGATTTAAGATCGCAGAACGTTCTGAATCATTTACCGTCCCTATCGTTACTTTGACTTTTGTTTTCGAAACATAAGTTTCTCCAAACTCAGTCAAAGTAGGGGCTTCTATAGACACCCAATTGTGTCTCCCTAAAACCAAACCCAGTGATGAATACCTTTCACGTCGTTTGATTATCAAACAAAGTAAAAGTATGGAAAGTTTAGTGATGAGGATGTTTTATTAAAATATTTCTCTTTCTGTTTTTGAAAATATTTCTTTTCTTACTCCTATTTATGAAAAGTAGCCAGTCCGATTTGGTTTAGTCCATGATAAGGGTCCAATAATAGTGAAGTTGGATTGGGATCGAAAAGAGTTTTCCAATGATATATTATAAGCCCAATTCCGATGAATTATGAGAAAGTTATGGATTAAATTAAATTAGGCCCAATGATTTTCAATGTGCCCAATGATCTAGAGGAGGGCCTATTAATTATTATTCCTAAAGTGATTAGGATTGATTTTAGTCTTCTAGGAATATCTAGAAGGTTTTTTTAATTCTAATAAAGTTAAGATTGATAATTAAAGATGTTTATTTAGAATAAAATATATTAAATCTGATTTTGAAAACTGCTTGGACGCATAATTACCTACAACCGGTGTTAAAGGTAATTACGCGTGGAAAAGCGAATTGACTATTGGACCAGCGCAAGACGACTAAGTCGCCGCCAGGCGCTGACCTTCGTCGCCTGCCGACGAGCTTGTCGTTTGGCGCTGACTTCTGTCATTTGCGACAGGAGGTATTTTATTCCGAATATGATTATCTTCGATCCCGTGCTATTTTTCCTATAAATAGGGGTCGTATCTCCCTGTTTTTAAATCATCAACACCCATAATTCTCTAATTCTCTCTCTCTAAAATCTAGAAGCTTTCTCTCTCTCTTCTTTTTCTAAACCTTCCCTCTCTCAAAATTCCTCACTCATTAGCTCTAGAAACACCTAGCCAAGTTCAAAGTTGCCTTCGCCCTAGACGTGAAAGGTTTGATATTTCTGAGGGTTTGGTCCCAAATCCTTATTTTAATTATTTAATTGTTTGATTTAATATTTTCCTTGAAGTTACTAACGTGTGTATTTTGTTATTAGAAAGAGGTACGAGACATCGAAGTAAGTACTTTAATTGTTTTATTATTCGTTTAATATAGAAATCATGCTTAGATTATTTTTATTCCTAGTATCATGTTAGGATGTTTTATTACTTCCTAGTATCATGTTTAGGATTAATTAATATTTTCAAATATTAAGTATGATTATTGTGATGCTTCCTATTTTCTTTCCTAATATCATGTTAGTATCATGTTAGGGCTAAAGCTTTGATCTTTCTATGTTTAGTGACATGCTAGGGTTTGTTATTAATCTTGTTAGTATCATGCCTAGGATCTTGCTATTAATATTATGCTTTAACATGATTAATTTAATTATTATTATTATTTTGATTATGACTAATTCCTATTATGATTAATATAACATGATCTTGCTATTAATATTATGCTTTAACATGGTTATCTCCTTCACCTTGGTGAGCCGTGTTGCTATTGTACGGTTGTACCAAGGGACATGGAATAAAGCAATCAGCCAAGGTGTTCTCTTCCGGTCTACCTAATGACAAGGGAATAAACGCGTCGTCAATTGTATATCCCTAGATCAAATACAATTTATACAACCTAAACAAACCTAATATGAGTATAAGGCAAGCATAGGGGTCGAACCACAGAGAACGGATAAACACCACCAAATGTTATCGACAATTAAGCTAGTCCGGAATAAGAGATAAATAAACTAAAGTCTAAAGATGCTAAAACAAGAAATAAAACGTTAAGGGAAATGGTTTAGGTATAACATTCACTTGAACATAAACAAAGGCATAGAAATTGAATTAATTATGAACTAAACATGCATGAATATCGAAGTAAAGGATCCAATCTAGCCGCCTTCTGGGGTCAATTGGATTCTCCTAACATAGCCTCTATGTTTCCACATTAGAACCATATACTAGGAGGTACTATAAAGTAACAATCGATAATAATGAACCTTAACTAAGTCAACTTCCGTTCCTTGTTAGCAAAGATTCACCTTTAATCAACCAACAATGTGCACTTGCAAGAAGATTAAAGAATATCAAGCATATAAAGACTTTAATCACAAATAAATCAATTCTAAACCCTAGAACATGCTCAAGATCCAACTACACCACAACCATCCCCTTAATGGGGGAATTACTCACTAATCATGCTAATAACAAGATTAATTAACAAATAATCAAGAATAAACATGATTAACAAGCACTACCAACAACTAAAATAATAATCAAAATAAAGCAAATAAAAAAAATAGAGGAGAGAGAGTTAGATATTCTCATTGATTGAATGTGAAAATCTACAAGCAAGATGAACAATCTTCCTCTTCAATATCCAAGCTCAACAATATAATCAAGTTGGTAATCAAAGTTAGAAGAAAGCCTATTAAAGATAAGGTAGGGTGGCCTCTAGTAATTGAACGACCAGATCACTAAACCAAATTCTAGCAGTAACATTATATTTGAGTCTTTAAAAAGACAAGCCACCCCAAAGGGGAAATAAGGAAAGACTAAGGTCCATATGTTCCTTATTAAGCAACTACTTCATGGAATTAATGACAAAAGTCCTATAGTACAAGTCTACGACCCAATAAATGTAAAAGGTATTAATACCTTTGGATAATCCTCCCTCAATAGGGCAATATACAAATCACATATGCTCCAATCATATATTGAATGGCTCCTTCATCCGAACAAGTACAAGAAACTCAAGAATAGATTGAAATGTTCATACAAAGCCCTTCCATGTTCGAGTAAGACTTGTTATAAAAAAGAGAACAAAACGGCACATGTGCCGACCTCCTATGAAAGGAGTATGCCAAGATGGAAGATACATACGACAACATTGCAAGTATAATCTCCAATACGATGGTAAAACACTGATTATAATCCCAGAGATTTACTCGGCTTAAACTCCCAAAGTATAAGGATTCTAAGCGACAAATAAGTCAAATAGAAATATCAAAGGTACTCCAAAATGCGGGAATTCTAAGCCTATGCGCAAAATAGAATTCCGAAGGCAAGGGCAAGAAGTGACAGATAATCATATTTCGCCCCAACTAAGTTCGAGCCCGATTGAGTCATAAATGACAAGGGCATAGGATGAAACTTCTCGTTAATAAGAACTTGAAGTTATTGAATAATATAATGTCAATTGACATCTTATACGTTAGTCCAAACGACTACAAAATCGTTGGACGCCTAGAAAAGACAAGGGAAATTCCTCCCACGTGGCATAGAGACTAGACTAAGAATCTCGACAAGTGTTAAATTTTACTTGGAATTTTCCTAGTCTAAGTTAATCAAAACTTCTTATTCAAGACCAAATGTCGAATAAAAGAAAAAGAGACATCTAAGCCTAATTGGCCAATAAAGAAAGAATTGTATAAATGGCAATATCTTTGAACAAGCTTAGGTCCAAAGATAATAGGGCAAATGTCATTCAAATGAATAAGAGGAATTGAAAAGGCTTAATAACCAATCAAACCTTGTAAAAAGGTTTTTTTTAAGTAACCTATTAGTAGCAAAGACAGTTAAAATGGGGCTTAAAAGTATAATGATCAACATCTGTCCAGTTCAAGATTAATAACAAACCCTAGCATGTCACTAAACATATAAAAATTAAAGCTTTAGCACTAACATGATATTAAGAAAGAAAATAGAAGCTTCATAGAAATCATAATTGATATAATTAAGAAACTTATTCTTTATCCTAAACATCATACTAAGAAAAGCATCCTAACATGATACTAGGAATCAAAATAAGAACCTAAAAATGATTTCTATATCATAAGATCAATGAAACAATTAAAGCACTTACTTGGATGCTTCGTATCTCTTTCTAATAACAAAATACACACGTTAGTAACTTCAAGGAAAATAATAAAATCAAAACAATTAAATTAAATAATTGAAATAGAAATTTGGGACCAAACCCTCAGAAATATCAAACCTTTCACAACTAAGCCTAAGGCAACTTCGAACTTGGCTAGGTGTGTCTAGTGCTAATGTATGAGGAATTATGTTTGTAAAAGGGTTGGTTTAAAAAGAGAGAGAGAGAGAATCAAGAAATTCTTGATGAGAGTTGGTTATTTGAAAAAAGGGAGATATTACCTCTATTTATAGAGAAAAAAGAGGGTCGAAGAATAAGAAAAGAATCCGAATTCGAATCGAAATAAAACTCGATGGACAGTAGTTTTTGCGGATTTTGTTTTTAACATATCTTTTGATCCATAAGTCCAAATAAAACATATAATATGTCGTTGGAAAGATATTGAAGTCTACTTTCCAACCTAATTAGAATCAAATTAAAATATTTTGTAGATAAAAATATATGGCCGAAATAGTAGGACGGTGTTAGTTTTGGATAGAGTTTCGTATTCCATTCATATCTTTTTCGTTATAGCTCGGAATTAAAATTATAATATATCATTGGAAAGATAATTTCAAGATCTATCAAACAATATAAAATTTGGATAAATATTATGAGGCAAGAAAATAACATCTGAATATATTCCATCTCGTACAAAACAAGGTTCTTAAAAGGAGTAGTTTTATTCAATTTCAAACTCTTTGAAACATAACTATCAATCTTAACTCCATTAGGATTCAAAAGAAACTTATATAGTATTCTAGAAGACTATAATCAATCCTAATAGATTTAGGAATGATAATTAATAATAGGCCCTACTCTAGATCATTGGGTCGTATGTAAGAACCAAACCGGGCCCAGTCTAGTATTTTGGCCATAACTTCCTCATTATTCATCAAAATTGGGCTTGTAATATATCGTTGGAAAGCTCTTTTCGCTCCCTATCAAACTACACTATTATTGGACCCTTATCATGGACCAAAATAAACTGGAATACACGTTTTTCATAAGTAGGATAAGAAAAGAAATATTTTCAAAAACAGAAAGAAGAGATATTTTAATAAAAACATCCTCATCACTTGACTTTTTCACACTTTCGCTTTATTTGATAATAAAATGACGTGAAAGGTATGCATCACTGGGTTTTGTTTTGGGGAGACACATTTGGGTGTCTACACACCCTAGGTCTTGTTTTGTTTCTTTCCTTTTTTTTTGATAGAATAAGAGATTCATGCTGTCGAATCTACTTATTTTGTACTCTCATTAATTAATGAATAAAAAATATATTTTCAATTACGTCTATGTTGTTCTCTTTTCAATCTCTTTATTGTTATTTACTCAAATTAAATAAAATGTATACATACAAATAGGCAATATCAAAAGGCATAAATACTCAATACTTTAAGAATCTTGATGAGCTTTGGCTTACAAGATGTATTGAATGAAAAGAGGTCCATCTTAGGCCCACAAAGAAAGGATATGATGATTCCACCAACACAGGAGGCAACTTGAAAATCCACAAATATAATCCCATGTTCTTAACCTTAGAGAAAATCCATCTTTTTGGCAGCCCTTTTGAGCCTCGTTAATTGAGCCTTTGTTATTCAACCTACATTATTCCATACCTTGGGATGGGAATGGCGAAAATATACAAATAGGAAATTGGGGGAACGAAACATAAGAGGGGGACACAAAGTTAGTCTAAACCCAAAAGGAAAGATCAAATGCAAAAGAAAAAAAAAATCCTTCTAAACCCAAAAAAAAATTGTCAAAAAAAAAGAGAGAAAAAAAAAACAAAAGAGAGATGACAAGGAAAAGGCACCTAATGTAGTAAGTTGCCACACAAATCAGAATGGGTTAAATTTGAGAAGCACCAAAAGTAAGGGATTTCGGGAGTATACTTGAGCCTGTCCATTCTTCATAACCCCAAGCCTAGCCACGTTACAACATTGGAAAGACCCTCCTTGAGGTAGACCATACCGTATACCAAAATCATCATTCAATGAAAATATGGCCAATCTTAGGCCTTTGCACATATGGACTTACTATTGAGTAGTCATGCCCATATATAAAATGCATGAAGTGTTGAGTTATGATTACAAGATCATATAAAAAATATATTCTAATGATTTGGATGATTTGATAGCCATTGACTTGATTACATCATGTTAGTGAAGCAATCGGATCAAACTAAATTCGATGTTTTCCATATCTTTTGCCAAAGAAAAATGAGATGATTATCACTTAAAAAAAAAACAATCATCTTATTTTAATTAATAATAGGGCTATTTGTTACCAAGGTAATTTAGGTTCTGTATAAATTGCCTAGAAAGAAAAAGAGTTAATACAATAAATTGATTTGATATATCGACAGCCTTGACGCCAACTTTAGATGTCTTTTACAACTCTTGAGCATTGGTCTTTTCACTTATCATGAGCAACTATGTCCGCCTGCGTGGGATATCTTTATCTTCTCTAAGCGAGGAACATTGATTGAACATGATCGCTACATGAAAATATGATCGATATCGCTATCACACGTATACCTCACTGCCAAGTCATCACGACGATTCAAATATTAAGTCAATAATCCTTGCTTTTCGAAAACATGTCTAATTTTCTTTCTTAATTCTTCTATGGGAAAGTTGGATTACCCTTCCTTTTTATACAAATCTGTCTTTTTTGTTCATTTCTAAATTAGGGGGGTAAGTCGGGATGATCTCTCCCATTTGAGAACTAAATTACTCGAAAATAGTATAATTTTCTCGCTCTTTGCCTCAAATTGGGGGCTTAAAAAAGCCAGGACATCCCCACTTCTCTTTATTTACAGATTTGAACACGCTATTTATGCTGCAAAATCAATGTCATGCAAAGCTTATTACGAACCATCTTAATAACTTTAAATGACAAAGGGAAGAGTAACACTTCCTATTATTTGACCAAGATAATTAATTATGTTACTTGACCAAACAATTTATGATAAACATATGCAATATTCCGCAAATCAAAAATACAAATCTTCGGGCCTTAAATAAACATGAGAAACATCCCCTAGCATATGTATACATGAATTCCAAACGCCACCTAAAGTCTACGCTTGGGGGCTTCAAATTAAAAATATAGGTCTCACCTTAACTTTCATTTTGAAATGAGACCAAATTTTGGAAAGTGATTCGAATAATTTTATAAATTATTCTAACACTCTATCAAACCTAAGTTTGGTAAATATTCATTTTCAAACTACGACATCTTTTAATTGGAAGAACTCCACTTTCAATTAGCAAATTATGACAAACACTAAAAAAAAAAAAAAAAAAAAAAAAAAAAAAAAAAAAAAAAAAAAAAAAAAACATAAACAAAATCAAATATACCAAAGTTCGCTCACATTGTCATATCTTTGTTAAATAAGTGGCAAATTACAACTTACCTTCATCAATCTTGGACAAAAAAAGTCACGCTCAATTACGAGGTAGACTTTTCTTTCCATTTTGGGTCCAGTTTTGAAAATAATAATATTATGTATTTTGCCAACTATAAAAAGTTGATTTTCAAAACAAACTTTCATTAAATTATTGGACCCTTTCCAAATTTTAAATTCTAGTTTGAAATAACCTGTCTCTAATAAAAAATAGTATTCAAAATTTACTTTCGGAATTTTTGTTTCATTTCCTCAAATAAATTAATTTTCAGATTCTCAATAACCGTTTGGATAATACGTGTATGTACATTTATATTTTCAAAAGGAATAAACTAGTATTCGACATCTTGGCTCGAACTTGTTCTCATTGGCTTAAGGATGGTAAACAAACCACCTGCAAGACCAAAATCAATGATTGATAAGAACAAAGAAAATATTTTATGTTTTAAATCAACTTTGAGAATAAAATCACCACAATGACCTTTACAAATGTGTAGGCATTAGGTATGATATACTAAACCCTAAATACAATTGTTTTGGTTTTGTAGGGAATATTTCAAGCATTACCCCAAACTTGAACCCACCTATGATCATACACTAAAGCATGGTGGCGTCTAAAGGGAAGGAAGCTATAGCAAAAGAGTCGCCAACAAGTTTTAGGAACTTGTAAACCGTTCACAGGGTGAAGGTTACACCCCTTAACGATCCAGGAGATCGTTAACTCCAATAGGTATGGAACCAAGACTGGAAGTTTGGGGATGAAGGTACAAATCCAACCTAAAAGAGATTGAACCTGCCCTAGCCTCTACTTTATTCTTCTCGTATTCATGTGCGCTTTCTGAATAACATGCAATCATTAGATTAACCCTAAACTTGTTTATCTATGTTGGTTGAATATTAATGCACAAACAAAACTATTATTGGCGATCACTTGAATTATAATCAAATAAACTCTAAATAAGATTATTAATTATCTTATTAAGCGTGATTACAAGTACCAATTCCCTTTAAACATGCATAAAAGGTGTGATCAAGCAATAACAATAAATACAATAAACATCAAGCAACATAATAATAAAAATAATAATCATAATTAAAACAATCATGAAAATAATCATGTTAAAGCATAATAATAATAGTAAGATCCTAGGCATGATACTAACAAGATTAATAACAAACCCTAGCATGTCACTAAACATAAAAATCAAAGCTTTAGCCCTAACATAATACTAACATGCTATTAAGAAATAAATAAAAAGCATTCTTTTAATCATACTTGATATTAGGAATTTTTAGTTATTACCCTAAACATGATAATATGAAAAGCATCCTAACATGATACTAGGAAAAGCATCCTAGCATGATACTAGGAATCAAAATAACAATCTAATCATGATTTCTATATCATAATATCAATTAAAAAATTAAAGCGCTTACTTGAATGCCTCATATCTCTTTCTAATAACAAAATACACACGTTAGTAACTTCAAGGAAAATATAAAATCAAACAATTAAATCAAATAATTGAAATAGAGATTAAGAAAGTTTAGACTAGATTTGGGACCAAACCCTCAGAAATATAAAACCTTTCACGTCTAGGGCAAAGGCAACTTCGAACTTGGCTAGGTGTGTCTAGATCTTGTGAATGCGGAATTTTGTTTGTGAAAAGGTTGGTTTAGAATAAGAGAGAGAGAGAGTATCAAGAATTTCTTGATGACAGTTGGTGATTAAAAACGGAGGTTTAAGGAGGCTATTTATAACGAAAAATCAGCCGGAATATGATAAAAAAGAATCAGAGTTTGGAAAATAATAAAACACGACGTTGTGCCACACACACCTCTATCGTCGAGCGATAGAGCCTGTCACCGAGCGACAGACGTGTCGCTGCAGCGACAGGCCTGTCGCCAGGCGACGGCCTGTGTTGCAGCTCTGCAGACAGTTTTTTCACACGTTTTCATATTTTGATAAAATTTAAGTGTACGAGGGGTAAAACTGCAATTTCATTTAAAACACTTCTTTTATTATAAATAAAACTCTTAAAACTCAATTATCAATGCTAATCACATTAGGATTCAAAAGAACCTTCTAGAAGATTATAGAATACTATAATCAATCCTTATTGCTTAAGGATTGATAAATCATAATAGGCCCTCCTCTAGTTCATTGGACCGAATATAAAGATCAAACCGGGCTCAGTTTAGTAATTTGGCCATAATTTCCTCATTTTTCATCGGAATTAGGCTTAAAACATATCATTGGAAAGCTCTTTTTGAACCCAATCCAACTACACTATTATTGGACACTTGCCATGGACCAAACTAAACTGGATTGGCTATTTCCATAAAATAGGTTTTCAAAAACAGAGAGAAAGAAGATAATTAAAAACTAACCGTAACACTAGACTTTCCACACTTTCACTTCATTCGATTATGATTCGACGTGAAAATTATTCATCACTGGGTTTGGTTTTGGGGAGACACAAATGGGTGTCTACAGAAGCCCCCACTTTGACTGAGTTTGGAGAAACGCAAGTTTCAAAAACAAAAGTCAAAGTAGCGATAGGGACATAGAATGATTCAGAACGTTATGCGATCCTAAATCATTCTTGTAACGCCAATACCTGCAAACCGACGTTAGTTAAACATACAAAAGAGTAAATAAACGCGTATCTTGCACCATCGAGTACACGTCTCTGAAGGTAATCGATTTGTGTTGCATTTGTTGTTGTGATAACCTTCCACAAGCTAGGGAATGTTATCTAGCTGTTTTGATGTTGATATGTCCACGCGTCTCTTAACAAAGAGCTTCTGAATGATATGCTCATGCGTCTCTGAGCAAAAGAGCTTCTGAATGATATGCCCATGCATCTCTGAGCAAAAGATCTTTTGAATGATATGTCCACGAGTCTCTGAGCAAAAGAGCTTCTGAATGATATGCCCACGCGTCTCTGAGAAAAAGAGCTTGAAAGGATTGTCCACGCGTCTCTGAACAAAGAGCTTCTTTTTGTTTGACGATTTTCCTCAAGTTAGGGGATACCGCCTGAAGACTGCTACGCCTGAAGACTGCCTCCAATTCCGCTGTGATAGTCTCCTACAAGCTAGAGAACCCTATCGAAGATTTCTTCGCCTGAAACGATCTTCTAGCGCTTTATGACCATCTTCCGCAAGCCAGGGAACATGATCGGAGATTGCTTCGCCTAAAGCCATCCTCATTTGTTGCGATAATACTCTGAAAAGTATCACCGAAGACCAACGCCTGTTGATCCTTTAAAGTTCGCTTGAACTTTGCTTTTGCTATGCCAGTGCATCGGCGCTTTTGCTGCTTGTGAACCAGTATGTCAGTGCCTATGAATTGTGAACCATTGTGTCGGTGCCTTTTATGAACCTTTATATCGGTGCCTTTGCGGTGAGCCAATGTTTAGGCGCTTTAAGCTAAGTGAGACGATCATTTATCAGGTCGATCACTTAATGTGATTGTAATCGAGCCGATTACTAAATTATGTCAAATTGCTTATATGGGCTAACTGGCGTACCAGGAACCCAAACTGCTGTAAGAGGTCGAAATAATCGTTATGAGAGGCTTCGCGTTGTGTCGTCGCTGCAACGTCACTGGCGCCGCGATTTCTCCCTATCGCGCGGCGACTGAGCTGTCGAGCGACGCTGCTGTCGGGATTTTTGCATAAATCCCCTTTCTCCCTTATTTCGCTGCTATTGCTTTCATTCACTCGAGTTCGTCGCGAAAAACTTCAAATTACTCGTTCTTGCCCGTTTCTCAACCAAATTCGCCCAAATTTGTTGCAACTCAAAGCTTAGTTCATCTAGTTTGCTGATCTATGTAAGTTTTTTCCAAATTCATCCTTTATATCTATGCTTTTTGTCTTCAGTCAGACTTGTATCTCGAATTTTTATGAATTTTGTTCATTTTTATCCACAAATTTCTTAAAAATTCAAAACTTATATTGCTCAATTTGCTTTGTTTGTCAAATTTTATGCCATGAAATTGCTTGATTATGTTTATATATTGCTTTGGGAGTATTTTGAGACTTGTTTGACTCAATTTGGTGAAGAAATGAGCGATTCACCATTGTTGAACCTCTTAAGGTCGGGAAAACAATGTGGCTCGTTCTTGATGTTTTTGCTAGCAATTCTTGTCCAATTTGTCACAATAATTATCTTATTATTGCAAGAAATTGTTTGATTGCTTGAAAAATGTCATATATAATTGTGCTCTGTTTTAGTACTACGTACTCTGTTTTTTGCGAACATAGTATCATGCGGCTAGAAGATCCTTAAATATTAGAGAACCTTAATTTTTGTCAATTTTGCATAATGTAGTATGGCTAGACAACGAGGTTCCGGTTCCCGATCCTGAGACACACGACGGGAGCACGAGCCCGTTTAGGAGGACGCCGATCCGTCCACCTCTCTCGGTTCCTTCCCTGAGTGGGACGAGTGGACGTTGTTCTTTGCCCCCGAGCACCACATTTATGAGAGGGTGCGTCGTGGGATTGTTAGTTGTAGGACACGCAACCATGGCTCGGGCAATGACACCCTGGGCAAGCTGTACGGCAAGTATTTCAGGGACGATGAGGCGTTGTTCCTTCTTTGGGAGTCTTGTGGGCTGACTACCCTGTTCCGGGCTACGCATGCCATGTACTCGTTCGACGCAATCCACCACGTGGTTCGTGGTTTTGTGGAGTTCTTCTGGGACACCACCAACACTTTTCACTTTCCTTGGGGTAAGATGACTGTCAACCCTTCCGACTTTAGTCTCATCTCGGGACTGGAGTTTAGCTCGACCGCGCTTCCGTTCGATAGCTCCATTAGTGTTTTCTCTCCTGTGGTCGACGAGCTGTTGGGTTCGATTGCTGTTTGGGCCCGTGCTGAGGTGGAGCCATCACGATTCAGCTCAAGGTGCATTCGCCGGTTGACTCTGACGATGGCTTTTGAGGACGATGCGACCACCCGAGAGCAGCGGGTGCGCATCTTTGCACTTATTTTGCTGTCAGGGACCTTTTCTCCTAACAAGGGTAGTCAGGTGCTGCTTTACTACCTTCCTGCTCTCCGCGATCTTCAGCTGATCGGGACTTACGATTGGGCCAGCTTGGCCTATGCTGACTTTCTGCAAGGATTGCGAGACTCCTGCCGGCATAAGTCTTACATAGGAGACATCGCTCTCTTTAGCTTCTTGAGAGTCGTAGAGGTATACTTTATCTCTTAAAAATTAGCTCTAAACTCTTATTAGCACCTGTTGATATCTTTTTTATATTTCTAGATCTGGTGCTACGAGTATTTTCCTTTGCTTGTGCCGGCGAAATCATCTCCACGCGAGCTCCCTGTTGGCGCCTGTTAGGGAGGTCGCTTTACTAACCAGGCGACTACTGCCCGTGTCCGAGAGCTGATCCTCTCGATATGTTCTTTTTTGAATAGTTGACATATTTATATCGCTTTTGGTAGAGCTTTATCTTATAGACATTCTTTGTAGGAGCCTGATGTATTATGCCGGCCATGGGGCGGTTTGGTTATTCCTGCACAGTACACTGCTGAGCGTCGCTACTTCAAGGGGACGTATGAGGCGGCGGTGTACCAAAGAGAGAAAGTTGCTATTCAGCACTCCTCAGAGATTTTTGTCGTCCCTGCTCCTCCGCCACGCCACATGTCCCATGACGCGATGCTACTCAACTTATCGAAGAGGTCGCCTGCTGGTACCCTTTGGTGATCTCATGCTAGCTCGGGGCGATGCTACGAAGAGGATTTGCTGCCGTTTTTAGTTCCGGCCCCTGTTTTGTCTGATGAGGCGACGGTATGATTTTGTCATTTTTTTTTGCTAAGTAGCCCCCAAGTAGTATTTTATTCACTTTAGTTTGCTTTTTTCCAGACCGAGCCTACTGAGTTCGTTCCCCCTCGTATGTCCATCCACTATCAGGGGACATATGGGCCTATTGAGGAGATGATCCCTCCGGCTCCCAAGGATCAGCGTTTCGTTGAGCGATCTATCCCTCGTCACCAGACTCGGGTGAGTTATTTACTTGCTATTTGTTTATATTTGTCTTGTATTGTTGCTAACTTTATTTCTTTGACAGTTCTCGCGCGAGGTGGTTACGGCGATGGCGAGGTGTATAGACGCCTTTCGGAGCCAGCTAGTGCGGATGAGGAACATGGCTTCTTGTCGCCGCGACGACACGGTTCAGGAGGTGGCTTTTCCTCTTTATTTCTGCATTGTTTATATTTCTATTTTCTTTGCATCTGACTTGATTTCTTTTTGCAAGGACAACCTATTCCTTCCCGTACTCGGATGAGACTTAAGGCTTGAAGAGAGCCGGCTAGGTCTAGCTCGAGGCGTTGCCGCACTACTTCCGGTGGTCGGGGTGGCCAATCTAATGCTGCTCGGACTGAGGCAGTGGAGGGCTCGGGCTCTTCATTTGAGAGTGCACAGGCTGGGCCGATGGGACAAGGAGAGGCGACATCGGCTCCGGTAGGTGGTGGGACGTACGAGGCCGTCTCGTCATCGCAGCAGCCTCCGCAGCCTCAGCCTTTGCTAACTCATCACCAGGGCGACCTTGGGTGGACTGGTCCTGAGTTGAGTTTCCCTCCTCCTGGTGAGACCGGAGCTGGTGGGGAGCATACTCCTCGATCTGCGCAGTTCTTTGATATGATGAACATTCCTCATCATATGCGTCCTCCTGCGTCGTAGTTGTACCTGTGTTTATTTATTTTGACTTTTATAGGACTTTGCCTGACCGACACATTTGTTAAACATATTTTGTATATACAGACTATTATCTATAATGATTGTATTGTCTTTGCATTTATTTTTCATTTTTATGTGCATAAGTAAAAAATTATGATTAATTTTGCGCAAAAATTCCGTCATTTTGCGCTGTCGCCACACATTTTGCGCTGTCGCCGAGCGCTGCTGTTGTCGCCAGGCGAAAGGCCTGTCGTTCGGCACTGTAATGCGCTGCTTTCGAATCCTTTTCGGAGTAAAACTGCATCGATTTTGTAAATAAATAGCCCCCTAATCTGCCGATTTTCTTGTATAGTTCGAACAGATTAATTATAACTTTAGATTCTCAACAAATAATCATGTCTTTAGTCACTAAGAGAGAAAAGAACTCGACTTTTTTCACATGGGAGGTATTTATGGTATTAAGGAGGTAGATCTTGATATAAATTTTATTCATACCGCCTTAGAATATTGGGACACAGATACACATTGCTTTATACTAGGGTGTGACGAAATTAGCCCTTTACAGGAAGAATTTGGTGCCATCCTAGGCTTCCCTTCATTAGATCTTGCGGTAATCCCTAGAATAAATGAATATTATTGTAAAGATTTTGAGCGCTTCTTTAATTTAAGAGACAGAGATCTAACAAATATTGTAGATGGTAGTGTAGTCAATCTAACAGAATTTGCACGCCACTACTTTGATAGACCTTATTCTGAATATTTTCATGTTTATAGAAGAAGGGCTTTTCTCTTTTGCATGCTTAATCAATATCTTCTCACTAGTGGTAGAACTAATGAGGGTCAAGCAATTACATTAACTGTTTTGGAGCAAATTGAATCTGGAAGAAATCCAATGCCATTAATTGTTGGAGAGACTATGTTTAGTCTTGATGAATTAAAGAAAAATCCAAAAACACATTTTCGGGGCTCTCCAATTTTATTACAGGTAAAAAAAAAAAAAATTTTAATTACAAAAATCAAAAACATATTTTTGTATAGTAATACTAATTTATTTGCATTGAATTTTTTGCAGATATGGCTAATGGAGAGACTAGAATTAATTAGTCCTCTTGACAATATTGAAAAATATACTCCAAATTGTTTTGTGAGACACAAGAAATGTTTCTCCAAGATGGGGCGCCATGAGTGGAATAAAGTCATTGCTTCTTGCAATTTTGTTATCAAGCGGGTCGTCCCATGTTGGAAAATAGAGAAGATAGTTGGTGTCAACAAGAAACCCTTCTGCCGTCTTCGAAGCTTAACCAAGATGACTTTTTATCATCCCTGCAAGGTAAAAAGGCCGTACGACCTACTTCAAACAATTCCTTCTGGGGATCTCCGTCGTCCCTATGAATTCCCTATTTCACAAGAAGTAGAGAAACTTGACACATATTGGAGTGCTAGGCCTTTATGGGAAGTGATTACCCAAAAGGTTCCTCCTTCCTTGCCCAATGATGTGAAGAGATGGCTTCTTAATAAGCCTATGAAGAAAAATCAGAGTAGAACCAATGTGAAGAATCGTCTAGGTGACAAAGTGGTTCCTGTTAAGGAACACTTGGGGGAAAAAGATTGAATTCAAAACACCAGTGATGCCTAAGAAGAAAAATACTATAAAGGATAAAGGGAAAAGAAAAACTGACACTTCAGAAAAGAAGGTTTGGGTAAAAAAAAACATGGAGTCCTAGCTAAGGGAGAAACCATTTACTCTAAGATTGAATGTAGGTCCTCTAAAGGATGCCTACTAGCTAAAGTCATGGACGATGAAGAAGATACAGATAAAAATTGAAAAAAGACAAAGAAAGAGAAGAAAGATTGACGCATTTCTTAACTTCAAATTTATTAGACAAGTTTAAATTTAAAGTTAATTTGTTTTATTAAGCTTTCATTTAAATTCCATCAATAATGTAATTTTTATTAATGAAATTTCAGCCTTTTTTTTTAATTAAATCAACTTCTTTAAATTTAATTTATTAAAGCAATGAAAACAAATTAAATTATTTTGTTTTCTAGAAATTTTCTCGAGTACGAAAGTCGAAAATTTTCCGAAAAACACCGAAATTTGCCCCGATATTCCCAGAAAAACGGCGCTGCTATTTTGCAGCTGTCGCCAGGCGTTGCTGTCTGTCGATGAGCGACAAATCTGTCGCTTTGCGCTGCAGTCTGTAGGCCGGCGACAGACCTCTTTCTGTGGCGCTACTATTCTGTCGAATTTCTATTGCTTCATAGATGTGAGGTCTGCGAAAATTAAAGTGGCCGCACCCTTTAAAGGGTTGCCTACGTATCCTTTCCTAAGGAATCAGGCCAAACGTAGCTCTCTTGAGTGTCCTACTCAAGAAATTATGGGTAGTACTTTTTAAGTTGGTTAAGGTTCGTCATGTTTGAGAACTCGTAGCCATCCATGTCAGTAAGTTTTGCTGCACCTCCTAATAGGATGGTTTTGACGATATATGGTCCGGACCAATTAGGCCTTAATTTTCCTCTTGGATCCAAAACATTTTACCTTAATGCTTTTAACACCAAGTCTCCTACTTTGATGTTTCTTGTTTTTACCTTCTTATTAAAGTGCCTAGCCATACGGGTTTGATAGCATTGGGTATGATGTAGAGCTTCTAGTTGCTTTTCATCAAGTAGAATTAGCTCTTCATGCCTTGCTTTAGTCCATTCGACTTCATCGAGTTTACTTTCTAATGCAATGCGTAGAGATGGTATCTCTAGCTCTACAGGTTGTACGACATCCATTCCATAAACTAAGGAGAATGGCGTATTTCCTGTTGATGTGCGAATTGACGTGCGATAACCCCAAAGTGAAAAATGGAGTTTGTCAGGCCAATCCTTGTAATTTTCTGTCATCTTCTCGATGATAGTCTTTAAATTTTTGTTAGCTGCCTCAACTGCACCATTTGCCTGAGGTCTGTAAGGGGAAGAATGATGGTTTTGAATACCATATTTTTGTAACAATTCTTTACATTCAACTTGAAAGTGAGTTCCATTGTCACTTATCAACTCATGTGGGACTCCGTATCGACAAATAATATTCCTTTCGATAAAGAGTGCTACATGTTTCGTAGTGAGTTTAGCATATGATTGTGCTTCAACCCACTTTGTGAAGTAATCAATTGCTACTAAGATGTATTCGTGACCTCCTGTCCCAAGAGGGGTAATTTTGCCGATAATATCAATTCCCCATGTAGAGAATGGCCATGGTAAAGTGTAGGTGTAAAGTAGAGACGGAGGAACATGTTGTAAATTGGCATAAATTTGGCATTTAGGGCATCTTTTTACATATTGATGACAATCCCTATTCATTGTAGTCCAATAGTACCCTTCTCGCATTATCTTTTAGACTAGCATTTTGCCATTAACATGGGTTCCACAAATGCCTTCGTGGACTATCCTCGTAACTCTTTGGGCATCCTTTTTTCCTTCACATAAGAGAGCTCGACCCTTAGGCAACCTTTTATGTAACACGTTGTCTATGAGTACGTATTGGGAAGCCAAGAGTCTTAATGCTTGTTTTACTCTTTTGTTAGCATGAGGAGGATATTCTCCTTTAGTGAAGTAATTAAGTATATCCGTATACCACGGTTCTTCTTCTTCTTCTTCTTCTTCTTCTTCTTCTTCTTCTTCTTCTTCTTCTTCTTCTTCTTCTTCTTCTTCTTCTTCTTCTTCTTCTTCTTCTTCATCTTGGATTACTTCATCATCTTCTATGGCTTGAATATAAGCCGGTTTATGCCTTTTCTCTATGTTTAAAGGCATTTGCTCGATTTCAGTAGGAATCCTAACCATTGAGGCTTGAAGGCATGAAGGCTGTTTTGGTACTTAAGATGCTTGGAGTACTTTTCTTGGTGTTTCTTGATAAACAACCTCACAAATTCTTTGTCGCGTTGTACTTCAATCATCCTAGCAGAGGTTTCTCTCCATTTATTGAAGAAAGAGGTGAAACCTTCATTCTCTTTTTTCTTAAGTATTTCAAGTTCCCTATGCTCAGTTTTAACTTGAATATTGCATTTATACCTATCAATGAAAGCGTTTACAATTGATTCCCAAGTAGAGGTTTTATCTTTGTCAAGGGAAAAGAACCATTGTTGGCAAACGGTTTCAAGAGATAAGGAAAATAAAGAATGAAATACTTTTCTATCAATACCCTTAATATTCATTATTGTTTCAAAAGATCTCTAATGAAATTAAGGGTTATCAATTGCCTTAAATTTTGGGATGTCTTTGGCATTGAACTTCTGCGAAAGAAGCTCCTTGTCCACCGAGACCCCTTGTGAGCTAATGCCCTGGAACCTGTAATCATTGGATATCTTGCTCAAGCTTTCTTGCATGAGCTCCATTTGTTATTGCTTCACAGGGTCATTAATTTGGAGGGTTAAGGTCTTTAGCAGTTCAGTGACACCAACCATTTGCTTCTTGAGCTCATTAACTTCTTCTTAACTTGCCATTATCTTCTTGGCTTTCCTTTATTGACCGATTGGTTTTTCAAAAAGCTATTCTTGAACGAAAAGGTTGTCTCTGATCAAACGCCCTTCCTTTCTTGACCACGCGCTGTAAATTAAACCATTTTTTATTTTAATGACTTAACTCAAATTGACTTTGACTTTACGGGTTTATAAAGAAAAAGAGAAAAGCAAAAATAGGGTGTATATTTTTGGGAATCAAGTATAGGGGTTCAAACAAGTGGTTTAATTGGAGGATTAATATCCGACATACCCCCCCTAAAAAAATGACGGAAAACACGTGCATACAAGACTCTCTAGACATGGTCAAAGTTTATATATATGTTAGTGTGTGCTTTATTTGTGAGTGCAAGTGACATGCTTTGACTCTTGTGTAAGACCATAGGACTAAGTGCCTAGACTCAAATAAGGACTAAACAAGGGTACTGTTATTAACAAAATAATCAAATTGATTAGCAAACTGTTTGATTAGATTCGTAGTGATGACTCGAGCAAAATCCTTAACTGTCGCCAAAGCAACATGACTGTCGCCGCACACTGCAGTGCAGCGCCAGACGACAACGTTGTCGCTTGGCGTTGCACATCAGTGTGGGGCGCTGCAGCCCAAATTTTAGCGCCATTACTGGAGCATTAATCTAGGACTTCTTTCAGTATTTTTACTCTACGGGACAGGCTTAAAGTCGTGCTAAGTCAATTCTGATTAATTCATTAGACTTTAATTACTCCAATTAATTACTTAATTAATTAGGCAAAGTCCTTTTAGTCATTAATTACTTATTTAAGGCTTAAACACAAGTCAAACAAACGGTTAGGAAAAACACATAGAGTATGCACAATAAATAATGCACAATTAGTCAAGTAGGCACAATATGATGCAATGAGTGTGCAACCTAACCATGGCTTCAGTTCTCTAAAGTTAGGGATATGGGTTAGTCAAAGAGGGTCCATGGTTATGAGTCCGGATGCACTACACGGAAGCCTTACCTTTGGAAGGATTAGCGCGTGTGGATGGGACCCCGCGAGTTAAACTCGCATCCATGGTTTGGTGAATTCAACATTCTCGGATGTACCCTTTGTTGCTCAGAGCGTTCAATCAGGTAGATGGAGCATGAATTCTTTGAGGGTTATGTCCATATGTAGAACACATATGGGTTTTAGAAAAGTGAGAAAAACTCAATCAGGAAGTAGAATCGAGCCAACAATGCTAGAACTGGTCGAAATTAGAACTCATATTTCTGGCTCGGTATTGGAAGAACGCAACGCCAGCCAATAGGGACTGTCGCAGCGATATAGCCCTGTCGCCTGGCGACAGAATTGTCGCTCGGCAACAGAGCCATATATTCGGCGACAGGCTTTGTTTGCTAGACGCCAGTTCCTACATACCTCAGCAGCTTTCTGTATTTGTAAAATTTTCCAGTTTTTCGCAACATTATTTCGGTTCTAGTTGTGAAATATGTTTCTAAAATTTTCTACGTGTAAAAATCCTATGTTTTTGACTCATTACGGATGGTCTTTCCAATGAGAACCTTTTTTATACATATGACGATAATGTTAATCAAAATTACGCACATGACATACTTAGAACTTTTCGAGTCTCATCCACTCATTCTAAATCATTGCCGAAATAAATTTCAGGAATTAAAATAGAAATCCTCCCCAGTGGAGTCGCCAAAAACTGTAGGGAATATTTCAAGCATTACCCCAAACTTGAACCCCACTGTGATCATACACTAAAGCATGGCGGCGTCCAAAGGGAAGGAAGCTAGAGCAAAAGAGTCGCAAACAAGTTTTAGGAACTTGTAAACCGTTCCCAGGGTGAAGGTTACACCCCTTAACGATCCAAGAGATCGTTAACTCCAATAGGTCTGGAACCAAGACTAGAAGTTCGGGGATGAAGGTACAAATCCAACCTAAAAGAGATTGAACTTGCCCTAATAATAGACCTCTACTTTATTCTTCTCGTATTCATGTGCGCTTTCTGACTAATATGCAATCATTAGGTTAACCCTAAACCTGTTTATCTATGTTGGTTAAATATTAATGCACAAACAAAACTATTATTGGCGATCACTTAAATTATAATCAAATTAACCCTAAATAAGATTATTAATTATCTTATTAATTAAGTGTGATTACAAGTACCAATTTACTTTAAACATGCATAAAAGGTGTGATCAAGCAATGACAATAAATACAATAAACATCAAGCAACATAATAATAATAATAACAATCATAATTAAAACAATCATGAAAATAATCATGTCAAAGCATAATAATAATAGTAAGATCCTAGGCATGATACTAACAAGATTAATAACAAAACCTAGCATGTCCCTAAACATAAAAATCAAAGCTTTAGCCCTAACATAATACAAACATGCTATTAAGAAAGAAATAAGAAGCATTCTTGTAATCATACTTGATATTAGAAATTTTTAGTTATTACCCTAAACACGATACTAGGAAAAGCATCCTAACATGATACTAGGAAAAGCATCCTAACATGATACTAGGAATCAAAATAACGATCTAAGCATGATTTCTATATCATAATATCAATTAAACAATTAAAGCACATACTGATGGCTCTTATCTCTTTCTAATAACAAAATACACACATTAGAAACTTCAAGGAAAATATAAAATCAAACAATTAAATTAAATAATTGAAATAGAGATTAAGAAAGTTTAGACTAGATTTTGGACCAAACCCTCAGAAATATCAAACCTTTCACGTCTAGGGCAAAGACAACTTCGAACTTGGCTAGGTGTGTCTAGATCTTGTGAATGCGAAATTTTGTTTATGAAAAGGTTGGTTTAGAATAAGAGAGAGAGAGTATCAAGAATTTCTTGACGAGAGTTGGTGATTAAAAATGGAGGTTTAAGGAGGCTATTTATAACGAAAATTAGCCGGAATATGATAAAAAAGAATCAGAGTTTCGAAAAGAATAAAACACGACGCTGTCGCCACACACACCTCTGTCGCCGAGCGACAGACGTGTCGCCGCAGCGACAGGCCTGTCGCCAAGCGACAACCTGTGTTGCGGCGCTGCAGACAGTTTTTTCACACGTTTTCATATTTTGATATAATTTAAGCATACGAGGGGGAAAACTGCAATTTCATTTAAAATACTTCTTTTATTCTAAATAAAACTCTTAAAACTCAATTATAAATGCTAATCACATTAGGATTCAAAAGAACCTTCTAGAAGATTCTAGAAAACTATAATCAATCCTAATTGCTTAAGGAATGATAAATCATAATAGGCCCTCCTCTAGATCATTGGGCCGCATATAAAGATCAAAACGGGCCTAGTTTAGTAATTTGGCCATAACTTTCTCATTATTAATCGGAATTGGGCTTAAAACATATCGTTGGAAAGCTCTTTTCGAACCCAACTCAACTACACTATTATTGGACCCTTGTTATGGACCAAACTAAACTAGATTGGATATTTTCATAAAATAGGTTTTCAAAAACAGAGAGAAAGAAGAGAATTAAAAACTAACCGCAACACTAGACTTTCCACACTTTCACTTCATTCGATTATAATTCGACGTGAAAAGTATTCATCACTGGGTTTGGTTTTGGGGAGACACAAATGGGTGTCTAGATATGTTTATAAACAAGCAAAGAACTAACTTGCTTTCTCGAACATGACTTTTTTTTTTTTTGGAAAATAAGATTTTATTACGAAAGAGAGAAAGTTACAACTTACAAGAGCTAAGTTATAACTACCACCAGAACACCAAAAGACCTGAAAACAACAGGCCAACCCCACAACCAGTTCTAGATCCAAGCCTAGCCACCTTCTAGGAAGGGTTCTAGGAAGGGCCTAGAACAACTGGACTCAGATTTCCGGCCACCTTCTAGGAAGGGTTCCGGAAACCAGGACCAGACAACAAACAAAACCAGAAAAACAACAAAGCCAAACACCCAAAAGTCACCAAAAACAACAATCAGGAGCAGACATGCCTGCAAACTGACCATAAGACCAATAAAAACAAAAATAGGCAACAAAAAGAACAACACAGCTTGCACCAACAGCAGACAGCAGGGCATAGAGCAAAAGACAGCAGACAGCAAAGCATAGACCAGCAGAAACAGCAGCACGGCAGTGCACAGCAGCACCAGTAGCAAGCAAGCAGCAGCAGCATAACAACAGTACAGCAGCAGCAGACAGCAGTACAGCTCGAACATGACTTTAACTAAAATGTGAAAGCCATGTCATTGTCCTAACTATCTCAAAACTAAAATAGGACATATACATAGGTTCATCTCAATATCATGATTATATGAATGGCCTAAACAATAGCAAGTCATTAGAACTACCCCAAATTGGGGGCTCCAAGACTTGAGAAATAGCAAGAATGCGCATAACCTGACACATGGCCTGGGGGCTCCAATATCCACAAAGAAACAAAATGAGATATTCATGCCATTCGAGCTACTTTTGAGAATCGCCTAAATAGTTGTAGATCTCGAGCCTTATAATTTTCAAATGCATCACAATGATTTAATAATCATTTTGTTCCTTTGAAAACTAAGTTTACAACTGAACTTGGCCATGAAACAAGTTACATATTCGAGCCATTTTCAAGTCAACTTCAAGAACTAATCTTAGTGCATAATTGTTGTTTCAATACTTCAATTTACTCTAGAGATTAGAGAGTGTGACTAGTATAGAGCAACAAAATCATAATACTTGCTCATACGAAAGTTTAGTACTCAATCCTTCATCATGAAAATTGTATCAAGACACATTATTAACATATGAGAAACAATTTCATGAGTTAGAATGTAAACAAAAGACTCCTAAATTCGAAATTAAGGAGTCTTCAATCTAAATTATTCTCCATTGTTGCACATATTGGAATTTCTCCAGGAGGATAACATCTACTTTCTCGAGCTTTAAAACAGTGACAAAATTTGAACTAAAAAGAAAGAATTCAAAAGTAGCAAGAATAGAGAAAAAAATTGAACAACATTTCATTTTTTTCCCCTTTACTTGTTCTAATGAATTACCAACATTACTAGACTTAGCAAATTTCTTTGTTAAAACTATGAATGGTAAAAAAAAACGATTTAAACACACTAGTTTAATCGTTTCCAAGATCCTAGTTGTTATCATAATAAGAAAAAACATGAGCTTTCTTGACCCATTTCAAGCAACATGAAAGGGTCTAATTATTAAAAAACAAACAATTCATCGAAGTCACCTAACATTGGGGGCTACAATATTCGAAAACATAAAATGGGTGCTCAAAAGCCCGAAGTATAGCCAAACTATTCTAGTTCGATGATCGCTTCAAGAATTTCCTAAAACTAACTAGTTTTGTGGAAATCTTGAAATCACAGTTTTATAAGTGAATAATAATAACCATTGGTTATTTTTTATAATTAATAAAACCAATTTTGCAACTTACGCATGAAAAAAAAAACATGAGTTGCAAGAACAAATTCATGCTATTATAAAAGTTCAAATTTTCATTTATAATTTTAAGGCATAATTGTTGTTCTGAACACTTCAATTTACATTAAAATTAACAAAGATAGTCTATGTGAGCAAAAAAGAGAAATAAAGTTTAAGCACAAAGTCAAAATTAGAATGAAAAAAAAAAACACATATATGCTTGACATGCTCATACAGGATCAATACATTACAACTTTGTATGAAATTTGTTGCAATATATTTCTTAAAACAATAACATACAAACAAATTCATGAAAACAAGTCGAATAAAAAACCCCAACTTCAAGTTAGGATTCTTCATTCGATTTCTTCATTTTATTGACCAAGATCAAAGTCTGGTAAAGTAAAAGGAGCAAGATTTACTTTCCTTAGCTTTAAAACGACAACCAAAATGGAAAGAAATCAAAATTAGAGAAAGAGGAGAAGAGGAGAGTGAGATGTAGATCGCGCTTCTCCAAATCTTTTTAATAATTCAAATGTTGCGCGCAACTCATCAAGTTGCGCGTGGCATCCTAGCGCAACTTAGTTTCTTGCGTGCGCCTGGCCATCACGACTTACTATGTTGTGCGTGGACACTGGTCGCTTAAAAGACCAGTACTCAGATTTCGGTTTGTTTTGAATTTTTCCCAACGGTTTTGTACGTTATTAGACGTAATAACGTGCGAATTATCGAAATCTTTTAAAAATGCTTTACATCCAATAGTTTCTTTTCTTCTTAGATAGTTTTTTGCATCATCTTGCATGCACACCGTGCTTTGTGCCTTCCTAAGCATACGCTTTGAACGTTTTTCGTAAAAGTGTCTTAAGACGTTCCGTAGTGGTGCTTTATGTAAAAGCTCCCATAGACAAGTTTGTCATTTTACTGTACTGACATTTTAAATGTCCGGCTTTTCTTCCTTTTTCACATCCAAAGCAAAAAGGAATGCGTCATCATGCAGCGTAAAAATGCAAGGCGTATCATACAACGTCAAATTGTATGGCGTAGGTGTTGCGTAAAATTTCACTTCAGCCCAAGCTTTGCGAGATATGCCTCTCGGAACTAAAAGGTAGAGGATTACTTTAGGCGTTAGCTCACGAGTCAACAGGCGCGCCGAACCATCAGGAACACACACTTCTTTATTAGAAGCAAATACAGTAGTTAGTAAGCTTACTGGCTTACCGGACAGTTAGGGTGTCCGTCCACCCCCTATATAAAGAGCGACGAGACGATATCGCACCTATGTAGTCACGTGCCCCCAATCCTGAGACACGTGTACTCATCTTGTGGACAAAAGTGCTGAGAGAGTTGCTGACTTTCTTCTCTCTCACTGGATTTGGATATGTTCCTCCAGTCCTGAGACATGTATTTCTATCTTGTGGAAATCTGGATTGAATGCCGAAACATTTAAGCTTGAATGCCGAAACATTTAGGCTTGAATGCCGAAACGTTTAGGCTTGAATGCTGAAAACGCCTTTTTCATCTTTTAACTTTGTTAAAGTCAGACTAAAGTTTCAATGACATATTGAGGGACTTTAGACCAATGATGACATGATTAAGAGGAAATCATCCCCTTTACTCTTTTTTTAAACCTATCTCTTCTCATGATTTGACATCACCCTGAACACCTTTACTTGTAAAAGTGTTCTACAAATGTAAAGGATCAGTCTATATTCTTTAGCGCGTTGAGACTAGACATAACTTTTTCTATCCTTAATAGCTACTTGTTTGAATCACTTAGCGAACCAAGGATCGTTTTGACATCCTTAACATTTATGAAAGATTCTCTATTCTTAGGGAACTTCACAGAATGAGTCTCATATTTATTTCCTTGACTACTTTGATCATCGTATATTCTAGACTCGATAAAAGTAGAGGCTTACTGTAGATACCTACTTTTGGCCTCTTGTCCCGAAAGGAAGTGCCATGATGTTACAAAAATCCGTTCTTCATGCTAGATCAAAGTTGAAGTGTTTATGGACTATGAAAAGAATTATGAAGTAAGTTAAACCCATATTTGAGACCAATTTATCTTAGATCTTTTTTTGATTACTAATTAGGCCTAAAACATGTTCATACATGCTTAAACATGATTAATAACGGACCTAAATGCGTCAAATGAAATGATTAGATCCAATGGAACCTACATTATTGAAAAACCGAGTCGAACAGATGAACCAAACATCAAAATCTCATGCAAGGTCTATACAGATGGATATCCCTTTCAAAGAGCTTTCCAACGGTATATTATAAGCCCAATTCTGATTTAAAATCAAAACACTAAACCGGGCCTTAAAACCGACACCCTTGCACTCCAACGACCATATCTTTTGATCTATAACATAATTTAACCTAATTTAAACAATATTGGAAAGTAGACATCCACATCTTTTCAATGATATCTCACACTCCTAAATCCGGCTTTGCAATCAAAAGTTATGGAAGTTTTAAAAACGCGTTTATGTATAAGGGAAACCGCAAACCAGCGCAACTCAATAAGTTGCGTGCACGGCTCATTGAGATGCGCGCGGCACCTAGCGCGACTCAGAGAGTTGCGCGCGCCACCTGAAGCCACAACTCTAAAATCCTAAACCTAGATTCCTACGCCTATAAATAGGGGTCTTTGTTCAGCACTAAACACACAGAAAAATCAGAATACTAAACCCTAAATTCTGCAAACCCTAATCTCTCTCAAACCTTCTTACTATCATACTACTTTTCCCTCTTTCTTCCCAACTACTATTCAAACTAATGCATCCATTGAAGCTATTGAAGGTACGAAGAAGAAAGAAAGTCCATAAACGCATAAGACGGAGATTTAGCATAAAAGAAGAAGGGGTAGTTTGCTGAGCACTTAGATAAATCACTTTTCTTCTATTGTTTAAATAACTTTAATTGATTAATTAGTTTTGTTTGATCACTTTAAACAAAATTTTAATTAATTAATTCACATAGTACTCTTCATTAATCAAGACTAGTATTTGAATAATTAATTTATTGTTCATTCACGAATATTGATTAAATAAGAATAAAGACTTTTGCAATGTAATTCCTACATGATTAATGCGTGTAAATAAAATCAACTAACTTAGTTTTAGGTATCGCGTTGCATATATTTTTTGGTGATGAAATTGTGAAAAAGGAAGAGCTAGTAGAGGCCACACTAGGGCTAGAATAGCGATTCCTCCCTAAAAGGAACGTTATTTTAGTACCCTCGCTCCCGAACTCATTTCTGATTTATGTAGACCGATTTGGGCATGGGTAAACTTACGATTCGTGCTAATTATCTCATGAACTCCACATGGGAGAAAGACATGAATGAGGTTTATGAGTTTTCCTAAAACTCATTGGCGACTCCTTACTTGTTTCTTATAAAAAACGTGATGACAAGATCAACTCTAATTCAAGGTCCCCCAAATAGTCAGGAATTCAAATCCTAATACACCCTAACAAGTGTAAAGTCCTAGTATTTTAAATGGCCATTGGAATCTAAGGATGGACCCCCTACGATGGGATCACCCTCCTAACACCTTGCAGGGGTAATAAAAAGTCAATTTGGATAAGCTAGGAAGACGGCAGAAGGGTTGCTTGTTGACATCACCAACCATCTTCTCAATTTTCCACCATGGAATTATCCATTTGATAGCGAAATCACAAGAAGCGAATATTTTGCTCCATTCTCGGCGGCCCATCTTTATGGAAAAACGTTTCTTTTGCCTAACAAAGTAGTTTGGTGTATATTTCTCAATGTTGTCAGGAGAACTAATTAATTCTAGCCTCTCCATTAGCCACATCTGCAAAAATTCAATGCAAATAATTGGTATTACTATACAAAAATATACGTTTTTTATTTCTGTAATTAAAAATATTATTTTTCCACCTGTAATAAAATTAGAGAGCCTCAAAAAGGTGCTTTTTGATTTTTCCTTAATTCATCCAAACTAAGCATAGTTTCTCCAACAATTAATGGCATTGGATTCCTCCCTGATTCAATTTGTTCCATGACATACACTAAAATTGCTTGACCCTCCTGACTATTTCCACTAGTGAGGAGATATTGGCTAAACATGCAAAAGAGAAAAGCTCTCCTCCTATAAATATGAAAAGACTCAGAATATGGTCTATCAAAGTAGTGGCGTGCGAATTCTTTCAGATTAACTACAGTTCCATCTACAATATTTGTTAGATCCTTGTCTTTAAGATTAAAGAAACGCTCAAAATCTTTATAATAATATTCGCTCATATTAGGAATTACCACAAGATCCATGGAAGGAAAGCCTAGAATCGGTAAAGGACTAATTTCATCATAGCCTAGTCTAAAGCAATGGGTGTCTGGATTCCAATATTCTAAAGCGTTATGAATAAAATATATATCTATGTTTACCCCCTTAATACCATAAATACCTTCCAGGTGAAAGAAATCAAGCTCTTTTCTCTCCTTAGCAGTCAAAGATCGGCACCACTCACGAGTAAAATCACTAAAACTTTTAGACATGATTGCTTAAAGAGAATTAATGCTACAACTATTGTTTTAATCTGTTCGAAATGTACAAAACTCGGCAGATTTGGGGGCTATTTATGCACAAAACTGGCACACTTTGCTTCCCAAAAGGATTCGGAGAAAAAAAGTGTAGTGCCAGACGACAGGAACAACGTCTGGCGACGAGGCCTGTCGCCTAGCGACAAGAACAACGTTTGGCGACAAAGTCAGCGTTTGGCGATAGAGAGACGACTCGACGACAGCTTCTTCGCGCTATGCAAATCATGTGTTTTTATTTTAATTACAACTCGATTTTGTCCATTGAATTTACGTTTTTTGACCCCTTTTAGAAACTTTTCGATTAATTTAAGCTTGATTAATTTTAGGCTTATGTTAGTCAAAATTAATTCTATTTTTCATTTTTTTCTTTTGGGGGAGAAAGTTGGAAACCCTCCATTAATAATAAAAATGACAGAAATTTTTTGCGCAAAAATGTCACAAATTTTCACACACTTACATGCACATAAAATAAAAAATAAAAATGCAAAGATAAAATAAGCATAATAAGTTTGTATACACAATGTGTCTAACATAGAAGTCGTATAATACATGTTAGAAAAGTCCTACAAGTCTAATAAAATAAACACAGGTACAGCTACGATGCCGGAGGACGTAAATGGTGAGGCACTCTCAAAGTGTCAAAGAACAAAGTAGATCGTGGAGTATGTCCCTCACTGGCTCCAGGATCGCCGACATTCTGGATCGACAGAGTAGGGCCAGCCCTCCCAAGCTCACCTTGATGCTGAATAGCTAACGGTTGAGGCTGCGGCGGCTGCTGCGACGACGAGCCAACCTCGTACGTCCCACCACCCCTTAAAGGAGTCGTTGGCACGCCTCTTTGGCTTGTCGGCCTAGCATGTGCACCCTCACACAAAGAGCCTGAACCCTCCAATCTCTTAGCAGGAGCCGTCTCTAATCGGCCACCCTCAACCTTGGAAGAGGTACGAAAACGCCTCGAATCGGACTCATACCTCTCTCTCCTAGCCTCAGGTCTCGTCCGAGTGTGTGGAGGAGGAATAGGATGTCCCTGCAAAAGTTAATCATGTCAGATTCTAAATGAGTAACTAAAACATGAAGTAAGGATAAGAGAAATACCTCTGCAGTGTCGTCACGACGACAAGAGGCTCGATCCCTCAATCTCACCAGCTGGTAACAAAAGGCGTCTAAACCCCTCGCCATCCTCGTTACCACCTCGCGAGAGAACTGTCAAGATACAAGTCAGTAACAATAAAAGATGTAAGTACAAGTAAAACGACAAATAAATGACTCACCCAACTCTGATGCCGAGGTATCGACCGCTCAATAAAGCAGTGATATGGAGGAGCCAGAGGAATAATCTCCTCAACAGAGCCATGCTTCCCCTAATAGGTGATGGATACAGGTGAAGTGACAAACTTCACGTGCACATCTTACAAAATAAAATTGAGTAGTTAATACCTTCTTAGGGGCTATGCTAGAGGCAAATACAAAAAATGAAGAATACCTCCTCTGCTCCCTCTAGCAAGGCGGGTGGTGGAGCCAAGAGCGGAAGCAATGCCTCCGTATAGTGTAGCTCCAGACGGGCATGTGTCCGCCAAGGTGCGCCCTCAGGCGACCTACTCGCCAAGGTCCTCAATCTCACCTTATCGAACATATGCCAAGGAGGGCGAGCAAGAACAATAAAAGCCTCCGAGGAGTGTTGAACAGCCACTCTCTCGCCTAAATACACCGCAACGTCATATGTCCCCTTGAAGTACCGACGCTGGGCAGTATACTGCGCAGCAAGCACAGGAACGTCGAAATCGGCCTACGGCCGAAACGCAACGGTCGGCTCCAACAAAACGCACATTCATAAGATAAAATACTACTAAAGATACTAAAAGGCAAGTTTCTAAGGAACTTACTGAGAGAATCAATTCTCGAACGCGCCTAGTAGTAGCCTCCTCACTGCGATGGCCTCCCCAACCGGCAGCAACGGGGAGCTCGCGAGGTGAAGGTCTCGCCAGCGCAAGAGATGGAAAGTACTCGTAGAACCAGATCTATGAAGATAAAGAAGTGTCATTAAATACCAATAGATATCTAGAGCTAACATTAATAATGGAGATAAAGTGTACCTTTACGACTCTCTAAAAGCTGGAAAGCGCGATATCTCCCTCGAAAGAGCTATGACGACTAACAAGTCGCAGTCCGACTAGGAAGTCCGCGTAGGCCAAGCTTGGCCAATCAGACGACCCGACCATGGGAAGGTCGCGAAGAGCAGGCAGGTAGTAGAGTAGCACTCGACTACCTCTGTTAGGCGAAGACAACAAGATGAGAGCGAATATGCGCACCCGCTGCTCTGGGTGGTTGCACTGTCCTAGAAGGCCACCGCAAGCGTGGACCGGCGAATGCATCTAGATCTAAGCGGCGTTGGCTCGGCCTACTACGAGCCTGAATGGTTGATAGGGCCCAATAGCTCCAATACCTCTAGAGAAAAGACAGAGATCTCGCTATCGAAAGGAAGCGCGACCGAAGTAAACTGTAATCCCTTGATGAGATTGAAGTAAGTAGGGGTAACAGTAAACTCACCCCAAGGAAAATGGAAGGTGTTGGTGGTGTCCCAAAAGAACTCCACCAAATCATGGACTACATAGTGGCTTTGTCCGATGGATAGCCCCAGTGGCTCGCAGCAAAGGAGTCAAGCCACAAGACTCCCACCAGAGGCGCAGACTTTTATGGTCGCGGAAGTATGTATCGTACAAAGAGCCGATGGTCGTATTACCAGAACCATGGTTGCGAAATCTACCACTGTGAATCCCTTGCCAAACGCGTCCGAAATGTGAAACTCAGGCGCGAAATACAGAGTGCACTCGTCCCACTCTTCAAACCTCCCTAGGGAAGAAGAGGTCCCTACGCCTGCATCAACGAGATCGTCCTCCCGATGAGCCTCCCTAGAATGAGAACTGTTACCTCGTCGTATAGCCATGCTATATTATGCAAAATAACGGTAAATTAAGGTTCTATAGTATCTAAGGTTCGCCTAGCCGCATGAATCTATGTTCGCAACAAAACAGAGTACGTAGTACTAAAACAAAGTATGATTTCAATTCAATCATAAATAGCAATTTCAACAATCAAACAATTTCTTAAAATACTATAACAAATATTGTGACAAATTTGACAAGAATGGCTAGCAAAAACACGAGAAAAAAGTCACATTGTTCTCACGAACCCAAGGGGTTCAACAATGGAAATTTGCTCATTTCTTCACCAAATTGAGTAAAACAAGTCTAAAAATGCTCTAAAGATAATATATAAACATAATCAAGCAATTTCAAGGCATAAGATTTGACAAATGAAGCGAATTAAGAACAATTGGGTTTGAATTTTTCGAGAACCCACGCATGAACTTGTTCAAATTCAGCAAAAACCGAGATAAGTTTAAGCTAAACTTAAATGGATCGGGAAACTAGATGAAATAAGCTTTGATTTGCAAGAATTTTGAGCAAATTTGGTGAGCAAACGAGCAAGAACAATCGATTTGAAGCTTCAAGCGCAAACACGAACAGCAGCAACAGCTACGACAAAAAAATGAAGAAGAAGGGGTTTTATTTTGAAAAACCCGACATCAGCGCCAAACAACAAGTTCATCGCCAGGCACTGACCTTCGTCGCTTGGCGACAGAGCGAAATCCTGGCAACAGCGTGTTCCGGCGTGCGCTGGTGCGGCGACAAGATATGTGGTTCCTATAAATGACTATGCGAACCTTATACAACAATTTCGGGTTCCTTGGTACGCCAGTTAGCCCATATGAGCAATTTGACATGATTAAGTAATCTGCTCGATTACACTCACAGTAGGTGATCGACCTGATAAAAGATCATCTCACTTAGCTTAAAGCGCCTAAACATTGGCTCATCGTAAGCACCAACGTAATGGTTCACAAGCAATAAAATGCGCCGACATAATGGAATCGCGGTAATTTCAGCAAGTATCACGGTAGCAAAGTTCAAGTGAGCTTTGAGGATCAACAAGCATTGGTCTTCGGTAATTTTCTTTGGAATATTATCACAACAACTGAGGATGATTTCAAGCGGAGTTATCTTCGACGACGTTCCCTAGGATGTGGAAGGTTGTTAGACAACTAAGGATGGCTTCAAGCAGAGTTTTCTTCGACGGCGTTCCCTAGGATGTGGAAGGTTGTCAAAAATCAAGAGGTGGCTTCAACCGAAGTTATATTCGACCGTATTCCCTAGGATATGGAAGATGGTCATAAAACAGCAGAAACTGAAGGCAGCTGCAAGCGTGGTGGTCTTCAGACGGTATCCCCTAGCTTGAGGAAGATCGTCAAACAAAAATCGGTTACTCTAGAGACGTGTGCTCGTTGGTGCAAGATAAGCGTTTCTTATCTCTTTTATCTGTTTTAACTAACACTAGTTTGTAGGTATTAGCGTTACAAGAATGATTTAGGATCGCAGAACGTTCTGAATCATTCTCCGTCCCTGTCGCTACTTTCACTTTTGTTTTCGAAACTTGCGTTTCTCCAAACTCAGTCAAAGTGGGGGCTTCTGTAGACACCCAAATGTGTCTCCCAAAAACCAAACCCAGTGATGAATACCTTTCACGTCATTTGATTATCGAACTAAGTGAAAGTGTAAAAATTCTAGTGATGGGATGTTTTTATTAAAATATTTCTCTTTCTGATTTAAAAATATTTCTTTTCTTGTTCTATTTATAAAAATAGTCAGTCCAATTTGGTTTGGTCCATGATAAGGGTCCAATAGTAGTGTAGTTGGATTGGGCTCGAAAAGAGCTTTCCAATGATATATTATAAGCCCAATTCCGATGAATAATGAGGAAGTTATTGATTAAATTAAATAGGCCCAGTGATTTTAAATGTGGTCCAATGATCTAGAGGAGGGCCTATTAATTATTATTCCTAAAGTGATTAGGATTGATTTTATTCTTATAGGAATATCTAGAAGGTTCTTTTTAATTCTAATAAGATTAGGATTGATAATTATATTTTTAAAAGATGTTTTATTTTGAATAAAGTATATTATTTATCTAAAATTTGATTTAAAATCTGCTTAGATTCGGAATTACCTGTTAACATGTTTAAAGATGATTCCTTGTATGAAAGAGCGTTGTACTTGTGAATCAGCGCGAGACGACAGAGTCGTCGTCTAGCGCTGACAGCTATCGCCTGGCGACGAGCTTGTCGCCTGGCGCTGACTCATGTCGTTGGCGACAGGAGGTATTTTATTCCGAATATAACTTTCTTTGATCCCATGCTATTTTTCCTATAAATAGGGGGTCGTATTTCCTTGTTTTTAATCATTCACAATCATCATTCACAACCATCATCTCTCTCTCTCTATTCTTTTTCTAAACCTTCCCTCTCTCAAAATTCCTCACTCATTAGATCTAGACACACCTAGACAAGTTTGAAGTTGCCTTCTCCCTAGACGTGAAAGGTTTGATATTTCTGATGGTTTGGTCCCAAATCCCTATTTCAATTATTTAATTTAATTGTTTGATTTATTATTTTTCCTTGAAGTTACTAACGTGTGCATTTTTTTTTTTAGAAAGAGGTACAAGGCATCGAAGTAAGTACTTTAATTGCTTTATTCATCTTTTGATATAGAAATCATGCTTTGATTATATTGATTCTTTGTATCATGTTAGGATGTGGTATTGCTTCCTAGTATCATGTTTAGGGTTAACTAAAATTTCTAATATCACGTATTATTTTTATGATGCTTCCTATTTATTTCCTAATATCATGTTAATGTCATGTTAGGGCTAATTGATCTTTAATGTTCAGTGACATGCTAGGGTTTGTTATTAATCTTGTTAGTATCATGCCTAGGATCTTGCTATTATTATTATGCTTTATTGAGAATATTATTAACATGATTATGATAATTATTATTTTTATGATTATGTTGCTTGATATTATATATATTATTATTATTGTTATTTCTTGATCACGCCTTTTATGCATGTTTAAAGGGAATTTGTACTTGTAATCACGCTTAATAAGATAATTAATAATCTTGTTTAGGTTAATATGATTATAATTCAAGTGATCGACAATAATAGATTTATTTGTGCATTAATATTCAACCAACATAGATTAAACAGGTTTAGGGTTAACCTATTGATTGTATGTTAGTCAGAAAGCGCACATGAATACGAGAAGAATAAAGTAGAGGCCTATTTAAGGGCAAGTTCAATCTCTTTTAGGTTGGATTTGTACCTTCATCCCCGAACTTCCAGTCATGGTTCCAGACCTGTTGGAGTTAACAATCTCATGGATCGTTAAGGGGTGTAACCTTCACCCTGTGAACGGTTTATAAGTTCCTAAAACTTGTTAGCGACTCTTTTACTCTAGCTTCCTTCCCTTTGGACGCCACCATGCTTAAGCGTATGATCACAGTGCGGCTCAAGTGTGGGATGCTTGAAATATTCCCTACAATACCTCAAATGGAGTCATTCCTATGCTCGCATGATAAGTATTATTATAGGAAAATTCAATCAAATTGAAGCTACCCTCCCATCCTCCTTGGAAGTCTATAACACAAGCTCTAAACATGTCCTCCAAGGTTTGAATGGTTATGTCAGTTTACTCATCTGTGGCAGGGTGAAACGTTGTACTCATCTTAAGTGTCGTACCAAAGTTATCCTGTACACTTTTCCAGAAATTTGAAAGAAACCTGGAATCTTTGTCAGACACAATATCCTTTGGAACCCCATGTAACCTCACAACATTTTTTATGTAAGCCTTTGCAAGTTGCTCCATCTTCCAAGTCTCCTTCATTAGTATAAACACCGCAGATTTTGTAAGTCTGTCCACCACTACCCAAATGGTATCATTTCCACTCTTTGATTTTGGAAGGCAAGTCACAAAATCCATTGAAATGCAATCCCACTTCTATCCAAGAATTTCCAATGATTGCATAGTTTCTCAAGGTCTCTTGTGCTCTATTTTCACCTTTTGGCAAGTTAGACACTTTGCTACAAATTCCGCAACTTCATTCTTCATTTTAGGCCACCAATACACCTTTTTCAAGTCCTTTTATAGCTTATCCCCTCCTAGGTGCACTGAATAGGGTGTATTATGTCCCTCTTCCATTAGCTTTCTCTTCACTTCCTCACACTTTTAAGGTACACACCATCGACCTTTGTACCTTAAACTTCCGTCTTCATGAATTTTGAAACATGTAGCTTTGCCTTGCTTTATTTTCTCACGAATCCTATCCAATTTCACATCTCGTACTTGGTTTTCCTTTATTTCTTCGAATATGGTTGGTTGGATAGTCAAATTCACAAGAATGCCAGCTAGTACCCGCCATTCTTTAAATTCTAAGTTCATTTTACTTATTTCCCTACATAACTTGTCAGCCACTATCAAAGTATTCAATCCATGACTAGTCTTACGACTTAGAGCATATGTAACTACATGTAATTTCCCCTCATGATATTGTATGTCTAAGTCATAATCCGTCGTATACTCTAACCATCTCCTTTGGCGAGAGTTCAAATCCTTTTGAGTGAAAACTTACTTCAAGCTCTTATGGTCAGTGTACGGTGGCGTCCAAAGGGAAGGAAGCTAGAGCAAAAGAGTCGCCAACAAGTTTTAGGACCTTATAAACCGTTCAAGAGGTGAAGGTTACACCCCTTAACGATCCAGGAGATCGTCAACTCCAATAGGTCTGGAACCATGACTGGTAGTTCGGGGATGAAGGTACAAATCCAACCTAAAAGTGATTGAACCTGCCCTAATAATAGACCTCTACTTTATTCGGATCGTATTCATGTGCGCTTTCTGACTAACATGCAATCAATAGGTTAACCCTAAACCTGTTTATCTATGTTGGTTGAATATTAATGCAAAAATAAAACTGTTATTGGCGATCACTTGAATTATAATCAAATTAATCCTAAACAAGATTATTAATTATCTTATTAAGCGTGATTACAAGTACCAATTCCCTTAAAACATGCATAAAAGGTGTGATCAAGCAATAACAATAAATAAAAAGCAACATAATAATCATCATAATAAATCATAACCATAATAATAATCCTAATTATCATAATCAGGTTAAAACATAATATTAATAGTAAGATCCTAGGCATGATACTTGACAAGCGTCGGAACTAGGCCGTTGAAACTAACCCCTACCCTAGGCCAAACAAAATTTGTAATTTCTCAACACACCCTTACACAAAAATAATGGTAAGTTGAGGGTCGAACCACTAAGGAACGGTGGGCGATTATCTATTGCCTAAGTCAAGCTACTCTGAAATGGTAGGGTGTAGGTATGTAAACTAGGACAATGATGACTAAACAACGAATTGAAATCAAGTATGTAAAACGCTAGGGCTAGGATCCACATGCAATCGTAACACATTCAACTAATTGGGAGGTCAAAGTGACTAAGTCAAGCAATGTGAGGGAAGACCAATCATGCAACCAAAAGAGCGTATCAAGCTATTTTCCTAGAGGTCTAACTAGCGTCAACTACGATAAACTCTATCTAGAAACGTCACAAGACACCTCAATCGTTAAATGCAAACCACAAATCAATGGTCTGTGTCAGTGTGAACTTACAATGCAATCTAGTGCATCAATCAAAGTTAGCTACTCTTTAATTAATCACACACATGCACATGATCATCAACCAATTTAATCACATAATCAACTCCATCAATTTTTCCCAATTTACATTAATTCATTACTCATACATGCTTCACCATTACCCTAGCAAGCAATCTACTCACTAGCCATTGAAATTAAGATCAAAACAACACTAAGAAACAAATTCATCATGATCAAATCAAACAAGCTAAAATCAAACACAAATCAATCAAACTTCAATTAAACTAGAACAATCAACAAAACAAATGAAATCAAACTAAAGATCAATCTATAGATTGGATTAAAGAAAAGGAATCCTTACAAACTTGATCAAAAATCAAAGGAAATGAAGAAATCTTCAATCATCAACAATCCACCATTAATTTCTCTCTCTAAAAACCTAGAGTTTCTCTCTCTAAAATATCTCTAATTATCCTCTAATTTTGATCTAATTATTATCTAATTGTCTCGTTTCCTTTTTCTAAAAATAGAAGGAAAAACTATATATAGGAAAGATACAAAAGAAGAGTTAGTTAGATCGTCCCAAAAGAAACCCCGGAAGGTGCGGTCGCATCAAGAGAGAGGCGCGGTCGCAAGAAAATGGGTACGGAACAGAGGCCCTGGCAGGCGCGCCCGTGGCACCCATGTGCGCGGCCGCACCACCCTCGTGGGCGCCCGCACCTGGCAGCAGGGGAGCAATCCTCTTCTTTGTCCTTGCTCATCCTCGTGCGCTCGTCTTGGTGATAATGATGAACACTAAGGTAGGCAGTCTTGAAATGGCCATTTTGGTGGGTTCATGCCAAAAATGATGCCCCCACCGCATGCATGCACCGGTCTCATGAACTTGCTCCTTGCATTCCTTCAAACTTGAGCTCCAAATGACAAGCCAGAGGCATCCAAAGTGATGGGAAATATGAGAGGAAGGCTAGGGAATCCTCGGAAAACAATCATAACATGAAAATACACGAAAACAAGCAAATAAAAGGGAAAAAGATCAAATAAACAAAGAAATGCACAAAGAAAGAAAACTAACTAAGGAAAGCACAAACTAAAGAAATAAAGAACAAAACTAAAGAAAAGAGCTATAAAATAGCATTAAATTCATCCTAAAAGAAGCCAAATGAGTGCCATAAATGACACTCATAAAATTCCCCCAAGCTAAACATTTGCTCGTCAACAAATAAGATGGGATAGACTCAACAACAATACACAATAACAGCACCATTCCCCGGCAACGGCGCCATTTTGACAAGGGTCGGAACTAGGTCATTAAAACTAACCCCTACCCTAGGCCAAACAAAATTTGTATTCTCTCAACACACCCTTACACAAGTATAATGGTAAGTTGAGGGTCGAACCACTAAGGAACGGTGGGCGATTATCTATTGCCTAAGTCAAGCTACTCCGAAATGGTAGGGTGTAGGTATGTAAACTAGGACAATGATGACTAAACAACGAATTAAAATCAAGTATGTAAAACGCTAGGCTAGGATCCACATACAATCGTAACGAATTTAACTAATTGGGAGGTCAAAGTGACTAAGTCAAGCAATGTGAGGGAAGACCAATCATGCAACCAAAAAAGCGTATCAAGCTATTTTCCTAGAGGTCTAACTAGCGTCAACTACAATAAACTCTAGCTAAGAACGTCACAAGACACCTCAATCGTTAAATGCAAGCCACAAATCAATGGTCCGTATCAATGTGAACTTACAATGCAATCTAGTGCATCAATCAAAGTTAGCTACTCTTTAATTAATCACACACATGCACATGATCATCAACCAATTTAATCACATAATCAACTCCATCAATTTTCCACAATTTACATTAATCCATTACTCATACATGCTTCACCATTACCCTAGCAAGCAATATACTCACTAGCCATTGAAATTAAGATCAAAACAAAACTAAGCAACAAATTCATCATGATCAAATCAAACAAGCTAAAATCAAACACAAATCAATCAAACTTCAATCAAACTAGAACAATCAACAAAACAAATGGAATCAAACTAAAGATCAATCTATAAATTGGATTAAAGAAAATGAATCCTTACAAACTTGATCAAAAATCAAAGGAAATGAAGAAATCTTCAATCATCAACAATCCACCATTAATTTCTCTCTCTAAAAACCTAGAGTTTCTCTCTCTAAAATCTCTCTAATTATCCTCTAATTTTGATCTAATTATTATCTAATTGTCTCGTTTCGTTTTTCTAAAAATAGAAGGAAAAACTATACATAGGAAAGATACAAAAGAAGAGTTAGTTAGATCGTCCCAAAAGAAACCCCGGAAGGTGCGGTCGCATCAAGAGAGAGGCGCGGCCGCAAGAAAATGGGTACGGAACAGAGGCCCTGGCAGGCGCGCCCGCGGCACCCAGGTGCGCGGCCGCACCACCCTCGTGCGCGCCCGCACCTGGCAGCAGGGGAGCAATCCTCTTCTTTGTCCTTGCTCATCCTCGTGCGCTCGTCTTGGTGATGATGATGAACACTAAGGTAGGCAGTCTTGAAATGGCCATTTTGGTGGGTTCATGCCAAAAATGATGCCCCCACCGCATGCATGCACCGGTCTCATGAACTTGCTCCTTGCATTCCTTCAAACTTGAGCTCCAAATGACAAGCCAGAGGCATCCAAAGTGATGGGAAATATGAGAGGAAGGCTAGGGAATCCTCGGAAAACAATCATAACATGAAAATACACGAAAACAAGCAAATAAAAGGGAAAAAGATCAAATAAACAAAGAAATGCACAAAGAAAGAAAACTAACTAAGGAAAGCACAAACTAAAGAAATAAAGAACAAAACTAAGGAAAACTAAAGAAAAGAGCTATAAAATAGCATGATATTCATCCTAAAAGAAGCCAAATGAGTGCCATAAATGACACTCATCAATACTAACAAGATTAATAATAAACCCTAGCATGTCACTAAACATTAAAGATCAAAGCTTTAACCCTAACATGATACTAACATGATATTAGGAAAGAAAATAGGAAGCATTGCAGGAATCACAATTGTCATATTTGATATTAGAAATTTTAGTTGTTACCCTAAACATGATACTAGGAAGATCAAAACACCCTAACATGACACTAGGAATCATAATAACAACCTAGACGTGATTTCTATATCATAATATTAATAAATCAATTAAAACACGTACTTGGATGCCTCTACCTCTTTCTAATAACAAAATACACGCGTTAGTAACTTCAAGGAAAATAATAATTAAAGAATGGAAAATTTGATAAATACCACCATCCATTGTTGCCAAAATTGAAAATACCACCTTAAGTTTTTTTTTTTTTTTTTTTGAATTTTACCACCTAGTTTTTTCCTAAACTTTTGAAAACCACCTCTTTCTCAGATGACGTCATTGTGGGTCCTACATATTCGATTTCCACTATTCTTCTACTCCCTTCTTTCAATTTCATCTCTCAAATTTGATTTTAATTACACAAATTTCGCAAATTAGGTTATAATTTCTACAATCTAACCTTCAACAAACTGAATTAATTAGTTTAATTAGGAATTGGGTAATCAATTTGGGGATTTTTCTAAATTCGACAAATTAGGGAGGGGAGAAGAAGAACAAGAACAGGGGAAATCGAGGGAAGAGAGAGGGAAAGAGAGGGAAAACAAATATGTGGGACCCACAATGACGTCATCTGAGAAAGAGGTGGTTTTCAAAAGTTTAGGGGAAAACTAGGTGGTAAAATTCAAAAAAAAAAACTTGAGGTGTTATTTCCAATTTTGGCAACAATAGATGGTGGTATTTATCAACATAAAAAGAATTAAATTAAATATTTGAAAGAGAGATTTTGGACCAAACCCTTAGAAATTAAAACCTTTCACGTCTAGGGCGAAGGCAACTTCGAATTATTCTAGGTGTGTTTAGATCTTGTGAATGCGGAATTTTGTTTGCAAAAGGTTGGTTTAGAAAAGAGAGAGAAATAATATCAAGAGATTCTTGATGAGAGTTGGTGATAAAGTAAATTAGAGAATTGATGAGAAGAATTGATAGTTGTTGATGATTGAAAATGGTGTTTTAGGAGGCTATTTTTAGAGAAAATCAGCCGGATGTGATTAAAAAACGAATAAGAGTTTCGAAAAGAATAAAACACGATCGCAGCGTAAAACACTTGATCTGGCGCCAAGCGTTGGGTCTAGCGCCAGGCGCTGGTCCTGTCGCCGGGCACTGGAATCCAGTTTTCCACTTGTTTTCTTATTTTGATAAAATTTAGCCGTACGAGAGGGAAAAATTGTATTTTCCTGAAAAAAACACTTCTTTTATTCTGATTAAAACTCTAAAAAGTCAACTAAAGTCAATTTATCAATGCTAATTAAATTAGGAATGAAAAGAACTTTCTAGAAGAATCTAGAAGACTATAATCAATTCTAATTGCATTAGGAATGATAAATCAATATTAGGCCCTCCTTTAGATCATTGGGCCGCATATAAATATCAAACCGGCCCCAGTTTAGTAATTTGGCCATAACTTTCTCATTATTCATCGGAATTGGGCTTATAATATATCGTTGGAAAGATCTTTTCGAACCTGACCCAACTACACCATTATTGGACCTTTTCCATGGACCAAACAAGACTGGATTGGCTGAAAACTTAAAATAGGTTTTCAAAAACAGAGAGAAAGAAAAGAAATAAAAAATAACCGCAACACTAGACTTTCCACACTTTCACTTCATTCGATTATGATTCGACGTGAAAGGTACTCATCACTAAGTTTGGTTTTGGGGAGACACAAATGGGTGTCTACAGAAGCCCCCACTTTGACTGAGTTTGTAGAAACGCAAGTTTCGAAAACGAAAGTCAAAGTATCGATAGGGACGGAGAATGATTCAGAACGTTCTGCGATCCTAAATCATTCTTGTAACGCCGATACCTGTAAACTAGCGTTAGTTAAAACAAATAAGAGAGTTTAGAAACGCGTATCTTGCACCGTCGAGCACACGTATCTGTAGGTAACCGATTTGTTGCTGCATTTGTTGTTGTTGTGACAACCTTCTGCAAGCTAGGGAATGCCATCCTGCTGTTTGTTTTGACGATCTTCCGCAAGCTAGAGAATACAGCCTGAAGACTGCTACGCCTATAACTGCCTCCAATTTCCGCTGTGATAGTCTTCGAAAAGACCACTGCTTGTTGATCCTTAATGCTGCTATGCCAGTACTTCGGCGCTTTGCTGCTTGTGAACCAGTATGTCGGTGCTTTTGCTGTGATGAAAATCCTCTTTTCTTCAGGAATAGTTCCCAACGCAACTCTCGTATGATGTATGACAATCCAATTTAGGGAAAGTTGTCAATGCTTCGTAACAATCCATCCTTGGAAATGTTGCCACGATGAAGCGAAAATTTACCAAAATCCATTTTTGGGAAAAGTTGCCAATGCTTCGTAACAATCTGTCATAAGAATTTTGCTACGATTGACAATCCACATCTTGGAAAATAACTCTTGAAAGCAATCCACCTTGGAAATTTGCCAACGCTATGCGACAATCCTTTTAGGAAAATATTGCCACTATTGACAATCCGCGTCTTGGAACATTTTCAAAAAAGAGTCGACCGACAATCCATTTCGGGAATATTTGCCACTTACTGAAATGAATGACAATCCACGTTGAGGAATCTTTGCCGAAATTTATGATGAGTAGAGACCTACGACAATCCTTTGGAAAATTTTTCCATGGGAAACTGGGTGTATGACAATCTAATCTTGGAAAACTTGCCAAAGATCAATGAATGTACGACAATCCAAACTTAGAAAGACTTGCCAAACAAAGAAGGAGCACGACAATCCACGCTTGGAAACTTTTCCAGAGATGACAATCCAATCTTGGAAAAATTGTCGTTGAAGAATATGCACGACAATCCATATTTTGGAAATATTGTCAGTTGGAGATGACAAACCAATCTTGGAAAAATTGTCTTATAAGAAGAATGTGCGACAATCCATATTTTGAAATATTATCTGTTGGAGATGACAATCCAATCTTGGAAAAATTGTCGTATAAGTGATGCACTTGCTTTTGAACCGATATCTTGGTGCTTGTAATGAGCCAGTGTTTTAGGCACTTAAGCTAAGTGAGACAATTTTTTGTCAAGTCAATCACTTACCACGATTGGCATACCAAGGAATCCGAAATTGTTGTATGAGGTCGAAATAACCGTTCAGAGAGGCTTCGAGCTCTGTCGCTGCTGAAATATCGCTGACGCCAAGAATTAGCTCTGTCGCCAGACGTTGGGATTTAGCGCCAGGCGCTGAACACTGTCGCCAGACGACAAATGTTGTCGCCAGGCAATAGCCTTGTCGTCTGGCACTGGAGTCGGGTCTTCCCTATTCTGCTCTTGCTGCCTCTGTTGCTTGGTTTTGCTCCGAACTTTGAGCTTGGTCGTTTCCTTTCAACTAAATCCCCTCAAATCTTTTGTACATTAAAGCTCTTCATCTCTAATTTACTGATCTATGTAACTCCTCTTATCTTGGAGGAATCTCATGTGTCATATTCGCGGTTTTTTCGAAAAAAATCCAGGAATGTCCTCGCTTACTGGGATGCACCTGCATTTATGTCTTTGACTATAGGACTTTGCTTATCTTTCTTTAGGGTTGACCTAAGACTTAGCGTTGACTCAATGTGATAACACGACATGAATCAATGTGTACATGACTCGTGTGTGCATTGTAATGTGATCGTGCGACTCGAAAAAGCAAAAAAGCAAAAAAAATTCCGTCATTTTTGTGGAGGGTACCGACTCTCTCCCGAAGAAAGACGCGAAAAAGAATCGAAGTTTTTGATGGTGCATGTTGAATGAGCTTAATCTATTAACATTGTCTCTCACAGTACAAGGATTGTAACGTCTTAGACTATCCTGGTTGACTCGATAATGAAAGTATTCAAGTAACTTAGGCGCGGAGGCTAAGCACTTCATACTTTGTGATGTAATGATGAGTGATGAGTGATTTTGTTATGACGAAGCATGCTTCAATGTTGTGTTAAGATTTCTCCCTAGTGCAGTCCAAATGCTCCTTCGTTATGCATAAGAGATTTCTCCCTAGTGCAGTCCTCTTGTGGAGTTCTCCCCTGATGAGCACATACTGTGAGGCCAGGAGCCTCAAAGCACGGCGTGCCCTTTTATCAATATTAGGAGGGTATTCTCCTTTTGTCACGTAGTTAAGGATATTTGTATACCATGGCTCTTCATCTTCTATTTGTGATTTTTGTTCATCATCAAGTGCATGAACATAAGCCGGTTCATATCTTCTTTCAATGGTCAATGTCATTCTGACTGTATCCGTTGAAATTCGCACCATTGATGCTAATTTAGCTAGTGCGTCGGCGAATTGGTTTTCTTCTCTAGGCAAGTACGTATATTCCACTTCATCTAGTTGCTCCGTGAGAGTTTCCAGATGAGCTTGATACGTAGCGAGACTTTCGCTTCTCACCTTCCATCTCTTGGAGATTTGATTAATGATTAGTGATGAATCACCGTAGATTCTGAGCTTCTTAATTCCCAAGGCCACAGCTGTTTCTAATCCCAAATGCATGCCTCGTACCCTGCGGCATTGTTGGTGACATCAAAGTCGAGCTTCATGGAAATTGGGATATGCTCTTCATTGGGTGATACAAGCAAGACTCCTACACCACAACCTTTTTGGTTTGAAGCTCCGTCGAAATAGAGCGTCAAGCTATCATCTTCGGTCATGAGTAAATCTTCGTCAGGGAAATCGTACTCATCTTATTCTTTCTCCATTTCTTCTAGCGGAAAATCTGCTAAGAAGTCAGAAACTGCAGAACCTTTGATGGATTTTTGTGGTACAAATTTCAGGTCAAACTGAGCAAGGTTGACTATCCACCTTTATAATCTGCCATTGAGTGTTGCTTTTTGGAATAAGTATTTGAGTGGATCCATCTTGGACACGACATGCACTGTGTGAGTGAGCATGTAATGTCTTAGTTTCTGTGCAGCCCACACAAGTGCGAGACACAACTTTTCAAGCGATGTGTATCGTGTCTCATATCCTTGAAGCTTCTTACTCAAATAGTAAATTGCATTCTCCTTGCTTTCGATCTCTTGTGCTAGCATTGCCCCCATCGTTTCTCTTGTGACCGTAAGGTAGAGTCGAAGAGGAAAGTCATGTATTGTCGGCGCTAGCACGGGTGGGTTTGCCAGGTATTCTTTGATTTTGTCGAAAGCCTTTTGGTAATCATTATCGCATGTGATTGGGACATTTTTCTTAAGCTTCTTGAATATAGGTTCACATGTCGCCGTGAGTTTTGATATGAACCTACTTATATATTGCAGCCTTCCAATGAAGCCTCTAATTTCCTTCTCATTCTTGGGCGGTGGCATGGCCATGATCACTTTGACTTTCGTGGGATTTATTTCAATCTCTTGAGAACTGATCACATATCCAAGTAATTTGCCTGACGTGACTCCAAATGCACACTTTGCTGGATTTAATCTCATGTTGTACTTGCGGAGTCTTTTGAAGAACTTGCGAAGTGCAATGATGTGGCCTGGGCGATCTTTAGACTTAACGATCATATCATCGACATAGACCTCCACCTCTTTGTGAATCATATCATGTAACAATGCTGTGGCTGCTCTTTGGTAGGTGGCACCCGCGTTTTTCAACCCGAATGGCATTACCGTATAGCAATATGTACCCCATTGTGTGATGAATGTGGTTTTCTCCGTATCTTCTTCAGCCATTAATATTTTATTATATCCGGCATAGCCGTCCATGAACGATAAGAATGCATGGTTTGCTGTGTTATCGACCAGAATGTCAATGTGAGGTAGAGGGAACCTGTTTTGGGTGTTTTTTGTCCCTCGGGAGAGTTACGTCACGAAGACTGATCCGGCTTGAGCTGCACCTGCAAAATAACGGAGACTCCGGGTGGTTGGAGCTCCGCCTCCGACGGTCAAGTTAGTAACTTGAAAAGGAATAAAGAGTACGGAAATTTAGGTGGGTATCTGCTCGGATTCCAAGCTCAGGTGTTTCTCTGATGTAAGAGAATGTAGGTATATTAAATGGTAAAACCCGTCCTCAAAATGAGGGACATCTCCCTATTTATAGGGTCTTTGGGAATTTGTGCCCCTGATTAGGTCACTGAACCCTAATCATTGGTGGGTTACGCCGTTTTGCGGCATTCTCGGGATTTGGGCTTGAAGGCCGCCTTTTCCCTTGATTTATGGAATGACACGTGTCGAGCAGGGATTGGTCCATTTTAGACCAATCTGGGGCTGACACGTGTCACCTTCTGATTGGGCCACGTGGTAGGGTAAAATTACCCTAAACATTTGCCCCTCACAGATGTGACGTGGCACGCCACGTGGCATCTGTGACACATGTCACGCTCCGGTTGGCGGTAATTTTACCGTTACAGAGTAACCGTTCACCTTCCGGGTAAATTACGGAAATGCCCCCAAATTTACCCTCTATATATAGCCGTTTTACCCTCATAATTTTGTACGTTTACAAAAATTTCCTAGAGAGAAAAACTTTGAGAGAGCAAAAGTCACTTGTTTGAGTCAGACGTGAGCAAGAAAGTTTGTTCTTCAGCAATACAGCCGGTCCCGCCTACATTCAGATACCAAATCGAAAGGTACCGTCTCTGTCTCTCTCAGCTCTTTTCTTTTTTCACCGCTTGTACATATTTCTTGCAATAAATGGATGCATCACCAACACACACGGCACAGCCTAGGTTAGAGTCCAGCCGGTCACCAGGGTCGGCTGAGTCTAGGACTGGGAATGCCGGTTCGGGGTGTTGGGACCACCCTTTTCCATGGATTTCGACCAGTTATGTGTCTGTGCAGGACACCATGGCTCGGACAATGCAGACGGCCACGGACCCGAATTACAAGAGCGAAGGCTCAGGCGGCCAAATGCCTGAGGGAGAAACGTCTGGTCAGGGAAACCAGACGGCTCTGGAGAGATCCCCTCTGCGCGCCCCTTCAACCCCTGCAGACTCTTTTTTAGAAGAGTGTGACCTTGGCGGCGACGAGGCCGCCTCTGCACCCATGGACCAAAGCGAGGGGGAGACGGAGAGTGACAGCTCCGCCTCTACCTCCGAAAGCAGCGATGACTTGCCCCCTCTTCCGGATAGCGAGGAGGAAGAAAGGAAAAAGTGGAGTGAGAAGGACGATCCCTTCAGCATCCACGTCTCCTCCAAGGACCGAATCCAGATGGGGGAGAACTTAGAGAACTTTAAGAAAATGCACCCGCTAGGAGACGGGTATAAGATCCGGGTGCCGCCTGAGCTGGGCACCATCGCCTGGGGGGATGATCAAGAGAACGCCAACAGCTATTTTGGCTGTTATGAGGCGGCGTTCAAAGCCGGCCTTCACTTCCCCCTTCACCAGGCGGTGAAGGCAATTTTGAGAGGCTACGGCCTTGGGGTCTGGCAACTTACCCCCAACTCCTGGACCAACATTCTGGGGTATGTTGCCGCCTGCGAGTTCCAAGGGCTTAACCCCGGCTGGGAGGCTTTTGCAAGCATGCACTACCTCAGTAGGAGCCCAGGCGGCTGGAGGGCGTGGTACACTCTAACCATGCAGCCGCAATATATGATGACCTTGGACAAGGTCTCCAAGTTCGATGGCTGGAAACACAGGTTCTACCTGATGTCAGCCCCAACCAGACGGGAAAACTATGAATTCCGTCTGTTCAACAAGAAGCCTGACTTGTTGGGCAGGAAGTGCGCTCTTCCCCGGATCCCAGAGGAAGACTTTGACAAAATAATTGAGGCAGACTTTTTCGGCCTCACAGACACAACTCTGTCAACCGGGGAAACAATAAAAGTCCCTAAGAAATGGATTCCCAAGAGCGCCTGGTTCAGGGATGAATGTTTCTTAGCCGCATGTGGGCTAGGGCACATGTTTAATAAACGTATGCACCTGAGTTCATACCGTCTGTAGTATTTTTCTATCGGAATTGATTTATGATTTTGACCAATTTCTTTCTTTTTGCAGAAGAAGCACTAAACATGTTGCAATCGGAGAAAACTCCCAAGCGGTCTTCTGCGACCATCCGCAAAGATCTTGCGGAGAAAGCTGCGGCCGAGCTCAGGGCCAAGGTATTGAGCGCCTGACCCTTTCTTAAGTTTATTTTATAAACTGTCTTGCCCGGATACTAACCTTGACTTGTTTATTTTCACAGGGGGGAGAAGTTGGGAAATCGTTTGAGAAGAACCTCAAACGGGCTAGAGAGGAGGCCCCAGCCGTTCTTAACAAGATAAAAAAGTCCGCCTCTGCGTCAACTCCTGGCGCCTCAGCCGAGGCTAAGACGATGCGGATATCGGGGCGACTCGAGAAGGTAGGCGGCAGCTTATGCCTTGATCTTGTCAACCCCTTATCAGCAGATGCGGGGTTCACCACGCCTGCAAGCGGTTCCCGCTTGGCCGGCTCTGAAGGTAAGAACCCTTTTGAATCCCCGCTTGAGCTGGGGTGGCCTTTACGGGTGAAATCCCACTCCCAACAGACGTCATCCTCAGACAGTCGGCAACAGATAGGTGATGCCTTAGTTTCGCACTCATCACGTATTGATTGTGGTGCAGATCAATCTCCCCGCTGGCCAGACGTCCAGAAGCACGCCAAGGCCATGCTGGAAGCCGTCCGGAAGAGGGATAAGGACAATATCCCTGGGATAGAGACGTTCAATCTTGAACGCATTCTATCCCTTCTGGTTGAGGTAAGAAACTTGTTAATTCAATTTTATTTTTTCCAAGTAATTATCCCGCCTGTAATTCTTATACCGCCTGCTTTTTTGCAGGCCATGCTATGGGTGGACGGGCTCAAACGTCCTTATTCCCGCAAACGGGAAGAGGTAAAAAGGGCCAAGAAGTCCGCCATAGACGCTGATAATATTGCTTTCCACTCAACTATCGTAAATGAACTTGAAACTAAAGCAATAATTATGACACAGGCGTCTAAAATCCAGCAGCTGGAGCTAGATCTGAGGCGGCCGACCAGTGGGCAACGGATGCTAAGACAGCCAAGAAGGGGGCGGAGGAGGCCCAGAAGAAGGCAGACGAGAGCGCCAAACAGGCTGATGAGGCGCTCAAGAAGGCCCAGGCGGACCTTGGCAAACTGAAATCCAAGGTTGAGAGGCTGGAGAAGGATGCTGCTCAAGCTCAGAAAAACTTTGCAGCAACCCTGGAGGCGGAGCAAAACCGCCTTGTTGCTGAGAGTGATGCTGACAACGACGCCCGTATGAAGATTGCTTGGGCTGCCTTGTACCCAGACGCTGATTATAGCATCTGGGCAATGGCACACAGCTATGCTGAGTACGTGGTGTACTTGAGAGAGCAAGGCGAGCCAGAGCCTGCCTCCTTTGAAGCCTGGCTCAGCAACAATGAGCCGACCGCGCCTGAGCTTCCTGGTCCCGGTGAAGCGTGCCAAATTCCCTCAGATGATGAGGAGAAGGGGGAGAACCAGGAGGCTCCGTCTACAGGCCAGAAGTGACCCCTCAGCGGCAGTATGCCAGTCTTTGCTTTTTTAGTTTTCTTTTTATTCAGCGGCTGTATGCCAAAACTTGCTTTTTCCGGCCTGCGTGCCGAGTATTTGTGTTTTTACCGGCTATGGAGCCGGGTTAATTAACAATTTCTTTCTCCCGGACGGGTTCCGGTTAACATTTGATCCATTACAACTGTTTGGTTGGATGGACTTTTATGAATTGCACCGACTAAGTCAGTTTTGATCATTTTGCATTTGAATTTTTGTTTTTTGCAAATTTTAATTTTTGCCTAACTTATCAAAAGCATGCGGCGATTTCTTGCCCAACTAGTCAGTAGTCCGGCTGTCCTTGCCCCTGGACGGCTGTGTGATTGGTTTCAATTGGAGCTGGTTGATTGACTTGAAAACGTCTGATGCTGCAAAGAGCATGATATGTTTGTAAGTCAATCAATCACAGTAGTGATTGCCCCAAACCAAGTGCACAACCGTACACCAACAGGCGTTTCGGTCACTACACAGACGGCATATGTCCGTCTTGGTAGAGATTTCATAGCCATTGAACTCTTGCCCCAATTGGGGTGAGGTGCAATTTTTGGAATAAATAACCTAAGTGAGAACTTCAGCCGGTGACCGACTGATGCCTATGGGCATCCGGTATCTAGGAACTTATTCGTTCTTCGTAGGTTATTTTGGTCAGACGGCTATGAGTTGACCAATTTGGTCGTTCAATTTTTGCCGTCTGCATGGATACGTAGAACCGACAAATAGTCTGTTCTCTGCAACGATTGCACCCGGAGGGGTGTCGCCGGACGCCTTTGTCCATATTGGGACAGACGATTTTATAGAATGAGCAACCATCCGGCCATTTTAGCCTCTGGTCTTGTTTGAGACCGGTTGTGTAGCCACTAAACGTTTTTGTGCTTAGTTTCTTAATCAGTGTTGAATTTACACCAAGTATCGAACTTAGTTTTTTAGTCAAACGGATCAGTCTGGGTATTACCCAGGCTGATAATCAGGCGCCCTTTACTAAGTGTCAAACCTAGTCGGGTAAAGGAGAACCCGCCTGGGTATTACCCGGGTGGAGAATAAAAAAATAACAACTTGCAAACAAAGTTTGATTTGATTAGTTCATTTGTTTACAAAATTTTACATTCTCAGAAGTAGTACTTTTTCAGATTGTCTACATTCCAAGTTCTAGGCAGGCGCCTGCCGTCTGGGGTTTCCAGGCGGTAGGTGCCGTCCCTTACTTCTTCATAGATCCGGTAGGGGCCTTCCCAATTTGGTGTTAGCTTTCCCAACTCATTGGCCCTACCGGTTGCCTCCATTTTTCGTAACACTAAGTCGTCAACTTTCAAAGGACGCTTGTGTACTTTTTTGTTGTAGGCTCTAGTCATTCTCAGACGATAAATCTCATGACGCAAGGCGGCATTGCCCTTGCGTTCTGGGAGTGAATCCAATGCCAGGCGCATTGCTTCCCAGTTTGCCTCTTCATCATACAGCATGACTCTAAGAGTCGGCTCGTAACGTTCGATGGGCAAGACGGCTTCAGCACCGTAAACCATGAGAAATGGGGTTTCACCGGTTGCCCCTTTTTTCCGTTGTCCGGATGGCCCATAGGAAATGGATCAACTCTTCTGCCCACAAGCCACCGGCTCTTTCTATTTTCTTCTTAATTCCGTCTGAGATGAGTTTGTTGAAGGCTTCAACTTGGCCGTTTGCTTGGGGCCGGCCAACAGATGCAAAATAGCTTGAGATCCCCTGATCTCCCAACCAAGTTTTTAGCTGAGGCGTCTCCAACTGAGGACCATTATCAAATACCATAGACATAGGTACCCCATACCGGGTGATAATGTTCTTCCAAACGAAGGAAATTACGTCTGAGGTCTTGATGTTTTTAACCGCCTCAGCCTCCACCCACTTGGTGAAGTAATCCACAGCCACCAAGATGTAGCGCTTTCCACCTGGAGCAAGCGTGTAAGGACTTAGAATGTCCATGCCCCATTTTGCAAACGGGATTGGGCTGTGGATGGCCGTCAGATCAGTAGCCGGACGGTGAATGAGTTTGCCAAATTTTTGGCACTTGTCACATTTCTTCACTAACTCCTTGGCGTCTGCCTCAAGAGTGGGCCAAAAGTAATGTCGTCTGGCTCTGACGGCTAGGGACCTGCCGCCTATGTGAGAGGCGCAGAATCCCGAGTGCAAGTCTTCGAGAACTTCTTTCCCCTTTTCTGGGGTGACACACTTCAACAAAGGCTTCAGAAACCCCGCCTTGAAGAGTTCTCCATTTTTCAACTCGAATCTTGCAGCTCGCTTTTTCAGGACGGCTGCTTCCTGTGGCGAATCAGGAAGTGTGCCGTCTGAGAGATAGGCCCGGATGCCATCCATCCAGGTAGAGCTTCGGTCCAGAATTCCAACGGGATCCTCATAGATGCTTCTCTTTTCAAGAACTTCCCAGAAGACTGACCGAGGCGTATCATGGCAGGCGGAAGATGCCAGCTTTGACAATGCATCCGCCTGGTTATTTTCCGACCTAGGCACCTGATTCAGCCGGAATTCCTCAAGTGCCTTGGTCTCTTCTTTGACTGCCTGAAGATATTTAATCATAGCCGGATGGGTAGCCTCATAACTTCCCTCATACTGGCTAACAACCAATTGAGAATCAGAGTAGGCGTCAATTTTCATGGCCCCTGCCGCCTTACACATGCGTATGCCGGCTAGCAGGGCTTCATATTCCGCCTCATTGTTAGAGGCCTGAAACTTGAAGCGTAGTGCATATTCAAATCTGTCTCCTTCAGGAGACTCATAAATTACGCCTGCACCACAGCCGTTCTTTGTAGAGCTCCCGTCTACGTACACTTTCCAAACCTGGTCAAGGTTATCCGGAGCCACCGGACGAGTCATTTCAACAATGAAGTCGGCAAACGCCTGACCTTTCATTGCCTTTCTTGGTTCGTAAGTGATTTCAAGGCTCTGCATTTCAATAGCCCATTTCAACATTCTCCCGGATGAGTCCAAGGTAGACATTGGCCGCTTGAGTGGCTGGTCCGTGTAGATCACCACCGGATGTGCCAAAAAGTAAGGCTTCAATTTTTTGAATGCCATATACAAAGCAAGGCCAAAATTTTCAACCATGGGGTACTGGAGTTCAGCATTTTTAAGAACATGGCTAATGAAGTAAACCGAGAGCTGCACGCCGTCTCGCTCAGCAAGGAGAACGGCACTGAGGGCATGGTCTGAGACGGCTAAATACATGTACAACGTCTCCCTAGGCAAAGGACTGACCAACCTAGGCAGAGAAAGTAAATGCTCTTTCAACCTCTGGAATGCCGCCTCAGCATCATCCCCCCATTCAAATCTGGTCTTCTTCCTGATTGCTTGGAAGAAGTAGAGGCATTTGTCACTGAGGAACCTCCCCACAGATGACGCCAAATGTTTTGGGTGTTTTTTTTCCCTCAGGAGAGTTACGTCACGAAGACTGATCCGGCTTGAGCTGCACCTGCAAAATAACGGAGACTCCGGGTGGTTGGAGCTCCGCCTCCGACGGTCAAGTTAGTAACTTGAAAAGGAATAAAGAGTACGGAAATTTAGGTGGGTATCTGCTCGGATTCCAAGCTCAGGTGTTTCTCTGATGTAAGAGAATGTAGGTATATTAAATGGTAAAACCCGTCCTCAAAATGAGGGACATCTCCCTATTTATAGGGTCTTTGGGAATTTGTGCCCCTGATTAGGTCACTGAACCCTAATCATTGGTGGGCTGCGCCGTTTTGCGGCATTCTCGGGATTTGGGCCTGAAGGCCGCCTTTTCCCTTGATTTATGGAATGACACGTGTCGAGCAGGGATTGGTCCATTTTAGACCAATTTGGGGCTGACACGTGTCACCTTCTGATTGGGCCATGTGGTAGGGTAAAATTACCCTAAACAGAACCCATCTTTCGGGCTTGCCTTATTAAGGTCCCTGTAATCAACACACATTCTGACCCTTCCATCCTTCTTTGGAACTGGAACCACATTTGCTATCCACTCTGGATACTTGTATACTTTGATGAAACCTACGGCCAATTGCTTTCTGATTTCTTCTTTAATTTTGAGAGCCACATCTGGTTTCATACGGCGCGACTTTTGTTTGACAGGCTTCATACCTGGAATGAGTGGTATCGTATGCTGCGCTATATCCCTGTCAATTCCTGGCATATCTTGGTATGACCAAGCAAATACATCAACAAATTCACTAAGCAAGTTAAGTAGCTCTTTACGTTCATCTTGACTTAGTGTTAATCCAATTTTTACTTCTTTAATAGTCGTATCATTGGAAATATTAACTGTTTATGTATCTTCAATAACTAATGTTTTATTTTCGTGTTCTTCCATTTCTTTTATTATTTCTTTGTCATTTTTATCATTAGCAAAGCAATATTGATCAGGGTTAGGGGAATGACACGCATCGTAAGCAAAGGTATTCATTTTATTGAATTCATCGGTCAATACATCAAGAGGGGCAAGGTCAATTGCAACCTCACCGGAATTATTTGGGCTAGAAAGAGAAGACTCAACAAGAGACTCAGGATTGGACTCTATAGCAGAAAGAGGGTCGGCCTAAGACCCTAAGGACTCGTCTACAGACTTAGACTCAGACTCGGACTCAGACCCAGACGACTCAGACTCATCAAACATAGGACCTTCGCCAGCGGTTATTTCCAACTTCTCTCCGCTTGGCATAGTGATCTTCACTTTCTTGCGCCATCCCTTTGAAATATTATCAGCTTGGACAATTAACTCGGAGGGGTCAAAATCCTTGCTTGATATAACAGCTTGAATGAGCTCGGAATTACCATCGCAGACAGGCTTGGATTCATTCTTCTCTAGTCCAAAAAGAAGGTTAATTCTTAGATTATCAGAGCTTGGGCTAGCTGGTTTCTTGGTTGTGAAGATTTCTTCGTCTTCTTCAACGAAGTCACAATCAAGGAACTGACGAGGGGAAAACTAGGTCGTTATCTAATCTTCCCTCGGTCAAACTAAATTTATAAACACTTAACAAACCCTAATACGAGTATAGAGGCAAGTCAAGGGTCGAACCCAAAGGAACGGTAATGTTCAAGCACTTTCAATTATGCGCCTAAGCTAGGTCGAAGACGAAGGTAAGAGAGAATACTAACAACTAACAAAACAAGTAACCAAGGAAATAAAACACTAGGAATGGGGATCAACAAGTAATCATGTCAATTGCAACAACTTGGGAAGAGCATGCCAATCAAAGGTTGTGAGGACTAAATGATAAGAGCAATCAATAGGAATCAAAGAGCTATCTCCTAATTGTTAAGCTAGGGTTCACTATGAATAACAAACTAAGAGAATCACAATCAAAACCAATTGATAATTGCAATTCCTAAATCAATTGTTCATGTCATTAGCAATTACAATGCAATCTAGCATAATTCTCAAGGCCAAATTGAATTACACACATGCAAACCTTCACTAATCACTTTAATCTCAACAATCAATCAACACAATCCCCAAATTAATCACAATTAATCAATCATACAAGTTTCACCCAATTCCTAGCCAAACAACTATTCAAGAATCATCATCTATCAACTAACAACTATGGAAATCAAGAATCAACAAAATACCAAGAACAATTACACTAATCAAGCATCAAACATCAAAATTAAACCAAACAAACATGAAATTAAACAAAGAAATAAGGTGAGATAGAGTTAAGAATGATCATTGATAATAGAGAAGATCTTGAACACAATTGTCACACTTGCATCTTCAATCTCTCAATCACCATTGAAATTCCTCACTTTCTCTCTCTAAAACTACTCCTAATCTAGCCTAACCTAGAGAGAGAAGCTCTCAACCTAAGAGAGAGAAAACTAAGCTCTAAACTAATTCAGAAAATAGAATAAAAGTTGGTCTCTAATTATCTCCAAAAATGGGTATTTAAACTAAGCTAAGAAAAATAATAAAAGAAGGAAAATAAATAAAATAAACTAAGAAAAGGAAAAATAGAAATAAGAAAGGAAAAATAAATCAAGAAAAGAAAATAAGAAAAGAGAATTAAAAATAAAAGAAAAAGGAAAAGTAAAAATAAAAGATAAAAGAAAAAGAAAACAAAAATAAATCAAAAGAAGTCAGCTTTGATTTATTTCGCTGCTCATCCTCCATTGAAGGTCATCACCACCATCACCGTCCATCAATCATCATCAACTTCAATCACCGCCACTCATCTTCATCATATATCATCAAGCATCAATCAAGGCCGTTGGATTTTCAATAAAGTCACGTGAGGAGCTTGTGATACGGTTCAAATTGAACCCATAAAGCCGCGCCCGCGGTGGTCTAAACCGCGCCTTCTCTAGAGCCACCGCGTCCGCGGGAAGACCTCGGGACAACCGCGGCTACTTACTGCCTGATTTGTGACATCGAGCCCGCGTTCGCTCCTCTCACACCCGCGTCCTCGGGGAATTTCAATTGAATTGGGGGAATTAAAGGAGGTTGCGAGAGTGGTGGCTGAGCAGGGGCAGCAGGTGGTGGCGGTTCGGCTGGTTGTTTCGGTGGTGATTGGAGGTGGAAGGTGTGGCTGTTGGCTGCGGTTATTGGTGGTGCAAAGGTGGTAGGTTGGGAGTTGATTTTGGGTGGTTTTGTGGCTGGTGGATATGGAGGAGCAGGGGATGTGGTGCGTGGCTGTTGTGTTGGCTGGGAGCAGCGGTGTTGATGGTTGTTTGCGGGCAGCAGGGGCTGCAGAGGTGGCTGACTGCTGTGATTTAAGTGCGTGGCTGGGAGCAGGGGAGCTCGGTGAGTGGTAGTTGTTGTTGTTGGGGTTGGTGTTGCAAAGGGATGTTGCTGCTGTGCGAGGCATCTTGGGGCAGCGGCCTTGTTGCTCGAGGCTGCTGCCTTGGGACTCGTGCTTCCGAAATTAGCTTGATTGGCGTGACTTTGCATGCTTGGCTTCCCTATTTGGCTCCGTTAATTTCCTTGAATGCACATGAGCTTCTTCCTTGATAATTAAATCCCGAGAAGCTCGACATACCTACAAAACAAGTCAAACAAACGGAGAGGCGAGGGAAATAGCCGAGAAATGAATAAAATAATAAGAAAAACATTCAAAGTGCGCATTTCTCTAAAATAATACAAAAGCACGCAAATCAAGCTTTATTACATAAAAACACGAAATAAAAGGCTAAAAACATGCATAAAATATAAAGAAAACATAGCCTAAAGGTGCCATAAATGGCACGGATCAAATTCCCCCAAGCTAAACTTTTGCTCGTCCTCGAGCAAAACAAAATCCAACCCAAGGGAAAAATGATAACATTATTCAAGCAAATAAAGAAACAAGAGAATTAGAGAAGATGGGAATATACACTAACTCACTTTCGTAGGAATCACGGTCAATTTTAGCAACTAAAGACAAGCCATTTAAACCCCTAGATCGCCCTAGAGGACGAGTGATGCTCTCGTAAGGGTATCCTAAGAGTTTACCCATAACTCTCATAATAATACAAACAAGGCAAAGCATGAAAAAGAAAACAAAATACAAGAAAAGCAAACAAATGTTCATGAAAGGACTTTTGCAAATGTACAAGCACAAGTGAATGCAAATCTTTCTAAACAAGTAAGGGAGTGCACGCTATAAGATACCTAAGGTTGATTGAAACATAAATATGCTAAGCATAGGAACTAGTTATCACACTCCACTTTCATCCCAAACGATCTTACCGCGTTCCCCCTACTAATCTCATATCCCCCCTTAGTGAGCATCTCATAGATTCCGCGAAGGAACCGGAAAAAGATCAAAATTTTAGGCTACTCGACATCTTGACTTCGCATCCCCTTTCCTTAGGCAATGACCCATGATTCCCTCCCCCGAATAGTGACTCAACTTTCTAGGTCGAAAGGTCTTTCCCCAAGGTTGTAACGTAAGGCATAAAGGGGTAAAGGTAGGCTAAAATTTAAAATTTGGCGGTTTTCCTAAAAAGTGAAGCAAAAGGGGTGATCAATCCTTAACAACACGATCAAGAAATCACCAAACAAATTAAAAGCAACACCCCCAAGCTTATTTGAAGCTATACTCACAAGAAATATATACAAAAAGCGTAAACGCTTCTCCCCCAAGCTTAAATGAAGCATTGTCCTCAATGCTTAGAAAGAGAAAAGAATACATCAAAATATTTTTGAATTTTCACTTTTTTCAAATTTTTTTTTTCTTTTTTTTTTACTTAAACTTGCAATGTCCTCGCCTTTTGCTAAATTCGGACGGCTTTTTCTATAATGCAATTTATTAGTCCATGCCTTTTATGATTAAGGACGACTTTTACTCAAACACTTGCCATTATTCACAAAGAAGACTTAATCACAAACTAGCACTCATAAAAACCAAATTTCCAACTTATCCACCACAAACTCCATCATACGTGATCAATTTGCTTCTCAAAAAACCAAGAATAGAAAGGAAATGAAACAAAAGGCCAAAGAACTAAAGATGTGGCTTGAAAAGAAGGAATAAGGCTCAAATGGTTGCAAGAAGGCAAATGGAAACCCAAAAACAAATATGAATCAAACTAACCTAAAAATGAAAAATACCACCCCGAAAAAGGTGCCTTTGTCCTCCCTAGATAGCTCGGTCTCGGGTTTAAGAATCATACATCAAGCTTTATAGATTAGGCTTGCAAAGTCAAGGACACCATGCCGCTCATGCAAGAATATGATGAAAGCTTGAACAAATATAAATCTCACATGGTTGTAGCAAAAAATCACTAAGGTTGTCAAATCGAAGATAGGGAGAAACTACCAAACATGCCACAAACAAGTAGAATCCGGCTTCATGATCCCCCTAGTTCTAGACAACTACCTTAGCATGCTTTATCCTAGAATCAACCAAACGTAATCTCAAACCGTGCACACCACTACCATTTAGGAAGAAAAGCATTCAATTATACAAGTCCAAATGTTATTATGTCCAAAGCAAGAACAAAACAAAACACATTGCAAATTTTCCTTGATAGAAACAAATTTTTTTTTGGAGTTTTTCAAAATTTAAGAACATGGAAAAACATATACAAAGGTGCATAGCATACATGAATCAACATCCCACCAAACATGATAGAATACCCTCCCCCAAGCTTGAATGAGACATTACACTCAAACATAAACCAAAAAAAAAAATCCATGGGAGGGGAAAACAAGGAGATCAATCCAACAAACCAACATATGTCCAACATGGCATCATCCACTAGAGAAAGAGCAAGGAAGGATATTACCGGATATTAGGTGGGTGTAAATACCCGCAAATGACCCAATTTTACCCTTTCAAGGCTAACAACCTCTAGTGTTGAACTTGCCTTCCTTATGCTAGCAAAAATAGGAGTCAACCTTCCTTGATTCTTAATCCATATTGAAGCACCAAAGTATATCAAGTCATGTACCTAGCAAAAGGCACACAAACATTTCCATGAGATAAAATCTATTCTAAAAAGAAAATAAAATGAAAGCAATAAAACACGGGTTACTTCCCGAGAAAGGCTTGCTTAAGGTCCAAGCTTGACCGCTCTAGGAAATAATAATTCAACGCACGCAAGAGCTTGTCAAATGCACTACTACACATTTCATATGATAGAAGGTAGGCAAATGACGGGATAAGAACGTGCAACAAGATCGTTGCACACAAGTGAGAAGGGAGATGCCAAAAGAAAGAAGAAGAGGGATCAAAAGGAAAAACAAGAAAATAAGAAGAAGAAGGGGGAATAAAAGAATGGAAAGAAAAAGAAAAAGGCAAATCCTCCTCACTAAAATATTTTTGGGTGGCAACATCACCCTTTTCCTCAACAATAGACGAATGAGGGACATTATGATCATCATAGACAAGGGAGTCCCCAATAGGCTTATCAACAAAGGAAGGGAGAAAAATAGGGCAATAGGGGATGTGGTCAAACCTTTGAGAAAAAGGGGTATGAGAAATAGGCAAAGGGTTCGCGACTCCCTCAACACAAGGTCTCACATCGCCAATGAGGGCATGAAAATCAATCATAGAGTCCTCAAATGAAGTCCTCTCACAATCGACATCTCCCTCAAGCTCAAAAACTCCAAAGGAATCAACCTCATCCTTCTTTGCACCACAATAAACAACCTTTCCTTCCACAAACTCAAAACCCAAGTCCTCAAAACCGTGCATGAATGGATGCAAATATAGCTCAAAATCGTCTCTCTCCCATGAAGCATCATCAATGAACTCACTTAGAAGGCTATGGGTTTTCATTTGACTCTCAATAAACACATTGGACATAACCTCAAACAAGTCCAAACACTCATGGATAAAAGAGTCGCATTCATACACTTGAGACTCATCATAATCAACCAAGGAAGAGGAGTTTAGATTCACAAAATCATCATAATCATCATCACTCTCAACTCCCTTTCCTTCACTCCTTTGCTCAACAATAGGATCCTCACACACTCTTGGTTGTTCAAAATGATCATCATCATCATCCTCAACACACACATCAAATTGAGATTTTTCACAAACAAGCATCAAGGATGACAATTGGCTTTCTAACTCATTTTTTCTTCTCTTTCCCTCCTCAAGACGCTCCTCATTCTTTTTCATTATCTCTAATTGACCTCTCATAGATTGAAGAATCATCTCCTTACTAGTCCCAAGATCATCATTAAGCTCAATGTGTCTAATTTGAGACTCAAATATATCAACAAGAGATCCAAAAGATGTAGAAGGTTGAGGCTCAACAAGAGGAGAAGAAATACAACCAAGATTGGAAGAATTAACATTAAGATCATGAGCATATTCATCACAATGGGGAGTAGGGGTACAATCAAGGGCATGAGATTCATCATCAAGGGAACGAAGCACATCACAAGAAGGCATGGTAAATAATGAAGAATATTGAAACACGCCATTAGCATCAACTTGAGCATGTACTTCATCGTCATGAACAAAAGGGGAAATGGAGTTGAAATCATGTGTTCTAGGTTCACTAATGGGATCATGTGACAAATCATGGGAAATCATGCTAACATTAGAAGAATCAAGGCATTGCACATCAATATTATGAACATGATTATCCCTATTATAAACATCCCTAGCAAACCAAACATAGAAATCCCAAGCATCATCAATTGACAATGCTCTAAATTCACCATTATGCATACATTCAACTTCATCCCTAGTTTGCTCATTCAAACCAAAATAACAAATCTCACAACCCTCCCAAATATTACAACAATTATAGTCCAAAAATCCCTCAAGTCTATTGAAATATTAACAAAAAGGCTCATTGTCAAATTGAGGAAACGAGAAATATGCCATTTTTATACAAAACAAACAAAAATCAAATAAAAGAAAAGTATATACAAAGACCTAGACTCAAGCAATCAAAAACACTCAAACATAGACACCGTTCCCCGGCAACGGCGCCATTTTGACGAGGGGAAAACTAGGTCGTTATCTAATCTTCCCTCGGTCAAACTAAATTTATAAACACTTAACAAACCCTAATACGAGTATAGAGGCAAGTCAAGGGTCGAACCCAAAGGAACGGTAATGTTCAAGCACTTTCAATTATGCGCCTAAGCTAGGTCGAAGACGAAGGTAAGAGAGAATACTAACAACTAACAAAACAAGTAACCAAGGAAATAAAACACTAGGAATGGGGATCAACAAGTAATCATGTCAATTGCAACAACTTGGGAAGAGCATGCCAATCAAAGGTTGTGAGGACTAAATGATAAGAGCAATCAATAGGAATCAAAGAGCTATCTCCTAATTGTTAAGCTAGGGTTCACTATGAATAACAAACTAAGAGAATCACAATCAAAACCAATTGATAATTGCAATTCCTAAATCAATTGTTCATGTCATTAGCAATTACAATGCAATCTAGCATAATTCTCAAGGCCAAATTGAATTACACACATGCAAACCTTCACTAATCACTTTAATCTCAACAATCAATCAACACAATCCCCAAATTAATCACAATTAATCAATCATACAAGTTTCACCCAATTCCTAGCCAAACAACTATTCAAGAATCATCATCTATCAACTAACAACTATGGAAATCAAGAATCAACAAAATACCAAGAACAATTACACTAATCAAGCATCAAACATCAAAATTAAACCAAACAAACATGAAATTAAACAAAGAAATAAGGTGAGATAGAGTTAAGAATGATCATTGATAATAGAGAAGATCTTGAACACAATTGTCACACTTGCATCTTCAATCTCTCAATCACCATTGAAATTCCTCACTTTCTCTCTCTAAAACTACTCCTAATCTAGCCTAACCTAGAGAGAGAAGCTCTCAACCTAAGAGAGAGAAAACTAAGCTCTAAACTAATTCAGAAAATAGAATAAAAGTTGGTCTCTAATTATCTCCAAAAATGGGTATTTAAACTAAGCTAAGAAAAATAATAAAAGAAGGAAAATAAATAAAATAAACTAAGAAAAGGAAAAATAGAAATAAGAAAGGAAAAATAAATCAAGAAAAGAAAATAAGAAAAGAGAATTAAAAATAAAAGAAAAAGGAAAAGTAAAAATAAAAGATAAAAGAAAAAGAAAACAAAAATAAATCAAAAGAAGTCAGCTTTGATTTATTTCGCTGCTCATCCTCCATTGAAGGTCATCACCACCATCAACGTCCATCAATCATCATCAACTTCAATCACCGCCACTCATCTTCATCATATATCATCAAGCATCAATCAAGGCCGTTGGATTTTCAATAAAGTCACGTGAGGAGCTTGTGATACGGTTCAAATTGAACCCATAAAGCCGCGCCCGCGGTGGTCTAAACCGCGCCTTCTCTAGAGCCACCGCGTCCGCGGGAAGACCTCGGGACAACCGCGGCTACTTACTGCCTGATTTGTGACATCGAGCCCGCGTTCGCTCCTCTCACACCCGCGTCCTCGGGGAATTTCAATTGAATTGGGGGAATTAAAGGAGGTTGCGAGAGTGGTGGCTGAGCAGGGGCAGCAGGTGGTGGCGGTTCGGCTGGTTGTTTCGGTGGTGATTGGAGGTGGAAGGTGTGGCTGTTGGCTGCGGTTATTGGTGGTGCAAAGGTGGTAGGTTGGGAGTTGATTTTGGGTGGTTTTGTGGCTGGTGGATATGGAGGAGCAGGGGATGTGGTGCGTGGCTGTTGTGTTGGCTGGGAGCAGCGGTGTTGATGGTTGTTTGCGGGCAGCAGGGGCTGCAGCGGTGGCTGACTGCTGTGATTTAAGTGCGTGGCTGGGAGCAGGGGAGCTCGGTGAGTGGTAGTTGTTGTTGTTGGGGTTGGTGTTGCAAAGGGATGTTGCTGCTGTGCGAGGCATCTTGGGGCAGCGGCCTTGTTGCTCGAGGCTGCTGCCTTGGGACTCGTGCTTCCGAAATTAGCTTGATTGGCGTGACTTTGCATGCTTGGCTTCCCTATTTGGCTCCGTTAATTTCCTTGAATGCACATGAGCTTCTTCCTTGATAATTAAATCCCGAGAAGCTCGACATACCTACAAAACAAGTCAAACAAACGGAGAGGCGAGGGAAATAGCCGAGAAATGAATAAAATAATAAGAAAAACATTAAAAGTGCGCATTTCTCTAAAATAATACAAAAGCACGCAAATCAAGCTTTATTACATAAAAACACGAAATAAAAGGCTAAAAACATGCATAAAATATAAAGAAAACATAGCCTAAAGGTGTCATAAATGGCACGGATCAGGAACATCTCGAATCCTGGTTCATGCCTCCCATTGTGGACGAAAGGTTCAGGGAATTCATAAGATGGGAAGTCTTCCCCTTCTTTGATATATTGACCATTGAGGGTGAGTGGATATGGATCCATGGCCATTTCTGTCTTCATGATTCGAGCGTTATTGCGAGCCTTCATTTTAAAGAGGGCTTGTTTCACATCTTCTTTTGTTGGCTTGAATCCCAAGCCAAAGGTATCTTTCTTGAGTGCACCAGGATGGTCCCAAAGTTCAGCAATTTTCTTTTTGAGTCTGAGGGTCATTCTAGGGAAATGCCCTTGCTTCTTCATAATGGAATTATTATTTGTGTTTGAATAAGGATCAAAGTCGAGATGACACTTCTCCTCTTCTTCGTTCATGAGAACATCATCGAGTGAAAACCCCCAAAGATCTTCATCTTCTTCGTCATGTTCGACATGGACGACGGGAGTGTCGATAACTTGAATGCGCATGGGAGAGGCATCAATGGTAATTGGAACCCCTCCAACTATGGCTTTCACTTTATGGTGCAACGACGATGGGATCGCCTTTAGCCCATGAAGCCAAGGACGTCCTAACAACAGATTGAAATAAGCCTTAATGTCCACCACCTGAAACTTGGTGCGACGTTCAATGGCTCCAGTAGTTATGTTAAGTATGATAGTACCCACGGCTTGACGGCGAGTATTATCATCAGCGCGAATCCCTTGAGTAGAGGGAGTCAGTACTTCATTCTTTATGCCCAACTTCTTTGCAGTGCGGAGTGGGCATACATTGATTGCAGAGCCATTATCAACCAGGCTCATAGGAACATTCATCTGCTTACACACCACAGTGAGGTGTAAGGCCTTGTTATGTTGGTCCCCTTCCGGGGGCAGATCCTTGTCAGAAAAAGAAATCAAATTGCTAGTACTTGGCAATTCGGTAGTGAGAAAGTTGACCAGTCCTTGAGGAGTCATATCATCATCAACTCCTATCTTCACCAGAGCATTCATCACAGCCTTTTGATGCTCGTGGGAGGTGGCCAAAAGCTTCCACACATTCATTTCCACCTAGGTCTTTTGTAATTGTTTGACCACATCGTTGTTCACAGGGTCGATGGGATCAACAATTGGTTGTAATTGCGGTGGAGGTGGAGGTGGACTAGGCTGTTGCAATCGTCCACTTCTGGTGAGAACCTTGACCTTAAGATCTCCCGAAACATCTTCACTTGTGCCAAGAAACGAACAGGCTATATCCTTGAGATAGACGTCTTCATCGTCACTATCCCAAATTTCATTCACTTCTTCATAGCTAGAGACAAATACCACTTCCGGCAAAGGTTCATTCATAGGTTGAATGAGTATTGACGGATCAAAGGAGACTTCATCTCCCATGATAGCCAAAGCATCAGAAAGAGGACCTGTTTGAATGTTAGGTTTCTTGCCCCCTGGAGGGACAGGAAGTTGGTTAACATCTATCAGGTCTTGGATCGCATCCTTCAACCTCCAACATTTCTCAGTATTATGACCCTTGCCTTGATGAAACTTGCAATAAGCATTGGGGTCATAGCTAGCGGTTCTATTCTCTTCTACGATCCGATTGACATAATCAATCCTTGACCATGCAAACGGTCAAAAGCAGCGTCATAAGTCATTCCTAAAGGCGTGTAAACCCTCCTTTGCCTTTGGAATCTTTTAGGAGGAGCATTAAGGGCCAGCACATCATTGATATTGATATTGTTGGTAGCATTATTGGGCTTGGAAGACAAAGAAGAAGGAGTGTCGTTCTTCTTGTTTTTCCAAGTGTTGTTATTGTTGTTGCTACCAGCAGTCTTCATCAGTTCATCCTCGATATTGATTCCAATATCGTATACAGCTTCGAAGGCACTCAGAGGCAGAAACTTCAAGTGTTGCTTGTACTTATGAGTCAAATTTGCAATGAACAAGCGAATCATCTCTTTTTCCTTGGGGGGATCCACCAAGAGCGCGGCTGTTTCCCTCTACCTGCTTAAGTAAGTGGTGAAGCCTTCATTCTCTTTCTGTTTGAGAATGGAGAGTTCACGTTCAGAAGTCTTGGCTTGAATGTTACACTTGTAACGATTCATGAAGCTTTTAGCAACATCCTCCCAGGTCTCAACATGTTTGGATTCCAGAGAGTAGAACCATTGTTGACAGGCAATCTCTAAGGAAAGAGGGAACACAGTAGGGAAGAGTGTCACATCTACTCCGTTAAGAGCCATGGTCGCAGAAAAGGCCTTCAAATGGAAAAGCAGATTATCAGTAGGCTTGAATTTGGGAATGTCAGCAGTGGAAAACTTCTCAGGAAGCTTGTCCCATATGGACGAAGAGGCGACAGGTTGCTCCACATAATTGAATTCTTCAGAAATCTTACTCATCTGTTCCTTAATCTTGTCCGTTGCAGCGGCAGTGACACTGGTCTAATTGTCTTGCTCTACTGTGTTGACTCTAGTGGTGAGTGTTTGCATCATATTAGAAAACATTTCAATTGTCCTGTTGATGTTCTCGATATCTTCCTTAGTAGCCATTGGTTGAAAGTAGACTGGAGATGGATCTTGTAGAGATGATTGTGGTGGTTTCCTTGTACGCCTCTTTGGTATAAGAGGTTGTTAAGGTATTGACTCGAACCATAACAGTCTACCCCTGCTTCTTGACCAAATGCTGTGACACCGAAACAAACACACCTTTAATGACCAAACTTAACCTTAACCCATCCGGAAAAATTAAAAAATTTTGAATTTTAATATTCTATTTATTTATTTTTTTGTTTTAAAAAAAATAAAAAATATGAGAGGATACCATCCAACTTACTCCGAAAAAAAAAACGACACAAAAAAAAACGACAAAAGACTACCCTAAAATACGGTCATGAAATGGTGCACGACTAACGAAAAAAGTGTGTGAACACGACATGTGAGTGATTAAGTGAGGTTATGGACGCGTGTTATGACCGTACAGCTAGACATGAAACCAAACTGGACACATAAACCACATACGTACGTACAAAAACCAAAAAAGACTAACGGGACACTTCTCCTAGGCACCGTGTCACGGTGCTGACTGTCGAGACACGGTACAGTCTACCGTCAGCAGGTAGAAAGCACCGTGTCACGACACTGTTCACCGTGGCGCGGTAGGACTTGCCGTGACACGGTGCTCAGTTCCAGGTTTTTTTTGTGACTTTTTCCAGATTTTAATCGATTTTAGGTCCGTACTAATTACTATGTGGAAAAAAATCCTCGGTCATGGGTTAAACAACTAGAGCAAACACATGAGGATTAGCACCAAACAAACCATGTAGCATTTAGTCACGATGATGTAAAAAAAAGTTCACAACCTAAGGTCAAGATCTATGTTCAACTATTGGTCAAGCTTTGGGTTTCAAAAAGGTACCGTGGTTAAGAGTTTGGACGCGTTAGCAATGCAGCCTCCCTTGAGGGTGTATGCCAACGGGCGGCTCCGCGAGTTCGTGATGAAATCGAACTCGACTCCATGGTTTGGGTGTATTTAATAACTCGGATGAACCCTTATTTCCATGAGAGTTTTTGGGTTGATAGAGCTTAAATCCCCCGGGGCTAAGACGCATGTAGATCACACACGTTTTTTCAGAAAAATGAAAGGAAGTTAACTATGAGAAGAGAAAATAAGCCACCAGACTGATTTTAGGCCTGTCGTGACACGACAGCGATTCCCGTGCCACGGTACCGCACACTGTCAGACGGTGTACTGAACCGTGACACATCAGATTCTGCCGTGGCACGGCAGTCAGAAAATCTGACTAGTGCCCTGTTTTCCTTCGTACGCAATCAAGTTATTCAATTTTTCCTACGGGACAGACCTAAATGCGACGTTAAAACGTCTATGCTTATGCAAAAATGCTAAATTAATCACAGGAATATTTTTCAAGAACCTTTCAAGTCTCATCCACTCATCTTAATACCGATCACGCAAATCGATAAATAACCAAGAATCCTCCCCAGTGGAGTCGCCAAATTGTAGGCGTCGCTCGAAGTGCACCTACGTAAAAGCATGTGTGAATATGCTTGGCACTCATAGAAAGTGGGAATTGACATTATACGATTAGGGACAAGGAAAGTAGGGAGCCGCCAACAAGTTTTTAAGGAATTTGTAAACCGTTCACGAATCATAAAAGGCAACCACGATAAGGGACAACGATTGACCCGTGAAGGTTACACCCCATTCATAATCCATGAGATTACTAACTCCATATGGTTCGGAATCATGAAATGAGGATCGGGGATGATGGTACGAATTGAGTCATGGAGTCACATTCGCCCGTATTGGCCTCTACTCGATTCTTATAGTGAAAAATGATTCCTGCGATCTCAAAGGCATATAAACAAAATATTCAATTTGCTCCAAACTATTATTAGGCTAAATTGGTTAAATATTAATGCAACACATTATTCTAAAATATTGTGATCAATTGATTTAACAACAAGATTAAAAAGGAACCTAAACCGGTCGTCCAAATTATCTTATTAGTCGTGATTTTCAATTACATATTCCCTTTAAACATGCAATATGGTGATCAATAAATATAATAGAATAAACATTAATATTGGAAGCAATTTAGCAATAATTCCAACAATATAAAATCATTAGAAAAACAATAGAAATAAAAGGAACATAATTCTTACTTTGATTCTGTTTTCTTGCAACTTTCACGCCTTGGCTTAAGGACAGAACCACGAGTAAAGTATGGACTCCTTGGAGTGCTTGAAGAAGGAATTTTGAAAGAAGGAGGGTAAGCTAGTGTTTAGGCTAGAGCATAGAAGAGAGAAAAATAGAGAATTAATTAATGCCCCGTTCATCAGAAATGAGGGGGTATTTATAGAAAAATGTGCTGAGGGAACACACGGAACCCTAAAAAAGATAAAAACCCTAAAAAATTATACCGCGACACGGCAAAGTGTACCGTGACACGGGAATTCCCACCGTCAGACGGGATACATTCCCGTGACACGGTGTACTATTGTGTGACGCGGGAGATATTTAATGAACGGGGGAGAAAACGCGTTAAGGGTCTACGCGGAAAGGACACGGAAACCCCCGTGTCACAGCAGGTGTCCCGTGTCACGGGAAATTGTCACGGAAACCCACCGTCTGACAAGATAATTTCCCGTAACACGGTGGACTGTTGTCGCGACGCGGGAGTTTTCAGTCCGCTTTTCCATCTAAATACATTTTTAACCCTAATTTCGTTCAGCATTTTAAGTGCCGATTGATAATTTCGGGCCATTTCTGATTTATTATTATTTGGGCTAAAATAAGAAAATAAGTAAATAAAATAAATAAAAAGTTTGGGCCAAAAATAAATAATAAAACAATAAAATAAAAAAGGTTTGGGCTAAATTTAAAAAAACTATGCTTTGACCAAACATCAAGACTGATCCATGGACTATTCAAAAATTGAATTTAATTAAATACGATTTTTTAAGCACTCTCGGGATTAAATACTTTACCCGACCAATAGTGACGGTGAAAGGTTATTCATCATCGGGTTTGGTTTTGGGGAGACATTTTTAGGTGTCTACATCGACTCTTTTACTTCAACTTCCTTCCTTTTGGACGCCACCATGCTTAAGTGTATAATCACAGTGGGGCTCAAGTGTGGGATGGCTTGAAATATTCCCTACACTATGATTTTTTTATTTATTTAATTTGTTTATTTATGTAATGTAATTATAACTAATACTACGTATTTAATAAAATATATTTTTTCTTAAAAGAACATTTAATTAAATAGTTTAAATTAATAACCTTTAAAAGTCGACTTATTTTGAGCTAATCACATAAAGATTGACTTAGGGCCTGTTCTCATACGTTTATTTTCAGTTCAGTTCAGTTTAGCTCCTAATTTCCTTTTCTTATAAAATATTCAGTTCAATTTAGCTGAGTTCAATCAATGAGAACATGCCCTTATTCTTGACAAATTTTCCTACTTTTTTTTTTTACCTTTGAACTTTCAAACATTTTTTAACATGTGTGTAATAGTGGTTGGTGAACAAGAGTTTAGTTATATTTAGAAAGAAAAAATTACTTGTTAAAAGAAATTATTTTTACTTAATAATCTCCTCAATAGCCGAAAATGAACAAATTTAATTTGATAGGAATTTAGAGAGACAATGAAGGAAAGGGAAGAAATACACTTTGCTGATATATCTTCAAACAAATAAATGGCAACTAGTTCGATCGGGTTCTCTTCAATATGTATAATCTGCGCTCTTGGTCCATCTCGATTGTGTCGGTTAATTCGACTTCTCTTGATCCACTGTATGGATGTGGTTCGGTTTTCTTGGTTGTCCGGACACAACAACTATTGGTTTGCTACAAGACTTTTTTTAGTATTTGTTCTCTTCGTTTTTCTTGTTATGGTTCTTAGCGTCTGTTGTTTAGGTTAGTTGGTGTTCTTGTATTATTTTGTGTTTAGGTTGTAACTCTGCTTTTCTTTAATCTTTTGTAAAAAAAAAAACTCCCTCCTTTCCAATTATTAACCCCGTTGCAAATATTTAGGTTAAATTATAATGTATTCGTCTCATTATGCACATTAACTTTTAGTTTTTAAACGGAGAAATTTTATAAATATATATATATATATATATATATATATATATATATATATATATATATATATATATATACTCCCTCCGTTACGAATTACTCGCAACAATTACTAAAAATGGCTGGTACACATTACTTGCAACAAACTTATTTCTTTCCTTTTATGGTAAGTTTTTTTGTGTGATATTACAACATTACCCTTACTTTTTTTTCCTAAACACCCTAATTAAAGTAGGGATTTTATCTTATTAAGTTAAACCCTAACATTGATTTAATCACCTCCCATCTAAATTCATCATCAACACCACCACCACCACCACCAACACCTTCATTGGCAACAACCACCACCACCATCGATCGCTACTAACGCCGAAAATCACCGCCGTCGTCTTCTTCCTTGTCGGCACTTTCGTTTTCTCTTTCTTCCTTTTCTAGATCTGACTTTTTTTGGGTTCGTTGTGCGTTTGGTGGCTCGAATTTCTGGGTTTAGTGCTTGGTGGGTCGAATTTCAAGGTTTGGTGCTTAGTGGGTCGAATTTCTGGGTTCGAATTTCATGGTTTAATTTGGTGGTTTTGGGTTTGAATTTCGTGGGTGGTTTCATGGGTTTGAATTTCTGGGTTTGAATTCATGGGTGGTCTCGTGGTGGTGGGTTTCGGGGTTGTGGGTCTGGGTTCGTGGGTTATGGGTTTCGGGGTGGGTGGTGGTTGGTTGTAGTGGGTTCGGCGGTTGTGGGTCTGGGTTCGTGGTGGTGGGTTTCGGGGTTGTGGGCCTGGATTCGTGGGTTGTGGGTTTCGGGGTGGGTGGTGGTGGGTTGTAGTGGGTTCGGCGGCTTCAATTCGCAAAGGGTTCGCAGGTGGTGGTGGTGGTGCTGGGTTCGTTGGTGGTGCGCTGGGTGGTGTTGTTTTCGTGGTTGTGGTTTTGCTAGGTGGTGGTGGTTTCGTGGTTGTGGTGCTTGGTGTTTAGTTTTTGTTTTGTTTTTTTTTTTTTATTATTGGATTAATACTTAGCACATCCCTTATTTTCTAATAATCACACTTAAGAAATTTTGCCTAGGAGTCCGCAAACTCCCTCTTTGTTGCGAGTAACTCGTAACGGAGGAAGTATATATATATATATATATATATATATATATATATATATAAAGCTAAACTCTTAGCCAGGCGACGAGATAACGATACTTGGCGTTCCAACTTTTCGCCAAGTGTCGCGCTACGTAGGGTAGAGTTATATAGAACTTAATTTGTAGGATAAAAAAGTTAATTTAGAATTCTATTTTCAATCAAATTTGGATAGAATTTTAGGATAGAATTGTTAATTTAGAGTTTTATTTTCGATAAAGTAGCAATATTTCATATGTACAAATTAAATTATAATTTATTAAAAAAAATTATAACACTCATAAATTATCATATAAATTTATCTTTTGTATCATAGTATTTTTTTGGAGCAAAGGAATTAGCTCAAAATGCACCACATCCATTATTTATAACATATTCTAATAAATTAAAACAATATACATTACAATCTAATATAATTTTATTACTGTGTGTAGACCTGTCAATTGGGTCGGGTCACGAGTCATTTCGGACAGGGTCATTATTTCAGATAACAGGTCAAGAAAAGTTTTTCACCAATGTTATTATTATTAGTCATTACATGCCTACTATATAGTTTAAATCATCACAAAAACACATCAATTCCTAAGTATGATATGTTTTAAAATTTGACATAAAGATTAAAAATTTATCTTAAAATTCAATAAACAACCCGGGCATCGCACGGACAGAAAACTAGTATATATATATATATATATATAGGCGGACAGAAAACTAGTATATATATATATATATATAGGAACTAGGAACTCATCTGGACCGTTGATCGCGCTCTAACTAACAGCTGAAATTTCACCCGCCTCATTAAGGGCATTTTCGTAATTGTGAAAGTTGAATGACCTCCGTTCTAATTCGCTACACGCTTCATTTTTTTCTCTCTCTTCGTTAGAGTTTCTCTCTCTTCCTCCAAGTTCTCTAAGAGACGATATTTTTTCTCGCTCTTCCATTTCTTCGCTCATGCATTTCTTCGCTCTTTAATTTCTTCTCTTTTGCTCATCAATTTCTCGCGATATTCTGTTAAGGTACGTAAATGTCGGTTTAATTTTGAATTTTCTCGATTTTGATATATGTTTTTGCGATTTTGATTGCGAAAATCTGATTATGCGGTTTTTGATTAGGAAAATTTGATTGACCAATTGCTATGGTTTTAGGCTAGATAAGTATACTGGAAAAGTAAGTTATTTGATTGTGGTTTTCTTGTGTTTAATTGAATTTTTTTTACAATTGTTTGATTTTTTATGATTTCGAGTTTGAAATTAGGGTTTTTGTTATTTTTAGTTCTAGCAATTTGCTAATTTGGTTATTTTTGCTGAGATTTTTTTCGATTCATGTTAATCTTTCTTGCGATTTTTCAAGGTGTACAATTTATTTTAATTTTATTGTTAATTTTCTTGTGCACCGGTGCGAAGAGTGGAAGAGTGGGACCATGGAGGGATTAAACGAGGAAGAGGGAGACCAAAGATGACTTGGTTGGAAGGAGTGAGGAAGGATATGAAGTGCATGGATTTACGTGAGGATGAAGTTTTGGATCGTAAGGGATGGAGGAGAAAGATTTATGTTGATGACTACACGGAATAATCAAATTTGGTTCATGTTAGCCGACCCCACTTTTGGGATTAAGGCTTTGATTGATTGATTGATTGATTGTTAATTTTCTTTGACTAGGATTTCAATTGAAATCATCTGTTTTTTTTTTTTTTTTGGTATTTTTTTAATTTATAGTCTTATAGTATATCTATTTACTTTAAACATTAGAACCTTTACTTTTATCATAGTTGTTTTGGTATTGCTTTTAAGATATTTGATTTACTTTTGACTTTTTTATATGTACTTTTGGTTTCGCCTAACATTCACAGGGCATGAATTGTGAGTTGTTTAAGCCTAGAGTATTACATCTATACTGCTAAGCTTCCTAGATAAGGGTATGTAGTGAATTGGCTGTTTAAGCTTGGAATTATGAGGGTGTGTGTTGATGTGTAGTTATGTGGCTGTATGGGTTCCGCATGTTGGCAAGAGTATGTATAATTGTGTGGCTAAATAGACGGGGCTTTCATTCATACCAAAATATAGTATATTCCAATTAGATGCCATATGTCCTAAACTGTTTTAGTTTTGTGAAATTAGTAGGCAAATAGATACTGGTAAGACAATTCAATAGAGAAGATAACAGAAAACTAATTTGAAAAGGCTTGGCAGTCCAATAATATATCAATAGTACCATCAGAGGGTTCTCAATCTGTTGTCCTTGTATGTGAATTCTGCTTCCTTTTTTCCTTAACCCCTGGTTCACTCTCTCATCCTCACCATAATGAAGAATTAAATTAGTTGGCATGTAGGTCTTGAAACTTTTAAGATTATGATACATCTAATGCTGTTTATTTAAGTTGGTTTCATTTCATAAGCAATAAAGCTGGTAACCAGTGACTCAATTTTGGATTAATGAGAGCACTTTAACCTGTAGATGGCTCATATTAAGTTAAGTTATATTGCTCAGGCATAGAAGAGTTACTTAGTTTCATAATTGTGGAATGGTCCTATATTTGTTTTTTTTTTTTTAACTATTAATTGATCTTGGTGCTTACATCTAATGAACTAGAAGGTTCTTACTAGTAAAAAGACTAGGTTTCATCTATATAATTTTCGTCTCCTTTGTAATTGCTCTGTTTGTTACACTAAGCTATTAAGATATAATAAATGTGACAATATCTCTCTGCTATAACTTAATGCTTCTTGCCTTATAGTACTAACATGCTCATGTATCCTATGCAGAAAGTGGATGATATGAAATTGCGACTGCGTCAGATTGAGCTAAATATGGTTAAGCTAAGAGCAAAGCAAATATCGTTAGAGAAAGATGGAAAGACCAACTCACTGACAAAATATGGTAAAATAGTGTTACATTTCCTCATCAAATATCCTGGCAATATTGTAGTGCCATGCCTATTATACAATCTACCTACAAATTTTACATGTAATATATTTTTAGCATGTGGATTTCATAATTAATTTTTTGAACATTTTTAAACAAGTTCTGGATTGTCAAATCTTTATTTGTTGAAGGCCCTATATTCACTAATGCCGAACATTTTAAAGATGATTCTAGCCTTGTCTTATACTTAATTGATTGGTTTATTTTCTTTAAATAGTTTTCTATTTACTTTTAAGAAATATTGATTTACTACAAATGTAATGTTTAATAAACAAATGATGGGAAGATAGGTGTGGAAACGGTGGATGGAAGACTGATAAGGAGTCTATCATTAATATATAATTTTGTCCTTATATTGTTTAATTGTTTTGTCAAAAAAAAAAATCTTTTGCATCATGAGAAAGTAATCATGTAGCCTTGGTTAGTGGAACTTGTTGTCTTATTTTGAAATACTCATAATGCGTAAAGCTTGTTTTAGGTGCCTGGAAGGTTAATGTGGAGGGGTAGCACGATTATACGGGACTGGGTACCGTGGCTTGTAATAATGAGAAGGTATAGATAATGTGGACTATTGTATGACGCATAGCGGTAAGGTGGGAGGCTGAAAATACTGATAGCACTTCACCATGAATGTAATGATTCCCTTATGTGCCATTACATTTCAAAATACTACAAGATCTTCCCAATTAATCTTTACCATCAACCATACACATTTCATTTACTTTAAATATAACATCATTAACTTTACATATAAAAACATTTACTTTACCCAAAAAAAAAAAAAAAAAAAAAAAAAAAAAAAAAAAAAAAAAAAAAACTGTAGTCAACAAAACTCTGTCCATACGAAATAGAGAGCTAAAAATCATTTAGTTTTAAACTTTACTTTAAATTATGTAAATGTATCTCCAGATTATGCACATATGTAAGCTATAAAATTCAGTTAAAATTTTATCTACTTTAAGAGCAATCTAATCTACTTCTAAGGATATTTTTTTCCTTTAAGAGGAATTTATTATACTTTTTCAATATCATTTAAATATACTCATTAATGTATTCAAACATATATTTAATGAAAGGTGAAGCTAATATTAATTAGCTTGAACTTTCCAAATGTATGTTAACGGTAACTCAAGTAATTATTATTCAGATGTTGGATACAGTTGCACAATGTCCAACTGCTAATCTATCGAACTATGTAAGCGAACACTTCTTCTAACCACTCTCGGTCCTATATGAGCTCTTTAACTAGAACTCCATCAATTTTGGCATTTAGGAAATCTGGAACCTAAAAATAAAGAAATTAAGAACGGTTATTAGACAGTAGACATATCATACATTCAAAGCTTTTTAGTCATGACTATAGAATGTCATCCGACACACACTGTAATACTTGAGTCCTTTAGAATAGCTGCCTCTTCAGTTCCATTTGTCACAGATTCTCTTCCATTTGTCTATACGGTCAATTTCCCCCTTCTCTAAACATTGCAAACCATCAACCATCAATGCCACTGCAACAACCATATTGACAGAAAACCATGCTCAATAATATGTAAAAGTTTGGCCTTCACTTCCGATCTTGTTCGCAGGAACTTAGCTATATTGATTTCTTGAGGGGAAAAAAATAATGTGTTGTAATTGCCTAAAGTACAAAACCTTAATGTTTGCAAGGTTGCATCCATTTTTTGTAACGTAAGAAAAATAACTGAAAATTTTATTGTCTTTAGCAGCAGCTAGTCAGATGATTATCGACAGTTGAATTTCATTGTAGGACAATCACAAGCATACACCACCTTCAAACTGAGGAGATATGCAATTGAAAGAAATAAATCTTTGGTTTCAGAAGTCAAAGTTTAAACATGCATTAATCAACACATTCCTGTAATATGCAATGGAAGCTTTGGTACATGTTATTACCGTCGTTAAGCTTCTCATTAGCTTCTTAAGTCTTGACGCTATGACTGGCAGACAGTTGCACTTGAAGGGTATGTACCTGATCAACAGAACATTGCACATTTATTATTAAATATTTTCTATAAGTTATTAGAATAATGACATAAGGATTTTTCCATTTCTGAAATTTAACTATAAGTCTTTACACTACTTTGTTGAGCATGTACTCCCTCCTACAACAAAACCAACATCATAATAATGCATCTCAACTTTTTTTAAACTCTCTAATTGTACTTAAATTATTACTTCATAAAATTTAGCAAATTAACAGAGAAAGTGGAGATTATTTTGGGTGTTTTTATCTCTCGAGAGAGTTACGACTCGAAGACTGGTCAGGAAGCGTCTGTACTTGCAAAACAACGAAAACTCCATATGGATAGAGCTCCGCCTCCGACGATCACGTCAAAACGTGATGGAGTGAGTAAAAAGTGCGGAAAAAGGTAAAAGTGAGATCTTCTGGGATTCCGAAATTAGGAGGTTTTTCTAATGTAAGAGAATGTCAGGGAAATTGTAATAATTTCAATCTATCCCACAAATGAGGGAAATCTCCCTATTTATAGGGTCATTTTGGAAAAGTGTTCCCTTACGTAGGTCATTTAACCTAGATTCGGTGGGCTGCCCGCTCTTTTGGGTGGCTTTTCGGAAATTAGGCCTATGAAGGCCCCCATTTCCTTCTCTTGACAGTGGATTCCATGTGTCATGCTGTTATTGGCTTCTTTGGTACCAATTATGGGTGGACACGTGTCCTGTTTTAAGTGGTCCACATGGCGGGGTAATTTTACCCAAAACATTTGCCCCTCACAGATGTGATGTGGCGGGCCACGTGGCATCTGTGACACTTGTCACTCATCAGTTGGTGAACAATATTTACTATTCATCTTCTAGGGAAATTAACAGGATGCTTCTGGAATTACCCCTCTATAAATACAAAGTATACCCCTCATTTTTTACATATTCACGAAAAAAGCTTGAGAGATTTTGAGAGAATTTTCAAAGGAAAAAGAGGGTTAGCTGCCGCTTGTTATAGTCAGCCTGCTTTAACCGGCCCAGTCTACTTCAAACAGTACCTTCTGCAAGGTAACCGCCTGACTCTCTCTTCTCCTTAAAGTTTTAAATCTCTGCTTGTGTTTGTTTTTCGTTATTTTCATAAATGGTTTCACAAACACACACAGCACGACCTAAGATAGTTGTCATCCGGTCACTTGGGACGGCTGAATCTAGGACTAGGGGTGCTGTCTGCTCCTCTCCTTCGTCTCCTAGTCTAACCGTCTCTGTGTCTGTGTTTGTGCAGGACACTATGGCCAGGACGAAAAGAACAGCTCGACCGCCTAGTGATGAAGAGGATGAGGGTTCCATAAGGGTGCCTAAGAGTGAGATTCAGTATGATGCGCCTGGTACCCCCAGTACCTCGAACGACTCCTTTCCGGGAGAGTCGGATGATTTGGCCAATGGGGGTTTAGAATCTGTGCAAGGATCCTCCAAAACAGACGCTTCTTCAAGCGGCTCCAAAACTGAACAGGATTCGCCTATTGAGTCAGATGGGGAATTTGTCTCTCCTAAGAGAGGTCAGGGAGAGGCATCCTCCTCTCTCCAAGATGAGTACACCCCCTACTTCACACATATTTCCCTTTCTACCCAAAAACTTATGTATAAGGGCCTGAATGACTTTATGGACACTTATGTAATGGGGGGCGGATATGAGGTCAATGTCCCAGATTTGGGGGACATAGTAGTCTGGCCTCTTAACCAAAGCTACAAAGACTCTACCTTTGGCTGTTATGCCGGTGTGATACAGGCGGGTCTACGATTTCCCCTAGATCCGGCTGTGGAAGCGATCTTAGATGGATTCCACCTGGGGGTATGACAACTTACCCCCAATGCTTGGATGAATATTCTGGGATTCGTGGCCGGCTGTAGGATTCAGGGCGCCAAGCCAAGATTTGAGGCACTTGCCTCAATGAATTATTTAAGCAAGGCTCCAAAGTCATCCGGTCTCGGCTAGTATACCCTAACAAGTAATAAGGGGTATATGATGACTCTTGGAAAGGAATCCACGTGGAAAGACTGGAGAAAAAAATTCTATATAATTTCTTCTCTAGATACCAACCGGAACAAAAACTTCAACTCCTGGAACCAAGATCCCTATCTTCTGGGCTAGAAAGCCATGCTCCCGCCTGTATCTGAAGAGGGCTAGGACCAGATTCTGGAGCCTGGTTTATTTAAACTGGAGACTGAGACCACGAAAGAGAGTGCCGAGAAAGAGAGTGCCGAGAAAGAGATAACCTTTAAGTGTTATTTCCCCAACTATGAATGGCTAATGGACCCGGTTTATTTTTCCGCCTGTGGTCTTAGCGTAGAGAAAGGTCGAGGTGCGTAGCCGGATGAGTGTATTGTTGTGCATTGTTTTTATTTATGCTTTACTAACTACCCATGCGGCTCTTTTTGCAGAAGAAGCAATGTCTCAGCTCAGCCCTAACAAGAAGCCAAGCGACTCCGCCTCCGCCTCCGCCTATCGCCAAATGATGAACAAGAAGAATCAGATCTTTAAGAAAAAACAACTTGAGCAAGTAAGTCTCATACATCCGGCTCCTTTCCTTTGAATTTGAAACACACATTTTACTAAGTGTTTGATTTTCTTGTAGGAGGATTTAATCAAGCCCCCAGTCCTTTCTAGGTTAAATCTGAATCCCCCCAAGCGGCCTCTTGGTGAAGAGGGGCAGACCCCACCCAAGCGGCCCCGGAAGACTGTCGCGCACAAACCCTCTGCCAACAACTCCGAGTCTCACCCTTCAACAGGCGGAAACTCGTCGGCTGCTAATGGCTTCCCTAAAGCAGGCGGCTGACTCCAAGTCATCAAAGAAGATGCCTTTTGTTGGGATCGACTCTCCTGGCAAGCGCTGTGACAAGCAGGTACAGGACCTGGTTGTCATCTCAAGTATCTATTACTTGGTCAAATTATATTTACAAGTATCGTTTTCCATGCGACCTCCAAATATCTAAGAAGGTTTAGACTCATTGATGTCGGATGTGTATTCACTAATACCTACATTTATTCATTACGCAGAATCCCCCCAAATTCCGGATCTTCGAAAAATTGCCAAAGACATGATCCGGGGCATCTCCGTCGAGCAACAGGACTTTGTCAAAGGGGTTGGCACCATGAACTTTGATGCCATACTGGCTCTTCTTGCTGAGGTGAAAATAATTCTAAGTTACAACTTATAACTTTTGCAATTTTATGTCTCAACTGTTTGTTTACTAACGACCTCATCTATTCTGACCGGATACAGGGTATGCTGCGAGTGAATGGGCTTAAAAAACCATTCAACGAGAAGACCAAGGAGGTAAGGGCTGCCAACCTTAGGGCCGCTTCCAATCTTGACCGAGCGCAATATGATGTTAATAAAACTGAGTTACTAACTCGGGATATCATGTATTCGCAGGCGGCTGCCAACTTGCAAGTCAAGAAAGATTTGGAGGCGGCCTAGAAGAAGGTGACAGAGCTCAAGGGGGAGTTGAAGACAACCCAAGCGGAGCTTCGCAAGCTACAAGACATCGACAAGGACACAAGAAATAACCGTCGACAGGTCGAGAACTTTCAAAAAAAGCTTGCCAACCAAGAGTAGCAGCTCAGTCGCGCTCTGAGGAAGAAAAGTGCCTGCTCATTCAGGAAAATGAGAACGACTGTGTCACTCGAATGAAGATGGCATGGAAAGCTCTCTTTCCTAAGGACGATTACTCCATTTGGGAGTATCGTTACGAGCAGGCAACGGAAGCCTTAGACCAACTGCAACAGGCTGATGAGGGGCAGCAAGCGGGTGAAGGGGCCCTGGGCGATGAGACTAGGGGCCAGGTTAATGAGCCAACTGAGAACTGTCCGACCAATGGCGAAGATATGGCGGATGAGAATGAAGCGCATCCTCCCCGAATGCTGATTTAGCTGAAGTTTTTCTGCGGTCGGATGGCCTTTCTGAATAAATTTCCGGCCTACGTGCCGAGTATTTCTTGTTTCTTTACCGACTGTGGAGTCGGGTTAATCAACAATTTACTTTTTTCTTTCTCTCACCGGCTGTTTAGCCGTTTAACAATTTAAATTTGATTTTGTATGGCCAAGGGGTCAGTTTTTATTGATAAATCATCCAGCCAGTAGGTCGGTTTTTAATGCTTACGCTTGGTCTCTAACACTTGTGTTTTATTTTTGAATTTTAAATTTTATGTTTGGATGGTATACCAAATGTTTTTGCCCCTGGGCGGCTATGCGCTTAAATATACATGTTTGTTGATTGACTTGAAAATGTGTGATACTGGATGGGGGTATGTCTGATTTTTGAGTCAATCAATCACCAAGGTGATTGCCCCAAGCCAAGCGCGCAGTCGGCCAATCGAGCAGCCGGTGCTTATTGCAGGCGGTCATTAGACTTTTCTGCCATGACCGGATGGCTGTTCATGCAACAAATATTACAATTTGCATGTACTAGGATGTAAATTAGGCATTGGTCTGCCTGAGATTCTTTTATTACAGTAACAAATGGTCCTATATTTTTCAGGCGGCCCTTTATGCCTACCCCATTTCAAATGGGTCCGGATGAGTGGTCATGCTACAAATATTACAAGTTACATGAATTAGGATGTATAGTTTGTATTTGTCCACCTGCTAATCTTCTACCACAATAACAGGCGGTTTTATATTTCTCAGGCCTTATGTGCTCGCCCCATTTCAAATGGGTTTCTGAAACTTAGTTATCCTACTTGGGCCAATTTAGAAATTGGTTGTCTGTGTAGATTGATGGACATAACCTAATTATACTCAATGTCCGTTTGCCCCTGTTGGGAGGACTAGTATAATTTCGAGAGGTAATCCAAGTTAGAACTTCGCTCGGTTGCCGAATTATGTGTCGAACATCTGGCTTCTACTTTCTTAGTCATTCTTTAGATTACCCTGGTCAGACGACTATGAGTTAACCAATTAGGTTGTTCAATTTTTGCCGTCTGTATGTGGTTGTACAACAGACAATAGAATGCTCACTACGACAATAACACCCGGAGGGGCGTCGCCGGACGCCATATTTCACATTGGAGCAGGCAAATTTATAAAATGGGTAACCATCCGGCCGTTGGCCTCATGTCTCCTTTTTAAAAGACAGTTGTATAGCCACTAAACCTTTTTGTGCTTAGTTTAGTATCTAGCCATTGGCCTCTGATTACTTGGACGTTAGTAGTTAACTTCCAATTTCAATTTTAAAGTTATTAGGCGGAGGTGTACCGTCTGTATATCAAACAGGTGGCACATATGATATGACCCATGTATATAAAGGAGTAGATAAAATAATTTGGAAACAAAAAGCAGCTTTTCATTAATAAGCTTTCTATTTACAAATATTTACAACACTTAGAAGTAGTACTTTTTAAGGTTGTCTATAATTCAAGTTATGGGCAGCCGCCTACCGTCTAGAGTCTCCAGGCGGTAGGTGCCATCTCTTACTTCCTCATGAATTTGGTAGGGGCCTTCCCAGTTAGGAGTTAGCTTTCCAAGCTCATTTGCCCTACCGGTTGCCTCCATTTTGCGTAACACAAATTCCCTAACTTTCAAAGAGGGCTCGTGTACTTTCTTGTTGTAGGCTTGAGTCATACTCAGACGGTAAATTTCATGACGTAAGCCGGAATTGCCACTGCGCTCTGAGAGCGAGTCCAATGCTAGTCGCATGGCCTCCCAGTTTGCCCCTTTATTGTATACCATAACTCGTAGAGTCGACTTAGATCATAATGCTCGATGGGCAGGACGGCTTCATCATCGTAAACCATGAGAAATGAAGTTTCACATGTTTCCCCCTTTGCAGTTGTCCGGATGGCCCATAGGAGATGAATTAATTCTTCATCCCATAAACCTCCGGCTCTTTCAATTTTCTTTTTAATGCCGTCTGACATGAGTTTATTGAAGGCTTCAAATCGGCCGTTTGCTTGGGGTCGGCCGACTGATGCAAAATAATTTGAGATCCCTTGATCTCCCAACCAAGTTTTGAGTTGAGGCGTCTCAAACTGAGGGCCGTTATCAAACACCATAGACATAGATACCCCAAACTGGGTGATAATGTTTTTCCATAAGAAATAAATGACATCCTTTGTCTTGATGTTTTTTACCGCCTCCGCCTCCACCCACTTGGTGAAGTAATCCATAGCCACTAAGATATAGCGCTTTCCTCCTGGAGCAGGCATGTAAGAACCCGGAATGTCCATGCCCCATTTAGCAAACGGGACTGGGCTGTGGATTACCGTCAGGTCAGTAGTCGGACGATGGATTAGCTTGCCAATTTTTTTTGACACTTGTCGCCTTTTTTAACCATCTCCATGGCGTCCGACTCCAAAGTAGGCCAGAAGTAATGCCGCCTGGCTCTGACGGCTAAGGATATGCCGCCTGCGTGAAAGGCATAGTATCCCGCATGCAAATCTTCAAGAACTTCCTTCCCTTTCTCAGGGGTAACACACTTCAGTAGAGGCTTCAAGAAACCTGCTTTGAAGAGTTATCCATTTTTTATCTCAAAGTTTGCAGCTCGCTTTTTCATGACGGTTGCTTCCTGTGGTGAATCAGGAAGCATGCCGTCTGTCAGGTAAGCCCGGGTGCCATCCATCCAGGTGGAGTTTCGGTCAAGAATTCCAATGGGTTCCTCATGTATACTTATTTTTTCCAAAACTTCCCAAAAGACTGACCGAGGCGTATCACAGCAGGTAGAGGATGCCAGTTTGGACAATGCATCTGCCTGATTGTTCTCACACTTGGGCACCTAATTCAGATGGAATTCTTCAAGTGTCACAGTCTTCTCTTTGACAGCCTGAAGATATTTGATCATAGCCGGATGGGTGGCTTCATACTCACCTTGGTGCTGGCTAATGACCAATTGCGAATCAGAGTAGGCGTCAATTTTGGTTACCCCTGCCGCCTTGCACATGCGGATGCCGACTAGCATGGCTTCATACTCCGCCACATTGTTTGAGGCTTGGAACTTGAACCGTAGTGCATACTCATATTTGTCCCCCTCAGGGGACTCATAAATAATTCCTACACCACAGCCATTCATAGTGGAGCTCCCATCCACGTACACTTTCCAAACCTGATCAGTATTATCTGGTGGAACTGATATTGTCATTTGAAAAATGAAGTCGGCAAACGCCTGACCCTTCACTGCCTCTCTTGGTTCGTAAGTGATTTTAAGACTTTGAATTTCAATAGCCCATTTGAGCATCTTACCAGATGAATCCAAAGTTGACATGGGCCGCTTGAGGGGTTAGTCTGTGTATATTGATAGGTTGTCGTACACCTGTCAAAAATAAATTCCTAACAAAACCAACTAACAATGTAGTAGGGTAAGTAGGGTCGAATCCACAGGGAGATGGTATTCAATCTAACCTCTAAGAAATTGGAGAAACTAAACTATGTCATGAAATTGGGATAGAGAAGTAGTCTAAATTAAAATAGGAATAAAACAATTGATAAAAAGACCTAGGGTTGTGGTTCACCATGCTTATAGTTCTAAATCTATCAAATATCAATAACAATTCAATCAATCAATTATCTAGAGCAATTGCTAAGCCTACGGTCGGGTCTTAACGCTCTCAATTCAACATATGTAGTTCGGTCGCTAACATAATCAGAATTGCTAATTGTAGGTAAGCCTCTAAAAGTAAGATCTTTCGATTCAAACTCTTATTAACATGAATTAATCATACAATTGATCAGGTTGCAAAATTAACAACAAAACACTATCAATTAGAGAAATCAATAATTAAAATATCAATAACATCAATCAAGATTCATAGTATAAACATGGATTCCCAAACCCTAGAAATAAACTACTCTAGCATGAAATAAATAATTAAAACTAAAACTAATAAAGAAAGCATAATCTAAAGTAAAGAAATAATATTACCTCTATAAATTAAAGTAACAAATTCAAGGACAAATCCATGGAGGAATCCATGGAGCTGTCCATGAAAAAACTAGGGCTAAAGAGAAAGCTAAAACGAACGTAAAATAAAAAAAATATAAAAAGGCATAAGGGAAAAATAATATCCCTTGGAGTATTTATATTATCCTAAAACTAATCTAAAAATAATTAAAGAAAAGTAAAATATAAATTACACAAGTTGTCAAACGATTGGACGATAGAACTCGATAGAATCGAGGGCCAAGCAAAAGACGTGCTACGATGCCCCTTGCTTGCTGCTTTCGTGGGTAAACTGGAGCTATAGCTCCCTAGTCGAGTGAGCTCTCGCTCGGGGCTGCTATTGCTCGAGGCCTATGCGAGCTACCTTGCGAGCTTTCGCTCGGGGCTACTGGGCATTGTGTCAACTTCACAGGCTTGTAACTTCTGATTTATACGTTGTATATAGGCGTGTGACCTACTTTTGGAAAGCTCTTCAAGTCAAGTTTCCAACGCAACTTGAATCACTTCAATCCAATTTGTATAACTCAAGTTATGATCAAAAGAGTGAGCAAAGGTCAGTTTTGTCACTTTGTAAAACATCGTTTTACTTCGTTTCTAGCTCAAATTAATTTCCGAAAGATGCATAGCAACCCTTGTGGATATTATATTCATTCCTTATGCATATAAATCTCAAAATAATATTGCACAAATATATATCCTTCATTGAACAACCTCGATTCATCGACTTTTCATCCTTTCATTGTCCTATTCAACTCCAAACACTACGAAAGCGTCCAAATGTCTATTAAATCACCTGAAACATTAAGAAAAACACAAACGGAGCGTAATAGAGTAAAAAATAAACAACTTATGTATTTACGACCTAAAAAGCAACAAAAGACCTAAAAGCTACTATAAACTTAGCATAAACGTGCCTATAAACTCTATATAAATATGACTCATCAAATTCCTCCAAGCTAAACCGTTGCTTGTCCCCAAGCAACACTAGACTCAAGACAGAGAAACAAGACAAATAAGACTTCCAGGGAACTAGAATAAGACCGACCTGACTCTCGAGCAAACAATCAAACCAAAGTTATTAAGACTAAAATTTAGCTCAGATACAAATAGAACCACTTAACATCACGATCCACAATTGAAACCAAACTTGGCCACAAACGATTTCCCAATCAAGCTAGTCGTCGCCGCACACCTTGTAGAATATAAATATTTGATGCAACAAAGGGTAACTTGACGATAGCAAGAAATAACGTTCACTCAATCACAAAGTACACATGCCGATCAAAAGGACTTTACAAGCTTGTAATGGGGCAAAGGTAAAGGAGTAGGATAATATTTAGGAAAACGTGAGTAAAGAGCCAACTTGGGGAGCAAAAACATAAACGTGATCAAATAATGATCTAACTCCAATTGACATCACCAACTTTCTCCAAACATTATAAAAAACCAAGATTGAAATCAACTATACATCGTCATGAATAATTTTTTCTTTCTTTTTCCTTTTTCTTTGCCTTTTTCTTTCATTTCTTTGGCTTTTTCACTGAAGTACACATAATAAGCTTTTTATTTTTTTTTTCTTTACATCTTCAAGTAATACTTCTCAACTATAAATACAACTTTTTTTTTTCAATCTTTACTCCATCATGTTTTGCATAAATTGAAGCTTGACATACAAACGACACCACATCAATAAGCTCCCCAAGCTAGCTAGACTTGGGAATAGTAACCAATGGGGCTAAAGAGGCTTGTAATGTAGCTATATATCAATGAATGGACAAGGCAACAACATGGGTTAGCAAAGGGAACAAATGTATCTAAATATCATCTGAAGGTTACCTAAAGAACATGGCCTTTATCATGTGCGGCATGCGTGAATCATAATCAAATTACTAATAAATCTCAAGCCAAATTCATTGAAATAACAAATTGCATCAATCACACAAACACAAAGTAAGGTGACCTAACAAGAGAATTGGCTAGCTATACTTGATATGGGACAACCAATCTTCCACAAACCATTCATTTGATTCACATGATGTCAAGTAGTTAGCAATGTATAGCACAAACCGACTAAATTTTAGAATTATAACTAAGATCAAAAGAAGCTCAAGAGAGTCAAATCAAATCCGCACACGGTTTGAAGTCAAAAATATGAAAAATAGACACAAGTATGCACTATCAAAACAAGTAAAAAAAAAAACTAGAAAGCAATACATTGTTTTTCGCTGTATATAAACTCCCACTCCTAATGAATGGTACAAACCATACAACACCTAAAAAGCAATAAAAAAAAAACTAAACACAACTAACACGCATAAAGTGATGATAGAATCATCCTCCCCCAAGCTAAACATCATATTGTGCTCAATGTGAACAAAGAGGAACTAAAGCATAAATAAGGGAGAGGTACAACTCACAAAGGGGTGGGTAAGCGAAGGGAGCGTCAAAAGGTATAGACACCTCCACCACAACCGGTTGTTGTAATACGGTAGCCGACATAACCAAGGAACTTAGCTATGTTTGTACCTAGCAAAAGACGTCATCACTAGAACACACATTAGCATTATTATTTAAATATCGAAAAAAATTGAAATAAAAAAAAAACAAAGAAAATTGGGTTGCCTCCCAATTAGCGCTGGTTTTTAAGGTCCCGCACGACCTTACTCAATTCGTCAATCGGAAGAGTAACTTATCATACGCCCCTGCAAACATATCATTGAGCACCACATATGGCTTGATTACAAGCACACAAAACTTGAAATACAGGGGGTTAGAAAAAATAAAAGAAAAATAATAGAAAAAAGAAAAGTTAAAATAAAAAGAAAAAGAATGTATACACCTTACCCCTGCTTGCCCCTTAGGCAATGTAGACATTTTTGAATAATCATCAAGGTCCACATGACCAAGTGTATCATGAAATGGAGACATTTTGAGAAAGTATGGAGGATTTGACATAATGAATGAAGGAACTAGATCAAGCCTATGGGTAAATGGGATATGAAAGGGAGATGAGTTAGGCTTAACATAAATGTTTTTACCTTCAACTTCACCCTCATGAATAAGCTTGTCAACAAAATTTTCGACTACCAAAAGATCCAAAACCATTGGTTTCTCAACCAAGGACTTCACGATAATTGGTTGTTCTTCCTTCTCCACTACCTCTATATCATCATTCCAAAAACTTTCACCATCAGAATCATAAATAGATGGGAAATTATTCTCCTCTATTATACTTTCATTTGACGGGGAGTAAATATCATGAGTCAAATTAGCGCTTTCCTCCACTGAAATACAATCCTCAAAACCAATATCATTATCATCATGTATAACCTGTTGGTTAGTATATTGTTGCACAGCAAGTAATTCAATAGATTTTGAAATACGTTGACAATCATGCATCAATTCATTAAGCTCCTCATGCTGATAAACAATAAACTCATTCATCATATTAAAAAGTTCCCTACACTCCGATGAATTGGGTTGAGCATAATTATCCACTTGGGGTTGGTAAGAGGAATTAAAATCATGCATATAAGACTCATTAGGGTAATAAGAATTTTCATGGGAATTCATGCATATACTTTGTGAATGTTGATAATCATATGATGCATCAAGCATAGAAACATTAGCATTACAATACCCAGAATTATAATCATATTGCCCTTGATAATTAAGATCATTCATCCCATACGAAATATAATCATACCACTCCATGAAAACACAATAAGAGTAAAACAAAAAGTAAGTATATACACAATAAAAATAAGAAAAAAAATATATATATACAGATTAGTCTCACCAAATAAGAAGCTAAAAAAAATTAAGCTGTCTCCCCGGCAACGGCGCCAAAATTTGATAGGTTGTCGTACACCTGTCAAAAATAAATTCCTAACAAAACCAACTAACAATGTAGTAGGGTAAGTAGGGTCGAATCCACAGGGAGATGGTATTCAATCTAACCTCTAAGAAATTGGAGAAACTAAACTATGTCATGAAATTGGGATAAGGAAGTAGTATAAATTAAAATAGGAATAAAACAATTGATAAAAAGACCTAGGGTTGTGGTTCACCATGCTTATAGTTCTAAATCTATCAAATATCAATAACAATTCAATCAATCAATTATCTAGAGCAATTGCTAAGCCTACGGTCGGGTCTTAACGCTCTCAATTCAACATATGTAGTTCGGTCGCTAACATAATCAGAATTGCTAATTGTAGGTAAGCCTCTAAAAGTAAGATCTTTCGATTCAAACTCTTATTAACATGAATTAATCATACAATTTATCAGGTTGCAAGATTAACAACAAAACACTATCAATTAGAGAAATCAATAATTAAAATATCAATAACATCAATCAAGATTCATAGTATAAACATGGATTCCCAAACCCTAGAAATAAACTACTCTAGCATGAAATAAATAATTAAAACTAAAACTAATAAAGAAAGCATAATCTAAAGTAAAGAAATAATATTACCTCTATAAATTAAAGTAACAAATTCAAGGACAAATCCATGGAGGAATCCATGGAGCTGTCCATGAAAAAACTAGGGCTAAAGCGAAAACTAAAATGAACGTAAAATAAAAAAATATAAAAAGGCATAAGGAAAAAATAATATCCCTTGGAGTATTTATATTATCCTAAAACTAATCTAAAAATAATTAAAGAAAAGTAAAATATAAATTACACACGTTGTCAAACGATTGGACGATAGAACTCGATGGAATCGAGGGCCAAGCAAAAGACGTGCTACGATACCCCTTGCTTGCTGCTTTCGTGGGTAAACTGGAGCTATAGCTCCCTGGTCGAGTGAGATCTCGCTCGGGGCTGCTATTGCTCGAGGCCTATGCGAGCTACCTTGCGAGCTTTCGCTCTGGGCTACTGGGCATTGTGTCAACTTAACAGGCTTGTAACTTCTGATTTATACGTTGTATATAGGCGTGTGACCTACTGTTGGAAAGCTCTTCAAGTCTAGTTTCCAACGCAACTTGAATAAATTCAATCCAATTTGTATAACTCAAGTTATGATCAAAAGAGTGAGCAAAGGTCAGTTTTGCCACTTTGTAAAACATCGTTTTACTTCGTTTCTAGCTCAAATTCATTTCCGAAAGATGCATAGCAACCCTTGTGGATATTATATTCATTCCTTATGCATATAAATCTCAAAATAATATTGTACAAATATATATCCTTCATTAAACAACCTCGATTCATCGACTTTTCATCCTTTCATTGTCCTATTAAACTCCAAACACTATGAAAGCGTCCAAATGTCTATCAAATCACCTGAAACATTAAGAAAAACACAAACGGAGCGTAATAGAGTAAAAAATAAACAAATTATGTATTTACGACCTAAAAAGCAACAAAAGACCTAAAAGCTACTATAAACTTAGCATAAACGTGCCTATAAACTCTATATAAATATGACTCATCATATATCACAACCGAATGCGCAAAGAAGTATGGTTTCAACTTCTTGACTTCCATGTAAAGTGCAAGGCAAAAATTTTCAACCATGGGGTACCTGAGTTCAACATTTCGGAGCACATGGCTAATGAAATAGACCAAGAGCTGGATGCTGTCTCTTTCACCAAGGAGAACGACACTGAGGGCATAGTCTGAGACGGCTAAGTACACGTATAATGTCTCTTTGAGCAGAGAGCTAACTAACCTTGGCAAAGAGTGCAAGTGTACTTTTAACTTTTGGAAGGCCGCCTCAGCATCATCCCCCCATTCAAATCTAGTCTTCTTCCTGATTGCTTGGAAGAAATAAAGGCATTTGTCACCTGACCGGCTAAGAAATCTTCCCAATGCTGCCAAGCAACCAGTTAGTTTCTGAACTTCCTTGACAGTGCGGGGTGACTTCATGCCAATTACCGCCTATATCTTCTCGGGGTTAGCCTCTATCCCGCTTTAATCAATTAGGAATCCGAGAAACTTCCCATACTCAACACCAAAGACGCATTTCTTAGGATTTGACATAACCTTATGTCGCCTGAGTGTGGTAAAGGTTTCTCGGAGATCAGCAAGGTGATCCGTCTGGAGCTTGGATTTGACTATCATATCGTCAATGTACGCCTCTACGTTCCTTCGTATTTGATTAATGAAGACCGTATTAATCATTCGTTGTATCACAGTATAACAGAATAACCCTTAATCTGTGACGAAGGCCGTCTTCTCTTGATCTTTTTTCCACAAGGGTATTTGATGGAAGCCAGAATAAGCATCCATGAAACTCATCAAGGCATGGACGGCTGTAGAATCGACAAGGTTGTCGATCTTTGGAAGCAGATAACTGTCCTTTGGACATGCCTTGTTGAGATATGTGTAATCGACAAACATGCGCCAGGTTCCATTTGGCTTCTTTACAAGCACAACATTTGCCACCCATTTAGGGAAGTTACACAGCCGAATGAACCCAGCGTCCAGCAGCATTTTAACTTCAACAGCTGCCGCCTGACATCTTTCCTCGCCATGATTTCTTTACTTTTGCCTGATGGGCTTCTTTTTTTGATCCACGGCAAGTTTGTGGACAGTAAGATTTGGGATGATGCCTAGCATCTTTTCCACTTCAAAAGCAAACATGTCTTTGAATTCTTTCAACAGGAGGTGCAAGTCTGCACCCAACCTTTCAAAAGCAACTGTCCCCACCTTAACAGTTCACTCTGGACAGCTTTCGTCCAGAGGAATATCAACATGCTCTCCAGCCGGATGGGGACGGAGATCATCTGACTGTTCCCCGGTCAGTGATTGCTATTTCTTCTCCTTCTTCACGTCCACCAGCTATTCAATTTTTCTTTTCTTTGCGGCTGGAGGGGGTGAATCAGGTTCATTGACTTCGTCAAGGTGTATTGGCTCCTTCAGCTGACCGGCTGCTGCAGCAATTGGCTTGACGTTTGGGAGATAGCACTCCCTTATCGTCTTCTGATCCCCGTTGAGGGAGCCAACAGAGCCATCATCCCTTTCATACTTGAGAAGCATGAGAGTTGGGATGATGACGGCCTTGCACTCATTCAGAGTGGGACAGTTGAGATTAATGTTGTAGGCGATCAGCTCTTTAACCACCAGGAACCGTACGACCATGTGTCGCCTTTTCCCTTTCTCCCCCAGCCGGACGAGTATATCAATTTGACCGACTAGGTGCACGCCCCCCCCCCCCACCAAAGCCAACTAATGGATAGGAGACGTCGCGCAAATTGTCTAGCTTGTAATTAAGCTTTGACAGACACTTGTAGTAGATGAGGTCAGAGGAGCTACCCGTGTCTATTAGGATCTGGCCAACCAGCTGGTTGGCGACCTTGCATTCAATGACAACTAGGTCATCATGCGGTCGACGCACTTTTCCCCGGTCCTTCTTAGTGATGAGGACATCTGGGAATGTGCCACTGGAGGACATCTGTCCATCATCAACTGAATGGATCATCCTTTTCAGATGATCCTTGGTGCCTTGGATGGTCGGGCCACCGCATGCGAATCCTCCTTCTATAGTGTAGACCGGATCCTTGTCGGTATTTGAGCTACTAGTATGCTAGACAGTTTTTGACGACTGTCCCGGATTCGTCTTAGAAGTCGCTTTGGAATTCAAGACATAGGACTTCAGCAAGCCCTTGTCCACCAGACGGTCCAACGTCCGCTTGAGACTATAGTAGACGTTGGTGTCATGGCCAACTTCCTGATGGAAGTGGCAAAATTTATTCTTGTTCCGCGACTGAACGAAATTCTTCATAGGATTCGGCTTCTTAATGGTCAGCCGATCCTTCACCTCTTTAAAGATGGTGTAACAATCTTTATTTAATTCATATCGCGAGATATACGGTTTGAATTCTTACTTTTTCTTCTTGGACGGCTGATTAGGTTCCTCAACCGCCCAAACTTCTTTTCTCCTTTTGCTCTCTTTAGCTTTTTAAGCCGGCTGAGCAGACCGACTCTCTTTTTGCTTGTCGGACCTCTTGGAGTTCGACTGATGGCTGGACAAGCAGAGGTCGGTAGCTTGAATAAAGCTCTTCGCCTCTATCAGCGCCTCTTGAAGGGTGAAAACCCTCTTTCAGACAAGGTCGACCCGTCCTTTAGACCCTTGAAGAAGTCTGTATAGGCTACCTTGTCAAACAATCCCGGGATTTGGATTCTTACCAGGTTGAACCGCCTGACATAGGAGCGAAGTCCCTCTTTATCTCCCTGCCGAATGGTGCTCAGATTAAGAATTGTTTTCTTAGCAGGGATGTTCATTGAGAAGTTGGAGGCAAACAGGAAGGCAAGCTTCCTGAAGCTATCAATGCACCCTGCTGGACGGTTGCCAAACCATTGTTGGGAAACGCCTTTCAATGTATAGTAGCCGGGAAGCACTGACACCACATAGCATCCTCCAACCCCTTCATGTGCATGAGGTTAGAATAGGCCATGAGGTGGTCCTCTAGGTTGGTGGTACCATCATAAGAACCCACCAACACATTCTTAACCTCGGTCGGTTGTGCGGCCTCGGTTATCTCCTTGGTGAACGCAAAAGTTTTTCCACCAAGTTTAAGCAGTCGGAGCTGGCAGTCCAAAGGTTTGACGTTAAATGCCGCCTGACCCCCAAAGAGGGTCGGCTGCATGAAGTTAGGAGAATACGCGCCGTAGACCATAGGGGGTACGTACGGTGCATTCCCAATCATCATCTGAGGGCAAGAGTGGACGGTATTACCGCCTATATGGATCTCATGCAAGTATTGAAAGTTCCTTGCTAATGTATTCTTAAAGCTATCTGGAAAGCTCGAGGTAGAGGCTGACTCAAACAGCTGCTGACTTCTCCTGCGGTTGATGATTTCCCGGGCGTAAGGGGTAGATTTTTTTGTTACCCACCTCCTGTTCACCCCGGCGGGGGTTTCATGTATTCTTCTGGGGAAGAAGAATCTTGGACCAGTCAAGGGTCCCTGCTGCCTTGTCCTTTGGATATGGAGCTCGCTGCCTGTCCCTGACTAGCTTCCTCCTCTCCGGAAGAGTCTTCCTTGCTGACTAACCCTTGCTTGGGCCAGCCTTGCTCTAGGTGATCAGATCCTTAGTTTCACCCTTGAAACTAGTCATGAATTTCATGAGTTCATCCCGGGTGACTAGGACGGATACGTTTGCTATTTACTTTCCCCTTCTGGCCACTACTAGAAAACATGCAAATAACGACGGAATTTTTCCGTCGAAAACACCCTAAATTCCGTCAGAAATGAGGATTTCGACGGCATTTCCGTCGGAGCAGGTTGTCGGAATACATGTTGTAGGAAAAATAGCTTTTTCGACGGAAAATTCCGTCGGAAACATTATTCTGACGGAATTCAATCTGTCGGCAGGGATTTTCAGGCCATAAAAAATCCGTTTGAAAATTCTGACGGAATGTAATCCGCCAGAATTTTTTAACGGAAATTCCGTCGTAAAATTCTTTAAAAAACAAAAAAAAAAAGGCCTCCCACCATCCCCACACCACCACCTACCACCCCACGCACCAGCAGCCCCCCATCCAGACCCAACCACAACCACACACCACCACAGACCACCACAGACTCTATCCCACCACCATACACCACCATTGTCACCACCACAACCAAAACTAAGCCCAAAAAACCGTAAATAAACCCCAAAAATTCGTAAATTAACCCAAAAAAATAAAAATTTACACAACAAAAGCAAAAAATAACACACAAAAACTCAAAACCAGTAGATCTACATATTTATTCAAAATTTCATAAAATAAAACGATTATTAATCAACAAAAATTAAATCAAATATATATATAAAATTATCTAATTAAATTTACAATCTATCATTACAATTACATATAAAATTATTTAGATCTACAAATCTATCCTAAATTAAAACAAGATCTACCAAAAAAAGACGGTGGTTGTTGGGTTTGTTTTTGATGCGCGGTTGTTGTTGTTGCGCCGCTGTTGCGGTTGATGTTGGTTGATGGAGCTTTATGTTGCGGTTGGTGTTGTATCGTTGTTGTTGCCGGTGTTTGATGTAGGTGAAGACAAAAGAAACGAAGGAGAGAGAAAGGGCGGTGAAGAGAAGAAGAAAGGAAAGAGAAGGAGAAGAGAAGAGGGGAGAACGAAGGAGAAGAGGGAGAACGAAGGAGGAAGGAGGAATGAGAAAAGGAGAACGAAGGAGGGGAGAGAGAAAAGGAGAGAGCAGAAACATAAGAGAGAGAAAGAGAGGCGAAAATAAGAAAGGGGGAAGGGCTGCTTTAGAGCTTGGAAATTTATTTTATTTTTTTAATTACTTTTCGATGGAAAATTCTGTCGGAATTTCAGGAATTTCCCGATGGACTATAATTCCGTCGAAAATTTCCGAAGGAAATATTGTATTCGTCGGAAATTTTCGACGAAATATAAATCCGTCGGAAATTTCACTTTTTCCGACGGAATTTTGAGTCCGTCGGAACCAGTCCGTCGTAATTTGCTTGTTTTCTAGTAGTGGGCTGACTAGTGGGCCTGCTTATACCCGCCTGACTTGCACCCCTTTCCAGAGTATCTCTGGAACGGATACGCTTTGTGATGAGAGAGCCATCATTGGCTATGTATGTTTCTTAGGATCCTCATCCTCATGGTCAGTGAAGACCTCTGGCTGATTAATAGTGAGGTCAGCAGGCGGTACAGACTCTTGAACCATCTCTGAGGTACTCTCCCCACAAACAGCGCCAAATGTTTTGGGTGTTTTTGTCCATCGGGAGAGTTACAACTCGAAGACTGGTCGAGAAGCGCCTGTACCTGCAAAACAACGGAAACTCCGGGTGGATGGAGCTCCGCCTCCGACGATCAAGTTAGAACGTGATGGAATGAGTAAAAAGTGAGGAAAAAGGTAAAAGTGAGATCTTCTCGTATCCGAGATCAGGAGATTTTTCTTATGTAAGAGAATGTCAGGGAAATTGCAATAATTTCAATCTGTTCCACAAATGGGGAAAATTTCCCTATTTATTGGGTCATTTTGGAAAAGTGTGCCCTTACGTAGGTCATTTGACCTAGATTTGGTGGGCTGTCCGCTCTTTTGGGCGGCTTTTCGGGAATTGGGCCTATGAAGACCACCATTTCCTTCTCTTGACAGTGGATTCCACGTGTCATGCAGTTATTGGCTTCTTTTGAACCAATTATGGGTGGACACGTGTCCTGTTTTAAGTGGTCCACGTGACGGGGTAATTCTACCCAAAATAGAGATCATATTACGCTACTCTCCACTATATATTCACTTAACACAAAAAAATTATACTCCATTTTTTTAATAAGTAAACATAATGCCACTCACAGCTAATTTAGTTCTACCAACTTTAAGGAACCACTAAGTAGAAGCTTAAATCTCAACATAATTATCCTAACAACGATAAATCCTAGTTCTTCCAAAAAGAAACTTCAATAATTAATGAGATGAATTCGTAAACCACTACAATGTCCAAGACTTAAGGGCATGCATGTATGATTCTTGCTGAAATTTCAAGATCAGCCTAAATTGGATATCATGGTCAAGCAAGCCAATGCATTGCACACTACTATATTTGAAAGTTACAACCACATCTTGTAAAAGGATATATCTTTATATAGCTAAAGCAGTTCACTCTTGACATTTATAATTTGTACACAAATAATGAACCATATTAGAAACAGAAAAATATTCAATGAAAAGCCACACTTATTAACCAATTTAATAAATGTATGACTGAACGAATAACTGACATAATTACAACATGAAATGTTTGGGAAGAGCTTACGATTGTTTCACTTAACTTCCATAAATTGTTCTTGTATGGGCAGAGCTTGGTTGACTTCCAGACAGAGGCAGCGAGTAACTTCCATCAGGTTTAAGCCTCCTTGTTCTTGTGAGTAAACCTCTTTTTGGAAAGCTGAGGAATTCTGGAGAATATCCATATTTCTTTTTTATTCACTTCACCATGAATGTAATGATTTCCTTATGTGCCATTACATTTCCAAATACTACAAGATCTTCCCAATTAATCTTCACCATCAACCATACAAATTTCATTTACTTAAAATATAACATCATTAACTTTACATATAAAAACATTTACTTTACCAAAAAAAAAAAAAAAAAAAAAAAATTCTAGTCAACAAAACTCTGCCCATACCAAATAGAGAGTTAAAAATCAGTTAGTTCTAAACTTTACCTTAAATTATGTACCTGTATCTCCAGATTATGCACATATGTAAGCTATAAAAAAATTCAATTAAAATTTTATCTACCTTAAGAGCAATCTAATCTACTTTTAAGGATATATTTTTTACTTTAAGAAGGAATATAGTTTACTTATTGAAGATCATTTAAATATACTCATTAATGTATTCTAACATATGTGCAATGAAAGGTGAAGATAATATTAATTATCTTGAACTTTCTAAATGTATGTTGACAGTAACTCGAGTAATTATTATTCAGATGTTGGATACAGTTGCACAATGTCTAACTGCTAACCTATGGAACTATGTAAGCGAACTCTTCTTCTAACCACTTTTGGTCCTTTATGACCTCTTTAACTAGAACTCCATCAATTTTGGCATTTAGGAAATCTGGAACCTGAAAATGAAGAAATTAAGAACGGTTATTAGACAATAGACATGTCATACATTCAAAGCTTTTTAGTCATTACTATAGAATGTCATCCAACACACACTGTAATACTTGAGTCCTTTAGGATAGCTGCCTTTTCTGTTCCATTTGTCACAAATTCTCTTCCACTTGTCTCTATGGTCAATTTCCCCCTTCTCTAAACCTTGCAAGCCCTCAACCATCAATGCCACCGCAACAACCATCACAACAACAACATAGCTGCTAGCAACTTTGTCTCAAATCAAATTTAGTTAGCAATATTTTCCATAATTCACACAAACTCATACACAAAATATCAGGACATTCAAAGAATGTTGAACTTCAAACTCTGAAATATGTACACCCAAATCTATTCTCTAGGTTCTCAAATGAGTTTTGTTTCAAAAATCTCTCACTTGAGTAAATTCTACTGTCTAATTCTTTTGCTCAATAATCCACCATCCAAAATCAGGATCAACCACATATGGTTACAATTTCACAATCAAAAGCATAACCAGCAACTATCCCTGTCAAACCTATGTATTATACATAGCAACATCCCTTAAACTCTAGTTAAAAATTGCTAACCTTCCAACAAAATAATTATCTACTTTGAGAGCAATTTAGTTTACTTTTGAGGATACACTACTACAAAATTGGCCAAAGAGACCTTAAGTAAGAGACCATTTTGATAAATATGTTGTCTATTGGATTCAAGAGACCAAATATTTCAAATAAATGGTCTCTTATGTATAATCTTAGATAGATGAAAATGGACCAAAGACCATCTATTTTAAATCAGTGGTATCTGTTTCTTTTTAATTAAAAAACTTAAAAAAAAAAAAAAAAAAAAAAAAGAGAGAGACCATTTACTTAGGAGAAGTGGTCTCTCTCTCTCTCTCCTTTTTTTTTTTTTTTTTTAATCGAATCGAATCATGGTAGGTTGACTTTCTGTTGACTTTCTCTCTAGGCGATTCCATGGCGATTTGAGCTTGCTAGGTCGGGATCTTCATCTAGCTTCTCCTTCATCATGCCTCGCAAGAAGAAATCATCAACCCCACTCCCGCAAAACACTACTCATGCTCCATTTGAGAAGGTATTAGACAACATGAGAAAATATGAGTTTTCTTCCTCTGAACCGATTGCTGAAGAAGATGAACTTGTCACTCCCCCACCACATCTGGTGCATCCATCTGGTGGTATGATATCCAGGGGTGATCTGAGGACACTTGAAAAATCAATTAGGGGTTCGATTGCTCAATCTCAAGATCAATCCAATGGAACAGTAACTAGGGTTTCTGCGGTTACTGTTCCATTGTTTTCTGGGCAAAATCAAAGTTCAATGGTGCCAATTGTTGATAATCCAGAGGCTTCTAAGGCTACTAATGCTTCGAATCAAGTCCCTGAAGTTCCTGCTGATGAGTGGAAGAATCTATTCAGAGGAAATTTGAATGCAAAAGGGACTACTCTGTCTTTTATTGCTCCTGAAGTAAGAGATGGGAAAGCTGTTGCTAAGCTTAGCTCTGTTGATATTCTTGAAGGCAGTAAAAAATGGGGCAATGCTCTTATCTTTTATGTTGTTGGTTATTCTCCAACTATTTCTGCTGTCCATAAGTATATTGCTGAAAACTGGAGTAACTTAGCTAAACCAGACATTTTTTGGCATGATGAGGGTTATTTTATAATCAATCTGAAATATGATGAAGATAAGAATGCTATCTTATGCTCTGGACTTTATATGTTCTTTGGTAAGCCTGCAATTGTTAAGGCATGGTCTGATAAATTTGATTTTCATGCTGAAGTTCGTAGAACCATTCCTTTATGGGTTAAACTGCCAAATTTACCATTGAATTGCTGGGGAGCTGATACATTGAGTAGGATTGGTAGCTTGCTTGGTGTTCCTGTATGTGATGATGAATGTACATCAAGACAGCTTAAAGTGTCTATTGCTAGGCTTCTGATTGAGGTTGATATTACTAAACCTTTGCGTGCATCTGTATGGGTTGAAAGCCCTGCTGCTGAGATGATTGAGATTAAGGTTCAATATGAGTGGACTCCACCTTTCTTTAAGAAGTGTGATAAGGTTGGACATGATTGCTCCAAGCCTCAGGTCATTAAAAAGAAACAAACAGGAGAGATAAAAACCACTCATACTCAGAATCAGGTGAAAAGAGTCTGCGTTCCTAAAAAGTCTGGCCAGGTTCCTGCTGATGCTGTGAAGTCTATTGACCATGTGAAAGAGACTACTCCACCTCATCAGGTTCAAAATCTCAATGAGTTGCTGCTGCTGTTTTTATGCAGGCCTGCTCTGTTCTGGTTCTGTTGTTGTGCTGCTGTTTTGTTCTGTGTGCTGTTTCTGTATGCTGCTGCAGTGCTGTGTTGGTTATGTTGCTGTTGTAGTTGTTTGCGATTGTTGTTCCGGTTTCCGCTACGCTGCTGTTTGGTTTTGGTTGCTGCTGTTTGGCAGGTGGTGCAGTTTTTGGTTTCGTTCTTGTTGCTGTTTGCTGGTTCTAGGTGGCAGCTGGTCTAGTTCTTGCTGGGTGCTGTTGTTCTGGTTTGGCAGAGGTTTCAAGCTTGCAGTTTGCTTGTAGATGCCTTGTCTCTAATAGTAATCCTTTGTATGTTTAGGCTTTTGTTGTTTTGGTGGTTTTTGGGTTGTTTGCCTTGTAGTTTGTTGCTTGTGTTGTTGTCTGGTCCTGGTTTCCAAAACCCTTCCTAGAAGGTGGCTGGAAATCTGAGTCCAGTTTGTTCTAGGCCCTTCCTAGAATGTGGCTAGGATAGGATCTAGAACTGGTTTTGGGGGGTTGGCCTGTTATACAGGTCTTATGGTGTTCTGGTGGTAGTTATGACTTAGCTCTTGTAAGTTGTAACTTTCTCTCTTTGGTAATAAAATCTTATTTACAAAAAAAAAAAAATCCAAGAATAAGGCAACTAGGCAGATCAATTTCCATGTGTCTAGTTCTAATACTTATCAGCCTTTGTCTCTAGATTCTGATGGTGTTGAAATTGTAGATGAGTCTAATGAACCTAACGGGGGTGATGGGAATCCCCCTCTAGGGTCATGATAGTTTTCTCTTGGAATATTAGGGGTCTTAATGACCCCGGGAAAGTGGTTGTTGTTAAAAAGCTACTTTCTGAGCAAAAATGTGATGTGCTGTGTCTTATTGAAACTAAAGTGAAACAGAAGAATTCTGTAAGGATTCAAAGGAAATTTGGGTGTGCTTGGTCTTGGTTTGCCAATTATGCTAGCTCTCCAAAAGGTAGAATTTGGATTGGTTGGAAAGCTGATCTTCTCAATCTAACTATTCTGTCTTCTCAGGAACAGTTAGTTCATTGTTTGCTCACTACAAGGGATTTGCAAACTCAGATTTTCATTACTTTTCTGTATGGTTTACACACTATTCAGGATAGAGTTTCTCTGTGGACTGGCATTAGGCAATTAACTGGTATTTCTGGAGCTTGGTTGTGTGCTGGTGACTTTAACTCTATTTTATCATGTAATGATAGAATCAATGGAGCTATGGTTACTGATTATGAAACTAGAGACTTCCAGAATCTTGTTGATGATTTGACTTTGACTGAAATTAAGAGTAAGGGTTCCTTCTTCTCTTGGTGTAACAAGGCTCATAGTGGTCCTAGGACTTATTCTAGGATTGATAGAGGTTTTGTAAATCAGGACTGGATTGATGTTTATGGGCATGTTGAAGCTATTTATTTGCCTCCCTCTCTCTCATATCACAATCCTGTTCTTTTTGATATCTTTCACTCTCAACCTAGTAAAGGGAGACCTTTCAGATTTCTCAATTACTTGGCTGACCATGAAAGTTTCTTGTCTGTGGTGGATTCTTCTTGGCAATGTTCTATTGGTGGTAATGCAATGAATAAAGTATGGTCTAAGCTCAAGCAAGTTAAGGCTGCTCTTAAAACCATGAACATACAGAAATTTGGTAATGTTGGTGGAAAACTTGAAGCTGCTCATAGTACTCTCACTGATATTCAGCAACTAATTATCAATGATGTTGATAATGCTGAGCTTCACACTCAAGAGCTGGCAGCTATTCAGAAAGTCAAGTACTGGATTAATGTCCAGGAAAGTATATATAGGCAAAAATCCAGAGTGAATTGGCTTCAGCTTGGTGATAGTAACAACAAGTACTTCTTTGCTGTTATGAAACAAAGACAAAGTAGGAATAGAATTGACACTATTTTTGCTAGTGATGGCACCTTACTGAAAACTCCAGCTGCTATTGAAAATGAAATTACTGGTTTCTACAAGGCTCTTCTTGGAACTAGTGTTGTTTCTCTTCCTAGAATTGATCTTAATACTATGAGAAGAGGTGCTCAGCTTTCTAGAGACTCTCTGCAATCTCTTATAGCTCCTATTTCTGTTGAGGAGATTGATTCAGCTTTGAAAGATATTGATAGCTCCAAAGCTCGTGGGATAGATGGATTCAATTCTCACTTTTTCAAGAAGTCTTAGGATGTGGTGAAGAATGATGTTTATGCAGGTGTAATGGAGTTCTTCAATACTGGTGTTATGTTGCAGCAATGGAACTGTACTACTGTAACCTTAGTCCCTAAGGTTAAAAATCCTTCCTTTGCTAAAGATTTCAGGCCAATTGCTTGTTGTTCTGTTCTCTACAAGATTGTTTCTAAAATTCTTACTGCAAGACTGGCAAAAGTGGTGTCTGAGGTGATTGATGGCTCCCAAGCTGGTTTTATCCCTGGGAAACACATTCGGGATAACATCTTACTAGCTACTGAGCTTATTAAAGGTTATGGGCATAAGTTTCTTTCTCCAAGATATATGTTGAACATTGATTTGAAAAAGGCTTATGACTCTATTGAGTGGAGTTTTCTGAAGGTTGTTATGTCTAAGATTGGTTTCCCTAACCAGTTTATTACCTGGATAATGGCTTGCTTGTCTTCTGTCTTCTTTTCTATTTTGATCAATGGTATCCCCTCTAAGCCCTTTCCTGCAAAAAAAGGGTCTTAGACAGGGAGATCCAATGTCTCCTTTCTTGTTTGCCATTGGAATGGAATATCTCTCTAGATGTCTTTCTGAGTTACAGTTGAATCCTGATTTCAATTACCACCCTAGATGTGAGAAAATGTACTTGACACATCTTATGTTTGCTGATGATTTATTACTCTTCTCTAGGGCTGATACTAAGTCTATCTCCTTGCTTTTCCAAGCTTTTACTAAATTTTCAGAAGCTTCTGGATTATCTGCAAACTTGGATAAAAGTGAGGTGTACTTTGGTGGTCTTGATGTTTCTGGTCAAAATGAGCTGAGAAACCTTATTGGGGTTGCTCCTGGTACTATTCCTTTTAGGTATCTGGGGGTTCCTCTTTCCTCTAAAAAGTTGACCATTGCTCAATGCAAGCCTCTTGTTGATAAAGTGACTTCCAGGATTAATGGTTGGTCTGATAGTCATCTCTCTTATGCTGGTAGACTCCAGTTAGTGAAGAGTTTCTCTTTGGAATACAAACATATTGGGCTCAAATTTTTATTCTTCCTAAAAAGATCTTGAAAGAAATTGAATCAAGATTTAGAGCTTTCTTATGGACTGGGAAAGCCAACCCATCCAAGAAATCCCTTGTTTCTTGGTCTCAAGTTTGTCTTCCCAAAGTTAGTGGTGGCTGGAACCTTCTTTCTCTCCCTGAGTGGAATTCTGCTGCTATTTCTAAGCTGCTTTGGGATCTTGCTCATAAAGCTGACAACTTATGGGTGAAATGGGTTCATATCTACTATTTCAAAGGCAACTCTTGGTGGGACAAGCCTACCCCTAGGAGATGCTCTTGGGTACTTAGTAGAATCTTGAAGTGTAGAGCTATTATTGATAATATTGGTGGTTGGGATGCTGTCAAACAGGGAGGTAAAATCAAGATAAAAAAAATCTATTCGAAGATTATGGCTCAAGCTCCCAAAGTTCATGGAGAAGACTGTTTTGTAACAACTCTGCTACTCCTAAAAGCTTGTTCATTCTATGGCTTGCTGTTAGGAATAGATTGCTTACAAAGGATAGATTAAGCCTATGGAATATGCAGTGTGACCCTACTTGTTTTCTGTGTAATATGCACCTCGAGTCTGTCCAACATTTATTTTTTGAATGCAGATTTGCTAAGAACATTTGGGGAAGAGTTCTGACTATTTTTGGCTACAACAGGTCTATTTTAAGCTTTGATGCTGAAGTCATATGGATTTCTAAAATTTGTAGAAAGGACAGAGCTAAAAACAGACTGTTGGGAATGTGTTTTGCTGAAGCTGTATATCATATTTGGTTGCAGAGAAACTCTTTGATCTTTACAGGAAGCTGCAAATCTGGTGAAGCTGTGCTCAGAGATGTTTTGTTTGTTGTTGCCTGCAGATGCCCTGTTGCTGACAAGAAATTGCTGCTCTTGTAACTCTGTGTCTCTTGGCTTTTATGTTGTATTCTGGTTCTCAGCCTGTTTTTACCAGTTTGAGTACAGTTTGCAGTTTTGATCTATATTCTGGGTTTTGTTGTAATACCTTTTTTGTCTAGTCCTGCTGTTTGCTGCAGCTGAGTCTAGGTGGAGGGTTTTTGCTTTTTACAGTTTGCAGATTGGTTTTGGGTGTAGGAAGTTGCAGGTTTCTTTTTTCTTGCTTCTTGTGTGTCTTTTTGTGTCTGGCTCTAGCTCTCAGAACCCTTCCTAGAAGGTGGCTGATAGCTTGAGTCCAGTTTGTTCTTGTTTCTTTCTCTATAACCCTTCCTAGAAGGTGGCTAGAGAAAGAGCTTGAGCTGTTTGGTGGGTGGTTGGCCTTTTTCAGGTCTTGTGGTGTTAGGTGCTTGTTATAACTTAGCTTTTGTAAGTTGTAATTTCCCCTTTTGGTAATAAAATTTCCTATTTACCAAAAAAAAAAAAAAAAAAAAAAAAAAAAAAAAAAAGAAGTGGTCTCTCCTTTTTTTAATTAAATAAATAAATAAAAGAGAGAACCATCTATTTACAAAAAGTTGTCTCTCCTTTTTTTAATTAAATAAATAAATAAAAGAGAGAGATCATCTATTCACACAAAGTAGTCTCTCTTTTTTTTTTTAATTAAATAAAGAAATAAAAGAGAGAGACCATTTATTTACAAAAAGTGGTCTCTCCTTTTTGTAATTAAATTAAAAACAAAAAGATATCATTTACTTCGTATTTAAAAGTAGGCTGACACTTTTTTTTTTACATACAAAGTATTTTAAAGAAACAAAACCCAAACCCTATATCTAGTTTACTTAAAAAAGAAATCTAGTTTGCTTATTCATGGCCAATTTAATTTACTAAGAAATTATTTTACTTTATAGTGATATAATTTGTACAAAAATAAACTAAAAATCAAATATTTTAACTCAAAACTCGCCAAATTTCCCAAATATATGAGCAAAATAAACCTGAAAGGAGCAATAATGTATTATGAATGAGTATCAAATAGAGTGATATTTGCAGCTAAATCCACTCTACTTAGCAAAGAATCGACAGAAGAATATCGCTTAAACTTTTTTTAAACCTAGAAATCACGAGTAGCTCAAATTTGTAGACCAAGAAATCTTGCTAATTGAACTAAAAGTGCAATAAAAATCAAGAAATTAAAATTTGACATATATACTAGTTTTAAGCCCCGTGCGATGCCCGGGTTATTTAATGAATTTTAAGATTAATTTTTAATCTATATGTCAAATTTTTAAAATTTATCATTGATACAAATTTTTTTTAGGAATTGATGTGCTTTTTAGATGATTTGCTATCTAGTAGGCATGTAATGACGTATAAAAATGTTGGTGGAAATGTTCGATTCAATACATTAAAAAAAACATTAGCAAAAATAAATAAAATAAAATAAATATTCAAAGCCCTTTGAGTTGACATGAATCCAAAACTTTGGGCTAAAGTTGAACATTTTCTTGACTTGTAACCTGAAGTGAACCAATTCGAGATGATTCATGACCCAACCCTAATTGACAGGTCTACATAGTAATTAATTCTATTAGATTGTGAAGTATATTATTTTAACCGATTAGTATATATTATAAATGGATGTTTTACGCTTTGAACTACTTCCTTCGCTCCAAAAAATATTATAATATAAAAAATATTATATGATAATTTTTGAGGATTATAATCTAATAATTTTATTTGAATAACATTATAATTCAATTTGTACATTTAAAATATTGGTACTTTATCGAAAGTACAACTCTAAATTAACAATTTTATTCTAAACTAACTTTTTTATCTTAAGAAGTATATTTAAATCTATCCAACGTGGCACGACACTTGGCAAAAAGTTGGAACGCCATGTGTCACTGCCTCGTGACCTAGCTAAAAATTTAGCTTTATATATTAGTTAAATGATACGTTCATACAACATGATCTAATGGCTCTAAACACATGATTCATTAATGGCAAAACTGTAAATAATGTAAAATTTTCCCAAATCATTCTTACCTCCCGTGTTCCTCTGCCTCTCTTTTCCTCCATGTTCATCACTTCTCCATTATTTTTTCTCTAAGTTCAATAGAAGTTTCCCTCCCCTATTCATCACTTTCCCATATTTTCCCCAATTCTCTCTCTCTCTCCTTCTCTGTCCCCATTATCATTTTTTAACTCCACCTTTATTACTCTCAAAACTTAAAAGCATTTCATGACTAGTATTTGTGTCAGGAAATATTTCACAATAACAAGTATTGAAGAATACCGGGAATTAGAGCAAAGAATGAAAGCAAAATGTGCATAATTTTTTAACAAAATATGGATTATTCTTGTAAAAAAATGTGCATATATTGAAATTGATGTGTGCATATTTAATATCAGAAATGTGCAACTATTTTATAATATAGATGCTCGTCTTCTAAGTTAAATGTGCATAATGTTCAATATTCAGTAGATAACAAAAATCGTAAATATTTTTATTTTTTTTCAAGTTACTCACAATTACTTTCTCATCTCTTAAATTAAAAGGTAGAACATTTAATATAGAAGCTTTAATGGAAGAAAGAGAATTGTTGCAATGAAGTAAAAACAATAAAGTTAAAAAAAATTAATTTTGAATTAAATGACCATAACTTTTGTATTGAATGTGCATAATTTTAGTGCTAAATGTGCATTTTGCGTCAGTGAAATGTGAACCGTTAGAATTTTATGTGCGATCGAGGTTCCTTCTCATCATTCTCATTATAAGATCCTTCTCATTGAATCTCAACCCTATATAAATACACATTTTAAGTCATGATTTGAAGATTATTAAAAGTCAAATGAGGAAAGTAATTAGGGACATAGAGTCGCAAATTAAAACATGTTGGAGCATAGAGCAACTAAAAACAATAGTCACGCAATCTAATTTGAACTACACAAATGTTTAATAAAAACGGATTTACACTAATTTAATGAATGGCGGCAGTTTAGGAGAGCAATAACTGCCCAAGCTTATGTCCCGCACGTGCCGTATTTATTATTGCCAAAATATAAAAGCACTTTCTCTCTCTTCCTCATTCATTCAGCAGTTACCTTTTCTCTCCTTGTTTTTTCTCTGAACTACGATTCTCTCTCTATAACTGGCGATTTTTGAGCTTTTTCTCTCTTCTCTTTCACTTGTGAAGTTATTATTTGCTAAATTCAGGTTCGTTTACTTTTTTTTTTGGAGATTTTTGTTGGTTTAAGTTGTTTTGATTCTTCGATTTTTAGGTTTTTTTATTTTGTTTTTGTTTTCGATTTTCGTAGTGTTTTATTCTGCAATGGTGAAGAAGAAGAGTACAAAGAAGTCTCCAGTGAAGAAGGTGTGTTTACTTAAATTTTTCATCATTTTTTCAAAATTTTCAATTGAATTTTCGCTTATATATGTTGAATTAGTAGTGCATGTTATTTTTATTGTTTTCACTTGATTTTTCATGCAGATTATGATAATTGAATTTGAATTTTGAAATTGATATGTTTAATTTTGCTTTATTTTATTGTCCATTGTATAAACTTTGTTAAAATTTTGTTATATATGTGTTGTGGTGTTGATATATGTTAAACCAATTTTGCGTGTTTGTTTGCAGAATTTTATATCATTGCTTATTATTCTTCAAATTTTGCATGTTAGGTTTTTAACAGAGAATGCTAATTAAACTGATTTTAGGTTTAGGTTTTATGTTTTAGTTAGATTATGAGTATGGTATGCATATGTGCATTGTGTTTGTGCATATGTGTTTGAGTAACATGCATATGTGCATTGTGTTTGTGCATTTGTGCATTGTGTTTGAGTATTAGACATATGTGTCATTTATATGCTTGACAATGGTCACTTTATGATGTTAAAAGGGTCACTTTATGCTATTAAAAGGGTCACTGTATGCAATTACAAGGGTCACTTTTTTAGTTAAAAGGGTTACTTGTTGTGGTTAAAAGGGTCACTTTATGTGGTTAAAAGGATCACTTTATGCATTTAAAAGGGTCACTTTTTACGATGTCTTTTGAGTAACAGGCATATGTGAATTTTGTTTGTGAATTTGTAGATTGTGTTCTATATGTGTCATTTATATGCATGAAAAAGGTTACTTTATGTTGTTAAAAGGGTCACTTTGTGCTGTTAAAAGGGTAACTTTATGCAGTTAAAATGGTCACTTTTTCAGTTAAAGGGGTTACTTGTTGCAGTTACAACGGTCACTTTATGCATTTAAAAGGGTAACTTTATGCATTTAAAAGGGTCATTATGCACATTATTCTAAATTTTTCCATGAGTAATTTCTGAATTTGTAATTTTTGGTTATTTCTCTGTATTAATTAGATATAGGTGGTTCAATAGGTGGATATCGTTATCAATTGTCTTCAAAGGGAAAAGCAAAGCCTAAAGATCCTGCTAAGGGCAAAGCATTACTTAAAAAGACCAAGACAGTTCCTGAGAAGACCATAATTGTTTCTAAGAATGCCAAACCAGAGTCAGAGAAGGCCAAAATAGTTCCTAAGAAGGCCAAAATTGTACCTAAGAAGTCCAAAACAGTGCATGAATCTGATTTCGAAATGCTTTCTGATTCTGAGACTTTTGTGTAAGCATACATGTTTTTTTTATTTGCATTTTTTAATTATATTATGTTTTTAGTTTATATTGTTTCAATTATTTTTTTTATTATTATTATTATATAGGGAGCGAAGATGCTTGATTGCAAGGTGTAGACCACATACATTGGAATTTTTGTTGCAGAACTTTAGTCCTAAGCAAAAACAGGTTGTTGAAGAAATTGGTTTTGGTGGTTTATTACATTTGAAATTGAAAACTCTTAATCATCAAATGCTACCTTGGCTTGTTGAAAACTTCAATGGTGGTAGCTGCATGTTTACCATTGCTACTGGTAAAGAATTTGTTGTTACTAGAAATGATATATGCGATGTGTTTTGCTTGCCTATGAGTGATATTTGCGTTCCTGAACTTAAGAAAAACTCTGAAGATGAAAGTGTATATAAACGTATCATTCAGGCATGGAGATTTGATTATGGTCTGTCTGATAAGAAACATCTTCATTTGTCAAAATTAGAGTCTCGGATGGTTGATTTGCTCGATGGAGGTAAAGAATTTAAGAGGTGTTTTGTTCTTCATGCTATGTCTAGCTTTTTAGCTCCTGCTACTAACAGAACTGTTTCATTGAAGTTGCTAAAAGCTGTTGAAGAAGTTGATGAAATCAAAGCATTCGATTGGTGTTTGTATGTTTTGAAAAAGTTAAAGAAGGTTGTTCAGAAGTATAAGAATGATGAAATTGCTCAAAATGTTAGTGGTTGTTTGTTGGCTTTGCAAATTATGTATTTTCATCGTTTAAATTTTCAAGGTGAAAAGGAAAGTAGTACTCTTCCTTTGATTCAACATTGGACAGATGCTAAGATTAAGAAGCGGATTAATTTAGATATCAAAGCTGATGGTTATGGGCAGGGACCGTTAGATACTTTTACATATCCTATGTCACAACCTAATATTAGGAAAACAACTGTTAAGCAACCTCGTACTTTGGGATATGATCAGGGTGCTTCTACAAGTGGTACAACTGGCCGCATTCATGCATTTGAGCTTCCAGAAGGTATTATGACTGATGAAGAAATTAAAGAAATTTCAACTGATGTAAGTGTTCTATTTTTTTTTTATAAGTTTAGTTATTATCCCTTTATGTGCACAAAAGTTACCCTTTATATGTACCAAAGTTACCCTTTATGTGCACTGAAGTTACCCTTTATATGCATTAAATTTACCCTAAATATTCAGTTAAAATGGTTACTTTACGCATATAAAAGGGTCACTTTATGCATTTAAAAGGGTCACTTTATGCATATATTTTGAATTTTCACTTTTTTATTATATTTATTTTTAACATTTGTTTAGTTTATTCTTTGTTCATATGTTTGTAGGTTGTTCATGAAACATTTCTTTTGGTTAAAAGAAATATGGATTTTTATTATTGGTTCATTCAACTGGTTTTCAAACCTTGAATGAGATGGTTTCTTCTTACAGAAGTGTTTCATTATCTTCTAATGATGTTGTTGCAGTTTCTCAAACTGAACAACTACCCTCTGATCCTCCGTATCTGAAGATTTTAGATGGTTTAATTGATGAGTGTAATAAAATGAAGTTTGTACATGAGATGTTTCGTGGTTTTTATGAACCTACAGAAGGTGATAAAGAAGTTGTTCCTGAAAATGAACCTGCACAAGGTTTCAATGAAGATATTCCTAAGGATGATGACAATGGTCATGGAAAAAGTGTTAATGAAGGTCTTAATGGTACTGGACCTTATGGTATTATTCCCGGTCTTACTAAAAAATGTTCCTACTTGGCGTATTGAAGAAAATGCTCCTGTTGGACGTATCATCAGAGCAAATAAATCTCTATGCTCACTGGATTGTGGGCCAGTAGGTGTGCATGTGCCTTTTGTGACTCTGTTTTTGAAGGGTAATGCTCGGATTTACAGGAATTTGCCTCAGTTACATTTGGATGTTCTCAATTATTGTTTGCTTAAGGATGATTCAATGAATAAGAAGTTAAGTGTCATTTTTTATGATAATTATTAATTTATCTGTTTTTTTTCCTCTATTTTTTTTTGTAATGCTAATCTTATTTTTTTATTGTTGCAGTGAGAGCCTTGTTACTTTTGGAATGAATTCCAAGATAAGACATGGTGTCCCTTGTTGCTCCACTTAGGATTCGATGGTGCATTATTGATTGCTAGTGTCTGCATTTGAATGAGAAAGCATGTTTTGAGGCTTTTGGGCCTCGAAAATTCTTCTTTGGTGTGAGGCAAAGTGTAAGTAATTTGTTTTTTGTTATATATATATTTTAACACACACACACACACACACACACACACACATATATATATATATTAACGAGATCTTATACTTTAATAGTTTGCATTCTTGCATGTTTGTGAAAACATTGGCAAATGTGACATTTCTATTGCTATTAAGGATTTGCAAAATCTATGGGAAGGTTGGGTGAGCTATGAGAATCCAGAATGTGATATAATGGATGCTGAACTGGTATATTCATGCTAAACTTAGTATCATAACTTTAAAAGAGTTTTGTTTATGATATGCTCTGTCTAAATCACTTTTAATTTTGCTGTTTCAGATCTATTTTCCTATTCTTATTGAGAATCACTACATTTTGTTTGCTATTGATCATACAAAAGAGTCGGTATATTATCTTGACAACATTATCTGGCGTGATTCTGGTCTTAAATATACAAAAGAATTGTCTTCACACTTGGTATACTTGTGTTGATTTATTGTCATGTTTCTGTTAATTCATTGTTTCCATTTAAACTTTTTTATTTTCATGTATTCTAAACCTTTATATTTTGTGTCAGTGTGATCAAATGGGTGCTTTTCTTGGCAAAATAAATCATCCAAAGAGTTCTCATCTACCTTCTTATGGATTTCAAATTGTTGAGTTGGAATGGAGAAAAGATAAAGTTGACAATTTGGATTGTGGGGTCTTTGTCATGTATCACATGCTCCATTTTGTTGGCGAATCGTTCAAATTAAATGCACTCAAAACAGTAATTATTCATATATTTTGTCTGTAGTTTTTTTTCCTTCCTAATGCTTTTATAAATTACATATTAATATTTTTTTTCTGTTGTGAGATTGTAGGAAGTAAATTTCTGCGAGGAGTGATCTGCGCCACAATGGTGCTGTGTGATTTGAACGAATCTAGGAATGATGTGTTGTCAGAATTACCCAAGTTCAATGAGAAGAAGAAAGATCCTTCTTATGTCAAGGGAATTGAAGAAAGATTAAAGGCTGCAATTGGTGAGAAGAAGAAGAAGAAAGAAGCAGAAGCAGCAGCAAAGGCAGAGGCAGAGGCAGAAGAAGAAAAGACCAAAGGAAAAAGGGCAAAAAAGCAGACAAAAAAGTACACTCCTTCTAAAGAGTGAAATGATTGTTAGTTATTAGCTGATTAGGTCTAGGAGTACTTTTTTAACAATGAAAAAACTTAATGTATGTGCATACATTAAGTTCAATGATGTAATTAAACTTAGTGTAAAGTTTTTGGTTATTTTTTTGGAATACTGATGTATGTGCATACATTAGGTAATTGAAAGGTTCATTTTTATGTTTTGTATAGGGTCACTTTTGTGCATAAAATGGTGAACTTTGTAGCATAAAAAGGGTTACTTCTGTGGGTAGAAAGAATAACTTTATACATGATAAGGGATACTATTGTGGGTAGACAGGGTAAATTTTATGCATAAAGATGGCAACTTTTATTGATAGAAAGGGTAACTTTTATTTATAGAAAGGGTAACTTTTACGCAGGAAAAAAGTAGATTTAGTGGGTAGAAAGGGTAACTTTAGTCATGAAAAGGGTCGCTTTTATGCATAAAAAGGGTCACTTCTATTCATGAAAAGGGTAACATAAGTTCATGTGAAAAGCTGTGTAAATGGTCACTTTTTTATGTGAAAAGGGTAACTTTTTTCTGTAAAAGGGTCACTTTTTGCTTGGACAAGGGTCACTTTTTCTGTTAAAAGGGTCATTTTTGTAGTTTGGATCCTTTGATCTTGATTTAAAATTTTCACTAATTAAAGAAATGCTAATAATAATGTCAATCACATTTTCATTAAACTAGTCAGAGAGTAAAAAAACAAAAAATAGTTTTACAATGCAAATATATTAATTTTGAAAAAAAAAAATTAATCTAAAAAAGTTCCTAAAAGAGTCTCAAGTTAGGTGTTTTTGATCCAAATTCTGAATATGGAGGTGGCAGTGCTGGTTTTCTTTTTCTCTTGCTTTTTTCAAGACCTCCTTTTGCTCTCTTGCTTCTTCCTTTTGTTACAGCCCTTTTTGGATCAAGTATTGTTGGTACACTTGTGCTTGTACTCGATTCCGAAGAAACATCATTATTGCTGTGAGTGATGTCTGCCACATCAGGAATATTAGAAGCAGCTTCTGCACTTTCTCTCTGAGCAGCACTAGCAAGTAAGTCTTCCACCATTTTAAGACTGTTTCTGAAGCTTTCTTCCATAAATGCTCTTGTCTCTTCATTTTCTTGACTCTTTAAGATTAGATTGTAGAATTTCCTCATCATTATTTGCCTCCATGGAATATATTGTTGTGTAGGATCCTGATTCTTCAACATATCCTATTCCTCTGTTTTTGCAAACTTAGTCCATCTTTTTGAAACATACTTGTCTGGTATTCTTGTTATTGAATACAAGTGTATAATTCTGATGCAATGATAACATAACCATCCAGATGCTTAAAAAATTTTGCAAGTACACCATACACTCTAGATCTCATGTATATAGTTTACTTGATGTGCAGACCATGGCTTATCTTCTAGGGCTACCAGATAAAGTAGGCATTCTTCATTTCTTCCTATCATTTGAACAGTTGTTACCATAGAGTATCCAAACTCCTCTTTAAAATCTCTAAAGAGTGACAAAGTGAAAACCTGTTCACCAAAATCATTTAGCTACATTTAAATCGCTATAATTTATGTGTAATTTATGTACTTATCAGTTAACTTACTTTTTACCTGTGCAGCATGCTTTAGCATTCCAGTCAGTGGCAATGAAGTGAATGATATTGACTTGCTACAGGTAAACTCATCATATTTCTCTATGCTTCTCCAACGATTGTTTGTCTTCTTAAATATGGTATAAAATTTTGTCAAGGTAGTTGCTTTACTTGCTCTAAATCCTATAGCATGATTAGTGCTTTCACTCCTTTGTGAATTGTGACGATAAGATTCCTGCTAAAAAAGAAATCTCTACTAAGGGCAGGACACCATTTCTCTTTCAACTCGTAAACTCTTTGGTGCCAAGAGTGTGCTGTCAACTCATATTTCTGCATAATTACCTGCCATTTTGCTTCAAATTCTTGTTTTGTTACACACATCTTTAAGCACTGGTTGAATGCATACTTGAATTCTTTGTCTTTTTTAAGAGCCCCAAATCTGGTTATGGCATTTTTTTCCAAATGCCAGATACAAAGTCTATGCCTTGTATTATGAAGCACCTACATTGAAAATAAAGGGGTCACTTTATGCTATTAAAAGGTTCACTTTATGCAGTTAAAAGGGTAACTTTATGGGAAAAAGGAAAACATTATTGTCAGAGTTTAAAATCTGTAAAATGTTAATATAAATATTTTACCTGCTCAGTTGCATTTGCCATTTCTTAGTCCTGATTAGTGAATATTGAAGTTAGTGTTCTATTCTCCATAGCTTCCAAGAAGGTTTCTAGTAGCCACACAAATGAATCTGTTTTTTCATTTCCAATAAAAGCACATGCAAACATACAATTATGCTAGTGATTATTTATGCTAACCAATGGAGCACATATAAGATTATATCTGTTAGTTCTGTATGTTGTATCAAAGACAAGCACATCTCCATATATCCTATAGTCTTCAAGCATCATTGAATCTCTCCAAAAGATATTGGAAATTCTTCCTTCATTGTCAAACTTCACTCTAAAAAAGAAGTTTGGATCCTCTGATTGTTCCTGATTTAAATTGTTCACTAAAGTTTGAGCATCTCCAGCCTCAATTTGTTCCATTCTTAACCTTGAGCAGAATTTCAGGTGATCTACAACACTATGATCTACATTATGTTCTCTTTAGCCTCTATAGCCATGTAATTGTAAGTGTCCATTGTAGTTAGACCTAAAGACTTCATTATTTTAATTGCTTAAGCTTTTTCTTCAGTCATTTTTCTTTCAGAATGATGCAAATAATGCCACTGTGACCTTGTTAGCTTATGGTTATGCTGAATAACATGAGCCACTTTCTCAAATTGTCCTTCTTTATTCACTTTTTCTCTTATGCATGCCTTGCAATTCGATCTTGTAATGGCTACTTGTCTTGGCTTTCTTGTTTTTACATTCACATACTCTTCATCAACCAATTCAACTAACTTTGTTTTCTTGTCACCTGAATTTCTCTTTCCTTCAGCAGAACACACATAATTTTTCTCAGTTACTATTTTTGTTTTTGTTCTGTATCTAGTTGTATGCTTTCTTATTGAAAACCTCAGTATAGCATCATGTTTTTCGTACAATTCCCAAATTTCTTCAAAAGTTTCTCTTACCACACCAAGAAATGATCCTCTAAGATCTAAACCAGAAGCATGAATTGGATTTGTATCTGTGATTTAATACAGACATATCAAATAATAACCAGGGGCAGCATATCATTCAAATTGAAGGAAACAAAAGGGTAACATTTGTGCGAAAATAGGGTCACTTTTATGCATGAAAAGGGTAACATTAAGGCATACAAAGGGTTACTTTTTTCATACAATATGAATTTTCTGCATACAATCTGAGGGTAACATTTGTGCATAAATAGGGTCACGTTTATGCATGAAAAGGGTACATTTATGCATTCAAAGGGTTACTTTTTGCATACAATCTCAAAAGTTTATACTCCTTTTGTCCTAAATTACTCGCAACAGTTTGACTTTTTGAACTATTCACACATCTCCCTTTGACCATCTTTTTTTAACTATTATATGAACGCCAATGTAATCATGTAGGATGTTTGTTGGGTCTATTGTAATGTATAGTTTCTTAATATAAACTTTTTATACCTTATATAAATATATAATAAAAGATATCAATGGTCACACATGTGCATCGGCAAACGTATCCACTCAAAATGTTGCAAATAAGCTGGGACAGAGGGAGTAGAAATTACCTTCAGCTGTGTAGGCGTCGCTCGAAGTGCGCCTACGTTAAGGCATGTTGTGAATATGCTTGGCACTCATAGGAAGTGGGAATTGACATAATAAGATTAGGGATAAGGAAAGTAGGGAGCCGCCAACAAGTTTATAAGGAACTTGTAAACCATTCATGGATCATAAAAAGGCAACCACGATGAGGGACAACGATAGGCAACAATGATTGACCCGTGAAGTTACACCCCATTCATAATCCATGAGATTACTAACTCCATATGGTTCGGAACCACGAAAGGAGGATCGGGGATGATGGTACGAAGTGAGTCATGGAGTCACATTCGCCCATATTGGCCTCTACTCGATTCTTATAGTGAAAAACATTCCTGCGATCTCAAAGGCATACAAACAAAATATTCAATTCGCTCCAAACCATTATTATGCTAAATTGGTTGAATATTAATGCAACATATAATTCTAAAATATTTGTGATTACTTGATTAAATAACAAGATTAAAAAGGAACCTAAGCCGGTTGTCCAAATTATCTTATTAGGCGTGATTTTCAATTACATATTCCCTTTAACATGCAATATGGTGATCAATAAATATAATGGAATAAACATTAATATTGGAAGCAATTTAACAATAAATCCAACAATATAAAATCGTTAGAAAAATAATAGAAATAAAAAGAGCATAATTTTTACTTTGATTCTGTTTGCTTGCAACTATAAAATAATAAACAAGTTAGTAACTTCAAGGAAATAATAATAAAACAATAATTAAATTAAATTAAATAAAGTTGATTTGGGGCCAAACCCTCAAACAGTTCTACCTTTCACGCCTTGGCTTAAGGACACAGCCACGAGTAAAGTATGGACTACTTGGAGTGCTTGAAGAAGGAATTTTGAAAGAAGAAAGGGTAGGCTAGTGTTTAGGCTAGAGCATAAATGCCTCGTACATCAGAAATGAGGGGGTATTTATAGAAAAAATTTGCTGAGGGAACACACGGAACCCTAAAAAGATAAAAACCGCGACATGGGAAATTTCACCGTCAGACGGGGAACATTCCTGTGACGCGGTGAACAGTTGCGTGACGCGGGAAATATTTTAGTCTACGGGGAATAAAACGTGTGAAGGGTTTACGCAGAAAGAACACGGAAACACCCGTGTCACAGCAGGTGCCCCGTGTCACGGGGAATCCCACCGTCAGACGGGGCAGTTTCCCGTGACACGGTGGTCAGATGTCGTGACGCGGGAGTCTGTAGTCCGTTTTTTTGTCTAAATTCATTTTAACCCTAATTTCGTTCAGCATTTTACATGCCGATTGATAATTTCGGGCCATTTCTGATTTTTTATTATTATTTTGGCTAAAATAAATAATAAATAAAAGGTTTGGGCCAAAATAAATAATAAAACAATAAAGGTTTGGGCTGAAATTAAAAAAAAAAACTATGCTTTAACTAAACATCAAGAATGATCCATGGACTATTCAAAAATTGAATTTTATTTAATACGATTTTTTAAGCACTATCAGGATTAAATACTGAACCCGACCAATAGTGGCGGTAAAAATTTGTTCATCATCGGGTTTGGTTTTGGGGAGACATTTTTAGGTGTCTACAGAAGCCCCTACTTTGACTGAGTTTGTAGAAACGTCAATTTCAAAAACGATAGTCAAAGTAGTCGATAGGGACGGAGAATGATTTAAGACGTTCTGTGATCCTAAATCACTCTCTATACGTCGATACCTGCAGAAAAATGTTAATTCCGCAGATAAAAGAGTGAAGGGATAGAACACGTATCTGACACCAGTGTATCGGTGACAAATGAGTTTGGCAGTTTCCTATGCTTGAAGGAATCCACCAGATGATGTTCGTAGAAATGCTTTCCATGCCTGAAGAAAGCCGACTGATGAATTTGGTATCTTTCTAAGCCTGAAGAAACCTACCGGATGACACTTTCCATGCCTGAGGAAAGTCGACGTATGATTTTGGTGTCATTCTATGCTTGAAGAAATCCACCGATAATGCCTTCCATGCTTGAGGAAAGCTGACTTGGCGGTTTTCTATACTTGAAGAAAAATCCACCGATAACGCTTTCCATGCTTAAGGAAAGCCGACTTGGCGGTTTTCTATACTTGAAGAAAAATCCACCGATAATGTTTTCCATGCTTGAGGAAAACCGACTTGGTAGTTTTCTATACTTGAAGAAAAATCCACCGATAATGTTTTCCATGCTTGAGGAAAACCGACAACTGATATAATCGCTGAAATTCTCAAATCTATGATGGTTCGATTATCCCCGAACGTGGGCCGCAGATGATTCACACCTTCAAATCGACTATCCGACCATATTAGGTGTTTAAAATGTCGACAAATTGACTTTGACGCTTGCTAGGGGTCGAACGGTAATTTTGATACCCTTTAAATGTCAGTTAGAATTTTCCGCGTAATTTTAATGAGAAACTAACTGTCCAATTTTTGCAGAAAATCGTGTAATTTTGGTCAAACTGGCAGGAATATTCGCTAACAGCTTCAAGGAACGTGCAATTCACGCGCGAGACCACCGTGTCACGAAGAAAAACTACCGTGACACGACAGCTATTCCCGTCACGCGGTATAAGATCCCGTGACGCGGGATTTTTGTTGTTGCAGAACTTGTCAAATGCTTCATTTTAGTGCTTTGGACCAGCTAAAATACACGCACTTCACGTTATTTCTGGTAACGGTCACCGTGGCACGGGAAACGGGGGTGTATAACGGGATGCTCTTCTGTTTAAATTTGAGCTTCCATTTGCCATTTCATGCTGTTGTTACTGCTCTTTCACCATTTTCATCTCCCTGTTCTTCTTTTCTCCTTAAATATTTTATTTTTAATTCCAAGAATTACCGTGCCACGTCAGCTCGGCACCGTGGCTCGTCAGTGTTTACCGTGACGCGACTTTTGTCATCATGACACGGCGGTTCTATCTCGCCTCTTTGTGCTGTTTTTGCCGTTACTGCTGTTCTAGTGCTTGTTGTCTCCGTCAGAAGGTCACAGCGACACGGGCAGGTGTATCGTGCAATGGCTGGAAGCACCGTGCCACGGTATTTGGCTGCTGCGTTCCGCAATTTTTCTCGAGCATTTCTGAGCTTTCCGAGCTTGTTTCTTCACCAATATCACTCAAATTTCTGCTATCTTACTTATTTTTGAATTCCTACGAAGATCCATGTAAGTTCTCTTGCTTTTCGTCTCGGATTTTGCTTTAATTTGAGTAGCTTTCAAAAAAAACCCTTGAAAAAAAATCAATTTGGGGATTTTTGATTTTGATGTTTTATGTTGAAATTCTTGCCATGAATTAGCTTGTATATGTATGTATGTGTGTTTGTGAGCGATTTGAGACAAAAATTGCATGATTTGGTGAAGAATTGAGCAAATCCCCCTTTTTTGGTACTACTTTTGTGAAATGGTGTTCATGTTATTTGTGTCGTTCCTTTTCACTTGTATTGATGATATATTGGTTGTAGATCTTGTAAAATATGCCATGATATGTCGATCTATTGTTTTTGTGCAATTTTGAAACATGTATTGTTTTATGTATGTACTACATTGTCATGGAAAACATAGTATCATGCAATTAGGAGAACATAGTATTAGTTCGTTATGGAGAAACTAAATACTAGAAATAATTCCATTATTTTGCTAATTTTTAGCCTTCAGGTAAAAATTTAGCATATAATAGAAAATGCAACTTGAAATAACCGTTAAGCTATTTTGAATAAATAACTAAATAACTTAGGAAATGATGCTAAGCATTTAGATTTTTATTTTTGTAATAGCATGCCTAGAAAACGGGATCGCGATCTTTCCACTCGTGGCCGGCGTCAAGCTTTTTAGGAGGACACTCCCACAGTTCTTGAGGGAATGGACGACGATGCCCTAAAGACCGAGTCTCGTCCTTCTTCGAGTAGGGGCAGGTGGGTTCCACCTCCGTGGTCGTCAGATGAGTTGGTTTTCTGCCATGAGAACCACGTTTCTCACCATCCACTTGCCGGCATAGTCGATGGCACGCTTCTCCATCATGGTTCCGGAGCTGGAGATTTGATTCCTCGACTTTATGGGATTATCACGAGTGATCCTGTTACGAACGCCTTGTGGGAATCTGCTGGCTTAGTAGATTTTTATTCGGCGGTCGTAGGGTTTCGCAGCCCCCGGGGTTGTGGCCCGACAGTCGTTCGCGCGTTGTTGGAGTATTTTTTGGATACTACCAACACTTTTCACTTTGCTTGGGGGGAGATGACAGTGACCCCTTTGGGTTTTAGCATGATCAGTGGTCTACGTTTCACCGACCGGGTCGTAAAGCAGATGTCTGACCTTTCCTAGGGGGCGGCTGAGACAGCCGATTTGTTATGTCAGATCGTTCAGCACATCAGGACTCAGCCGGTGTCTCGAGGTGGTCCTAGGAGTGGGCGATCAGAGTTGGCTTCTATTCTAGCCCGTGGCTTTGACATGGATGAGGCATCACTTGAGCAACGAGTGCGGATCTTCATTTTTATTCTCATTTCCATGACTCTTTCTCCTGATAGGAGTTCGCGTGCGCTCGTTTGCTACCTTCCTTCTTTGGTCAGGATCAGTGAGATAGGATCCTTTAGTTTGTCCAGCCTTGGATATGCCGATCTTCTCTTGTCTCTACGTCATGGTTGTAGGCAGCTGAATGACCAGGCCCCTGTCACTGTCTACGGTTTATGGAGAGTCGTAGAGGTGATGATCTTTCCTCTTCTTGTTTTGTTTTTATTTGTTCGACTCATGTGCTCGGAAATTACTTTTCATTGCAGCTATGGTTCTATGAGTAGTTTCCGGGATTGGCCCCTCGACAGCGTGTGGAGCGGTCCATGACTTCCCTGTCGGAGCCAGCTAGCGTGACCGAGGCGAATCACGAGTGGAGTATGTCCCTGCGCTACGCAGGCTGCTACGCCGAGGCACCACTTCTGTTGGTGTAAGAATTACTTTTGTAGCCCGTTATTTTCTACCTTGACGTTATTTTCGGTGTTTCATTGCAACTTTTTATGGTTTTCAGGTTGATATTGATATCCAGTTATTTTCCTTGGCAGGAGCTTGTACGTATGGAGGGTGATTATTCGTAGGACTTGCTTCCCTCTTTGGCTCCTCCACCCCGTCTTCTCGAGGTATGATTTCCTTTGAGAACTTTGTCTTTAGTCTCTGTTTAAATCGTCGAATAACCTGATTATTCAATCGTATTTTCAGACGATTGTTCGTCGTGTGGGGAAGATAGAGGTCCTGCCTCAATCCGTCCGCTAACCGGGGCCGATCAGTATTACTAAGGATCACATTGCTGACGCGCCAGAGGGTTTCAGACAGGCGCAGGAGTCTTTGCCCGATGTGTTTTAACCGGTAAGCTTTTTGACACATTATTCATCTTTTTTAATACCGCTTGTTACTAATTTTTCTTTGCTTTGTTCTCAGCCTACTCGCCCGGAGATGATGGGCTTCATGAAGCTGGTTGACGCTTTGAAGTACTGCATCATTAAGCTTCGACGTGGTACGAGTTGTCGGGGTGGTTCTGGCGATGTTCTTGAGGTATGTTCACTTTTTTTTTCATTTTTACCATTTGTTCTATTTTGCACCATTGACATCTTTTGATTTTGTGTCTTTCAAGAGCGGCGGAGGTCCCGCTCGCACTCGAGGCATAGAGACTCGGACGAGGGGGAGCCTAGTCGTGGCAGACGATCTCCTGATGTTCATCGGCATTCTTAGTCTCAGCGGGAGCCTCAGTTATCTCAGCCGTTTCAGGAGGCTCAGTGGCAGAAGCCTCAGTCTTCCCAGCCGTTCCAGCACTTTCAGGATCAGTGGTAGCGACATTCATCATCACAGTCTTCACAGCCAGAGTTTAGGCCAGTCATCACTCTTGTGGATCAGGGTCTATACTCAGCTCCATTGTCTGGGGCGCTTCCTCCACCGGTGCTTGGCTTGTTTTCAGTTCCAGTGTATGGGACGATGCCTCCACCGACGCTTCCTACCTCTTGGAGTCAGTCTACGCCGTTTTCCAGTTGGACGGGTCCTACTTTGAGTTTGACTGCTACTGGAGTTACAGGGACTAGTAGGGATACTACTCCTTGTACCCGGATGATGGCGGGACTCTTTGGCTCACCGCTCCCGTATTCACAGGCTGGAGATGACACTGATCCTCACTCTTCTAGTTCTACAGATTTTTGACCGAGGGTCTTTATTTGTACTTTAGTTGGTGACACTTGACGCTGCTTATGCATCATGACTCGTTTTATACATTATTCACAGTTTATGTATTTATTAGTGTGTATTAGTGTGTGCTTGAGACTCATTGTGTGTGACTGTGTATTTATTAATGACGCGAAAAAAGACGTAAGTGGAGGGTACTGACCTTCCCCAAAAGAAAAAAGAAATAAAAGAAGGGACAAGTTTTACAACTCCTCCAAAATAATAAAAAATAACTATGGAAATGATACAAATTTTACAACTTCCCCAAAAGAAAAAGAAAAATAAAGATAGAAAAATAATAATAATAGAAATAAAAATAAAATAAAGATAAATAGAAATAAGAATAAAGTAATAATAAAATAATAAAGATAAATAAAATATAAATATAAAAAGAATGAAGAATTTTATTAGGAATGAAACTCTCGAAAAACAGAATTAAAAGATAAACGGTGAAGATAAAACAATAAAAATCCTGATAAATATAGGAAAAGGATACAAAATGAAAACGCGTGGGCACCGCGACACGATTCTGTACACCGTGTCACGGCAAAAGCTGTCGTGTCGCGGCATAAATTCCCGTGGCACGGTGGAAATTTTCGTGTCATGGTGCGCGAATTCTGCAACGGTGTGGTTTACGCGTATGGAAAGATAGATTTTGAGTATTTCTAAGCGTTTTCGCTATAAAATAGGACCAGTATATTCGTTATATGCATAATTACGAAACACAAAATAATTAGAATTTCATATTTCAATAATAATGTCTCAGAATTTTGATAATACATTGCGCGACTGGTCGTATTCTCTGACCAATGCTGACAAAAGAGGGTTGGAATTGTTTCATGTCAGAGGCTTATTAGACCTAATACATGTAGCGATTGAACATGATTTTCTTAGGGCAGCATTAGACTATTGGAGTCCAGAAACACATTATTTTAAATTTGATTACGATGAAATATGTCCCCTGCCGGAGGAATTCGGTGCCATCTTTGGGTTTCTTGCCAGAAATCTTAATGCCATGCCTACCCTACGAGAGTATTATTACCAAGACTTTGAACGTCATCTGAATCTGACAGATCCAGATTTAAATAGAATTGTGTGTAGTAATGAGGTAGACTTAGAAAAACTTGCAAATTTATATTTCAATCGCCCTGTCTCTGAGTCTTATCATGTATACTGTAGAAGGGCTTATATTTTTTGCATGTTTAGCAAGCTTTTATTTGCGAACAGTAGGGTAGGACATGCTTGTCTAGCGTCTATACTTGAACATGTTGAATCTGGGAAATCTCCTATGCCTACGTGCCTTGGAGAAACCTTGCGCGGCCTTGACGAAGCAAAAGCTGACCGGAAAGCCGTCAGGAAGGGCTCTCTAGTACTGTTGCAGGTAAAAACATGCTCCGAGTAGCCCCCGTGACACAAAACAGGCACCGTGTCACGGTGCACTTCTGCCGTGTCACGGTGGATTCTGCAAAAAAAAAAATTTCACCTGATTTTTTTATTTTTATTTATTTTGCAGATTTGGTTGATGGAGCGATTAGAACTTTTTGAAGCCCCCGACGATATTGAAAAATATGGTCCCAACGATTTAGTCCGCAAGAAGAAGAATTACTTTGCGAACATGTCATATGAAGATTGGAAGAATTTCTTTGCAAAGAGAGAATTTTCCATTCTGTGGGTGGTGCCTTGGTGGAGACTGACTAGGATGGTTGGCACGAATGATACTCCGTATTGTCGCGTTCCTAGTATTTCAAGGCTGACGTTTTATTGTCCTTCTCGATTGATGCGACAATATGGACTTGAACAAGTAGTTCCACGCTATAACGATAGTCCTCGTGAAGTATCGTTGCATGAAAGTAACGTTCACGAGTACGAGGCTTATTGGATTGGAAGACCTTTGAGGACCGTTTCTGCAAGTAGCCAAGCTCCTCCTCCCTTATCTAGTGCATACAAGGCATGGTTGAATCCTAGAAGTAAAAGGGATCGACTTGGATCACGCAACATTGATGTGAAGGGTCGTCTTGGAAGTAAGAAAGCGCCTCCTAAAGATCGTCTAGGTCCGAGAACACAAGGGATTGAGTTTAAGACTCCTATAATTCCTAAAAAGAAGAATTATGTGAAAGGAAAGGGTAAGGAGAAGATGGTTTATAGAGAGAAGCAACCAAAGAAAATTAAGAAAGGTGAAAGGGGTGAAAGTTCGACTAGGGGTGTGACGGTTCGGGCTACAAAAGACACATTAATGGTGAAGGCCGACCTAGTTGAAAAGGAGAAGGAGGTTCCTAACGTGAAGAAGGATTAGATCAATATTGCTTTGCTTATATGATTTATAATTTTTATTTTTTAAAATAAGGCGCATGATACCAATAATTGTAGTCACAATGACTTTTATTTCAATAATAATAGCATATTTATTTTCGCCTTAAATAAAAACTACAATGACTTTTTTTTTAATATATATATCCGAGTCAAGAAGTCGGACGCAATGGAAGAATAAAAAAAACGTCGAACAAATAACAAAATTCGCAAAGTCTGCGTCATGAAAAAAGGAATCGCAAAGTCTGATATTCCACCGTGCCACAGTGGAAACTGCCTTGACACGGTGGAATATCCCGTGGCGCGGAAATTTTCTTCTTTTTTTATGGACTTCCACCGTACCACGGTGGAAACTGTCGTGACACGGTAAAATACCCCGTGACGCGGCAATTTTTTTTTTTTTTTTTTTTGCTGGACTTCCACCGTGCTACGGTGGTAGCTGCCGTGACACGGTTGAACTCCCCGTGCCACGGTGGACTCTGGATGCTGAACTGGCAAATTTTCTTGGTTTTAGCTCCATTTTTTTTGTGGCGCAATGCTGAACTAGCGCGTGTACTTGATCGACGGAGGAAGGATTTTTTTTAAGTGGTCGGGCCCCCTTAAGGGGTTGCCTACGTATCCTTAAAAAGGAATCAGGCCAAACGTAGCTCTATTGGGTCATGAACCCATGCAACTAGGCATAGAATTTCTTGAGTTGATCCAAGTTGGTTAAATTGTGGAAACCGTTATCGTCCATGTCTACAAATTGTGCCGCTCCGCCAGACAAGATGGATTTAACAATGTACGGACCTGACCAATTTGGTCTGAATTTTCCTCTTGGATCCAACACATTTTTACGAAGTGCTTTAAGCACCAAGTCACCTTCCTTGATGTTCCTAGTCTTGACTTTTTTATTGAAATGTCGCGCCATACGCTGTTGGTAGGTTTGGACATGATGCAAAGCTGCCAAGCGCTTTTCGTCAAGTAAGACTAGTTCATCATATCTTGCTCTAATCTAGTCGACTTCATCTAGTTGGCTTTCCAACGCAATTCGAAGAGAAGGGATTTAGAGCTTTATTGGTTGTACAGCTTCAACTCCATAGACCAAAGAAAAAGGGGTAGCCCCCGTTGATGTACGAACGGAGGTTCGATAACCCCGAAGGGCAAAATGTAGCTTACTTGGCCAATCTTTGTAATTTTCCGTCATCTTTTCGATGATAAATTTCACATTTTTTTTGCCGACGCACCATTTGTTTGTGGCCTGTAGGGTAATGATCTGTGATGCTTGATATGATATTTCTGTAATAGTTCCGCGCACTCGGCTTGGAAATGCGTTCCATTATCACTGATCATCTCATGAGGTACCCCATAGCGGCATATGATATTTTTCTCAATGAATTGAGCTACATGTTTTGCCGTTATTTTAGCATACGAGGCAGCTTCGACCCATTTGGTGAAATAGTCGATTGCTACAAGGATGAATTCATGCCCCCCTTGTCCTGGTGGCGTTATCTTTCCAATGATGTCGATACCCCCAAGTAGAGAAAGGCCATGGAGAAGTATATGTGTAGAGAAGCGAAGGTGGAACGTGATGTAAATTTGCATAGACTTGACATTTCATACATTTCTTGACGTATTCGTGACAATCTCTCTCCATGGTAGTCCAATAATAACCTTGTCGTTGAATCTTCTGGACTAACATCTTAGCATTCATATGTGTTCCACATATGCCGGCATGAAGATTTTCCATTTTTTTGTGTGCTTCTTTCGTGGCTATGCATAAGAGATTTCTCCCTAGTGTAGTCCTCTTGATGAGTTCTCTCCTGATGAGCACATACTGTGAGGTCATGAACCTCAATGCACAGCGTGCCCTTTTATCAGTATTAGGAGGGTATTCTCCTTTTGTCACGTAGTTAAGGATATCTGTATACCATGGCTCTTCATCTACTTCTTGTGATTCTTGTTCATCATCAAGTGCGTGAACATAAGTCGGCTCATATCTTCTTTCTATAGTCAATGGCATTCTGATTGTGTCCGTTGGAATTCGCACCATTGATGCTCATTTAGCCAATGCGTCGGCAAACTAGTTTTCTTCTCTAGGAAAATACTTATATTCCACTTCATCTAGTTGCTCCGTGAGAGTTTCCAGATGAGCTTGATACGTAGCGAGGCTTTCACTTCTCACCTTCCATCTCTTGGAGATCAGGTTAATGATTAGTGATGAATCACCGTAGATTCTGAGCTTCTTAATTCCCAAGGCCACAGCTGTTTCTAATCCCAAAATGCATTCCTCGTACTCTGTGGCATTGTTGGTGACATCAAAGTCGAGCTTCATAGAAATTGGGATATGCTCTTCATTGGATGATACGAGCAAGACTCCGATACCACAACCTTTTTGGTTTGAAGCTCCGTCAAAGTAGAGCGTCCAACTATCATCTTTGGTCATGAGTAAATCTTCGTCAGGGAAATCGTATTCATCTTCTTCTTTCTCAACTTCTTCTAGCGGAAAATCTGCTACGAAGTCGGAAACCGCAGAACCTTTTATGGCTTTTTGTGGTACAAATTTCAAATCAAACTGAGCAAGGTTGACTATCCACCTTGATAATCTGCCATTGAGTGTTGCTTTTTCGAACAAGTATTTGAGAGGATCCATCTTGGTCGAGACATGCATTGTATGAGTGAGCCTGTAATGCCTTAGTTTCTGTGCGGCCCACACAAGTGCGAGGCACAACTTTTCGAGCGGTGTGTATCGTGTCTCATATCCTTGAAGCTTCTTGCTCAAATAGTAAATTGCATTCTCCTTGCTTTCCATCTCTTGTACTAGCATTGCTCCCATTGTTTCTCTTGTGACCGTAAGGTAGAGTCGAAGAGGAAAGTCATGTATTGCTGGTGCTAGCACGGGTGGGTTTGCCAGGTACTCTTTGATTTTGTCAAAAGCTTTTTGGCAATCATCATCCCATGTGACTGGGACATTTTTCTTAAGCTTCTTGAATATAGGTTCACATATCGCCGTGAGTTTTGATATGAACTTACTTATATATTGCAGCCTTCCAATGAAGCCTCGAATTTCTTTCTCATTCTTGGGTGGTGGCATGGCCATGATCGCTTTGACTTCTGTGGGATCTATTTCAATCCCTCGAGAACTGATCACGTATCCAAGTAGTTTGCCTGACGTGACCCCAAATGCACACTTTGCTGGATTTAATCTCATGTTGTACTTGCGGAGTCTCTCAAAGAACTTGCAAAGTGCAATGATGTGGCCTGGGCGATCTTTTGACTTGACGATCATATCATCAACATAGACCTCCACCTCTTTGTGCATCATATCATGTAACAAGGCTGTGGCTGCTCTTTGGTAGGTGGCACCCGTGTTTTTCAACCCAAATGGCATTACCGTATAGCAATACCCATTGTGTGATGAATGTGGTTTTCTCCATATCTTCTTTGGCCATTAATACTTGATTATATCCGGCGTAGCCGTCCATGAACGATAGGAGTGCATGGTTTGTTGTGTTATCGACCAGAATATCAATGTGAGGTAGAGGGAACCCATCTTTCGGGCTTGCCTTATTGAGGTCCCTGTAATCAACACACATTCTAACCCTTCCATCCTTCTTTGGAACTCGAACCACATTTGCTATCCACTCTGGATACTTGGATACTTTGATGAAATTAAACCTGCAGCCAATTGCTTTCTGATTTCTTCTTTGATTTTGAGAGCCACATCCGGTTTCATTCAGTGTAGCTTTTGTTTAACAGGCTTCATACCTGGAATGAGTGGTATCGTATGCTGAGCTATATCCCTATCAATTCCTGGCATATCTTGGTATGACCAAGCAAATACATCAACAAATTCACTAAGCAAGTTGATTAGCTCTTCGCGTTCGTCTTGACTTAGTGTTAATCTAATTTTTACTTCTTTGATAGTCGTATCATTGGAAATATAAACTGTTTTTGTATCTTCAATCATTGCTGTTTTATTTTCGTGTTCCTCCATTGCTTTTATTATTTCTTTGTCATTTTTATCATTAGCAAAGCAATATTGATCAGGGTTAGGGGAATGACACGCATCGTAAGCAAAGGTATTCATTTTATTGAATTCATTGGTCATTACATCAAGGAGGGCAAGGTCAACTGCGACCTTGCCGGAATTATTTGGGACAGAAAGAGAAGACTCAACAAGAGACTCAGGACTGGACTCTATTGCGGAAAGAGGGTCGGCCTCAGATCCTAAAGACTTGTCTACAGACTTAGACTCAAACTCGGACTCGGACCCAGACGACTCAGATTCATGAAACATAGGACCTTCGCCAGCGGTTATTTCCAACTTCTCTCCACTTGGCGTGGTGATCTTCACCATCTTGCGCCATCCCTTTGAAATATTATCAGCCTGAACGACTGACTCAGAGGGGTCAAAATCCTTGCTCGATATGACAGCTTGAATGAGCTCGGAATCATCATTGCAGACAGGCTTGGATTCATTCTTTTCTAGTCCAAAAAGAAGATTAATATTCATATCATCAGAGTTTGGACTAGTGGGTTTCTCAGTTGTGAAGAGTTCATCGCCTTCGTTGACGAAATCACAAACAAGGAACATCTCAAACCCTGGCTCACGCCTCCCATCGCGGACGAAAGGCTCGGGGAATTCATAGCATGGGAAGTCTTCCCCTTCTTTGATATACTGGCCATTGAGAGTGAATGGATATGGGGACATGGCCATTTCCGTCTTCATGATTCGAGCATTATTGCGAGCCTTCATTTTCATAAGAGCTTGTTTCACATCTTCCTTTGTTGGCTTGAATCCCAAGCCAAAGGTGTCTTTCTTAAGTGCACCAGGATGGCCCCAAAGTTCAGCCATTTTCTTTTTGAGTCCGAGGGTCATTCCAGGGAAATGCCCTTGCTTCTTCGTAATGACATTAACATTGGTATTTGAATAAGGATCAAAGTCGAGATGACACTTCTCCTCTTCTTCGATCATGAGAACATCATCGAGCGAAAACCCCCCAGAGATCTTCATCTTCTTCGTCATGTTCGACATGGACGATGGGAGTATCGATAACTTGAATGCGCATGGGGGAGGCATCAATGGTAATTGGAACCCCTCCAACTATGGCTTTCAATTTCTAGTGCAACGACGATGGGATCGCCTTTAGCTCATGAAGCCAAGAACGTCCTAACAACAGATTGAAAGAAGCCTTAATGTCCACCACCTGGAACTTGGTGCGACGTTCAATGGCTCCAATAGTTATGTTTAGCATGATAGTACCCACGGCTTGACGGCGAGTATTATCATAAGCATGAATCCCTTGAGTAGAGGGAGTCAATTCTTCATTTTTTATGCCCAACTGAAAGGAATGGTGTCCTTCGAACAAGTGTATTATTCTGATAGCGGGTTTAGAATTATTAGAAAGCTAATATATTCAGCAAGGTCAAGTGATCGGAATGCCTGGGTGGAGGCCGCTTCCGATCAGTAATATTAATATAATTAATATTACAGCTTAATCTTGACTGATCCCTTCGGGTCACACCCAAGCAAAATATACGAACTGACTCGACGAATTAATTAAGAAGAAATTAATTCGTCGCCCGAGTGTTAAACATTTAGACGTCGGAAATTCGAGCTTGGAGCGTCGAAACCGAGCGTCGGAGAATCTCAAATGTCGAGCCAAAATTTAGGATTTGGCGAGACGGGAAAATGCATCAAGTAACAAGTAAAATCCTAGCAACGCAAAAGGCTAGGAATGCATGCCCAATAGGATCATGCCACGTGGCAACACACATGGCAAAACGCCACGTGGCAACACACATGGCAAAACGCCATGTGGCAGCACACGTGGCCGCCACGTTGGCAGCCGCCACATTGGCAACTGATGAGTGACATTTATGTCACTCTTAGGGAGTAGTTTTAGAGTCATTTTCGTGTTTATTTTATCTTATTTTCCCTTTCTTTCTCTTGTTTTCTTTTTAATAAAGTTTCTTGTTTATTCGGTAATTTTGGAGCGTTTTAGTTTATTTTCTTTATTTTATTAGCTTTAGTTTATTTTCGTATTTTATTTTACTTTATTTGCTTGTATAGTTTTTGTTTATTTTTATTAGTTTAGTTTTATGTCTCTTATTTTCTATTTTTATTTTATTTATTTCTATTTTATTTATTTTATTTTATTTGTCGTGGTTTTGTTTTATTTCGTCCTCTGTTTATTTTCATTTTATTTTATTTTATTCTTTGTCCCAATTCTCTCCTCAATCTTGCTCGTGTTTGTAGGTGTGTTCGGGTTGACGCTCAATTTCCATGTTCAAATCAATTTCGAAGTCCGAGGTTCGAGGCACAAATTTTGAGCCAAGCAAACTGTGTTGTGCTACCTTGTTGCTGCCCCTTAACCTTCACCACACCCCTCTTTATCCTTCACCACACAACACCACCTCACCTCCCCTGCTGCTCCCTGCTTTCCACTCACAAATCACGCACAACCGCAACACACACCAACACCCAGCCACCGCACTTCACCCAACAAAACCATCACGCAACTCCACCACTCACAGCCACCAATTCACCAATAACAACAGCTGCCACGCAATCCCTGCTCCAATTCGCAGCCTGCAACCCCGCAAAAACCAGCAACAACAACCACCATCAACCATCAATTCCACTCACCCTCACAACACCAACACCACCAATCAGAACACCCCTCACAGCTGCCGCAACAACCATACCCCAAACCAACCCGCAATTGCAACACCAATTTAACCCCTGAACGCAACTCCCCTGCTGCCTCCACAATACACCACCATTCAACCAACCTAACCAACCCGCAACCCCAACTGCAGCAGCAACAGCAGCCGCACCTCAACCACGACGCCTACCACCACCGCAATAAACCTCTTTTAGCCACCCAAAACGGCAGCCCTTCACCACACCTGACCCGCAACTACTCAAACCACCAATCAAGCATTTCGGCCCTCAATTAAGCAAAACTCAGATTAAAATTTGATTTTTAATCAAGTTCGAGCATACCGTTTGTGGTTCGGTCGAAGTTCGAGTCAGAGACTTTGTGGGTTTCGTTAATCGAAGAGGAGTGGTCGAACATACCCATGGTTCGACCGAACCAACCCCGTAGTTTGGCCGCACCAACCCACGGTTCGACCGAACCGCTTCACGAGACTCGCGCATGGTTTTTAAAGAGGGTCGAACGGCCACGATTTGATGATGATAGCTGATGAACGGTGGTGATGGTGGTGCGTTTCAATGGAGATAGAGCAGCCATGAATTGGGGAGAGGGGAAAATCGGGTAGCTGATGTTTTAGGGGGTTTTGATTTTCTTTTTTTCTTTTTCTTTTTTTCTTTTTCTTTTATTTTTATTTTCCTTTCCTTTTCCTTTTCTTATTTCTTTTCTCTTTTGTTTTCTTTTCATTTTATTTGATTTTCTTTTTATTTCCTTTTCTTTCTTTATTTTATTTCCTTCTTTTATTTCTCCTTTATTTTTCCTAGTTTTATTAGCTTAGTATAAATACCCAATTTTGGGGTAATTAAAAAGGGAGAATGGAATAACTATCTCTTCTTCTCTCTAATTAGTTTTAGGTTAGGTTAGGATTAGTCTTCTTTGGTAGAGAGAGAAAGTGAGGTTTTCTTCATTAATGAACTTGGATTTTGAAGAAGGAGCTTGTTTAATCCTTTGTAGACCTTCATCTTCAATTAATGAGCAATTTCTTATTCTCTCTCCTCTATTTTTATTTGTTTATTTTGATTATTATTTTAGTTGTTGGTATTTCTTGTTGATCATGTTGATTCTTGATTATTTGTTGATTAATCTTGTTATTATCATGATTAGTGAGTAATTTCCCCATTAAGGGGATGGTTGTGGTGTAGTTGGACCTTGAGAATGTTCTAGGGTTTAGAATTGATTTATTTGTGATTAAAGTCTTTATATGCTTGATATTCTTTAATCTTCTTACAAGTGCACATTGTTGGTTGATTAAAGGTGAATCTTTGCTAACAAGAAACGGAAGTTGACTTAGTTAAGGTTCATTACTATCGATTGTTATTTAATAGTACCTCCTAGTATATGGTTCTAATGTGGAAACATAGAGGCTATGTTAGGAGAAGCCAATTGACCCCGGAAGGCGGCTAGATTGGATTCTTAATTTCGATATTCGAGCATGTTTAGTTCATAATTAATTCAATTTCTATGCCTTTGTTTATGTTCAAGTGAATGTTATACCTAAACCATTTCCCTTAATGTTTTATTTCTTGTTTTAGCATTTTTAGACTTTAGTTTGTTTATCCCCTATTCCGGACTAGCTTAATTGTTGATAACATTTGGTGGTGTTTATCGTTCTCTGTGGTTCGACCCCTATGCTTGCCTTATACTCGTATTAGGTTTGTTTAGGTTGTATAAATTGTATTTGATCTAGGGATAGACAATTGACGACGCGTTTATTACCTTGTCAGCAACCGCCACATTGGCAGCCACCTAGTGGCAGCCACCAAGTGGCAGCGTGCCACGTTGGCAGCGTGCCACGTGGCAGCGCCATGGTGGCGGCGCGCCACGGTGGCGACACATGTGGCAATGACCGTGGACCCGGGTTGATGGGTCATGGACACGGGCCAAAATAAAATGGGCCAACCGAACCCAACTTGGGGCTCAAGGTTGGGTGACACATGGTTAGTTCACATTGCATGTGAAATGCCTTGGGGACCAAGTGAAAAAGTGGTCCACACCTAACCATGTGACACTTGTTACTTGTTCCTTTGTTTATTTAACTAAGGGTTGAATTCACCAATCTTTCCATGTGGGATCTTTTTGTGAAAAGTCCCACATTGAAAGATGAGTGAAATTCACAAGGCATACTTCCTTATAAATAGTCATGGCATGGCTTGAGAATTCTTTGCTTGAGTGGGAGTTAGAAAGAGCATTCCATATTTTTGGGAAAACTCTTAAACTCTAATAACACTCGGGTTTTGGCCGGACCTTGCTAACTCCAAGGTAGAGGACCTTAAAGTCGTGTTCGTCCTTTGTGGGTGGATACCGTTGGAGGCACAACGCTTGCGGTGCTCGAAGCTTTCAAGTAAGAGCCCGTTTTTGTAAGGGCGAAGCTTGCTTCGAGGGTAAGATTCGTTCTTCCTTTCTTGTGATTATTTATTTATGCTTTATGGTTTTATTAATTGCGAGTGGTTCCTTGGGTCGGGGTTGTTTCCGCGGTGAGTCGGACTCACCAAACCCCAACAGCTGGGTGTCATTTTATCTCTTGGGAGACTTGGGTTAAATCAAATTTTACAATTTTAATTGGTTATTCTCAACAAGGTTACCTAAAGAGTTTAGAATCTTGAAGCAAAGGGTAATAATTAAACATGTGATGATTAATTATTCAACTAAGAGTTACAAGAGTTGTAATCAGTAAAGAGTTTACTCACCTTGAAAATGTAATGGTTGATGGTAGGGACAAAGTTCGGTAAATTATTGCACAAATAAAGGGTCTTGGAATCACTTAAAATTTAATTGAGATCAATTAATATTGAATAAAGTGCTTTTAAAGTTACCAATTTAGTTCGTTTATGGTACTTTAATTATTAAAAATTAAGGGAAATTCTACATGGTGGCCTCCTACTTTTAACTTTTCTACGTGGAAGACGATTTTTTTTCGATTCTCTTAAGTGACATCCAAATGTTTTTAATTTACAATTAGTGGCCTAATTGTCTTTAAATGGGCTAACCAGCTCCTAAATGGTTCATTTTTTTACTAAATAATCTACCCCTGGTTTAATTCATCCCCTCCTTTTTTTATCAGTTTCCCGCCTAACATCAAATCCTCCTTTATATAATCTTTCCCTCTTCCAATGCATTTTTAGGGTTTCATTTGCAATTTCAATCGAAAAAAAAGCTCTGCAATTGCACTTGGGTAAGGATGAATTTTTTAGGACTACCTTCAAGGAAGAGGGGCACATCTAATGGAAGTTTCAATTGGGTAAGGATGAAGCTTTGCAATTGCAACCCTCCCAAAAACGCTGAGGTTAGGTTTTCTAATTCCTTGAGCAATCCTAAGAAGCCATACTACAAATGCAGGGAAAAAATCAAAGTTTGCGGGTTTTTTAACTGGGTTACTGAAGATGATGTAAGTTATTATGATGCTTTACCAAATTCAGAGATTGCTGCAATACACAACATGGTGGAAGACTTTTCTGTTGGGTTTAAGAGGGTTATGAAAGTTGCTATTTTCATATTATTAATTTGTGTTTTTGTTTACATGAAATGATGTACTCGGGGAAATGAAGGAAAGGGGTAGTAGCAAGTAGGTGAATCCTAAATTGTATGGGTTTTATTAATGAAGTTACGTAATTCCTCTAAGTATAAATAAAATTTGGGATTGGAAATTTATTTGTCTATTACATTTAATGGATGTTTATTTATGTTTTAATTTGTGTATGTTAATTTAGTCAATAATAATATAATGGAGTATGTTACAAAACAGATTGAATAGCAGAAATAAACTTATAATAATATCTGGTTCATCAGCTGCCATTTTTCTCTATCTAGATGGCCTATCAATGCCTCTTGTCATTTGTGGTAGGTGGTAGTATTGTAGGCATATCAATCTCTGGCCAGTGATCAGGGTTAGGTACAGAATGAATAGAGTTGGCATAAGCTTGCTTATATGTGTTGGACTGAGAACCATGTACTGCAGAAGTTGTAAGGGTTCAATCCTGCAGCTACTATTGCTCTAAATGCATGTTTGCAAGGGAAACCTGAAATTTTCTATAAACTACAAATACAAGTTTTTTTGTTAAGTGATACAGGAAGAATAGACTTCCCATCCCTCACTTCATATTCACCCTCCTTAGATTGATAAGCTTTGCAACTTCTTGATTTAAAGGTCAACACCCTTATTCCCTTTACTATATTTGGGCAAGGTTCATCCTCATTCCAGCTGTTGCACTTTTGTCTTCTTGTTGAAAGCCTCACCATACACATTCTTCTTATAGTTATTCAAGCATGGTATGCTAGGTTAGCAACATTATAGACAATTTCAATCAACATTAAAGTAAGTTACAAACCAACAGTTATACCTTACAAAAGTGTTAATACAGGCCTACATCTATCCACACCCAATTCAATGTGGAATTGAAACTCTCCACAAAGTTGGTTTTGTTTTCATCATTGCATATCTAGGGATCAAATTTGTTTCTTGTCCACCTTAACTGGTTCCCCAAATCAGCCAACCATTTACAAGCCTTAGGATTTACTACCTTAATCCTATCCATGGCCTTTTTAAATGTGAAAGGAGATGTAGCACTACTGGCTAACCAGAAGAGTGAATGCATCAGAGGACCAAGAAAGGATCCTTTCCAATTTGCTGCTAAGTGTTTGCAACAATATCTCCTGTCCAACTCAAGCCATATCTCAGTCAGTGCAGGATTTATTCCCTGCATACAAATACACAAACATAAGATTAGCTATTAGTTGCAATAAATTAACATCTAAGGATCAAATACCAGATCAAGCTTACTTTTTGTCTGTCTGAAATGATACACCAGCCATTACCCCTCCCAGAATCAGACATAATCTTTTTCAAGTGGCAAAAGAAAAACTTCCATGTGTTAGCATTTCCCTTGGGAGCTATAGCCCAAGCAAAGGGAAACAATTCATTGTTTCCATCTACTTCCACATCAGACTGAAGAACCCCACAAAAATGACCTTTTAAGTGGGCTCCATTAACCCCCAACAAACTCCTACATCCTGCAATAACACCATCTATGGCAGCCTTGAATGAGATAAATATTGTTGAAAAGGTGAGGGTTGGATTACGTGGATTCAACTGCTTCCATACACAGTGTGCCTCAAATCCTGGGTTGGTTGCTTTCACCATTTCACATTATTTTGGCAAATGCCCAAAGGAAGTATCATGCCCACCATTTAGCTCCCTCAAAGTCATCCATCTCATCTTATAAAGAGTACTTGTTGCCATATGTACACCATATCTACTAAATAAGAGCTCATTAAGTGTCTTTCCTAAGATGTCATTATTAGCCCTTATGTCATCCATTAGTTTTTCTGCAGCCCATTTGACAATCACCAAGGGATTTCTATCATCCAATCCTCTACAAGTATGCTCACAGTTAGTGTAGGGAATATTTCTAGCGTTATCCCTAGCTTGAACCCCACTGTGATCATACACTAAAGTACGGTGGCGTCCAAAGGGAAAAAAGATAGAGCAAAAGAGTCGCCAACAAGTTTTAGGAACTTGTAAACCGTTCACAAGGTGAAGGTTACACCCCTTAACGATCCAGGAGATCGTCAACTCCAATAGGCCTGGAACCATGACTGGTAGTTCGAGGATGAAGGTACAAATCCACCCTAAAAGAGATTGAACCTGCCCTAATAATAGGCCTCTACTTTATTCAGCTCGTATTTATGTGCGCTTTTCTGACTAACATGCAATCATTAGGTTTACCCTAAACCTGTTTAATCTATGTTGGTTGAATTTAATGCACAAATAAATCTATTATTGGTGATAACTTGAATTATTATCAAATTAACCCTAAACAAGATTATTGATTATCTTATTAAGCGTGATTGCAAGTACAAATTCCCTTTAAACATGCATAAAAGGTGTGATTAAGCAATAACAATAAATAATTTAACAAGAAACATAATAATAACAATAATAATCATAACAATCATTATCATAAAAATAATCATCATCATGTTAAATCATAACAATAATAGCAAGATCCTAGGCATGATACCAACAAGATTAATAACAAACCCTAGCATGTCACTAAACAATAAAAATCAAAGTTTTAACCCTAACATGATACTAACATGAATATTAGGAAGAAAATAGGAAGCATCGCAGGAATCATAATTATCATATTTGATATTAGAAATTATAGTTGTTACCCTAAACATGACACTAGGAAGATCAAAACACCCTAACATGACGCTAGGAATCATAATAACAACCTAGATATGATTTCTATATCATAATAACAATGAAACCATTAAAGCACTTACTTGGATGCCTCGTATCTCTTTCGAATAAAAAAATACACGCATTAGTAACTTCAAGGAAAATAATAAAACAAACCATTAAATTAAATAATTGAAAGAGAGAATTAAGAAAGTTTAGACTAGATTTGGGACCAAACCCTCAGAAATCAAACCTTTCACGTCTAGGGTGAAGGCAACTTCGAACAATGCTAGTTGTGTCTAGTGCTAATGTATGAGGAATTGTGTTTGTAAAAGGCTAGGTTTAGAAAGAGAGAGAGAATCAAGAAATTCTTGATGAGAGTTGGTGGAAATTGATTATTGTTGAGAATTGATGATTGAAAATAGAATTTTAAGAGGCTATTTATATAGAAATTGGTCGGATGGATAAAAAAACGAATCAGAGTTTTAACGAGAATAAAACACGATTAGCGCCAGACGCTGGTAATTAGCACCAGGCGCTGAAAATTAGCGCCAGGCGCCAAGCCTTAGCGCAAGGCGCTAATGCTTGTCATCAGGCGCTAATAATCAGTTTCATGCATTTTTGTTTTTATCATATCTTTTGATTCAAAAGTCCAAATAAATCATATAATATGTCGTTGGAAATCTCTTGAAATTTAATTTCCAACCCAATTTGAATCAGATTAAAATCTTTTGTAGATTAAAAGATATGGCCGAAAAAGTGGAAGGGTGTTAGTTTTGGATAGAGTTTCATATTCCATTCATATCTTTTTTGTTATAACTCGGATTTAATATTATAATATGTCATTGGAAAGATAATATCCAACCATATAAAATTTGGATAAAGATTATGAGGCACGAAAATAAAATCTGAATATATTCCATTTCGTACAAAACAAGGATTCTAAAAAGGACTAGTTTTATTCAATTTCAAACTCTTTGAAATATAATTATCAATCCTAACTCCATTAGGATTTCAAAGAAAATTCTAAAATATTCTAGAAGACTATAATCAATCCTAATAGCTTTAGGAATGATAATTAATAATAGGCCCTCCCCTAGATCATTGGACCGCATATAAAAACAAAATCGGGCCTAGTTTAATATTTTGTCCATAACTTCCTCATTATTCATCGGAATTAGGCTTATAATATATTGTTGGAAAGGTCTTTTCAAACCCCATCCAATTACACCATTACTGGACCCATATCATGGACCAAACTAAACTGGAATGCACGTTTTTCAAAATAAGGTAAGAAAAGAAATATTTTCGAAAACAGAAAGAAGATACATTTTAATAAAAACATCCTCATCAATAGACTTTTCACAGTTTCTCTTTGTTCGATAATCAAATGAGATGAAAGGTATTCATCACTGGGTTTGGTTTTGGGGAGACACATTTGGGTGTCTACAGAAGCCCCCACTTTGACTGAGTTTGGAGAAACACAAGTTTCAAAAACAAAAGTCAAAGTATCGATAGGGACGGAGACTGAATCAAAATGTTATGCGATCCTAAATCATTCTTGTAACGCCGATACCTACAAAACTAGCGTTAGTTAATTAAACAGATAAAAGAGTTAAGAAACGCGTATCTTGCACCGTCGAACACACGTCTCTGAAGGTAACCGATTTGTTGCTACATTTGTCGTTGTGATAACCTTCCACAATCTATGGAACACCATCTTGTTGTTTTGATGTTCACTTGTCCCTGAACAATAGAGCTTTTTTGGATATGTTCACGCTTCTCTGAACAAATAGCTTCTTTTTAATATGTCCACGCGTCTCTGAACAAAGAGATTTTGAATGAAATGTCCACGCGTCTCTAAACAAAAGATCTTTTGAATGATATGTCCACGCTTCTCTAAATAAAGAGCTTTGGTGATATGTCCACGCGTCTCTGATCAATAGAGCTTTTGAATGAAATGTCCACGCGTCTCTGAACAAAAGAGCTTTGATGATTGTAGACACCCAAATGTGTCTCCCCAAAACCAAACCCAGTGATGAATACTATTCATGTCATTTGATTATTGAACAAAGCAAAAGTGTGAAAAGTCTAGTGATGAAGATGTTTTTATTAAAATATCTCTTCTTTCTGTATTTGAAAATATTTCTTTTCTTACCTTATTTATGAAAAACGTGCATTCTAGTTTAGTTTGGTCATTGATAAGGGTTCAAAAATGATGTAGTTGGATAGGGCTTGAAAATTGAAAAGACCTTTCCAACGATATATTATAAGCCCAATTCCGATGAATAATGAGGAAGTTATGGCCAAAATACTAAACTGGGCTCGATTTGGTTTTTATATGCGACCCAATGATCTAGAGGAGGGCCTATTATTAATTATCATTCCTAAATCTATTAGGATTGATTATAGTCTTCTAGAATACTCTAGAAGGTTCTCTTAAATCCTAATAGAGTTAGGATTGATAATTATGTTTTAAAGAGTTTGAAATTGAATAAAACTACTCCTTTTAAGAATCCTTATTTTGTACGAAGTGGAATATATTCAGATTTTATTTTTGTGCCTCATAATCTTTATCAAAATTTTATATGTGTGGATAGATCTTGAAATTATCTTTCCAATGATATATTATAATATTAAATCCGAGATATAACGAAAAAGATATGAATGAGATACAAAACTCTATCCAAAACTGACATCCTTCCACTATTTCGGCCATATATTTTTATCTACAAAAGATCTTAATCTGATTCTAATTGGTTTGTGAAGTAGACTTCAAGATCTTTCCAACGACATATTATATACTTTATTTGGACTTCTGGATCAAAAGATATGATAAAAACAAAACGCGTGAAACTGATTATTAGCGCCTGACGCCAAGCATTAGCGCATGGCGCTAACCTTCAGCGCCTGGCGCTAATGTCCAGCGTCTGGCGCTAATCGTGTTTTATTCTCGTCAAAACTTTGATTCGTTTTTTTATCCATCCGACTGATTTTCTATATAAATAGCCTCTTAAAATTCTGTTTTCAATCATCAATTTTCATCAATTCTTAACAATAATCAATTTCCATCAACTCTCATCAAGAATTTCTTGGTTCTCTCTCCCTCTTTCTAGCCTAGCCCTTTTACAAACACAATTCCTCATACATTAGCACTAGACACACCTAGCATTGTTCGAAGTTGCCTTCGCCTTAGACATGAAAGGTTTTAATTCTGAGGGTTTGGTCCCAAACCTCTATTTCAATTATTTAATTTAATTGTTTTGTTTATATTTTCCTTGAAGTTACTAACGTGTGTATTTTTTTATTAGAAAGAGGTACGAGGCATCCAAGTAAGTGCTGTAATTGTTTAATTGATATTATGATATAGAGATCATGTTTAGGTTGTTATTTTGATTCCTAGTATCATGTTAGGATGTTTTTTCTTAATTTGATGTTTAGGGTGACAACAATAAGTTCCTAGTATCATGTTTAGGATAAAGAATATAATGTTAATTATGATTTCTATGATGCATTTTATTGTCTTTCCTAATAGTATCATGTTAGGGCTATATATTTGATCTTTATTGTTTTGTGACATGCTAGGGTTTGGTATTAATCTTGTTAGTATCATGCCTAGGATCTTGCTATTATTATGCTTAAACATGATTATAATAATAATGATTATTATTTTTATTATTATTATGTTGCTTGATATATATATTTATTGTTATTGCTTGATCACACCTTTTATGCATGTTTAAAGGGAATTTTGTACTTGTAATCATGCTTAATAAGATAATTAATAATCTTGTTTAGGGTTAATTATATTATAATTCAAGTGATCGCCAATAATAGATTTATTTGTGCATTAATATTCAACCAACATAGATTAAACAGGTTTAGGTTAACCCTATTGACACTACTAAAATTCGGCTAAATTGCGACCGTTTTTCTACGACCGTCTGAAAAACGGTCGCAAAATATGAAATTTGCGACCGTTTTTTATGCGGTCGCAATATTACGACTGCTTTGACAACGGTCGTAAATTTGCGACCGTTTTCAGCTTTTAAGACGGTCTCTAGGATGTTTTAACAATTAAAAATATTTCTAAATTAAAATAAATCGTTTGCGAGCGTCAAAGACGGTCGTAAATGTCATAATCTGCGACCGTCCAAGAGACGGTCGTAAATGTCATAATCTTGTCAAAGGCGGTCGTAAATGTCATAATCTGCGACTGTTTAAGAGACGGTCGTAAATGTCATAATCTGCGACCGTCAAAGGCGGTCGTAAATGTCATAATCTGCGACCGTTTAAGAGACGGTCGTAAATGTTCTAATCTGCGACCGTCAAAGACGGTCGTAAAATTCATAATCTGCGACCGTCAAAGAGACGGTCGTAAATGTCATAATTTGCGACCGTCAAGACGGTCGTAAAAAGCTTTTTTTTTAATTAAAAAATATTCGGGTATAAATACTCACCCATCTCACCTCAACCCTAATTTACTAACCCTAACAGCCGCCCCTCATTTTCACGCCTCTCTCCTCTCATTTTCTCTTCATTTTCTCTCTCCTCTCATTTTCACGCCTCTCTCCTCTTTTCTCTTCTTCTTTCCCTGACCTTTCCCCTTCTCTTTCCTCTTTTCCCTGATCTATTTCCTCTTCTTCTTCTGCTCCTCCCTCCGTTTAGGCAATAAAGAATCCTTATTCAACGAGAAACAAACGAATTATGGTGTTAATGGTCAAATTCGACCATAAAAATTCCAGATCTGGAGTTTTGTGGTCGAATTCAACCATATGAAACACTAGAGGAAAAAATATTGACAAAGGTGGGTTTAATTTATGTTTGTTTTCGATTTATGAGGGTTTTATTTCATTTTTGTTGGAATTTTTGTTCGAATTTGTTGGTTTAATTGTTGTGGGTTTATTTTTTTTGGGTATAATTATTGGGTTTAATTTTTGGGCGATTTTTTTGTTTGATTTTTGTTAATATTACAAAGTATGTTTGATTTTTGTTTCGAATTTTGGGTTGATTATTGTTAATTTTATTTCGGGTTTGATTTTTTTGTTGATTTTGGTTTGATAATTGTTTTATTTCCGACTTTGTGGTTTATTACTTTTATTAATTCGAATTTCCATGTGTTATTCATTCGAATTTTGCTGTTTTTTTTTTTATTTTTCCGTTAAATTTTTGTTTGGATTTTTTTTTCTGGGTTTGATTTTATTCGTGTTTGGGTTAATTTTTGTTGGTTTGTTTGGTTTTTGTTATTTTTGGGTTCCATTTTCGTTCATTTCAATTTGGTTAATTTTGTTTGATTTTTATGTTTGAATATTTCGTTCTTTTATGTTTGATTTTGTTTAATTTCAATTTGGTTTTTTTTTTGGGTTTGATTTTATCTATGTTTTGGGTTGATTTTTGCTGGGTTTTTTTTTTGTTTCATTTTTGTGGTGGCTGGTTGGGATTGTCGAGGTGATTGGGTGGTGTTTTTGAGGTGTTTGGTTGGTGGGTAAAGGTGTTTGGTTGGTGGGTAAAGGTGGTTGGCTGGGAATAGGCAGTGGTGGAGTTGGCTTGGGTGGTGGTGGGGGGCGTGGTTGTGAAGAGCAGGGATGGGGATGAATTTTTTTTTTTTTTTGTTTTTTTTTTTTTTAATTTTAGCGACGGCTAAAAGCGGTCGCTAATTTCCAAAATTGCGACCGCTGCTTTTACCGGTCGCAATTGTTTATTTACGACCGTTTTCCTTGCGGTCGTTGAAATTAATAAAAACGGTCGCAATAAATCTGTGACCGTCAAACAGTCGTAATGATTTTTTTTTGCGACCAAGTAAATAACGACCACCCCTTTACGACCGTTTTTGCTATTTTCTGCGACCGTTAGAGGCGGTCGCAAAAACCTTAATTTTTAGTAGTGTGATTGCATGTTAGTCAGAAAGCGCACATGAACACTATCAGAATAAAGTAGAGGTCTATTATTAGGGCAGGTTCAATCTCTTTTAGGTTGGATTTGTAACTTCATCCCCGAACTACCAGTCATGATTCCAGACCTATTGGAGTTTACGATCTCCTGGATCGTTAAGGGGTGTAACCTTCACCCTGTGAACGGTTTACAAGTTCCTAAAACTTGTTGGCGACTCTTTTGCTCTATCTTCTTTCCCTTTGGATGCCACCATGCTTAAATGTATGATCATAGTGGGGTTCAAGCTAGGGATAATTCTTAAAATATTCCCTACAATGATATGTCCACGCGTCTCTGGACAAAAGAGCTTGAAAGAAACTTGAATGTTTGTTGCGATAATATTCCGAAGAAAACTTCTGAAGACCAACGCTTGTCGATCTTTAAAGCTTTCTTAAACTTTGCTTCCGCTATGCCAGTACGTCGGCGCTTTTGCTACTTGTGAACCATTATGTCGGTGCCTCTGCTGTTTATGAACCAGTATGTCGGTGCTTCTGAATCAGTATGTCGGTGTCTTCTAAACCAGTATGTCGGTGTTTTGAATTGTATGAACCATTATGTTGGTGCCTTTGCTGAGCCAATGCTTAGGAGCTTTAAGCTAAGTGAGACGATCATTCATCAGGTCGATCACTTATTGAGATTGTAATCAAATCGACTACTCAATCATGTCAAATTGCTTAGAGGGGCTAACTGGCGTACAAAGAACCCAAAATTGCTCTTCTGAGAGGCTTCGAGCTCTGTCGCTGTTGAACTATCTCTGGCGCCAAGAATTGGCTCTGTCACCAGACACTGGGATCTAGCGCCAGGCGCTGAAATCTGTTTCCAGACGCTAGATGTTGTCGTCTGACGCTGGAGTAGGGTCTTCCCTATTCTTCTCTTGCTGCCGCTGGGATGCACCTATATTTATCTTTGACTATAGGACTTTGCTAATCTCTTTAATTTTTTTTAGGGTTGACATAAGGTTTAATGTCGCTTGACTCATTGACTTAACACGACTCAAGGTATAAACTTGACTCGCTGTTATTGACTCGAGGTTGACTTGACTCGACTCGAAGTGTTAGACACATGTGTTAGACTCAAATCAAGGTGATATGACATGACATGACTCAATGTGTACATGACTCGTGTGTTCATTGTAATGTGATCGTGCGACTCGAAAATGCAAAAAAGCAAAAATTTTCCGTCATTTTTGTGGAGGGTACCGACTTTCTCCCGAAAAAGAAAGACGCGAAAAAAGAATCGAAGTTTTCGAATGCATGTTAAATGAGCTTAGTCAAATGTTGTTTGATACTATCTCTCAAGGTGCAAGGATTAATCCATCCTAGGCTATCTCAATGGTTGACTTAATGATGAAAGTATTTGGGTAACTTAGGCACAGAGGCTAAGCACTTCATACTTCGTGATACAATGACAATTATGATTGATGAGTGATGTTGATATGACAAGGCATGCTTCAACGTTGTGTTAAGATTCCATGACAAAGAGTTCCTAAGGGAAGGTATATTTGGTCATGTATCTGTGATGTGTGTGAAAGTGATTCTAAAGTTAGGCCGCAAGGGCTACGTGTGTGGAAAAAGATATTATTTCAAGAAAAGTCAAATGATGGTGACTCTTAGGTTAGGTAAGCTAATGATGTAGGGATCAAGCCCCCAAGTCTAGCCCTAATAAGATAGGGATGAGCATTGGAGATCCCTTGATATGATCATGATGTGTGAATGTGAATGAATGCATGTTTATTACGGTCGCACCTCGAAGTGAGGTTGCCTTCGTATCCGTTATGAATCAGGCCAAACGTAGCTCTAGCCGAACCTCGCACAAGTGTGTGTATACCTCAAAAAGGTCTTTTTAAGGGTTGTAACGTGGTTAGGCTAAAGGTTATAGAAGAAAGGGATAAAGACTCAAGACCCTCGATAAGCCCTTAAGGTGTGCAACCTTGCTTTTGAATCTTTATATTTTTATGCTTGAGGCTTTTAACTCTTTTTTAGCTATATTTTCTCTTTTGCTTTAGCATCTATTTTATTTTTATAAGTGTGGGCAATCCCGATCATGCGCTCTATCACTCACTTGGCATTCAGGTTTCTCAGGCATGGTACCGAGCACTCGATAAGAGACGCAATCTGAGACGTGTTCATATCAAAGACATGTTCATGTCAAAGACATTGGAACACTTTCCCTTTTTTACACTTTATTTATTTATTTTTATTTATTGCTATTTTAATCTTTTGAAGTCACTCAAGCTTTTTAAATTGCATAAGTTGCACACCATCCCATCCCAAGGTTAGGTAGATATGGGTTGAAAAAATGAAAGGTCTATCGTTAAACGAGGCTCAAAGTGGTTTGTCAAAAAAGGATTGTAAATTTGAAGGGTGAAAGGTGATATGATGTGGCTACAAGGGGTGCCTCAAATCTTGATATACCTTGTGCTTAATTCGACATGGATTTATTTATTTTTTTATTTTTTTAATGCAATGAAATGATCATATGTAAGAGAATAAATGCTCATTTTATTAAAGGAAAATAAATAATGACCCTACAAAATTAATCTAAGGGAAAAGAAAGAATCTACAAAAAATAATCTAAGGGAAGAGAAAGGTGCCTATGCTAGACTTATTGGGGAAAGGAAAAATTGAAAAAGAAATAGAAAAAGAGGTCATGAAATCTTGTCGTTGAACCTCGCCTCTTGTCTTGTGTTGTTTGCTTTATCATCATTCGCTCTTCTTGTTAAGGGGAGGCATGGGAAGCTTGTTATTATCAATCAAATGTTGGATAGCCTCCTTTAGCTTCTAGCAGCTCTCAGTAGCATGACCCCTACCTTGATGGTACTTGCAGTGTTCATTTGGATTCCAACTAGGCAATCTCTTTTCAGGTGTGGGATCTTGAATAGGTCCAATGGGAGTAATGAGTCCCTTAACATGGAGTCGGTCGAAGGCAGTATCATAGCTCATCCCAATGGGGGTGAAGTCTTTCCTTAGTTGCTTCTTAAGTCCTTGGTTATCCATGGTTAAAACTTCACTGAGATCAAAGGTACTAACATTGTTACTAGAGTGGGCGTTTTCGGAAGAAGAAGGATTGTCGTTCTTCTTTCCTTTCCAGCCACCGTGGTTACTATTGTTAGTAGCTTTTTGCTTTGCGAGCTGTCTTCAATCTCGATTCCGATGTCATAAACGGCCTTGAAAGTATTCAAGTTGTGTTGATATTTTAAGTGCTTTGAATACTTTTCTTGTAAGTTCTTGATAAACATCCTCACAGACTCTTTTTTGGTGGGCACCTCAATCATCTTAGCGGAAGTTTCCCTCCGCTTAATGAAGAAGAAGTAAAGCCTTCATTCTCTTTTTGTCTTAGCACCTCGAGCTGTCTATAATCGGTTTCGACTTGAATATTACACTTATATCTATTAATGAAAGCGTTTACAATAGCATCCCAAGTAGAGGTTTTCTCTTTGTCAAGGGAGAAGAACCATTGTTGGCAAATGGTTTCAAGAGATAAAGAAAGTGGAATGCTAAATACCGCCGTCCATTTTTATCATCACCGCCATCATTTGAAGCAAGTTGACAATTTTACCATTAGTAAACCCTAACCTAATTTTCACCCTTATTTTTTCACCCTTATTTTTTCACTCTAAAGTTAATAATTTTTTTTATCTCAATCATCCACCTTTACCACACAACCTCCACAAACAACCAAAAGCAGGGCCACTTTAGGCAGCAGCTGCGGCGGTGGCGCTAATTGCGGTGGTGGAGGCGGCGCGGATTCAAGTACCGGCGGCAGCGGCGGCAGAATGGGTGGCAAGGAGGTGTGTTTCGAGTTTCTGAATTTTTTTTTCTGTTTCGTTTTTTTTTATTTAATGAAATGCAGGTAACCAGCAGCGAAATCCGGTTACCGCTGCTAGCAACCGGCGACCAAATCCGGTTACCGGTGCTGGTAATCGGATTTGGACTCCGGTTACCAGCAGCGGTAACCGGATTTCGCCGCCGGTTACCTGCAGCGTTGAAACTTTGCGGCATTGTAATGTGCTGCTGGTAACCGGATTTGCCCTCCGGTAACCGCTGTTCACCGGATTTGACCACCGGTTGTCACGGTGACCGGATTTGGCTTTCGATTCGGTTACCAGGTTTTAAAATTTAATTTTTTTTGAATTTTGTTTTTAAAAAAACGTTATTATTATTTTTTTTAATTATGCTTATATTTTTATTCATTTGTAATTAATTATTATTAGTAATGTCCCTCAAAAAAATGAATTATTTTTAGTAATGTTAATTTTAATGGTAGTAATTCTGTCAAAATAAAATAAAATAAAATAATTGTTGTTGTTGTTGTTTTTTGTTGTTGTTGTTGTTGTTGTTGTTATTATTATTATTATTATTATTATTATTATTATTATTATTATTGGTTGTAAATTTTTAGTTAATTTGGTTATGATAGTTGGCTAGACTCAAATGACGTTCGATCGTATTGATGGGTCGGGTGAGCGACATACTAATTCTCGTGTAGTGACTGCTTCGGCTAGAAGACAAAGGTCATATGTTGCTATAGCCGAGGAAGCATGTGTTGAAGATGATTTTAAGGAGGGACGACAGGGGGAGGATATGGAGGAGGAGTGGCACGAGGACCAAATTACGGCTTTGATGGGTGATGATGGGAGTTCCAGACATGTTCGACGTCGGCGAGGTAGAGAGCAAGGCCAGGTGTCATCTGGGGCTACTTTGAGGAGAGGTGCTGATGGTAGATTTCAAAGTACAGGAGCTGTTGCTCCCCAGACTCGTAGACCTCGTAGTGGCCAAGCATCGACTGATACTATGTGGCTTGTTTAGGGTGAAATGCCTGGTGGTCCCAAGGATGGTAGTGTCATTCCTAGATACGCAGGTCACATCGCCACACAGATTTGGATGGGGAGTGGTGCCAGAGATCGTCAGATTTTGAGGTGTCATCCTAGAACTCAGTGGTGCCTAAATTTGCAGGAGATGTACAAAAATATGACAAACGATGTGCGTAGCCGAGTAGATAGTACTGGTTTGAGTAGACTAGCTCACATCATGCATCACCACATTGATTGGGCCCTGATTTCAGCATTTGTAGAGCGCTGGCAGCCAGATACAAACACTTTTCACTTTCCTTTCGGCGAGATGACTATTATGCTCCATGATGTCCAGTACATACTTGGGTTACCTATGGAGGGTGCTCCTATTTTGGAGCGTAGCGATGTTGCGTCTTTGAGGGTTGACTTTCAGAACTTTTGGGGGGTAGGAGCAGCAACTCTTGTTGCCAAGCCAGGTGCTATTTGGGATAATGGGGGGATATCATGTCAGGCCATACATGAGAGGTGCCTGGCAGAGGGGAGACGTTGATATCCAGGTGCAGGGTTACTTGATGTTAGTTCTTGGCAACACTCTCTTTGTCGATAAGAGTGGTAGTCATATTATTCCTTCTTGCATCTTAGAGGTGAAGAAGGAGGATGCTCGACTTTCTCATTTATCATGGGGTTCAGCTACCCTTGCTTATCTGTATCGGCAGTTAGGCATTGCCTCGCGGATAGATTGCAAACAAATTGCCGGGTGTTTGACGTTGCTACAGTCTTGGATTTACGAGTATTTTCCCGCATTTCAACCTATTCAGGGCTGCTTAGCCGTAGCACCGACTGATGGTTGGGCCGCCATGTGGGACAGACAGGCACTAGATAGGGACTACCATCGTGTAGTTTCTTTTCGTAGACGTCTTGATCAGATGGCAGATCGTGAGGTATATTTGGCGAAATGTATTTATTGAAAATTATTGTTTTCACCCTTACTAATTATTAACGTGGTGTCATTGTTTTGTTGGAATTGGTTGTAGGTTAATTGGAGGCCCTACACGTTGACTCCAGCTCATTTGGTCCCGAGTACTACTTACTTGGGTTGTATACAGTATCGAGACATTGTTGAGCCATACCACCTTGACACAGTTGTGTGACAACTTGGATATGTTCAGCAGATTCCTCATCCCATTCTTAGACCTGATTATGCTTACCGGACAGGGTATGAGACGCGGAGTTACGTGGTTAGCTCCGCAAGTGCACCTCAGTTCTAGGACAGATTTCACTCTGGGTCTTATTATATACCCTTATCGGATTATTTGTCGTTGCTGGACGAGGAACCTACTTGTTCTGATGATTACTTGGAATGGTTCTACATGTACTCACATCCATGTCTTATGAGTACTGATGAAGTGCTTCGCCCACCACCTCGACCCGATAGGACAAACGTGGATTACGTAAGTTTATTTAAGTATTTAATTTCATTTATTTAATTTTTATTAATTAATTTCATTACCTTCGTTTATTCAATTATCTTAATTAAATTTGACTCAATTAAATTTTTAATTTCATTTGTGTAGTGGGTGCAAAGATTCATGTCTCCATTGCGCAAGTTCATAGCTGAGCAGGGAGGCAACATCACCCCCACGGTGATCGAGGCGCAGGAAGCAATCATGGAGTGGAATGCCATGTTAGAAGATTGATATGTTTTATTATATTATTAGATTTGGTTTTAGTATTCTAAGTGTTATTAGATTTGGTGGTTTGATATAATTTTAAGAGTTTTAATATTCTAAGTGTTATTAGATTTGAAGCAAACAATTATTAGATTCAATGTCATGTTTTAAATGTTATTATAATAGTATTTCGAACTAAGTAGTAGGAAAACAATACATATCCTATTAACATCATTCACTACCAGATAGATTTTGCCATGTAGCACGCCTATCTTGATATCGGTCTTCCCAACCTATAACGGTATCATCACGTATACGGAACCAAGGAGTAGCAATAGGAGGAACCGGGAAATTATCTTCGAACTCCAATCGCACGAAATGCCACCCTAATGATAGTATGCAAAACTCCCTATACGGACCAATGGCAGTTGATGGAGCAGTCCAAGGTAGTACATTGAGGCATGGGTAGACACTACGACCGTCCCTACCAATACCAAAACACATAACAGCGACATTATAAAAGTTGGCAACCGGAAACAAGTCATCAATAGCAATCATCCAATGGTCCATGCCGCATCTCCCTCCAGTCCATGTGATACGGTGTATTGCTCCATCTAACTCTCCAGCAGTGTATACTTGAGAATAAATGTCGCGGCGAGCAGCAACCTCATTTGCAATCGAACATCGAGCTAACATCCATCACTACTACATTTTTTATCAAATGCAACGGTAAAAAAAGAGCTAACACAACGGCCCTTTTGTTACCGTTGCATTAGACAATCCTAATGCAACGGCTTATGCTTCAATACTTCATAGATGGAGCTACTACAACGGTTTTAATAAGCCGTTGCATTAGGTCTGCTAATACAACAGCAGATTGGGCTATTGAAACGGTAGTAATTTGAAATTTGAGAAGCGCCCAAATTTTAATAATTCACGATTATCGTTTTCCAAAGTTTAAAGCCCTCCACGCGTTTTTAAACCAAAAAAAAATGAAAAATAAACATATTAAATTCCTTTCATTTCTAATCACTGTGCACGAGAGGTATATTCACCTTCTGCTCCAATACAGAGAAATAGCTGAGGAAGAGAGAGAATCGAATTAAAGCTTATAATTTGCTTTATAAAAAAACCCAATCACTCCCTTTTAGAAATTATTACCAATGGATGCTCCAATTTCAACAAATAAACTTATATTTCAATTGGAAGGTGAGGAATACTCAAGCTATGGCGAACGGCGGCACACTCGGGCTACGACGAACGACGAAACTGAAGCCCTAGTAAACGACAATGTCCGTTCATCGGGCCTTAGTGTAAGTCAATCCTTTAATTTTTTTTCGTTTAAATGATGTAATTGGGTCCTAATTTTGATTCGTCGATCGATCCCTAAATTTATGTAATTAGGGTTTTGATTTTTCTCACACGTTTGTTGAATTCGCCTATAAGAGTGACAATATGTTCTTAATCTCTCGACCTTATCGCTCTCTCTCCATGAAAGCTGCTGAAAATGGCTATATAATCTGTACTGTTGTTGCTGAGCTTCAATTGTTACTGAACATTGTCGGTCATATTCGTAGAATTGATTTAATCGCAAGTTGTAGGTATGAATATTGAAATAATTGAATTTATTCTAACATAAAATGTTAAAAATTGCTCTATTTAATTGTTAAATGCTATAATTTTCTCAAAAATTTATGAAAGACAGTAAGGATAGTTTTCCCCTTATTTGATTGTTCCTTTGGGCAGTTGTATGGAGATTCTATTGATTCATGTTTGGGTGTCAATGTTGCAAGATCTGAGGTAAGTTATTAATTTAACTGAACTAATATTGTTTGCTGATTAGTTTTCTTGGGATTTGGTTTATTAATTAATTGTTCCATTAAAGTGGGTTTTAGAGGTGTGGTTTAGTTAGCCATTTGTTTTGATCGGACATAGCAAATGAACAACACAGTACTTTAGCTCTACTTATAGATTAATTGCAGCTAGAGTAAACACTTAGCTAGTAAATACCATTCTTTTATGAAGTGGTTCTTTAGCAAATTGATTGAATAAGGAGGGTCCATGAGACTGTACACAAAGTATGATACATGTATTGAAGAAGACCTCTTTGCTTTAGTTATCTATCTACTTAAACAGTGATTATTGGCCTTAATTTGCAAGCTATTTAGGGGGACCCTGAAGAATGTATGAGTACGTGATTCCTTTAGAGAGTTAGTTGTATAATTTTACATTCATCCATATATATAATAACACCCGAGGCCTGTCATTTTTATTTAAGTTGTATGCCAAGATCTTCTGGCAGGGTTATCATGTGCAAATATCAATCCTGGTCCTTTTGAGCCTATTGTTTTCCACAAGCTTCTGTAGTGGCAATCAAAAGACTGTAGAGTTCATTGGAGTTAGTGAATGTGCTAATTGTCAGCAGAGCAATATCAAGCACAACCATGTTTTTGAAGGTAAAATAAACGAGTTGTCTTTGTATTTTAGGCTTCTTTGATTTCTGGTACTGATATGATCACGATTTACATATGCAGGGCTTAAAGTTACAATTGATTTGTATTATAATGCTAATGATGTCCCTGCTACATAATAGGGTTGATGTAATGTACCTGCTATTAGTGCTATATATTGCAGCCGATGTCCCTGATGTTGGTGATGTTGCTTTATGGAAGACGATGGCCACTCTCTACGACTTCAAAACTTGGTTTTTCCATATTGCGGTCCAAACAATTGCTGAAAATTTTGTTAGGGCGATAAAATGATTTTGGCTTTTTTTTCTTTTTAGTTTAACTAGTGATAATTTAATTTTGTAATTTTAGTATTTTACTTGTATATAACAATGTACAAACTTTCAATTTATAATAATAATATTCTGATTTATTTTTTTTTTTTTGAAATTTCTTATTTAATTGTTATTATTATTATTATTATTATTATTATTATTATTATTATTATTATTATTATTATTATTATTATTATTATTATGGCATAGGGAACCGTGGCATTAGGTATAGGAAAACGTGGCATTAGGTATTATAGCTAATGCCACGGCTATAATGTTGTCATTGCATCAAGTATTGATCTAACGCGACGGATCATTAATACCGTGGCAATAGGCGTTATATGTCGTTGCATTAGACCTACTGCAACTCCAACAGATGTCACGGTACATGTCGTGGCATTAGGCCTAATGCAACGGATTTTGACGCCTAATTCAACGAATTTAGGGGTTGCAATAGATTAAAAATGTAGTAGTGCATTCATTCTGGTTACCTATGAAGAAATCGGCAACACATCAAAATCCGCAGTTTCCATCACCAAGCGGATCACTCCACCCTTGTAAGAACGGAAGCATGAAGGCTGGAATTTTGTCCAAATATGCAAATTCCTCAAAGTTCAAATCATTCCCTACAAGTTAGGACAAATTTAGAAAAAATAACAACAACAACAACAACAATAGCAAAAAGAATAACAATGAACCTGAAGGTGTAAAAATGGGTGGTCTACGACCACCACGATGACCACCCCTACGCCCACCTCGACGGCCACGAGAACCCAAAATATGCTCAAATCCGCTACGATTACGCCTAGTAGACGTAGACCATTGGTCTGTCGATGGCCGACCCCTTGTAGTCTCGTTGATCTCTGGATCCGTAAAATCTGTCTGATCTCGGTGTAGCTCCTCAAATAGGACCCGGCTGACACCCCGCACAAAGCTCGGATCACGATCTAAGACCTCATCCACCAAAGACCTAAACAAGGATGCATCCTACTCTGACTCCTCAGCAAAAATAGGAATATCAACGCCATCACCGATCACTAAGGTCTTCCAAAATGGATGGACCTGATCCAAATACAACCCAGTGCCAGCACAAATTGTTGTCCACATGGTGCACGCACATGGGAGACCATACGTCGTCAGCAACGCACACCCACACCTATCAAACACGTCATCAGATAACATTCTCATCCTCCTTAACTCTCCTTTTAAAATATCAAGACCTCGAAATGACAAAAAGCCGTTAAGGTGAAGTAAAGGCATGACGTTGTGCTGCGAACCCATTCGCCGTCTCGAGTCCTCTAATTGGTGACGAATCTCGATCAGCATACCCTCAATGTTGCTATGCACACGGCGGAAGATAGTGTCTAACGCTCCCGTAGAACTGTCGAACCATTGTTTATGCACGGAATGTTGGCTCTCTACTCTACATGTGTTGACGTTGCCGAAATGCATAACCAAATTCGTCCAACAACGTACGAATTTCTCCTTGTGGACCAACCATTGCTCCTCAACGTATTTCACCAGTGGTGGGTTCGATGCTCCCCATGTCGCTTTCATAGTTTGCAACTCTAACTCATACTCAGCAACAGTGGTCGAATACATTACTCTTCTCCATCTACCATTTCGAAATCTCTCGGCCATCACCATATCCTTCCCACACAAATAGTGCGCCCTTGCCAACACATCCTTGTTAATGTGCCACCCGCATAGTAAATGCGCGCAGTCTGGGAAGACCTCTTTCAATGCCTTCATTAACCCCAACTCACAATCAGTTACAAAAACTTTTGGAGCCACCTCATATCCAATGTACAACTTTAATCTTTCCAAAACCCACTTGTAGCTATCATAAGTTTCACTCTTCAATATAGCATATCCGATCAGAAAGTTTTGGTTTGTAGGCGTGACACCAACGAGCTCGAAGAATGGCATGTTATATTTGTTCGTCTTGTAAGTAGAATCCATCCCAATGACATGTGGATATGTACGTAGCATATTGGCCATCTCTGGGTGGGCTAAAAAAGCATGGGTGATAGCACGGGTATCCGGGTCGACATTTATCCAAGTGACATACTTGTGCTCATTTGCCAAGTGAACAAATTGGTGGGCAACATCTCGACCTTCACAAGCATCTAGCCGAACACGACTTCTCACATTGTAGATATGTCTCTTGTTAGGGTTCTCGTTCGGGAACTTCTCTTTCACGGCTGCCATAATGTGACGGGGCTTGGCTGCAGCAGAAGTCATGTCGATAACAAGTGCTTTTGCAGCTGGACTAAGACCACTAACTTGTCGGTGACCCTCTTGATATACCATGAGCGGATGGTTATGCATGCCTTTTAAACCCTTTCTTGATATAAGGACCCATCCTTCCATGTCCCTCAAACATCGAGCCGAGACTTGAAACGTACATTTACAACCCTTGCTCTTCGTGTTCTTGCGTATAGCATTCTCTTTATCCCAATTTTCCCCTCTGTTCCTCTCCCCTCGATCACATTTCATATAATTAATTGGAAGCTTGTTTCTCTGTTTCTTATACGATGAATTTGTTAAAAAAAATCCTAATGGAGTGGCAATCTCTCTTGCCCAATCAAGAGCTGCTTCGTAGGTCGGGAACACTTCTCTAGTCTGAAAATGCGGACTATAATCAACACCATCACCGCCGTAGTCCGGTAATGACGCGTGATACAAATAATTATTTTTTTAATTAATAATAACATTGATTATTTAATATTAATAACAATAATTTAAAAAAAAATATTGGTCAACCGGAATCCATGGTAACCGGATTTGATCTCCAGTTACCGTGGACCGTTATCGGATTTCACCTCCGGTTACCATGATCAACCGGAGGGCAAATCCGGTTACCGTGGACGGTAACCGAAGATCAAATCCGGTTACCGTGATATCCACCAACGGTTATACACGGAAACCGGAGGCCAAATCCGGTTACCGTGACAATAATCGGAGATAACACCCGATTACCGCAACGGTTAACCAGTTTTTGTCTCTGGTTGACGTCATCAGTCGGTTTCTCCAATCAATATTTCGAATCACAATAACCAGAGAAAAAGTCATACATGTTCTAAACGTGAGGGTGGCGTCACCGGTTCATTCTCCGTCGAGCCACCACGATCACTATCCATTTATCGTCGACTTTTACCGTCGTTGTGGCTGTCCGGTGTAGAAGGTGGTGGTTGAGATGGTTGTTGTTGATTAGAGAAAGAAAATGAGAAAAAAAAGTTACTAAGGGCAGATTTGTCGGTTTGCTTGAAATGATGGCGGTGGCGATAAATTTGGACGGCGGTATTTAACAACCCCCTAAAGAAAACAAGGAATGAAAGACTTTCTTATCAATCCCCTTAATATTCATTATAGTTTCAAAGGCCTTAAGTGAAGGTAAGGATTATCTGTTGCCTTGAATTTTGGGATGTCGTTGGCATTGAACTTATGCGGAAGAAGTCCCTTGTCCACCAAGACCCCTTGTGAACTAATGCCTTGAAACTTGTAATCAATATATAGCTTGCTCAAGCTTTCTTGCATAAGGTCCATTTGTTGTTGCTTCACAGGGTCATTGATTTTGAGAGCTAAAGCCTTCAACGCCTCAGTCACGTTATTCAATTGACTCCTAAGTTCATTAACTTCCTCTTGAGTTGCCATTATCTTTTTATCTTTCCTCTTTTGACGAATCGGTTTATCAAAAAGTAAGACTTGAATAAAGAGGTTGTCCTTGATTAATCGCCCTTCACTCCTCGACCAAGTACTGTGGAAAAGGAATTTGGGGATATTCATTGTTAATTATTTGACTCAAACTCTATTCAATATGCAATGGATGGAGGAAGTGAAGAAAGATGATGTAGATGGAGGGATATGAAGAATTAGGAATGGAATGTACCCCAAACTCAAATGACGGAAAAAACCGACTCATGCATGAACCTAAGACATGGTCGTGGTGATATATACTCAAAGTGAGTGCTAAGACTAGTGAGTGTAATGAGTGTAGATGACATATTAAGACTCGTGTCATGACCATGTGGCTAGACTATGTGACTAGAGTCGAACAAAGAATAAGTTAAGACCTCACGTATATGCATTAAACTGGACAGGCTGTAATATTTTAGTCATAACTTTTAATCTGTGACTTTGATTGGGATGAAACCAGCGCCAAATTAAAGAAAAACCTCGGGGCTACAGATCCATAGGTTTTACGACTCGTAGTTCTTCCTAGAACTCCGGCTATGACAAAAACAAGTTGACACTTGTGCAGTATACGGGAATAAAAATCTGGGTTGACTTAAAGGGACTATGACTCGATTTTAGGTATATTTTTTAGCTCAAATTAATTACTTAATTAATTAAAAAAATTTCTATAGTCATTAATTAGTTTATTTAGTCTTAACACAAGTCAAACAAACGGTTAGGAAAAAACACGTAGATTATGCACAAGCAAAGAATGCACAAGTAGTCAAGTAGTCACAATATGATGCAATGAGTTTGCAACCTAACCATGGCTCTAGTTCTCTAAAGTTCGGGATATGGGTTAGTCAAAGAGGGTCCATGGTTAATTGTCCGGATGCACCGCGCGAAAGCCTAACCTTGAAGGGTTGGCGCGAGTGGATGGGACACCGCGAGTTAAAGAAAACTCGCTTCCATGGTTTGGTGAATTCAACATTCTCGGATGTATCATTTGTTGCACGGAGCGTTCAATCCGGTAGATGGAGCATGAATTCCCAGAGGGTTATGTCCATATGTAGAACACATATGGGTTTTAGAAAAGTGAGAAAAACTCAATCAAGAAGTAGGATTGAGCAAACAGTGTTAAAAATTGGTCAAAATTAAAACGCATATTTCTGGCTCGCTATTGGAAGAACTTCGCGCCATCAAATAGAGGATGGCGCCAACGATTCGGCTTTAGCGCCTGGCAACAGAAGTCGTCGCTTGGCGCTAAAGTGAAATAATTGGCGCTAGACTTTGTTTCTAGACGCTAGTTCCTACATGCCTCAGCAGCTTTCTGTGCTCGATAAAATTTTCCAGTTTCGCGCAGCATTATTTTGGTCCTAGTTGTGAAAGACATTCCTCAAATTTCCTACGTGTAAAAATCCTATGTTTTAACTCATTACGGATGGTCTTTCCAATGAGATCTTCTTTATGCATATGACAATAATGTTAATCAAAATTACGCACATGAAATACTTAGAACTTTTCGAGTCTCATCCGCTCATTCTAAATCATTGCCGAAATAAATTTCAGAAATTAAAATAGAAATCCTCCCCAGTGGAGTCGCCAAAAAACTGTAGGGAATATTTCAAGCGTTACCCCTAGCTTGAACCCCACTGTGATCATACACTAAATTACGATGGCGTCCAAAGGGAAAGAAGATAGAGCAAAAGAGTCGCCAACAAGTTTTAAGAACTTGTAAACCGTTCACAGGGTAAAGGTTACACCCCTTAACGATCCAGGAGATCATCAACTCCAATAGGTCTGGAACCATGACTGGTAGTTCGGGGATGAAGGTACAAATCCAACCTAAAAGAGATTGAACCTGCCCTAATAATAGGTCTCTACTTTATTCTGCTCGTATTCATGTGCGCTTTTCTGACTAACATGCAATCATTAGGTTTACACTAAACCTGTTTAATCTATGTTGGTTGAATTTAATGCACAAATAAATCTATTATTGGCGATCACTTGAATTATAATCAAATTAACCCTAAATTAGATTATTGATTATCTTGTTAAGCGTGATTGCAAGTACCAATTCCCTTTAAACATGCATAAAAGATGTGATCAAACAATAAATAATGTAACAAGCAACATAATAATAACAATAATAATCATAACAATCATTATCATAAAAATAATCATCATAATGTTAAAGAATAACAATAATAGCAAGATCCTAGGCATGATACTAAAAGATTAATAACAAACCCTAGCATGTCACTAAACAATAAAAATCAAAGTTTTAACCCTAACATGATACTAACATGAATATTAGGAAGAAAATAGGAAGCATCGCAGGAATCATAATTATCATATTTGATATTAGAAATTATAGTTGTTACCCTAAACATGATACTAGGAAGATCAAAACACCCTAACATGACGCTAGGAATCATAATAACAACTTAGACATGATTTCTATATCATAATAACAATGAAACCATTAAAGAACTTACTTGGATGCCTCGTATCTCTTTCTAATAACAAAATACACGTATTAGCAACTTCAAGGAAAATAATAAAACAAACAATTAAATTAAATAATTGAAAGAGAGAATTAAGAAAGTTTAGACTAGATTTGGGACCAAACCCTCATAAATCAAACCTTTCACGTCTAGGGCGAAGGCAACTTCGAACAATGCTAGGTGTGTCTAGTGCTAATGTATGAGGAATTGTGTTTGTAAAAGGCTAGGTTTAGAAAGAGAGAGAGAATCAAGAAATTCTTAATGAGAGTTGGTGGAAATTGATTATTGTTGAGATTTGATGATTGAAAACAGAATTTTAAGAGGCTATTTATAGAGAAAATCAGTCGAATGGATAAAAAAACGAAACAGAGTTTTAACGAGAATAAAACACGAATAGCGCCAGACGCTGGTAATTAGCATCAGGCGCCAAGCCTTAGCACCAGGCGCTAATGCTTGTCGTCATGCAGGCGCTAATAATCAGTTTCACGCGTTTTTGTTTTTATCATATCTTTTGATCCGGAAATTCAAATAAGGCATATAATATGTCTTTGGAAAGCTCTTGAAGTCTACTTTCCAAAACAATTAGAATCAGATTAAAATCGTTTGTATATTAAAAGATATGGACAAAATAGTGAAAGGGTGTCAGTTTTGGATAGAGTTTCATATTCCATTCGTATCTTTTTCGTTATAACTCGGATTTATTATTATAATATATCATTGGAAAGATAATTTCAAGATCTATCCAACCATAAAAAATTTGGATAAATAACATGGTTCACTAAAATAAAATCTGAATATATTCCACTTCGTACAAAACAAGGATTCTAAAAAGGAGTAGTTTTATTCAATTTCAAACTCTTTGAAACATAATTATCAATCCTAACTCCATTAGGATTTAAAAGAACCTTCTAGAATATTCTAGAAGAATATAATCAATCCTAATAGCTTTAGAAATGATAATTAATAATAGGCCATCCCCTAGATCATTGGGCCGCATATAAAAACCAAATCAAGCCCGGTTTAGTATTTTGGCCAGAACTTCCTCATTATTCATCGGAATTGGGCTTATAATATATCGTTGAAAAGGTCTTTTCAAACCCCATCCAATTAAACCATTATTGGACCCATATCATGGACCAAACTAAACTAGAATGCACGTTTTTCAAAAATAAGGTGAGAATAGAAATATTTTCGAAAACAGAAAGAAGAGACATTTTAATAAAAACATCCTCATCACTAGACTTTTCACACTTTCGCTTTGTTCGATAATCAAATGACATGAAAGGTATTCATCACTGGGTTTGGTTTTGGAGAGACACATTTGGGTGTCTACAGTTAGTTATGCTCTTTATTTCCCAAGTCACTCCATCAGGTAGCCTGCTTAAATGGAGTCTCCCATTACAATGCAACTCAAGACATGAAGCACTGAACCTCCTTGGACTGCTCCTATCAACCACCACTGCAAAGCCACGCTGTATACAGTAATCTCTGAAGACAGACATGAAATGGTCTTTATCACTAAATATCATCCAAGGCTTTAACACTTTACTGCCAAACTCAACATCAGACACAAATTCCCCATTTTTATACATCCTACTCAAATATGTTTCATCTGCAGTAAGATCTCTTTGCCATGTTTTCGATATGTATGGTTCATAGGAGTCATGAATGTCCCCAATTTCTTCATCCTCTTCATCATCACCATCCATGTCATCTTCCTGCTCAGCATCTGCATCATCTATGTAAAATCCCTGATCATCTTCCACCCTTGCACTGTCATCTTCCACCCTTGCACTATCATCTTCCACCCTTGAACTATTCTGACAAGTCTCATGTGTTCCCACAACCTTAGATTCCTTCTCTTGTGTATTCCTAACTACTTCATTGAACTCACTCTCAGTCACCACCATTGCCTTAACAAAAGTGTTATTGTTCTGAGCACCCTTCTTCCTAGCAGCTGTAGTCTTTGGAATTTTGTGCGGGACAAGAGGACAGGGTGTTGGAAAGACAGTACTTTTTGTTTGAGGAACTATAGGGGCATTTGAGAAAGTTTCTTGTGGGGTTATGGTTTCTGTACCAGTGCCTACTTGCAGCTTTCTCTTGACAGGTAGTTTCGTAGTTTTCCTAGATTTAAGTGCAATCTTTCTTTTCCCCTTTTGTTGACTCTCCTCTTCATACTCATCTTCCTCATCAATTGATGCATTATAGTTTAACTCAGCTTCCACCCTAACATCATTCAAGTAATCCTCACTTATAGGTGGGCTATTAGGGTTGTTTTTTTTCAATGATTCAGTTAGCATTCTAGCAGCAATTACACAGTCAGTTAGTTTATCCCCAAACCCAATCCAAAGTGTAATCTCTACCCTATCCTTTAATCTATCCAGCATACTCATTAGATCACTATCAGAATTAATTTTAACATCTTTCATGTTATAACAGTAGTGAAAGTTAGGGAATTTAGGGAAGTCAAAGTTGTTTTTCCTAAACCCTTCCTCACACTCAATGATCAAATCAATCCACATGACTTTGTCCACATCTTCAACAAAAACATCAATTACATTACCAATATGAGCAAACTTAAGCATAACTTGATCCATTCTGCAACATAACAACTAGACGCATATATTTTAGGATCAAACATGTACAAACAAGCATAAAGTTATCATCTTTAATCAACATACACACAGACAACAGAAAACAGAGCATCTAACTTCTGTAAGTCTAAAAAAACATCAAAATACGCATTATTTAAAGACATACCTTGCTTAAGGTCTGTATAGCCCTTAGCAACTGGTAGGAGGTCCACGATTGTGCGAATTCCTCTTCAAATCCAACCAAAAACCGTAAATTTTGCTACCCCAATTTTACCAAATATCAAACTCTTCCAAACCCTTAATCGCTAACAATTGCTCAACAATTTTGCGAATAAATCGTCAATCAATTATGTTTGCTTAGCCCTAAATATAAATCACTAAGTTTTAGTTGTGATTTTATGTAGGTTGAATGAAGAAGGAAGGTTTTGGGATTTTTTTGGATGAATATCGAGGAACAGTGATATGTAGTTTGCATTAATGAAAAAAGGGGAGGGGATGAATTAGATCAGGGGTAGGTTAGTCATTTAGTTACATTTAGTCAAAAAATGAGCCATTCAGGAGTTGGTTAGCCCATTTAAAGACAATTAGGCCACTAATTGTAAATTAAAAACATTTGGATGTCACTTAAGAGAATCGGAAAAAACATCATCTTCCACATAGAAAAGTTAAAAGTAGGAGGCCAGCATGTAGAATTTCCCTTAAATTAAACATAATTATTAAAATTTGCCTTATTTTGACATAGATGGGTAGCCATAACAATGAAAACAACATTTACAATCTATGACCATTCCTTGAGAAGGATATGTTGACTAGAGAAAACTTTTCCACTTGGCAAAGGATGCTAAGGCTTGTTCTGAAATCAAAAGGTAGAGAGGATGTCATTGACACCCCATTGCAAGGACCTTTAGCAGAAGACGCTACTGCGGTAGAGGTCCGTAAGAGCAAGGAAGCACTAGACAAGGTTGTGCTTATCACTTGCTTGATGATTGCTACAATGGAGCCTAGTCTTCAAAAGCGTTTTGAGGACCAGGATGCATACACTATCATGCAAGAACTCAAAGCTTTGTTTAAGAAGCAAGCTAGAGTTGAGAGGTGTGAGCTCCACCGAGAGATTCCGGATTGTAAGATGGAGAAGAGTACCATAGTTCATGATCATGTTTCAAAATTATCGGACTTATTAAAAATATGGAAAAACTGGGGCACCCATACAGTGATGAGATGGCAACATACATCATTCTACATTCACTTCTAGAAACGTTTAACCAATTTATCATGAACTTTAACATGTCTGATGCTACAAAGAGTATGAATGAGTTGCATGCTATGTTGGTTAGTGCTGAGAAGCAAATCCCTAAGGAACCTAAGAAAGAGGTTCTTATGGTTCAAAAGGGAAAAGGGGTTCAAGAATAAGGGGCAAAAGGCTAAGGGCAAGGGCAAGGGCAAGAAAGTTTCCAAGGCTCCTGAAAAGCCTAAGGCGAAACCAAAGGCCAAGGCTGCAATTGAAAGTGAATGCTTTTACTGCAAGAAGAAGGGGCATTAGAAGCGTAATTGCCATAAATATCTTGAGTTCCTCAAGGAAAATGGAGCATCCACCACAAGTATTATGTTATAAACATTTTAACTTTCACTTAGGTATGCTATACCAAGTTCTAGTGCTCAACATTATTAATGTTGTGCAGAAACTACAAAGAAGTGATGCTAACATGGAAGTGAAGCTTGAAGTTTCACTAGAAGTGTTCGAGTGGCCAGAAAAAGCTTCATAGTTTAATTTTAGATTTTTATGATGATTTAGAACATTTTCCATTTTGATGAGACAATATTTCGGTTTCCGGTTAAGATACTGATGGTTTTACTTGTCCTGGACAAGTGTTGATCCATGACCAAAGTATAAATTGTTTTCATATTTGTTAGATACGAGTTGATTTTGCTTTATGACATTGATATAAGTATCTCACAAAAGTATAATTAGATGATTTAAAACCAACTTGCTTATAACAAAGTAAGGTTAGGTCACATAAAACATTTGCACATCCAAAGATTACAATTGGATGGACTATTATTCTTATTATGATTGTGAATCATTTGAGAATTAAAAGTCATGCTTCATAAGGTAAGATGACCATGTCGCCTTTTAGTTTAAAGGGTGAAGGAGCTAATGAACTTTTGGAACTCATACATATGATGTGTGTGGACTAATAAGTTTAAGATTTAGAAAAGAGATTTAATTATTCCATTGCTTTTACTAACGATTTAAGTAAATATGTTCATAGTTACTTAATAAAGTAAAGCTTAATTGGAATCATTGAAATGTTCAAGAATTCCACAATGAAATGTAAAATCAGTTTGAGATAAACAAATTAACACCATAATATGATTGTTGTGAAAATTACTTACCTCACAATTAATGATCATCTAAAAGGAATTGTTGAATTTATCCACATTCCTGGAACACGACAATTAAAATTTGTGTTGAAAGAAGGAATCAAACTTTTCTTGCCATGGTTCGATCCAAGATTAACTTTAATGATTTACAAATATCGTTTTGAGGATTGTAGGCGTCGTTCGAAGTGCGCCTACGTTAAAAGCATGTTGTGAATATGCTTGGCACTCATAGGAAGTGGGAATTGACATTACGATTAGGGACAACGATTAGGGACAAATAAAGTAGGGAGCCGCCAACAAGTTTTTAAGGAACTTGTAAACCGTCCACGGATCATAAAAAGGCAACCACGATAAGGGACAACGATAGGCAACAACGATTGACCCGTGAAGGTTACACCCCATTCATAATCCATGAGATTACTAACTCCATATGGTTCGGAACCACGAAAGGAGGATCGGGGATGATAGTACGAAGTGAGTCATGGAGTCACATTCGCCCGTATTGGCCTCTACTCGATTCTTATAGTGAAAAGCATTCCTGTGATCTCAAAGGCATACAAACAAAATATTCAATTTGCTCCAAACTATTATTTAACTAAATTGGTTCAAAATTAATGCACACATAGTTCTAAAATATTTGTGATCACTTGATTAAATAACAAGATTAAAAAGGAACCTAAACCGGTTGTCCAAATTATCTTATTAGGCGTGATTTTCAATTACATATTCCCTTTAACATGCAATATGGTGATCAATAAAAATAATAGAATCAATATCAACATAAAAAAACCAATTTAATCATAATTCCAACAACATAAAAATCGTTAAAAAAAAAAAACAATAATAATAAAAAGAGCATGATCCTTACTTTGAATCTGTTTGTTTGCAACTACAAAATAATAAAACGAGTTAGTAACTTCAAGGAAATAATAAAACAACAATTAAATTAAAATAAAAACAAGGTTAATTTTGGGGCCAAACCCTCAAACGATTTTACCTTTCACGCCTTGGTTTAAGGACAGAACCTCGAGTAAAATATGGACTCCTTTGAGTGCTTGAAGAGGGAATTTTGAAGTGAAAAGGGTAGGCTAGTGTTTAGGTTAAGAGCATAGAGGAAAGGAAAAATAAGAATCATCGAATTCTCCTTTTTTCGTTCATCAGAAATGAGGGGGTATTTATAGGGAAATGTGCTGAGGGAGCACACGGAACCCTAAAATGACAAAAAACCCTAAAAAATACCCCGTGACACGGTCAGACTGTACCGTGACACGGTTAGACTGTACCGTCAGACGGTACAAGTTCCCGTGACACGGTCAGTCTTTGGAGTGTCGCGGGAAATTTTCAGAAAACGGAACGGAAAACGCGTTAAGGGTTTACGCGGAAAGGACACGGAACTCCCCGTGTCACGGCAGACCTCCCGTGTCACGGGAAGTCCCACCGTCAGACGGGAAGAGTTCCCGTGACACGGTCAAGCCTGACCGTGACACGGTCAACTCCAGTCCACTTTTCCGTCTAAATTCATTTTTAACCCTAATTTCCTTCGGCTTTTTGAGTGCCGATTGATAATTACGGGCTTTTTTTTTTCTGACTTTTAATATTCGGGCTAAAATAATAAATAATAAATAAAATTAAATAAAATATTTGGGCCAAAAATAATAATAAAATAAAAAAGGTTTGGGCTTAAATTAAAACTATGCTTTTACCAAACACCAAGACTGATCCATGGATCTTTCAAAAATATGAATTTAATAAAATACGATTTTTTAAGCACTCTCGAGATTAAATACTAAACCCGACCAACAGTGGCGGTGAAAGGTTATTTATCATCGGGCTTGGTTTTGGGGAGACATTTTTAGGTGTCTACAGAAGCCCCCACTTTGACTGAGTTTGTAGAAACGTCAGTTTCGAAAACGATAGTCAAAGTAGTTGATAGGGACGGAGAATGATTTAAGACGTTCTGCGATCCTAAATCACTCTGTATACGCCGATACCTGCAGAAAAATGTTAGTTCTACAGATAAAAGAGTAAAGGGATAGAATGCGTATCTGACACCAGTGTATCGGTGACAAATGAATTTGGTAGCTTCCTATGCTTGAAGGAATCCACCGAGTGACATTGGCTGAAACGCTTTCCATGCTTGAGGAAAGCCGACTGAAGAGTTTGGTACCTTTCTAAGCCTGAAGAAAGCTACCGGATAATACTTTCCATGCCTGAGGAAAGTCGACAAACGAATTTGGTGTCATTCTATGCTTGAAGAATTCCACCGATAATGCCTTCCATACTTGAGGAAAGCCGACAAAGGAATTTCGTGGTTTTCTATACTTGAAGAAAAATCCACGGATGATGCTTTCCATGCCTGAGGAAAGCCGACTTGGCGGTTTTCTATACTTGAAGAAAAATCCACCGATAACTCTTTCCAAGCCTGAGGAAAGCCGACTTGGCGGTTTTCTATACTTGAAGAAAAATCCACCGATAACGCTTTCCAAGCCTGAGGAAAACCGACGGTTGCTGAAAATTGATAAATGTATGGTGGTTTGATTATCCCCGAACATGGGCTATAAGTGATTCACAATTTGAAACCGATTATCCGACCATATTAAATGTTTAAAATGCCGCAAAATAGGCTTTGACGCTTGCCAGGGGTAAAATGGTAATTTTAGTCCCCCTTAAACATCAGCTGGGATTTTCCGCGTAACTGTAGCGAAAATAATCTCCCAATAAACCCGGAAAGTCAACCAAACTGGTCAAAAAGCAAGGAATATTCCCTGACCAGACTCGGATTTGCCGCGCCACGTCAGAAGGTTCCCGTGACACGGTCAGGGATTCCCGTCTGACGGGACTAATATCCCGTGTCACGGGACAAATGTTTTACTTTTTTTTTCTTTTTTTTTTTTTATTTGCGCTGTTTGAATCAGTCAACAACGGCTCTTTTCTTTTTGTCCTTTTCTGTCTTTAAATTCGCATACTTGCTTTCACACTTCACCATTTCACACCTCCTCTTCATTTCTCCATTTTTGCTCCTTGCTTACCAAAATTGCCGAGCCACGTTTAAGGTAAACCGCCGGCCGTCAAAGCTTGCCGTGACACGGTAAATGGCAACCGTGACACGGTTGTTCTGATTTTTGTTTTCTCCTTTTTTTTTTATTTTCTTTTGTCGCGTTTTGCTGCTGCCTCGCTGCTGTTGTTTGCTGTTGTTGTTGCTGCTGTTGTTGCTGTGTCCGCCGGAACTGCCGCCTAAATCATCGGAGCTCCGTCGGCTTTGAAGCTCGCCGTGACACGAAACTTCTTCGCCGTGTCACGGTTGTTGTTGACCGTGTCGCGGCAGTCGTGCTGGTGGCCGAAATTTTTTTTTTTTTATTTTTGAATTTTGGAGTTCGATCTCACCAATTTGCTGTAATTCTTCGATCTTCTCCTCATTTTCGACTTTTTACACACATCCATGTAAGTTCCCTTTGATTTTTGCTTTGAATTTGCTTCACATTAACAATTTCATGACAAACCCTAAAAAAATCAATTTGGGGGTTTTTGATTTTGAAGCTTTATGTTGAAATTCTTGCCATGATTTTACTTGTATATGTATACATGTGTGTTTGTGAGGAATTTGAGACAAAATTTGCATGATTTGATGGAGAATTGAGCAAATCACCATTTTTGGGTGCTACTTTGTGAGATAATGTTCATGCTTTGAAATGGTGAAAAAATAGTGATGAATCTTGTGAAATGATGTGTTGATGTATATGTACTATATTGTCATGGAGAACATAGTACCATGCGACTAGGAGCACTGTAGTATTAGTTTGTCATGGAGAAACTAAATACTATAATTTTTGCCAATTTTTAGCCTTGAGGTAAAAATTTAGTGTATAATTCAATAAACAATTAAATAACTCAGGAAATGATGCCGAGTATTTAGATTATTATTTTGCAATTTAAAATGTTTAGGAAATGATGCTAAACATTTAGATTTTGATAAAATTTAGCATATAATTCAATAAACAACTAAATAGCTTAGGAAATGATGCTAAGTATTTAGATTTTATTATAAATATGCAATTTGAATTAAATGTTTAGGAAATGATGCTAAACATTTAGATTTTGACAATAGCATGCCTAGACGACGAGATTGCGACATTTCTACCCGCGGTCGGCGTCGGGCTTTTCGGGAGGACACTCCCACTGTCCCTGAGGGCGTGGACGACGACGTCTTGGAGTCCGAGCCTCGGACTTCTACGAGTAGGGGTAGGTGGGTTCCACCTCCCTGGACTCCAGACCAGTTGGTTTTCTGCCGTGAAAACCACGTTTCTCATCGTGCACTCTCCGGCATAGTCGATGGCACACTTCGCCAACATGGTTCCGGGGCCGGTGATTTGATCCCTCGACTTCACCAGGTCATTACGGAGGATCCTGCTACGAGCGCCCTATGGGAGTCGTCTGGCTTGGTCGATTTCTATGCGGCGATTGTAGGGTTTCGCATCCCCCGGGGTTGCGGCGCGACGGTTGTTCGTGCGTTGTTGGAGTATTTTTGGGATACTACCAACACGTTTCACTTCGCCTGGGGGGAGATGACGGTGACCCCTTTAGACTTCAGCATGATCAGCGGGCTGCGCTTTACCGACCGGGCAGTAGGCCAGATGTCTGATCTATCATGGACATCGGCTGAGGTAGCTGATTTGTTAGGTCCGATCGTTCAGCACATCAGGACTCGTCCGGTGTCGCGAGGTGGTCCTAGGAGTGGACGATCGGAGTCGGCTTCAGTTCTTGCTCGCGGCTTCGATATGGAGGACACGATGGCCGAGCAGCGGGTGCAGATCTTTATCTTGATCCTGATCTCTATGACCCTCTCTCCTGACAGGAGTTCACGCGTGCTCCTCTGTTACCTCCCTTCTTTGGCCAGGATTCCCGAGATAGGATCCTACAGCTGGGCCAGTCTTGGATACGCGGATCTTCTTCTATCTCTACGTCATGGCTGCCGTCAGCTGAATGATGAGTCCCCTGTCACTGTTTACGGCCTGTGGAGAGTCGTAGAGGTGATGATCTTTTCCCTTTCTTGTTCCATTTCGGCTTTTCGATTCGTATGCTGAATGTTATTTTTGTTGCAGTTATGGTTCTATGAGTACTTCCCAGGCTTGGCTCCTCGCCGGCGTCGGGGAGTGGTCCATGACTTCCCCGTCGGGGCCAGCTGGCGTGACCGAGGAGAGTCACGGGTGGAGTCTGTTCCGGCGCTTCGTGGGGTACTACGCCGAGGCACCTCTTCCGTTGGCGTAAGGATTAGCTTTGTTGCGTTTTTTCCTTCTGATGTTGTTTCTGTCGTTTCACGCCTAACATTTTATGGTTTTCAGGTTCCCATTGATGTTCAGTATCGTCCTTGGGCCGGGATGACTGATCTGCCCGAGGCCCTACGTCTTTCAGTGTACCGTACCATTTTGGTTGGTACTGGGCGCTTCGTCTGGTATTTGGGGGAGCGAGTCGTCCGTCAGCATAGCGGCGATCGCTTTGTGGTGCCTTCTTCCCCGCCAGAGTCGATGTTGGACTCCCGCTTGATCAGAGGGTTGATCAACAGGGGAGAGCGCTACACTTTTCCGTGGCAGGAGCTTGTTCACATGGAGAGTGACTACGCGCGGGATTTGCTTCCCTCTCTGGCTCCTCCACCCCGTCTTCCCGAGGTATGATTTCGAGAATCTTCTTTACTAGTCTCTGTTTTAAATAGTCGAATAACTTGATTATTCGATCGTATTTTCAGACGACCATTCACCCTGTGGGGAGGATTCAGATTCCTCCTCAGTCTGTCCGCTACCCTGGGCCGATCGGTATCACGGAGGACCATATTGCTGACGCGCCGGAGGGTTATAGACAGGCGCAGGAGTCAGTGCCTGAGGCTTTTGAGCCGGTGAGTTTTCGTCGACGTATTATCCACTCTTTTAATGCTGCTTATTACTGATTTTTCTTTGTTTTGTCCTCAGCCTAACCGCCCGGAGGTGATGGGAATTATGAAGCTGGTGGACGCACTGAAGTATTGCATCATCAAGCTTCGGCGTGGTGCGAGTTGTCGGAGCTCTAGCGACGTCCTTGAGGTATCACTTATTACTTTTTCATTTCCACCATTTGTTTTGTTTTGCATCATTGACGCCTTTTGATTTTGTGTTTTTTCAGGAGCGACGGAGGTCCCGCTCGCGCTCGAGGCCCAGAGGCTCGGACGAGGAGGAGCTTGGTCGTAGTAGACGATCTCCTGAGGCTCATCGACGTTCTCAACGAGAGCCGCGGACTACTCAGCCGTTCCAGGAGGCTCAGCAGGGGCAGTCTTCTCAGCGTCCGTCATTTTCACAGCCTCCAGTTCCTGAGTTTGGGTCTCCTTTGGATCCTGGTTCATTCTCGGCCCCATTATCCGGGGTTCCTCCACCACTGTCGGGCCTATTCTCAGTTCCGCTATATGGGACGATGCCTTCGCCGACGATTCCAGTATCTTTGGGCCAGTCTACTCCGCTTTCCGGCTGGACGGGTCCTGCTTTGAGCTTGACTACTACTGGGCCTGCGGGGACTAGTAGGGACGCTACTCCCCGTACTCGGATGGTCGAGGGACTCTTTGGTTCACCGTTTCCATACACACAGGGAGGTCCACATGCACAGGGACAAGATGAGACTGATTCTGATTCTAGAGATTTTTGACCGAGGGTTTATGTGCATACTGTGATAACACCTGATACATTTATGTATTATGACTCTTTGTACATTATTTACAGTTTATATATCTACTATTGTGTGTGTTAGTGTGTTTGAGGCTCTTTGTGTGTGATTGTGTACTTAGTAATGACACGATGAAAGAAGACATAAGTGGAGTAATGGAGGGTACCGACCTTCCCCAAAAGAAAAGAAATAAAATTACCTTCCTCAAAAGAAAAGAAAAGAAAAGAAATAAAATTACCTTCCTCAAAAGAAAAGAAATAAAGATAAAATGATGAATAAATGACTAAAAAAAATATCTTCCCCAAAAAGAAAAAATAAAAAATAAAAAAATAAAAAATAAAATAAAAAATAAAAAGCATCGTAAAATAAAGATAAAAATAAATAAAAAAAAATAAAATAAAAAGTATCGTAAAATAAAGATAAAAAAAAAATAGAAAAAAAAAAAAAAAAAAAAGTGAGAATTGTATTAGGAATAGAACTCTCAGAAAAAGACTGAAAAAACAAGCGTTAAAGATAAGAAAATACAAAAATCCGGATAGATACGGAAAGGATGAAACAAAAGCAGGCGCGTAAGGTGCCGTGACACGGCACTGCTCACCGTGTCACGGCAAAACCTGCCGTGTCACGGCAAAGATTCCCGTGACACGGTGGAATTTCCCGTGTCACGGGAAGCTTAGTATTCAGCAATTTTTTTCCACGCGTGCGAAAAGATAAATTCTGGGCAGTTTCGAGCGTTTTTGCTATAAAATAAGACCAGATTATTCATGATATGCATAATTACGAAACACAAAATAATTTAGAATTTCATATTTCAATAATCATGTCTCAGAATTTTGATAATACATTGCGCGACTGGTCTTATTCTCTGACCAATGCTGAAAAAAGAGAGTTAGAATTGTTTCATGTCAGGGGTTTGCTAGCCCTGCGACATGTAGCTATTGAACATGATTTTCTTAGGGCAGCATTAGATTATTGGAGTCCAGAAACGCACTGTTTCAAATTTGATTATGATGAAATCTGTCCTCTGCCGGAGGAATTTGGCGCAATTTTTGGATTTCCTGCTAGGAATCTTATAGCCATGCCTACCTTACGTGAATACTATTACCAAGACTTTGAACGCCATCTGAATCTAACAGATCCAGATTTAAATAGAATTGTTTGTGGTAATGAAGTAGACATAGAAAAACTTGCTAACTTATATTTTAATCGCCCTGTCTCTGAGTCTTATCATGTGTATCGTAGAAGGGCATATATTTTTTGCATGTTTAGCAAGCTACTTTTTGCAAACGGTAAGGTAGGACATGCTTGTCTAGCGTCTGTGCTTGAGCATGTGGAATCCGGAAGATCTCCTATGCCGACGTGCCTTGGAGAAACATTTTGTGGTTTAGATGAGGCAAAATCTGACCGGAAAGCCATCAGGAAGGGCTCTCTGGTACTATTACAGGTAAAAATACGCTCTGAATAGCCCCCGTGACACAAAACAGTCACCGTGTCACGGTCAGGTTCTGCCGTGACACGGTCAAAACTGCCGTGTCACGGGAATCGGCATTTTTTTTTTTTTTTTTTTTTTTTTGACGAGTAATGGTCTTTTTTGTTTTCTTGTTTTGCAGATTTGGTTGATGGAGCGTTTGGAATTATTTGAAGCCCCCGATGACATTGAAAAATATGGCCCTAACGACTTAGTCCGTAGGAAGAAGAATTATTCTGCGAACATGTCGTATGAAGATTGGAAAAATTTCTTTGCAAAGAGAGAATTTTCCATTCGTTGGGTGGTGCCTTGGTGGAGGCTTACTAGGATGGTTGGCACGAATGAAACACCATATTGCCGTGTTCCTAGTATCTCCAAATTGACCTTTTACTGTCCCTCTCGACTGATGCGGCAGTATGGACTTGAACAAGTAATTCCACGCTATAACGATAGTCCTCGTGAAGTATCGTTGCATGAAAGTAACGTTCACAAGTACGAGACTTATTGGATTGGAAGACCTTTGTGGACCGTTTCTGCAAGTGACCAAGCTCCTCCTCCCTTATCTAGTGCATACAAGGCATGGTTGAACCCTAGAAGCAAGAGGGAACGATTCGGATCACGCAAGTCTGATGTGAAGAGTCGTCTTGGAGATAAGAAAGCTCCTCTTAAAGATCGCCTAGGTCCGAGAACACAAGGAATTGAGTTTAAGACTCCTAAGATGCCAAGGAAGAAGACCTATGTGAAAGGAAAGGGTAAAGAAAAGATGGTGTATAGGGAGAAACAACCAAAAAGGTTCAAGAAAGGTGAAAGGGGCGAAAGCTCGACTAGAGGTGTGACGGTTCGGGCTACAAAAGACACACTAATGGTGAGGGCCGACCTAATTGAGCAAGAGAAGGATGTTCCTAAAGAGAAGAGAGATTAGATCAATAGTGCTTTGCATTTTATTATTTAATTTTTATTTAAAACAAGGCGTATGATGCCAATATTGTAGTCGCATTTATTTTAATAATAATAGCGCATTTATTTCTTAAATAAAAATTACAATGACTTTTATATATTATCCGAGTCAAGGAGTCGGACGCAATGGAAGAACAAAGCTAGTACCGGAAATTCGCAACGAATGCGCCAATAAAACTAAAAAACTGCCGTGTCACGGTCAAAAGGTCCCGTGACACGGTTGAAATTCCCGCGTCACGGCAAAACCCCCTTTTTTTTTTTTTTTTTTTTAGATGTTGCCGTGACACGGGATTCTCTCCCGTCAGACGGGAATTCTTCCCGTGTCGCGGCATATGTACCCTTTTTTTTTTTTTTTTTTTTTTTTTTTTTTTTGCCGTGACGCAATGTTGAACCGGGCACATATTAAATCAATGGAGGGAGCATTTTTTTTATTTTAGTGTGGCCGGGCCCCCTTGAGGGGTTGCCTACGTATCCTAAAAAGGAATCAGGCCAGACGTAGCTCTATTGGGTCATGAACCCATGCGACTAGGCGTAGAACTTTTTGAGTTGATCCAAGTTGGTTAAATTATGGAAGCCGTTACCGTCCATGTCTACCAATTGTGCCGCTCCGCCGGACAGAATGGCTTTAACAATGTACGGTCCTGACCAGTTTGGTCTGAATTTTCCTCTTGGATCTAACACATTTTTGCGGAGGGCCTTAAGCACTAGGTCACCCTCCTTGATGTACCTGGTCTTGACTTTTTTATTAAAATGTCGTGCCATACGCTGTTGGTAGGTTTGGACATGATGCAAAGCTGCCAAGCGTTTTTCATCAAGCAAGACCAGTTCGTCGTATCTTGCTCTAATCCAGTCGACTTCATCTAGTTGGCTTTCCAATGCGATTCGGAGAGAAGGTATCTCGAGCTCGATTGGTTGTACCGTTTCGACGCCATAGACCAAGGAAAAAGGGGTAGCCCCTGTCGATGTACGGACAGAGGTTCGATAACCCCAAAGGGCGAAATGTAGCTTACTTGGCCAATCTTTATAATTTTCCGTCATCTTTTCGACGATGGTTTTCACGTTTTTGTTGGCCGATTCGACTGCTCCGTTTGTTTGTGGTCTGTAAGGTGATGATCGATGATGTTTGATGTGATATTTCTGCAACAATTTCGCGCATTCGGCTTGGAAATGTGTTCCATTGTCACTGATCATCTCATGTGGTACCCCATAGCGGCATATAATATTTTTCTCAATGAATTGAGCTACATGTTTTGCCGTCAGCTTGGCATATGAGGCTGCCTCAACCCATTTGGTGAAGTAATCGATTGCTACGAGAATGAATTCATGCCCCCCTTGTCCTGGTGGTGTGATTTTTCCAATGATGTCGATGCCCCAAGTGGAGAAAGGCCATGGAGAAGTATACGTGTAGAGAAGTGAAGGTGGAACATGCTGTAAGTTTGCATGGATTTGGCACTTCATACATTTCTTGACGTACTCGTGACAATCTCGCTCCATAGTAGTCCAATAGTAACCTTGTCGTTGAATCTTTTGGACTAACATCTTTGCATTCATGTGAGTTCCACATATACTAGCATGAAGGTTTTCCATGGTTTTATGTGCTTCTTTTTTAGTTACACATAAGAGATTCCTTCCTGTTGCGGTTCTCTTATGGAGTTCTCCCCTGATGAGCACATACTGTGAAGCCAGGAGCCTCAAAGCACGGCGTTCCCTTTTATCAGTATTAGGAGGATAATCTGCTCTTGTCACATAATTGAGGATGTCTATATACCATGGTTCTTCATATTCTTCTTGTTCATCATCAAGTGCATGAACATAAGCTGGTTCATATCTTCTCTCTATGGTAAGTGGCATTCTGATCGTGTCAGCTGGAATTCGCACCATTGATGCTAACTTAGCTAGTGCGTCGGCGAACTGGTTTTCTTCTCTTGGCAAATACGTATATTCCACTTCATCTAGTTGCTCTGTGAGAGTTTCCAGATGAGCTTGATACGTAGCGAGACTTTCACTCCTCACTTTCCATCTCTTAGAGATTTGGTTAATGATTAGTGAGGAGTCACCATAGATTCTGAGTTTCTTGATTCCCAAGGCGACAGCTGTTTCTAATCCCAAAATGCATGCTTCATATTCTGCGGCATTATTGGTGACATCAAAGTCGAGCTTCATGGAAATTGGGATGTGTTCTTCATTGGGCGATACAAGCAAGACTCCCACACCACATCCCTTTTGGTTTGAGGCTCCATCGAAATAGAGTGTCCAACTATCGTCTTCGGTCATGAGTAAATCTTCGTCAGGGAAATCGTACTCATCTTCTTCTTTTTCAGCTTCTTCTAGCGGAAAGTCTGCTAAGAAGTCAGAAACTGCAGAACCTTTGATGGCCTTTTGTGGTACGAATCTCAAGTCAAATTGAGCTAGATTGACTATCCACCTTGATAATCTGCCGTTGAGTGTTGCTTTCTCGAACAGATATTTGAGAGGATCCATCTTAGATACGACATGCACTGTATGAGTGAGCATGTAATGTCTCAGTTTTTGTGCGGCCCATACAAGTGCGAGACACAATTTCTCGAGTGGCGTGTATCGCGTCTCATATCCTTGGAGTTTCTTGCTCAGGTAATAGATTGCATTCTCCTTGCTTTCGATCTCTTGCGCTAGCATCGCCCCCATCGTTTCTCTTGTGACCGTAAGGTAGAGTCGAAGAGGAAAGTCAGGTATTGCCGGCGCTAGCACGGGTGGGTTTGCCAAATACTCTTTGATTTTGTCGAAAGCCTTCTGGCAATCATTATCCCATGTGACTGGGACATTCTTCTTAAGCTTCTTGAATATAGGTTCGCATATCGCTGTGAGCTTTGATATGAACCTACTTATGTACTGCAACCTTCCAATGAAGCCTCGAATCTCCTTCTCATTTTTGGGTGGTGGCATGGCCATGATCGCTTTTACTTTTGAAGGATCTATTTCAATCCCTCGAGAACTGATCACATATCCAAGTAATTTGCCTGACGTGACTCCGAATGCACATTTTGCTGGATTTAATCTCATGTTGTACTTACGGAGTCTTGCAAAAAATTTGCGAAGTGCGACAATATGACCTGGGCGATCTTTAGACTTGACAATCATATCATCGACATAAACCTCCACCTCTTTATGCATCATATCATGTAAGAGTGCTGTAGCTGCTCTTTGGTAGGTGGCACCCGCGTTTTTTAACCCGAATGGCATTACCGTATAGCAATATGTACCCCACTGTGTGATGAATGTGGTTTTCTCCATGTCTTCTTCGGCCATTAATACTTGATTATATCCGGCGTAACCATCCATGAATGACAGGAGTGCATGATTTGCTGTATTATCGACCAGAATGTCAATATGAGGTAGAGGGAACCCATCTTTTGGGCTTGCTTTATTGAGATCCCTGTAATCAACACACATTCTGACTCTTCCGTCCTTCTTTGGAACTGGGACCACATTTGCTATCCATTCCGGATACTTGGATACTCTGATGAAACCTGCGGCCAATTGCTTCCTGATTTCTTCTTTGATTTTGAGAGCCACATCTGGTTTCATTCAGCGCAGCTTTTGTTTGACAGGCTTCATACCTGGGATGAGTGGTATCGTGTGCTGAGCTATATCCCTGTCAATTCCTGGCATATCTTGGTATGACCAAGCAAATACATCAACAAATTCACTAAGCAAGTTAATTAGCTCTTTGCGTTCATCTTGACTTAGCGTTAATCCAATTTTTACTTCTTTAACAGTCGTATCATTGGAAATATTAACTGTTTCTGTATCTTCAATAACTGCTGTTTTATTTTCGTGTTCTTCCATTGCTTTTATTATTTCTTTGTCATTTTTATCATTAGCAAAGCAATATTGATCAGGGCTAGGGAAATGGCACACATCGTAAGCAAAGGTATTCATTTTATTGAATTCACTGGCTAAAACATCAAGAGAGGCAAGGTCAGCTGCGACCTCACCGGAATTATTAGGACTAGAAAGATAAGGCTCAACAAGAGACTCAGGGCTGAACTCTATAGCAGAAAGAGGGTCGGCCTCAAACTCTAAGGACTCATCTACAGACTTAGACTCAGACTCAGACTTGGACCCAGATGATTCAGACTCATCAAACATAGGACCCTCGCCAGCGGTTATTTCCAACTTCTCTCCACTTGGCGTAGTGATCCTCAATGTCTTGCGCCATCCCCTTGAAATGTTGTCAGCTTGGACGATTAACTCAGAGGGATCAAACTCCTTGTTTGCTATGACCGCTTGAACGAGCTCAGAGTTATTATTGCAGACCGGCTTGGATTCATTTTTCTCCATTCCAAAAAGAAGATTAATTCCCAGATCATCAGAGTTCAGGTTGGCTGACTTCTCGACTGTGGAGAGTTCTTCATCGAGGAAGTCACAATCGAGGAATACTTCGAATCCTGGTTCACGGATCCCATCATGGACAAATGGCTCGGGGAATTCATAGCATGGGAAGTCTTCCCCTTCTTTGATGTACTGGCCGTTGAGAGTGAACGGATATGGATCCATGGCCATTTCTGTTTTCGTGATTCGAGCATTGTTGCGAGCCTTCAATTTCAAGGCGGCCCGTTTCAAGTCTTCCTTTGTTGGTTCGAATCCTAAGCCGAAAGTGTCCTTCTTGATTGCACCAGGATGGCCCCAAGATTTAGCCATTTTCTTCTTGAGCCCAAGGGTCATTCCAGGAAAGTGACCTTGCTTCTTCATAATGGCGTTGATACTAGTGTTTGAATAAGGATCGAAGTCGAGATGACACTTTTCCTCTTCTTCGATCGCAAGAACATCATCTAAAGAAAAACCCCACAGATCTTCATCTTCCTCGTCGTGTTCAACATGGACGATAGGGGTATCAATAACTTGAATGCGCATAGGAGAAGCATCGATAGTAATCGGAATCCCTCCCACTATGGCTTTCACTTTCTGGTGGAGCGATGACGGAATCGCCTTTAGCTCATAAAGCCAAGGGCGTCCTAACAGCAGATTGAAAGAGGCCTTGATATCCACCACCTGAAACTTGGTGCGACGCTCAACGGTCCCAGTGGTTATATTCAGTATGATAGTACCCACGGCTTGACGGCGAGTATTATCGTAAGCGCGAATCCCCTGAGTGGAGGGAGTCAACTCTTCATTCTTTATACCCAACTTCTTTGCAGTACGGAGTGGGCACACGTTGATTGCAGAGCCATTATCAACCAGGCTCATAGGAACATTCATCTGCCTACACACCACAGTGAGGTGTAAGGCCTTATTATGTTGATCCCCTTCCGGGGGTAGATCCTTATCAGAAAAGGAAATCAGATTGCTAGTACTCGGCAGCTTAGTAGTGAGGAAGTTGACCAGTCCTTGGGGAGTCATGTCGTCATCGACTCCTATCTTCACCAGAGCATTCATTACAGCTTTTCGATGCTCGTGGGAAGTGGCCAAAAGCTTCCATACATTCATCTCCACCTTGGTTTTTTGTAGCTGTTTGACCACATCGCTATTCACAGGGTCGATGGGATCAACTATCGGATTTGATTGTGGTGGAGGTGAAGGTGGGTTAGGTTGTTGCAACCGTCCACTTCTAGTGAGAACCTTGACCTCAAGGTCCCCCCAAACATCTTCACTGGTGCCGAGAGACGAACAGGATATATCTTTGAGATAGATATCTTCATCATCGCTATCCCAAATCCCATTCACTTCTTCAGTGCTTGAGATAAATACAACTTCTGGCAGAGGTTCATTCACAGGTTGAATGAGTATTGACGGATCAAAGGAGACTTCATCTCCCATGATAGCCAGAGCATCAGAAAGAGGACCTGTTTGAATGTTAGGCTTCTTGCCCCCCGGAGGGACAGGAAGTTGGTTAGCATCTATCAGGTCTTGGATTGCGTCTTTCAGCCTCCAACACTTCTCAGTGTTATGACCCTTGCCTTGATGATACTTGCAATAAGCATTGGGGTCATAACTAGCGGTCCTATTCTCAGGTCGAGGTTATGGGAATGGTCCAATTGGCATAATCAATCCCTTACTATGAAGACGGTCATAAGCAGCATCATAAGTCATTCCCAAAGGCGTATAAATCCTCCTTTGCCTTTGGAATTTTTGAGGAGGAGCATTAAGGGCCAGCACATCACTAATGTCGATGTTGTTGGTAGCATTATTGGGCTTAGAAGACGAAGAAGAAGGAGTGTCGTTCTTCTTGTTTTTCCAAGTGCTGCTGTTATTGTTGTTACCAACAGACTTCATCAGTTCATCTTCGATATTGATTCCAATATCGTATACAGCTTCAAAGGTACTTAAAGGCAGAAACTTCAAGTGTTGCTTGTATTTATGCGTCAGATTGGAAATGAACAAGCGAACCATTTCCTTCTCCTTGGGAGGGTCTACCAGGAGTGCAGCTGTTTCTCTCCACCTACTTAGGTAAGTAGTGAAGCCTTCATTCTCTTTCTGTTTGAGAATGGAGAGTTCACGTTCAGAAGTCTTGGCCTGAATGTTGCACTTGTATCGGTTCATAAAGCTTTCAGCAACATCTTCCCAGGTCGCGACATGCTTGGATTCTAGGGAATAGAACCACTGTTGACAGGCATGCTCTAAGGAAAGAGGAAACACTGTAGGGAAGAGTGTCACATCTACTCCCTTAAGAGCCATGGTTGCAGAAAAAGCCTTCAAATGGAACAACGGGTTATCAGTAGGCTTGAACTTGGGAATATCAGCAGTTGAAAATTTTTCAGGGAGTTTCTCTCTTATGGACGAGGAAGTGACAGGCTGTTCCACATAAGTGAACTCTTCTGAAATCTTACTCATCTGTTCCTTGATCTTGTCCATCGCAGCAGCAGTAACACTGTTTTGCTTGTCTTGCTCTACAGTGCTGACTCTAGTAGTGAGTGTCTGCATCATGTCAGACAACCTTTCGATTGTCCTGTTGAGGTTCTCGATGTCTTCCTTAGTGGCCATTGGTTGAAAGTAGACTGGAGACGGATCTTGTGGAGATGACTGAGGTGGTTTCCTTGTACGCCTCTTTGGTACGAGAGGTTGTTGAGGTATGGATTCGAACCGTAACAATCTACCCTTGCTTCTTGCCCAAGCGCTGTGACACCGAAACAAATACACCTTTTAATGACCACACTTAACCTTAACCCATCCGGATTAAAAAAAATGAAGTTCTACTTAAAAAGCATTTTTTTTTTTTTTAAAAAAAAACATGGGAGGATACCATCCGACTTACTCCGAAAAAAAAAACGACACAAAAAACGAGACTTCCCTAAAATACGGTCAAAAGTGATGTACGACTAAAAAGAAAAGTGTGTGGACATAACATGTAGGTGATTAGGTGAGGTTATAGACGCGTGTTTTGACCATAGAACTAGACACGACTCAATACTGGACACAAAAATCGAGAAAAAAGACTGACGGTACACTTTCCTGGGCACCGTGTCACGGTGCAGACTGGAGTGACACGGTTAAGACTTACCGTCAGACGGTAGCCTTTACCGTGTCACGGCACTGTTCACCGTGACACGGCAAAAAAATGCCGTGACACGGTGCACAGTTCCAGGTCAGTTTTGTGATTTTTAGATTTTAATCGATTTTAAGTCCGTACTAATTACTATGTGAGAAAAAACCCTCGGTCATGGGTCAAACAAAAAAGCAAACACATTAGGGTTAGCACCGAACAAACACATAGCATGTAGGCACGATGACGTAAAAAAAGTTCGCAACCTAAAGTCGAGGTCTGTGTTCAACTATTGGTCAAGCTTTGAGTGTCAAAAGGGTACCATGGTTAAGAGTTTGGACGCGTTAGCAAGGCAGCCTCCCTTGAGGGTGTATGCCAACGGGCGGCTCCGCGAGTTCGTGATGAAATCGAACTCGACTCCATGGTTTGGGTGGATTTAATAACTCGGATGAACCCTTATTGCCATGAGCGTTTTTGGGTTGATAGAGCTTAAATCCCCCGGGGCTAAGACGCATGTAGAACACATACGTTTTTTCAGAAAAATCGAAGGAAGTCGACTGTGGAAAAAGAAAATAGGTCACCGGACAGATTTTAGGACTGTCGTGACACGGCAGAAATTCCCGTGTCACGGTACAGTCTACCGTCAGACGGTACTCAGTACCGTGACACGGCAGACTCTGCCGTGACACGGCAGTCAGAAAATCTGACTGGTGCCCTGTTTGCTTTTGCGCGCAACCGAGTTATCCAATTTTTCCTACGGGACAGACCTGAATGTGACGTTAAAACGTCTATGCAGATGCAAAAAATGCCAAATTAATCACAGGAATATTTTTTCAAGAATCTTTCAAGTCTCATCCACTCATCTTAATTAAATACCGATCACTCAAATCGATAAATAATTAAGAATCCTCCCCAGTGGAGTCGCCAAATTGTAGGCGTCGTTCGAAGTGCGCCTACGTTAAAAGCATGTTGTGAATATGCTTGGCACTCATAGGAAGTGGGAATTGACATTACGATTAGGGACAACGATTAGGGACAAATAAAGTAGGGAGCCGCCAACAAGTTTTTAAGGAACTTGTAAACCGTCCACGGATCATAAAAAGGCAACCACGATAAGGGACAACGATAGGCAACAACGATTGACCCGTGAAGGTTACACCCCATTCATAATCCATGAGATTACTAACTCCATATGGTTCGGAACCACGAAAGGAGGATCGGGGATGATAGTACGAAGTGAGTCATGGAGTCACATTCGCCCGTATTGGCCTCTACTCGATTCTTATAGTGAAAAGCATTCCTGTGATCTCAAAGGCATACAAACAAAATATTCAATTTGCTCCAAACTATTATTTAACTAAATTGGTTCAAAATTAATGCACACATAGTTCTAAAATATTTGTGATCACTTGATTAAATAACAAGATTAAAAAGGAACCTAAACCGGTTGTCCAAATTATCTTATTAGGCGTGATTTTCAATTACATATTCCCTTTAACATGCAATATGGTGATCAATAAAAATAATAGAATCAATATCAACATAAAAAAACCAATTTAATCATAATTCCAACAACATAAAAATCGTTAAAAAAAAAAAAAACAATAATAATAAAAAGAGCATGATCCTTACTTTGAATCTGTTTGTTTGCAACTACAAAATAATAAAACGAGTTAGTAACTTCAAGGAAATAATAAAACAACAATTAAATTAAAATAAAAACAAGGTTAATTTTGGGGCCAAACCCTCAAACGATTCTACCTTTCACGCCTTGGTTTAAGGACAGAACCTCGAGTAAAATATGGACTCCTTTGAGTGCTTGAAGAGGGAATTTTGAAGTGAAAAGGGTAGGCTAGTGTTTAGGTTAAGAGCATAGAGGAAAGGAAAAATAAGAATCATCGAATTCTCCTTTTTTCGTTCATCAGAAATGAGGGGGTATTTATAGGGAAATGTGCTGAGGGAGCACACGGAACCCTAAAATGACAAAAAACCCTAAAAAATACCCCGTGACACGGTCAGACTGTACCGTGACACAGTTAGACTGTACCGTTAGACGGTACAAGTTCCCGTGACACGGTCAGTCTTTGGAGTGTCGCGGGAAATTTTCAGAAAACGGAACGGAAAACACGTTAAGGGTTTACGCGGAAAGGACACGGAACTCCCCGTGTCACGGCAGACCTCCCGTGTCACGGGAAGTCCCACCGTCAGACGAGAAGAGTTCCCGTGACACGGTCAAGCCTGACCGTGACACGGTCAACTCCAGTCCACTTTTCCGTCTAAATTCATTTTTAACCCTAATTTCCTTCGGCTTTTTGAGTGCCGATTGATAATTACGGGCTTTTTTTTCTGACTTTTAATATTCGGGCTAAAATAATAAATAATAAATAAAATTAAATAAAATATTTGGGCCAAAAATAATAATAAAATAAAAAAGGTTTGGGCTTAAATTAAAACTATGCTTTTACCAAACACCAAGACTGATCCATGGATCTTTCAAAAATATGAATTTAATAAAATACGATTTTTTAAGCACTCTCGAGATTAAATACTAAACCCGACCAACAGTGGCGGTGAAAGGTTATTTATCATCGGGCTTGGTTTTGGGGAGACATTTTTAGGTGTCTACAAGGATATACATTAGAAAAACAATTGTGAATATACTAAACAGAAACTCAACCAAAGCAGTTGAAAACACGTCATAAGAGTTATGAATTGGAAATGTTCCAGAAGCTGTCTTTTCTAAATAGGATTAAGGGTTATGAAATATATGTAAAATGTTTACAAATATGACATAATGCACCCTAAATAAGATAAATATTTCTTCGTTGATTTTCCCCATGGAAACAAAGAGGTATTATCCCTACAATCGTGTAGATAACAAAGTGTTTGTTGCTCGCGAGAGTGTCTTTATAGAAAGAAATCTCTTCCTACAAAGAAAAGTGGGAGTAAAGTTAAATCTCAAAGAGATTCGAGAACGAGAAACAAATGGATGTGGATAACACTACATCACAGACGAGGCACATGGAATCGCCTAATTTGATATATAATGTGTCGAAGCAAGCTAATTCAACTAGCAAGGCTTCTATCATCCCACTTGAATGAAAGGCTTCAAAGATTTGAAGAGAATAATATTATTGTTGCTTATACCTATCGTAGGTTACTTGGGATCAAAACAAATAGTTTGTTGAAATTCTGAGAAAAGGTACATTCTAAAATTTTCCTAGTAGAATGGTTGGATCTATAGCCTACAAGCAAGCTTTGGTAAATGTCAACTTAGGAAATGGCTTAAAGCCGTTAAATCCATAATGGACTCCATGTCTGTAAAAATGTGTTAGTCCATGATATTCTTACAAATGGGGGTCAAACCTATTAGTTGTGTAAGCCTATTCGAATTCTTCTAGTGATTCCTGATTTTTTATAACGAAGTTTAGCATTGGATATCAAAATCACCTTCTTAAAATGTTCTTGATGAAGGATATGTATATGATACAACCTAAGGGTTTTGAAATATGAAATTCCTGGAAAGTTTGGCAAACTTGGAAATTCATTTATGGATTGAAGTAAGCATTAGGGAGTTATACATTCGTTTTGATTTGGGAATCAAACAGTTTGATTTCCTCAAAGAACAAAAAGTAATCTTCTAGAGACAAGAAGTTTAGTGGGAGCAATTGGTCTTCTTAGTTTTATATGTAGATGACATACAGTTCATATGAAATGACATATCAATGCTTGAGTAAGTCAAGTTGTGGTTAATAAGTTGTTTCTATATGAAAGACTTAGGAAATGTTGAGTGCATATTGGAAATCAAGATCCATGAAATGATTCTTGAAGAATGATTGGACTAATTAAAGAAACTAATGTTGATAAGGTTCTTAACAAGTTCAAGAAGAAAGACTCTAAAAAAGGATGTCTTCCCATGCTTCATGGTATTACGCTCAGTGAAACTCAATGCCTTCAAAAGCTAATAGAGTTGAGTCGTATGGATAATGTACCTTATGCTTTTGCAAAAGGTTCCATTATATTTGCCATGATATGTAAAAAGAAAGATGTTACATATGACTTGTGCATGTATAGCAGGTTTCAAGTAAATTCAAAATAAGCATATTGAAAGCTACTAAGAACAAATCCTTGAACACTTGAGAAGGACTAAAGGAATGTTTCTAGTTTATGGTGGAAAAAGTGAAAAAGTTATCAAAATGTTATACGGATGTAAGATTTCCAAACAAACCAGATGATTTTAGATGTTGAAAAGTAAGTTTGAAAAGTTCAAAGCAGAATGTCGCATACTCAATGTCAGAATATGTGTATTTAGCTACATTAAGAGTAGTTAAGGAGGAGTTTGGATCAAATTATCCTGTGACCAAAAGGATCCTTTTCCAAAACAAAGGATCCAGGGTCACATCACAAATCCAAACAAGTAGATATGAGATATCACCTAGTTTATGAGATCAGTGACCAGCGAGATGTCATGCTCTGCAAAGTTTTATTATGAATGAGAATATCGCTCATTAAACCCCTTCCATAGACTAAGATATGAAAGTCATATTAAAGTCTTGGACTATATCAAGTTATATAATTCAAGTTGTGTATGGTTTGAGAAAACATATTACATAAGGAATACATATACTTGCAGAATTATGTTTAAACAGAAATTTTATTTCTCTTATTTTATTATGGTTTTGACAATTAAATAAAATGTCCTAAATAATTGTGAATTGATGGGCTCATCAGGTTGATGACCTGGTGAATGAAATCCCACAGGTGAACGAAATTCATATATTATTTAAATTCCTAGTTCAAAAACATTAAAGTGGACATAAATGATTTCAAATAAACGGACTAGCATGTAAGATTGATTAAATAGTGTAGTTTCATGGGCTATAGGGGCATAGTGATGCTCGGTCAATCACTTGGATATGCATGAATAGTGCATGATCGAGCTATTGACCTACTTTGAAGTTCAAGTATAGAGCTTCCGAATATATTAGTGGATTCCTTTGACATGAGTGGAACATTGATTCTATTCAATGATTAATTTAACTATTGTACATTCAAACGTCTTCCCGTAACTGGAGATTATAAAGGATGTTTCCTGGTTACTTCAAAAGTTTAGTGGGAACCTTGTTCCGTGGATTGAGTCTACCTATTAAATTAGGGAATGTGTCATGGCCGCTTGAAGAGGGAGAATTCAGAAAATACGTGGCCGCGTACAAATGTATTAATCAGTAATCATTTGGTTTTGTAATTCAAACTTATATTTCAAGAAACGATTTGTAGATTAATATGATCTCGACATGTGATGCAATCATATTATCAAAACAACACACATTGACTTAAAGAATTTGAATGTTGCACACTTGTCTCAGACAAGTGGGAGATTAAAGGATTTATGTCTTCGTCATGTGCAATTACTAGATATATAAATAGATCAAATCATGGAGATAATTAAGCTCGTTCATTTGGGTCGTCGTTATATCATAGCTAGATGTACTAACAATCTTTGGACTGGTAAATAGGCCAAAGGCTGATCGGGGGTAAGGTAGGTCATTGGTCTACTACCCTAATCAATTAAAAATTTATAGTACCTAAACTTACACCAAACTAGTTAGTGGAAAGTATAGGGTTGAACCACGAAGACTAAGTGTATTAATCTATGCTAATTAGACTACAAAGATGGTCGAGATATAGAGAGAGAAACATCTACAACACTACTTAGAGCAAACAACGAAAACTAGGGAATGTGGAATCCAATTAAATCAATGAATTCAACAACATTGCAATTAGATGAAAATGACCTCTATTAGGAACAATCAACACACTAAACTCACTCTCGTGCAATTAAGCATGCTAATTATCCTACTAAACTAATTCACTCTCTTACAACTAGCCTAGCATAGGTATGGAAGAATTTAGACTCTCAAACAACTCACTTTCGCACAATTGATTGAAAGCACAATTAAGAACATAGAATTAATTAGCTAGAAAGATTCTAATCCATATAAGCATCATCCATACACAAAAATCAAGAATCAATTGCATACAAATCAACATCAATCATTCAATTCATTAACATAATCTTCATCCAATTTCCTAGAATAAAATCTAAGCTAACATAATAAAGAAGAACAAAGAAAAAACAAAAAACAAGAATTAAAGGAAAGCAATAAAGAAGAGAGAAAGTTAGAAAGACTCATTGAATATATGAGAAGAAAAATCTACAAATTGCTTCTTCAACCTCTCAAAACTCTGTGAAAAATCCAAGCTTTCTCTCTCTAAAACTATTTTTAAACTAGAGAGAGAATCCTAATCTACCCCTAAGAGAGAGAAAATATAAGAGGCTAAACTCCACTAGTCTAGGGTGAATTAAAGTTTTTTGGGTTTTTCTATATAGTAATTGATCACGGGTTAAAATGTAGGTCGTTGGGACTACTAACCCTAACCAAATTAGAAATTTATAATACCTAAACTTTCACTAAACTAGTTAGTGGCAAGGGTCGAACCACGAAGACTAAGTGTATCAATTTATATTAATTAAACTACTAGGATGATCGAGATATAGAGAGAGGAACATATAAAACTAGGGAAAGTGGAATCCAATTACAATAATGCATTTAACAACATTGCAATTAGATGAAAACGACCTCAATTAGGAACAATCAAGACACTCAACTCACTCTCGCGCAATTAAGCATGCTAATTATCCTACTAAGATAATTCACTCTCGTGCAACTAACCTAGCATAGTTATGGAGGAATTTAGACTCTCAAACAACTCACTTCGCACAATTGATTGAAAGCACAATTAAGAGCATAGAATCAATTAGCTAGAAAGATTCTAATCCATATAAGCATCATCCATACACAATAATCAAGAAGCAATTGCATACGAATTACATTAAATCATTCAATTCATCTACATAATCTTCATCCAATTCCCTAGAATAAAATCTAAACTAACATGATAAAGAAGAACATGAAAAGCAAGGTAAAACCAGAATTAAAGCTAAAATTAAACTATTAAATTAATTAACAACTCTAATCAATAAACAATTAAACAAAACAAGAAATAAAGGAAAGCATTAAAGAGGAGAGAAAGTTAGGAAGACTCATTGAATATATGAGAAGAAAAAATCCACAAATTGCTTCTTTAATCTCTCAAAACTCCATGAATAAATCCAAGTTTTCTCTCTCTAAAACTACTCCTAAAACTAGAGAGAATCCTAATCTAACCCTAAGAGAGAGAAAATAAAAGAGGTTAAACTAAACTAGGGTATTAAGTAATCTCTCAATTTACGTGTTCACGTTTTAATACTTATAATGAGGCATTTTAGTTTTTTTTTTTTTTTTTTTTTTTTTTTTTTGTGAAATCTGAGTTTAATTTGGACCCAGAAGGGCTAAAATAGGCCCCAAAACCTTAAATGGAACATTTTCCAACGCGCAAATCGCTTAAAAAATATTAATAAATTGAGAGTGGGTCCACTAACGGAATTTTTGACAACGGGATAACAGCAAGGTTATCGTATAGAAACAAAATGTATATTGAGATTACACCGTAGAAAGTGATATATGTTGGGGCACAACGTAGAAAAACGAAATTAAAAGGTTACTATATAGAAAATCTCAGGCCAAGAGAGTATTACACCTTAAAGGGTATTTATATTACAAGCTAATAAATAAAGAAAATAAAAGAAAATAAATAAAGAGGTAAAATAAAGAAATAAACAAAGAAGGAAAAAGGAATAATAATAAAAGGAAAAAGGAAGAAAAACAAAATAAAATCCCGTTTTCAAAAAAAAAAAAAACAAAATAAAATCCCAAAAATACAATCAGACCCACCACCCATGCATTCCACCTTCTTCTTCATTTCGAATCAAGTGGCTGCTCTGCTCTCTGATTTTCATCATTCACCATCATCACCGTTCATCGTTGTCAATCGTGGCCCTTGGATTTATTGAATTAATCCCAACCGTTGAAACTCATTAATTCCGTACAATTGGACCCGATAAAACGGAGCGGCCGCGGCTAGGCATCTACCAAAAATTGGACAAGGTTGGAAGGGCTGTCAGCGCCCGCGGCGGCCTGGGTTGCGGTTTGTTTCTATTGGTTGCTATTTTGCGGCTGCGGTGCTGGAATGCTTGGGGATTGCTGCTGGCGGTGATGCGGGCTGTTGTGGAGTGATTTTGGTATTGTTAAGTTGCGGGCTGCAGCAATTGTTGGGGTTGAGATTGGGAAATTGCTGATGGTGGTGGCGTTGTGTGGTGGTGTATTGGTTGTTGGAGGCTGCCACGCTGTGAGTGGTGGCGAAATGGGCTGCTCTGTTATGGGGGTGTTCGCGTGAAGTTTGGCTGGAGGCATGGTTGTGCTCGCAAGTGGTTGGAGGTGGGAGCAGGGGAAGATGGTGGTTGTTGTTGCTGCAGATTGTTGTTAGTGATTGGGGAAGCAGGGGATTGTGTTTTGGTTGAGTTGTGGTGTAGGGTAAGGTGAGATGGAGTGTAGGATAAGGGGCTAGCAAAGAGGTAGCACAGCACAGTTTGCTTGGCTCAAAATTTTGTGCCTCGAACCTCGGACCTTGAACCCGATTTAAACTTGAAAATCGAGCATCAACCCGAACACCTTCAACCAAAAACAAACACGGGGTAGGATCGAGAACAAAATAAAAATGAATAAAGATAAAATTAAAGTAAAATAAAATATTAAAACTAAAAGAAATAATAAAATCAAATGAAATTAAATAAAATAAAGAAAACAAACTTGAAAATAAAATTAAATAAGAGGAAAACGAAAAGAGTATTATTAACTAGAACCAAGACCTAAAACATTAGAGAATAAGAAACATAAATAAATTACGAAAATAAACTAAAAATCACTACAAATTACCAAAATACACAAATTAAAAGAGAAAAGACGAGAATAAGAAAATAAGTAAAATAAAAATTAAAAAGAGAGAAATTATTCAGAAAATAACTAGAAAAAAAAACACTAAAAAGACCCTTAAAAGTGACATAAATGTCACTTATCAAAGCCTAATTTGACGGATCCTATAAAGTCACACAAAGGGCCTCATCCTCTAGTATGATGGGCCTCATCCTCTAGTATGGCCGGCCATATGGGGTAGTATGGAGGGTTATGGGCTTCGTGACTTATTCTAATTATAATAGGATTATATATAGAATAGGTGCCTAGGGTATTGGAGAAAAAACAAACATTCAGTGATCAGTATGATCAAACCCTAATTAGCAAACACGAAACCTAACCCCTCTCACACTCCCTCTCTCTCACGGCTTTCTCCTCCCTCGGCGCCTGTGTGGTGGTTCGTGGTGGTCGGTTTAGTCCATTAAAGGTGGTGATCGCGGTTTTCCTCTTTCACTCGACCAATCTAGTATTGGCGAACGGCTCGTTCAAATCCCATTGACTAAGTAGAGGATCAACGCTTGGGGCTCTATTCTCTCCCTAATTTGCCAGTCGAATAGCTTCGCGGAGATCATGCTTCAAAGGTATGATTATGTGTCTTGTGTGTTACGCATGGGATCTTCGAATTAAATTAGGTGCTTATGAATATGATTCATGTTATTCCGCATATAGTACCTATAAATTTCTACATAAACAACTTGTAAGAAACATACAATGAAATAGGAAGAAAGGAACTAATTAGAAGGTAGGTTAATAATATCGCATATTAGAGTTAATATATTAGCCATAATACTGAACTTAGCCTAGTTTAAGTAGTATTAGTGCACTAAATAGAGTTTTGCAGAAGTTTAGTGCCAATATTGACAAGGGTAAACCCTAGAAACAATACAAGTATCATTTCATGCATTTTGGTTTAGCATGTGCGTTTATTGCTTAATTAGTTGTAATCTAGGGTTTTTAATGTTAAATTAGTGCAAAGAATTAAAAATTACAATACCTTGGTGGGATTATGGACATATTTGGTAAATAGCTTATTGGGGGTAAATTAGCTTATTTGACCAACTTTAGCTGATTGACTAATCAAATAAGCTAATATTGGTGTTTGGTGGTTCGTTTCAATGGTCTTATTTGAGATGTATTTTCAAAGAAATTTCGGGATGCACATCATCACATGGGTGTGAGTATTGTGTTCTGAGATACTTTGTTGTTGTGACACTTTGTCTAGTTATTAAAAATGAGTACTTGGGTTTTTTGCACTTGTGTATTAAGACATAAAGGTATGAGAATTAAGAGATTGATACTAATAATTAAAGAGCTTGTATGTGAGAGCATTTGGGATGCTATCTACTTTGATATATATATATATATATATATATATATATATATATATATATATATATATATATATATATATATATATATATATATATATATATATATATATATATATATATATATATATATATATATATATATATATATATATATATATATATATATATATATATATATATATAAGCGCAAGTTGTGTTGAGGAAAGGATTGAACAAGAGCCCATGGGAGATGATGATAGAATTGTATAGCGGTGAGTAATGATGGAGGTCATTATATGAGCTAAATGATATATATACTCAAATTGAATCAATTGGAGTTTGACATTGCAAAGTTAGTGACTTATCATTTCTTATGATTAAAGTTATTTATTTTGGGATGGAGAATTGAGCATATATATATTAATCTATGATTAGGGACTTTAGAAGTCATGATTTTGTTGGAATGTTGAGGACTCTTGTTTTGTTGGACCTTGAGAACATTGTCGCATGTTCAACCTTGAGAATATTAACATATTATTTAGGAGTTATGAGTATTTATCCTTTCACTTGGGATATGAGGATGATTATTTTACTTCAAGGAGTTATTATGTGTAGCAATGCTATCATTATGGAGAGAGTTCTTGAATTTATTCACCTACTCTTTTAGAGTTGTTCAACACCTTATGATTTTTATTGTTTTTCCAAGTGCTACTTAATTCTTCTTTCTTTTTCAAGTAGCAGTCCATGGGGATATTTTTAATTTTGATTATTTGTTTAATTATATGAACTTTGGTTGTTTATCAATTAAGATTATTGATGCAAGTCTAAGCATGGAGAACTTCGAAGATTTGCTTATCATGCATCAAGATAATTTGTCCCTAAACATTGATTCAAGCCAAGCATTGCATGGACACTTTCTTGGATATCAAAGCAAAGCCACGGTTTGCTTAGTGGCTTTTCTTGGAGTCTAGTTCACTTTCTTGAACTTTCTTGAATTTTCTTTACTTAGATTTTGCTTACAAGTTTTTACCTTTCACTTGAAAGGGTTTTTCTTGGTTCAAGCATTAGGATCTTTAATCTTTATTTAATTCTTTAATTTTTATTTATTTATTTAGTTGCTTTAAAAATCAGTTAGTTAGCAAAATAAATCAGTTTGGTGTATGCTTGTGCGCCAAGGTGCTTGCTCTTCAAGCAAGTTAGAATTCTAGTTTAATTAGGATTGAATTAGGGACTTGTCCTAATCTTCCTAGGTAAACTAAGTCTTATAAATAGGCTGTAAACACACAAATAAATATACATAGATTAATATTCAGATTTATTTCTTAAGTTGCATACTTGAGTTTTGGTTGATTGCGATCAATTGCTGTTTTGCTTGTTTTAGTTAAAACATTCGTTTGGATTGATTAATTAGGTGGATTCTTAATTGATTAATCTTAGTTTTTGTTTAATTCTTGGTGGATTTCCTGTATAGAATTAGACTTAAACATATCCCTTGTGTTTTGTTGATTTTCGGATCAATAATTCACATCATCTTTGGTATCAGAGCAGGTTTGCGCAACTTCGGCAAAAATTAAACTGGGAACAATTGGCTGGGAATTTTTACGTGATTCTTTTTGCATTGAACTCTAAAAACGTCCAGCTATCACCATATAAAATTTCATAACTTTTAGTTGAGTAACGCGTTCTACACAGCCTCAAACTTTTGGTGTTTGTGCACTGATTTGCGGATGGGAGTCCGGTTTTTGTGTTGCCTAGTTTTCCTTCAAGATTCGATCTTTTAATCAAGATTTTTGCATAAACTGACTTGGTTTGTGTAGGAATCATGAGTGACGAGGAGGTTCCACAAGTTCCAAGGGGATTAACCTTAGAACAGGCTCAAAATCTTAGAAGAGATAGGCGAATTGACGAGTTGGCAGCAAGGATGGATGAGATATTAAAAAGGCTTGATACTCTTGCTGGAGATTCTTCAAGGAAAGGGAATTCTAACCCTAATTCTGGTTCAAGTGAGGAAGAACAACCAAGGAGGAACCCAAGGAGGCCACGAAATAATTATTCCTCAAGTGATGAATCACCAAGGCCTAGGAGGAAAGATCGACCAAAGGATGATGATAGGAACCTTAGATTAGATCTTCCCGAATTCAATGGGAGTATGAATGAACCTGAAAAATACCTTGAGTGGATTAGAAGGGCCGAGACACTATTTGATTACAAGGAGTATGATGAAAGGAAAAGATGCAAATTGGCTGAATTGAAACTGACCGGTTATGCTAGTCTTTGGTATGATAATCTAAAGAAGAAGAGGCATAAGGAGGGGCGTGCAAGAATCTCAACTTGGGAACAACTCAAGAAGCACATGAAAAAAAGGTTCGTACCTAGTGATTATATTCAAGATGTTTATCTTAAGATGCAACTTTTTAAACAAAATTCTATGACTGTTGAGAATTATATTGGTGAATTTGAAAAGTTATGCATGCTATGTGGCTTAGAAGAGATTGTTGAGCATAAGATTGCTAGATTTATTTCGGGGTTGAATGATAATATTGCTGAAAAAGTTGAATTGCAACAATATTGGTCCTTTGAGGATGTTTGCAAGGTAGCTTTGAAAGTTGAAAAACAGATAAAGGGGAAGAAAGGGACGTACACTAAGCCCTTTGTAAAAGGTTTCACTAAACATTTTGAGAAGAACAGCTTGGAGAAAAGTGGTTCTAGTTCGAACTACAAGGAGACTAAATCAAAATTTGAAGCTCCTAAAAAGCTTGTTGAAGATAGGAAGTGCTTCAAGTGTGGTAGTGTTGGTCACATTGCAACTAATTGTCCATCAAAAAGAGTAATGACTGCTCAAGAGTGGGAACAAGAACAAGCTAAGTGTGAGCAGGGTAGTGACTATGAAGAAAAGAACGAAGAGGAAAACTTTGAAGAAGAGGAGGGGCATATTGACGAAATTGATCCCGAGACTCATGGTCAAAGTTTGGTTCTAAGAAGGGCGCTACACTCTAAAACCGTACCTATGGAAAACAATCAAAGGGAGAAAATCTTTCTTACAAGGTGCAAGGTAGAAGATAGGTTGTGTGACATGATCATAGACACGGGGAGTTGCACTAATGTGGTATCTACTACTTTGGTAGACAAATTGAAGTGGCCAATTACTGAACATCCAAGCCCTTATAAGCTTCATTGGCTTAATAATTCGAGTGATGTTAAGGTAACTAAACAAGCCTTAATCTCCTTTTCAATTGGTAAATTTCATGATAAAGTTTTGTGTGATGTTTGTCCTATGGATGCTTGTCATATACTATTAGGCCGTCCTTGGCAATATGATAGATTTGTGAAGTTTGATGGAAGGACTAATGTGTATGTTGTGAGAAAAGGAGAAAAAGAGAGACCGGTTGCTTTAAAACCTTTAATATGCAACAAGTCTTCTAATGTTACCTCTAATTCGAAGAATTCTTATTTGATTAGTGAGAGGGAATTAGAAAAAGAGATTTGCAGCAACAATGTGGTATATATACTTGTTTCTAATGAGATTCGAATTGATCAAGATAAACAAGCAAAGAGGCCGTATGAATTGGAATCTGTTTTAGAAGAATTCAAGGATGTCTTTCCTAAGGAATTACCTCCGGGACTACCTCCTATTCGTGGGATAGAGCATCAAATTGACTTGATTCCGGGAGCACCCTTACCTAATAAGGCAGCCTATAGAAGTAATCCGGAAGAAACAAAGGAGATGCAAAGGCAAATTGAAGAGCTTATGACTAGAGGATACGTGAGGGAAAGTATGAGCCCTTGTGCCGTGCCTACTTTACTTGTCCCAAAGAAAGATGGGAGTTGGCGCATGTGTATTGATAGTAGGAGTGTGAATAACATCACTATCAAATACCGATTTCCTATTCCAAGATTAGATGATCTACTTGATGAACTACATGGTTCAAAGTTGTTTTCTATGGATTTTATTGTGGGATTGCCGAGAACACAACGGGGGAAAGACTCTATTATGGTTGTTGTGGATAGGTTCTCTAAGATGGCTCATTTTGTTCCTTGTCACAAAGTGGATGATGCTATGAAAGTGGCGGAATTATACTTCAAAGAGATTGTTAGATTGCATGGAATTCCAAAAACTATTGTGAGTGATCGAGATACAAAGTTCATGAGTTTCTTTTGGAAGTCTCTATGGAAGCTTGTGGGAACTAAATTGCTCTTTAGTACATCTTACCATCCACAAACTGATGGACAAACCGAGGTTACTAATCGTACTCTTGGTGCGCTATTGCGTGGGTTAGTGAGTAAGACACAAAAGGATTGGGACATCAAGTTAGCTCATGCGGAGTTTGCTTATAATAGATCACCTACATATGCTACCAAACATAGTCCCTTTGAGGTAGTTTATGGAGTCAATCCGAAACTTCCAATTGATCTTGTTCCATTGCCTAAGGGTGAGTTAATTCACAAAGATGCCGAGTCTAAGTTGAAGAGTATGCTGAAATTACATGCTCAAGTTCGAACAAGAATAGAGAAAGTAAATGACATGTACAAAGCTAGAGCAAACAAGCATAGAAAGCAACAAGGTTACAATGTTGGAGACTTGGTATGGTTACATTTGAGAAAGGAAAGATTTCCAGGAAAACGCAAGAATAAGTTGATGCCTAGAAGTGAAGGTCCTTTCAAGATTATTGAGAAGATCAATGACAATGCTTATAAGTTAGAACTTCCGGGAGAATATGGAGTTAGTGCTACATTCAATGTTGGCGATTTGGCTAAGTATATTCCTGATGAAGAACTTCGAGATTTGAGGACAAATTCTTTCGAAGAAGAGGAGGATGATGCAAGTCTAAGCATGGAGAACTTCGAAGATTTGCTTATCATGCATCAAGATAATTTGTCCCTAAACATTGATTCAAGCCAAGCATTGCATGGACACTTTCTTGGATATCAAAGCAAAGCCACGGTTTGCTTAGTGGCTTTTCTTGGAGTCTAGTTCACTTTCTTGAACTTTCTTGAATTTTCTTTACTTAGATTTTGCTTACAAGTTTTTACCTTTCACTTGAAAGGGTTTTTCTTGGTTCAAGCATTAGGATCTTTAATCTTTATTTAATTCTTTAATTTTTATTTATTTATTTAGTTGCTTTAAAAATCAGTTAGTTAGCAAAATAAATCAGTTTGGTGTATGCTTGTGCGCCAAGGGGCTTGCTCTTCAAGCAAGTTAGAATTCTAGTTTAATTAGGATTGAATTAGGGACTTGTCCTAATCTTCCTAGGTAAACTAAGTCTTATAAATAGGGCTGTAAACACACAAATAAATATACATAGATTAATATTCAGATTTATTTCTTAAGTTGCATACTTGAGTTTTGGTTGATTGCGATCAATTGCTGTTTTGCTTGTTTTAGTTAAAATATTCGTTTGGATTGATTAATTAGGTGGATTCTTAATTGATTAATCTTAGTTTTTGTTTAATTCTTGGTGGATTTCCTGTATAGAATTAGACTTAAACATATCCCTTGTGTTTTGTTGATTTTCGGATCAATAATTCACATCAATTATGTATTCGAATTATTGGGAATGAGGACATAAATATTTTACCTCAAACCTTAATTTGAATTAAATAATAATTGTTTCTTGATTGAGTTTAGTGGTTGGTATTAGTTGATTAGAATAAAAGAAAGCTAAGTGTTTCAACCCAACCTATATAGAAACCAATTTTATCATCAAGAAAGTATGGTGACAAGAAACAATTCCAGTAATGGAAATGATTTGAACAAGGTAGTCATGCATGCTTAATAGATTACCAAGGATGATATAAGCACCAATAATCCCGTAGAGGGAAAAAGGTGTAACAAGGTAATGTTAAGAAGTGAAAACCACCTATATACCAAAAGGAGATCAATTTTCGAAGTTTTGACGGTTGAGTTAAAGAGCTATGCAAGTTGTTTAAAACAATTTGTGTCTTAAGGATTTGAGAATGAATAAAAGTTCGTATAGTAAGTACTGGAGAGAGATGCTTTTTACCATGTTAGTGGGAACGAACAAGTTATGAATACATCCGATCTTATTTGGAGACGTTCGAGATAACAAACCAAAAAATAAGTTTTACCAGTTTTTCATGCAGATAGAAAGAAAAGAAAGTGAGGTTTAATTAAGTGGATGACGAGGGGTGAAACTAGGTCGTTGAAACTAATCCTTCCTCGGTCAAACTAAATTTATAAACAATTAACCAACCAAAATACTAGTATAGAGGAATGTCAAGGGTCGAACCCAAAGGAACGATAATTTTCAAGCGCTCTCAATTATGTGCCTAAGCTAGGTCAAAGTCCAAGATAAAGAGAGAACACTAACCAACTACCAAACAAAGAAACCAAACAAATAAAGCACTAGGAACGAGGATCAACAAGTAATCATGACAATTGTAGCAACTCAGAAATACATGCAAGTCAATGGTTGTGAAGACTAATGGCAAGCTCAATCAAAAGAGCCAACAAGCTATCTCTTAGAGGTCAAACTAGCGTCAACTACGAGAGACTCTAACTAGGAGCATCACTAATCAAGCTCAATCGACAATTGCAATTCCTAAATCAATGGTCCATATCATTAGAAATTACAATGCAATCTAGCATAATTCTCAAGGCCTAATCGAATTACACACATGCAAACTTCCATTAATTGATTTAATCTCAACAATTAATCAACACAATCCCCAAATTAAGCACAATCAATCAATCATACAAGTTTCACCCACTCCCTAGAAAACAACTACTCTTACATCATCATCTAATCAACTAACAACTAAAGAAATCAAGAATCAACAATATATGAAGAACAACTACACTAATCAAGCATCAAACATCAAAATCAATCCAAACAAACATGAATATTAAACAAAGCAATAAAATGAGATAGAGTTAGAAATGCTCATTGATAATAGAGAAGATCTTCAACACAATTGTCACCATTGATTCTTCAATCTCTCAATCACCATTGAAATTCCTCACTTTCTCTCTCTAAAATCTACTCCTAAACTAACCCTAAAACTAGAGAGAGAAGCTCTCAACTAAGCTAAAATTATGAATTCTAATTCTCCCAAAACTTTTTCCATAAATCGGGTTACAAAGATATATATATGAGGCGCAAACAAAAACTGAGCAAGGAAGTACCCAGAGAGGTACGGCGGCGCGAGAAGGGGTGGCGCACCCGTGCACGCATAGGGCGCGCCCGTGCATAAGGGCTGCGCGCCCTGATCTAGGTTTCTTTGATCTTTTTCGCGGCTTCGTGCGTTTGCTAAGGTCTTCGAATGAACGCGCAACATGATGATGATGAACACTAAGAGAGGTAGTCCCAAAAGCACTTGATTGTGGGTTCAACACCCCGTCTTCATGAGAGCACAACTTGAGAGCGCAAGAGCTAGAACTTGGAGAACCACTTCCTTGCATCTTGAGCTTTCCAATTTCCATAAGCTTGTTCCAAAAGCATCTTCCACCTTAGTAAATCACCAATATCAAGATCGGACCTCGTACAATACCTACAACCACAAAAATAGAACAAATAAAGGAGAAAAGTGTAGAAAACAAACAAAATGCACAAAAGCTACAAAATAAGTGAGGAAAGGTAAAACAAAGAGCAAAAGCATAAAGCTAAACATTCATTAAGAAATAAAGCTATGAAAAGAAGGTAAAAATAACCTAAATGCTCATCAAAAGGGTGTCATTTATGACATCCATCACCTTTTGCTCGTCCTCAAGCAAAACAAAACCAAGGGAGAAATGATGAGCTGATTCAAACAAACAAAAGAAAAAGAGAAGAGACAAGAATATACACTAACTCACTTTCTTAGGAATCACGGTCAATTTTAACAACTAAAGACAAGCCATTTAAACCCCTAGATCTCCCTAGAGGACGAGTAATGCTCTCGTAAAGGTTTCCTAAGAGATTAACTTATAATTCTCGTGATAATACAAACAAGGAAAAGCACGAAAAAGAAACCAAAATACAAGAAAAGCAAACAAATGTTCATGAAAGGACTTTTCCAAATGTACACGCACAAGTGAATGCAAATCTTTCTAAACAAGTAAAGGAGTGCACGTTCTCAGATATCTAAGGTTGATTGAAACATATATAAGACATGCTAAGCATAGAGAACTAAAGAAACACAATTCACTTTCATCTCAAAACATTTTAGCACATTCTCCCAATTGGCTTCAAATCTACTTTTAGTGAGCGTCTCTATAGTTCCTCGAAGGAACCGGAAACACAAATAGACTTGAGATTTCTCGACATCTTGACTTTGTATCTCCTCTCCTTAGGCTTTAACTCATAATGCCCTCCCTCGATATGTGACTCAATCTCTAGGTCGAAAGGTCTTTCCCAATGGTTGTAACGTAAAGGCAAAAGGTTGAGGGTAGGCTAAAATTTAAAATTTGGTGGCATCCCTAATAGTGAAGCAAAGAAGGCGCCTTTCTTAGAATCACAATCAAGTAGTCACCAAAAAAAAACAAACCAACACCCCCAAGCATATTTAAAGATATATCCACAATCATATATACAAAAAGCGTAAATGCTTCTTCCCCAAGCTTAAAGGAAGCATTGTCCTCAATGCTTGAAAAAGGGGAAAAGAATCACATCAAAATATTTTTGAAATTTCTCATTTTCACCTTTTTTTTTATTCATATATTCAAAGCAAATGTCCTCGCCTCTTTTGACTTTGGACGACTTTTTCAATTTTGCATTTATTATGTCCTTGCCTCTTTTAACTTTGGATGGCTTTTTTATCATTCATTTGCCATTATTCCCAAAATATAGACAAAACACAAGCTTGCTTAAAAAAAGAACCAATATCCATACTCATATACCACAAACTCCAAGAACATAATCATTTTCTTCACGAAAACCAAAAATGGAACAAAAAGAAACAAAGGCTCAAAGTTCTAAAGATGTGGCTTGAAAAGAAGGGAAAAAGCTCAAATGGATAGCAAGAAGGAAAATGTAAACCCAATAACTAGAAATAAAGAAGATTAACCTAGAAAAAGAAAAATCGCCAACCCGAAAAGATGCCTTTGTCCTCCCTAGATGGTTCGGTCTCGTGTTTGAGAATTAGAGTCAAGATTCAAGATTAGGTCCGCAATAGTCAAGGATCCATGCCGCTCATGCAAGTAATTGAAGAAGGCTTGAAAATCATGAAACCTCACAAGGTTTTAGCAAAAACTCACTAGAAGCTTTAAATTCACCAAAAGCGAGAAATTGCAAATTTTCAAAAACAAATAGAATCCAGCTTCAAGGTCCCAATAGTTCTAAACGACTACCTTAGCATACTCTATCCTGGAATCAACCAAACATACTCTCAAATTGTGTGCACCGTTACCATTTAAGAAGAAAAGCATTCAACTATACAAGTCCAAAATTATTATGTCCAAAGCAAGAACAAAACAAAACAAATTGCAATTTTGCCTTGATAGAAACAAAAATCTTTTTGGAGTTTTTCAAAATATAAGAATATGGAAAAGTATATACAAAGGTGCATAGCATACATGAATCAAAATCACATCAAACATGATAGAATACCCTCCCCCAAGCTTGAATGAGACAATACACTCAAACATAAATCATAGAAACCATGGGAGGGGAAAACAAGAAGATCAATCCAACAAACCAACATATATCCAACAAGTCATCATCCACTTGAGAAAGAGCAAGGAAAGATATTACCGGATATTAGGTGGGTGTAAATACCCGCAAATGACCCAATTAATTTCCTCAAGAATTGAACCTTGCCTTCCATATGCTAACAAAAATAGGAGTGAAACTTCCTTGATTCTTAATCCAAATCGAAGCACCAACTCCTCCGCACATTCAATATCAACTTGTGTGGGCACAGGATTTGCTCCCATGGGTATACCAAGTATAGACCAAACTTGTAGTGCACCCAAAGGCAACATTCCTCCACCACCAAAAACAACAGTTCCATCAGCTCTTACCATAGTCATCAACCAATAACAAAATTGATGTGGAATATTCTCATATCTAATCTCAACAACCCTTCAAAACCCATCCTTCTAACTAATTGTCGCCGGTCATCATCAAACTTGTGCATTACGACACAAAATGACTCCACTCTACAAACAATATTCGGCTGTTGCAGATTTAAAAAACAACACACAACATAATTACGCACTGGCATATCAAATCAACACACCTACATACCAAATCAAACATCCATAGTATCCTTCCATACCAGATCACACACATCCAAAACTAACCCAATATTGTCAATAAAAGATTACACACTCATTATAAGTTCATACCATGAGAATTTGTCAATAAAAGTCTACACACTCATTATAAGTTCATACCATGAGAATTTGTTAATAAAAGATTATACACTCACTATAAATTCATACCTTGCTAACATTCTCAAAGTGTGTCTTAAGCCCCTCACCCCTAGCGCACACTTTATGTCCTTCACTTTTTCCAGCCTCGCACCATCAACAAAACCATCCCATTATCAATTTATTGACAATATATGCATCATATCATTTACTTGTTATAAAAATCACCACAAAACAAAAAAACAGGGAATCAACCACAATAATACCTTACACATTTTCATTGAACCTTTGCATTATGTTTTGACTTCCTCTTCTTACTGTCTCTCTGTAAGAAATGCATCAACGATCCCTTTAATACTTCAGAGCTTGATTGTTCATCTTCACCCTCCTCAATAGAATCCTCAGATTGGGAATTACTTGAGCCATGGTAATCTTCCTCCTCTTCCTCTATTTCAGTATACTACTTGGAATTCATGTTCTTAGCATTTGATTTGCTGTTAGGGACAACTACTTTAGAAGACCCTTGTCCCTTAGGTATTTTGGAAGACCCTTGCCCCTTTACAAGACTTCAAAGTGACCTAATACTCAAACCATATATTTCATGTTCATATCAACAATTTGCAGGGTAAAATAAACGCAACACAAAACTTTACACAAAACTTAACTTACCCCCTTTTGCCAACTTAAATTCCGAACCACATACTTTTTCTTCATAATTTACTTCTACTGCAGTTTCAACAAAGTGGCAATAAATATTCTAAAACCCATCAAAACCAGCAAACCATCAAAACCACATAACGCAACAACAACACATATTAATAAAGCCTAATAATTTAAACTACATCCGTTGCATTCATCACATAGGAAAACTGTTAGCAACTTAGTCCAGTGGTTAACAACTAGCTCCACTAGGGGGCAAATCCTACACCCTTAGAATGGATTTGTGGGAATGACAAAATCCACGCTCACATTTCAGTCCCTAAAATCGAAGCTACATAAAACTGTAAAACCCTAAATTTACATTCTTTCAATTGATTGAGAAAAAAAAGATAGCTTCAACAAATTCAAAAATCTGATTAATCGTGATAAAGGGAAGGGAATAAATTGGGGCACAAAACAAACTACAATCAATTGAAAAGGAGTAAATTGAAGAATATCACATACTACAAACAATTTGAAAGGAGTATATGACGAAACAACACATATTACAAACAAACGAAAATCCTAACATTAAAATTGCCCAATATCAAATCCAATCACTGTCAAACCCAAAATCGATTTCATAAGCTACAAATTTTACTTCAACCATTATCAAAATCCTAACAACACGTTGATTTTGGTTATACCAATCATGTTTTTATAATAAAACTTACTTGTTCGAAAGGTTGAGCTGGCATACATGTAGTGTTCTTCAGCTCCTCGACCACCGCGACGAAAATTAGACAATGGTGTATAATTTAAGAAGAACGAAGTGAGGGGAGAAGGAGGACGGTGAGCAAACACAGAAAGAAGAAGAAAATTCGACCTCGACCTCAGAGGAGAGAGAATGAGATAGAAGGAAGAATTGAATTTGAATTAAGGAGAACATAAAACCAAAGCTCATATACGTAAAACATACAAAATACTACATATGAAAATAAATAAAAAAAAAAACACTAAAAAGCATTACGATGTCAATCACGTGATGGGGGATCACATGCTGAATGTTCCACTGAAAGTTTATATAGTACCATTAAATTCTCAGTGGTACTCTTTATGCATAAATTTAGTACAACTGAATGCATATATAATACCATTATGTATATATATAGTATCAATGTATATTCAATGGTATCATTTGATCATCCAATGATACAAGAATACGCATTTGTTTATACATATCTATAACTATTACTTCCTCCGTTTTTAAATACTTGCTTCATTTCTCCATGCGCGGAGTTTTAGGAGAAATTAGAGAAAGTAATAAAATGTGGAGGTAGTGGGGTTGGTGGAAGAATAAAAAATTATAGAAAGCAAAAGTAGTGGAGAGAATTGGAGGAAAGAGAATATATGTTGGGACCACTAGGTGAGAGAAATTGATTAAATATTGTAAAAGCTTTCCAAATAAGGAAATGAAGCAAGTATTTAAAAACGGCCGCAAATGGAAAGTGGACCAAGTATTTAAAAACGGAGGGAGTATTAAAGTTAAAACCGTTGACACCATCTTTGTACACATGTCATTTTCTAATTAAAATGTTTCCCTCCAAAATTGATTATGACATCATTTTTTTCATTTTTTTTATCTTGCCAACAAATAAATTCAAATATGAGGAAGATTATTTTTTTAAAAAACAAATAAAACTATGAGTATCAATTACTAAAAGCGCATTAATGAAGTCTTTCTTTCTAAAAATACTCTTTCGATTTGTTGCAAAATTATTAATTAATTAATACGGAGTAATATAATATTAATAAAAATGTCTTTTAAATTCTTAAATTGTGCATCGCACGAGTACTAATATAGTGTATAATTACATGAATACGCCTTGTTATGCATTTCTACATGCCTAACATTCTTCACTCTAAAATTTCTCCACGTTTTATTACTCATTTAATCATTATTGTCAAATAGATGCAGAGTACTAATACTGTGGTACTGCTACTCTCAAACCCAACAAAGCAACAACAATATCATGACTCTTTGAATTCTATTTCTCAGTGACCTACAATGAGCGTCAATTCCATGAAGCAATCTTCCATTTCAACCATTATACACTCTTTAAGGTCATCATTTCATGACTCAGAGTTCAAGGAAGCTGAGAGAGAATTAATGGCGAGAGAGGAGAATATAAGGCGAGAAAAAGGTGAAGTTATAGCCAATTTGAGGGATAAATGCGGCGCATTCGAGTCGGAACTCGGCGAAATGAAGACTGAAAAGATTATGTGGGAGGAAGAGCGTCGTCGATTAGGAAGGGAAGCTGAGGTGAATGATGAGAAGTTGAAGGATTTAGCGAGGGAATTGAGTAATGCGAGGGATAATTTGGAGAAGGGTGCTAGAAGGTATGATGGGTTGTTGGAGAAGCTTAGGGTTTGCGAGGTTGAGAAGAAGGGGTTGGCTAAAGAATCGGGGAAATTGAGGGATGAGAATGAGGGTTTGAAGAGGAATTTGAGGGATAAAGAAGATGAAATTGAAGAGATTGACAGGAAAAATGGAATTCATTTGAAGGAATTGGAGGAGAAGGATTGGAGAATTGGGTTGTTAATGGTGGAAAAGTCGAAATTGGGTACCCTTTTGGAGGAAGTTAAGGTGGGACGGGATGAGAGGATTAGGGAGATGAGGGTGGATAATGAGAGGTTACAAAAGAGGATTTTGGAGTTGGAGAAGGAGAAGGCAGTGTTGGAGAAGGAGAAGGCGGTGTTTGAGGATGAGGCGAAGGAGGTTGAGGGGTTGAGAATGAAGATTTCAGGGTTGGAGGAGGAAAGAGCGCGGTTGGAGAAGGAGAAAGCGCAGTTGGAGAAGCAGAAGGCGGTGTTTGAGGATGAGGCGAAGGAGGTTGAGGGGTTAAGAATGAGAATTTTGGGGTTGGAGAAGGAGAAGGCGCGGTTGGAGGATGAGGTGAAGGAGGTTGAGGGGTTACAAATGAGGATTTTGGGGTTGGAGGAGGAGAAGGATAGATTGAATGCAAGTTGTGAAGAAATTAGGAGGAATGAGGCAAGGAGAATTGAGGAAGTTAAGGAGGTTTTAGAGAGGGAGAAATTAGAAAGCTTGAGAGAGAAAGATGAAATAATCCAGGAACTAAACAAAGAGAAAGTGGATTTAGTTATAGAGCAGAAGAATTTAACAGCTAAGATGGAAAAAGCCGAAAATTGGTTATCAAAACTTGAGGGAGATATAACCAAAATGATGTGCTTGGATTTGAAAAGAGATGCTACATTTATAAGTAGCCAGTGTGGGAGAATTTTATCTGTAATTGGAAAGGCTCTTGATTCTGAAGGAATTGGTCTCACTTGCAATGCTCAGGAAGCAGGTATATGCTCATCTGACCTTACTATATCTGTAATTTTGATCAATTTATATGGTTAAATTATTTGAAAGATTTATCACTATGGAAATTTGAGCATCGTACTGTTGTCGTATACATTTGGATGTGAAGAGGAACATCTTGGCCTGATTTTAGTGGGGTTCAGTAAGTTCAGATACAGGCTAATCAAGTTCAGTTCATAGTTTTAATTAGTATAGACAAGGGTTAATAATTTAAGATTAGTTGAGAAGAAAGAAACCTTAATGAGAAAACAATTGGCTGTGCTTGAAATTTTATGCTCAGGTTATCGGTCATGTTGTGTAATATTGCTGTTAAGTGAACATGGTTGCATCTCCATGTTGTGTTGCTGTGTGATGTTATTACGCCTGTTCTGATAGTCCTTTATTTCAGATTCAGCTTTTGTTTATAAAAGTAATGAACCCAAAGGCTTCTTGAAATCTGATGATGCTGTCAAGAGAACTTTGGACTTTGAGGCAGAAATTGTAAAAGAAAATGGGGCTTCTGGAATAAAGGAGACCACAGTGAACAGCATTATTATTGTTGACAGTGACGACGATGATGAGTACCCTCTTCGTGTTAGTGGTGTCAAAAGGAAGTATGTACATCCTGAGAATTTGAGAGAACAATGCGATAGTTCTAATGATGATAGCCTTAACCAGAAACATATGAAGAAGCTTGAACGTGGGTCATATGGATCAGTCAAGCCTGTATTATCAACTCCATCAACTGCAGGTGATGGGCATAAATTTAACGTTCAGCAAAGGCAAACACTGTCAGTTATCAGAAAATGTGAAGAAAAGCTCGTTAGAGACATTGGAGAGCCAAGATTTGATGGGTTTGTGGATAATGGTGGTAAGGAAGATGAATACGGTAATTCTAATTTTGAAAACAACAAAGCTCATAGTTCTTGTCCCCCTCAACTTGAAAAGTACATGGCCACTTGCCGGCAGAGGAAGGAAAATAAAAAGCTGGAGGTTGCAGCTGATATGGTCTGTGCTTTTGACGAAGATCCTGACTTTTGTGCCAAGGCTGTTTGTGCATTATATAGGCAGTTTAAGTCTTCGATGAAGGGTTCAATTTGTGCTAGCAGCAAAGGATTTGAGAAGTGTGATGCTGACAGGTAACCAATGTTTAAATATTATAAATCTTTCAGTTTAAGATTATCTAAAATGTCAGTTGAGATCTTTTAGAATTAGCATAAGATTGCTTAATAAATCTCTTCTGAAAGTTATAAGAATTGATATACCTAACACATAGTATTGCTATATTACCACTTGATATGATAAAACTGCCCTTCACATTTTCTTATTATCAAATCTTGTTTATTCATCTATGGAGTCCTTTACTCATACGGCTTTTGGATCATAGCCAATCAGCAGAACATCCTGGATTTTGAAATGGTAAAATGAAGATGCATCCTAGCCAAAGATAATACTATGTATAAATCTGTTTTTATCCACACTAGGCAGCTGTTTGGCTTGTGAAGTTGCTAATTATCTTTATTAACCACAATAATCTTTATTTTAGTCAAGATTCTCTTTCTTCAAACACTTTTGTGTTTGTGTGAAGTACCTATGTGAGAAATAATTAGTAAAATTTCATCTATGCTTTGTTTCATCTAAAATTGTAATCGTATACACCTATATGTTCTTACTATTTACGTTGAACAATTAGTTGCCACTCTCTAGCAAACAATGTTGACTGATTGACTGTGTAAGTAGCTAACTTTAGTTATGAGAAAAACAACCTGGTAATTTTGGTATGAAACAGTTGAACTGCTTTGTCAAATATTTTACTTCGTATATGCTTGATGTAATTGGCACCATTTTATGAATCTGATTTCAATTGAGTAAGAAGCTGCTAATGCATGCAGCAGTTCTTTCACTGATCAACTTGAAATATCACTTTGCAGCTTGTGTGCAAAAGTTACTATGTGTCACTCTGGGACAAAATGTTCAATCAGAAAACTATTATCAGTCTGAGTTTTATATGCTGGAAGATATAATACATGTGGTAGTTACTGACATCATCCACATCTCATCAATAAAGTTCTGTTTATTTGTTTTGTTTGTTATTTGTTTATTTATAATTCTTAATCATCACCTTATTAAGAGAAAATACGCTTGTAGTTGCATCTGTCTGAAGTGTGTATATTGGTTCTAGGGGAATTTCTTTGGCAAAATTTCTTATAGATGGGGATTTAAAAGGCAAGATGAAGAGGTCTGTGGATGAGTTACAGCAGCATGATCAAAGCGGTCTTGATGATTGTTGCAGGCTTGCCAAGAAGAATGCCAAACAGCTGATTGACATCTATAAAAAAGGCGAGGATCCTCTTTTTTCTCCTTTGTCCACTGATCTGAAGTATAAGTAACCCATGAAGAACAACGATGTAAGTTTCTGACATGTTTCTCTATGACGACTCTCTCTCTTCTTGTTAGTGTTATTCTATCCTTGTATATGTATGTAAGTAGCAACTGGGCTGTACCTAGGTAGTAATATAGTTCAAGCGGCTGGCAAACTTAGATGATAATCTATCTGCACATGATGCTAACTTTTTCAGGATGATTTAATCAGGTAACACAAAATTCACTCCCTGTGGTGTTACTACATTCTCATTGTAAAAGACAATTTGCTAATTACTAATCATCTGAATCCCAAAGTTTCGTTTTTGCCTGATCACGCATACATGAAAATGGCGATTTTTGTCTGCTCTCCTTCGTAGTCATGTCTAGTTTTGATAATTGTTTGTTGGATGTGTGGATGTAACTTTTTAGCTGAGATTTGGAGGTGCATTAGAGGAATTATGAAAACAACAAAAGCAATCCCCAGTGAAAAGTTCTGTACCATCTAATTTCATTATGATTCGGTCTGTAAATTACATTGCTAAGCGGAAAGAATTTTTCCAATTGCTGGTTACAAAAAATGTACTGAAACCAATTATACAAGTTTTATATCAGAAGACACATTTATAAAGAAGAAAAGCATAAGAATGAATAATGAAATCCCCTGCTGCCTTGGTTCATTATCTTCGCTCTCCGTCCAATGTAGAATCTGGAACATGATTTACTTGTACAATTTTGGAGGAAAGATGCAGTTGCCAGATGTTTATTTTGGAACAATCTCCCGAGGGTACTCCCTTTATTTTGCTCTCGTCTTCAAGAACTGCTTCTTTGACAAATTTGAGTGAGTTCTGCAATACAATTTTGTTTTGTGATTAGTTTAGTGATTGAAGAGTGAATTACATTGAACGTCATTAGCATAGTCTGGTTACTGTTTTTCTGCCTTTATTATATTTAGTTGATATCACTTCGCAAAGGGGCCATAACAAAGAGTTAAAGTATGAACCTGTTTGGTGGCATCTGCAAAAGGCAGATAACCCCATCGTTCAGGATCCCATAGGATGGAGCTATTGAATCCGAAACTGGAAATGTGGATGGCCAATTCCTCGGCATCCATTTTTAAGCTCTTCAGATGCCATCCGATGACTTGGGAAGATTGGCAGACTGGCCCTTCAATTATCATCTTCTTTCTGCTTGCTGACAGTTTCGCAAGGGGCCATGACCCAAATGTCCTGTTTAAACACCTCATTTTCTTATCAGCCTTGATGAGTAGAATCTACCGCAAGAAGAAATAAAATGTAAAGGCACAGCGTTTTTCTACTTTGCTAGCAAGCTAAATTCGACTGAAACATGCTTTCTCACATTATCACACAGTAGGGGCAACAATTCATCTGTTTCTATGACACAAAAACTTTGGATATACTAGAACCAGTAGCATAAGAGAAGGAAGGGAGAAAAATTCTTACCCAATATCTCGAATTTCATCAAAGAAGCTGAGATCATATACATTTGAGAGGCCTGCAAAATGAACAATTCCACTTAACCGATGATGCTCAATATGCTTTAGTGCAAGGTTTCTCTGGTGATCCATTTCAGTTCTATGATCTGTAAAATTCTCCTTAAACACCAAGTGTCTATACATTACCCCTGTATGCCTGAGTATATCTGATACACCAGAAGACTCCAGCTGGGACTCCACAACAATCCACAGCAGTGGCGGAGGCACCAGTTTCAGAGTATTTGCCATTCTGCTTAACAAAACTCCTCTTAGAGGATCCTTATCATTTGTAGGAGTAATAACAATGATTTGTTTCCTTGGATTCAGTTCATCACTTTCATTATTACTCTCGACAAAATTTGCATCCTCTATTGCACTGTCTGGAGCTTCTGATAGGCTTCTGTTAGCAGAACTGTTGTTGCCTGCTACACCCAGCGTAGGCCTTGGTGCTAGCTCAATGGACTCGTTATAGTGTATGTCCGCTGTTGACTTGAGACTAGTAAATGGAGTTTTACCAGTAGGAGCAAAACCCGTGAAGAACCCCATCACAAAACATAGCAAGAAATGCAAAACAGCTTTCTTCCATAGATGAATCCGCTTCTTTGATCGCTCCGTGGATCCCATATATCTTAAGCAAAATAGAAGATGATTACAGAATATAATTGTAGCTCAATGAGCTAAGCTTATATTAATCTGGGTGATGTAGAGGAGTTGAAATGACTTGTGGGTGACATTTTATATACTAGTAGTAAAATTGAATAGAAATGTCGACTTTCGGGAAGACTAGCAGGTTTGTCTTAAAGCAGTGCTACAGACTATAACAATGATGGGCACTAGCTAACTCAAATGAGTATGAGCAAGCCATTTGTTTTTATTATTCAAAATTAGTATTAGATTGTTTAGGTGTTTCATGGTTATTGTGTTGTTGCTTCTAGAGTTGATCACTTAAAGTAAAAGAAAACACAAGCAAAGGAAGTAAACAATGGAATATTTGATCTTTAGTTGGTGGCTTCACCAAATGGTTGTTGAAGATGCAAACTCATTACCAAATTATGATTTCTAATTTGAAAAATGATTACTTTTTTACTTGAAAATTTGGTTGATTTTCATCTGTCATTTAATTAATCGTTGACTGCTTTGACAATGGAAGAATCTGATACAGATTCTACGCATGAATCTTTGAATTTTATGAGAGGAAAAGGGATTTGAACTGAAGAACTAGATTCGGGCACTCAGCCGTAATATTAGTAAAAGAAGCATTTATTTTTAAAAAAATTTGCTATATATAGCTCTACATATAATAAGCTAAAAATGGAATAAACAATGAAAATATAAGATTCATTACACTAGTTAAGCATGATTTTGTCATGTAATCTTAAATTAATACTAAATTAGAAAAAGATATTAAATGCTTATTTGTAACCTGAAGGGCTACATATTACATGCAACATTATCGTTTTTTTTTTTTTTTTTTAAAATTCTTTCAAGCAGAAATAGACGGGAGATTCGCTGCATTTTTTAAAAGTTAAACAACTTGTCTGTAATAGTAAACTTGGTAGTTGGTACTTAGTTGTGTATTGTACTATCTGTATTGGCACCAAACTATCGATCATTTGATATAAAATTCTGTTAATACAAACAAAACTATGAGTCGGACCAAGCTAAACTTAGGTCTTGTTTGGTTGACAATATAAAATAGGAGAATTGAAAATTTATGGGATTTGATAAATTGATGAGTTGTTTGGTTGACAAAAAAAAGCAAAATGAGGGAAGTGGAAATTCATGGGAATTTCAACATGCCACAAAACAAGCGAAGTACATTATCTAGTTCCCCCTTGGTCAATCAAAATTTATGAGATTAATTCCCACGTTGCCAACCAAACAAATTTAGGATATTCTTAGGAATTTCATGAGGGAAATAACTTCCCATAAAATGTAATTTCCTTTGTGAATTTTATTCCCATGTTAACCAAACAAGGCTTTAGTATAGTGGTAAGGATTGCACCTTCCAACCTTAAGGTTGGGGGTTCAATCCCCACTAGAGCTACTTTCTCAAAGTATCCGACCCGCAAATACTGGACTAAAAAATCATGAGGATTGAGGTTCGGTCAGGGTCTTTCTCCTTACCGATTAAAAATTTAAAAATTGAAAAAAAATAAAAAAAAATTATATAAAAAAAAACGTGAGTCGTTAACAAAGTAAACCTTTCTTGTGTTGAGCTAGAAGTCTAGAATGGCGTAAGTGTGCAGTTACCAATTTACCCCTTCTAAATTTATCATAGTTAGAAATTAGGCAGCCTCGAGATAAACTGAACTTGTTGTAATTAGGGGCTGTTTGGTTGAGGGTATTCATCAAAGGAAAAGGGAATCAACCATCTTGATTCCCTTTGTTGTTGTTTGTTAGCTAATTTTTCCCATTCCCTTTACCCCCTCCATTCCCTCAATCCTTCCAATTTCATTTCCCACCCCCCTAGGTATTTCCATTCCCATTCCCTAGCCACCATCACACCACCATATCACCACCTTCCTACCTACCAACACTACCGGGAAACCAACCCACCTTCATACCAGACCCTCGCCGCCGCTCCCCTGACCATCGCCGCCCCTCCCCCGACCCTAGCCGCCCCACCCCTCCCCCCGCAAAAACATCCCACAACCCTTGAAAAACCCTAGTCGCTAGGGTTTTGAGGGTGGTGGGAGGGCCGACCGACGGTTTACGAGGAGACGGAGTTGTTTTTAGGGTTTTGCGGGGCTAGGGGAGGTTTATTTGGGGAGGGGAGATCTATGAGGGCGCGGAAAGCGGCGACGAGGGGCAGGGGAGGTGCGACGAGTGGTGGAGGACGTGCGGAGGGTGGTGGAGTGCCTGGGTGGTGGCTGGAAATTGTGGTAAGTGATAGGTTGTCGTACACTTGTCAAAAATAAATTCCTAGCAAAACCAACTAACAATGTAGTAGGGTAAGTAGGGTCGAATCCACAGAGAGATGGATATTTAATCTAACCTTTAAGAATTTGGTGAAACTAAACTATGTCACGAAATTGGGGTAGAAAATTATCTAAATTTAAATAGGAATAAAACAATTAATAAAAAGACCTAGGGTTGTGGTTCACCATTCTTATAGTTCTAAATCTATCAAATATCAATAACAATTCAATCAATCAATTATCTAGAGCAATTTCTAAGCCTACGGTCGGGTCATAACGCTCTCAATTCAACATATGTAGTTCGGTCGCTAACATAATCAGAGTTGCTAATTGTATGTAAGCCTCTAAAAGTAAGATCTTTCGATTCAAACTCTTATTAACAAGAATTAATCAAACAATTTATCAGGTTGCAAGATTAACAATAAAACACTATCAATTAGAGAAACCAATAATAAAAATATCAATAATATCAAAGAAGATTCATAGTATAAACATGGATTAACAAACCCTAGAAATAAACTACTCAAGCATGAAATAAATAATTAAAACTAAATCTAAGGAATAAAACATAATTAAAAACAAGAAATAGAAATAAAATACCTCAATGAATTGAAATAATAAACCCATGAATCATCCATGGAAGAATCCATGGAGATGCCATGAGAAACTAGGGTTCGAGAGAAAACTAAAAAGAACGTAAAATAATAAAAGATATAAAAGGCATAAGGGAAAAATAAAATCCCTTGGAGTATTTATATTATCCTAAAACTAATCTAAAGATAAATAAATAAAATAAAATCAGAAAAATAGCAATTACAATAGTCGCGATATGATTGGTCGATTGAAAGAGTTATAATCGATGTAGGATTTCTCGTGGCTTGCGCGCACACCCCACCCATCGGGCGAGGCCGATGGTCGGAACGACACTCGACCATCGGGCGATGGAAAACCATCGCCCTAACCAGCAGCTCACGCTCGAGCGTACATCACGTCCATCGCCCGATGACTGGGCGATGGGTTGGCAGCTTCGCAGGCATGACTTCAATGGGTTGTATCTCGCGTTCTACGATCTGTATAGGGGCGTGTGACCTATCAATGGAAAGCTCTTAAAGTCTTGTTTCCAACGCAATTTGAATCACCTCAATCCAATCTGTAGAACTCAAGTTATGATCAAAAGAGTGAATAAGAGTCAGTTTTACCACTTTGTAAAACATCGTTTATAACTCAGATTCAATTCCGAAAAGTGCATAACGATCAATGTGGATGCTATTTTCATTTCTCATGCATAAAATCCTCATAGTCAACATCCACGAACATGATATCTTCGATTAATAAGCTCAATTCATCGACTTTTCAGCCTTTCATTGACCGGTTCTTCCAAAACCACTTCGAAAGCGTCCAAATAGTTATAGAAACTACCCGAAACATTAAGAAAAACACAAACGAAGCGTAATAGAGCAAAAAAGGACAACTTATGCAATTGCGGCCTAAAAAGCGATAAAAGACTCAAAAAACAACTATAAAACTATCATAATTGTGCCTATAAACTCTATATAAATGTGATTTATCAGTAAGTGAAGAAATGTGGTGGTGGTGTGATGGTTGGACCGGTGGCATTCCATTCCTTTGTTATTCAAAACAAACAACACAGCAAAATTGGGGGATTTTCATTCCATTTCGATTCTTTCTCTTTGTTCATTCCATTTCGATTACCCCGTGCGAACCAAACGACGTCTTAGTAAGATAGGTATAAAATTGCATAGCTACAAGGTAAGGAAAAAAAATTACAATTGGCTGTGTGCAAGCAGACTTCACATTTATATTAATACACTCTCTTCGTTTCCAACTTAATGTTTCATTTTGACCTTTTGCACTATTCAAACGTTAATAATTTATAAATAAGAAAAAAATATAATTATGTGCGTGTGTGCTTGTTAGAATCGTATCAATGTATAATTTTCGAATATCAAATTTTTATAATACGTAGTATATAATTTATCGTATTTAAAGATATAATAAGTTAAATTTCTGCATGGCATACGTGTCTAGTTTGATTTTGGGACATTTATTTTGAAACAAAGTGTAATAGAAGGTCATACGAGTACTTTTTTTTTTTTTTTTTTTTTTTTTTTTTTGTAACAAAGATGGTCATACTTTTTTGGAAAATTTGTCAAAACTAAGTCAACTTTTGTCTAATTAGCTCAAAATAAGTCTTCGATTAATTAAAAATAAGTCGACCTTTATATAGTATCTTCTCAAAATGAGTTGGGGTAACCGGTTGTTGAACTTTGGGGTAACCGGTTGTTTCCGTGTCATTACGTGGTTGGTCCTTTTTTTTTTTAATAAATTTATTTTGGGTCAAAAAAAGATAAATTTATTTTAAAAAAAAAAACAAATTTACAATTAACAATTATATATTTATATATATATAAAAAAATCCCGACCACCACCTAGGCCCTTACCTACTGCCAACCTCCCTTTCCCCACCGGCCGGAGACTAACCCCTCTTCCAGTGCCAACGACCCTACCCACAACACCCCCATCCCTTCCTTTCCCCTTTAAAGACAAAAAAAAATCTCAGATTCATTTAAGAATAATATTGTACCATTTAAAGAGGAAGAAGCAAAAGAATTCTCGGCGAAAGCGGGAGGCAGTGAGGACAAATCCAGCAGCAAAACACAAGAGTTGGTAGATAACAGTGGTGGATCCAGAATTTGGAGAATGGGGGTATGGATTTAAGTTAAAATTTTTTTACAAAATGTGAAGCGTAATAATTTTGCTTACTATATTAGTATTTGCGTACAATATACAACAAGACTTATAATTGAGTAACTAAATATGTTTGGAGTATTCCCTTGAAAAAAAAATATTTTTTTTAGTAAAAAAAGAGATTATCTAAGAGAACTGTTATTTGTAACAATAGGTCTCTTTGATCAAAAGTACTAATTTGTCGCGGGAAAAATAAGCAATATCCCTTAAAAGACCTGTTATTTGTAACATTAAGCCTATTAGATAAAAAGTAATAGTTTGGCGTGAAAAATAATAAAACCCACCTAATAGACCACCTTTTCAAATAGGTGGGGTTTTAAAATTTTACACAAAAAAGGCGGGCCATTAATTGTTGCAGTGAACTACATAGCAGTACCTAAGAGACCGCCTATTTTTACAGACGATCTCTTTTGTTATCAGTTTTTTTTTTTTTTTTTTTTTTTTTTTTTGCGGAATGGGGGGTACATCTGTAACTTTACATACCCCCCTGGATCCACCACTGGTAAATAATGCTAATTTATCATAATTATTTTGAAAATTAGGTTTTCTTGCTCTTATTACCAACATACTGAATCTTCTTTCACCTTTTTTTTTCTTTTTATTTTTTTTATATTTTGTTGAAAGAATCTTCTTTCTCCGTCTTTTTTGCCAGTCTAGGGAGTCTAATTTCTGAAACAATTCAAATTTTCAAGAAATTGAGCAATTTTAGTTTTTGATGTTGTTTGTCTGAAAAATTTCTTTGGAAGGAAATTTTTTGGGCAAAGAAATTTTTTGGGGGTTTATTGTCGGAATAGGGGTTGCAAGAAAAAGGAAATGGAAGGGTTGGGGTACGGTGTCGTAGTCGGTTCGCCGGGGCTGGGGGAGGGAGGTGGTCGATGGCGTGTTGGGGTTTGGTGAGTCCAACTCACCGCGGAAACAAACCCAAAAACAAGACCGCACTCACAATAAATAAAACCATTAAATTAATCACAAGATTAAGATAAAACGAATACCATTTGAGCATGCTTCGCCCGACCGCTTGGGCTCTTACTTGAAAGCTAGCTTCGAATTTACGAAGCCTCCAACGTTGATCCACCCGCAATCAACGATCACCGACAAGGTCCAATGTCTTGGGGTTAGCAAGACCTGACAGATAAACCCGAGTAATTGAGTTCAAAGGCTTTCACTAAATGTGATACCTTTTCCAACTCTTGAGTTCAAGGGTTTTCACTTACCTATGATCCCCTTTCCAACTCTTACTCAAGCATCATTTCCAATGCCCTTACTTAGGTATTTATAGAAATGATGAGAGTATGATTGTCTCTCCCACCAATGTGGGATAGTGAGATTTTCACATTTTATTTTAAAGGTAAAATAAAATTATTTAAGCAAGCTAGTATTAAATCAACAAGTGTCAACTATTCATGAGAGAGCAAGTGAGGACCACTTGGAGGGGGGGGGACCAAACTTGCTTCCCACTCTCTTCCTCTCCATGTGCCACATGTCCTCCCTTTCAAGGCTCCCACTTACTCCTCCCTTGCTCATGGCCGAGCTACCCGCGCACTCGACCTAGCTACCCGTGCCACGGAGTTGCGGGCTGTTGCTGCTTGCGGCTAGCAAGCCGCGCACTCCGAGTGTGGGCTGCTGCAGCTCGCTGCCCTTAGATACCGAGGCTGGTCCTTGGCTGATAGCAATGGTGCGCTAGCATGCACCAGCTAGCCAAGGCTCGGCTTGGTGCGCATGCTAGCCACCATATATGCTATGCATTATGCCCCTAGCACTCGGATTGCTCGGGGCACTCCGATGCTAGGGGTATTTTGGGAATTACGTTGATATATTACTATTTGCACGTCTCATCTTATATTATTTTCGACTCGACTTCCGACGCTCTAAGCTCGAATTTCCGACGTTTAAATAAATATTACTCGGTCGACTCATTAATTCCTTCTGAATTAATTCGTTGCTTTGGCTTGTTGATTGCTTGGGTGTGACCCGAAGGGTTCAGTCAAGATTAAGCTGTAATATTAATTATGCATTAATATTATTGACCGTAAGCGGCCTCCACCCAGGCATTCCGATCACTTGACCTTACTGAATATATTAGCTTTCTAATAATTCTGAACCCACTATCAGAATAATACACTTGTTCGAAGGACACTATTCCTTTCAATCTCCCACTTGTCCTTCCGGACAAGTGTGCTTTTAGTGTACAACCCTTTTCCTATGTCGCTTAATGCCTCTTTATGAACTGTAAGGTAAGATTAATTTGTCATCCTCATATGTCCAGAAGTGTTTCTCGATTCCGAGTCTGAATTGAATAAATAGATGATTTCTAAAATCTATTCGAGCACGACCATGCATGTTTACAGTCTCGCTCTACGAGAGGCCTTGTAAACAACAAAGACATCTTCCCTATTTTAGTAGGGGGACATTTCCAGTCTTGTAATGTAGCTTCTCTTACTAAGAGGACCTAGCCGCTCGAGTGATGTCGTTATAATCCCCTATTACGACAGAAGTTTGACAATCATTAAAGCGGACTAGTACTCAAACAAGAAAGCTCACAATACTCATGGTCAAGGAAAAAGGTTCCGATAGCAATAATGAGAAGTATACTTGTTTAGGGTAAAAATAACCTAGACAGGTGGACCAATGAGAGGAGGCCACGTGGCGAGCTCAGGATGGCCCAAGTGGCCCAATATCCCCTTGACACGTGGCCCCCTCAGATAAGCCTCTAAATTGGCGGCCTTTAAGGGCCCATATCCCTAAAAGCGCCGTAAAACGGCGCAGCCCACTAAAATCTAGGTCAAGTGACCTAGATAGGAGCACATTCTCCAACGACCCTATAAATAGGGAGATATTTCCCCATTTTAGGGGAACATTCAATCATTTATTACACCTACTTTCTCTCTCATCAGAGAATCACCTGAGCTTGGAATCCAAGCAGATCCCCACCTAATTTTCCGTACTCTTCATTCTCTTTCAAGTTACTAACTTGATCGTTGGAGGCGGAGCTCCACCATCCGGAGTCTCCGTTGTTTTTGCAGGTACAGCTCAGCAGGACCAGTCTTTGTGACATAACTCTCCCGAGGGACAAAAACACCCAAAAAATTTGGCGCTGTCTGTGGGGAGAGTACCTCAAGGATGGTTTAAGAGTCTGTACCACCTCCAGAGCGTCCGGTCGACGAACCGGAAGTCTTCACTGACCAAGAGGATGAAGATCTTCAGGTCGAAACTTATATAGCCGATGATGGCTCTTTGATAACCAAGCGCATTCGGCCTAGAGACACTTTGGAGCGGGGTGCCAGCCAAGCGGGTACTAAACGACCCCGTGGGCAGCCGGAAAGGGAAACCCATACGGCTAGCGGATCAGCTCCCGTCACTCGAGATGAACTCATGAAGTTCATGACAAGTTTCAAGGGTGAAATTAAAGATCTGATCACGAAGAGCCGGGCTGGCCCAAGCAGGGGTTAGTCGGCAAAAAAGACTCCTCTGGAGAAGGGGAAGTCAGTCAGAGATCGACAGCCAACTCCTCATCCAAAGGAGAAGGCAGCCGGGACCATTGATTGGTCCAAGATTCTTCTGCCTAAGAGGAATGTCAACAATCCCCGCCGGACTCAACAACCGGTGGGAAGCAAAAAATCAACTCTTGACGCCCGGGAGATCATCACCCGCAAGAGAAATAACCAGTTGTCTGAGTCGGCTTCTACGTCGAACTTTCCAGACAGCTTCAAGAACACCTCTACAGGGAATGTACCTTCCTTGCATGAGAGCCAAACAGGCGGTAATACCGTCTGTTTAGGGTAAAAATACCCCCGACACGTGGACCAATGAGAGGAGGCCACGTGTCAAGTTCAGGATGGCCCACGTGGCCCAATATCCTCTTGACATGTGGCGCCCTTAGATACACCTCTGAAATGGCGGCCATCAAGGGCTAAAGTCCAAGAAGCGCCGTAAAACGGCGCAACCCACTGAAATTTAGGTAAAGTGACTTAGATAGGGGCACGTTCTCCAATGATCCTATAAATAGGGAGATATTTCCCCATTTTGGGGAAACATTCAATCATTTATTACACCTACATTCTCTCACATCAGAGAAACACCTGAGCTTGGAATCCAAGCAGATCCCCACCTAAATTTTCGTACTCTTTATTCCCTTTCAAGTTACTAACTTGATCGTCGGAAGCGGAGCTCCTACCACCCAGAGTCTCCGTTGTTTTGCAGGTACAACTTAGTCGGATCAGACTTTGTGACATAACTCTCCCGAGGGACAAAAACACCCAAAACATTTGGCGCCGTCTGTGGGGAGAGTACCTCGAAAATGGTTCAAGAGTCTGTACCACCCCCTAACCGTCTGGGCGATGACCTAGAAGTCTTTACATACCAGGAGGATGAAGATCCTCAGGTCGAAACCTATTCAGCCGATGATGGATCTCTCATAACCAAGCGCATCCGGCTCAGAGACACTCTGGAGCGGGGTGCCTCCCAAGTGGGTACAAACCGACCCCCTGGGCAGCCGGAAGGGGAAACCCACATGGCAGTTGGGTTAGCACCAGTCACCCGAGACGAACTCATGAGATTCATGACAAGTTTCAAGCGTGAAATTAAAGAGCTGATCACTAAGAGCCGGGCTGGCCCAAGTAAGGGTCAGTCGGCCAAGAAGACTCCTCTGGAAAAGGGGAAGTCAGTAAGAGATTGGCAGCCCACTCCTCATCTAAAGGAGAAGGCAGCTGGGACCATTGATTGGTCCAAAATTCTTCTTCCAAAGAGGAATACCAACAATACCCGCCGGACCCAACAGCCGGTGGGAAGTAAAAAATCAACTCTTGATGCTCGGGAGATCATCAACCGGAAGAGAAATCAATAGTTGTCTGAGTCGGCTTCTACGTCGAATTTTCCAGACAGCTTCAACAATACTTCTGCAGGGAATGCACTTTCCTTGCATGAGAGTCAGACAGAGGGTAATATCGTCCACTCTGGCCCTCAGATGATCGGGACTGCACCATATGTACCTTCTCAGGTCTACGGTCAGTACCCACCTTCCTATATGCAGCCGGCTCTCTTCGGAGGTCAGGCGACATATCACAATGTCCATCCACTGGACTGGCAGCTCCGTCTGCTTTGCCTGGGTGAACAACCTTCTGGGTTCACCCGGGAGATAACCAAGGCGGCACAGCCGGCCAAGGTTAAGAATGTATTGGTTGGTACCTATGATGGTACCACCAACCCGGAAGATTTTTGGGGTTTGGTGAGTCCGACTCACCGCGAAAACAACCCCGACCCAAGGAACCACTCGCAATTAATAAAACCATAAAGCATAAATAAATAATCACAAGAAAGGAAGAACGAATCTTACCCTCGAAGCGAGCTTCGCCCTTACAAAAACGGGCTCTTACTTGAAAGCTTCGAGCACCGCAAGCGTCGTGCCTCCAACGGTATCCACCCACAAAGGACGAACACGACTTTAAGGTCCGCTACCTTGGAGTTAGCAAGGTCCGACCAAAACCCGAGTGTTATTAGAGTTTAAGAGTTTTCCCAAAAATATGGAATGCTCTTTCTAACTCCCACTCAAGCAAAGAATTCTCAAGCCATGCCATGACTATTTATAAGGAAGTATGCCTTGTGAATTTCACACATCTTTCAATGTGGGACTTTTCACAAAAAGATCCCACATGGAAAGATTGGTGAATTCAACCCTTAGTTAAATAAACAAAGGAACAAGTAACAAGTGTCACATGGTTAGGTGTGGACCACTTTTTCACTTGGTCCCCAAGGCATTTCACATGCAATGTGAACTAACCATGTGTCACCCAACCTTGAGCCCCAAGTTGGGTTCGGTTGGCCCATTTTATTTTGGCCCGTGTCCATGACCCATCAACCCGGGTCCACGGCCATTGCCACATGTGTCGCCACCGTGGCGCGCCGCCACCAAGGCGCTGCCACGTGGCACGCTGCCAACGTGGCACTCTGCCACTTGGTGGCTGCCAATGTGGCGGCTGCCAACGTGGCGGCTGCCAACGTGGTGGCCACGTGTGCTGCCACATGGCGTTTTGCCATGTGTGCTGCCACGTGGCATGCTCCTATTGGGCATGCATTCCTAGCCTTTTGCGTGGCTAGGATTTTACTTGTTAGTTGATGCATTTTCCCGTCTCGCCAAATCCTAAATTTTTGCTCGACATTTGAGATTCTCCGACGCTCGGTTTCGACGCTCCAAGCTCGAATTTTCGACGTCTAAATGTTTAACACTCGGGCGACGAATTAATTTCTTCCGAATTAATTCGTCGAGTCAGTTCGTATATTTTGCTTGGGTGTGACCCGAAGGGTTCAGTCAAGATTAAGCTGTAATATTAATTATATTAATATTACTGATCGGAAGCGGCCTCCACCCGGGCATTCCGATCACTTGACCTTGCTGAATATATTAGCTTTCTAATAATTCTAAACCCGCTATCAGAATAATAAACTTGTTCGAAGGACAACATTCCTTTCAATCTCCCACTTGTCCTTCTGGACAAGTATGCATTTAGTGTATAGCCCCTTTCCTATGTCTCTTCATGTCTCTTCATGAACTACAGAGTAAGATTACTCGTCATCTCTGTTACATCCAGAAGTGTTTCTCGAAATCCGAGTTTGACTGTCGATAAGCAGATGATTTCTAAAATCCATCTGAGCACGGCCATGCATTTTCACAGTCTCGCTCTTCGAGAGGCCTTGTAAACAATAAGACATGTTCCCTATTGTTAGTAGGGGGACATTTCCAGTCTTGTAATGTAGCTTCTCTTACTAAGAGGACTCACCCGCCTGATATCTGTCTTTATAATCCCCAGTTACGGCAGACGTTTGGTGGATACCAAAGCGGACCAGTACTCAAACAAGAGATCTCCCACTACTCATGGTCAAAGGAAAAGAGTTCCGATAGTAATAATGAGAAAATACTTATGACGATTTTTTAAATCTCTTAAAGTATCCTCATAGGTCGATCCAGTATGGTTCTAAACCAATACCTGTGCAAATGATTTATATCCTCATAGCACAAGAAACGGTGCTATAAATCATACTACACACTAATCTCTGATGGTCATCAATCGTCCACAAAATATGACCTTGATTAGGGATAATTTTCGATTAAAATATTCAATGTTCACTTAATAGGTGTTTCTTTATCCAAGCCATTGACTTGATACCCTATTTTGAATATTTATTAAAATCGAATGGACTCATTATTTAATTCTAAACCACAATTAAATAGTTTTGTGGAATATTTAGAAATATTTTATTCCACTATGAAACTTCACAATGTTTCATCTTATAATAAATGGTTTTTCCCAAATGTTTTAAGAGTAGTACTCTTCATAAAACATTCATAAAAATCACACTCATATTTGATATGCTTGATTTCTTTCATGCAATTATGAATGTTGTCGTTCACTTATTGCATAGGTTTAGTTATAATTACTTTGCAAACCTTAGCATCTTCATTATCCACCATTTCCATAATAAGATGATAAAATTTTGAGAGTGTTAATGGATTACATGTGATTCAGGATTTATTGTCCAAGCAATGGCTCCCACTCATTTTTATGATTCGAGACCTTCTACTTGACAACCTACAATCATCAACGTTCAACAACGAACTTTTCCATTTAACATCTTTCCTTATTATTGCCTTTAAGGCAACAATATTCTCAACATATATTTTAGTAGACTCCCTGATGATGCCTTGCTTGGGTTTCACTCCAAGCGACTCACAACGATTTGGGATACCCTAATCACTTGTGAGCATGGAAAATTTCCTTTAATTCCCGCACATTATACATGGATGCACATCCATGTTACCATTCTCAAGCCACGACACTTCTTGCCTCGTGCTTATAAATGGCTTCCTTGCTAAGGATCTAATCCTTGTTAAGGTTTGTGCTTGCAACATCAAAACTCAAATTATATTTGTTTCCATGCGTCAAGAACTCATCCAACTACTTATCTAAGTTCTTTGGATGTTCTTGACTATAATCTAATGATCTAATACTTAGATTAATGTCGATTGGTATTATATACGTACTTCACATGCTCTAAGCATTTAAGTCATCTGACGATTCCATATCATAGCTTTACATGATGGATTTAATTCTAGAATTATTCTCAATTTTATTCCATCCATGTAACATTTAGCTCATACAGTTACACTGAGTCTTGCCAAATTGTTCGCTATATGATGTGGTTGAAAGTCTCCTACTAGAGTCTTTCTCGTTTGACTTAGTACTTAGCCTAGCTTATACATAGGTCAAACATTTACTTAGCTTCATACATATGGGTCGAAAGCCTTTCAAAGTCCTTCATGTTTAACACGGTAATTTCTTTTACTCATTTAAACATTTAATTAAGTCTATACCATAGAACTTAATTCCCAACATGTACTAAGTATCGTCTTTAGCTCGGTCCATTGTCGAAAATACTTTCAAATATAAACATTTAGCATTTGATGGTTGTTTCACAATAGAGTTCGTAAACTTCTTGTTGGACCATTACTTTTGCTCCCACTAAACTTCTTGTTCATCAGAATTTCTATGTTTCTCCATAAGTCAATCCTCTTATTAACTTTATGAGAAAACACGTTCCAATTCCTTCATGCAATGCTTCCTTTAATCCTATGACGGATTCCATGTGCTTGCTTTCAAATCTAGCATTATTTAGATTTTCAAAACCCTTAGACTATTCCATAGTCACTTCCAAAATCCTATTTTGGGTAGGCGGTTTTTGTATCTATTTTTCCATATTTCATATGTGCGATTTTGCTAGATCAATCACGAAAAGACTTGAGCATTCCGATTGGTGAATGGGATTTTATTAAAATCAACTCCTTGATATTAATTATATCCTTTACAACCAATCTAGCTATGTATGCATATACATTTCCACATTTGTTAGTTTTCTCCTTGAAAACTTATTTGCAATCGATGGGTCTTTCACCTTTCATGCAAATTAATCAAGTTTCAAACATGATTTTCAAACATGGAGTCTATTTCGGATTTTCATGGTCTTTAACCATTATTCGGAATTTGGATTTGTCGTAGCTATCTTACAAGACATTATTCCTTTACTATCTAATAGTAAATAATATGCTTGTAAGTCTTAGGTTTGTTTCTAACTTAATAGAAAATTTATAGGATTCAATCCAAGCCTTTGGTGAATTCTATACCTATACGGGGCAATTGCATCAAACACTGAGTTTTAAGGCGCTTTCAAAGCCCTTTTATTATGTTGATCTTACTCCAACATTTTTAATGTTTTGTGAGTAATGAATTCTCTTTTAAGGCACTTGTAAAGTCCTTTTGAGTATTCTTGATCAAGCATTCTCATGAAGTCCTTTAAGGTCTTCCGAGATTCTCAGTTCTAGTTTGTTGCTAAGTTCGATGGTCATCGAGTTCATTTGTCTCCCACTTGTCGTTTTGGAAACGTGTTACTTTCCAGAAAGACACTACTTAGAGCAACAAACAATTTTTGTTCTCAATTAGGATGTGGAGGTAATACCCGTAGTCTCACTTGAATGCTTACAAAAAGACATGTATATCGTCTTTGGGTAAAAGTTCGTTGTGAAACAAACAGTTAGCTCCTACTTGAGCTATCTTAGTCTTTATTGAGCCATTCAGCTCCCACTGAGTCACCTAGCTCCCACTGAGCCACTTTGCTCCCACTGAGCTAGTGAACTCCCACTGAGACTAAGAGCCTTAGACATATACTTGAAAAGACTTTTAGAAGTTATTTCTATCCATAACTGAATATGGCGTCCTTTCTTAGCTTCGACACATTGTTTAGTGTAACATTAGTCATTTGTGCAAATCTTTAAGAACTTTATAGGAAGGGTTGTGAACCATCATTGTTCGAGTCATTTTCAAATGACACCGAGGTCTCCATGAAGACACACTATGTTCTTTGTGGAGTTATTTATGAAAATTTCCATTCATAACTTTGAGATAGTCACGCTTGGCTCAAGCAAACATCGCTCGATCTAATCTTGACGTTTTGATATCTTGCCAAGTCGATTCTGTACTTCACTGAACTCTTGAGCTACTCAAGTCAAGTTTGTTCACATTTGATGAATATAGCCATATCCTTTCAAATTCTTTGTGAAACGTTGAAGTAATTGAATCCTCTTTAGCCTTCGGAGTCAACTGTCTATACTAAGAACAATAGCTCTCTGTTTTGTCGGTTTCAACAAGTAAGACTTGCTTGTCTTAGAACGATTCCAAATCGAGCAACTATCAAGAGTCTATCTAATAGAGCCTTTGAGTACGTTCTTGTCGATGTGACATTGCTAAAGATGTTCGGAATGCAAATCAAGCCCATGACTTGAACTTAGTGAGTTTATCATGTTTAGGGAAATGTTTGTTATCAGGCATTCTTGACTCAATGCTTGGATAACCATGCCATTCAAATAAATCTCGCAACTATTGCTCATTACTTTGAATGTGAGTCTTTCCGTGTGTAAACGGATCAATTGCTGATTATAGGACATAATAACCATTACTTGTTCCAGCCTTTGGCTTAAAAGGTTTTTAAACAAAACATACGACCTTACAACTGATGTAGCTCTTCTTGCTTCATTCTAAGCTTGTAAGTCGATAACTTAGCTTAACTTCAATAGTTTGAGGTTACTATCATAGTGGAACACTCAAGCAGTATCCGATACTTGTGAAGATAACGAATTGCTAAGTTAACTACAATAACATGAACTCATGAGTTGAAATGAAATCTAATTCCTTTTCTTCGTTCCTTCTTTCCTATATTTCTTATCATACAATATCTCATAATCTTACTTTAAGAATCATTTCTTTAAGTACCTTGACTCTTATACTTTGTTAGGCATAATCAAGCACCTAGTGCGCCGTAAAACAAAGTTCCATCTTTTCCATTAATTCTTACTCGAATTACTACATCAATGAGTCCTACTTAATTATGTATGATGCGAAAGGATACGTTGGTTGTCAATATTGAGATTGCAACTCAATTCCTCATGTTTTATCAAAACTACCTAGTATTTTGAATACATGATGTCCAACCGTCCTTTCGGACTTAGTTATAAAAGTCATTTATGAGAATTGTATTTTAGAAATGGTTTTCCTGTCTTTGAGATCTATTCTCAAGGATTTCCTTTACCAATCATGGAAACAATATTATTTGATTTAGAATACTAGAAATATAAGTGCTAAGTATAACCATTTATCAAGAACATAATAAGTTTGAAATTTAATAGCATTCATGCAAACTTCAATCTTATTAAACGTCTTATTTACGCATAATAATTGTCCCTATTTGGCGAAAATAAGGCGATTCCAAGATCCGAAGAAACAAAGAGTGGTTAAGCATGCTTTGGCTTGTCTTAAACACTCAATCTTCTAGGGTAAGCATTGCCTTGCTAATGGCTCTAAGCCACTCTTGGTTAGACAATCGTCGCATCTAATGCATCTTTGACGATGTATCTCTTTTGCCACGGTATGTGAGGACTCCTCACTCATACCGATGAGTTAAACCAAAACCAACGTGCACACCCGGTGTGCCTTACGCGCCTTGGAGAAGTGATGGCACCTCGCTTTGGCGTAGCCTACCATCATCCTCGTCCGGTCAATAAGTGTCGTTTTGGAAAGGCAAGTTTGACTCAATATTATTAGGGACCTAGGATTTCTATGTTGGTTGATTTAAGTGAACTTAACTAATCATCGCAACATCAAGAAAACCTAAACATGCATCTAACGAATAATTCACATATATATAAACATAAAATATAAAGCGAAATTATAGATGCATATTGGCAACTAGCATGACCCCTTGAATTCTTCAAATCTTCAAAAGGTCTTCATTTGCAATTCAAGGCTTTGTCTTCCAAGATACGCCGTCTTCAAGACTTAACCAAACTATGCAAATTACTAGTGTCTACGACTAGGAATAATCTAAATATAAAGGTACAAAAATACTTAACGGTTCGTAGACCGTATTTAGATTTACAAAAATACATAACGACACGTAGTCCGTATTTTCTATCCTAGTCGGGTCCCACTAGTTGCCATTTCATAAAACCTGTGAGAGAGAATATAGATTCCATTCATCCATTCACTATTTGTGAATGGCCCATGCAATTTACAAAATCAAACAAGTAAAATGCATTTAAACAACGCGCGCACTAGTAACTAATCTAGGTGGTTAATCCGATTAACACGCCTAATTAAAACTAGTCAAAGTTGTTTAACCGATTATGTAATTGACGTCATTAATAATTGAAGCTCCCACTAAATTCCGCATTTCCCTTAATTAATCTAATTAATTAAGTCGGTAGCACCCAAACTTGTCAAAATAAAATTTTGCCAATGCCGCTCAAAACCGAGGCCTAGCCTCCCAAAATTTTAATTAAAGTAAACAAAATTAATTAAAATAAATAAAACGGCAAAATAAGCAATATTACGGCTAGTCACCTCACCGCACTAAGCATACGCACACACCCAAAAAACCGCACACACGGCCCACGGCACGCGGCCACATGCTGCTGCCACGGCACGCCCGCGCGTGGCTGCTGCAGCCCGTGTGCTGCTGCCGCGCGTGTGGCCGCACGCAAGGTGGGGCAGCCACCTTGGCAGCCACATGCGGGCTGCTGTGCAGCCCGGCTCGCCAAGGTGGTTCTTTGCCTCGTTTTGCGTGCCATGGCCTCGGGATTTGATCCCTTTTCGCGAGACAAAATTAATTAATTCTAAATTAATTTTAGAACTAATTTAATGAGCAAAATAAATTTTTTTTTTTTAAACAAGTCTAACTTAATAAAATTTTCAAAGTGCAAATAACCAAAATAAATCCAAGAACCATTCTTAATTAAATTGGTTTAGCTTGGTGCAAAATTAAATTGAGGCAATTTCTCACTTTCAATTTAATCAATTTAAATTAAACTTGAGAATTTGACAAAGTAAGGGGAAGTTGGAAAAATATGAACTTTAATGTTCAAATGAAAATTCCAACATCTAAATTTTGTGAATCCTTGAAATTATATCTTCCAACATGAAGATAACCAAATTTCTATCACAAAAATTGAAACTTTATGTTTCCAATCAACTCAAAATGATTAAAACAACAAAGTTTAACATAAAATAACATGGAATTTAGTGGTTTTTAAAGTTTCAATCACTTATCACAAATAAAGATTGAATCTTTAACACTTATGAAGCCTCAAAAATAAAATTTTCACACTAAAAAGCAATTAGTTTGCAATTATGTGAAAATAAATCAACCTTTAAGCATCAAATACTAGCAAGTAAGTGTGCTTTAAGGGGACTTAAAAATGCAGAAAATAATGCAAATAATCAACCACATAATCAACAAGTTATGCCATTAATTTCAAGGTTAGAAAAGACTTAAAAATTTTCGTCAAAAACGAAAAACCCCTCGAAAAAGGCATTTCTGGTCAGAATTTGGCTAAAATCACAGTTCCTTTGGGGTAAAAACCTTTCCAGAACACGTTTTCCACCCAAAATTCACTAGTCTTGGGCGAAATTCTGGGTTCTGGGCCAAACTCGACATTAAAAACGGGATTAAAATAAATAAAACCGAGCTACTAATCTAATTAGCAACTTAAACCAGAAAATTAAGCCAAAATAAACCTTGAAAAACATGATTATAAAAATAAACGAGCGGGGCTCCGATACCACTGTTGGGGTTTGGTGAGTCCGACTCACCGCGGAAACAACCCCGACCCAAGGAACCACTCGCAATTAATAAAACCATAAAGCATAAATAAATAATCACAAGAAAGGAAGAACGAATCTTACCCTCGAAGCGAGCTTCGCCCTTACAAAAACGGGCTCTTACTTGAAAGCTTCGAGCACCGCAAGCACCGTGCCTCCAACGGTATCCACCCACAAAGGACGAACACGACTTTAAGGTCCGCTACCTTGGAGTTAGCAAGGTCCGACCAAAACCCGAGTGTTATTAGAGTTTAAGAGTTTTCCCAAAAATATGGAATGCTCTTTCTAACTCCCACTCAAGCAAAGAATTCTCAAGCCATGCCATGACTATTTATAAGGAAGTATGCCTTGTGAATTTCACTCATCTTTCAATGTGGGACTTTTCACAAAAAGATCCCATATGGAAAGATTGGTGAATTCAACCCTTAGTTAAATAAACAAAGGAACAAGTAACAAGTGTCACATGGTTAGGTGTGGACCACTTTCTCACTTGGTCCCCAAGGCATTTCACATGCAATGTGAACTAACCATGTGTCACCCAACCTTGAGCCCCAAGTTGGGTTCGGTTGGCCCATTTTATTTTGGCCCGTGTCCATGACCCATCAACCCGGGTCCACGGCCAATGCCACATGTGTCGCCACCGTGGCGCTGCCACGTGGCACGCTGCCATCGTGGCACGCTGCCAACGTGGCACGCTGCCACTTGGTGGCTGCTGCCAACGTGGCGGCCACGTGTGCTGCCACATGGCGTTTTGCCATGTGTGTTGCCACGTGGCATGCTCCTATTGGGCATGCATTCCTAGCCTTTTGCGTGGCTAGGATTTTACTTGTTACTTGATGCATTTTCCCGTCTCGCCAAATCCTAAATTTTGGCTCAACATTTGAGATTCTCCGACGCTCGGTTTCGACGCTCCAAGCTCGAATTTCCGACGTCTAAATGTTTAAAACTCGGGCGACGAATTAATTTCTTCCGAATTAATTCGTCGAGTCAGTTCGTATATTTTGCTTGGATGTGACCCGAAGGGTTCAGTCAAGATTAAGCTGTAATATTAATTATATTAATATTACTGATCGGAAGCGGCCTCCATCCAGGCATTCCGATCACTTGACCTTGCTAAATATATTAGCTTTCTAATAATTCGGAATCCGCTATCAGAATAATACACTTGTTCGAAGGACACCATTCCTTTCAAAGATCACCTCATGGCTTACACCAACCTAATGTACTTACAAGGGTTGGATGATGCCACTTGGTGTCGATGCTTGCCGGCTACATTTAAGGGCATTGCCCAACAATGGTTTGGCAATTTGCCAGCCGGGTCTATTGATAGTTTTAGGAAGCTTGCCTTCCTGTTTGCTTCCAACTTCTCAATGAACATCCCTGCTAAGAAAACAAGTCTTGACTTGAGCACCATTAAGTAGGGAGAGAGAGAAGGGCTGCGCTCCTATGTCAGGCGGTTCAATCTGATTAGAATTCAGATTCATGGACTGTCTGATGAGGTAGCTTTTACAGACTTTTTCAAAGGTCTGAGAGACGGGTCGACTTTTAAGTTCGACCTAGTCAGAAAAGGGGCTTTCACTTTACAGACGGCCCTAAGGGAGGCGGAAAGCTATATTCAAGCAACCGACCTCTGCACGCCTGGTAATCAGTCGGACTCCAAAAAGTCTGACAAACAGAAAGACATCCGGCCTGCTCAGCCGGCCAAAAAGAAAGAAGAGAGCAAGAAGAGAAAAGAAGTCTGGGCGGTTAGTGATTCTGACCAGCCGTCCCTGAAGAAGAAGAAAGAATTTAAACCGTACGTCCCTAAGTACGAGTTTAACAAGGACTGCAACTCCATCCTCATGGAAATTAAGGACCGGCTGTCCCTAGAGAAGCCGAATCCAATGAAAAGTTCCATTCAATCAAGGAACAAAAACAAATTCTGCCAATACCATGAGGAAGTTGGCCATGACACCAACGACTGCTTCAGCCTTCAACGGGCGTTGGACCGTCTGGCTGACAAGGGGATGTTAAAGTCCTACATTTCTAAGTCCCCAGCTGGGGCAAAGAAGAAGAACAAGGGTCAGTCCTCCAAGACTACCCCCAGCCTGCTAGTAGCTCGGATACCGATAAGGAGCCGGTCTACACAATAGCAGGCGGGTTCTCATGTGGTGGCCCTATCATCCGGGGCACCAAGAGCCATCTTCGAAAGATGGACAAAGATGATGATGAGCAGGCGTCTGCAAGCTCCTCCTTCCCAGACGTCCTGATCACTGAAAAGGACAGGGGCAGCGTCCGCCGTCCGCATGATGACCCGGTCGTCATTGAATGTAAGATTGCCCACCAGCTGGTTGGACGGATCCTTATTGACACCGGCAGCTCATCAGACATCATCAGCCTCCGGTGCCTACAAAAGCTGAAATACAACGATAGCAGCATGCATCCGGTTACCCACCCCCTGGTTGGTTTTGGGGGTGGAATGGTTTACCCAGTCGGTAGGGTTGATCTACCAATCCGGCTGGGTGAGAAAGGAAAAGGGCGACACCTGGTCGTCAAGTTCTTGGTCGTTGAGGAGCTTACCGCCTACAACATTATTTTGGGCCGGCCAACCCTCAACGAAGCCAAGGTTGTAATCATCACGTCCCTCATGCTCATCAAGTATGAGAGGGATGACGGCTCTGTTGGTTCCTTGAATGGGGATCAGAAGACGGCCCGGGAGTGATATCTCTCAGCCGTCAAAGATACTGTGGTCCCAGACGGCCAGGAACCAATAGACCTTGAAAATTTCAAGGATGCCGACCTAGTACCAGCCCCACCAGCAGCCGGGAAGAAAAGAAAGGCACCTATGCTGGTGGAGGTGAAGAAAGAGAAAAAATAGCAATCACTGACCGGTGAACGGTCAGATGAGCTCCGTCCCCAACCGGTTGGTGAACATATTGATATACCTCTGGACGACAGCCGTCCGGAGCGTACTGTGAAGGTTGGGACGATTGCTTTTGCTAAGTTGGGTGCAGACTTGCACCTTCTGCTGAAAGAATTCAAAGACATTTTTGCCTTTGAAGTGGAAGAGATGCCAGGCGTCAGCCCGGATCTTGCTGTCCACAAACTCGCCATGGACCCTAAAAAGAAGCCCATCCGACAAAAGAAAAGAAATCACAGCGAGGAAAGAATTCAGGCGGCAGCTGCCGAAGTTAAAAATCTGTTGGACGCTGGGTTCATTCGGCCATGTAATTTCCCCGACTGGGTGGCGAATGTTGTGCTTGTAAAGAAGCCGAATGGTACCTGGCGTATGTGTGTTGATTACACAGATCTCAACAAGGCATGTCCCAAAGACAATTATCCGCTTCCTAAGATCGACAGTCTGGTCGATTCGACATCCGGACATGCCTTGATGAGTTTTATGGATGCCTACTCCGGCTTCCATCAGATACCCTTGTGGAAGAAAGATCAAGAGAAGACGGCCTTCGTCACTAATCAGGGGTTATTCTGTTATACTGTGATGTCGTTTGGCTTGATAAATGTGCCGGCTACATTCCAACGGATGATTAATACGGTCTTCATTAATCAAATTGGGAGGAATGTGGAGGCGTACATTGATGACATGATAGTCAAATCCAAGCAGCAGGCGGATCACCTTGCTGATCTCCGAGAAACCTTCACCACACTCAGGCGGCATAAGGTTATGTTAAATCCTAAGAAATGCGTCTTTGGTGTTGAGTCTGGAAAGTTTCTCGGATTCCTGATTGATCAAAGGGGGATAGAGGCTAACCCCGAGAAGATACAGGCGGTAATTGACATGAAGTCACCCCGCACTGTCAAGGAGGCACAAAGACTAACCGGTTGCCTGGCGGCTTTGGAGAGATTCCTCAGCCGGTCAGGTGACAAATGCCTTTACTTCTTCCAAGCAATCTGGAAGAAGACCAGATTTGAATGGGGGGATGATGTTGAGGTGGCCTTTCAACGGCTAATAGAACTCTTGCACTCTTTGCCAAGGCTTGTTAGCCCACTGCCTAAAGAGATGCTATACATGTACCTAGCCGTCTCAGATCATGCCCTCAGTGCCGTTCTCCTTGCTGAGAGAGACGTCGTTCAGCTCCAGGTGTATTTCATTAGCCATGTTCTAAAAAATGCTGAGCTCCGGTACCCCATGGTAGAAAAATTTGGCCTTGCTCTATATATGGCCTTCAAGAAAATGAAGCCGTATTTTCTAGCCCATCCGGTGGTAATTTACACCGACCAGCCCCTCAAGCGGCCAATGTCTACCTTGGAATCATCCGGCAGAATGATGAAATGGGCTATTGAAATGCAAAGTCTTGAAATCACTTCTGAACCTAGAAAGGAAGTGAAAGGTCAGGCGTTTGCCGACTTCATTGTTGAAATGACACGGCCGGTGCAACCGGACAACATTGACCAGGTTTGGAAAGTGTATGTAGACGAGAGCTCAACGAAGAACGGCTGCGGTGCAGGAATTTTATATGAGTCCCCTGAGGGGGACAGATTTGAATATGCACTGCGGTTTAAATTTCAAGCCTCAAATAACGAGGCGGAGTATGAAGCCCTGCTAGCCGGAATCCGCATGTGTAAGGCAGCAGGGGCATCTAAAATTGATGCCTACTCTGACTCACAATTGGTCGTTAGCCAGTATGAGGGAAAATATGAGGCAACTCATCCGGCTATGATCAAATACCTTCAGGCAGTCAAAGAAGAGGCTTGGACACTTGAGGAATTCCGTCTCAATCAAGTGCTTAGGTCGGATAACAATCAGGCGGATGCGTTGTTCAAATTGGCTTCATCCGCCTGCTGTGATACGCCTCGGTCGGTCTTTTGGGAAGTTCTTGAAAAGAGAAGCATACATGAAGAGCCCATTGGAATCTTAGACCGAAGCTCTACCTGGATGGATGGCATCCGGGCATATTTAGCAGACGGCAAACTCCCTGATTCACCACAGGAGGCAGCCGTCATGAAAAAGCGAGCAGCAAACTTCGAGTTGAGAAATGGAGAGCTCTTCAAGGCGGATTTCCTTAAACCTCTATTGAAGTGTGTTACCCCAGAAAAGGGGAAAGAAGTTCTCGAAGAATTGCATGCCGGGTACTGTGCGTCTCATTTAGGCGGCAGGTCCCTAGCCGTCAGAGCCAGGCGGCATTACTTTTGGCCTACTCTTGAAGCAGACGCTAAAGAGTTGGTGAAGAGATGTGACAAGTGCCAGAGGTTTGGCCAACTTATTCACCGTCCGGCTACTGATCTGACGGCAATCCACAGTCCAGTCCCATTCGCTAAATGGGGCATGGATATCTTGGGTCCCTATACGCCTGCTTCAGGCGGAAAGCGCTACATTTTGGTGGTTGTGGATTATTTCACCAAATGGGTAGAAGCTGAGACGGTTAAGAACATCCAGACAAAGGATGTCATCTCTTTCATCTGGAAGAACATCATCACCCGGTTTGGGGTACCTATGTCTATGGTGTTTGATAATGGCCCTCAGTTTGAGACCCCTCAGCTCAAGACTTGATTAGGAGATCAGGGTATCTCACATTGTTTTGCATCAGTCGGCCGACCCCAAGCAAACGACCAGGTTGAAGCCTTCAACAAACTCATCTCAGACGGCATAAAAAAGAAAATTGATAGAGCCGGTGGTTTATGGGCAGAAGAGTTAATTCATGTACTATGGGCCATCCGGACTACTGGTAAAGGGGCAACCGGAGAAACCCCATTTCTTATGGTATACGGTGCTGAAGCCGTCTTGCCCATTGAGCACTACGAGCCGACTCTTAGAGTCATGCTCTATGATGAAGAGGCAAATTGGGAGGCCATGCGGCTGGCATTGGACTCCCTCCCGGAACGCAGGGGCAACGCTGCCCTGCGCCATGAGATATACAGTCTGAGAATGACCAGAGCCTACAACAAGAAAGTGCACAAGCGTCCTTTGAAAGTTGACGACTTTGTGTTGTGAAAAATGGAGGCAACCGGTAGGGCCAATGAGGCTGAAAAGCTAACCCCTAATTGGGAAGGCCCCTACCGGATTTATGAAGAAGTCAGGGACGACACCTACCGTCTGGAAACCCCAGACGGCCGCCGCCTGCCTAGAACTTGGAATGTAGATAACCTAAAAAAGTACTACTTTTAAGAATGTAAATTTTTTGTAAACAGTGAGTCAATTAATGAGAATTCAGAGTTTGTTTGCAAAATTGTTTTGTTGTTTTTGATTATCCGCCTGGGTAATACTCAAACGGATTCTTCATTTAATTAACTAAGTTTGATACTTAGTAAGGGTTATAATTGCTTGACCGCTTGGGTAATACTCAAACGGATCCTTTGTTTATCTAACAAGTTTGACACTTGGTATAATAATTGTCTGTCCGCCTGGGTAATACCCAAACGGACTCTTCGTTTAATTAACTATGTTTGATTCTTAGTGTAATCCAATAATTGCTTGTCCGTCTGGATAACGCTCAGATGGACTGTTTCTTTAACTAACTAAGTTCGACACTTAGCGTAAATTCACTTTTGTAATAACGCTCGGCCAATGGTCCGATTAAAAACTGGGCACAAAAACGCTTAGTGGCTATACAACCGGTCTTAAACAAGACCAAAAGGCCAAAATAGCCGGATGGTTGCTTATGTTATAAAATCGCCAGTCCCAACATGGACAAAGGCGTCTAGCGACACCCCTCCGGGTGCAATCGTGGCAGAGAACAGACTATTTGTCGGTTCTACGTACCTACGCAGACGGCAAAAATTGAACGACCAAATTGGTCAACTCATAGCTGTCTGACCAGAATAATCTATTAAGAACGATTAAGTTACCGAATACTGGGTGCCCTGCGGCATCAGTCGGTCATCAGTTGAAGTTCTCACTTAGGTTGTTTATTCCAAAGTTGCACTCACTCTCCCTATTGGGGCAAAAGATTTTGTGTAATGGCTATGTGTTAACCTCAGACGGAATACAACCGCCTGGGTAAGAAGCTCAAAGCACCCGCTCTAATGGCCGGCTGTGCACTTGGTTTGGGGCAATCACCATTGTGATTGATTGGCCTAAAAGCACTCCATACTTCTCCTAGTATCAAGTGTTTTCAAGCCAATCAATCAACTTGAAATAAAACCAACCACACAGCCGCCCAGGGGCAAGAGCACCCGGATTGCAAATTGCTGCATGCTTTTTTAAGTTAGGCAAAATATTAAAGAATTGCAAACAGATGCAAAATTCAAATTTCAAATGGAAAAATTCAAACACAAACATATATAAACACCGACTGAGTCGGAATACTTCATTAATATTAAAAATGGCACAAAGGCCAGAATAAGTGTTAGCCGGAATCACATCCGGTGAAGAAACCAAAAATTAATTGTTAACCCAACCCCATGGTTGGTAAAGATACAAGATTACGCGGCATACAAGCCGGTAGAAAAAATGGTTGGGCATACTGCCGCAGAAGTTGGGGAGGCCCGCCTAAGGCTGAGGTGGATGCTGCTGCTCCGGCTGAGTCTGGCTGGTTTGGCCTTCGTCATGATCATCCGCCGCCGGCTCCTCGTTATCAGAGACGTCATATCCCTGCTCAGCAGCCCAATCTTTGAAACGAGGTGGTGGAGCATCACCCAGTAGCTGGGCATCATACACCTCAGTGGCGTAATCATACCTTAGCTTATAGACCTATAAGTCTATGTCTGGGTAGAGGAGGCTCCAAGTGATCTTCAGCCGGGCCAAGTTATCGCGCTCATTCTCCTCCGTCAGCCGTTTTTGCGTTTGGGCTAGCTCGTTCGACTGCTTGTTTCGTAGATTGACAAGCTCAACCCCCAGGCGGGAAACGTCTGCTCGGAGTTAGGCGTTTTCCTTATCAGCATCTTCTAATGCCTTGAGGTCTGACTTGGCATCCTTCAGTTGCTTATCAAGGTCATCAGCCCGGCTGTTAGCTTCGTCGTTCGCAGCCGTCAAACTCCGGATCAGCTCCTCCTATTTCAACTCTTTTGCTTTAATCTTTAAATCACACATATAATTAGCATATTCAGCAGATTTGAGGTTTTCAAGGGCCCTCCGTTTGGCGTCATTTACCTCTTCCTGTTTCCGCCTGAAGGGGCCTCAGAGGCCATCCACTCTCAGCATCACCTGAGAAAAAAGCAGCCAGATTATGTGCACTTAGTAGAATTAAAGGTAAAAGATATCAAGGTTGTGGGATTCATTACCTTAGCCAGTTGGCTCATTATCCAGTTGAAGTCCACTACCTGCAGATCAGGTATGGAGTTCTTCTCTGACCGGGTGAGGGTCCTCACCATCCGTTTTGCAAAGCCCACAAGATCCGGCTCGTCAGAAGTCAGATCTGCATCAAAAGTAGTACTCTGTGAGAAAGAGGCAGCGTAGTTGGCATTCATCCGTTGTCGGCTGCTGACTGACCCCCAGAGGGATCAACCTCAGTCTTGATTCTCATAAAATCAAGTGGCCAAGGTATTTCAATCCGTCCCTTACCTTGGGTATCCGGATGGGGCTCAGGCTTCTGCTCCTCCCCAGGTGTTCCCGCACCGGCTGCAACATTAGGTGGCTCGCCACCCTTCGATGCCGTAGAGGCATTCGGCGCTTTCTGCTGTGAGCGTTCTGAGCTTTCGCTCAAAATTTTCATCGCAGCAAGCGATTTGCCCCCGGTCGGTTGACGACCGGATTGGGCAGAAGATTGTTTCTGGGGAGGAGGGTCCTTCCTGGCGGCCTTCGGATCCGGAGTTTTCTCCATATCTTCTCCTTGCCTTTTGAGCAGCTTGGAGAAGGATCGTGGAATTTTCTTGGCGGAGTCCTGAGAAACAAACAAGGGTAAGTATACCCAACCGACAAGTAAAAAAAAAAAAAAGTGTAAACGCATAAAAAGTCAGGCGGTCTTACCCTTCCTTTCTTGGAGTCCTTGGCTTCGACGGTTGCCTTCTTAGCAAGCGCAACCTCTTTGCGCAGCAGCGCCGCCGACTTAGCCGGAGTCTTCGCCGGGTCGACCATTCTCAAGGCGTCGGCTGCATGAACAAAATTCATGGTTAGAAGAAATTATGGCAAGTTTGCAATAAAAATAAAAATAACAAGCATTCCGGATGTAAAGTATTCTACCCTTGGGAAACATGGTACTCAGCCCGCAGGCGGACAAGAAGCACTCGTCCTTGAAGAAGTCTGGATGGGGGATCCAGTTCTTGGTAACTATGATGTGAGTCCCATCCCCCATGGGCTCAGTTGTTGTTTCAAAAAATCCCGGCTCTATTATTTGCTCCCGGGCCTTAGTAGATAGTACCGGGAGAGGGCACTTCCTGCCTAGAAGAGCCGGCTCAGTTTTGTACCGGTGCAGTGTCCGGTTATGTCTCAAAGTTGGGGAAGAAATCAAGTAAAACTTGTCCTTCCACCCGGACCATTTGGACACTTTGTCCAAAGTCATCAAATATTGGGGCAAGGTAGTCAGAGTATACCATGCCCCATGGCCGCCTGGGGCCTTGCTCAAGTAGTGCATGTGAGCGAAGGCGGAAAAGCTGGGGTTTATATTTTGGAACTCGCAGGCAGCGATGTAGCTAAAAATGTTCACCCACGAATTGGGGGTGAGCTGCCAAACCCCTACATCGTACCCCTTTAGGATTTTCCTAATCCCGGGGTGGAGGGGGAACCGAAGGCCGGCTTCGATGACCGCCTCGTAGCAGACAAAGTAATGGTCTGCATTGTCAATATCATCGTTCCAGGCCATTACAGCGTCTGCCGAAGGAACGATGATGTCCCAGCCCCTTCCCAAGGGGTGCTTTTCTTTGAAGGCCCTAAAGCCGCTTTTGAGAAGGGCGATGTTACCCGGCAGCATCCGGGTTCGTTTAGGATTGGGGTTATCAGCGACCTTAGGCGGCTGCTGATAGTCAGCCGCAAAATTATCTTGGTCGGAGCCGGAAGATTCGGCCCTTGACCCTTGGCCGACCTCAGCATCGTCGGCTTCATTAGAGGAGGCGGCTCCCTCGCTGTCTACCTCGCGCACTCCAGAGCTCCCGGAAGTAGAGAGAGCCTCTTCATCGGAACCACTCTCTTCCAAATCCCTCTATTCCCCGTCAGGAACAACCTCATCGGCTGGCACTTCCATAGTGCGCCGGATCATAGATCGTCTGGCCGTTTGTTTCGTTCCGGCTATTGTGTCCTGCACAGACACAGAGAGGGAGGAATTCGGAGATGAGCATATTGGTTCCGACAGTCTAGAAAAGGCACCCCCTGTTCTAGACTCAGCCGTCCCAGGGGACCGGCTTAGTGTCCAAGGCAGTGCCGAGTGTATGGATTGAGAACTCATTTATATTTTCTAAAAAACTAGGTATACAGGCGGAGAAAAAATTGTATACAAGTTGAAAAGGAGAAAAGCTAAAATGGTACAGGCGGTTACCTTACTTTTACTCTGAAAACTCTGAAAACCGCTACAGCCGGTAAAACCAGGCGTTGAACTGCTAGCACACGGAAACTTGAACTTGTTGTGATGCAGACGGAGGCAGAGAATCTCTCTCTAAAAAGCTCTCTCTTTCTTTCTCTAAAAAGTCAAATAAACGTAAGGTGAGAGAAAAAGGGGGGGGGGTAACTTTCTATTAATAGAAGGTGAAAGCGGGGGGAAAAACTTTGGTTTGAAATTCAAATTTTTACCCGTTATTGTTCACCTTTGAAAGGTGAACACGTGTCACAAGCCCCATGTGATATGCACGTGCGCCCTGTGAGGGGCAAGCGTTTAGGGTAAAAATACCCCCGACACGTGGACCAATGAGAGGAGGCCACGTGTTGAGTTCAGGATGGCCCACGTGGCCCAATATCTTCTTGACTCGTGGCGCCCTTAGATACACCTCTAAAATGGCGGCCTTCAAGGGCCCAAAGTCCAAGAAGCGCCGTAAAACGGCGCAACCTACTGAAATTTAGGTCAAGTGACCTAGATAGGGGCACGTTCTCCAATGACCCTATAAATAGGGAGATATTTTCCCATTTTGGGGACACATTCAATCATTTATTACACCTACATTCTCTCACATTAGAGAAACACCTGAGCTTGGAATCCAAGCAGATCCCCACCTAAATTTCCGTACTCTTTATTCCCTTTCAAGTTACTAACTTGATCGTCGGAGGCGGAGCTCCTACCACCCGGAGTCTCCGTTGTTTTGCAGGTACAACTCAGCCGGATCAGACTTCGTGACGTAACTCTCTAGAGGGACAAAAACACTCAAAACACCATCCATCATGGTCCTTAGATGATTGGTACTGCACTGTATGTACCTTCTCGGGTCTACGGTCCGTATTCTCCCTATTTCATGTAGCCGACCCTCTTTGAAGGTCAGGCGGCATACAACAACGTCCAGCCACTAGACTGGCAGCTTCGTATGCTCCGCCTGGGTGAACAACCTTCTGCGTTCACCCGGGAGATAACCGAGGCGGCACAGCCGGCCAAGGTTAAAAAGTTGTTGGTAGGCACCTATGACGGTACCTCTAACCCGGAAGATCACCTCATGGCTTACACCAACCCCATGTACTTACAAGGGTTAGATGATAACCACTTCGTGTCGATGCTTCCCGGCTACATTGAAGGGCATTGCCCAACAATGGTTTGGCAACTTGCCAGCCGGGTCCATTGATAGTTTCAGGAAGCTTTCCTTCCTGTTTGCTTCCAACTTCTCGAAGAAAACAAATCTTGACTTGAGCACCATTAAGCAGGGGGAGAGAGAAGGACTGCGCTCCTATGTCAGGTGGTTCAATCTGATCAGAATTCAGTTTCAAGGACTGTTTGATGAGGTAGCCTTTACAGACTATTTCAAGGGTCTGAGAGATGGTCGACTTTTAAGTTCGACCTAGTCAGAAAAGGGGCTTTCACTTTACAGGCGGCCCTGAGGGGAGGCGGAAAGCTATATTCAAGCAACTGACCTCTGCTCGCCTGGTAACCAGTCGGACTCTAAGAAGTCTGACAAGTAGAAAGACAGCCGGCCTGCTAAGCCGGCCAAGAAAAAAGAAGAGAGAAAGAAGAGAAAAGAAGTCTGGGCGGTTAGTGATTTTGACCAGCCATATCAGAAGAAGAAGAAAGAATTTAAACCGTACGTTCCTAAGTACGAGTTTAACAAGGACTGCAACTCCATCCTCATGGAGATCAAGGACCGGCTTTCTCAAGAGAAGCCGAATCCAATGAAAAGTTCCATTCAATCAAGGAACAAAAATAAATTCTGCCAATACCATGAGGAAGTTAGCCATGACACCAACGACTGCTTCAGCCTTCGACGGGCATTGGACCGTCTGGCTGACAAGGGGATGTTAAATTCCTATATATCTAAGTCCGAAGGGACTAATAAGAAGAACTCGGGGCAGTCGTCTAAGACACCCCATCCTGCTAGTAGTTCGGACACTGATAAGGAGCCGGTCTACACCATAACAGGCGGGTTCTCATGCGGTGGCCCTACAATCCGGGGCACCAAGAGCCATCTTCGAAAGATGGATAATGATGATGATGAGCAAGCGTCTGCAAGATCCTCCTTCCCAGACGTTCTGATCACTGAGAAAGACAGGGGCAGCGTTCGCCGCCCGCATGATGACCCGGTCGTCATTGAATGTAAGGTTGCCAACTAGCTTGTTGGACGAATCCTTATTGACACCGGCAGCTCATCGGACATTATCAGTCTCCGGTGCCTGCAAAAGCTGAAATACAACGTCAGCAGCATGCATCCGGTTACACACCCCCTAGTTGGTTTTGGGGGTGGAATGGTTTACCCAATCGGAAGGGTTGATTTACCAATCCGGCTGGGTGAAAAAGGAAAAGGACGACACCTGGTCGTCAAGGTCGTTGAGGAACTGACTGCCTATAACATTATTCTAGTCCAACTAACCGTCAACGAAGCCAAGGCTGTAATTATCCCTTTTCTCATGCTCATCAAGTATGAGAGGGATGACGGCTCTGTTGGTTCCTTGAATGGAGATCAAAAGACGGCCCGGAAGTGCTACCTCTCAGCCGTCCAAGATACTGTGACCCCAGGCGACCAAGGCCCAGAACCAATAGACCTTGACAATGTCAAGGATGCCGCCCCAGCCCCTGCCCCACCAGCAGTCGGAAAGAAAAGAAAGGCCCCGCTGCTGGTGGAGGTGAAGAAAGAGAAAAAATAGCAATCACTGACCGGGGAGCGGTCAGCTGAGCTCCGTCCCCAGCTGGCTGGAGACCATATTTATATACCTCTGGATGACAGCCGTCCAGAGCGTACTGTTAAGGTTGGGACGACTGCTCATGCTAAATTGGGTGCAGATCTGCACCTCCTGCTGAAAGAATTCAAAGACATTTTTGCCTTTAAAGTGGAGGAGATGCCAGGCGTTAGCCCGGATCTTCTATCCACAAACTCTCCGTGGATCCTAAAAAGAAGCCCATCCGACAAAAGAAAAGAAATCACGGCGAGGAGAGAAGTCAGGCGGCAGCTGCCAAAGTAAAAAAAGCTGTTGGACGCTAGGTTCATTCGGCCATGCAATTTTCCCGACTGGGTGGCGAATGTTGTGCTTGTAAAAAAGCCGAATGCGGGCATGCCTTGATGAGTTTTATGGATGCCTACTCCAGCTTCCATCAGATACCCTTGTGGAAAAAAGATCAAGAGAAGACGGCTTCGTCACTGATCAGGGATTATTCTGTTACACTGTGATGCCGTTTGGCTTGAAAAATGCGCCGGCTACATTCCAACGGATGATTAATACAGTCTTCATTAATCAAATTGGGAGGAATGTGGAGGTGTAAATTGATGACATGATATTCAAGTCCAAGCAGCAGGCGGATCACCTTGCAGATCTCCGAGAAACCTTCACCACACTCAGGCGGCATAAGGTTATGTTAAACCCTAAGAAATGTGTCTTTGGTGTTGAGTCTGGGAAGTTTCTCGGGTTCCTAATTGATCAAAAGGGGATAGAGGCTAACCCCGAGAAGATACAGGCGGTAATTGACATGAAGTCACCCCGCACTGTCAAGGAAGAACAAAGACTAACCGGTTACCTGGAGGCTTTGGGGAGGTTCCTCAGTCGGTCAGGTGACAAATGCCTTTACTTCTTCCAATCAATCAGGAAGAAGACCAGATTTGAATGGGGGGATGATGCTGAGGCGGCCTTTTAAAAGCTGAAAGAACACTTGCACTCTTTGCCAAGGCTTGTTAGCCCTCTGCCCAAAGAGTCGTTATATATGTACCTAGCCGTCTCAGATCATGCTCTCATTGCTGTTCTCCTTGCTGAGAGAGACGACATTCAGCTCCCGGTCTATTTCATTAGCCATGTTCTAAAAAATGCTGAGCTCCGGTATCCCATGGTTGAAAATTTTGGCCTTGCCCTATATATGGCCTTCAAGAAATTGAAGCCGTATTTTCTGGCCCATATGGTGGTAATTTACACCGATCAGTCCCTCAAGCGGCCAATGTCTACCTTGGAATCATCCGACAGAATGCTGAAATGGGATATTGAAATGCAAAGTCTTGAAATCACTTTAGAACCTAGAAAGGCAGTGAAAGGTCAGGCGTTTGCCAATTTCATTGTTGAAATGACGCGACCGGTTTAACCGGATAACATTGATCAGGTTTTGAAGGTGTATGTAGACCGTAGCTCGACGAAGAACGGCTGCGGTGCAGGAATTATATATGAGTCTCTTAAGGGGGACAAATTTGAATATGCACTGCGGTTTAAGTTTCAAGCCTCAAATAACAAGGCGGAATATGAAGCCCTGCTAGTCGGAATTCGCATGTGTAAAGCAGCAGGGGCAACAAAAATTGACGCCTACTCTGATTCACAGTTGGTCGTAAGCCAGTATGAGGGAAAATATGAGGCAACCCATCCAGCTATGATCAAGTACCTTCAGGCAGTCAAAGAACAGGCCGGGGCACTTGAGGAATTCCGTCTGAGTCAAGTGCCCAAGTCAGATAACAACCAGGCGGATGCGTTGTCCAAATTGGCATCATCCGCCTACTGTGATACGCCTCGGTCAGTCTTTTGGGAAGTTCTTGAAAAGAGAAGTATATATGAAGAGCCCATTGGAATCCTAGACCGAAGCTCTACCTGGATGGATGGCATCCGGGTATATTTAACAGACGACATACTTCCTGATTCACCACAGGAGGCAGCCGTCATGAAGAAGCGAGCAATAAACTTTGAGTTGAGAAACGGAGAGCTCTTCAAGGCGGGTTTCCTTAAACCTCTATTGAAGTGTGTTCCCCAGAAAAGGGGAAAAAAGTTCTTGAAGAATTGCATGCTGGATACTGCGCCTCTCATATAGGCGGCAGGTCCCTAGCTGTCAGAGCCAGGCGGCATTACTTTTGGCCTACTCTTGAAGCAGACGCTAAAGAGTTGGTGAAGAGGTGTGACAAATGCCAGAGGTTTGGCAAGCTCATTCACCACCCAGCTACTGATCTGATGGCAATCCACAACCCAGTCCTGTTTGCTAAGTGGGGCATGGATATCCTGGGTCCTTATATGCCTGCTCCAGGCGGAAAACGCTATATTTTGGTGGTTGTAAATTATTTTACCAAATGGGTAGAGGCTGAGCCGATCAAGAACATCAAGACAAAGGATGTCATCTCTTTCATTTGGAAAAACATCATCACCCGGTTTGGGGTACCTATGTCTATGGTGTTTGATAATGGCCCTCAGTTTGAAACGCCTCACCTTTAGACTTGGTTGGGAGATCAGGGCATCTCGCATTGTTTTGCATCAGTCGGCCGACCCCAAGCTAACGGCCAAGTTGAAGCCTTCAACAAGCTCATCTCAAACGACATAAAAAAGAAAATTGAAAGAGCCGGTGGCTTATGGGCAGAAGAGCTTATTCATGTCCTATGGGCCATCCGGACGACTGCCAAAGGGGCAACCGGTGAAACCTCATTTCTTATGGTATACGGTGCTGAAGCCGTCTTGCCTATTAAACATTACGAGCCGACTCTCAGAGTCATGCTTTTTGATGAAGAGGCGAATTGGGAGGCCATGCGACTAGCATTGGACTCCCTTCCGGAACGAAGGGGCAATGCTGCCCTGCGCCATGAGATATACCGTCTGAAAATGACAAGAGCCTACAACAAGAAAGTACGCAAGCACCCTTTGAAAGTTGGCGACTTTGTGTTACGAAAAATGGAGGCAACCGGTAGGGCCAACGAAGCTGGAAAGCTAACTCCTAATTGAGAAGGCCCTTACCGGATCTATGAAGAAGTCAGGGATGGCACTTACCGTCTAGAAACTCCAGACGGCCGGCGCCTACCTCAAACTTGGAATGTAGATAACTTAAAAAAGTACTACTTCTGAGAAATGTAATTTTTTTGTAAATATTGAGTCCATCAATGAGAAATCAGGCTTTGTTTGCAAAATTGTTTTGTTATCTTTATAATTACTTATCCGCCTTGGTTATGCTCAGACGGAACTTTTGCTTAACTATCTAAGCTTGACACTTAGTGTAGATTCAATGATATAATTATTTGTCCGCCTGGGTAATACTCAGACGGACTATTTGCTTAACCAACTAAGTTTGATACTTAGTGGAATTTAATGTTATACCCAAAGGACAGAATAATTGTTAACCGGAGTCACTTCCGGTGCAGAAACAAAAGAAATAATTGTCAAACCAACTCTATAGTTGGTAAAATTACAACATACTCGGCTTACAAGCCGACAAAGAAAAGTTTTGGCATACTGCCGCTGAATCGGGGAGGCTGACTCAAGGCTGAGGGGGAGGCTGCTGCTCAGGCTGCTCAGGGGTAGGCCTTCATTTATCTCTTCCTTCGCCGGCTCCTCGTTGTTCGAGACTTCATATCCCTGCTCGGCAGCCCAATCTTGGAAGCGAGGCGGAGGAGCCTCACCCAACACTTGGGCATCATACACCGATGTGGCGTAATCATACCTAAGTTTATAGACCTCGAATTCTACATCTGGGTAGAGCAGCCCCCAGGCTATCTTCAGACGGGCTGCGTTGTCCTGCTCATTCTCTTCCACAACCGTTTTTGCTCCTGGGCGATCTCATCTGACTGCTTGTTCCGCAGATTGTCGATCTCGACTCCCAGTCGGGAGACGTCTGCCCGGAGTTTGGTGTTTTCCTTGTCAGCATCTTCTAATGCCTTGAGTTCAGATTTGGCATCCTTTAGTTGTTGCTCAAGGTCATTAGCCCAGTTGGTGGCTTCATCATTTGCAGACGTCAAGCTCCGGACTAGCTCCTCATGTTTCAACTCTACTGCTTTAATCTCTAAATCACACATATAATTAGCATATTCAGCAGAGTTGAGGTTTTCAAGGGCCCTCCGTTTGGCGTCATTTACCTCTTCCTGTTTCCTTCTAAAGGGGCCTCGAAGCCCGTCTACTCTCAGCATTACCAGAGAAAAGAGCATCCCGATTATGGCATACTTAGTTAAAATGAAGAAAAGATATCAGAATTAAGGTTGGGATTCTTTACCTCAGCCAGATGGCCCATTATCCGGTCGAAGTCCACTACCTGCAGATCAGGTATTAAATTCTTCTCTGACCGGGTGAGGGTCCTCACCATCCGTTTGGCGAAACCAACAAGATCCAGCTCATCGGATGTAAGATCTGCACCAAAAGTAGAAGTACTCTGTGAGAAAGAAGTAGCATAGTTGGCATTCATCCGTTGTCGGCTGCTTGCTGAACCCCCGGAGGGGTCTACCTTAGTCTTGACTCTCATAAAGTCAAGTGGCCAAGGTATTTCAATCTTTCCCTTACCTTGGGTTTCCGGAAGGGGCTTAGGAGTCTCCTCCTCCCTAGTTGTTGCCGCACCGGCTGCAACATTAGGTGGCGGGCCACCCTTCGATGCCGTGGAGACATCCGACGCATTTTGCTGCGAACGCTATGAGCTTTCGCTCAGAATCTTCATTGCAGCAGGGGATTTGCCACTGGTTGTGGGACGATCGGTTTTGGCAGTAGAGGTTGACCGGGGAGGGTCCTTCCTGGCGGCCTTGGCAGCCGGAGTCTTTTCCAGATCCTCTCCTTGCCTCTTGAAAAGCTTGGAGAAGGATCGAGGCACGCGTTTTGCAGAGTCCTGCAAATTAAGAAGTTAAATATACCCAACCGGCAAGCAGCCTTTGCAAAAAAAAAAAAAATAATAATAATACTAAGTCAGGCGGTCTTACCCAGCCTTTCTTGGACTCTTTAACTTCAACGGCTACTTTTTTTGCAATAGCAGCCTCCTTGTGCAGTTACGCCGCTAACTTAGCCGGAGTTTTGGCTGGGTCAACCATCTTCAAGGCGTCGGCTGCATAAAGAAATTGAAAGTTAGAAGAAATTATAGGAAGTTTGTAAAAAAAAAATAATAATAAAAATAAAATCACAAACATTCCGGATGCAAGTGGATCTACCCTTTGGAAACATGGGACTTAACCCACAGGCAGACAAGAAGCATTCGTCTTTGAAATAGTCCGGGTGGGGGATCCAGTTTTTTGGAACAATAATATGAGTCCCATCCCCCATGGGCTCACTAGTGGTTTCAAAGAAACCCGGCTCCATTATTTGTTCCAGGGCCCTAGTGGAGAGCGTCGAGAGTGGGCATTTCCTACCTAGAAGAACCGGTTCCTGGTTGTATCGGCGCAGTGTCCGGTTGTGTCTCAGAGTTGGCGAAGAAATCAAGTAAAACTTGTCTTTCCACCCTGTCCACTTGGACACCTTATCCAGACTCATTAAGTACTGGGGCAGGGTGGATAGAGTGTACCAAGCCCCATGACCGTCTGGGGCCTTGCTCAAGTAATTCATGTGAGCAAAGGCGGAGAAGCTGGGAGCGAGATTTTGAAGCTCGCAGGCGGTGATGTAGCTCAAATGTTCACCCATGAGTTGGGAGTGAGCTGCCAAACTCCGAGATCATACCCCTTTAGGATTTTCCTAATCCCGGTATGGAGGGGGAACCGGAGGCTGACTTCTATAACCGCCTCATAGCTGACGAAATAGTGGTCTGCATTATCAATGTCATCGTCCCATGCCATTACTGCATCAGCAGCCGGGACGATAATATCCCACCCCTTTCCAAAGGGGTGCTTCTCTTTGAAAGCCCTGAAACCGCTCTTTAACAGGGCAATGTCACCCGGAAGCATCCTAATCCTTTTCGGGTTGGGGTTGTCAGCGACTTTCGCCGGCTACTGATAGTCAGCCGCGAAGTTATCCTGGTCAGAGCCAGAAGTTTCGGCCCTCGACCTTCCATCGGCCTCATCATCGCCGGATCCATTAGAGGAGGCGACTTCTTTGCCGTCTTCTTCCCGTACGTCTGAGCACCCGGAGGACGAGGGAGCCTCTTCATCAGAACCGCCACTCTCCTCCAAATCCTCATGTTCCCCATCCGGAACAATCTCATCGGCTGGCACTGCCATAGTGCGCCGGCTCCTAGACTTTCTGGTCGTCTGTTTGACTCTGGCCATTGTGTCCTGCACAGACACAGAGAGGGAGGAATTCGGAGATGAGCATAGCAATTCTAACAGTCCAGAAAAGGCACCCCCTATTCTAGACTCAGCCGTTCCGGGAGACCGGCTGAGTGTCCTAGGCAGTGCCGAGTGTGTGGATTGAGAACTCATTTTACTTCTAAACTATGTATACAGGAGGAGAAAGAATGTATACAAGTTGAAAAAGAGAAAAGCTAAAGAGGGTACAGGCGGTTACCTTACTTTAGCTCTGAAAAATCTAAAAACAGCTACAGTCGGTGAACCGAGTGTTGCAACGTTAGCACGCGGGAATCCTAAAAATCCTGATGCAGACAGAAGCAGAGAATCTCTCTCTAAAATTCTCCTTTTTCTCTCTCTAGAAAGTCAAAGAAAATGAAATAGTGAGAGAAAGGAGGGGGGGGGTAAACTTCTATTTATAGAAGGGTGAAACGGGGGCATCCCCGTTCGAATTTCAAATTACTATCCGTTGTTACTGTTCACCCTTGATGGGTGGACACGTGTCACAGGTGTCACGTGACATGCGCGTGACCCCTGTGAGGGGAAAATGTTTAGGGTAAAAATACCCTAGACAGGTGGACCAATGAGAGGAGGCCATGTGGCGAGCTCAGGATGGACCAAGTGGCCCAATATCCCCTTGACACATGGCCCCCTCAGATAAGCCTCTGAAATGGCGGCCTTCAAGGGCCCATATCCCTAGAAGCGCCGAAAAACGACACATCCCACTAAAATCTAGGTCAAGTGACCTAGATAGGGGCACATTCTCCAACGACCCTATAAATAGGGAGATATTTCCCCATTTTAGGGGAACATTCAATCATTTATTACACCTACTTTCTCTCTCATCAGAGAATCACATGAGCTTGGAATCCAAGCAGATCCCCACCTAAATTTCCGTACTCTTCATTCTCTTGCAAGTTACTAACTTGATCGTTGGAGGCGGAGCTCCACCATCCGGAGTCTCTGTTGTTTTTGCAGGTACATCTCAGCAGGACCAGTTTTTGTGACGTAACTCTCCTGAGGGACAAAAACACCCAAAACAATACTTATGACGATTTTTAATCTTTTAAAGTATTCTCATAGGTCGATCTAGTATGGTTCTAAACCAAGACATGTGAAAATGATTCATGAAAATCATGTCCTTGTAGCACATGAAACGGTGCTATAAATCAAACTACACACTAATCTCAACTGGTCATTAATTGTCCATCGTTTAAATGACCTCGATTAAGGATATTTTTTTATTATAATATTCAACGTTCACTTAATAGGTGTTTTCTTACCAAGACTGGTCTTGATACCCTATTTTGAATATTCAAAAAATCAAATGGACTCATTATTTAATTCTAAACCACAATTAAATAGTCAAAGGAGTTATTTAAATTGCATGAAAATTTTAATTACTCCAAAAACTGAATGGTTCATCATAGTGCTTTACATTAAAATTGTCCAAAATTAATTAAAACACTAAAATAAGGAAATCAAAGCCAATCTCCAATGTGCCTGATTCCCATTGCCTCAACGTGCTTGTTGTGCTTCACTTGAGGCAAAGGTTTAGTCAGTGGATCGGCTACATTGTCATCCGTTCCAACTTTACAAATTCTGATTTCACCTTATGATTTCCATTCTCGAATCATGTGAAACCGCCGCTTGACATGGTTGACCTTCTGATGTTCTCTTGGCTCTCTGTCCTGAGCAATAGCTCTATTGTTGTCACAATAGAGGTCTATTGGTCCCTCGATGGAGGGTACAACACCAAGTTCACCAATGAACTTGCAAATCCAAACTTTCTCCTTAGCTGCCTCAGATGGTGCCAAGTATTCGGCTTCAGTTGTAGAATCTGCTGTTGTGCTTTGCTTAGCACTCTTCCAACTAAACGCTCCTCAATTGAGACATAATACGTACCCAGATTGTGACTTGAAGTCATCTCTTTCTGTCTGGAAGATTGCGTCGGTATAACCCTTAACAACTAATTCATCTCTGCCACCATAGACCAGGAATTTATCCTTGTTCCTTTTCAGGTACTTTAGGATATTTTTTGCCGAAGTCCAATGCGCCTATCTTGAATCTGTTGGTATCGGCTCGTAAGCGCTCAAGGCATACGACACATCTGGCCTAGTACATATCATGGCATACATAATCGATCCAATAAGCGTAGCATATGGAATTTGATTCATCCTTTCTCGCTCATCTGGTGTCTTTGGACACTGCTTCTTGATTAGGGTTATGCCATGCAACATGGTTAGGTGGCCTCTCTTGGCTCCTTCCATGTCGAATCGAGTTAGTACCTTATAAATATAAGTACTTTGACTCAATCTTATCATCCTTTTTGATCTATCCCTATAGATCTTGATGCCTAGTATGTACTAAGCTTCTCCCAAGTCTTTAATTAAAGAACATTTTCTAAGCCAAGCCTTTACAGACTCTAACAATGGAAAGTTGTTTCCAATGAGCAAAATGTCATCGACATATAAGACTAGGAAGGTGATGTCACTCCCACTGACCTTCTTGTAAACACAAGACTCATCTGGATTCTTGATAAAACCAAACTCACTAATGGCTTCATAAAATCGCATACCTTTCCAGCATAAATGGATTTCTTAAGCTTGCATACCTTCCCAGCATTGTTTTGGTCGACAAAACCTTCAGGCTGTGTCATATACACAGTTTCTTCCAAAATACCATTTAGGAAGGCGGTTTTAACGTCCATCTACCATATTTCATAATTGTAATATGCCGCAATCGCTAAGAGGATCCGAACTGATTTAAGCCTTACAACTAGAGAAAAGGTTCATCGTAATAATCAATACTATGAACTTGTCTATAACCTTTTGCTACCAATCTATCATTGTAAATGAATACATTTCCATCTTTGTCGGTTTTCAACTTGAAAATCCACTTACATTCGATAGGTGTGCAGCCTTCGGGTAAGTCAACCAAGTCCCAGACTTTATTTTCAAACATGGAATCCATTTCAGATCTCATGGCCTCTTTCCATTTAGTGGAGTCGGTGCTTGCCATCGCTTGCTTGTAGGTTGCCGGCTCATCTCCATCCATGATTAGGATGTCCTGATTCTCGGTTAAAAACAATCCAAGATACCTATCATGTTGAGATATCGGCCTCTAAGACCTACGTAGGGTAATGGACTTAGCATTTGCATTGTCGGTTCGACTTTGCATATTTTAACCTTCGTCAACATATGTTGCTTGAGCACTTTGGCTGTCATTGTGATTTTGTTGCTCATCCTCACTGTAGACACCAATTTGTGTCTCCCCAAAACCAAACCCAGTGATGAGTGCCTTTCACGTCGAATCATAATCGAATGAAGTGAAAGTGTGGAAAGTTTAGTGTTGCGGAAAGTTTTAATTTCTTTTCTCTTCTCTCTGTTTTTGAAAACCTATTTTAAGAAAACAGCCAATCTATTTTGGTTGGTCCATGATATGGGTCCAATAGTAGTGTAGTTGGATAGGGCTTGACAAGAGCTTTCCAACGATATATTATAAGCCCAATTCCGATGAATATTGAGGAAGTTATGGCCAAATTACTGAACTGGGTCTGGTTTGAGCCTTATATGCGACCTAATGATCTAGAGGAGGGCCTAATATGGATTTATCATTCCTAATGCAATAAGGAGTGGTTTTAGTCTTCTAGATTCTTCTAGAAGGTTCTTTTCATTCCTAATTCAATTAGCATTGATAAATTGACTTTTTACTTTTCAGAGTTTTAATTAAAATCAAAGAATATTTTTGAGGAAAAATACGATTTTATCCTCCTGTACGGCAATTTCTATCTGATTTTAAGAAAACGCGTGAATTTCTGAGTCACCGCCAAACGCTAGATGTAGCGCCTAGCGCCTGGCGCTAATGTTGGCGTCTGGCGCCAATGGCTGGCGTTGGCGCTAACATTGTTTTATCTGCGTCAGAACTCTGTTTTGATATTTTATCTTTTTGGCTGATTTTTTCTATAAATAACGTCGTAAAACTCCGTTTTCATTCATCAATTTTCATCTACAATCCATCAATTTTCATCTACAATCATCTACAATCACGAATTTTCACCAACTCTCATCAAGATTCTCTTGATTACTCTCTCTCTCTCTTTTCTAAACTAGCCTTCTCACAAATATAAAAATTCCGCATTCATTAGATTTAGAAGAACCTAGCCATATTCGAAGTTGTCTTCGCCCTAGACGTGAAAGGTTTAATTTCTGAGGGTTTGGTCCCAAATCTTTATTTCAATTATTATTTAATTTAATTGTTGTTTATTATTTTCCTTGAAGTTACTAACGTGTGTATTTTGTTATTAGAAAGAGATACGAGGCATCCAAGTAAGTATTTTAATGGTTTTTATTGATGTTATGATATAGAAATCATGTTTAGGTTGTTATTATGATATTCCTAGTATCATGTATAGGGTAACTTTAATATTAAGTATGATTGTTATGATGTTTCCTATTTCTCTTCCTAATATTTATGATGTTAGTATCATGTTAGGGTTAAATCTTTGATTTTTATTGCTTAGTGACATGCTAGGGTTCGTTATTAATCTTGTTAGTATCATGCCTAGGGTCTTGATATTATTATTATGCTTTAACATGAATATTATTATGATTATTATTATGATTATTATTATAATTATTATTATGATTATTATTATGTTGCTTGATATGTATTTATTGTTATTGCTTGATCACGCCTTTTATGCATGTTTAAAGGGAATTTGGTACTTGTAATCACGCTTAATAAGATAATTAATAATCTTGTTTAGGGTTAATATGATTATAATTCAAGTAATCGCCAATAATAGTTTATTTGTGCATTAATATTCAACCAACATAGATAAACAGGTTTAGGGTTAAACCTATTGATTGCATGTTAGTCAGAAAGCGAACATGAATACGATTAGAATAAAGTAGAGGCCTATTATTAGGGCAGGTTCAATCTCTTTTAGGTTGGATTTGTACCTTCATCCCTGAACCCTATTTGGTTCAAGACCTTATGGAGTTGACGATCTCTTGGATCGTTAAGGGGTGTAACCTTCACCTCGTGAACGGTTTACAAGTTCCTAAAAAAAACTTGTTGGCGACTCTTTTGCTCTATCTTGTTTCCCTTTGGACGCCACCATACTTTAGTGTATGATCACAGTGGGGTTCAAGCTAGGGGATTAACGCTTGAAATATTCCGTATAGTTTTTGGCGACTCCACTGGGGAGGATTTCTATTTTAATTCCTGAATTTGTTTCGGCAATGATTTAGAATGAGTGGATGAGACTCGAAACGTTCTAAGTATTTCATGTGCGTAATTTTGATTAACATTATTGTCATATGCATAAAAAAGATCTCATTGGAAAGACCATCCGTAATGAGTTAAAACATAGGATTTTACACGTAGGAAATTTGAGAAATATCTTTCACAACTAGGACCGAAATAACACTGCGCGAAACTGGAAAATTTTATCGAGCACAGAAAGCTGCTGAGGCATGTAGGAATTAGCGTCAGCGACCAGAGCATTGGCGTCAGACATTTAACTGTAGCGCCACACGACAGGCTTGTCTCCAGGCGCTACAGCTAAAACCTGGCACCAGTCTCTGTTTGCTGGCGCCAAATTCTTCCAATACCGAGCCAGAAATATGCGTTCTAATTTCGACCAATTTTTCATATTGTTTGCTCGATCCTACTTCCTGATTGAGTTTTTCTCACTTTTTTGAAATCCATATGTGTTCTACATATGGACATAACCCTCTGGGAATTCATGCTCCATTTACCTGATTGAACGCTCTGAGCAACAAAGGGTACATCCGAGAATGTTGAATTCACCAAACCATGGAAGCGAGTTTTTTTTAAAACTCACGGTGTCCCATCCACTCGCGCCAACCCTTCACGGTTAGGCTTCCGCGCGGTGCATCCGGACAATTAACCATGGACCCTCTATTGACTAAACCATATCCCGAACTTTAGAGAACTAGAGCCATGGTTAGGTTGCAAACTCATTGCATCATATCGTGCCTACTTGACTAATTGTGCATTATTTGTTGTGCATATACTATGTTTTCTTAACCGTTTGTTTGACTTGTGTTGAGATTAAATGAATTAATGACTTAAAGAACTTTGCCTAATTAATTAATTTGAGTAAATAAAGTCTAATATTTTAATTAGAGTTGAGCTAGCACGACTTTAGGCATGCCCCTGTTGATTAATAACACCGAAAACAGTCTCAGATTGAAGCTCCAGCATTAGCGCCAAAGTCTGAACTGTAGCGCCACTCTGTGGAGTGTGGCACCTAGCGACAGCTTTGTCGTCTGGCGCTACTCTACAAAGAGAGGCGCCAGTCCTGTCGTTTTGACGACAGTTCGGATTATTGATCGAGTCATCATCTAGTGTCTAATTAACTTGTTTTCTAATTAATTCGGTTAACTTTTACTGTCAATAATACCTTATTAAGTCATTAATTGTGTCTAGTCACATAGTCTAGCCACGTGGTCATGACACGAGTCTTAACATATCACCTACACTCATTAGTCTTAGCACACACTTCGAGTATATGTCACCATGACCATGCCTTAGGTTCATGCATGAGTCGGTCTTTTCCGTCATTTGAGTTGGGGGTACATTTTCCTTCACATTCTATTCCAATCTTTCTTCACTTCCTCCACCCATTTCATATTGAATAAAGTTTAAGTCAAATAATTAACAATAAATATCCCCAAATTCCTTTTCCACAGTACTTGGTCGAGAAGAAAAGGCGATTAATCAAGGACAACCTCTTTATTCAAGTTTCACTTTTTGATAAACCGATTCGCCAAAAGAGGAAGGCTAAAAAGATAATGGCAAGTCAAGAAGAGGTCAATGAACTTAGGAATCAATTGAATGACGTGACTGAGGTGTTAAAGGCTTTGACCCTCAAAATTGATGACCCTGTGAAGCAACAACAAATGAACCTTATGCAAGAAAGTTTGAGCAAGCTATCTAGTGACTATAAATTTCAGGGCCTTAGTTCACAAGGGGTCTCGCTGGAGAAGGAACTTCTTCCGCATAAGTTCAATGCCACTTACATCCCAAAATTCAAGGCAACAGATAACCCTTACTTTCATCTAAGAGCTTTTGAAACTATAATGAACATTAAGGGTATCGATAAGAAGGTTTTCCCCTCTCTGTTCTCACTATCTCTTAAGACCGTTTGTCAACAATGGCTCTTTTCCCTTGACAAAGAGAAAACCTCCACCTGGGAGTCCATAACAAATGCTTTCATAGATTGTAGGGAATATTTCAAGCGTTAACCCCTAGCTTGAACCCCACTGTGATCATACACTAAAGTACGGTGGCGTCCAAAAGGGAAGAAGATAGAGCAAAAGAGTCGCCAACAAGTTTTAGGAACTTGTAGACCGTTCACAGGGTGAAGGTTACACCCTTTAACGATCCAAGAGATCGTCAACTCCATAAGGTCTTGAACCAAATAAGGGGTCGGGGATGAAGGTACAAATCCAACCTAAAAGAGATTGAACCTGCCCTAATAATAGGCCTCTACTTTATTCTGATCGTATTCATGTGCGCTTTCTGACTAACATGCAATCAATAGGATTAACCCTAAACCTGTTTATCTATGTTGGTTGAATATTAATGTGCAAATAAATCTATTATTGGCGATCACTTGAAATATAATCAAATTAACCCTAAACAAGATTATTAAATATTTTATTAAACGTGATTACAAGTACCAATTCCCTTTAAACATGCATAAAAAGGTGTGATCAAGCAATAACAATAAATATATATCAAGCAACAATAATAATAAAATAATAATTATAATCATAATAATAATAATAATTATTATTATAATAATCATAATCATAATAATAATTATCATTATAGCAATCATATTAATCATAATAATAATTATCATAATAATAATAATAACAATTATAACAATAATAAAATTATAATCATAATCAAAACAATTATAAAAATAACCATAAATCATATGAAAGCATAATAAAAATAGCAAGATCCTAGGCATGATACTAACGAGATTAATAACAAACCCTAGCATGTCACTAAGCAATAAAAATCAAAGCTTTAACCCTAACATGATACTCACAATCATAAATATTAGGAAGAACATAGGAAGCATCGTAACAATCATATTTGATATTAGAAATACCTTAGACATGATACTAGGAATATCATGATAATAATTTAAACATGATTTCTACAACATAACATCAATAAAACAATTAAAGTGCTTACTTCGATGCCTCGTACCTCTTTCTAATAACAAAATACACACTTTAGTAACTTCAAGGAAAATAATAATCAAACAATTAAATTAAATAATTGAAAAAAAGATTTGGGACCAAACCCTCAGAAATTAAACCTTTCACGTCTAGGGCGAAGGCAACTTCGAATATGGCTAGGTGTTTCTAGATCTAATGAATGCGGAATTTTGTATTTAAAAGCAAGTTTAGAAAAAGAGAGAGAGAATAAGATTTAGGAAGATTGTAGATGATTATGGATGATTATTGATGAAAACTGGTTGTAGGTGGTTATAATTGAAAACTGGTTTTTTAGATGAAATCTGGTTATCGAAAACGCAGTTTTTAATACGTTATTTATAGAGAAAATCAGCCAAAAAGATAAAATTAACAAAACAGAGTCTGGCGCACGCAAAACGAGATTGGCGCCAACGCTGGCCATTGGCGCTAGGCGCCAACATTAGCGCCAGGCGCCAATGGCTGGCGTTGGGCGCTAATCTGTTTTTGACGCGTTTTCTAAAATCAGATAAATTTTGCCGTACAGGAGGATAAAATCGTATCTTTCCCTCAAAAATGTTCTTTGATTTTAATTAAAACTCTGAAAAGTCAACAAAAGTCAATTTATCAATGCTAATTGAATTAAGAATGAAAAGAACCTTCTAGAAGAATCTAGAAGACTAAAACCATTCCTAATTGCATTAGAAATGATAAATCATATTAGGCCCTCCCCTAGATCATTGGGCCGCATATAAGGCTCAAACCGGGCCCAGTTTGGTAAATTGGCCATAACTTCCTCAATATTCATCGGAATTGGGCCTATAATATATCGTTGGAAAGCTCTTGTCAAGCCCCATCCAACTACACTACTATTGGACCCATATCATGGACCAACCAAACTGAATTGGTTGTTTTCTTAAAATAAGTTTTCAAAACAGAGACAAGAGCAAAGAAATTAAAACTATCCGCAACACTAAAATTTTCACACTTTCACTTCATTTGATTATGATTTGACGTGAAAGGTACTCATCACCGGGTTTTGTTTTGGGGAGACACATTTGGGTGTCTACAGAAGCCCCTACTTTGATTGAGTTTGGAGAAACGCAAGTTTCGAAAACGAAAGTCAAAGTATCGATAGGGACGGAGAATGATTCAGAACGTTCTGCGATCCTAAATCATTCTTGTAACACCGATACCTGCAAACTAGCGTTAGTTAAACAGATAAAAGAGTTAATAAACGCGTATCTTGCACCGTCGAGCACACGTCTCTGAAAGTAACTGATTTGATGTCGCATTGCTGGTTTTTTGATGACCTCCTGCAATGCTAGAGAATGCCATCCCACTTGAAAACCGCTACGCCTGTAACTGCTTCCAAATTAGAAGGTTGCTTCGCCTGAAACGATCCTCCTTCGCTTTGATAATATTCCACGTCCAAGGGAATACCATCGAAGATTGCTTCTCTTGAAACAATCCTCAGTTGTTTGTGAAGACTCTCCACAATCTAGGGAACGCCACCTTGCTGTTTCGATGTTCACTCGTCTCTGAACAAAGAGCTTCCTTTTTTTGGATATGTTCACGCGCCTCTGAACAAAGAGCTTCTTTTTTTTTTTTTAATATGTCCACGCGTCACTGAACAATAGAGTTTCTTAATAGGATGCCCACGCGTCTCTGAGCGAAAGAGCTTGAAAATAGGAGATCTTTGATGATATGACCACGCGTCTCTGAACAAAAGGCTTTTGAATGATATGCCCACGCGTCTCTTGAGCAAAAGAGCTTGATGGAAATGTTCACGCGTCTCTGAACAAAAGAGCTTTGATGATATGTCCACGCGTCTCTAGAGCAAAGAGCTTTGATGGAAATGTTCACGCGTCTCTAAACAATAGAGCTTCGGTACTTGAACATTTGTTGCGATAATATTCTGAATAAAAATTTCCGAAGACCAACGTTTGTCGATCTCTAAAGCTCGCCTGAACTTTGCTTCCGCTAAAACCAGTATGTCGGTGTTTCCGTGATGAGCCAATTCTTAGGCGCTTTAAGCTAAGTGAGACGATCTTTCATCAGGTCGACCACTTATTGTGATTATAATCAACTGACTACTTAATCATGTCAAATTTCTTATAGGGGCTAACTGGCATACCAGGAACCCGAAATTGTTGTTCTGAGGTCGAAATCACGCTTCTGAGAGGCTTCGAGCTCTGTCGCTGCTGAAATATCCCTGGCGCCAGGAATTGGAGTAGGGTCTTCCCTATTCTGCTGCACCTGTATTTATTTTTTACTATAGAACTTTTGCCAATCTTTTTAATTATCTTAGGGTTGACCTAAGGTTTAACGTTGCTTGACTCATTGACTTGACACGACTCAAGGCATAAACTTGACTCGCTGTGATCGACTGACTCGAGGTTGACTCGACTCGAACTGTTTGACACATGTGTTAGACTCAAATCAAAGTGATATGACACGACATGACTCAATGTGTACATGACTCGTGTGTGCATTGTAATGCAAAAACGCAAAAAATTTCCGTCATTTTTGTGTGGAGTCATTTTTGTGTGGAGGGTACCGACTTTCTCCCGAAAAAGAAAGACGTGAAAAGGACTCGAAGTGAAGTTTTTGAAGATGCATGTTGAATGAGCTTAGTCAAATGTTGTTTGATATTATCTCTCAAGGTGCAAGGATTAACTCATCCTAAGCTATCTCAATGGTTGACTCCATGATGAAAGTATTTGGGTAACTTAGGCACGGAGGCTAAGCACTTCATACTTCGTGATGTAATGACAATTATGAGTGATGAGCGATTTTGATATGACAAGGCATGCTTCATCGTTATGTTAAGATTTCATGACAAAGGGTTCCTAATGGAAGTATATTTGGTCATGTATCTGTGCAGTGTGTGAAAGTGACACTAAAGCTAGGCCGCAAGAGCTAAGTGTGTGGAAAGAATTATTTTAAGAAGAGTCAAATGATGGTGACTCTTAGGCTAGGTAATCTAATGATGTAGGGATCAAGCCCCCAAGTCTAGCTCTAAGTGAATAGGGATGAGCATAGGACATCCCTTGATATGATCATTGTGTAAGTTTGTGATTTTGAATATGAATGCATTTTTATTACAGCCGCACCTCGATGTGAAGTTGCCTACGTATCCGTTAGGAATCAGGCCGAACGTAGCTCTAGCCGAACCTCGCACAAGTGTATGTATACCTCAAAAAGGTCTTTTAAGGGTTGTAACGTGGTTAGGCTAAAGGTTATAGAAAAAGGGGATAAAAAGGCTCAAGACCCTAGATAAGCCCCCAAGGTGTGCAACCTTGCTTTTGAGTTTTTATAGTTTTATGCTTGAGTTTCTACTCTTTTTTAGCTCTCTTTTTTTTTTTTTTTTTTTTTTTTTTTTTTGCTTTAGCATCTGTTTCATTTTTATAAGTGTGGGCAATCCCGATCATGCGGTCTATCACTCACTTGGCATTCATGTTTCTCAGGCACGGTACCGAGCACTCGATAAGAGACGCAATCTGAGACGTGTTCTTATCGAAGATATTTTCATATCAAAGACATTGGAACACTTACCCTTTTGTACACTTTTATGATTATTTTATTTATGCTTATTTTTATTTTGATCTTTTGAAATCACTCAAGCCTTTTTAGAATTGCATAAGTTACACACCATCCCATCCCAAGGTTAGGTAGATGTAGGTTGAAAAAATGCAGGGTCTATCGTTAGACGATGCTCAAAGTGGTTTATGAAGAAAGGACTGTAAAATTGAAAAGTGAAAGGAGATATGATGTGGCTACAAGGGGTGCCTCAAATCATTGGTATACCTTGTGCTTAATTCGACATTTTTTTTTAATGCAATGCAATGTGATGATCATATATAAGGAAATAAATGCTCATTTTATTAAAAGAAAATGTATAATGATCCTACAAAATAAATCTAAGGAAAATAAAAAGGTGCCTATGCTAGACTTATTGGGGAAAGGGTAAATAAAAAAGAAATAGAAAAAAGAGGTCACGAAATCTTGTCGTTGAAGCTCGCCTCTTGTCTTGTGTTGTTTCCTTTATCATCACTCGCTCTTCTTGTTAACTGGAGGTATGGGAAGCTTGTTATTATCAATCAAATGTTGGATATCCTCCTTTAGCTTCCAACAGCTCTCAGTAGCATGACCCCTACCTTGATGGTACTTGCAGTGTTCGATTGGATTCCAACTTGGCAATCTTTTCTTAAGTGGGGGATCTTGAATAGGTCCAATGGGAGTAATGATTCCCTTGGCATGGAGTTGATCGAAAGCATCATCGTAGCTAATTCCAATAGGGGTAAATTCCCTTTTCGGTTGCTTTTGATTACCCATGGCTAGGATCTCACTAAGGTCGAAAGTACCAACACTATTACTAGAGTAGGTGTTTCCGAAAGAAGAAGGATAGTCGTTCTTCTTCCCTTTACAGCCACTGTTACTATTGTTACTAATTTTGGCCTTCTTGTTGCGCGGAGGAACATGAAGGAGACTTGAATAATTGAAGTCTTGAACACGATCCTTGAGGGCGAGACACTTTTCGATAGTGTGACCGCGACCTCTATGGTATCGACTATAGGAATTTGGATCCCAATTGGGAAAATGTTTTTCAGGTGGAGGGTCTTGACCTTGATCGTGAAGACAGTCAAAAGCTTCATTGTAAGTCATTCCTATTGGTGTGTATTCTTCAATGGTCCGTTTTGCCTGTGGCTTAGGAGCATTGAGTTCTTCATTAAACCCTTGGCGAGAATTTTGTTCGATGGCCATTACCCGATTTGCTAATCCTTCTACCACATTCAAGAGCATGGCAACGACATCTTGCAATTTTCGAACGCCCTCTTTTAGACTTGACGAGTCTTCCCTAGTATTATCTAAGAAAAGACTTTCATCCTCCCCAATCATGGCTACTTCATCGAGAGAGGTTATATAAGCTGTCTCAATTATGGGCTCACCTACAGGTGTGATAAGAAGTGATGGATCGAAGGATGCTTGGTCATCTTCGATAGCTAGAATCTCAGAAGTTTCATTGTTATCGATCAGATCTTGAATAGCTTCTTTGAGTTTCCAACACTCCTAAGTGTCGTGACCCTTTCCTTGGTGATATTTGCAGTACTTATTAGGGTCCCACTTAGGTGGCTTGGCTTCTGGAATTGGATCTTTGATGGGCCCTATGGGCATGACTAGTCCTTTGTGGTGTAACTTCTCGAAAGCTGTTTCATAACTCATACCAAGTGGAGTGAACACCCTCTTTGATCTTTGGTTTCGTGGTTTAGAGGCGTTCGTGGCATGTACCTCATTAATGGGAGAGGAAGAAGAGGGATGGTCGTTCTTCTTTCCTCTCGCACTATTATCTTTTAGAAGGTCATCTTCAATGTCAATACCTATATTATAGACAGCCTTGAAAGTAATCAGGTTGTGTTGGTACTTTAAGTGCTTTGAATACTTCCATTGGAGATTCTTGATAAACATCCTCACATATTCTTTTTCGGTAGGAGCCTTAACCATATTAGCGGAAGTTTCCCTCCATTTATTGAAGAAAGAAGTGAACCCTTCGTTTTCTTTTTGTTTTAACATCTCGAGTTGTCTACAGTCGGTTTCAACTTGGATATTGCACTTGTACCTATCAACGAAAGCGTTTACTATTGATTCCCAGGTAGAGGTTTTCTCCTTGTCAAGGGAGAAGAACCATTGTTGGCAAACGGTTTCAAGAGATAGTGGGAACAGAGAGGGGAAAACCTTCTTATCGATACCCTTAATACTCATTATTGTTTCGAATGCTCTTAAGTGAAAATAAGGATTATCGGTTGCTCTGAATTTTGGGATGTCGTTGGCATTGAACTTCTGCGGAAGAAGATCTTTGTCCACCGAGACCCCTTGTGAAGTCATGCCCTGAAATTTATAGTCGCTAGATAGCTTGCTTAGACTCTCTTGCATGAGGTCCATCTGTTGTTGCTTCACGGGATCATCAATCTTAAGTGTGAGGAGCTTCAGTGTCTCAGTCACGGTAACCAATTGGTTCCTAAGCTCATTGACTTCTTCTTGACTTGCCATTATCTTTTTAGCCTTCCTCTTTTGACGAATCGGTTTATCAAAAAGCGAGACTTGAATAAAAAGATTGTCCTTGATTAATCGCCCTTCTCTCCTCGACCAAGTACTGTGGAAAAGGAAATTTGAGGATATCTATTGTTAATTATTTGACTCAAACTTTATTCAACATGCAATGGATGGAGGAAGTGAAGAAAGATTGGAATAGAATGTGAAGAAAAATGATGTAGATGGAGGGATATGGAGAATTAGGAATAAAATGTACCCCCTAAGTCAAATGACGGAAAAGACCGACTGATGCATGAATCTAAGACATGGTCATGGTGACATGTGTACTCAAAGTGTATACTAAGACTAGTGAGTGTAGGTGACATGTTGAGACTCGTGTCATGACCATGTGGCTAGACTATGTGACTTAGACTCAATTAATGACTTAACAAAGTGTTATTGACATCGAAAATTAACCGAATTAATTAGCAAACTGGTTAATTAGACTCTAGGTGATGACTCGACCAATAATCCGAACTGTCGGCCAAACGACAGGACTGGCGTCACACTGTGTAGCTTGGCGCCAGACGACAGAGCTGTCGCCAGGCGCCACACTCCACAGGGTGGCGCTACAGTCCAGATTTTGGCGCCAATACTAGAGCTTCAATCTGGGACTGTTTTCGGTGTTATTAATCAGCTAGGGTATGCCTAAGTCGTACTAGGTCAATTCTGATCAAAATATTAGACTTTATTTAATCGAATTAATTAATTAATTAATTAGGCAAAGTTATTTAAGTCATTAATTTATTTAATCTCAACACAAGTCAAACAAATGGTTAAGAGAAACATAGAATATATGCACAATAAATAATGCACAATTAGTCAAGTAGGCACGATATGATGCAATGAGTTTACAACCTAACCATGGCTCTAGTTCTCTAAAGTTCGGGATATGGTTTAGTCAATAGAGGGTCCATGGTTAATTGTCCATATGCACCGCGCGGAAGCCTAACCGTGAAGGGTTGGCGCGAGTGGATGGGACACCGCGAGTTTTAGAAAAAACTCGCTTCCATGGTTTGGTGAATTCAACAATCTCGAATGTACCCTTTGTTGCACAGAGCGTTCAATCAGGTAGATGGAGCATGAATTCCCAGAGGGTTATGTCCATATGTAGAACACATATGGGTTTCAGAAAAGTAAGAAAAAATTCAATCAGGAAGTAGGATCGAGCAAACAATACGAAAAACCGGTCGAAATTAGAACGCATATTTCTGGCTCGGTATTGGGGGAAGTTGGCGCCAGCAATCAGAGACTGGCGCCAGGATTTAGCTTTAGCGCCTGGCGCCAATGTTGGCGTCTGGCGCTACAGTTAAATGTCTGGCGCCAATTCTCTGGCCCCTGGCACTACTTCCCACATGCCTCATCAGCTTTCTGTGCTCGATAAAATTTTCCAGTTTCGCGCGGTGTTATTTCGGTCCTAGTTGTGAAAGATATTTCTCAAATTTCCTACGTGTAAAATCCTATCTTTTTAACTCATTACGGATGGTCTTTCCAATGAGATATTTTTTATGCATATGACAATAATGTTAATCAAAATTACGCACATGAAATACTTAGAACGTTTCGAGTCTCATCCACTCATTCTAAATCATTCCCGAAACAAATTCAGGAATTAAAATAGAAATCCTCCCCAGCAGAGTCGCCAAAAAATGTAGGGAATATTTCAAGCGTTAACCCCTAGCTTGAACCCCACTGTGATCATACACTAAAGTAAGGTGGCGTCCAAAAAGGAAGAAGATAGAGCAAAAGAGTCGCCAACAAGTTTTAGGAACTTGTAAACCGTTCACAGGGTGAAGGTTACACCCCTTAACGATCCAAGAGATCGTCAACTCCATAAGGTCTAAAAGCAAATAAGGGTTCGGGGATGAAGGTACAAATCCAACCTAAAAGAGATTGAACCTGCCCTAATAATAGGCCTCTACTTTATTTTGATCGTATTCATGTGCGCTTTCTGACTAACATGCAATCAATAAGATTAACCCTAAACCAGTTTATCTATGTTGGTTGAATATTAATGTGCAAATAAATCTACTATTGGGGATCACTTGAAATATAATCAAATTAACCCTAAACAAGATTATTAAATATCTTATTAAACGTGATTACAAGTACCAATTCCCTTTAAACATGCATAAAAAGGTGTGATCAAGCAATAACAATAAATATATATCAAGAAACAATAATAATAAAATAATAATTATAATCATCATAATAATAATTATAATAATCATAATCATAATAATAATTATCATAATAACAATCATATTAATTATAATAATAATTATCATAATCATAATAATAATAATAATTATAGCAATAATAAAATTATAATCATAATCAAAACAATTATAAAAATAACCATAAATCATATTAAAGCATAATAAAAATAGCAAGATCCTAGGCATGATACTAACGAGATTAATAACAAACCCTAGCATGTCACTAAGCAATAAAAATCAAAGCTTTAACCCTAGCATGGTACAAACAATTATTAATATTAGGAAGAACATAGGAAGCATCGTAACAATCATATTTGATATTAGAAATACCCTAGACATGATACTAGGAATATCATGATAACAATATAAACATGACATCTACATCATAAATCAATTAAAATCATTAAAGTACTTACTTTGATGCTTCGTACCTCTTTCTAATAACAAAATACACACGTTAGTAACTTCAAGGAAAATAATAATCAAACAATTAAATTAAATAATTGAAATAGAGATTTGGGACCAAACCCTCAGAAATTAAACCTTTCACGTCTAGGGCGAAGACAACTTTGAATATGGCTAGGTGTTTCTAGATCTAATGAATGCAGAATTTTGTATTTAAAACCAAGTTTAGAAAAAGAGAGAGAGAATAAGCTTTAGGAAGATTGTAGATAATTATGGATGATTATTGATGAAAACTGGTTGTAGGTGATTATAATTGAAAACTGGTTTTTTAGATGAAATCTAGTTATCGAAAACGGAGTTTTTAATACGTTATTTATAAAGAAAATCATCCAAAAGATAAAATTAACAAAACAGAGTCTGGCGCACGCAAAACGAGATTGGCGCCAACGCTGGCCATTGGCGCCAGGCGCCAATGGCTGGCAATGGGCGCTAATCCTGTTTTTGACGCGTTTTTTAAAATCAGATAAATTTTGCCGTACAGGAGGATAAAATCGTATCTTTCCCTCAAAAATGTTCTTTGATTTTAATTAAAACTCTGAAAAGTCAACAAAAGTCAATTTATCAATGTTAATTGAATTAGGAATGAAAAGAACCTTCTATAAGAATCTAGAATACTAAAACCATTCCTAATTGCATTAGGAATGATAAATCATATTAGGCCCTCCCCTAGATCATTGGGCCGTATATAAGGCTCAAACCGGGCCCAGTTTGGTAAATTGGCCATAACTTCCTCAATATTCATCGGAATTGGGCCTATAATATATCGTTGGAAAGCTCTTGTCAAGCCCCATCCAACTACACTAATATTGGACCCATATCATGGCCAAACAAACTGAATTGGTTGTTTTCTTAAAATAAGTTTTCAAAAACAGAGAGAAGGGAAAAGAAATTAAAACTATCCGCAACACTAAACTTTCCACACTTTCACTTCATTCGATTATGATTCGACGTGAAAGGTACTCATTACCGGGTTTGGTTTTGGGGAGACACATTTGGGTGTCTACATAGATAGATATAAGTGCAACATCCAAGACGAAACATACCATAGACAACTCGAGATGTTAAATCAAAAAGAAAAAGAAGGGTTCACTTTTTTCTTCAACAAATGGAGGGAAACTTCCGCTAATATGGTCAAGGCTCCTATTGAAAAAGATTATGTGAGGATGTTTATGAAGAATCTCCAAGGGAAGTATTCAAGGCACTTAAAGTACCAACACAACTTGAATACTTTCAAGGTTGTGTATAACATAGGCATTGACATTGAAGATGACCTTCTGAAAGACAATAGTGAAAGAGGAAAGGAGAACGACCATCCTTCTTCTTCCTCTCCCATTAATGAGGTACATGCTACCAACACCTCTAAATCGCGAATCCAAAGGTCAAAAAGGGTGTTCACTCCACTTGGTATGAGTTATGAAACAACTTTCGAGAAGCTACATCAAAAAGGACTAGTCATGCCCATAGGGCCCATTAAAAATCCAGTTCCAGAAGCTAGGCCACCCTAGTGGGACCCTAATAAGCACTGCAAATATCACCATGGAAAGGGTCACGACACTGAGGAGTGTTGGAAACTCAAAGAAGCTATTCAAGATCTGATCGATAACAATGAAACTTCTGAGATTCTAGCCATCGAAGAAGATCAAACATCCTTCGATCCATCACTTCTTATCACACCTGTAGGAGAGCCCATGATCGAGACAGCTTATTTAACCTCTCTTGATGAAGTGGCCATGATTGAGGAGGATGAAAGTCTTTTCTTATATAATACCAGGGAATACTCGTCAAGTCTAAAAGAGGACCTTTGAAAACTGCAAGATGTCGTTGCCATGCTCTTGAATATGGTAGAAGGATTAGCAAATCGGGTGATGGTCATCGAACAAAATCCTCGTCAAGGGTTTAATGAATAACTCAATGCTCCTAAGCCACGGGCAAAACGGACCATTCAAGAATACACACCAATAGGAATGACTTACAATGAAGCTTTTGACTGTCTTCACGATCAAGGTCTTATTCACTCCATTGGTCCCAGTCAAGACTCTCCACCTGAAAAACGTTTTCCCAATTGGGATCCAAACTCCTATTGTCTATACCATAGAGGTCGCGTTCACACTACCGAAAAGTGTCTCGCCCTCAAGGATCGTGTTCAAGACTTCATTGATTCAAGTCTCCTTCATGTTCCTCCGCGCGACAAGAAGGCCAAGATTAGTAACGATAGTAATAGTGGCTGTAAAGGGAAGAAGAATGACTATCATTCTTCTTCCGAAAACTTCTACTCTAGTTACAGTGTTGGTACTTTCTATCTTAATGAGATCTTAGCCATGGATAATCAAGGATTTAGAAAGCAAAAAAAAAAAGGATTTTACCCCTACTGGAATTAGCTACGATGATGATTTCGATCGACTCCATGCCAAGGGACTCATTACTCTTATTGGACCTCTTCAAGATCCCCCGCTTGAGAAGAGATTACCTAGTTGGATCCAAATGTGCGCTGCAAGTACCATCAAGGTAGGGGTCATGCTACTGAAAGCTGTTGGAAGCTAAAGGAGGCTATCCAACATTTGATTGATAATAACAAGCTTCCCATACCTCCAGTTAACAAGGAGAGCGAGTGATGATAAAGCAAACAACACAAGACAAGAGGCGAGCTTCAACGACGAGATTTCATGACATCTTTTTTTTTTCTTTTTCTTTATTTTCCCTTTCCCCAATAAGTCTAGCATAGGCACCTTTCTTTTCCCTTAGATTAATTTTGTAGATTCTTTCTTTTCCCCTTTTTAATAAAATGAGCATTTATTTTCTTGCATATGATCATTTCATTACATTTAAAAAAAAAAAAAAAAAAAAAAAAAAAAAAAAAACCATGTCAAACTAAGCATAAGGTATACCAATGATTTGAGGCACCCCTTGTAGCCATATCATATTACCTTTCACCTTTCTAATTTACAATCCTTTCTTCATAAACCACTTTGAGCCTCGTCTAACGATAAACCTTTCTTTTTCAACCCATATCTACTTAACTTTGGGATGGGATGGTGTGCAACTTATGCAGTTTTCAATATCATAAAAAGCTTGAGTGATTTCAAAAGATCAAAATAAATAGAAAGCAATAGCAAAAAAAATAAATAAATAAAAGTGTACAAAAGGGCAAGTGTTCCAATGTCTTTGATACGAAAGTATCTTCAATAAGAACACGTCTCAGATTGCGTCTCTTATCGAGTGCTCGGTACCGTGCCTGAGAAACATGAATGCCAAGTGAGTGATAGACCGCATGATCGGGATTTCCCATGCTTATAAAAATAAAATAAATGCTAAAGCAAAAAGAGCTAAAAAAGAGTAGAAACTCAAGCATAAAAATACAAAGTTTCAAAAGCAAGGTTGCACACCTTGGGGGCTTATCTAGGGTCTTGAGCCTTTATCCCCTTCTTCTTCAAGCCTTTAGCCTAACCACGTTACAACCCTTAAAAGACCTTTTTGAGGTATACATACACTTGTGCGAGGTTCGGCTAGAGCTACGTTCGGCCTGATTCCTAACGGATACGTAGTCAACCTCATATCGAGGTGCGGCCGTAATAAACATGCATTCATATTCACATTCACACACCATGATCATATCAAAGGATTCCCTATGCTCATCCCTATGTACTTAGAGCTAGACTTGGGGGCTTGATCCCTACATCATTAGCTTACCTAGCCTAAGAGTCACCACCATTTGACTCTTTTCAATATATTTTGTCACACACTTAGCCCTTGCGGCCTAACTTTAGTGTCACTATCACACACATTACACATACATGACCAAATATACTTTCCCTTAGGTGCCCTTAGTCATGAAATCTTAACACAACGTTAAAGCATGCCTTGTCACATCAACATCACTCATCAATCAATTATCATTGCATCACGAAGTATGAAGTGCTTAGCCTCCGTGCCTAAGTTGTCCAAATGCTTTCATCATTGAGTCAATAATTAAGATAGCCTAGGATGGGTTAATCCTTGCACCTTGAGAGATAGTATCAAATGACATTTGACTAAGCTCATTCAACATGCACCTTCAAAAACTTCTCTTCTCTTTCTCGCGTCTTTCTTTTTCGGGAGAAAGTCGGTACCCTCCACAAAAATGACAGAAAATTTTTGCTTTTTTTTTTTTTGCATTTTCGAGTCACACGATCACATTGAATCAACACAATGCACACACGGGTCATGAGTCACATGTGTCATTTCACTTCGAGTCGAGTCAACCTCGAGTCAGACAATCACAGCAAGTCAAGTTTATGCCTTGAGTCGTGTCAAGTCAATGAGTCAAGCGACATTAAACCTTAGGTCAACCCTAAAATAATTAAGGAAATTGGCAAAGTTCTATAGTAAAAAATAAATACAGGTGCAGCAGAATAGGGAAGACCCTACTCCAGCGCCAGACGAAAACATCTAGCGTCTAGCAACAGTTTTAAGCGCCTGACGCTAGATCCCAGTGTCTGGCGACAGAGTCAATTCTTAGCGCCAGAGATATTTCAGCAGCGACAGAGCTCGAAGCCTCTCAGAAAGGTGATTTCGACCTCATACGGCAATTTCGGGTTCCTTAGTACGCCAGTTAGCCCCTATGAGCAATTTGACATGATTAAGTAGTCGACTTGATAACAATCGCAATAAGTGATCGACCTGACGAAAGATCGTCTCACTTAGCTTAAAGCGCCTAAGAATTGGCTCATCACGGAGACACCGACATGCTGGTTTTAGCGGAAGCAAAGTTCAAGCGAGCTTTAGAGATCGACAAGCGTTGGTCTTCGGAAATTTTTCTTCAGAATATTATCACAACAAACGTTCAAGTATCGAAGCTCTTTTGTTCAGAGACGCGTGGACATATTATCGAAGCTCTTTTGTGCAGAGACGCGTGGACATATTATTCAAGCTCTTTTGTTCACAGACGCGTGGACATATTATTCAAGCTCTTTTATTCAGAGACGCGTGGACATATTATTCAAGCTCTTTTGTTCAGAGACGCGTGGACATCCTATTTTCAAGCTCTTTTGTTCAGAGACGCATGGACATATCATCAAGCTCTTTTGCTCAGAGACGCGTGGGCATCCTATTTTCAAAGCACTTTTGCTCCAGAGACACATGGGCATATCAATCAAAAGCTCTTTGTTCAGAGACACGTGGACATATCATCAAGCTCTTTTGTTTAGAGACGCGTGGACATTTCTTTCAAGCTCTTTTGCTCAGAGACACGTGGGCATCTTATTATCAAGCTCTTTGTTCACAGACGCGTGGACACATCATTCAAAAGTTCATATTAAAAAAAATAAGCTCTATTGTTCAGAGACGCGTGGACATATTAGAAAAAGAAGCTCTTTGTTCAGAGGCGCATGAACATATCCAAAAGAAGCTCTTTGTTCAGAGACGAGTGAACATCAAAACAGCAAGATGACGTTCCCTAGATTGTGGAGAGTTGTCACAAACAACTGAAGGTGATTTCAAGCGAAGTTGTCTTCGATCATGTTCCCTTTGACGTGGAAGATGGTCATAAAGCGGAAGAAGATTGTTTCAAGCGAAGCAATCTTCGATAGTAATCCCTTGGACGTGGAATATTATCAAAACAACTGAGGATTGTTTCAAGCGAAACAATCTTCGATGGTATTCCCTTGGACGTCGAATATTATCAAAGCGGAGAAGGTCGTTTCAAGCGAAGTAATCTTCTAATTTGGAAGCAGTTTCAAGCGTAGCGGTTTTCAAGCGGGATGGCGTTCTCTTGGCAGGAGGTCATCAAAACAAGGAAGCAGCAGCAAATCGGTTACTTTCAGAGACGTGTGCTCGACGGTACAAGATATGCGTTTCTTAACTCTTTTATCTATTTAAATAACGCTAGTTTGCAAGTATCGGTGTTCCAAGAGTGATTTAGGATCGCAGAACGTTCTGAATCATCATCCATCCCTATCGATACTTTGACTTTTGTTTTCGAAACTTGCGTTTTTCCAAACTCAATCAAAGTGGGGGCTTCTGTAGACACCCATTTGTGTCTCCCCAAAACAAAACCCAGTGATGAGTGCCTTTCACGTCGAATCATAATCGAATGAAGTGAAAGTGTGGAAAGTTTAGTGTTGCGGAAATTTTTAATTTCTTTTCTCTTCTCTCTGTTTTTGAAAACCTATTTTAAGAAAACAGCCAATCTAGTTTGGTTGGTCCATGATATGGGTCCAATAGTAGTGTAGTTGGATAGGGCTTGACAAGAGCTTTCCAACGATATATTATAAGCCCAATTCCGATGAATATTGAGGAAGTTTAGCCAAATTACTGAACTGGGCCTGGTTTGAGCCTTATATGCGGCCCAATGATCTAGAGTAGGGCCTAATACGGATTTATCATTCCTAATGCAATTAGGAATGGTTTTAGTCTTCTAGATTCTTCTAGAAGGTTCTTTTCATTCCTAATTCAATTAGCATTGATAAATTGACTTTTGACTTTTCAGAGTTTTAATTAAAATTAAAGAACATTTTTAAGGAAAAATACGATTTTATCCTCCTGTACGGCGATTTATATCTGATTTTAAGAAAACGCGTGAATTTCTGAGTTAGCGCCAAACGCCAGCTGTAGCGCCTGGCTCTACGCTTAGCGCCTGGCGCTAGCATTGGCGCCTAGCGCTAATGTTGGCGTCTGGCGCCAATGGCCGGCGTTGGCGCTAACATTGTTTTATCTGCGTAAGAACTCTGTTTTGATATTTTATCTTTTTGGATGATTTTTTCTATAAATAACGTCGTAAAACTCCGTGTTCATTCATCAATTTTCATCTACAATCCATCAATATTCATTTACAATCACGAATTTTCACCAACTCTCATCAAGATTCTCTTGATTACTCTCTCTCTCTTTTCTAAACTAGCCTTCTCACAAATATAAAAATTCCGCATTCAGTAGATTTAGAAGCACCTAGCCATATTCGAAGTTGCCTTCGCCCTAGACGTGAAAGGTTTAATTTCTGAGGGTTTGGTCCCAAATCTTTATTTCAATTATTATTTAATTTAATTGTTGTTCATTATTTTCCTTGAAGTTACTAATGTGTGTATTTTGTTATTAGAAAGAGATACGAGGCATCCAAGTAAGTATTTTAATGGTTTTTATTGATGTTATGATATAGAAATCATGTTTAGGTTGTTATTATGATATTCCTAGTATCATGTCTAGGGTAACTTTAATATTAAGTATGATTGTTATGATGTTTCCTATTTCTCTTCCTAATATTTATGATGTTAGTATCATGTTAGGGTTAAAGCTTTGATTTTTATTGCTTAGTGACATGCTAGGGTTTGTTATTAATCTTGTTAGTATCATGCCTAGGGTCTTGCTATTATTATTATGCTTTAACATGAATATTATTATGATTATTATTATCATTATTATTATAATTATTGTTATGATTATTATTATGTTGCTTGATATGTATTTATTGTTATTGCTTGATCACGCCTTTTATGCATGTTTAAAGGGAATTTGGTACTTGTAATCACGCTTAATAAGATAATTAATAATCTTGTTTAGGGTTAATATGATTATAATTCAAGTGATCGCCAATAATAGTTTATTTGTGCATTAATATTCAACCAACATAGATAAACAGGTTTAGGGTTAAACCTATTGATTGCATGTTAGTCAGAAAGCGCACATGAATATGATAAGAATAAAGTAGAGGCCTATTATTAGGGCAGGTTTAATCTCTTTTAGGTTGGATTAGTACCTTCATCCCCGAACCCTATTTGGTTCAAGACCTTATGGAGTTGACGATCTCTTGGATCGTTAAGGGGTGTAACCTTCACCTCGTGAACGGTTTTCAAGTTCCTAAAAAAACTTGTTGGCGACTCTTTTGCTCTATCTTCTTTCCCTTTGGACGCCACCATACTTTAGTGTATGATCACAGTGGGGTTCAAGCTAGGGGATTAACGCTAGAAATATTCCCTACACTCACAAACTTCGTCGAGTTCGATTTTCCTCCCACTTGTCATTTTGGAAAGGTGCTCCTTCTCCAAAAAGACACCATCGCTAGCAACAAACACTTTGTTCTCCAATTTGTTGTAGACGTAATACCCTTTGGTTTCTTTTAGGTAGCCCACAAAGTAAACCTTATCAGATTTGGGATGAAGTTTTTCAGAAATCAATTTCTTGACATATGCTTCGCATCCCATATCTTTAGAAAAGTCATCCCATATCACAGCTTTTGATGGAGCACGGTTCAGTGTTAGTGCCGCAGTTAAAAGTGCGTGTCCCCAGAAAGAGATAAGAAGATCACTAAGACCCATGGTTGATCGTACCATGTCTAAAAAGGTTTGATTTCTCCGTTCGGATACTCCATTCTATTGTGGAGTTCATGGAGGTGTCAATTCTGAAAGTATACCATGATCTTTTAGATGGTCATCGAATTCTTGGCTCAAGTATTCACCACCTCGATCCGATCAAAGGGCTTTAATTTTCTTGCCGAGCTTATTTTCCACTTCACTCTGAAATTCTTTAAACTTGTCAAACGATTCAGATTTGTGCGACATTAGGTAGACATAGCCATATCTACTGTAGTCGTCTGTGAAAGTGATGAAATATCAATGTCCATTTCTTGTGGCGGAGCTCATTGGTCCACATACATCGGTATGTATTAGACCTAATAAGTCACTTGCTTTTTCTCCCAATTTGGAGAATGGCTGCTTTATCATCTTGCCTAACAAACATCCGTTGTAATTCTCAAAAGATTCTAAATCGAAAGAGTCAAGAACAACTTCTTGAAGAAGCTTCTTGATGCATTAGATGTTAATGTGGCTTAGACGACAATGCAACAAGTAAGTTTGATTTGACTCCATGGTCTTAGCTCTTTTGTTAGTATTATTCACATTATAAACTTGTTTTTCTAAAGAAAGCACATAAAGACCATTTTCAGAATGTGCGATACCATATAAAACATTATCGAGATAAAATGAACATTCATTGTCTTTTACTCGAAATTCAAAACCTTTGGCATCCAATGCTAAAATTGAAATGATGTTTTTAGTAATGTTGGGAACATAGTAACAACTATCAAGTTCCAAAACAAGCCTAGAGGGCAAAGACAAACTGAGAGTTCCAACGGATACGATCGCAATTCTGGCTCTATTGCCAACCTGGAATTTAACCTCTCCCTTCTCTAGCTTCCTAAAGTTCCTTAGTCCCTGAGAATTGGAACAAAGGTGTGAGCCACATCCGGTATCTAATACCCATGATGTTGAGCTAGTGAAGTTTAAGTCTATAATGAATATACCAGATTTAGAAGCAACAGTTCCGTTCTTCATATCTTCCTTGAATTTGAGGAAATCTCTCTTCCAATGTCTCTTCTTCTTACAATAGAAGCATTCAGAATCAGATTTAGAAGATGCTACCTTCTTCTCCTTGTTGTCCTTGGTAGATTTTGGCTTAGGCGGAAAGTTCTTCTTACCTTTCCCCTTGAATCCTTTCTTCTTCTTGCCCATGCGCTTGAACGACTTGCCCTTTTTCACTATGAGCATAACATGTTTTCCCTCATCCTTGAGCGTTTGCTCGGAAAGCTTCAACATACCATGAAGTTCAGTGAGGGTTTTCTCCATGTTGTGCATATTATAGTTAATCTTAAACTGATCATAGCCTTTGTGCTGCGAGTAGAGAATGATGTGAATTGCCATCTCGGTTGAATACCCCGCATCAAGCCTTCCCATTTTCTCAAATAATCCTATCATTTTGAGTACATGTGGGCTGACTGACTCTCCTTTCTTGAGCTTGCTCTCAAGGATCTGTATGTGGGTTTCAAACCTTTCCATTTGGGCCTGCTCTTGGAACATATTCTGGTTCAGAACTGATCTCAAAAGATATCTCCTTTTCAAAGAAAGTCTTTTGAAGCTCGGGTGACATTGTGGCCAACATGATGCATTTGACATCCCGATTGGCAATTTGCCATCGGTTTAGGGCAGCCTGAGTCACTTCCTCATTAGGATCATCGGGCATATCCTCATCAAGGACATATTCCTTTTGCTCTTGCATGAGAGTAATTTGCAAATTTCTTTGCCAATCAAGAAAATTTGGCCCACTCAACTTCTCCTTGTCAAGAATTGAGCGTAATGAAAACTGGTTGTTTGAGTTACTTGAAGACATGATTCTACAATTGAAAGAATTTTAATGAAAAACCATTCATAATACTTAAATAAGATTGAATTTAATTCATGCATATTTCAAACTTATTTAACGTCTTATTCACACTTAAAATTTGTCCCCTTTTAGTGAAAATAAGTCAATTCCAAGATCCAAGGAAACAAAGGGTGGCTTAGCAAAATTTGGCTTGTCTTAGCACTCAATCTCCCAAGGTAAGCAACGCTTTGTTAATGTCTCTAAGCCACTCTTTGTTGAACAAATCGTCGCATCTAATGCTCTCTCAACAATTTATCCACTTTGCCACGACCTGTTAGGACTCCATCACTCATATCGTTGAGTACAACCAAAACCCGTAGAAACTCATTTGTGTCTCCCCAAAACCAAACCTAGTGATGAATACCTTCACGTCGAATCATAATCGAATGAAGTGAAAGTGTGAAAAGTCTAGTGTTGCGATTAGTTTTAAATTTTCTTCTTTCTCTCTGTTTTTGAAAATCTATTTTATGAAAACAGCCAATCCAGTTAAGTTTGGTCCATAGCAAGGGTCCAATAATAGTGTAGTTGTATTGGGCTCAAAAAGAGCTTTCTAACGACATATTATAAGCCTAATTCCGATAAATAATGAGGAAGTTATGGCCAAATAACTAAACTGGGCCCGATTTGATTTTTATATGCGGCCCAATGATCTAGAGGAAGGCCTATTATGATTTATCATTCCTAATGCGATTAGGATTGGTTATAGTCTTCTAGAATCTTCTAGAAGTTTCTTTTGAATCCTAATGTGATTAGCATTGATAATTGAGTTTTATGAGTTTTATTTAGAATAAAAGAAGTGTTTAAAAGGAAATTACAATTTTACCCCTCGTACGCTTAAATTTTATCAAAATATGAAAACGCGTGGAAAAACTGTTTGCAGCGTCGCACTACAGGCTGTCGCTCGGCGACAGAGGCGTGTGTTGTGACAGCGTCGTGTTTTATTCTTTTCGAAACTCTGATTCTTTTTTATCATGTCCTCGCTGATTTTTGTCATAAATAGCCTCCTTGAACCTTCGTTTTTAATCATCAACTCTCAAGCAAAACTCTCTAATTCTCTTCTCTCTCTAAGCTAAAGCTTATTGTCTCTCCCCCTCTTTCTCAGCCTAGCCTTTTACAAACACAATTCCTCATACATTAGCACTATACACACCTAGTCAAGTTCGAAGTTGCCTTCGTCCTAGACGTGAAAGGTTTGATATTTATGAGGGTTTGGTCCCAAATCTCTATTTCAATTATTTAATTTAATTGTTTTTCTTTTATTATTTCCCTTGAAGTTACTAACGTGTGTATTTTGTTATTAGAAAGAGATACGAGGCATCCAAGTAAGTGCTTTAATTGTTTTATTGATATTATGATATAGAAATCATGATTAGATTGTTATTTTCATTCCTAATATCATGTTTAGGATGTTTTTCCTAGTATCATGTTAGGATTCTTTTCTTAGTATGATATTTAAGGTGATTTACTTATATCAATTATGAATTCTGTGATGCTTCCTATGTCTTTCTTAATATTCATGTTAGTATCATGTTAGGGTTAAAGCATTGATTTTTAATGTTTAGTGACATGCTAGGGTTTGTTATTAATCTTTTTAGTATCATGCCTAGAATCTTGTTATTATTATGCTTTATTTTAACATGATTATTTTAATTATGATTGTTATTTTGGTCATGATCATGATTATTTTTATGATTATTATGATTATTATGTTACTTGATTGTTTATTATTGTTATTGCTTGTTCACACCTTTTATGCATGTTTAAAGGGAATTTGTACATGTAATCACACTTAATAAGATAATTGATAATCTTGTTTAGGCTAATATGTTTATAATTCAAGTGATTGCCAATAATAGTTTTATTTGTGCATTAATATTCAACCAACATAAATTAAACAGGTTTAGGGTAAACGTAATGATTGCATGTTAGTCAGGAAGCGCACATGAATACGAGAAGAATAAAGTAGAGGCCTATTATTAGGGCAGATTCTTTCTCTTTTAGATTTGATTTGTACCTTCATTCTCGAACTTCAAGTCTTGGTTCCAAACCTATTGGAGTTAACGATCTCTTGGATCGTTAAGGGGTGTAACCTTCACCCTGTGAACGGTTTTCAAGTTCCTAAAACTTGTTGGCGACTCTTTTGCTCTAGCTTCATTCCCTTTGGACGCCACCATGCTTAAGTGTATGATCACAATGGAGTTCAAGTTTGGGGTAATGCTTGAAATATTCCCTACAATACCCGGTATGCCTTATGAGTCTAGGGAGTAGTAGTGATGCCTCGTTTTTGCGTAGCCCATCACTACTCTCAACAGGTCGATAAGTATTGTTTTGGAATGACAATTTTACTCAATATTTAGGAACCTAGGGTTTCTATGTTGGTTGATTTAAGTGAAATTAATTAACCATCACAACATTCGAAATCCTAAACATGCATCTAACATATAGTTCATATATAAATAATCATGAATATGTAAAGCATAAGCATTTTGATGCATCTTGGCAACTAGCATGACCCCTTGAATTCTTCAAGTCTTCAAAAGGTCTTCTTTTGCAACTTCATGGTTGTCTTCCAAGAACCTCCATCTTCAAGACTTCACCATAATTATGCAATACTAGTATTTACGATTAGGACTAATCTAAATATTAAGGTACAAATATACTAAACGATACGCATACCGTATTTAGATTTACAAACATACATCACGGATTGCAATCCGTATTTTCTATTCTAATCGTGCCCCACTAGTTGCCATTTTTATAAAACCTGTGAGAGAATATACATTCCATTCATCCATTCACTATTTGTGAATGGCCCATGCATTTTACAACAATAAATAAGTAACGATGCATAAAATCGCGATAACTAGTCAAAGTTGTTTTAACCGATTATGTAAATAAGCGCAACTAATATTGAAGCTCCCACTAAATTTCGCATCCATCTTAGTTAATCCAATTAATTAAGTCGGTAAAACCCAATTATTTGCCAAAATAAAATTTTGCAAATGCCGCTCTTTAAAACTGAGGCCTAGCCTCCAAAATTTATTAAAATAACTAAAACCAAATTAGATTAATAAAATAATTAAAACGGCAAAAATAAGCAAACACAAAGCCAACCGTACTCAAGTGGTTCACGCACTACATACGTCTTATATGAAAGTCAAGGTTGTCTAACAACCCCGCACTATACGCCTTGGCGCACGTACCTTCACACCCCACGTAACACTAGCTAGGTACACCCTAGTAGCGTTTGCTACGGGTTACAAGTTGCTAGACACAAGGCCACGACTGCTTGCCCCTATACACCAAAAACACAAAGCACATACACCCACTCAAATCGCTCGCACACCCTACGCACCATAGCAGCCATTGGCTGCGCTATGGCAGAACGCACGCATGCACGTAGCATAGCCGCAGCGCGCTGGTGCTGGTGCGTTGCTGCTGTGGATGGGCACACAAGCCACGCACATTGCCGCACACATCGAGCAGCCCCTTGGCAGCCACATGCGGGCTGCTATGCAGCCCGGCTAGCCAAGGGAGGCTTTGCGTGCCATAGCCAAGGGAGGCTTTACGTGCCATAGCCAAGGGAGGATTTGCGTGCCATAGCCTTGGGATTTGAATCCCAAATTTCACGTGACAATTTATTAGTTCTAAATTATTTCAGAACTAATTTTCATGAGCAAAATTGAAAAGTTAAACAAGTCAAACTTAAATAAAAATCATCCAAGTGCATGTAACCAAAATTATTTCCAAGAACCATTCTTTAATAAAATTGGTTTAACTCGGTGCAACAAAAAATAAGAGGCAATTATTCACTACTAATTTAATCAATTTAAATTAATCTTGAGTTTTTCACAAAATAAAAGGGAGTTGGAAATATGAACATGAGTTCAATAAAGATTCCAACTTTAATACTTGTGAATCCTTGAAAAATTATATCTTCCAATATTAAGATGACCAAATTTCTATAACAAATTTCAAACTTTATGATTCCAATCAACAAAAAAGTGATTAAATCAACAAAGTTCAACAAAAATTCAGGGAATTTAGTAACTCAATGTTTCAATCACTTAACATAATTAAAGATTGAATCTTTACTACTTAGAAGCCTCAAAGAACAACAATTTCACACTTAACGCAATTAATTTGCAATTATGTGCAAAATAAAACCAAGCTTTCAAACACAAATTAGCACTAAGTAATCATGCCTAAAGAGGTTTAAAATTTCATAAAAAATAAGTATTGAACCAATTACATAACCACCATATATATGCAATTAATTTTCAAGGTTAAAAAGACTTAAAATTTTTCGTAAAACAAAAAACCCCTCAAAAAGTGCATTTTTGGTCGTTTTTTTGGCTAAAAATCGAGTCCTAAAAGGGTAAAACCATTTCCAAAATGCCTTTTCCACCCAAAATTCACTATTTTTGGGTCGAAATCTGGGTTTGGGAGCTAAAGTCAGCTCTATTACGGGGTTAAAATGGATAAAACGAGCTACTAATCTAATTAGCAACTTAAAACCAGAAAAATAAAGACATAAAATCACCTTGAAAAATATTATGATTTTAAAAATAAACAAGCGAGGCTCCGATACCGCTATTGGGGTTTGGTGAGTCCGACTCACCGCGGAAACAAACCTAAAAACAAGACCGCGCTCGCAATAAATAAAATTATTAAATTAATCACAAGATTAAGATAAAACGAATACCTTTGGAGCGTGCTTCGCCCGACCGCTTGGGCTCTTACTTGAAAGCTAGCTTCAAAATTACGAAGCCTCTAACGTTGATCCACCCGCAATCAACGATCACCGACAAGGTCCAATGTCTTGGGGTTAGCAAGACCCGACCGATAAACCCAAGTAATTGAGTTCAAAGACTTTCACTAAATGTGATACCTTTTCCAACTCTTGAGTTCAAGGGTTTTCACTTACATGTGATCCCCTTTCCAACTCTTACTCAAGCATCATTTTCAATGCCCTTACTTGGATATTTATAGAAATGATGAGAGTATGATTGTCTCTCCCACCAATGTAGGATAGTGATATTTTCACATTTTATTTTAAAGGTAACATAAATTATTTAAGCAAGCTAGTATTAAATCAACAAGTGTCAACTATTCATGAGAGAGCAAGTGAGGACCACTTGGAGGGGGGGGGGGACCAAACTTGCTTCCCACTCTCGTCCTCTCCATGTGCAACATGTCCTCCCTTTCAAGGCTCCCACTAACTCCTCCCTTGCTCACGGCCGAGCTACCTGCGCACTCGACCTAGCTACCCGTGCCACGGAGTTGCGGGCTGTTGCTGCTTGCGGCTAGCAAGCCGCGCACTTCGAGTGCGGGCTGCTGCAGCTCGCTGCCCTTAGATACCGAGGCTGGTCCTTGGCTGCTAGCAATGGTGCGCTAGCATGCACCAGCCAGCCAAGGCTCGGCTTGGTGCGCATGCTAGCCACCATATATGCTATGCATTATGCCCTTAGCACTCGGATTGCTCGGGGCACTCCGATGCTAAGGGTATTTTGGGAATTACGTTGATATATTACTATTTGCATGTCTCATCTTATATTACTTTCGACTTGACTTCCGACGCTCTAAGCTCGAACTTCTGACGTCTAAATAAATATTACTCAGTCGACTCATTAATTCCTTCTGAATTAATTCGTCGCTTTGGCTTGTTGATTGCTTGGGTGTGACCCGAAGGGTTCAGTCAAGATTAAGCTGTAATATTAATTATGCATTAATATTACTGATCGAAAGCGGCCTCCACCCAGGCATTCCGATCACTTGACCTTACTGAATATATTAGCTTTCTAATAATTCTGAACCCACTATCAGAATAATACACTTGTTCGAAGGACACTATTCCTTTCAATCTCCCACTTGTCCTTCCGGACAAGTGTGCTTTTAGTGTACAACCCTTTTCCTATGTCGCTTAATGCCTCTTCATGAACTGTAAGGTAAGATTAATTTTTCATCCTCATACGTCCAGAAGTGTTTCTCGATTCCGAGTCTGACTTGAATAAACAGATGATTTCTAAAATCTATCCGAGCACGGCCATGCATGTTTACAGTCTCACTCTATGAGAGGCCTTGTAAACAACAAAGACATCTTCCCTATTTTAGTAGGGGGATATTTCCAGTCTTGCAATGTAGCTTCTCTTACTAAGAGGACCTAGCCGCTCGAGTGATGCCGTTATAATCCCCTATTACGGCAGAAGTTTGACAATCATTAAAGCGGACTAGTACTCAAACAAGAAAGCTCACAATACTCATGGTCAAGGAAAAAGGTTCCGATAGCAATAATGAGAAGTATACTTGTTTAGGGTAAAAATAACCTAGACAGGTGGACCAATGAGAGGAGGCCACGTGGCGAGCTAAGGATGCCCCAAGTGGCCCAATATCCCCTTGACACGTGGCCCCCTCAGATAAGCCTCTGAAATGGCGGCCTTCAAGGGCCCATATCCCTAAAAGCGCCGTAAAACGGGGCAGCCCACTAAAATCTAGGTTAAGTGACCTAGATAGGGGCACATTCTCCAACGACCCTATAAATAGGGAGATATTTCCCCATTTTAGGGGAACATTCAATCATTTGTTACACCTACTTTCTCTCTCATCAGAGAATCACCTGATCTTGGAATCCAAGTAGATCCCCACCTAAATTTTCGTACTCTTCATTCTCTTTCAAGTTACTAACTTGATCGTTGGAGGCGGAGCTCCACCATCCGGAGTCTCCGTTGTTTTTGCAGGTACAACAGCAGGACTAGTCTTTGTGACGTAACTCTCCCGAGGGACAAAAACACCCAAAACATTTGGCGCCGTATGTGGGGAGAGTACCTCAAGGATGGTTCAATAGTCTGTACCACCTCTAGAGCGTCCGGTCGACGAAACTGAAGTCTTCACTTACCAAGAGGATGAAGATCCTCAAGTCGAAACTTATATAGCCGATGATGGTTCTTTGATAACCAAGCGCATTCGGCCCAGAGACACTTAAGAGCGGGGTGCCAGCCAGGCAGGTACAAAATGACCCCCTGGGCAGCAGGAAGGGGAAACCCATACGGCTAGCGGACCAGCTCCCGTCACTCGAGACGAACTTATGAAGTTCATGACAATTTTCAAGGGTGAAATTAAAGATCTGATCACGAAGAGCCGGGCTGGCCCAAGCAGGGGTCAGTTGGCAAAAAAGACTCCTCTGGAGAAGGGGAAATAAGTCAGAGATCGGCAGCCAACTCCTCATCCAAAGGAGAAGGTAGCCAGGGCCATTGATTGGTCCAAGATTCTTCTGCCTAAGAGGAATGTCAACAATCCCCGCCGGACTCAACAGCCGGTGGGAAGCAAAAAATCAACTCTTCACGCCCGGGAGATCATCACCCGCAAGAGAAATAAGCAGTTGTCTGAGTCGGCTTCTACGTCGAACTTTCTAGACAACTTCAAGAACACCTCTGTAGGGAATGTACCTTCCTTGCATGAGAGCCAAACAGGCAGTAATACCGTCCATTCTGGTCCTCAGATGATTGGGACTGCACCGTATGTACCTTCTCAGGTCTACGGTCCGTATTCTCCCTATTTCATGCATCTGACCCTCTTTGGAGGTCAGGCGGCATACAACAACGTCCAGCCACTGGACTGGCAGCTTCGTCTGCTCCGCTTGGGTGAACAACCTTCTGCGTTCACCCAGGAAATAACCAAGGCGGCACAGTCGGCCAAGGTTAAAAATGTGTTGGTAGGCACCTATGACGGTACCTCCAACCCGGAAGATCACCTCATGGCTTACACCAACCTCATGTACTTACAAGGATTGGATGATGCCACTTGGTGTCGATGCTTCCCGGCTACATTGAAGGGCATTGCCCAACTATGGTTTGGCAACTTTCCAGCCGGGTCCATTGATAGTTTCAGGAAGCTTGCCTTCCTATTTTCTTCCAACTTCTCGAAGAAAACAAGTCTTGACTTGAGCACCATTAAGCAGGGGGAGAGAGAAGGATTGCGCTCCTATGTCAGGCGGTTCAATCTGATAAGAATTTAGATTCAAGGACTGTTTGATGAGGTAGCCTTTACAGACTTTTTCAAGGGTCTGAGAGACAGTCGACTTTTAAGTTCGACCTAGTCAGAAAAGGGGCTTTCACTTTATAGGCGGCCCTGAGGGAGGCGAAAAGCTATATTCAAGCAACCGACCTCTGCTCGCCTGGTAACCAGACGGACTCTAAGAAATCTGACAAGCAGAGAGAAAGCTGGCCTGCTCAGCCGGCCAAGAAAAAGAAGAGAGCAAGAAGAGAAAAGAAGTCTGGGCGGTTAGTGATTCTGACCAGCCATCTCAGAAGAAGAAGAAAGAATTTAAACCGTACGTTCCTAAGTACGAGTTTAACAAGGACTGCAACTCCATCCTCATGGAGATCAAGGACCGACTTTCTCTAGAGAAGCCGAATCCAATGAAAAGTTCCATTCAATCAAGGAACAAAAATAAATTCTGCCAATACCATGAGGAAGTTGGTCATGACACCAACGACTGCTTCAGCCTTCAACAGGCGTTGGATCGTCTGGCTGACAAGGGGATGTTAAGTCCTATATATCTAAGTCCAAAGGGACTAATAAGAAGAACCCGGGGGAGTCGTCTAAGACACCCCATCCTTCTTGTAGTTCAGACGCTGATAAGGAGCCGGTCTACACCATAGCAGGCGGGTTCTCATGCGGTGGCCCTACCATCCGGGGCACCAAGAGCCATCTTCGAAAGATGGACAATGATGATGATGAGCAAGCGTCTGCTAGCTTCTCCTTCCCAGACGTTCTGATCACTGAGAAGGACAGGGGCAGAGTTCGCCGCCCGCATGATGACCCGGTCGTCATTGAATGTAAGGTTGCCAACCAGCTTGTTGGACGAATCCTTATTGACACCAGCAACTCATTGGACATCATCAGTCTCCGGTTCCTGCAAAAGCTGAAATACAACGTCAGCAGCATGCATCTGGTTACACACCCCCTGGTTGGTTTTGGGGGTGGAATGGTTTACCCAGTCGGAAGGGTTGATTTACCAATCCGACTGGGTGAAAAAGGAAAAGGACGACACCTGGTTGTCAATGTCGTTGAGGAACTGACCGCCTATAACATTATTCTAGGCCGACCAACCCTCAACGAAGCCAAGGCTGTAATCATCTCTTCTCTCATGCTCATCAAGTATGAGAGGGATGACGGCTCTGTTGGTTCCTTGAATGGGGATCAAAAGACGGCTCGGGAGTGCTACTTCTCAGCCGTCAAAGATACTGTGACCCCAGGCGACCAAGGCCCATAACTAATAGACCTTGACAATGTCAAGGATGCTGCCCTAGCCCCAGCCCCACCAGTAGTCGGAAAGAAAAGAAAGGCCCCGCTGCTGGTGGAGGTGAAAAAAGAGAAAAAATAGCAATCACTGACCAGGGAGCGGTCAGCTGAGCTCCGTCCCCAGCCGGCTGGAGACCATATTGATATACCTCTGGACGACAGCCGTCAAGAGTGTACTGTTAAGGTTGGGACAGCTGCTCATGCTAAATTGGGTGCAGATCTGCACCTCCTGCTGAAAGAATTCAAAGATATTTTTGCCTTTAAAGTGGAGGAGATGCCAGGCGTTAGCCCGGATCTTGCTATCCACAAAATCTCCGTGGATCCTAAAAAGAAGCCCATCCGGCAAAAGAAAAGAAATCACGGCGAGGAGAGGAGTCAGGCGGCAGCTGCCGAAGTAAAAAAGCTGTTTGACGCTGGGTTCATTCGGCCATGTAATTTTCCCGACTGGGTGGCGAATGTTGTGCTTGTAAAGAAGCCGAATGCGGGCATGCCTTGATGAGTTTTATGGATGCCTACTTCGGCTTCCATCAGACACCCCTGTGGAAAAAAGATCAAGAGAAGACGACTTTCGTCACTGATCAGGGGTTATTCTGTTACACTGTGATGCCGTTTGGCTTGAAAAATGCGCCGGCTACATTCCAACGGATGATTAATACGGTCTTCATTAATCAAATTGGGAGGAATGTGGAGGCGTACATTGATGACATGATATTCAAGTCCAAGCAGCAGGCGGATCACCTTGATGATCTCCGAGAAACCTTCACCACACTCAGGCGACATAAGGTTATGTTAAACCCTAAGAAATGCGTCTTTGGTGTTGAGTCTGGGAAGTTTCTCAGGTTCCTGATTGATCAAAGGGGGATAGAGGCTAACCCCGAGAAGATATAGGCGGTAATTGACATGAAGTCACCCCGCACTGTCAAGGAAGCGCAAAGACTAACCGGTTGCCTAGCGGCTTTGGGGAGGTTCCTCAGCCGGTCAGGTGACAAATTCCTTTACTTCTTCCAAGCAATCAGGAAGAAGACCAGATTCGAATGGGGGGATGATGCTGAGGCGGCCTTTCAAAAGCTGAAAGAACACTTGCACTCTTTGCCAATGCTTGTTAGCCCTCTGCCCAAAGAGTCGTTATATATGTACCTAGCCGTCTCAGATCATGCTCTCAGTGATGTTCTCCTTGCTGAGAGAGACGACATTCAGCTCCCGATCTATTTCATTAGCCAGGTTCTAAAAAATGCTAAGCTCTGGTATCCCATAATTGAAAAATTGGCCTTACCCTATATATGGCCTTCAAGAAATTGAAGCCGTATTTTCTGGCCCATCCGGTGGTAATTTACACCGATCAGTCCCTCTACCTTGGAATCATCCGGCAGAATGCTGAAATGGGCTATTGAAATGCAAAGTCTTGAAATCACTTTTGAACCTAGAAAGGCAGTTAAGGTCAGGCGTTTGCCGACTTCACTGTTGAAATGACGCGACCGGTTTAACCGGATAACATTGATCAGGTTTTGAAGGTGTATGTAGACGGGAGCTCGACGAAGAACGGCTGCGATGTAGGAATTATATATGAGTCTCCTGAGGGGGACAGATTTGAATATGCACTGCGGTTTAAGTTTCAAGCCTCAAATAACGAGGCGGAATATGAAGCCCTGATAGCCGGAATTCGCATGTGTAAAGCAGCAGGGGCAACAAAAATTGACGCCTACTCTGATTCACAGTTGGTCGTAAGCCAGTATGAGGGAAAATATGAGGCAACCCATCTGGCTATGATCAAGTACCTTCAGGCAGTCAAAGAAGAGGCCGGGGCACTTGAGGAATTCCGTCTGAGTCAAGTGTGGGTCAGATAACAACCAGGCGGATGCGTTGTCCAAATTGGCATCATCTGCCTGCTGTGATACGCCTCGGTCAGTCTTTTGGGAAGTTCTTGAAAAGAGAAGTATATATGAAGAGTCCATTGGAATCCTAGACTGAAGCTCTACCTGGATGGATGGCATCCGAGCATATTTAACAGATGGCATACTTCCTGATTCACCACAGGAGGCATCCGTCATGAAGAAGCGAGCAGCAAACTTCGAGTTGAGAAACAGAGAGCTTTTCAAGGCGGGTTTCCTTAAACCACTATTGAAGTGCGTTACCCCAGAAAAGGGGGAAGAAGTTCTTGAAGAATTGCATGCTGGATACTGCGCCTCTCATATAGGCGGCAGGTCCCTAGCTGTCAGAGCCAGGCGGCATTACTTTTGGCCTACTCTTGAAGCAGACGCTAAAGAATTGGTGAAGAGGTGTGACAAATGCCAGAGGTTTGGCAAGCTCATTCACCACCCGGCTACTGATCTGACGGCAATCCACAGCCCAGTACCGTTTGCTAAATGGGGCATGGATATCCTGGTGTAGGGAATAAATTTCAAGCGTTAACCCCCTTGCTTGAACCCCACTGTGATCATACACTAAAGTACGGTGGAGTCCAAAAGGGAAGAAGATAGAGCAAAAGAGTCGCCAACAAGTTTTAGGAACTTGTAAACCGTTCACAGGGTGAAGGTTACACCCCTTAACGATCCAAGAGATCGTCAACTCCATAAGGTCTAGAACCAAATAAGGGTTCGGGGATGAAGGTACAAATCCAACCTAAAAGAGATTGAACCTGCCCTAATGATAGGCCTCTACTTTATTCTGATCGTATTCATGTGTGTTTTCTAATTAACATGCAATCAATAGGATTAACCCTATACCTGTTTATCTATGTTGGTTGAATATTAATGCACAAATAAATCTATTATTGGCGATCACTTGAATTATAATCAAATTAACCCTAACAAGATTATTAATATCTTATTAAGCGTGATTACAAATACCAAATTCCCTTTAAACATGCATAAAAGGTGTGCTCAAGCAATAAATATAAATATCAAGCGACATAATAATAATCATCATAAATAAAATAATCATCATACTAATAATAACAATTATAATCATCATCGAAATAATAATATTCATAAATTATAATCGTTATAATCATAATCATGTTCATGTTAATATTAAAGCATATGTTAATATTAAAGCATAATGATAGCAAGATCCTAGGCATGATACTAACAAGATTAATAACAAATCCTAGCATGTCACTAAGCATTAAAAATCAAATCTTTAACCCTAACATGATACTAACATGAATAAATATTAGGAAGAATATAGGAAGCATCGTAACAATCATATTTAATATTAAAGCTACCCTAGACATGATACTAGGAATATCATAATAACAATCTAAACATGATGTCTACATCATAATATCAATAAATCAATTAAAGTACTTACTTCGATACCTCGTACCTCTTTCTAATAACAAAATACACACGTTATTAACTTCAAGGAAAATAATAATCAAAACAATTAAATTAAATAATAATCAACAATTAAATTAAATAATTGAAAGAGAGATTTGGGACCAAACCCTCAAAAATTAAAACCTTTCACGTCTAAGGCGAAGGCAACTTCGAATATGGCTAGGTGTGTCTAGATCTTGTGAATGCGGAATTTTGTATGTAAAAGCAAGTTTTGAAAAAGAGAGAGATGAATGATTAAAGGAGAGTTCTTGATGAGAATTAGCGAATGATTAAAGAGAATGAAAGAGAATTGAAAACGGGTTGTAGGTGAATGAAAACGGAGTTTTTAATACGTTATTTATAGAGAAATCAGCCAAAAAGATAAATTTACAAAACAGAGCATCTGGCTCACCTAAAACAGAGCTGGCGCCAGCACCAGCTCATTGGCGCCAGGCGCCAACACTAGCGCCAGGCGCCAATGCCAGCGCCAGGTCCTAGTGTCAGACGCCAATGCCTGGCGTTAGGTGCTAGTCCTATTTTTGACGCGTTTTCGAAAATCAGATAAATTTGCCGTACTAGAGGATAAAATCATATCTTTTCCTCGAAAATGCTTTTTGATTTTAATTAAAACTCTGAAAAGTCAACAAAAGTCAATTTATCAATGCTAATTGAATTAGGAATGAAAAGAACCTTCTAGAAGACTAAAACCATTCCTAATTGCATTAGGAATAATAAATCATATTAGGCTCTCCCCTAGATCATTGGGCCGCATATAAGGCTCAAACCGGGCCCAGTTTAGTAAATTGGCCATAACTTCCTCAATATTCATCGGAATTGGGCTTATAATATATCGTTGGAAAGCTCTTGTCAAGCCCCCATCCAACTACACTACTATTGGACCCATATCATGGACCAACCAAACTGGATCGACTGTTTTCTTAAAATAAGTTTTAAAAACAGAGAGAAGAGAAAAGAAATTAAAACTATCCACAACACTAAATTTTCCACACTTTCGCTTCATTCGATTATGATTCGACGTGAAAGGTATTCATCACCGGGTTTGGTTTTTGGGGAGACACAAATGGGTGTCTACACCAGGGTCCTTATATGCCTGCTCCAGGCGGAAAACGCTATATTTTGGTGATTGTGGGTTATTTTACCAAATGGGTAGAGGCTGAGCCGGTCAAGAACATCAAGATAAAGGATATCATCTCTTTCATTTGGAAAACATCATCACCCGGTTTGGGGTACCTATGTCTATGGTGTTTGATAATGGCCCTCAGTTTGAAACGCCTCACCTTAAGACTTGGTTGGGAGATCAGGGCATCTCACATTGTTTTGCATCAGTCGGCCGACCCCAAGCAAACGGCCAAGTTGAAGCCTTCAACAAGCTCATCTCAGACGACATAAAAAAGAAAATTGAAAGGGCCGGTGGCTTATGGGCAGAAGAGCTTATTCATGTCCAATGGGCCATCCGGACGACTGCCAAAGGGGCAACCGGTGAAACCCCATTTCTTATGGTATGCGGTGCTGAAGCCGTCTTGCCCATTGAACATTACCAGCCGACTCTCAGAGTCATGCTTTATGATGAAGAGGCAAATTGGGAGGCCATGCGGCTAGCATTGGACTCCCTTCCGGAACGAAAGGGCAATGCTTCCCTGCGCCATGAGATATACTGTCGTAAAATGACGAGAGCCTACAACAAGAAAGTACGCAAGCGCCCTTTGAAAGTTGGCGACTTTGTGTTACGAAAAGTGGGGGCAACCGGTAGGGCCAACGAAGCTGGAAAGCTAACTCCTAATTGGGAAGGCCCATACCGGATCTATGAAGAAGTCAGGGATGGCACTTACCGTCTGGAAACTCCAAACGGCTGACGCCTACCTCAAACTTGGAATGTAGATAACTTTAAAAAGTACTACTTCTAAGAAATGTAAATTTTTTGTAAATAGTGAGTCCATCAATGAGAAATCAGGCTTTGTTTGCAAAATTGTTTTATTATCTTTATAATTACTTATCCGCCTGGGTTATGCTCAGAGGGAAATTTTGCTTAACTATCTAAGCTTGACACTTAGTGTAGATTCAATGATATAATTATTTGTCCGCCTGGGTAATACTTTGACAGAGTATTTGCTTAACCAACTAAGTTTGATACTTAGTGGAATTTATTGTTATAATTACCTGTCCGCCTGGGTAATACCCAGACGGACTAATTGCTTAACCAACTAAATTTGACATTTAGTGTAACTTCAGTATTATAAAAACTAGGCACAAAAACGCTTAGTGGCTATACAACTGATCTAGAACAAGACCTAAGGCCAATGGCCGAATTGTTTCTTATTTTATAAAACCGTCTGTCCCAATTTGGACAATGGCGTCCGGCGACACCCCTCCGGGTGCAATCGTCGCAGAGAGCAGACTATTTGTCAATTCTACGTACCTATGCAGATGACAAATATTGAACTATCAAATTGATCAACTCATAGCCATCTGACCAGAATAATATGTGAGAACGATTAGGTTCTTGAATACCGGATTCCCTGAGGCATCAGTCGGTTACCGGCTGAAGTTTTCACTTGGATTATTTATTCCAAAGTTGCTCTCTCTCTCCCAATTGGGACAAAACAGTTTGTGTAATGGCTATGCAATAAACCCAGCCAGAATATTACCGCCTGAGTAAGAGGCAAGAAGCACCCGTTCTAATGGCCGGCTGTGCACTTGGTTTGGGGCAATCACCATTGTGATTGATTAGACTAAAAACACCTCATACTTCTCCAAGAATCAAGTGTTTTCAAGCCAATCAATCAATCTGAAATAAAACCAACCACACAGGCGTCCAGGGGCAAGAGTAGCCGAATTGCAAATTGACGCATGCTTATTAAGTTAGGCAAAATACTAAACAATTGCAGTATACATGCAAAAAATATATAAACAACCGACTGAGTTGGATTACTTTATATAAATATTAAAAATGGCACAAAGGCCAGAATAATTGTTAACCGGAGTCACTTTCGGTGCAGAAACAAAAGAAAATAATTGTCAAACCAACTCCATAGTTGGTAAAATTACACCATACTCGGCTTACAAGCCGACAAAGAAACACAAGACTCATCTGGATTCTTGATAAAACGAAACTCACTAATGGCTTCATAAAATCGCAGATTCCAACTTCTACTTGCTTGCTTTAATCCATAAATGGATTTCTTAATCTTGCATACCTTTCCAGCATTGTTTTGGTCGACAAAACCTCCAGACTGTGTCATATACATAGTTTCTTCCAAAATACCATTTAGGAAGGCAGTTTTAACGTCCATCTGCCATATTTCATAATTGTAATATGCCGCAATCGCTAAGAGGATCCGAACTGATTTAAGCATTGCGACTGGAGAAAAGGTTCATCGTAATCAATACCATGAACTTGTCTATAACCTTTTGCTACCAATCTATCTTTGTAAATGAATACATTTCCATCTTTGTCAGTTTTCAACTTGAAAATTCACTTACATTCGATAGGTGTGTAGCCTTCGGGTAAGTCAACCAAGTCCCAGACTTGATTTTCAAACATGGAATCCATTTCAGATCTCATGGCCTCTTTCCATTTAGTGGAGTCGGTGCTTGCCATCGCTTGCTTGTAGGTTGTCGGCTCATCTCCATCCATGATTAGGATGTCCTGATTCTCGGTTAAAAACAATCCAAGATACCTATCATGTTGAGATATCGGCCTCTGAGACCTACGTAGGGTAATGGACTGAGCATTTGCATTGTCGGTTTGACTTTGCATATTTTAACCTTCGACAACATATGTTGCTTGAGCACTTTGGCTGTCATTTTGATTTTGTTGCTCATCCTCACAAACTTCGTCGAGTTCGATTTTCCTCCCACTTGTCATTTTGGAAAGGTGCTCCTTCTCCAAAAAGACACCATCGCGAGCAACAAACACTTTGTTCTCCAATTTGTTGTAGAAGTAATACCCTTTGGTTTCTTTTGGGTAGCCCACAAAGTAAACCTTATCAGATTTGGGATGAAGTTTTTCAGAAATCAATTTCTTAACATATGCTTCGCATCCCCATATCTTTAGAAAAGTCAACCTAGGAGGTTTTTTTGTCCATAAGTCGTATGGAGTCTTTTCTACAGCTTCCGATGGAGCACGGTTCAGTGTTAGTGCCGCAGTTAAAAGTGCGTGTCCCCAAAAAGAGATAGGAAGATCACTAAGACCCATGGTTGATCGTACCATGTCTAAAAAGGTTTGATTTCTCCGTTCGGATACTCCATTCTATTGTGGAGTTCATGGAGGTGTCAATTCTAAAATTATACCATGATCTTTCAGATGGTCATCGAATTCTTGGCTCAAGTATTCACCACCTCGATCCGATCAAAGGGCTTTGATTTTCTTGCCAAGCTTATTTTCCACTTCACTCTGAAATTCTTTAAACTTGTCAAACGATTTAGATTTGTGCGACATTAGGTAGACATAGCCATATCTACTGTAGTCGTCTGTGAAAGTGATGAAATATCAATGTCCATTTCTTGTGGCGGAGCTCATTGGTCCACATACATCAGTATGTATTAGACCTAATAAGTCACCTGCTCTTTCTCCCAACTTGGAGAATGGATGCTTTATCATCTTGCCTAATAAACATCCGTTGCAATTCTCAAAAGATTCTAAATCGAAAGAGTCAAGAACAACTTCTTGAAGAAGCTTCTTGATGCGTTAAATGTTAATGTGGCTTAGACGACAATGCCACAAGTAAGTTTGATTTGACTCCATGGTCTTAGATATTTTGTTAGTATTATTCACATTATAAACTTGTTTGTTTAAAGAAAGCACATAAAGACCATTTTCAGAATGTGCGATACCATATAAAACATTATCGAGATAAAATGAACATTCATTGTCTTTTACTCGAAATTCAAAACCTTTGGCATCCAACGCTGAAATTGAAATGATGTTTTTAGTAATGTTGGGAACATAGTAACAACTATCAAGTTCCAAAACAAGCCTAGAGGGCAAAGACAAACTGAGAGTTCCAACGGATACGACCGCAATTCTGGCTCTATTGCCGACCTGGAGTTTAACCTCTCCCTTCTCTAGCTTCCTAACGTTACTTAGTCCCTGAGAATTGGAACAAAGGTGTGAGCCACATCTGGTATCTAATACCCATGATGTTGAGCTAGTGAAGTTTAAGTCTATAATGAATATACCTGATTTAGAAGCAACAGTTCCGTTCTTCTTATCTTCCTTGAATTTGAGGAAATATCTCTTACAATGTCCCTTCTTCTTACAATAGAAGCATTCGGAATCAGATTTAGAATATGCTACCTTCTTCTCCTTGTTGTCCATGGTAGCTTTTGGCTTAGGCTGAAAGTTCTTCTTACCTTTCCCCTTGAAGCCTTTCTTCTTCTTGCCCATGCGCTTGAACGACTTGCCCTTTTTCACAATGAGCAAATGTTTTCCCTCATCCTTGAGCGTTTACTCGGAAAGCTTCAACATACCATGAAGCTTAGTGAGGGTTTTCTCCATGTTGTGCATATTATAGTTCATCTTAAACTGATCATAGCCTTTGTGCAGCGAGTAGAGAATGATGTGAATTGGCATCTCGGTTGAATACCCCGCATCAAGCCTTTCCATTTTCTCAAATAATCCTATCATTTTGAGTACATGTGGGCTGACTGACTCTCCTTTCTTGAGCTTGCTCTCAAGGATTTGTATGTGGGTTTCACACCTTTCCATTTGGGCCTGCTCTTGGAACATATTCTGGTTCGGAAATGATCTCAAAAGCTGTATCCTTTTAAAAGAAAGTCTTTTGAAGCTCGGGAGACATTGTGGCCAACATGATGCATTTGACATCCCGATTGGCAATTTGCCATCGGTTTAGGGCAGCCTGAGTCACTTCCTCATTAGGATCATCGGGCATATCCTCATCAAGGACATATTCCTTTTGCTCTTGCATGAGAGTAATTTGCAAATTTCTTTGCCAATCAAGAAAATTTGGCCCACTCAACTTCTCCTTGTCGAGAATTGAGCGTAATGAAAACTGGTTGTTTCAGTTACTTGAAGACATCATTCTACAATTGAACGAATTTTAATGAAAAACCATTCATAATACTTAAATAAGATTGAATTTAATTCATGCATATTTCAAACTTATTTAACGTCTTATTCACACTTAAAATTTGTCCCCTTTTAGTGAAAATAAGTCGATTCCAAGATCCAAGGAAACAAAGGGTGGCTTAGCAAAATTTGGCTTGTCTTAGCACTCAATCTCCCAAGGTAAGGAACGCTTTGTTAATGTCTCTAAGCCACTCTTGGTTGAATAAATCGTCGCATCTAATGCTCTCTCAAAAATTTATCCACTTTTGCCACGACATGTCAGGACTCCATCACTCATATCGTTGAGTACAACCAAAACCCGTAGACACCCATTTGTGTCTCCCCAAAACCAAACCCAGTGATGAATACCTTCACGTCGAATCATAATCGAATGAAGTGAAAGTGTGAAAAGTCTAGTGTTAAATTTTCTTCTTTTTCTCTCTTTTTGAAAATCAATTTTATGAAAACATCCAATCCAGTTTAGTTTGGTCCATATCAAGGGTCCAATAATAGTGTATTTGGATTGGTATCAAAAAGAGCTTTCTAACGACATATTAGAAGCCCAATTCCGGTGAATATGAGGAAGTTATGGCCAAATAACTAAACTGAGCCTGATTTGATTTTTATATGTGGGCCAATGATCTAGAAGAAGGCCTATTATGATTTATCATTCCTAATGCGATTAGGATTGGTTATAGTCTTCTAGAATCTTCTAGAAGGTTCTTTTGAATCCTAATGTGATTAGCATTGATAATTGAGTTTTATGAGTTTTATTTAGAATAAATGAAGTGTTTTAAAGGAAATTACAATTTTACCCCTCGTACGCTTAAATTTTATCAAAATATGAAAACGCGTGGAAAAACTGTCTGCAGCGTCGCACTACAGGCTGTCGCTCGGCGACAGAGGCGTGTGTGGCGACAGCGTCGTGTTTTATTCTTTTCGAAACTCTGATTCTTTTTTATCATGTTCTCGCTGATTTTCGTTATAAATAGCCTCCTTGAACCTCCGTTTTTAATCATCAACTCTCAAGTAAAACTCTCTAATTCTCTTCTCTCTCTAAGCTAAAGCTTATTGTCTCTCTCCCTCTTTCTCAGCCTAGCCTTTTACAAACACAATTCCTCATACATTAGCACTAGACACACCTAGCCAAGTTCGAAGTTGCCTTCGTCCTAAACGTGAAAGGTTTCATATTTATGAGGGTTTGGTCCCAAATCTCTATTTCAATTATTTAATTTAATTGTTTTTCTTTTATTATTTCCCTTGAAGTTACTAACGTGTGTATTTTGTTATTAGAAAGAGATACGAGGCATCTAAGTAAGTGCTTTAATTGTTTTATTGATATTATGATATAGAAATCATGTTTAGATTGTTATTTTCATTCCTAATATCATGTTTAGGATGTTTTTCCTAGTATCATGTTAGGATGCTCTTCTTAGTATGATATTTAGGGTGATTTACTTATATCAATTATGAATTCTGTGATGCTTTCTATGTCTTTCTTAATATTCATGTTAGTATCATGTTAGGGTTAAAGCATTGATTTTTAATGTTTAGTGACATGCTAGGGTTTGTTATTAATCTTTTTAGTATCATGCCTAGAATCTTGCTATTATTATGCTTCATTTTTAACATGATTATTTTAATTATGATTGTTATTTTGGTCATGATCATGATTATTATTATGATTATTATGTTGCTTGATTGTTTATTATTGTTATTGCTTGTTCACACCTTTTATGCATGTTTAAAGGGAATTTGTACTTGTAATCACGCTTAATAAGATAATTGATAATCTTGTTTAGGCTAATATGTTTAAAATTCAAGTGATCGCCAATAATAGTTTTATTTGTGCATTAATATTCAACCAACATAAATTAAACAGGTTTAGGGTAAAAACGTAATGATTGCATGTTAGTCAGGAAGCGCACATGAATACGAGAAGAATAAAGTAGAGGCCTATTATTAGGGCAAATTCTTTCTCTTTTAGATTAGATTTGTACCTTCATTCCCGAACTTCAAGTCTTGGTTCCAAACCTATTGGAGTTAACGATCTCTTGGATCGTTAAGGGGTGTAACCTTCACCCTGTGAACGGTTTACAAGTTCCTAAAATTTGTTGGCGAGTCTTTTGCTCTAGCTTCCTTCCCTTTGGACGCCACCATGCTTAAGTGTATGATCACAGTGGAGTTCAAGTTTAGGGTAATTCTTGAAATATTCCCTACAATACCCGGTATGCCTTATTAGTCTAGGGAGTAGTAGTGATGCCTCGCTTTTGCGTAGCCCATCACTACTCTCAACAGGTCGATAAGTATTGTTTTGGAATGACAATTTTACTCAATATTTAGGGACCTAGGGTTTCTATGTTGGTTGATTTAAGTGAACATAATTAACCATCACAATGCAACATTCGAAATCCTAAACATGCATCTAACATATAATTCATATATAAATAATCATGAATATGTAAAGCATAAGCATTTTGATGCATATTGGCAACTAGCATGACCCCTTGAATTCTTCAAGTCTTCAAAAGGTCTTCTTTTGCAACTTCATGGCTCTGTCTTCCAAGAACCTCCATCTTCAAGACTTGACCATAATTATGCAATACTAGTATTTACGATTAGGACTAATCTAAATATTAAGGTACAAAAATACTCAACGATACGCATACCGTATTTAGATTTACAAAATTACATCACGGATTGCAGTCCGTATTTTCTATTCTAATCGTGCCCCACTAGTTGCCATTTTTATAAAACCTGTGAGAGAATATACATTCCAGTCATCCATTCACTATTTGTGAATGGCCCATGCATTTTACAACAATAAATAAGTAACGATGCATAAAATCGCGATAACTAGTCAAAGTTATTTTAACCGATTATGTAAATAAGCGCAATTAATATTAAAGCTCCCACTAAATTCCGCATCCATCTTAATTAATCCAATTAATTAAGTCGGTAAAACCCAATTATTTTCCAAAATAAAATTTTGCAAATGCCGCTCTTTAAAACCGAGGCCTAGCCTCCAAAATTTATTAAAATAATTAAAACCAAATTAGATTAATAAAATAATTAAAACGACAAAAATAAGAAAACACAAAGCCAATCGTACTCAAGTGGTTCACGCACTACATACGTGTCATATGAAAGTCAAGGTTGTCTAACAATCCCGCACTATACGCCTTGGCGCACGTACCTTCACACCCCACGTAACACTAGCTAGGTACACCCTAGTAGCGTTTGCTACGGGTTACAAGTTTCTAGACACAAGGCCACGACTACTTGCCCCTGTATACAAAAACACCAAGCACATACACGCACTCAAATCGCTCGCACACCCTACGCACCATAGCAGCCATTGGCTGCGCTATGGCAGCACGCACGCATGCACGTAGCATAGCCGCAGCGCGCTGCTGCGTGGCTGGTGCCAGTGCGTTGCTACTGTGGCTGGGCACGCATGCCACGCACATTGCCGCACACATCGAGCAGCCCCTTGGCAGCCACATGCGTGCTGCTATGCAGCCCGGCTAGCCAAGGGAGGCTTTGCGTGCCATAGCCAAGAGAGGATTTGCGTGCCATAGCCTTGGGATTTGAATCCCAAATTTCACGTGACAATTTATTAGTTCTAAATTATTTCAGAACTAATTTTCATGAGCAAAATTTAAAATTTAAACAAGTTTAACTTAAATAAAAATCATCCAAGTGCATGTAACCAAAATTATTTCCAAGAGACATTCTTTAATAAAATTGGTTTAACTTGGTGCAACAAAAAATAAGAGGCAATTATTCACTATTAATTTAATCAATTTAAATTAATCTTGAGTTTTTCACAAAATAAAAGGGAGTTGGAAATATGAACATGAGTTCAATAAAGATTCCAACTTTAATACTTGTGAATCCTTGAAAAATTATATCTTCCAATATTAAGATAAACAAATTTCTATCAAAAGTTTCAAACTTTATGATTCCAATCAACTAAAAAATGATTAAATCAACAAAGTTCAACAAAAATTCATGGAATTTAGTAACTCAATGTTTCAATCACTTAACATAATTAAAGATTGAATCCTTAGTACTTAGAAGCCTCAAAGAACAACAATTTCACACTTAATGCAATTAATTTGCAATTATGTGCAAAATAAAACCAAGCTTTCAAACACAAATTAGCACTAAGTAATCATGCCTAAAGAGGTTTAAAATTTCATATAAAATAAGTATTGAACCAATTGCATAACCACCATCAATATGCAATTAATTTTCAAGGTTAGAAAGAGTTAAAATTTTTCGTAAACCAAAAAACCCCTCAAAAAGTGCATTTTTGGTCTTTTTTTGGCTAAAAACCGAGTCCTAATAGGGTAAAACCATTTCCCAAATGCCTTTTCCACCCAAAATTCACTATTTTTGGGTCAAAATCTGGGTTTGGGAGCTGAAGTCAGCTCTAATACGGGGTTAAAATGGATAAAACGAGCTACTAATCTAATTAGCAACTTAAAACCAGAAAAATTAAGACATAAAAACACCTTGAAAAATATTATGATTTTAAAAATAAAAGAGCGAGGCTCTGATACCACTATTGGGGTTTGGTGAGTCCGACTCACCGCGGAAACAAACCCAAAAACAAGACCGCACTCGCAATAAATAAAATTATTAAATTAATCACAAGATTAAGATAAAACGAATACCTTTGGAGTGTGCTTCGCCCGACCGCTTGGGCTCTTCCTTGAAAGCTAGCTTCAAAATTACGAAGCCTCTGACGTTGATCCACCCGCAATCAACGATCACCGACAAGGTCCAATGTCTTGGGGTTAGCAAGACCCGACCGATAAACCCAAGTAATTGAGTTCAAAGGCTTTCACTAAATGTGATACCTTTTCCAATAACTCTTAAGTTCAAGGGTTTTCACTTACCTGTGATCCCCTTTCCAACTCTAACTCAAGCATCATTTCCAATGCCCTTTCTTGGATATTTATAGAAATGATGAGAGTATGATTGTCTCTCCCACCAATGTAGGATAGTGAGATTTTCACATTTTATTTTGAAGGTAACATAAAATTATTTAAGCAAGCTAGTAATAAATCAACAAGTGTCAACTATTCATGAGAGAGCAAGTGAGGACCACTTGGAGAGGGGGGGGGGGGGACCAAACTTGCTTCCCACTCTCTTCCTCTCCATGTGCCACATGTCCTCCCTTTCAAGGCTCCCACTTACTCCTCCCTTGCCCTCGGCCGAGCTACCCGCGCACTCGGCCCAGCTACCCGCGCCATGGAGTCGCGGGCTGCTGGTTCTCGCTGCCAGCATTCCGTGCACTCCAAGTGCGAGCTGCTGCAGCTCGCTGCCCTTAGATACCGAGGCTGGTCCTTGGCTGCTAGCAATGGTGCTAGCACTAGCCAGCCAAGGCTCGACTTGGTGCGCATGCTAGCAACCATGCTATGCATTATGCCCCTAGCACTGTGATTTCTCGGGGCACTCCGATGCTAGGGGTACTTTTGGAATTACGTTGATATATTACTATTTGCACATCTCGTCTTATATTATTTTCGACTCGACTTTCGACGTTCTAAGCTCGAATTTCCGACGTCTAAATAAATATCACTCGGTCAACTCATTAATTCCTTCCGAATAAATTCGTCGCATCGGCTTGTTGATTGCTTGGGTGTGACCTGAAGGGTTCAGTCAAGATTCAGCTGTAATATTAATTATGCATTAATATTACTTATCGGAAGCGGCCTCCACCCAGGCATTCCGATCACTTGACCTTACTGAATATATTAGCTTTCTAATAATTCTGAACCCACTATCAGAATAATACACTTGTTCGAAGGACACTATTCCTTTCATGGCGGTGGCAGGGGGAGCTGGGCCAGTTGGAAGTGGCTAGGGAAGGGGGTGGCTATGTGTAGACACCCAAATGTGTCTCCTTAAAACTAAACTTAGTGATGAATACCTTTCACGTCATTTGATTATCAAACGAGGTGAAAGTGTGGAAAGTCTAATGATGAGGATGTATTTATTAAAATATTTCTCTTTCTGTTTTCAAAAATATTTCTTTTCTTACTCTATTTTATGAAAAATATTCAGTCCAATTTGGTTTGGTCCATGATGACGGCCCAATAATAGTGTAATTGGATTGGGCTTAAAAAGAGCTTTCCAATGATATATTATAAGCTCAATTCCGATGAATTATCAGGAAGTTATGGATTAAATTAAATTAGGCCCAATGGTTTTTAATGTGGCCCAATGATCAAGAGAAGGGCCTATTAATTATTATTCCTAAAGTGATTATGATTGATTTTAGTCTTCTAGGAATATCTAGAAGGATCTCTTTAATTCTAATGAGGTTAGAATTGATAATTATATTTTTAAAAGATGTTTTATTTTGAATAAAATATATTAAATCTATTTTGAAATCTGCTTAGACGCATAATTACTTGTAACCGGTTTTAAAGGTAATTACGCGTATAAAAGCGCGTTGACTTTTAAACCAGCGCAAGATGACAGAGTTGTCGCCAGGCGCTGGCCTTCGTCGTCTGGCGCTGACTCATGTCGTTTGCGACATGATGTATTTTATTCCGAATTTGATTTTCTTTGATACCATGCTATTTTTCCTATAAATAGGGGTCGTATCTCCCTGTTTTCAAATCATCGACATCTACAATCATCAATTCATAATCTCTCTTTCTCTCTCTAAAAGCTAGAAGCTTTCTCTCTATATTTGTTTTCTAAACCTTCCCTCTCTCAAAATTCCTTACTTATTAGTCCTAGACACACCTAGCCAAGCTCGAAGTTGTCTTCGCCCTAGACGTGAAAGGTTTGATATTTATGAGGGTTTGGTCTCAAATCTCTATTTCAATTATTTTATTTAATTGTTTGTTTATTACTTTTCCTTGAAGTTACTAATGCGTGTAATTTGTTATTAGAAAGAGGTACAAGGCATCGAAGTAAGTAATTTAATTTTTTTATTGATTTTTTTATATAGAAATCATGCTTACACTAGTGGAAAAAAATCTCATTCGTAACAGGCTATTTGTAACGGGTAAAGCTTTGCCCGTTACAATTAAGATATTCGTAACGGGCAAAATAGTTTCCGTTACGAATACTTATTTATTCATAACTGGCAAAATAGTGTCCATACGAATACGTATGTATTTGTAACGGACAAATCAATGCCCTTTACGAATAAATAAGTATTTGTAACAGACACTAATTTGTCCGTTACGAATACTATATTACATGTAAATGCCCAAACTTGGCCCAACTAATGAGAGGAGCCCAATACTTGGCTTTTTAGGTTTTAACCTCTTTTTCTCTCATGAGTCCTTCACTCCATATCTCTTTCCTCTCCTCTCCTCCCCTAGCCGTCATTCACCTCTTTCTCTCATTTCAAACTCAGGCCCTCTCATTTCGAGGAGCAACGAGAAGACCTCTGTTTTGTTGGTTATTGTTTTGGTGGTTAACTTGAGTAGCGATTGTGTTCTTCTTGAGACGAGCAACTTGATCGACGGCTTCATACAAGAGCTCCCAAGCGCCGTCGTTTTTGGGCGGAGGTGTAACCGACGGTGACAGAACTCTTGCTCGAAAACCCACTCCGGTTCGACTAGTGTCCGAACCCGGCTAGCGTCGATTGTTGCGACGTTGAGAACAAACAAATTTAGTTTTTATTTCTCAGATCTATGAGTTGATTTTGTAGAACGAATTAGAAGAGATTATTAGCATATTACCTCGGTGTTAGAGTTGGGGAAGTCCTGGAGAGTAGACTAAGCGAGGTGGCGAGCCAACTCGGCTAAGAAATTGTCGTCGCCTTCATTTATATTAAGCTTCTTGTCATTGTTGTTGCTGTCACCACGTTCAGTCTCAGTGGAGCTAATCGGTGAGTCAAGGGACGAGTTAGGGTCAAACCTAACTACTGAAGAATAATTATTAGATAATTTGGGATATCTTTGCCGAGAACTTCAACCATTTTAGATCGTGAGGTAAGAAGTCCTTCAATTGTTTTTTCCACTTCTTGAATTGATTTCTGAGCATCTAATTGTTTAAATTCTTAAATTTGTTCTTGTGAATTCTAATTTGCTTTTTTTTTTTTCCTACATGCAATTTGTATTAGATTCATTTTTGGCATTTGGGGTGACATTGGGTAGTTTTGGGCATTTATGTATGATTGGGTAGTTTTTGGTATTTGGGGTGACATTGGGTCATTTTTGGTATTTGTATTTAATTCATTTTTGGCATTTCGGGTGATATTGGGTAGTTTTGGGTGACATCGGGTTGTTTTGATTTGCTTTATTGATCCGAGGGTTTATTGACGTGTTGTTGTGGTTCGTTGCGAAGAGATCGAACTTTCTAGTGGTCTTTAAGGTTACTATGGAAGTATGGCCTTCTAGAGATACTCTTACCTTTACAGGTATGAAATCTTTATATGTTTTTCATGTTAGGACAATTGCCTGACTTCTTACTGTGTCCATATTTTATTTCTTACATAATTGTTACTTTTTACCTGCAGGCAGCATATTTTGTTTCACAGGGTTTTCGAAGGAGAGACAAAAGGTCTAACTTGCTTCTAGTAAGAGGAAAATTTTGCCTTCTTCTACTATTAATAAACCTTTCATTCTTTCCCTAGTTTGTGTTCAGTGTTATAACTTATAAGTGTAATATAAATGCAGCTAAATTGCCTGAATATATGGCATTGTCTGCAAAAAAAAAAAAAAAAAAAAAAAAAAAAAAAGCCTTATATTATGCATGTCATTACAAAATATCTGTAGTTGCTTTGTGGGGCAGCTGCTAAGTTTACTGTAATGTTTATGTACCTGATTATAATTAGCTCCCAAGTTCCTCTTTCTTACATCGGCTTCTGGATCACTATGATCATTTTGTTGTACGTTCAATGTCGCCTGCAATTTATCATTCATGGTCGTGGGCAACATATTGATTGACTGCCCTCCAAATAGTATCAATTGTATGAAGAAGCTAAATCTATTGTGAGAAGCATGATTCACGTCCAACTTAAATGATGTCAAAATTCGCTATATTTTGAGAAATATGCCCGTTGAAGTTCACCCATTCAATTCTTCCTTGCTTAACACAAGTAATTCATCCCTTAGCTTTTATGCCAAACCTTGATTGAATTTCTAGTTATATTCCAATGATATTAAATTTTAGTAGCTTGAAGGAGAAGTTAGTTTGTTTGTTAGGTAAATGCTCTCTATAAATAGAGATAGCTAGAGAGAGATAATCATGTTGAATATTATGATCAGTGATTGATGTAGTTTGGGAGAGTGTCTTTCCTCTCGAAAGATTGGCAAGGCTGTAATTGGTGATTTGCACCTTGGTTAGCACTAATTCAGTCATATCTTTAATTGTTCTTCCTTTATCTTACTTCTTCGTCCCTTAATCTCTCGTTTTAGTCCTTAATCTCTTAGTTTTGTACTTTTGGTCACTAATAATTCATAGTATTCCACCACTAAGTTTCAGTCATTATTTTCTAGCCAAAAATGTGCTACATGCTTATATTGTGTTTAACTTGTCTGCAGTCTTTGTTTTCAAATCTGGATAAACTCCTAGCACCGGATCGTCCATGCCATAGCAGCTTGTGGTAAGAAATTTCACATGCCTAGATAATTGTAACTTAGGTTAATTGCTATTGCATGGACCAATCAATATTTGATGTTGCTGCTTATAGGTTGTTATTATAGCTGAAAATGTTGTATGTTAAAGTATCAGGTGACTTGGATTTGATACTTCTAGTTCCTACTCCCTAGGACCCTTTTTAATTGCCCCGTATTCCTTTTTGTGTATCCTTTTGAGATTGCTCCATTACCCTATTTGGTTGATATTAGGAAAAGTTTGGTGCATGTCTCATGGTATCACTTTGGCTCGGTGAACATGATTCTCACTCTCTCTCTCTCTCACTCACACACGCGCGCGCGCGCGCACATCATAATTATTGCTTTGTTTCTTGAGAAAACTGAACTTTGCTATATTGGACAATAAAAAAGGGATGAAGGGAGTATCAATCAATTTTTGGATTTACATTTGTGTAGTAGATTTTGTTTCTGTATCATATTCATGTAAACAAGTTGTTGAACGACAATTGGATCCCTTTTGCAGTTCATCAGTCATAGTCTTTTCCAATATGCAAACAATTGCATCTTCATCAGCTTTATGTTCTTGTTCTTAATTGTTGTATAGTAAAGTTGCTGATCATGATTACAACCTTGTAGCAGCGTAGTGGTCTCTCAATTTTGTAGATTGTGCATCTGTACATTCATATCTAAAAGTATCTTTTAAATTAATATGTTTGCATTAATTAGGCCACTCAAGAGCAATCTTGGAAACATGAAGCGTATCTGTTATTCCCAGTTCATTTGGATGGAACTTTGCTCGACAACTCACTTTGCTCGACAACTCAACCGCTATGAAAGCTAGTAAGGCCCTTTTGGTGGATTTAAGTTTGGCTGAAGGTAGCTTAACTGTACAATGACAAATAAGTAAAACATAATGCCTTTAGAGGAAACAAGTATAATTTTTTTTTGAAACCAGGAAAACAAGTGTACTTGAGATTTGGTTTAATTTAGCTATCCTTTTAAAGTTTTAGTCAGTAGTTTATTAATATTAATTGTATATTTTTTTGAAAGAAATATTAATTGTATACTATATTTGTATAAAAATATATACATCTCATTAAATGATAAAATGGTGTGTCAAATCCAGCATTTTGCTGGAATTTTATTTTAAATTGATTATACAGTATTCGTAACGGGAAAACCATAACCCGTTACGGATAACGGGGTTATTCGTAACGGGCACCTGAATCCCGTTAAGAATAACTCCGTTATTTGTAACGGGCTTTTCAGGTGCCCGTTACAAATAACAAAGGCCATCTGTAACGGTCGCATTCGTAACGGACGCTGCCCGTTACGGATGGGCAGTTTTTGCCCGTTACAGATGGCCTTTTTTCCACTAGTGTTAGATTATTTTATTGATTCCTAGTATCATGTGAGGATGTCTTTATTGCTTCCTATTATCATGTTTAGGGTAATAATTAATATTTCTAATATCATGTATGATTGTTATGATACTTCCTATTCTTTCCTAATATCATGTTAATATCATGTTATGGTTAAAGCTTTGATCTTTAATGCTTAGTGACATGCTAGGGTTTGTTATTAATCTTGTTCGTGTCATGCCTAGGATCTTGCTAATATTATTATGCTTTAACATGATTATCATTATTATTATTAATTTGTTATTATCATGTTGCTTGATATATTCATTGTTATTGCTTGATTATGCCTTTTTTTCATGTTTAAAGGAAATTGGTACTTGTAATCACGCTTAATAAGATAATTAATAATCTTGTTTAGGCTAATTTGATTATAATTCAAGTGATCGCCAATAATAGATTTGTTTATGCATTAATATTCAACTAACAAAGATTAAACAAGTTTAGGGTAAACCTATTGATTGTATGTTAGTTAGAAAGCGCACATGAATACGAGAAGAATAAAGTAGAGACCTATTATTAGGGCAGTTTCAGTCTGTTTTAGGTTGGATTTTTAGCTTCATCCCCGAACTTCCAGTCATGGTTCCAGACCTATTGGAGTTAACGATCTCCTGGATCGTTAAAGGGTGTAACCTTCACCCTGTGAACGGTTTACAAGTTCCTAAAACTTGTTGGCGACTCTTTTACTCTAGCTTCCTTCCCTTTGGGCGCCACCATGCTTAAGTGTATGATCACAGAGGGGATCAAGTGTGGGATGGCTTGAAATATTCCCTAAATTTTTTTGGCAACTCCACTAGGGAGGATTTCTTTTTTAATTTCTAAAATTTATTTCGGCAATGATTTAGAATGAGTGGATGAGATTCGAAAAGTTCTAAGTATTTTATGTGCGTAACTTTGATTGACATTTTAGGCATAAGCATAAAAAGGTTCTCTTTGAAAAGACCATACACAAAGAGCCAAAAACATAGGTTTTTACACGTAGGAATTTAGGGAAATATCTTTCACAACTAAAGTCGAAATAATGCTACGAAAAAACTGGAAAATTAAAGAACAGAAAGATGCCGATGCATGTAGGAATTAACACTGAGAAAACAACGTAGCGCCAAACGATGGCGCTGTCGCCTGGCGACAGTGCCAGCGTCTGGCGACGACGCTATTTTCTCGCGCCAAATTCTTCCACTACCGATCCAGAAATCTACCTTGTTTCGACTAATTTTCTAGCACTGTTTATTTGGTTTTACTTCCTGATTGAGTTTTTCCCTTTTTTTTTTGAAACCCATATGTGTTCTAAATATGGACATAACCCTCTTTGAATTCACGATGTATCTACCCAATCGAACGCTTCTGGCAACAAAGGGTACATCCGAGTTTGTTGAATTCATCAAACCATGGAAACGAGTTTAACTCGCGAGGTCCCATCCACACGCGCAAACCTTTCCAAAGGTAAGGCTTCCGCGCGGTGCATCCAAACTGATAGCCATAGACCCTCTTTGACTAACCCATATCCTAAACTTTAGATAAGTAGAGCCATGGTTAGGTTGCAAACTCATTGCATCATATTGTGACTATATGACTACTTGTGCATTATTTCTTATGCATATTTTATGTATTTTTTCCTAACCGTTTGTTTGAATTGTGAATGAGTTAAATAAATAAATTAATGACTAAAGGACTTTGCTAATTTAATTTATTAATTAATGATTAAAGTCTAATAAATTGATCTAACTTGACTTAATACGACTTTTAGGCTAGTCCTTTTAGAGATAAATAATGGAAACAGTCCCAGATCGATGTTCCGGAATGGCGCAGAGATTTGGATTGTGGTGCCACACGCTAGTGATTGGCGCCAGGCGACGATCTCATCGTCTGGCGCTGACCCTTAGCGTCTGGCGACAATACTGTCGTCTGACGACAGCCTGTATTTTTGCTCGAGTCTTCACGATGAATCAGTCTAACAAATTTGCTAAAACGGTTTAATTAGTTTATTAATGGCAGTAATCATGTTCAGTCCTTAATTCAGTCTAGGCACATAGTCCCATGGTCTCACAAAAGAATTTCACATTCACTATTAAAGCACACACATAATATGTCACATTTTAACCATGTCTAGAGAGTCTTCTATGCGCGTATTTCCCGTCATTATATTAGGGGGGTAAGTCGGATATTAATCCTCCAATTAAACCATACTTGTTTAAACCCTTGCTTGGTCTTAAAAAATACACCCTATTTTTGATTTGTTGTTTTTTAAAATCAATAAAGTCAAAGTCAAAGTCAAATTCGAGTCAAGTAATTAAAACAAATAAATGGTTTAATTTACAGTGCTTGGTCAAGAAAGGAAGGGAGATTAATCAAAGACAATACTTTCGTTCAGATACTCCTTTTTGACAAACCCATTACTCGGAAAAGAAAAGCTAAGAAGATCATGGTCTCTCAAGAAGAAGTTAATGACCTCAAGAAGGATGTAGCCAGCATAACTGAATTGATGAAGAATATAGCTCTTCAAGTCAATGACCCTGTATGGCAACAACAAATGGAGCTCATGCAAGAAAGCTTGAGCAAAATATCCAATGATTACAGGTTCCAAGGCATTAGCTCACAAGGGATCTTAGTGGACAAGGAACTTCTTCCGTAGAAGTTCAATTCCACTGACATCCCTAAGTTTAAGGCAACAAATAATCCTTTTCCACTTAAGGCATTCGAGACAATAATGAACATTAAGGGGATAGATAAGAAAATTTTTCATACATTGTTTTCCTTATCACTTGAAACTGTTTGCCAACAATGGTTCTTTTCCCTTGACAAAGAGAAAACCTCTACTTGGGATGCCATCGTAAATACTTTTATTGATAGGTACAAGTGTAATATTCAAGTTGAATGATCATAGGGAGCTTGAGATACTTAAACAAAAAGAGAATGAAGGATTTACTTCTTTCTTTAATAAGTGGAGGGAAACCTCTGCTAAGATGATTGAGGTACCTACTGAAAAGGAATCTGTGAGATTGTTCATAAAGAATCTCCAGGAAAAATATTATAAACATCTCAAGTATCAAAGCAACTTGAACACCTTTAAGGTCGTCTATGACATTGGAATTAATATTGAAGACAACCTTGCAAAGCAAAAAGCTGCTAACACTAACACCAATAGTGGCTGGAAAGGAAAGAAGAACGACAATCCTTCTTCTTCCAAAACTACCCACTTAAACAATGTTAGCACCTTTAATTTGAATGAAGTCCTTGCTATAAACAATCCGGGACAAAAAAATCCATTTAGGAGAAACTTTACTCTTATTGGTATGAGTTATGACACCGCTGTAGACACCCATTTGTGTCTCCCCAAAACCAAACCCACTGATGAATACCTTTCATGTCGAACCATAATCGAATGAGGTGAAAGTGTGAAAAGTCTAGTGTTGCGGTTAGTTTTTGTTAAAATTCTTTCTTTCTGTTTTCGAAAACCCACTCTATTTTATGAAAACGTCCATTCCAGTTTAGTTTGGTCCATGATAAGGGTCCAATAATGGTGTAGTTGGATGGGTCTTGAAAAGACCTTTCCAACGATATATTATAAGCCCAATTCCGATGGATAATGAGGAAGTTATGGCCAAAATACTAAACTGGGCCCAAACCGGATTTTACCTACGACCCAATGATCATGAGGAGGGTCCAAAGGTTTAATCCTATTCTTAAACTAATTAGGATTGATTAGAATCTTCTATAAGTTTCTAAAATATCTTAATTATCCTTTTTTGAAAAGATAAGATTAAGGAATTTGATTTAAATATAAACTTTCCTTTTTTATAAAACTTTCCTTTTTTAAAGTCCTAATTCTATTCGGATTTAAACATGTTCAAAGACAGTCAGATATTATTTTCGTGTCTCATATTTTTATTCAAATTTTATATGGTTGGATAGATCTTGAAATTATCTTTCCAATGATATATTATAATATTAAATCCGAGTTATAACGGAAAAGATATGAATAAGATATCAAACTCTATCCAAAACTGACACCGTCTCACTATTTCGTTCATATCTTTTATTCTACAACATATTTTAATCTGATTCCAATTGGGTTAGAAAGTAGACTTCAAGATCTTTCCAACGACATCTTATTCATCTTATTCCGATTCCTGGATCAAAAGATATGATAAAAACAAAATCCGCAAAAACTGCTGCTACGAGTTTTATTTCGATTCGAATTTGGATTCTGTTCTTAATTCTTCGACCCTCATTTTTTCCTATAAATAGAGGTCATATCTCTCCTTTTTCAATCACCAACTCTCATCAAGATTTTCTTGATTATTCTCTCCCTTTTTCTAAACTTGTTTTCAAATACAAAATTCCGCATTCGCAAGATCTAGAAACACCTAGCCATATTCGAAGTTGCCTTCGCCCTAGACGTGAAAGGTTTTAATTTATGAGGGTTTGGTCCCAAATCTCTCTTTCAATTATTTAATTTAATTGCTTTGATTATTATTTTCCTTGAAGTTACTAACGTGTGTATTTTGTTATTAGAAAGAGGTACGAAGCATCAAAGTAAGTACTTTAATGATTTTAATTGATTTATGATGTAGATGTCATGTTTATATTGTTATTATGATATTCCTAGTATCATGTCTAGGGTATTTTAATGTTAAATATGCTTATTATGATTCCTATGATGCCTTTTATGTTCTTCCTAATATTTATGATTGTTAGTATCATGTTAGGGCTAAAGATTTGATTTTTATTGCTTAGTGACATGCTAGGGTTTGTTATTAATCTTGTTAGTATCATGCCTAGGATCTTGCTATTTTTATTATGCTTTAATATTAACATGAACATGATTATGATTATAATCGTTATAATTTATTATTATTATTATTATTATTATTATTATTATTATTATTATTATTATTATTATTATTATTATTATTATTATTACTATTATATCTCAAAAACAAAAAGTCATACAACCTACAATAAATTAGTGGGAAGCCGAGATACAATCTGGGCCCCCACTCCTCTAGCTATAGCAAAGCCTACCCTAGTAAAAATATGAGCTGCAGCACGTGCTCCAATGTCTTGCGTCGTCGAGAACCTCTGAATTCGCTTAAGCAACGCAATAGCCTCCTTCTCTAATTCACCAAACGAAGAAAAGGAGAAGGGAATGAACCCATATCCAATCGCCTGACAACGAGCCTCATACTTATCCCGCTTCCGCTGAGCTGCATCAGCCACAACCCGTCCAGGAATAAAGTCAGATAACCTTGACTGTGTCAAAGGAGAAGATCCTGTCAAATCAACACAGACATCGCGACCACGATCCCAAGAATAAAGTAACACATCAGCAGGTCTGAGGGCATCACCGTTCCCTCCAGACAACCCAATATCAACCTCTTTCCTTGCTGAAATCCCAGAACGATAGCAAACATCAACTAGGGTATCCCGAACAACATTATGTCTATGTTTAATACCCACGATACCAGCACACGACACCGCGTGATCGCCAAAAATATCCCCTGGAAAAACCCTCGAACAAGCAGAGCACGGTGTCGAGGCAGAGAACAACGGAACACCCAATCGGTAGCATAATACACATCGATAAGTCTTTGCATTCATAATCTGACCCAATCCTGAAATAGGAACGACCCGAAACCAAGCAGACGTGTGATCTCCCTGCTGAGATTTCCACAATGCTGATAGACGAGGGGATAATGAAAAGGTGGATTCTGCAGAATCGGTAACCTTCGTGAAATATATATCTGCCAATTATTATTATTATTATTATTATTATTATTATTATTATTATTATTATTATTTTTTTTTTTTTTTTTTTTTTTTTTTTTTTTTGATTATGAATATTATTATTATTATTATTATTTCAATAATAATAAAAAACAAAAGTCATACAACCTACAATAAATTAGTGGGAAGCCGAGAAACAATCTGGGCCCCCACTCCTCTAGCTATTGCAAATCCTACCCTAGTGAAGATATGAGATGCAGCACGAGCTCCAATGTCTTGCGCCGTCGAGAACCTCTGAATCCGCTTCAGCAACGCAACAGCCTCTTTCTCCAATTCCCCAAGCGAAGAAAAGGAGAAGGGATTATTATTATTATTATTATTATTATTATTATTATTATTATTATTATTATTATTATTATTATTATTATTATTATTATTATTATTATTATTATTATTATTCATAATATTGATTATTTATTCTTTGTTGCTTTATATTTATTTTTATTGGTTGATCACACCTTTCATGCATGTTTAAAGGGAATTTGGTACTTGTAATCACGCTTAATAAGATAATTAATAATCTTGTTAGGTTAACTTTGATTATAATTCAAGTGATCGCAATAATAGGTTTGTTTGTGCATTAATATTCAACCAACATAGATTAAACAGGTTTAGGGTTAATCCTATTGATTGCATGTTAATCAGAAAGCGCACATGAATACGATCAGAATAAAGTAGAGGCCTATTATTAGGGCAGGTTCAATCTCTTTTAGGTTGGATTTGTACCTTCATCCCCGAACCCTTATTTGGTTCATGACCTTATGGAGTTGACGATCTCTTGGATCGTTAAGGGGTGTAACCTTCACCTCGTGATGGTTTACAAGTTCCTTAAAAACTTGTTGGCGACTCTTTTGCTCTATCTTCTTCCCTTTTGGACGCCACAGTACTTTAGTGTATGATCACAGTGGGGTTCAAGCTAGTGGGATTTAAAGCTTGAAATTATTCTTTACAGTTTTTGGCGACTCCGCTGGGGAGGATTTCTATTTTAATTCCTGAATTTGTTTCGGCAATGATTTAGAATGAGTGGATGAGACTCGAAAAGTTCTAAGTATTTCATGTGCGTAATTTTGATTGACATTATTGTCATATGCATAAAAAGGTTCTCATTGGAAAGACCATCCGTAATGAGTCAAAAACATAGGATTTTACACGTAGGAAATTTGAGAAATGTCTTTCACAACTAGGACTGAAATAACACCACTCGAAACTGGAAGATTTTATCGAGCACAGAAAGCTGCTGAGGCATGTGGGAAGTAGCGTCAGGGGCCAGAGCTTGGCGCCACACTTTTAGCCGTAGTGCCAGACGCCAGTATTGGCGCCAGGCGCTACAGTTAAAAGTTGGCGCCAGTCACTTGCTGGCGCCAATTTACCCCATTACCGAGCCAGAAATATGCGTTCTAATTTCGACCGGTTTTTCGTATTGTTTGCTCGATCCTACTTCCTGATTGAATTTTTTCTCACTTTTCTGAAACCCATATGTGTTCTACATATGGACATAACCCTCTGGGAATTCATGCTCCATCTACCCGATTGAACGCTCCGTGCAACAAAGGGTACATCCGAGATGTTGAATTCACCGAACCATGGAAGCGAGTTTTTTCTAAAGCTCGCGGTGTCCCATCCACTCGCGCCAACCCTTCACGGTTAGGCTTCCGCGCGGTGCATCCGGACAATTAACCATGGACCCTCTTTGACTAAACCATATCCCGAACTTTAGAGAACTAGAGCCATGGTTAGGTTGCAAACTCATTGCATCATATTGTGCCTACTTGACTAATTGTGCATTATTTGTTGTGCATACTCTATGTGATTTTTCCTAACCGTTTGTTTGACTTGTGTTAAGACTAAATAAACTTATTAATGACTAAAGGACTTTGTTTAATTAATTAATTAATTTGAGCTAATAAATAAACATAAAATCGAGTCATAGTTCCTTTAAGTCAACCCGGATTTTTATTCCCGTATACTGCACAAACGTCAACTTGTTTTGGTCATAGCTGGAGTAATAGAAAGAACTGCGAGTAGTACAACCTATGGATCTGTAGCCCCGAGTTTTTTCTTTAATTTGGCGTTGGTTTCATCCCAATCAGAGTCGTAGATCAAAAGTTATGACTAAAATACCACAGTCTGTCCAGTTTAATGCATATACGTGAAGTCTTAACTTAGTCTTTGCTTGAGTCTAGTTACATAGTCTAGCCACATGGTCATGACACGAATCTTAACATGTCACCTATACTCACTAGTCTTAGCACACACTTTGAGTACACATCACCATGGCCATGTCTTAGGTTCATGCATGAGTCGGTCTTTTCCGTCGTTTAAGTTGGGGGTACATTCTATTCCTAATTCTTCATATTTCTCCATCTAAATCTTCTTTCGCATTCTTCCATCTTTCTTCACTTCCTCCATCAATCGCATGTTGAATAAAGTTTGAGTCAAATAATTAACAATAAGTATCCCCAAATTCCTTTCCCACAGTACTTGGTCGAGGAGAGAAGGGCGATTAATCAAGGACAACCGCTTTATTCAAGTCTCGCTTTTTGATAAACCGATTCGTCAAAAGAGGAAGGCTAAGAAGATAATGGCAACTCAAGAAGAAGTCAATGATCTTAAGAATCAACTGGCTACTGTGACTGAGACACTGAAACTTCTCGCACTTAGGGTCGATGACCCCGTGAAGCAACAACAGATGAACCTCATGCAAGAGAGTCTAAACAAGCTATCTAGTGACTATAAATTTCAGGGCATGAGTTCGCAAGGGGTCTCGCTGGACAAAGAACTTCTTCCGCATAAGTTCAACGCCACTGACATCCCTAAATTCAAGGCAACAGATAACCCTTACTTCCATCTAAGAGCTTTTGAAACTATAATGAGCATTAAGGGTATCGATAAGAAGGTTTTCCCCTCTCTGTTCCCACTATCTCTCGAAACCGTTTGTCAACAATGGTTCTTTTCTCTCGAGAAAGAAAAAACCTCTTCTTGGGAGTCGATAACAAACGCTTTCATAGATAGATATAAGTGCAACATCCAAGACGAGACAGACCACAGACAACTTGAGATGTTAAAACAAAAGGAAAACGAAGGGTTCACTTCTTTCTTTAATAAATGGAGGGAAACTTCTGCTAATATGGTCAAGGCTCCTACCGAAAAAGAATCTGTGAGGATGTTTATCAAGAATCTCCAAGGGAAGTATTCAAAGCACTTAAAGTACCAACACAACTTGAATACTTTCAAAGCTGTCTATAATATAGGCATTGACATTGAAGATGACCTTCTGAAAGATAATAGTGCGAGAGGAAAGAAGAGCGACCATCCTTCTTCTTCCTCTAATGAGGTACATGCTACAAACACCTCTAAACCACGAATCCAAAGATAAAAAAGGGTGTTCACTCCACTTGGTATAAGTTATGAAACGGCTTTCGAGAAGCTACATCACAAAGGACTAGTCATGCCCATAGGGCCCATCAAAGATCCGGTTCCAGAAGCTAGGCCACCTAAGTGGGACCCTAATAAGCACTGCAAATATCATCAAGGAAAGGGTCACGACACTGAAGAGTGTTGGAAACTCAAAGAAGCTATTCAAGATCTGATCGATAACAATGAAACTTCCGAGATTCTAGCCATCGAAGATGACCAAGCATCCTTTGATCCATCACTTCTTATCACACCTGTAGGAGAGCCTATGATCGAGACAGCTTATATGACCTCTCTCGATGAAGTGGCCATAATTGAGGAGGATGAAAGTCTTTTCTTAGATAATACCAAGGAAGACTCGTCAAGTCTAAAAGAGGAAATTCGAAAACTGCAAGATGTCATTGCCATGGTCTTGAATGTGGTAGAAGGATTAGCAAATCGGGTGATGGCCATCGAACAAAATTCTCGCCAAGAGTTTAATGAAGAACTCAATGCTCCTAAGCCACAAGAAAAACGGACCATTGTAGAATACACACCAATAGGAATGACTTACAATGAAGTTTTTGACTGTCTTCACGATCAAGGTCTCATTCACTCCATTGGTCCCAGTCAAGACCCTCCATCTGAAAAACGTTCTCCTAATTGGGATCCAAATTCTTATTGTTGATACCATAGAGGTCGTGGTCACACCACCGAAGTATGTCTCGCCCTCAAAGATCGTGTTCAAGACTTCATTGATTCAAATCTCCTTCATGTTCCTCCGCACGACAAGAAGGCGAAGATTAGTAACAATAGTATCAGTGGCTGTAAAGGTTAGAAGAACGACTATCCTTCTTCTTCCGAAAACACCTACTCCAGTAATAGTGTTGGTACTTTCGACCTTAGTGAGATCCTAGCCATGAGTAATCAAAAGCAACCGAAAAGGGAATTTACCCCTATCGGAATTAGCTACGATGATGCTTTCGATCGACTCCATGCCAAGGGAATCATTACTCCCATAGGACCTATTAAAGATCCCCCACTTAAGAAAAGATTGCCTAGTTGGAATCCAGACAAACACTGCAAGTACCACCAAGGTAGGGGTCATACTACTGAGAGCTGTTGGATGCTAAAGGAGGCTATCCAACATTTGATTGATAATAAAAAGATTCCCATACCTCCAGTTAACAAGAAGAGCGAGTGATGATAAGGGAAGCAACACAAGACAAGAGACGAGCTTCAACGACAAGATTTTTATGACCTCTTTTTCTATTTCTTTTTCATTTTACCCCTTCCCCAATAAGTCTAGCATAGGCACCTTTTATTTTCTAGATTTTTCCTTTTTCCCTTTTTAATAAAATGAGCATTTATTTCCTTACCTATGATCATTTCATTATATTGCATTAAAAAAAATGTCGAATTAAACACAAGGTATACCAATGATTTAAGGCAACCCTTGTAGCCACATCATATCTCCTTTCACCTTTCGAATATGCAATCCTTTCTTCATAAATCACTTTGAGCCTCGTCTAACGATAGACCCTTCTTTTTTCAACCTACATCTACCTAATCTTGGGATGGGATGGTGTGCAACTTATGCAATTCTAAAAAAATCTTGAGTGATTTCAAAAGATTAAAAATAAGCAAAAATAAATAAATAAAAGTGTACAAAAGGGCAAGTGTTCCAATGTCTTTGATATGAAAACATCTTTGATATGAACACGTCTCAGATTGCGTCTCTTATCGAGTGCTCGGTACCGTGCCTGAGAAACATGAATACCAAGTGAGTGATAGACCACATGATCGGGATTGCCCACACTTATAAAAATAAAATAAATGCTAAAGCAAAAAGAGCTAAAAAAGAGTAGAAACTCAAGCATAAAATTATAAAGATTCAAAAGCGAGGTTGCACACCTTGGGGGCTTATCTAGGGTCTTGAGCCTTTATCCCCTTCTTCTTCAGCCTTTAGCCTAACCATGTTACAACCCTTAAAAGACCTTTTTGAGGTATACACACACTTGTGCGGGGTTTGGCTAGAGCTACGTTCGGCCTGATTCCTAACGGATTGATCATATCAAGGGATATCCAGTGCTCATCCCTTCTCATTTAGAGCTAGACTTGGGGATTGATCCTTACATCATTAGCTTACCTAGCCTAAGAGTCACCATTATTTGGCTCTTCTAACAATATGTTTTTCCACACACTTAGCTCTTGTGGCCTAGCTTTAGTGTCACTATCACACACATCACACATACATGACCAAATATATTTCCCTTAGGAACCCTTTGTCACGAAATCTTAACATAACGATGAAGCATGCCTTGTCACATCACTCATCACTCATAATTGTCATTACATAGAAGTATGAAGTGCTTAGCCTCCGTGCCTAAGTTACCCAAATACTTTCATCATGGAGTCAACCATTTAGATAGCCTAGGATGGATTAATCCTTGCACCTTGAGAGATAGTATCGAATGACATTTGACTAAGCTCATTCAACATGCATCTTAAAACTTTCGATTCTTTTTCGCGTCTTTCCTTTTCGGGAAAAAGTCGGTACCCTCCACAAAAATGACGGAAAATTTTTGCTTTTTTGCATTTTCAAGTCGCATAATCAACACTATGCACACACGGGTCATGAGTCTAACACATGTGTCATTTCACTTTGAGTCGAGTCAACCTCGAGTCAGTCAATCAGCGAGTCAAGTTTATACCTTGAGTCGTGTCAAGTCGATGAGTCAAGCAACATTAAGCCTTAGGTCAACCCTAAGATAATTAAAGATTGGCAAAGTTCTATAGTCAAATTAAATACAGGTGCAGTAGAATAGGGAGGATCCTACTCCAATTCTTGGCGCTAGAGATATTTCAGCAGCGACAGAGCTCGAAGCCTCTCAGAAAGCCTGAAGCGCCTAAGAGTTGGCTCATCATGGAAACACCAGCATACTGGTTTTAGCGAAAGCAAAGTTCAGGCGAGCTTTAGAGATCGACAAACGTTGGTCTTCGGAAATTTTTCTTCAGAACATTATCGCAACAAACATTCAAGCACCGAAGCTTTTTTGTTCAGAGACGCGTGAACATTTCCATCAAAAGCTCTTTTGCTCCAGAGACGCGTGGGCATTTCATCAAAGCTCTTTTGTTCAGAGACGCGTGGACATTTCATTGAAGCTCTTTTGCTCAGAGACGCGTGGGCATAGCAATCAAGCTCTTTTGTTCAGAGACGCGTGGACATTTCATTCAAGCTCTTTTGCTCAGAGACGCGTGGGCATATCAATCGAACTCTTCGTTCAGAGACGAGTGGACATTTCCTATTTTCAAGCTCTTTTGTTCAGAGACGCGTGGACACATCATTCAGAAGATCATATAAAAAAGAAGCTCTTTATTCAGAGACGAATGAACATCGAAACAACAAGGTGGCGTTCCCTGGATTATGGAGAGTTGTCACAAACAGCTGAAGATTGTTTCAAGAGAGGCAATCTTCGATAGTATTCCCTTGGACGCGGAATATTATCAATGCGGATGAGGATTGTTTCGAGAGAAATAATCTTCGATAATGTTCCCTAAGATGTGGAATATTATCATTGCGGAGGAGGATAGTTTCAGGCGAAGCAATCTTCCAAATTGGAAGCAGTTATGGGCGTAGCGGTTTTCAAGTGGGATGACATTCTCTAGCTTGCAGGAGGTCATCAAAACAATCAGTTACTTTCAGAGACGTGTGCTCGACGGTGCAAGATACGCGTTTCTTAACTCTTTTATCTGTTTAACTAACGCTAGTTTTGCAGGTATCGGCGTTACAAGAGTGATTTAGGATCGCAGAACGTTCTGAATCATTCTCCGTCCCTATCGATACTTTGACTTTTGTTTTCGAAACTTGCGTTTCTCCGAACTCAGTCAAAGTGGGGGCTTCTGTAGACACCCATTTGTGTCTCCCCAAAACCAAACCCACTAATGAATACCTTTCATGTCAGACCATAATCGAATGAGGTGAAAGTGTGAAAAGTCTAGTGTTGCGGTTAGTTTTTGTTAAAATTCTTTCTTTCTGTTTTCGAAAACCCACTCTATTTTATGTAAACGTCCATTCCAGTTTAGTTTGGTCCATGATAAGGGTCCAATAATGGTGTAGTTGGATGGGGTTTGAAAAGACCTTTCCAATGATATATTATAAGCCCAATTCCGATGGATAATGAGGAAGTTATGGCCAAAATACTAAACTAGGCCCAAATCGGATTTTACCTACGACCCAATGATCATGAGGAGGGTCCAAAGGTTTAATCCTATTCCTAAACTAATTAGGATTGATTAGAATCTTCTATAAGTTTCTAAAATATCTTAATTATCCTTTTTTGAAAAGATAAGATTAAGGAATTTGATTTAAATATAAACTTTCCTTTTTTATAAAACTTTCCTTTTTTAAAGTCCTAATTCTATTCGGATTTAAACATGTTCAAAGACAGTCAGATATTATTTTCGTGTCTCATATTTTTATCCAAATTTTATATGGTTGGATAGATCTTGAAATTATCTTTCCAATGATATATTATAATATTAAATCCGAGTTATAACGGAAAAGATATGAATAAGATATCAAACTCTATCCAAAACTGACACCGTCTCACTATTTCGTTCATATCTTTTTTTATACAACATATTTTAATCTGAATCTAATTGGGTTAGAAATTAGACTTCAAGATCTTTCCAACGACATCTTATTCATCTTATTCCGATTCCTGGATCAAAAGATATGATAAAAACAAAATCCGCAAAAACTGCTGCTACGAGTTTTATTTCGATTCGAATTTGGATTCTGTTCTTAATTCTTCGACCCTCATTTTTTCCTATAAATAGAGGTCATATCTCTCCTTTTTCAATCACCAACTCTCATCAAGATTTTCTTGATTATTCTCTCCCTTTTTCTAAACTTGTTTTCAAATACAAAATTCCGCATTCGCAAGATCTAGAAACACCTAGCCATATTCGAAGTTGCCTTCGCCCTAGACGTGAAAGGTTTTAATTTATGAGGGTTTGGTCCCAAATCTCTCTTTCAATTATTTAATTTAATTGCTTTGATTATTATTTTCCTTGAAGTTACTAACGTGTGTATTTTGTTATTAGAAAGAGGTACGAAGCATCAAAGTAAGTACTTTAATGATTTTAATTGATTTATGATGTAGATGTCATGTTTATATTGTTATTATGATATTCCTAGTATCATGTCTAGGGTATTTTAATGTTAAATATGATTATTATGATTCCTATGATGCCTTTTATGTTCTTCCTAATATTTATGATTGTTAGTATCATGTTAGGGCTAAAGATTTGATTTTTATTGCTTAGTGACATGCTAGGGTTTGTTATTAATCTTGTTAGTATCATGCCTAGGATCTAGCTATTTTTATTATGCTTTAATATTAACATGAACATGATTATGATTATAATCGTTATAATTTATTATTATTATTATTATTATTATTATTATTATTATTATTATTATTATTATTATTATTATTATTATTATTATTATTATTCATAATATTGATTATTTATTCTTTGTTGCTTGATATTTATTTTTATTGCTTGATCACACCTTTCATGCATGTTTAAAGGGAATTTGGTACTTGTAATCACGCTTAATAAGATAATTAATAATCTTATTAGGTTAACTTTTATTATAATTCAAGTGATCGCCAATAATAGGTTTGTTTGTGCATTAATATTCAACCAACATAGATTAAACAGGTTTAGGGTTAATCCTATTGATTGCATGTTAATCAGAAAGCGCACATGAATACGATCAGAATAAAGTAGAGGCCTATTATTAGGGCAGGTTCAATCTCTTTTAGGTTGGATTTGTACCTTCATCCCCGAACCCTTATTTGGTTCATGACTTTATGGAGTTGACGATCTCTTGGATCGTTAAGGGGTGTAACCTTCACCTCGTGATGGTTTACAAGTTCCTTAAAAACTTGTTGGAGACTCTTTTGCTCTATCTTCTTCCCTTTTGGACGCCACAGTACTTTAGTGTATGATCACAGTGGGGTTCAAGCTAGTGGGATTTAAAGCTTGAAATTATTCTTTACAACCGCATTTGATCGTTTTCATGCAAAAGGTCTTATAACTCCTATTGGACCGTTTGGGGATCCACCTGTCCAAAAGAGAACGACTAATTAGAACCCCAATGCACATTGCAAGTACCATCAAGGCAGGGGCCATCTTACTAAGAATTGCTGAAAGCTAAAGGAAGCTATCCAGGACTTGATCGACAACAATAAACTTCCAGTGCCTCATGCAAGCAAGAAGACGAGCATCAACCGTGCACCACTTTTTGATTCCTTGGCCATCTCTGATGAGGAAAATTCTGTTAATGCCTCATTATTGATCAAACCAATTAAAGAAACTCATGCCCTTTAAGAAAAAGAAGAAGTATTCTTCGACGCCATGAGTGAACCCTCCTGAATGCACAACCCCCCACTAAAGAAGGTATATTGCTTCTCGTATATTCGGTAGAGAAATTTGTAGGCATGTGTAGAAGGATTCTTAAACACACAGAACAAGAACGAAATAAACATGTCAACAAAGAGGTAACACCAGCTACGAAGAAACTATTCTCTCTTTAAGTAGTTGAAACACCTAAAAGGAGCCATAGGTCCTATGATCCAATTGGGACCACTTATGCAGATATGTTCAAAATGCTCTCCAAAAGTGGCAATATTAAACCTCTTGAACCGAGACCATTTGAATCACTAAAGAGGACAGATAGGTTCTACTGTCCATAGGGATGACAATTTAATCTGAGTTCGATTCGAATCCGATCCGATCCGAAGGAAAAAATCCGATTTGAATCCATTTAATATTAGTCCGAATCCGAATCCGAATCCGATAAAATAGATCCGAATCCGAATAGGAGGTGGATCGGACTTGGACCCTACGCAAAGTCCGACGGAGTCCGATCCGAGTCCGAATCCAAAAGTATAAGCATATGCTCTATAACTTAGGATAATTATTTGCTTGTTTTGTAGCAAAATTTTGTTATGTTACTTAGTTTATAATTTAAATATGTTATGTTTATATTTTAATTGGTATGACAATAAAAGCAATTATAGGTATATGACATTACAAAAAATTTAAAAAAAATATTCGGATCATTTCGGAGGTCCGAATAAACGGACCAGATTTGGATCCGAAAATTACGAGTCGGATCGGATTCGGACTCGAATTTTTCGGATTCGGATCCGAGTCCAGGGACCGTTTACTAAACGGATCGGATTTAGATTTAGCCACATCCGACCCGAATCCGATCCGTTGCCATTCCTAACTGTCCATATCATCAGTCAGGGGGACATACAATAGAACACTGTTTTAAATTTAAGGATTTAATTTAGAAGCTGATTAATGATAAAAAAGATTGTCCAAATTCCACAAGAGAAAGATGCTACCATTAATGAAGTTTGGGACAGTGACGATGAAGACGTCTACCTCAAGGATATGGAAGAGACCCCACTCTCCACAATATATCTAGTGGAAGACATTTGGGATGAAGAAGATTCACCCATATATGTCCTCACAAGATCCGGGAGAATACAACCTCCTATTACTGTGCAACAACCTATCCCTAATAGTGGGCAAGTTCCCATACCTATCATAGAAGACAACGATGTTGTCAAGAAATTAAAGAAGATTAAAGTTGACATGAATGTATGGAAACTCTTAGCTACATCCCATCAACATAGGTTGGCAGTAATATTGGACAAAATAGGAATAGATGCTGAAACCACTCTTGAGGGGTTGGCTAACTTTCTCACGAGTGATCTTCCTAGTCCAATTAATCCGTTCACCATTTCTGACAAGGTCTTACCTGTAGAGGGTGATAAGCATAATAAAGCATTAAATCTCACGCTAATCTGCAAGAGAATGAATGTCCCAATGACTCTTGTAGATAATGGATCGAAAATTAATGTATGTCCACTCTGAAATGCGAGGATGTTAGGGATAAAAGATGAAGACTTGTCTCTGTCTACACAGGGAATAAGATCCTATGACAACACTCGCCGCCAAGCTCTTGGGACTATCACCATGAATGTAACGGCAAGAGTCATAGAACATGCCACTACTTTTCAAGTGGTAGACATTAAAGCCTCTTTAAACCTATTGTTGGGACGCCTTTGGCTTCACGACCTAAAGGCCGTCCCTTCATCCCTTCGACAACAAGTGAAGGCTATAGTTGGAGGAATCACCATCACAATTGATGCTTCACCAATGAGAATCAAGGCTATTGAAAATCCCATCATAAACGTGGAGTACGATGAAGATGACGAAAGCTTGTGGGGCTTTAACGAAGAAATCTGTGATGAGTCTCATTTATGGAACTCATTTGGTTCTTTTTAGGGTGAATTTCATGCTATTCTATAGCTCTTTTACTTAGCTTTTCCTTAATTTTACTCTTTATTTCTTTTAGTTTGCATTTTCTTAGTTTGATTTCTTTCTTTATGAATTTCTTGTTTTATTTTGTTATTTTCTCTTTTATTTGCTTGTTTTCCTTTAATTTTATGGTTAAGGTCGTTTTCCAAGTTTCCCGAGGCCTCTTCCCAAGTTTGACACTGATTAGGATGTCCAGTGTTCTCCATTTGAAGTTTAAGCATGGAGAAGTGCAAGTTCCTAAGTCCTTGAGCTGTGCATTCAAGCCGTGGGGGCATGATTTCTAGTCTTGAACCCGCAAACATGGAGTTTAGAAACTGCAAGGTCCCGTGTTTATCAAGAACATTAAGTGGAACGCACGAGGAGCATCGGAATAATAGGGAAGAGGGCTGCCCTGCTCCCAGGCGCGGGCGCGCGCAACCATGGCGCGGCCTAGTGGCGCGGGCGCGCCTGTCTGGATCCCTGTTCCGTACCAAGTTTTGCGCGGCCGCGCTCCCCCTTATGGTTGGTCGCGCCTGTAAGTGTTTATTTGGGGATGATCTAACTAACTTCTCTTAGTTAGTTTTACTATATATAGATTTTCTTTCTAGTTTTAGAGAGAAGTTTTAGAGTTCAATTTTCAGAAATTAGAATAGAATAGAATTAGGTTAGATTTTTAGAGATAGAAACTCTAGTTTGTAGAGAGAGAATTTCTTGATTGATGATTGAAGATTGATGATTCCAAGTGATTTTCTCCTTTAAATTAAAGCAAGTTTGTAAGGATTTCTTTACTTTAATGCAATCTTAGTTTTGATCTCAATTTCTTTGTTAATTGTTCAAGTTGATTGATTTTTGAATTGGTATATTCTTGATTAATATCATGATGATGAATTTGTTATTTAGTTTAGTTTTGATAATGATTTCCATTAATAGTGAGTAGTTTTCTTGCTAGGGAATTTGTGAAGCATATATGAGTAATTGATTTATGCTAATTGGGGGAAATTGATGGAGTTGATGTTGTGATCTAATTGGTTGATTGATTATGTGCATGTGTGTTTAATTTAGAAGTGATCGACCTAGTTTCTCACACTAGATTGCATTATAGGTTCACATTGATACGGAAAATTGATTTGTGGCTTACATTTGTCGATTGAGTAGGTTTGCAAGTTTCTTAGCTAGAGTCTCTCGTAGTTGGCGCTAGTTTGACCTCTAGGAGATTAGCCTACCATATTCTCTTGATTGCTTAATCGATTTTCCCTCGCAACACTCGATTTAGTCATCTCCAACCCCAATTAGTTGAATCAATTATGAGTTTATGTGGATCCATACCCTAGTGCTTTATAAATTTGATTTCATTTCGATTGTTTGATTGGTAGAATAGACACACCTCACTTCATTGCTTCGAGATAGCTTAGCTTTGACATTATTATTCACCTCCCATTTCTAGTGGTTCGACCCTCGACTTACTCTATGCTTTGTGTATAGGTGTGTTGAGAGATTATAAATTTTGTTTTGACCAAGGGTAGATTAGTTTTCAACGACCTAGTATCACCCTAGATAAAAAATGGCGTCGTTGCTGGGGAATGGCGTAGAGGATTGCTATTGTTGTTGAGTCTATTTCACTTAATATCAAAAATACAAAAAGATTTTCTTCTCCAGGCTACATTTGTAGCCGTGCTACTAATAATTTCCTTTGAGATTGTGTATGCAAGTGAACATGGGAGAAGCTCAAAGGGTTACATTGAAGGAGTTGGGTACTCCTGGTGCATACAAGTATGAGAGCGGGATTGCTCCATTGTTGATTCCGGATAGTGATTTTGAAATTAAGCCGACAATGATTACCTTGATTGAGAGGCGACAATATAGTGGTGCATCGAATGAAAGTCCTCTCAACCACCTTAAGTAATTTGAGAAATATTGCAACACTATTAGGGTGAGTGGGGTTGCACAAGAGTTTATAAGGCTCAAATTGTTCCCTTTTTCCCTCATAGGGCGAGCCTTGGAATGGTTGGACAAGGAGGTCAAGCTGAATTCTGTAAGAACATGGGACGATGTTACCAAAGGATTCTTATCCTGTTTCTACCCTCAAAAGAAAATGGCGGAAGCTAGAACTTTGATCCACAATTTCAAGCAAAGGCCTAATGAAAATCTCTATTAAGCATGGGAGAGGTACAAAGAGTATCAAAGAGAGTGTCCTTACCACAAAATTCTAACTTACCAAATAATTCAAATTTTCTATGGTGGTTTGAGTCCTCAAGGTAGGTCGAGTTTAGATGCCGGAGCCGGAGGCCCAATCATGAACAAGACGGTGGAAGAGGTTGTTGATGTGATAGATGACGTAGTGAGGAACTACATAAGTTGGCAAGAGGTTGCGGAAGAGTCAACAAACAAGTGTGCCTCGGTTGATCAAGTCAATGCCATCAACAAATTGTCTACTCTACTTTCGGACTTAGGGAAGGAGGTGGCTTCTATCAAAGCTAAGCTTGAAAATTCATCTTCACAAGCAAAAGATCTTCCCTTCCAATTTAGGGGAGAGGTACATCTTCTTACTTTAACCCTCTTTTTGCTTCTTGTTGCATGATTAGAGAATGTTTGGCTTGTGATTTATGCGGAAGAAATGATCATGATGCTTCTAATTATCCAAATGTTCCTTGTGATGGATGGGATGAATACGATGAAAATGAAAATTTGCATGTGAATTATGTTGGTAATAGTGATTTTGGATCTAGAGTTAATGCTCAAAAGGATGTTGGAAATAGGAACTATCACAACCATGGGAGCTACGATAATTATAACTAAAATAGTGGTTATAGGAACCAAGTAACCCAGGGTTTCGTGGTAACCATAACAACTTTGGTTGTAATGATCAAAGCTACAGCCAAGAATATGGGGATCATAACCAAGGTTATGGTAATCATAGTCCAAATTCGGGCCAAAATCATGATAAGGGTAATTGAAGTAACCAAGGTAGAGGAAATTTTCAAAATGATGCTCAAAGGGGTTCCTCACCCAAATGTACTCCAATAACTCAATGCCAAAGTGATGATTCCTATGATCAACAAATTCAATTTATGAGTAGGCTAGCAAATTTCATGGTAGATCAAGCCAAGGAGTTGGACGATTACATATCCTCTAGTGACAAAATTTTTCATGGCCTTTTAACTCATGGAAAGATGCTTGAGAACCAAATTATTCAACTAGCTAACCCTTTGAAAGATTGTGCTAGCCCATTGTAGGGAATATTTCAAGCATTACCCCTAGCTTAAACCCCATTGTGATCATAAACTTAAGTACAGTGGCGTCCAAAGGGAAAGAAGATAGAGCAAAAGAGTCGCCAACAAGTTTTAGAAACTTGTAAACCGTTCACAGAGTGATAGTTACACCCCTTAACGATCCAGGAGATCATCAACTCCAATAGGTCTGGAACCATGACTGGTAGTTCGGGGATGAAGGTACAAATCCAACCTAAAAGAGATTGAACCTGCCCTAATAATAGGCCTCTACTTTATTCTGATCGTATTCATGTGCGCTTTTTGACTAACATGCAATCAATAGGTTTAACCCTAATCCTGTTTATCTATGTTGGTTGAATATTAATGCACAAATAAATCTATTATTGGCGATCACTTGAATTATAATCAAATTAACCTTAAACAAGATTTTTAATCATCTTATTAAGCGTGATTACAAGTACAAATTCCCTTTAAACATACATAAAAGGTGTGATCAAGCAATAAATAATCATCAAGCAACATAATAATAATAATAATAATAATAATAATAATAATAATAATAATAATAATAATAATAATAATAACAATAATGATAAAATAATCATGTTAAAGAATAATAATAGCAAGATCCTAAGCATGATACTAACAAGATTAATAACAAACCCTAGCATGTCACTAAACAATAAAGATCAAAGCTTTAACCCTAGCATGATAATAACATGAATATTAGGAAAGAAAATAAGAAGCATCATAGAAATCATAATTGTCATATTTGATATTAAAGTTACCCTAAGCATTATACTAGGAAGATCAAAACGCCCTAACATGACACTAAGAATCATAACAACAACCAAGCATGATTTCTACATCATAATATCAATGTAAACAATTAAAGCACTTACTTGGATGCCTCGTACCTCTTTCTAATAACAAAATACACACGTTAGTAACTTCAAGGAAAATAATAAACAATTAAATTAAATAATAATTGAAAGAGAGATTTGGGACCAAACCCTCAGAAATTAAAACCTTTCACGTCTAGGGCAAAGGCAACTTCGAATAATGCTAGGTGTATCTAGGTCTTGTGAATGCGGAATTTTGTAAAGAGAGGGTAGGTTTAGAAAAGAGAGAGAGAGAGAGAGAAGCCTTAGCTTAGAGAGAAAAGAATTAGAAAGCTAGAGAGTTGATGATTCTCGATGAATGAAAACGGAGTTTTTAGGAGGCTATTTATAGAGAAAATCAGCCAAAAAGATAGAAAATCGAACCAGAGTTCTGACGTGAAAAAACGGAGTTAGCGCCAGACGCTGACATTAGCGCCATACGCTAATGCTAGCGCCAGGCGCCAAGCTTAGCGCCAGGCGCCAAGCTTAGCGCCAGGCGCTAATGCTGGCGTTAGGCGCTAATCAAGTTTTTGACGCGTTTTCTAAAATCAGATAAAATTAACCGTACAGGAGGATAAAATCGTATTTTCCTCAAAAACACTCTTTTATTTTGATTAAAACTCTAAAAAGTCAACAAAAGTCAATTAATCAATACTAATTGAATTAGGAATGAAAAGAACCTTCTAGAAGAATCTAGAAGACTAAAACCATTCCTAATTGCATTAGGAATGATAAATCCGTATTAGGCCCTCCCCTAGATCATTGGGCCGCATATAAGGTTCAATCCGGGCCTAGTTTAGTAATTTGGCCATAACTTCCTCAATATTTATCAGAATTGGGCTTATAATATATCGTTGGAAAGCTCTTTTCAAGCCCTAACCAACTACACTACTATTGGACCCATATCATGGACCAACCAAACTGGATTGACTGCTTTCTTAAAATAGATTTTCAAAAACATAGAGAAAAGAAAAGAAATTAAAACTATCTACAACACTAGACTTTCCACACTTTCACTTCATTCAATTATGATTTGACGTGAAATGTACTCATCACCGGGTTTGGTTTTGGGGAGACACATTTGGGTGTCTACAGAAGCCCCCACTTTGACTGAGTTTGGAGAAACTCAAGTTTCGAAAACAAAAGTCAAAGTATCGATAGGGACGGAGAATGATTCTGAACGTTCGGCGATCCTAAACCATTCTTGTAATGCCGATACTTTGCAAACTAGCGTTAGTCAAACAGATAAAAGAGTTAAGAAACGCGTATCTTGCACCGTCGAGCACACATCTCTAAAAGTAACCGATTTGTTGTGACGATCTTCCGCAAGCTAGAGAATTCCGCCTGAAGACTTCTACGCTTGTAACTGCCTCCAATTTCCGCTGTAATAGTTTTCGAAAAGATCACTGTTTAATGATCCTTAATGCTGCTATGCCAGTACGTCGGCGCTTTGCTGCTCGTGAACCAGTATGTCGGTGCTTTTACTGTGATGACATTCCTCTTTTCTTTGGGAATAGTTGCCAACACAACTCTTGTATGATGTATGACAATCCGATTTAGGGAAAGTTGTCAATACTACGTAACAATCCATCTTTGGAAATGTTGCCACGATGAAGCGACAATCCGTATCTCGGAAAATTTGCCAAAATCCATTTTTGGGAAAAGTTGCCAATGCTTCGTAACAATCTATCATAAGAATTTTGCTACGATCGACAATCCACATCTTGGAATATAACTCTTGAAAGCAATCCACCTTGGAAATTTGCCAACGCTATGCGACAATCCTTTTAGGAAAATATTGCCACAATTGACAATCCGTGTCTTGGAACATTTGCCAAAAAAGAGTCGATCGACAATCCACTTCGGGAAAATTTGCCACTTACTGAAATGAATGACAATCCACTTTGAGGAACCTTTACCGAAATTTATGATGAGTAGAAACCTACGACAATCCTTTGGGAAATTTTTCCATAGGGAACTGGGTGTATGACAATCCAATTTCGGAAAACTTGCCAAAGATCAATGAATGTATGACAATCCAAACATGGAAAAACTTGCCAAACAAAGAAGGAGCACGACAATCCACGCTTGGAAACTTTGCCAGAGATGACAATCCAATCTTGGAAAATTTGTCATTGAAGAAGATTGCACGGCAATCCATTTTTGGAAATATTGTCAGTTGGGGATGACAATCCAATATTTGGAAAAATTGTCGTTTAAGAAGAATGCGCGACAATCCGTATTTGGAAATATTGTCGTTTAAGAAGAATGCACGACAATCCGTATTTGGAAATATTGTCGTTTGAGAAGAATGCGCGACAATTCGTATTTGGAAATATTGTCGTTTAAGAAGAATGCACGACAATCTATATTTTGAAATATTTTTGTTTAAGACGTTGGTGCTTGTAATGAGCCAGTGTTTTAGGCGCTTAAGATAAGTGAGACGATTTTTTTGTCAGCTCAATCACTTACTACGATTGTAATCGAGCCGACTACTAATCATGTCAATTTGCTTATAGGGGCTAACTGGCGTACCAAGGAACCCGAAATTGTTGTATGAGGTCGAAATAACCATTCTGAGAGGCTTCGAGCTTTGTCGCTGCTGAAATATCTCTGGCGCCAAGAATTGGCTTTGTCGCCAGACGCTGGGATCTAGCGCCAGGAGGTGAAATCTATTGCCAGATGCTAGATGTCAGATGTTGTCGCCAGGCGACAGCCTTGTCATTTGGTGCTGGAGTCGGGTCTTCCCTATTCTGCTCTTGTTGCCGCTGTTGCTTGGTTTTGCTCCGAACTTTGAGCTTGGTCATTTCCTTTCAACAAAATCCTCTCAAATCTTTTGTAAATTAAAGCTCTTCATCTCTAATTTACTGATCCATGTAACTCCTCTTATCTTGGAGGAATGTCCTGTATCATATTCGCGGTTTTTTTCGAAAAAAATCCTGGAATGTCCTCGCTTGCTGGGATGCACTTGCATTTATATCTTTGACTATAGAACTTTGCTTATCTTTCTTTAGGGTTGACCTAAGACTTAGTGTTGCTTGACTCATTGACTTATCGTGACTCAAGGTTTAAACTTGACTCGCTGTGATTGACTCGACTCAAAGTGTTTGACACATGTGTTAGACTCAAATCAAGGTGATATGACACGACATGACTCAATGTGTACATGACTTGTGTGTGCATTATATTGTGATCGTGCGACTCAAAAATGCAAAAAAGCAAAAATTTTCCGTCATTTTTGTGGAGGGTACCGACTTTCTCCCGAAAAAGAAAGACGCGAAAAAAGAATCGAAGTTTTTGAAGGTGCATGTTGAATGAGCTTAGTCAAATGTCGTTTGATACTATCTCTCAAGGATTGTAACATCTTAGACTATCCTAGTTGACTCGATAATGAAAGTATTTAGGTAACTTTGGTGCGGAGCCTAAGTACTTCATACTTTGATGCAATGATGATTATGATTGATGAGTGATTTTGTTATGACGAAGCACGCTTCAATGTTGTGTTAAGATCTTATGACAAAGGGTTCCTAAGGGAAGTATTATTTGGTCATGTATCTGTGATGTGTGTGATAGTGATACTAAAGTTAGGTCGCAAAGGCTAAGTGTGTGGAGAAAAAATAATTTTTAGAAGAGTCAAATGATGGTGACTCTTAGACTAGGTAAGCTAATGATGTAAGGATTAAGCCCCCAAGTCTAACTCTAAATGAAAAGGGATGAGCATAGGAGATCCCTTGATATGATCATGGTGTGAGGCTGTGTGAATGTGAATATGAATGCATTTCTATTACGGCCGCACCTCGATGTGAGGTTGCCTACATGTCCGTTAGAAATTAGGCCGAACGTAGCTCTAGCTGAACCTCACACAAGTGTGTATACCTCAAAAAGGTCTTTTTAAGCGTTGTAACGTGGTTAGGCTAAAGGTTATAGAAGAAGAATATAAAAGGCTCAAGACCCTAGATAAGCCCCCAAGGTGTGCAACTTTGCTATTGAATTTTTGTATTTTCATGCTTGAGTTTCTACTCTTTTTTAGCTCTCTTTTCTCTCTCTCCTTTTTTTTTTTTTTTTTTTTTTTTTTTTTTTTTTTTAATGCAATGTAATGAAATGATCATATGCAAGAAAATAAATACTCATTTTATTAAAAGGGAAAAAGAAAGATTCTGCAAAATTAATCTAAGGGAAAAGAAAGGTGCCTATGCTAGACTTATTGGGGGAAACGGTAAATAAAAAAAACAAATAGAAAAAAGAGGTCATGAAATCTCGTCGTTGAAGCTCGCCTTTGTCTTGTGTTGTTTGCTTCATCATCACCCAGTCTTCTCGTTAGCTAGAGGCAATGGGATCTTATTTGCTTCTATGAGATCTTGAATGAGATTTTGAAACCTATAGCACTCATCAGTGATATGACCGTTTCCTCGATGGTACTTGCAATAGGAGTTGGGATTCCGTCTCGAAGATCGATTTTCTAGTGTTGGATCCTCGGTAGGGCCAATAAGTTTGATTAATTCTCGATCATAGAGACGATCGAAAGCAGCATCGTAGGTCATTCCAATGGGTGTGAACTCTCTCCTGGGTTTTCTTTTAGATCCTTGATTGTCCATGGATAAGACACCATTATGGTCAAAGGTACTAACATTATTACTAGAGTGGGCGTTTTCGGAAGAAGAAGGATTGTCGTTCTTCTTTCCTTTCCAGCCACTGTGGTTACTATTGTTAGTAGCTTTTTGTTTTGCAAGGTCATCTTCGATTTACATTCCGATGTCATAAACGGCCTTGAAAGTATTCAGATTGTGTTGATATTTTAAATGCTTCGAATACTTCTCTTGGAGATTCTTCATAAACATCCCCACAGATTCTTTTTCAGTGGGAACCTCAATCATCTTAGCGGAAGTTTTCCTCCACTTATTAAAGAAAGAAGTAAAGCCTTCATTCTCTTTTTGTCTTAGCATCTCAAGTTGTCTATTATCAGTTTCAACTTGAATATTGCACTTGTACCTATCGATGAAAGTGTTCACTATTGACTCCCAAGTAGAGGTTCTCTCTTTGTCAAGGGAGAAGAACCATTGTTGGCAAACGGTTTCAAAAGATAGAGAAAATATAGAGGGAAACACTTTCTTATTAATACGCTTAATACGCATTATTGTTTCAAAAGATCTTAGATAAAAATAAGGGTTATCTGTTACCTTGAATTTAGGGATGTCAGTGGTATTGAACTTATGCGGAAGAAGTTCCTTGTCCAGCGAGACCCCTTGTGAACTAATGCCTTGGAATTTGTAGTCACTAGATAGCTTGCTCAAGCTCTCTTCCATGAGCTCCATTTGTTGTTGCTTCATAGGGTCATTGATTTTGAGGGTTAAAACCTTCAATGCCTCAGTCACGGTAGTCAATTCATTCTTAAGTTCGTTGACTTCTTCTTGAGTTGCCATTATCTTTTTAGCTTTCCTCTTTTGACGAATCGGTTTATCAAAAAGTAAGACTTGAACAAAGGTGTTGTCCTTGATTAATCGCTCTTCTCTCCTTGACCAAGTACTGTGGAAAGGGAAATTAGGGATATCGACTGTTAATCATTTGACTCAACTCTATTCAACATGCATAGATGAAAGAAGGTAGGAAGAATGAAGGTTGTGATTTGAAGAAAAATGATGTAGATGGAGAGATATGAAGAAATTAGGAATAGAATGTACCCCCAACTCAAACGATGGAAAAAAACCAACTTATGCATGAACCTAAGACATGGTCATGGTGACATATACCCAAAGTGTGTGCTAAGACTAGTGAGTGTAGGTGACATGTTAAGACTCGTGTCATGACCATGTGGCTAGACTATGTGACTAGACTCGAACAAAGACTAAGTTAAGACCTCGCGTATATGCATTACACCTGACAGGCTGTGGTATTTTAGTCATAACTTTTGATCTGTATATCTGATTGGGATCAAACCAACGCTAAATTAAATATAAAACTCGGGGCTACAGATCCATAGGTTGTAAGACTCGTAGTTCTTCCTAGAACTCCGTCTATGACCAAAACAAATTGATGTTCGTGCAGTATACGGGAATAAAAATCCGGGTTGACTTAAAGGAACTATGACTCGATTTTAGACATATTTATTAGCTCAAATTAATTAATCAATTAATTAAACAAAGTCCTTTAGTCATTAATTAGTTTATTTTGTCTTAACACAAGTCAAACCAAACGGTTAGTTTAGTCACATAATAAGTATGCACAAGTAAGAGATGCACAAGTAGTCAAGTAGTCACAACATGATGCAATGAGTTTGCAACCTAACCATGGCTCTAGTTCTCTAAAGTTCGGGATACGGGTTAGTCAAAGAGGGTCCATGGTTAATTGTCCGGATGCACCGCGCAGAAGCCTAACCGTGAAGGGTTGGCGCGAGTGGATGCGACACCGCGAGTTAAAAACTCGCTTCCATGGTTTGTTGAATTCAACATTCTCGGATGTACCCTTTGTTGCTCAGAGCGTTCAATCAGGTAGATGGAGCATGAATTCCCAGGGGGTTATATCCATATGTACAACACATATGGGTTTCAAAAAAGTGAGAAAAACTCAATCAGGAAGTAGGATCGAGCAAACAATGCTAAAAACTGGTCAAAATTAGAACGCATATTTCTGGCTCGGTATTGGAAGAACTTGGCGCCAGCAAACAGAGGCCATCGCCACAATTTGGCTTTAGCGCCTGTCGACAGAAGCTGTCGCCTGGAGCTAACGTCAAATAATTGGCGCTAGACTTTGTTCCCTGACGCTAGTTCCTATATGCCTCAGCAGCTTTCTGTGCTCGATAAAATTTTCCAGTTTCGCGCAGCATTATTTCGGTCCTAGTTGTGAAAGATATTCCTCAAATTTCCTACGTGTAAAAATCCTATGTTTTAACTCATTACGGACGGTCTTTCCAATGAGATCTTTTTTATGCATATGACAATAATGTTAATCAAAATTACGCACATGAAAATACTTATAACTTTTCGAGTCTCATCCACTCATTCTAAATCATTGCCGAAATAAATTTCAGGAATTAAAATAGAAATCCTCCCCAGTGGAGTCGCCAAAAACTGTAGGGAATATTTCAAGCATTACCCCTAGCTTAAACCCCACTGTGATCATACACTTAAGTACGGTGGCGTCCAAAGGGAAAGAAGGTAGAGCAAAAGAGTCGCCAACAAGTTTTAGGAACTTGTAAACCGTTCACATAGGCACGGATCTTATTTATAGATCTCATCTCTAAATAAGAGTCCATGACCAAGCCCTAAACCTAACTCTAATCTAACTATGCTAGTCCAATTCAATTCATTATTAGTTACTTGTTCTTGAGGCCCATAAATGGGCCTCTAACTTGCTTAACCTAATACCTTTGTGTGTGACCTCATAAGATCCATTCTAGTGGGATTTTGACTATTTGACTAGCCTAAAGATCATTGATATTAGTCTACTAACAGATATTGACGACCCAAAAGAACGGACTTATTTTCTCCATAACAGTGATCCTTGATATATCTAATAATTGCACTAATCAAAGACAGAACTTCTTCAAACACGAGTGTAGGTGGCCTTTGCGCAAGGTGGGCCGCCTTTTCTCGCCATCTACCATAGAAAGCAAGGAAACCTTCATCGTCACCTTGCTTAAGAATTTCAAGTTCACGTAGAGTCGATTTGTACTCTACGTTACTCTCATATTGGGTAATGAAAGCCAAGATTACATCTTGCCATGTTGTTTTGAATTTTGGATCTAGCCCATAGTACCTATCTCTTGCAGTAGGGTCTAGAGATAAAGGGAAAGTCAAAGCATAAAACTTTAGATCAACTCCATTTAAAGCCATAGTGCCAATAAAACACATTAAATGGTTTTGTGGATTATTGGTCACCTTGAATATTGGCAAGTCCGTAGCTACGAACTCGGTAAAGTGAGTCATGTAGGAGGAGCAAACTTTTTTACGTCGAAGTACTTGTTCCCCATAGTAGAACGAATAATGAGCTTCTCCAACGACTTTTCTTTGATGGATAGTTGTTCCATCTTTTGTTGCAAGGCTAAAGCTTCGGCATTTTTCTTTATAATTTTTTTAAGTTTCTTAATTCTTCTCTCCTTGGCCTCTTAAGCCTTTTCTTCTCTCAAGTGAGCAATCTCTTTTTGAAGTTTCTATATGGTTTAGATTGTTGTTGTACTAGAACTTGTTGTAGAGGGTAGGTGGTTTGAAAGGGGTTGATTTTTTGGTGGTAAACGTAGAATGCGAGCGTCCGGGAGACTTCGTTCCTAAGCTTGAAAATCGGCCCTAAAAGAAGTACGAAAGGATAAGTAAATCAATACGCTTGTTTAGGATACAAAAAAAAAGGGAAAGAACGCAAGATATATTCAAACGGATAACATCACCTTTAAACAATTATTCAATGAAGATGTAGTCTCGGCTTGTAATAGTATGTGCACGCAAGTAAATAGGCTGCGCGCAGAAGGCACGCGCATCCTAATGTCTTGCGCTAGTTGTGGTTGCGCAACTCAATGAGTTGAGCGTGCCACCTGCTCGTGCAACTTTCTTAAAAAATTCGAGCAGTTTTTTTTCTGTGTTTTTAACTCATTTTTTTATATGTTACCCTTCAAATATGACTCAAAATTACAAAGAGAAAACTTCTTAATTAGGAACCTAAACCAAAATAAAAACAACAAAAGAAAAAAAGCTATCTTAACACGTCATATATAGTCATGTAATCATATAAGCATACAATAAGCCAAGGTTCACGCAATGTCATTCTAAGGTAATAAGCTTGGGTGTCCAAAGGTACCTTATCTTAAGGAATGATGCACAAATCAATCACTCAACGTGTTGACTCATGACAAAGCCATCCCAACATTTTGTTGGCGATATGGGTGGGACGATTGTTATTGATTTCGGGATAGAAGCCTGGTGTTGGTAACCCCTAGTCAATGAGCCAATCCCCATAGGTTAAAGTGTGATACAATTATGCATGAGTTCGGGAGCGAGGGTACTAAAATAACGTTCCATTTAGGGAGAAATCGCTATTCTAGCCCTAGTTACGGCCTCTACAAGCTCTTCATTTTTCACAATTTCATTACCAAACAATATATATAACGTGATATCTAAAACTAAGTTATTTGATTTTATTTACACGCATTGATCACATAGAATTTACATGGCAAAGTCGTTATTCTTTATTTAGCGCAGGATACTATGTGGAATTGATTAATTAGAAATCTATTTAAAGTGGTCAAAAAACACTAATAAATTAATCAAAGTTATTTTAAACAATAAAAATAAAGGTGATTGATCTAAATGCTCGGGAATTTACCACTTCTCTTTGCTAGATCTTCGTTTAGAACACTTATGGACTCCTTCTTGTTCGGGAACCTCCACCATAGTAACAAATATTAAAGGGGGTGAGTGTTTAGGACAAGAGGGTTTGGTAGCACACAAATTCACAAGATTTCTACTAGCATTTTAGGTTAATTTATGTCTGCTTAAGCTTCGTATTAAGCCCCTATATATAAGGAATAGATACGATTAGGGTTTTGAGCATTCTGCAACAACAAGTGTCGAGCGCATCTAAATAGGTTGAGGGCGGCAGCCTTGCGCAAGTGAATTAGTTGCGCTGCCTTTGTTTGTCTTGCGCGCAGTATTATGGTAAGATTCGATTTCATATTTTATGAAAATTTTTTAATCTTTCGCATGCGCATCACTAGCAGTTGCGCTGGGTGTTAAGCATAACCTTATAAGTTGCGCAACCAGACCAGCGCGAATCATTGAGATGCACGTGGATTTTTCAACAACATCATTAATTTAAACCTATACGCCTCTAAATCTATCATTTTTAGGGTTTATGCTTGGGCTTAAGCCTAATTACGATCGGGCTTAGTTGATTGGACCTTAATGCTTTGATTTTTGGGTTAGGCTAGCTTATTTTTATGTTCTTGCAATTCAATTAGTTATCCATAAGTGTTCCTCACGTTAATCCAATACGAAGATGGTTTTATTTATGGTCATTAAATTTCCTGTCGGGAAAGGAGGCTAAAAGTAGATGTCTATAGCCTATGATATTACACGCGTCTATAAGGAGAAGACCATGTAATGGCATGACAAGATGATCCTTCCAAGAGAATTTAAAGAGGGAGACAAAGTTTTGTTGTTCAATTCTAGACTTAAAATTTTCCTAGGAAAATTGAAGTCAAGGTGGTCGGGTCCTTTTATAGTAAAGAGGGCAAACAAACTCGGTTCTGTGGAATTATATGATGAACATGGTGGTGAGTTTATGGTAAATGGTCAAAAATTAAAGTTATACCACGAAGGGGCTACGATTGGTGTGGTTGAATTAATTCACCTAATCGATTTCATTTCATCTTGATCGATATATGGTAAGAAGGTTGTGCATGGCCTAGATAAACCAGTGCTTTGCAGGAAGTAACCCATATTTTCATGCTTCTTAGAGTAGATTTCCCTTATTTTATATCTTGTGAGAGATGAGAGGAGGGATTTTAATGTGTTTTATAGTTTTTAGTAGGAGAAAAAGAGTTACCAACATTAGAATAAAAGAGAGAACTTCGAACATCAAAATGTTTTAGCGTGCCCTACCGGGTGAAGCTCCGCCTGACCAGACGCGAGAGGAGGGTAAGAAAAAGAGAAAGGATTTGCTTGATAGGGCGAAGCTCTGCCCGATTGGGCGCAAGCATAAAGAAAAATTAGAGTCTTTTCGCCAGACCAAGTGCAAGAGTTGACGACGTCGAGACTAAATTTTTGCCCCTGTGCCCGATCGGGCGCGAGCACAAGAGAAATATCGAAAGATGGCTCGCCCGATCGGTCTAAGGGGCGCCTGACCGGGCGCGCCTATATGACAGTCAAAATCACCTTCTTTTCTTCTTCTTTCTTCTTTCTTCCTTTTCTCCTTATTTTCTCTTTCCTCCATTCTATCTCTCTCTAAAACCTTTAAACTCTCTACCTTGTCTCTAAGATATTCTCTTCATTTCATCCCAAATCTAGAAATTATTACATATTTCTTCTCCTTTCTTCATCCTCTACAATCCTAAACCACTTTTGTTCACTTTTAAAAATAATTTCAAAAACCTATTTTTGAAACATGACTATTAAGAGGGCAAGAATGCAATGCGGACGCGGTTTGGGTTCAAGCCAAGCATACAACCTAGAATTGCAACTAGAAGCATGGCCGAATATCAAGATCACAACCACGACTCAACGATATCGTCTTATCTACCTCTACGAGCACGAGGTAATTCCTTCTTAGTGGTTTCACCGAGAAACTCTTGAATAGTCTTAAGGGTTATTTATCGGTTTATGAATTATATAGGAATATGAAAATTTATTGATACGCATTGTCAAAAATATCGTGAATTGACTTGTGAATTTCTTTCCTAATTGCATGTTGCTCAAAAGAATAATGGTCTGAATATGCACTTTAGGTTGAACAATAGAAATATTAGTTTAGCTTATGTGGAATTTTGCAAATTGTTTGATCACGACCCCCATCCCCCTACTCAATGGGATGTGAACTATAAAATGGAGGATATTTCTGTTACTTTAATTGGTTTGCCTTGCCCAAACTCAGAACACACAAGTGCACGACCCTTCCACCACCCCGTCCCTAAAATCTTCCAATGATTTTTGGGGACTTGTTCTCTAGCTCGTCATGAACCCCAACCAATGAGGTAGCTATCTTAGGCCATTATGTTTATGGGTATGGGAAGTTAAACATTGCAAGATACATTATTTCCCACTTAGGTAGGCACACTACCTCGAGTGGTGGCTCGACTAAGACCCCTATGCGACTAGGATGCCTCATTACTAGGAAAGCGGTGAAAAAGGCCGGGTTTAGTGTGGCTAGGAGGGAGAGGTTCACTAATTGTGGGGGGGGGACTCTCATGAACACGACATACCTTCAAAGCTTAGATTGGGTAAAGCTCAATCATCAACAAATTTACGAGTGGTGTGTGAGGGTAGGATCGACCCCTTTACCTATAATTACTCTTCCAAACCATGAGTAGAATACCTTTTCACTTGGGCAAGACTCTTATACTTATGAATTCTTAGTTGCCCATGCCTAGGGACAAGAACCACCACCACCACCATGTGCACCACAGCCACAACCAGAGGTACCACTACCGCCACCTCTGAACTGACAAGGGTCGGGGTAAAACTAGGTCATCATCTAATTCTCCCTTGGTTAAACTAAATTTGTAAACGCTTAACAAACCTTATACTAGCACGTGGTAAGTCAAGAGTCGAACCCAATGGAATGAATTGGAGCTATGCTATAATCTAATGTTAAGCTAAATCGAAGAATATCAAAGGTTGAGTGTTGTAACTAGAACAACAAAAATCAAGAAAAATCGAAGAATTCAATAAATATGCTAAACACTAGGGATATAGGTTCTACATACAAGCTCAGCAATCATGCTAATTGATAGATCACTCAATTGATTTTAACATTGCAAGGGACAAACAATAGTTGTAATCAAATGAATTCATAGGTTATCTCTTATAAACTAAACTAGGGTTCACTATGAATGGATAACAAGGAGAATCACAATCAAATTCAATCAATTAAAGAAATTCTTAAATCAAGGGTTCATGTCATTGAAATTTTCAATGCAATTCAGATTAATCTTATAGGTTGATCACTCATAGTCTAATTAATCACATGCACAACTATGTCAACCAATTTAATTGCAACAATTCAATCAATCAATGATCATCAACTAGCAAAAATCCTCAATCAAGCATGCATCCCCTTCTCCCTAGCAACTAATATACTAACTAATCATGGTGAAATTTAAAGCCAAAACAAATTCAATCACAAACATATTCATCTCAAGCTAAATCAAAAGGAAATACAATCAATCAACAAATTCTCAAAACTAAACCAAAATACAAACCAAACATTCAAGCATAAAGGAAAATTGCAATTGAAATAAATTCAAAGGAAAGAAATCTCATAAACTTTCATTGATATGAAGAAGAATTCCAAACATGATTGAAGAAGCAATGTTGAATTACATATCAAATCAAAAGCTTACAATCTCTACTTTCTCTCTAGTTTCTCTCTCTAAAAACTAAGCAAATGAAATATTATCTACAAGCTAGCGTTCAAAAAGATTTACAAGAGTATTTATAGACAAAGAAGAAAAACTGATCGGTCGCGCCCTCTCAAAGAAGATCTCGCGGGAGCGTAGAAATGATGAAGGAACCCATAACTAAACTCCGTGGGAAATCTGGGAAAAACCCGCGGCCGCGACCGCGGCAAAGCCACCCACTCCCGCGGCTCTGGGCGCGGTAGATGCCCTGTTTTAGGTGAAGTAGGGGGGTTGCGGTCTCTCTATCTGGAGCGGTCTCTCCATATTCTCTGCGCCCACGGCTAGACCGCGGCTAGGGCGCGGCAAGTTCCTACAAAAAATACTAAGTTAAAGCACTTAACCAGCGCCCGCGACCCTCAGGTCATGGGCCCGCGGCAAAGAGAAGATGCGGAGTACCCTCTCCGAGCCCTCTTCAAGCCCTCTCCAAGAGGCTTTAATCTCCTTTGCTTAGCTCTTTTTGCTCATCTTGAATCCTTTGCGAAGCTAAGTCCTTAAGCACCTATAAGAGAAACCAAAGAGAGAAAATAGAAGAGAAAAAGAGCAATATAAAAGGAAAAAATGAAGGAAAGCACATAAAGGAAAGTAAAACACAAAGAGCCTGTAACATTGAAACCCAGATTACTTTAGAGTAACTACAATGGATTATAAAGTATTGTAGGAAGACTGATGTCAGAAGTAAACTTATTGTGATGTGCTTCTCTGAGACTGTCTATAATATATGGCTGCAGAGGAATGCTCTGATGTTTACAGGCAACTGCAAACCAACTTCTGAGTTGATTAGGGAGATTATTTTTCTTGTTGCTTGCAGATGTAATAGCTCTAATAGATATATGTTGTATTCGGTTTAGTTGTGTTGTCCTGGTCCTTGTGCTTAGTACCCTTCGTAGAAGGTGCCTGAGTCCTTGAGTCCAGTTAGTGTTTCTGGTTCTTCCTAGAACCCTTCCTAGAAGGTGCCTAAGTTTGAACTGGAAACTTTTTTCTTTTGGTGTTTGTTTGGCCTTGTTTGGCTCTGTGGTAGTTTGGGTGTTACAGCTTAGCTATTTTGTAAGTTGTATTCTTTCTCCTTGGTAATAAAATTTCTATTTACCAAAAAAAAACACAAAGAAAGAAGAAATAGAGAAACTAAAGGAGAAATGACAAAAATAACAAAAGAAAAGCATGAAAAATATAGTGAAAATATCCAAAAACACTACCTTATGAGTGTCATAAATGACACTCATCAAATTCCCTTAAGCTAGACTTTTGCTCGTCCCAAGTAAAACAAACGCTAAAAAGGAATAAGGAGGGTTTATTTAGAAAGGAAAAGAGAGAGAAAAAGAATATACACTATGACTCACTAACGTAGGAATCACTGCTGTTTTTAGCTACAACAAGCCCTTTAAACCCCAAAGTCGCCAATGAGGACGAGTGAGGTCTCGTAAGGGTTTCCTAAGAGTTTAACCCACAACTCTTTGAAATAAAATGAGGCAAAATCATTTAAAAAGAAAAGAAAGTAAAACAAAAATTCAAACAAATAGCTCTTGACAAGGATTTTCACAAACGGTCAAACGCAAATGCTTGAACACTTTTCTATATGAAATGGGTATGCATGTTTCAAGATATTTACGGTTAATTGAAACATAAGGTATGCTAAGCGTAGAGAACTAATGAGGCGCAATCCACCTTCATCCCAACCAATCTAGCCGCGTTCTCCCTATGGTTTCAAATCTTCCCTTGGTAAGAGTACGTCTCTATGGTTCCTCGAAGGAACCGGAAAAGAGTAGAATTTGAGGGTTTCTCGACATCTTGACCTTGCATCCCTTTTCCTTAGGCTTTAACTCATAATGCCCTCCCTCGGTATATAACTCAACCACTAGGTCGAAATGACTTTCCCAAAGGTTGTAACGTAGGGCAAAAGGTTAGGGGTAGGCTAAAATTTTAAAATTTGGTGGTATTTCTAAAAGTGAAGCAAAGAACGGGCCCTTTCTTAGAATCACAATCAAGTAGTCACCAAAAAAAAAACAAACTAACACCTCCAAGCTTATTCAAAGCTATATACACAAGCATATATACAAAAAGCGTAAACGCTTCTCCCCCAAGCTAAAAGGAAGCATTGTCCTCAATGCTTGAAAAGGGAAAAGAAATTACATCAAAATATTTTTGAAATTTTCTCATATTCACATCCTTTTCTCTCTCTTTTTTTTTTTTTGTATTTTCTTTTCTATCAAAGCAATTGTCCATGCCTCTTAAACTTAGGACGGCTTTTACAAATTTGCAATTGCATTGTCCTTGCCTTTTGTTTAACTTTGGAAGGCTTTTACTTTATTTACTTGCCATTATTCACACAAATATCACAACATAAACTTGCTTTCAAGAGAACCAAATACCCAAACTTCTTCACCACAAACTTCAACAATAATGATCAATTGCTTCACAAAAACCAAGAATGGAAACGAAAATGAAACAAAAGGCTCAAGATTTAAAGATGTGGCTTGAAAAGAAGGGAAAAGGCTCAAATGGTTAGCAAGAAGGCAAACATAAACCCAATGAACTAAAAAGAAAGAAAAATCCTAGAAATGTAAAATTACCACCCCGAAAAGATGTCTTTGTCCTCCCTAGTTGGTTCAGTCTCGTGTTTGAGAATTATGAGTCAATATTCAAGATTAGGTACGCAAAGGTTAAGGATCCATGTCGCACAATCAAAACATGATGAAGGCTTGAAAAAGAAAAATCCTTATAAGGTTGTAGCAAAAACTCACTAAAGGTGTCAAATCCACCAAAGGAAGCAACTACGTCTTACCACAAACCCAAAGAAATCCCGCTTCAAGGCCCTAAAAGGTCTAAACCGCTACCTTAGCATACCCTATCCTAGAGTAAACCGCAAATACTCTCAAAGCATGCACACCAATAAAACATAGGAAAGCAAACATGCAAAGGAAAAATTCCAAGTTGTAGAATGTCCAAAGAAAGAGCTAAACAAGCAAAAAGAAAAAAAAATAGCCTCAAAAATGTTTTATTTCTTATTTGAAATGAGGAAAAGAACTAAAAATCAAAATAAATAGAGAAAAGCAAAAGAATGTAAGTAATCACAAGTAATACCTAATCGTCAAACAAGTGGTCATTCGGCAACAACGCCAATGACCCCAAACACGCTAGGTGTTACACAGAAAACATCCTCGAACCATTCAACTCATCCTAAAGAAAATCCTTAACTAAGAAACCAAGAAAAGAAAGAGAAGAGATATAGAAAGAAATCACCGGGCGCCAAAGCTATGCTACATAAATCAAGGTGAAAGAGCACCTTACGAATCGTTGAAATCCAAAGCATAAGCAATAGAGCAAGGTGAGAATATAAGAACTTTGTACAAAGAAAATTGTTAGTAACTTCAAAACAAAATTAAACAAAAGAAAACTCAATAGAAAACTATATACAAAAACCTAGAAAAACATTATCATCATCAATGGTGGAAATCCCAAAACAACAACATCAAAGGTAAGACAACATAATAGACAACATCCCAATAATACTACCAACAGCGAATCAAGAAAACCGACCAAAACCTTTTCAAACATATCCCAGAAGTCCAAGGTTCCTCCCCCAAACTTACCCTAAAACACCCTTTTTGACACCTCTCCTCATACAAAGGCAACTATAGGGGAGGTATCGAAAAGGGGTAAATAAACAACCCAAGGGGGACTAATGGCCACTAGGCCCGGCACCACCATCACCCGCATCCCCATCATAAGAGAAACCCGATGGGGGCCATAGGAATCCCAACCACCGGTGTAACCGGGTGGCCTGTAGGGGATTATAGGTACTACGCAGCGGAAATAATCATGAATCATATTCATATAGCACCTAACCAAGGATCTCATGCATAACACATAAAGAGTAAGAATAATACCTTTGAAGCGTGATTCCACAAGTGATCGAGCAAGAACAATAAGGAGAACAAGAACCCCACGTGTGATTCCTCTACTTAGTCCACGAGCACGGATTAAACCTCCACTAATGCTAGTTAGTTTTGATTGAACGCTTCAATCAACCTTCAACGGAGATCCGAGTCACGAACACACCACACCACCACCCACGCGCCACCACACGCGCCGCCCACAAGGGAGAGCCGTACGGACAGGGAGGAGAGAGAGTGAGGGCCGAATAGAGAGAGAGAGAGAGAATTAGGGTTTTGGGATGCTTGGTTTCTTGTGTGACAATTTACAGTATGTCAATTGTTCTATCATGCAACCCTAGGCATGGTTTATATTTATAGATCATATCTAGAAATAAAACCATGTCCTGTCCAAAACCCATTAGACTCTTCTAATTCTCCAAGCCCAAATATCAATGCGGTATGTCATGAACTCATGAGGCCCAATAATGGGCCTCTAACTTGTTTAACCCAATACTTTTATGTGTGACCTTGTAGGATCCATTCTATAAGGCTTTGGGCCATTAAGCTAGCCCAAAGATCAATTGTCATATCTAGCACCAAACATTGACGACCCTATAGAATGAACTTATTATCTCCATAATAGTGATCCTTGATATATCTAGTAATTGCACTTATCGAAGACATAACTCCTTCATGGCCACCCATAATGACCATTAAAAAGGTTAAGTTGGGATGCGGACAATTGGTCATATGGATCGGGTTGGATACAAAGCTCGGGGTGAGTGGGGTGAACATAGGGGCAGTTCGGATCACCCCTATAGTCACTCCCCCCCGAAACCCAATAGTCATAATGACCGGACTCGTTAGGGAAATAACGCCAAGGCACATTAAGGTTTGAGACCCCTTTCCAATAAGGATACGTAGAGAGGTTATCACCACCCCAAGATGGCACGGGCCCTTGTTGGACTGGCTCATAAGGGTAGTTAACCGGAGGAGTGACCTCCCCCCTACGTACACAAGCATCGTATAAGGCGCTAGTTCGAAAAGCCAAGTTTTGGTTACTGGCATACATACCTTGCATGCTTAATTGCATGCGCTCCATTTGCTCTCGCATTGCTGTCATTTCCCTAAGGTAGGGATCTTGTTGATAGTCATGTTGTTGTCCATGTTGTCATCTACCTTGATGTTGTTGAAAGAATTGTTGTTGTTGTTCATCACCATCACCATCACCATCATCAACATCATCACCATCATCACCATCAACATCATCACCATCATCACCATCATCAACATCATCACCATCATCAACATCATCACCATCACCATCACCATCACCATCATCAACATCCAATACTACTTGCCTCGCATCCTTAGGAGGAATCCAAACGTTCCTAGTCTCCCGACTAATAGAAGTTGCGGCCGGGTTTGGGAGCAAGCAGTGGTGCTCATTTCTCACTAGCCAAAAATAAATATCGGCCTTCCTTGTACTATTAATGAAGCAAGGGTGTTAAGTTGCTTCAAATTTAGTAACATGTCTTTACTCCCTCCAACCGGAGTGCAAGACTTCAAGAACCCGTCTTGCTTGAAATGAGATATCAACCTCGTCACCATTCCTCCACAATGAATTTCATCGGTTTTAACCCCACTAATATTCGCCCAGAAACACTCCATAAAAATGTATCCAAAATTAACCCGAGGCCAAAAATCCGATTTGGTGGCCATCCATAGAACCATGATCTCTTCTCTAGAAAGCTTACCAAGATCTTGCTTGTTAAATACGGCATAACCAAGGAGCCTATGAAGAATCCTAAGGGCCGGATGAATGATTTCACTAGCAATTGAGTTCTTGGAATCAAAAGTTCTTTTATGAGCAATGATTTGCCACCAAGCAACTTTATTATAAGTGGTCGTGTTTAAAAGGAGTGGCTCAAGAATATCTGCATGACGGTTGAACCCGAGAGCTTCATTGAATTCAAAGAGGTTTAAAGTGTGTTTGACATTGAACAGTTGGAATGAAATGAGATAATCTAAATCCCCCATCCGATTATATTCAAATGTTGAGAAAAATTCGATGGTGGATTCCAAGTATGTTCTAGGAGAATTTCCAACAAACTCACTCAAACGGAGGTTGTGGAGAAGGATGTCAAGGTCGGATTCAATTCCTAACTTGACCATGTCATCACGATAGTAATTTCGAGTCGGTCTAAACTTTAGGGATTTCATTTTATTATATATGGGAGCTTATTTAGGCCGATTGTAGAATTTGAGAGGTGGAAGAGGTGGAGTTGGGTTAGTATCTTGAGGATTGGGATTAGTAGGAGGTTGGCTTTGAGAAGATTGGCCATGAGAAGATTGGCCGGGTGATTGATGGGAACGCTTCTTGCTACTCTTGGCTTTTCTCAACAAATCCATGATAACCAAATCAAAAACACCAAATAGCTCAAGGAAAATCACACCAACAACTTCTCAACACCAATTCAACCACCAATACTCCACACAACTGCACAACACCCCCAATACTATAAGGTACATTTTTCAAATAACAAAACAACCAAAATACAAACAACAACCAACAAAATTAACAATCAATATCAAAAGTAAACCCAATTCACTCAAAATAATTTCAAAATCACCAAACAATTATCCATAATCATCATATGCATTATAAACCAAGGTATACAAAAATCAATGCATAAAATCAATAAAAATCAACAAAAATAGAGCAAGGATTAGGATTATACCAAAGTTATAGACACAAAGAAGCACAAGAACACCAAAACGGACTTAGCACAAAGCAAGCTTAAAAATGCTTCAAAAACCCAAATTTTCCCAAAAAATCACGAGAAAAAGGTTCCAAACTTGATGACAATAGAAAAAGTAAGAGATTAAGGGGAAAATTTGAGTGGAATCAAGCAATTTGATGTTAAAATTATGAATTGGGGGTTAGGGTTTGAGAGGAAAGATGAGAGAGAAAAAGGGAAAACATGAGTGATTGGAAAAATAAAAGAGGAGAGAAAAAAGAAATCGGCCGCTTAAAATTAAACTAGTTCTCCGCGCCCGCGCCCGACATCGTTGCGCCCGCGTGTAGCCCGCGGCAAGTCCCTGGAAAGTTTGAAGAATTTTACCTGAATAAGGGTCCGCGGGCTCTCCATATTTGACGCGCCCGCTCCATCACGGCCGTGCCCGCGGGAAACCCGTAGGTAGCTGGCGGCTACAAACTGATTGTTTTTCTTCAAATTTTGCTTTAACGAGGATTCGCGCCCTCTCTAATTGACCCGCAACCTCTCTCCTTCACCCCCGCCCGCGGGGCAACCGAGGAGAGTTCCTGGTCGAAATTTGCAAAATTTGTCATTTTGAAGTTCAGAACCCCCGCAGCCTCTCCATGCCTACGGGGTGCCTCTCCCGGACATCACAAATTCTTCTTGTACTCTTCTCATCATTCACCCTATATCCATAGTTGATGATGGAAAGCAACATACAAAACAAACAAAAACAAGAAAAATATTAAAAACAAAGACTAACAACAAAAAAAAAAAAGAGAAAAGAAAAGAGAAGAGAGGTTTAGAATCCGGGTTGCCTCCCGTAAGCGCTTTAACGTCGTTAGCTCGACAATTACCACCCATTCAAGGTGGTTGTCGGAGAAGAAATGAGTGAACAAGGCCAACAAAAGCACCATCAAAATACTTCTTGAGGCGATGGCCATTGACTTTAAACGAAGAAGAAGAATCCATCATCGAAACCTCTACAACACCACTTAGAAAGATACTCTTGATTAAATAGGGAACGCTCCATATTGACATAAGCTTTCCGGGATATAACATCGTTTTTGAATTGTAGAGAAGAACTTTAACACCAACACAAAAATCTTTATTCTTAATGATTTTGTCATGTGTTTCCTTGGAACGAGTCTTGTACACACTAGCACAATCAAAATCGTCAAGCCGAAGCTCCTCTAGCTCATGAAGATCCAACCACCTTTTCTCCCCCGCACTTGCCAAGTCAAAATTTATCTTCTTGATTACCCACAAATCACGGTGTTCAATTTCAACCAGGAGATGGCATGACATGCCATACACAAGGCGGTATAGAGTGGTACCTATGGGGGTCTTGAAAGCCGTTCGATAGGCCCATAGAGCATCATCCAATTTCTCTGACCAATATTTTCGATTTCTCGCAACCGTCTTTTCCAGGATGAGCTTGATTTGACGATGATATGGGAGGCCAAATCTTTGATGGACTCCATGCTTCCTCAACATGTTTTGAAAGGCATAGTGAATAAAATGAGAACCGTTGCCGCTTATCACCGCCTTTGGCACCTCAAATCTTGGAAAAATTATTTTCTTAAACAACTTCATAACCACCTTGTGGTCATTAGTTGGGGAGGCAATGGCCTCGACCCACTTAGACACGTAGTCGATCGCCACAAGGATAAATTGATTTCGGAAAGATGAAGGAAATGGCCTTATAAAGTCTATACCCCATACATCAAATACCTCCAACTCGAGTATTGGTTGTTGATGCATTTTATTTCTCTTGGAGATGTTCCCAACTATTTGACATTGGTCACATGTCTTTACAAAGCCCCATGAGTCCCTAAAGAGATGTGGCCACCACAAACCGCATTGAAGGACCTTAGTGGAGGTTTTAGAAACACCCATGTGGCCCCCGCTTGGATCCGAATGGCACATTTTGAAAACATTAGGAACCTCTTAATTTGGCACACATCTTCTTATAAGTCATCGACCCCTCGCTTGTATAAGATGGGATCATCCCAAACATAATGCCTTGCCTCTCTCTTGAGTTTCTTTCTTTGATTCTTAGAAAATGGAGGAAACTCCCCACAAGCAACGAAATTCACCAAATCGGCAAACCATGGGAGCTCATTTGCTTCAATATCATATAAGAAGTCATCAAGCATCTTATCCTAAATTGGAGAACCATCATCATGAATTTGAGAATCATCTAGACAAGAAAGATGGTCCGCCACAACATTCTCCGCTCCTCTTTTATCCCTAATCTCAATGTCGAAGGTCTTGAGCTCAAGAACCCACCTGATCAACCTTGGCTTGGATTCTTTCTTGGCAAAAAGATATTTGAGAGCGACATGATCCGTGAAGACTATGGTTTTGGAACCCAATAGATAATAATGGAACTTCTCAAAAGCATGAACTATAGCCAAGAATTCCTTCTCATTGTAGTGTTATTCCGTTGAGCTCCATTGAGAGTCTTGGAAATATAATAGATCAAATAAAGCTTCTTGTCCACTCTTTGACTCAAGACACCTCCTATTGCCGAATCCCTTGCATCACACATCAACTCAAATGGTAAATCCTATCTTGGAGCTTGAACAATAGGATTAGAGATTAGAGCTTTCTTCAACTTATTGAATGCCTCCAAACACTTATCATCAAATACAAACTTAGCATCTTTTTGAAGAAGATCATTGAGGGGCTTAGCAATGAGGGAAAAGTCTTTGATAAATCTTCTATAGAACTCGGCATGGCCCAAAAATGACCTCACACCCTTCACATTGACAAGAGGTGGAAACTTTTCAATAACCTCAATCTTTTCCTTGCCTACCTCTATGTCTTTGTGAGAAATCTTGTGCCCGAGTACTATTCCTTCTTCAACCATGAAATGGAATTTTTTCCAATTAAACACCAAGTTCACTTTTTCACACCTTGCCAAACACTTTTCAAGATTTTCAAGGCACGCCTTAAAGAAAACTCCACCCACGGAAACGTCATCCATAAACACCTCCATCTCCTCTTCCAACATGTCTCCAAAGATACTCATCATACACCATAGGAAAGTGGCGGGAGCATTGCAAAGGCCTAATGGCATTCTCCTATAGGCAAAAGTACCATAGGGAAAAGTAAAAGTAGTTTTCTCTTGGTCATCGGGATGAATAGGAATTTGGAAAAATCCCGAATAACCATCAAGGAAACAATAGTACTTGTGACTCGTTAGTCGTTCAAGTATTTGATAAATGAAGGGAAGGGGGAAATGATCCTTCTTTATGGATGTGTTTAGACGTCTATATTCTATACACATCCTTCATCCCGTGTCCGTCCTCGTTGGAATGAGCTCACCTTTCTCATTCTCAACGATGGTCATACCTCCCTTCTTTGGGACTAACGTGAACGAGAGAAACCCACCTAGAATTAGAAATGGGAAATATAATTCCCGCATCTAAAAGTTTGGTGATCTCCGTCTTCACTACCTCTCCCATTTGGGGATGTAGCTTTCGTTGCCTCTCAATGGATGGTAGAGTACCCTCCTCAAGATTTATGTGATGTGTACACAAAGTGGGGCTTATACCTTTGAGGTCATCAATGGTATATCCCAAAGCACCTTGATGCTTCCTAAAAACATCACATAACTTTTGAGCTTGGTGGTCACTCAAACAAGAGCTAATAATCATGGGGAAAGTAGAGTTGGGTCCCAAAAATTCATACCTAAGGTGTGATGGAAGAGGTTTCAGCTCAACCATTGGTACACCTTTACCTTCCTTTGAAGTGGCTGCTTGCGAAGCTTCTTGGCTTGAGATATTCATGCACATATGCTCATCCACTTCCTCAATGCTTCCATTTAGCAAGTCCTCATACATTGCCACTTTCTTGATAGGAGCACCTATCTTATCCTTGTTCAACAAGACATTCTCAAGAGGATCATTAGAAGTGAGCAAGTGCTCATGCATGGAAGATACAACAAGATCAAGAGAATCAATCAACATGAAATTTTCTAAAGAAGAACATGAATACTTCATTCTTTCATTCAAGTCAAATTCAATAACCTCATCTCCTACCTTGAGTGAAATTTTCGCACTCTTAACATCAATCATAGCACCCAAGGTAGCAAGAAAAGGTCTACCAAAAATAATGGGAATGGTATCATCTTCATCCATTTCTAGAACCTCAAAATCTATCGGAATTACAAACTTCCCTACTCTCAAAGGAACATCCTCAACCTTCCCCTTAGGAATCTTAATTGACCTATCGGCCAATTGCAAGGTAATTTTAGAAGGCATAAGTTCCCCTAACTTAAATCTTTGATAAACCGAATATGCCATTAAGCTAACACTAGCTCCTAAGTCACATATGGCATTATCAATTTGCATCTTGTTAATGGCACAAGGGATAGATAAGTTTTCATGATCTTTCAACTTGGGTGGCATCTTGTTCATTATCACTACAGTTTCGGTCAAGTTGACCGTATCCACCACATTACAAGTCCTCCTACCACTCAAAATGTCTTTGAGGAATTTTACATAGTTGGGCATTTGGGTAACAACTTCAGTAAAAGGTAGAGAAAGATGAAGTTGCTTAAGCATGTCAAAAAATCTTCCAAATTGTTCATCCAACTTATGTCTCGTGAATTTTTGTGGATATGGAAGCTTGGGTTTCACAATTTCTTTCTCTACTCTCACCTCTTTATGTGTCTTAATCACAACCTCACTCAAAGATGCACCATTTCTCTCATCCTCTACCAAGACCTCCTTGGGAACCTCCTTAGTTCCTCTCTTCCTAGGAAAACTCTCCTCAAGAACCTTACCGCTTCTTGTAACAATAGCATTCACGGGTCTCTTTGGATCTAAGCCTTGGGAAGGTAAAGAAGAAGGACTAGCATGGTCTTTCAAAGCATTGGCAAGTTGAGAAATTTGGTTTTCAAGCATATTATTATGAGTCATCACCTCATTGAATTTCTTGTCACTTACGACCATGTAGGTGCTCAACAACTTTGTTTGATTTTCAATTATTTCCTCCAACTTAGTCCTAGAAGAGGAGGATTGTGAATAGGAATAATCAACTTAATTGAGTCATTGGAGCAAATCCGGGTGGAGGGCCTCTTTGAGCATTATTTATAAAATTGTCTCTCCCTTGATTGTTCCAATTACCCCTATTTTGATTTTGACCATAACCTTGATTATGATTTCCATAACCTTTGTTTTGATTACCATAATTTTGGTTTTGATTTTGGCCACTATAACCTTGATTCTTATAGTTCCCTCGACAACCTTGGTTCTTATAACCACCACCTTGGTTATAATTGTCAAAATTACCATGGTTTTGGTAATTCCTATTCCATTGACCCCTTTGGTTATCAAAATTTTGCACATTATTATTGTTTGACACAAGTTCACTATCATTATTGTCAAAATCATCATTACTCTCCGGAAAAGCATGAAGGCAATTACTAGAATCATGATCATATGAACCACACACATCACAAAACACAACCACTAGGCATGTTGCTAGAAGAAGGAGGGGGATGAGATTTAGAAGGAGTACCTCTCCCCTTAAATTAGGAGGGAAGACTTGGAGCTTGGGAAGAAGAACCCTCCAATTTTTCCTTTATTGCACTTACTTCCTTCCCCAAGTTTGCCATTTGTGAAAAGAGATTGTTAATTGCATTCAAATGATCAACCGAGTACACCGAAGAACTACTCTTGCTAGTTAATTCTCTCTCACCATCTTGCCAATCTCTATAATAATTCAAAACATCCTCAATGATGTCCACCACTTCTTCTTCCGTCCTATTCATGATGGGACCTCCGGCTCCTCCACCTAGGCATGACTTGCCATTGGGACTTAGGCCTCCATTGAAAATTTGAATAATTTAATAGGTTGGAATCCCGTGGTGAGGACACTCTCTTTGATACTCCTTATACCAATCCCATGCTTCATAGAGGCCCTCACTTGGATTTTGTTTGAAACCTTGAATCAAAGCTCTTGCCTCCGCTGTTTCTCTTTATGGATAGAAACGAGTTGGAAATTCCTTTGTAACCTCGTCCCATGTCGTTAGAGAATTAGGCTTAACCTCCTTGTCTAGACATTCTAAAGCACGCCCAATAAGAGAAAAGGGAAAGAGCTTGAGGCGGATGAATTCTTGGGAAACTACGTCACCTTGATAGTATTGCAATACTTTTCAAACTCCTTGAGATGATTTAGCAGGCTCTCATGCTTGGCTCCACTAAATTGTCGCCTTTCTATCAAAGTGATCATAGCCAGCCTAATTTCAAAATCATTTGCCGGTGTTGTAGGTGGAGCAATTCCACTCTCACATCTACATGCTCCTGGAATCCCTAATTCTTTCAATGCCACTCTCGGATTCTCTCCCATTCTTGCTTGTTCCTCTTGTTGCGATTCTTCTTCGCTTGAAACGCTAGAGCTAAAAGATTGCCTAGCAACCCTTAGTTTTGTAATAGTCCTCTCGATCTCCGGATCAAATGGTACAAGTGAATGACCACGTGCTCTATGCATACAACTCATAGGAAATGATTAGTAGCCCGGATACAAGTGTAGCCTTAAAGAGGAAAATCTTTTTGTTTTTTTTTTAGAATGAAATAGACTCAACAACTATAACAAAGCACTAATGTCATTCCCCGGCAACGGCGCCACTTTGACAAGGGGTAGAACTAGGTTGTTATCTAATTCTCCCTTGGTCAAACTAAATTTGTAAATGCTTAAAAAACCTTATACTAGTACCTGGTAAATCAAGGGTCGAACCCAAAGGAATGAATCGGAGCTATGCTATAGTCTAATGTTAAGCTAAATTCAAGAAAATCAATGGTTGAGTTTTGTAACTAGAATAACAAGAATCAAGACAAATCTAAGAATTCAATCAATATGCTAAACACTAGGGGTATAGGTTCCACATGCAAGCTCAACAATCATGCTAATTAATAGATCGCTCAATTGATTCAAACATTGCAAGGGACAAACAATAGTTGCAATCAAAGGAATTCAAAGGTTATCTCCTATAAAAAAAAACTAGGGTTCACTATGAATGGCTAACAAGGAGAATCACAATCAAATTCAATCAATTAAAGCAATTCTCAAATCAAGGGTTCATGTCATTGAAATTTGCAATGCAATCTAGATTAATCTTATAGGTTGATCACTCATAGTCTAATTAATCAATTGCACAACTATGTCAACCAATTTAATTGAAACAATTCAATCAATCAATGATCATCAACTAGCAAAAATCATCAATCAAGCATGCTTCTCCTTCTCCCTAGCAACTAATCTACTCACTAATCATGGTGAAATTTAAAGCCAAAACGAATTCAATCACAATCATATTAATCTCAAGCTAAATCAAAAGGAAATACAATCAATCAAAAAATTTTCAAAACTAAATCAAAATCCAAACCAAACATTCAAGCATAAAAGAAAATTGCAATTGAAATAAATTCAAAGGAAAGAAATCTCACAAACTTTCATTGATATGAAAAAGAATTCCAAACTTGATTGAAGAAGCAATGTTAAATTACAAATCAAATCCAAAGATTACAATCTCGACTTTCACTCTAACTTCTCTCTAGTTTCTCTCTCTAAAAACTAAGCAAATGAAATATTATCTAAAAGTTAGCCTTCAAAAGGATTCACAAGAGTATTTATAGACAAAGAAGAAAAACTTATCGGTCGCGCCCTCTCAAAGAAGATCTCGCGGGCGCGTAGAAATGGGTACGAAACCCATAACTAACTCCACGGGCAATCTGGGCAAAACCCGTGCCCGCTGGTACTATAGCCCGCGCCCGCGACAAAGCCACCCGCGGTCGCGGCCGCGGCAGATGCCCTATTCCAGGTGAATCATGAGGGTCGCAGTCTCTCTATTTGGAGCGGTCTCTCCAGATTCTTCGCGCCCGCGGCTAAACCGCGGCTAGGGCGCGAAGAGTTCCTGCCCAAAATCACCAAGTTGAAGCACTTAACCCGCGCCCGCGGCCCTCAGGTCCCCCGCCCGCGTCAAATAGAAGATGCGGAGCGCCCTCTCCTAGCCCTCTCCAAGAGGCTTAAATCTCCTTTGCTTAGCTCTTTTTTCTCCTCTTGAATCCTTTGCGAAGCTAAGTCCTTAAGCACCTACAAGAGAAACCAAATAGAGAAAATAGAAGAGAAAAAGAGCAATACAAAAGGAAAACACGAAGGAAAGCACATAAAGGAAAGTAAAACACGAAGAAAGAAGAAATAGAGAAACTAAAGGAGAACTGACCAAAATGATAAAAGAAAAGCATGAAAAATGTAGTGAAAATATCCTAAAACACTACCCTATGAGTGACATAAATGAAACTCATCATGAACCACCCCCTAGGCATGTCCCCGAAACTATTTGGGACATGCAGAGTATAGGTCAGGTCATAAGTCACGTAGAGCAAAACTAGGGAGACCTTAGGAGGATGTAGGTTCCTTAGACCAGAGAATGGGGTATGTTAAGAGGAACCAGGGTAGGGCCCTCTTTCCGATGTTTGAGGACTATGCTCATCGTGGTGCTATTCCCAACGATGCTATTCACTCAGACTGTTACCAGCAATGGTATTTACACTTAATATTCCTCTTTTGCCGGCTATGGCCAAGACTTTCCTTTAGGGATGAGGGGGAATGTTGACCCTTATTATTTTAGTGGTAGCTCTTCTAGTGGTGCAGGTGGCAATGGAGGAGGTTTTGGAGCAATGGATGATGATAGTGTGGATTAGCCATGATGGGCTAAATTCTGAGTCAATGAGGACATTGTCAGATTTTAGCTTGGGAAAGATTTTTTTATGTAAGTATCTTTCTTCTTCACTTTATTTTATTTTTGGTGTGTTTAATATAGTTTTATTGTTTTCTATTTTAGATTTATTGCTTTGAAAGAAATTGAAAAATACAAAAAAAAAAAAAATAGAAAAATAAGAAACACAAAAATACGATCTAATGAATGATAAATTATGCTTCCATGTGCCCCTTACATACATAAAAATTTTTTGATTCTTGGTATATGATGATGAGTATTGTGGATAGGTTAGCCATGATTTGATATTTGATTGTTTGGATGCCTTAACATGCATCAATATTGCCCAACTACTTGTGAATATAGTGCTTGACTAGTTGATTTGGTTAGAAATGTGTGTTAGTTTCTGATATGTCAATGAATATGAGTATTTGTTTGTAACTTTGAGTAGTGTTTATATGGCTCATTATTATGAATATTGAGGAGGACGAAGGCGTTGTTCTTTTAGGTGACCTTCAGAGACAATTAGATACATTTGTTCCCTTCTTTCTACCCAAGTTGTTGCCTTAACTTTTTGTTGTTTATTAGCCACATTATAAACCGATATTTCCCCATTGGTTACTAGTCCCAAGCTTGGCTTGGGGAAGCTATTAGTGAGTGAGGTGAGGGATTTTGTGGTGTGCTAGTTATTTGCACAATTTAGGTGGTGTTGAGAAGTTGTTTGTTCTTGATTGTGGTTTATTTTTTATGATTTTGAAAGTTAAATTTATCTTGGAAAATATAAAGCATGATGTTGAAAAAAAAAAAGAGAAGTTCAAAAAAAGAAAAAAGAACCTGAAAAAATAAGTGAACTTTAAAAGAAAAAAAAAAAAGAGCAAAAGAGGAAAAAAATTGAATAATGTTTGAATGTTCTAAGAGAGGGTTCAAAAGAACAAGAAATATTGAGTTTCAATGAGAAAAAAAATTTCAACTGTTAATTATTTAAAAAAAAAACTGTTTGGTTCACTCAAGTTCTTAATTAATAAATTGTTATGAACCAAGTCTTAAGAGTTAGGAGTTATTGATTGAATTGGATGTTTGGTGAACTTTTGGTTGAGTTGATTAGTGTTAGAGAAGGTTTATTTGGTCATTATCTATTTTGACCTTGTTCTTGATTGTAGAATTTCGTCTCCCTTCAGCATTATTTTTCTCTCACATTTTCCCAAATATTTCCTACCTTTTTCTCGAGACTTGCATTACAAGCTTTAAAGACCTTCTAACCTTTGTGCATAGAGTGTTGTAAATGTGAAAATAGTTGCCTATCAATGTAAAGAAAGATTTAATATATTCAGAGTCGACTATTCAGGTTGAGTGAATGTCTTTCAATTCAAACACACGAGTGCTATGAGTTGGGAGGGCATTGTTCACATAAAGGGGTTGGGACGAAGAGCGATCAAGCACATCGTTTACTCGCCACATAAATAAGAATTGAGTGTGTGAGCAGTAGTCTTGTATTCTATATGCTCTTGTGCTTTGCTCTATTTAACAATTGTAAGGGAGAATGAGTAGTTGGATGGATTTGATTGGTTGGCTTTGATGCATACTTGTTAGATTTGCGTTGAATTAGTTATATTTGGTTTTATTTATTTGGGGTAAAGAATATTTAATTTTTCATTGATGAGCTCTTTGCTTTGGAACAAGCAAAGGTTTGGCTTGGGGGAGTTTTACATGTTCATTTTATGTGGTGATTAACCCCCGTCCCTTGGTCATAATTTGGAGTATTTTTTGCTCTTTAGAGCCATTTTTATTACTAATATGTGTTTTATAGTGTTTTTGTAGTTTTGGTATTTTTTATAGGAAATTGTAGGTTTTGAGCATTTTCCAAGATTTATTTGGAGCCACTACAAGCATTTTAGAAGCACGACTATCTTTCATATCCTAAGACCGATTAGAGCCGTCAAACGGGGTATTAAGTGCTCGGTGTAGAAGAAACGAGGCAATGGACCAAGTAATCAAGCCCCAAGGAGGAGATACGAGTTTGGGCCAAGTTTAAAAGACCAACAAGAGTCCAAGCCTTGCCCATGAGCTCCGTTCGACCGGATGGAGCCTAGCCTGAAGGCGCGCTCGACCGAGCTAGGCAGAAAAACAAGGAACACTCCTTCGCCCAAAGGCGCGCCCGGTTGGGCGCGAGAGAGGAACTCTCAAGAAAAAGGTGGGCACGGCCGGGCGAACACCGCCTTACCGGGCGCGTGTTTTAGAGGAGACTTTTGATGATTTTCGTCAATTGTAGTACTTAGTTTCTAATTAGAATTTTTAGCCTGGTATAAATACGTTTTGTTTAGCTTGATACAATTATCTCTTTTCATTAGCTAAATTCTAATACTTACTTTTATGTTTCAGATATTTGTCTTGTTTTCTTTGTCTACAACTATTGGTTTATGTAATTCATTACTACCGTTTACTTTGATAACAATTTCTTCCCTTTTTATTTATAGTACTTTAATTTCCTTGATTTATCATGTCGTTTTTAGATTTATTTAATGTTATGCAATTAGATTAGGCTTGGTTAGTTGTATGAGTTTTGCAATATTGATTCGAGATTCGAGAATGAGAATTAATGTTTAGGCATAGTTTGAATACGCAGATTAATTTATAAATGGTTAATTCAAGATTCGAGAGATACGATTTAATATCGGTAGATTAATTTTGAATTGTAATACGTAGCAAAAGCCCTTTACGAACTGATTAATTATTGTATTGGTGTTTGATTGTTATGTATTACCCTAGAATATTATTTATTGGTGAACCTATACCCTAGGCTTTGTTTGATTGTTATTCCTAAAATTCTTAATCGCTTTAGTTTATTTATTTTCTGTAGGTTAACTCTTCACAAAAATAAATTGGTTACTTAATAATTTATATTACTTTAATTAATTAGGAATACAAAGACATTATTTCCCTGTGGAATCGACCCTACTTTCCTATCTATTTTTGTTGGAGAAGTTAGGTAATATTTTTATTAGGTGATACGACTTTAGTCTCACTACTAAAAAAAGTAGAATAGGGAACACAAAATATAGAGCAATTAGGTAGGATAAGTGTTCTTTGCAACATATAGAATGCTTATCTTTAGCAAGCGTTGTGTTAAGTAATAGATAAAGAACGATGAGAAATCTAACCGTTCTTTATTCGTGTTAAACAAAATATTAATTTATTTTCAAAAAATTACTACCTCCGTTTCATATTATTAGCAACGATTTGACATAATGTAGACAGGAAAAACGTCTAATCGTTACAAATAATATGTAACGGAGGTAGTAATTTATTTTAATAAATTATTACAAAAAATTGCACTCTTCCAATAGCTTCAACCGTCAAGTACTTTTCACGTACGTAGTACTTGTGTATAATTTTAATTTTTTTAGCTTTTTAAAATTTTAAATTTATGGAGCCTTTTTTAAAAAAATTTAAATTTTTGGATGGATTTTTTTTGGAAGTTCCTTTATTACTTCGTAATATTAGTATTAGGGCATGTTCATATTTACTTATTTTCAGTTCAGTTCAGTTCAGCTCCAATAAGTTCAGTTCAGCTCCGCTCCAATCAGTTCAGTTCAGTTCAGCTCCGCTCCAATCAGTTCAGTTCATTTCATTCACCTCAGTTCAGTAAATATGAACATGCCCTTAGTATTAGTATTACTTTTAACAAACCTAACCTATTCCTTTCTTAAGCTACCAGTTGCCTAACCTTCCTTTTCTACTATGATATCATGATCTCTTCCACTGAGGTGGCCTGTGACTTAGTTTAGAGATTTTCAATCCAATCTCGAACCAATACTCGATGAGCACCTACTTCGTCTCTTCTTAGTACAGTTTTATCAAGAAAAACTATCTCTACTCATACAACCATCATCTTCTCCAAATTTTAATCCCTTTCGTAATTCTCCTTCCTATAAATTTGTATTGAATTTTAATTTTTGTTGACTAATGAAGATATTTTAAGTCAATGTTGTTTGAAAAACTTGAGAAATTCTGGTTAAAGTATGGAGTATTTATTTTCTACGATGTTCATTTGATAAGTTAAAGATATAATTATTAATAAGCTAATTGTGCTTGTTTTGGGGGTTTTTGTCCCTTGGGAGAGTTACAACACTGAGACTGGATTCAACAAAGGATGTCTGTACCTGCAAAGCAAACGGACCGCCGGATGGTCGGGGGTCCGCCTCCGAAGATTAAGTTAGTAAGCGTTCGGTAATAAAACGTGCGAAAATAAAGTTATCTGCTCGGATTCCAAGCTCAGGTAAGGTGTGATAAGTGACGTATTGTCTCGTATTGCGTGTATATTCTCCTCCGTCATAAATGTAAGAATGTCCCTATTTATAGGGTCCTTTTGAAAAGTGTGCCCCTCCTAGGATCTGGTGACCTAGGAATTAGGTCACGCCGTTTTGCGGCGCCTCGGGATTTGGGCCTTTGAAGGCCGCCATCCCAGGGGCAATGCCTGAGTGACACGTGTCACTGAACCCAAAAGGTTTTTGGGCACCTTTTGGGTGACACGTGTCGCCATCTGGATGGTCCATGCTGGATCATCAGTCTGCGTAGGATGGAGGAGTGTCCGCCCTCCACGTGTCATCATTCCATAGGTCCAAATGGCACCTCTTTGGAGAACACGTGGCGCTTTCTGATTGGGCAACCTGGCCGGGTATAAAATACCCAAATCAGTGCTAATTGCTCTTCAATGTCTATTATATATCTTGAGAAATATGATTATATTTTGTTTTGCACAATACCCGTTTGATTGATTGAATTTTTAGATGTTGCAGATCAAGAATCTATCTTTGATTCAATCTCCACGGTATGTGTCCCCTTTGTCTTTTTGTCTATATGACTATATGGTTTTTTTTTTTTTTTTGTTAGGATCTTCGATTAATTAGGTCCTTGATAGAACTGATTTTCGAATTTGTATGTTGTGATTTTTATTATAATCTTGATTTTTAAGTTTGGATTGAAAGTTTGAAACCCATTTGTGTCACATGATATCAAATTATAATTATTTTTTGTGTTACATATGCTTCAAGATCTTGTTCAAGCTACAAATTGGTATTATGAGGACTTTGATTTGAATACCCATTCATGATAATCTGACTAAGGTATTTTTATACTTGTTTATAACTATATTTTTTCTTTTGAGTTTCAGAACATAGATTTTGTAGGGTTTTTTATTTAATGTTGGAATTATTTTATTCAAATAAGAATGTTTACTTATATTTAAAGTTACTGTTGGAGGGAAAATTTTTTTTAGGGTTTTACCCCCCTATAAATAGTGAGGTTTGACCCCCCCCCCCTTGGATTCACATCTTTGCGAATCTTTGGAGAATCTTGGACTTTTTTACTTAAAGAATCTCAAAATTCCCTAAGCGTTTTCACTTTTCAAGCATCCGACACTCGGCCAACTGTCCGATCGTTCTTCAGTCAACCAAGCGTCTTTCACCCTTCTTCTAAAGGTAACGCCTTTTTTTTTTTTTTTTTTTTTTTTTTTTTTTTTTTACTCTTCATTTTTTCTTTGTTTTTGAAAAAATGGTTACCCAATCGCATGCGGCACGACATAGGATAGTGATCAGCCGGTCACCGGGGACGGCTGAATCTAGAACTAGCAGTGCCGAATGCTTGGCCAAGGACCCTGCTTTGCGAACTTCTCCGAATCCGACCGTTTCCGTGTCTGTGCAGGACACTATGGCCAGAACCAAAAGAACAGCAAGACAAAGTAGCTCCGATGGAATTTTCTACCATTCGGATGGGTCGACTGTTTATTCAGACGGCTCAATAAGGGTGCCTCGAAGTGAGCTGTCGGAACATCCTGACAGCCCTTCTTATCTTCCTCCAACCCCCACCTATTACCATTCGCCCACATCTAGTGGAACTCCCAGTGATGGAATCCTGGAGGAGGCGGATGAACAATATCAACCCGGGCCTTCTGGACAGGCGCCGGAAGAGGGTCTAGGGGAGGACCCTGCTGGCACCAGTCGGCGGTCCCCTAGCTCTGATGAGAGCTCTGATGACGAGTCGGCCTCGTCATCTTCTTCAGAGAACGCCTCCATAACTTCAGAGGAGGCAAGAACGAAAATAGATTCTACAAGGGAGTCCGTGGCGGTGGATAAGGGGGAAAGCTGGGCCGAGCCGAACGCTTCCAGGCGCTTGGAGAGAGCCCCCTACTATCATCATGTTCCACCCAGCAGGCGGAGCTCCATGACATCCAACCTTGCCAATTTTAGGCGCAAGGTCGTTCTAGGCTATGGCTATACTTTGTCGGTCCCTAATGAGGGCGACACCATTACCTGGCCGAGCCTGGCCAGCTATCAGGACAGAGCATTCGGCTGCTATGAAGCGGCCTTCCAAGCTGGCCTCCGCTTCCCTCTCCATCCGGCCGTGGAGAGGATCTTGGATGGATACCAACTGGGTATCTGGCAACTTGTACCCAACTCCTGGATTAATATTCTGGGGTACGTTGCCGCATGTGAGATGCTGCAGGTGGAGGCGAGCTTTGAAGCGTTCGCCCACATGCACTATCTGAGCAGGGCACCTGCTAGGGGCGGTGAGGGCTGGTACACCTTGACCACTTGCAAGGGGTACATGATGGTTGTTGGCAAAGAGAACAAGTGGAAAGACTGGAGGACTAAGTTTTACATAGTCAAGTCTTCCGACAGCCGCCTGAACCAAAAGTATAACAGGTAGAATAAGAATCCACCTCTCCTAGCAGGCAGGAGTGCATTGCCGCCTCTTCCTAGGCGGGCAAAGGAGGAGATCATGGACCAGGGGTTGTTTACCGTGTCCGTGTGGACAAATAATGAGGGGGACAAGGAGGTCACCCCCCAATGCTATCTCCCTTTGTACAAATGGTTTGAAGAGGGAACGTTCTTAGCCGCCTGTGGGCTAAGCTCTGAAATGCCAAGAGGTAATCGGCCGTCTGTTTTATATGCAATTTCATTTTGCTTTTCAATACTTGTTTGATGGTGCTAACACTTGTTCATTTTTGCAGACAAGGCAATGGAGAAGCTCTCGGCCACAAGGAAGCCGGCTGTATCTGCTACTCGATACAGATCGAATGTCCTAAACAGGGCAGAGGCAACCACCCACACCAAAGTGGATGAGCATAAAACTGGCGGCACCCCCAAGGTGGGAAATTGTTATACTTATCATTTCTGACCAATGTTAAATTTGTCCGAATGATTTCTAACTTGTTTTATCTTGTGTTGATGTAGGGTGCCCCTACCAAATCTCCCTCAAAACCATCCGACCCTAAGATCCAAAAGACAAGGGCGGGTGATGTGAGCGCATCCGGCAAGGGCGGCCGGAAGCACATTGCTCACAAGCCCAAGAAAGGCCCAAACGCCTCTTCTCTCGAAGCTGATAGGGAGATCAGCAAACCGGATGTTCAGAGGACATCGAAGGGTGGCTTTAAGCAACCCACCACTGCTGTCGGCTCAGCAGGAGAGAGGAGGAGTCTGGGGAAAGAGGAGGAACCAAAGGACGACGGTAAAAACCATTCACTTTTCTTGTTCTTCCATTTAGATATACTTGTGTTATTTTTCTAACTTTCTTTCCTTCTCAGTCCCTGTGCAGAGGCCGACTGTAATCTAGATGGCCAAGTCCATGCTGAGGGCGGTTGATCCTGACGACAAGGCGTCTGTCAGAGGAGTCGGCACTCTGGACTTGGATGGCATCTTGGAAAACTTTGTGAGGTATGAGTCTTAACTTAAGCAATTCAATTCTTTTTTTTTTTTTTTTTTTTTTTTTTTGCTCAAGTCTTTATCCGCCTGGTTTTAACCATTCGGCTCTTTTTGCAGGCCATGCTGCGCGTCCAAGGGCTCAGGCAACCTCTCAAGGAGAAGTCCAAAGAGGTAACAGCCGCTAAAGCTCGGGCCGAGTCCGCCTTGGATCGAGCTCAATTTGGTATTGCTCGAAATGAGTTTCTGACGCTTGATATGATGTATTCGCAGGCGGAAGCCAATATGCAGGTGAAGAAGGACCTGGACTCAACCCGCCTGCGCATCACTTCCCTTAAGAAAGAAATCACAAATCTTAAGGAGAAGCTCGAGCCTCTTCAGGATGCCAAGGAAGAGGCCGAGAGAGCCAAGCAGAAGGTGGGCCGCCTGGAGCAGCGCCTCACCAACCAGGAGCATCAGCTGAAGACCAAGTTTGAGTCCGTGGCTGAACAAGAGAGAGAGAGGCTCTTGTTAAGCAAATGATGAGCGACTATGATGCCATCATGCGGGACACTTGGGCGGCTGTGCAGCCGGACTCGGACAATCAGACTTGGAAATCCAAGTTTGATGAAGCCAGCAAAGCATTCGACGCTCGCCTTCTTGAAGAGGCTGAGAATGCAGCTAAGGATGCTGCTGAGGCTGAGGAAAGCTCTGGGTCCGACTCTTCTGGGGAGTCGTCCTCTGGTGGAGAGGAGGAAGATCAGGTGGAGGGACGAGAGGAAAATGATGAAGAGCAGCCGAAGGACAACAGGCCGGCTGCCAATGAAGAGGCTCTCCCCTGATCACTTAAGCTTATTATCGTTTCTGCGGCCGAATGACCATGTACTTGCTTTTCCGACCTGCGTGCCGAGTATTGATGTATCTTTACCGACCGTGGGGTCGGGTACTTTGACAATTTCTCTGGCTATGCCAGAAACAATCTCAACCAGTCGTCTGTTGGCGATTGGTCTTTTTAATTTAAATCATTCGGCCATTTGGCTGAGTTTATTCATACTGTTGTCCTTTGCATTTTTGAATTTTTCATTGCATGTTTTTGGCTAAATATTATAACCTGTATACCATGCGAATGTTCTTGCACCTGGACGGATGTCGAGTGGTTTCGGTTTATTGGATTGATTGACTTAGAAATTATTGATACTTAGAAGAGTATTCATGGTTTCTAAGTCAATCAATCACTATGGTGATTGCCCCAAACCACTCGGCAGACGTCCATCCAGAATTGGAAACTTAAGGTTTCATTCGGCCATTGGCTCAAACAAAACTCAAATTTCCAACTTAGCAAATTTCGCTAGGAAAACTTCCGCCTGTTTTGCCCCGTGAGCTAAAAACAGGCGCATCCGGCCATAGGCCTCTTTGAGATAAGATAAGTTTATAACTTAGAAAATGTTCTTTAAAAATAATTGTCCGCCTGTCTTGCCCCAAAAGCAAAGAACAGGCGTCATCCGGTCAAAAGCCTCATTAGGTGCTTAAGTAGTTAACTTAACTCGTATATTAATAAGAATGTTCCGCCTGCTTTGCCCCTTGGCAAAAACAGGCGCATCCGGCTTAATGCCTTATTAGCCTCTACTTATAAAACAGTGGCCATTTTCGAGCTGTGCTAGAACAGTTAGAAATTTCAGGCCTGTTAAGTTTCACTTTCGATTAAAACAAATGACTGCGAATACTGCCTTAGCATTCGGTAGGGCCGCTTGTTATATTTGTAGAGCAATGTGCCACCCAAATGGGAGATGCTTCTCCTCGACGAATTCGCCCGAATGGACGTCGCCGGTTATTTGACTCATGTTGGAGCAGACGGCCATACTCATGTTGGAGCAGAATGTGACCATTCGGTCTCTTTTTGTTTTTTAATATCCGGCCATCGGCCTCATCATTATTTTATCTGGACTTAGGCCTCTTAAATGGTTGAGTAAATATTTAGTAAGTGTCGATATTAACTTAATGAATTTCGTAGGAACGACCGCTCTAGAGCAATTGGCTCTTTCAGAAGAATTGGGGTGTCTGTTGTTGGGACAGACGCTTTCCAAACGCATTGGCCGTTTGTATTTTGTACAGGCGACACTAAGAAACTTAAATAAAAAGACAAGTTGGGAAATGAAGGCATATTCTCATTAACAAAACTTGAGATAACAAAATTGAGGTTTTTACATTCGTACTTAGAAGTAGTACCTTTTCAAGTTGTCTACATTCCAAGTTCTAGGCAGCTGCCTGCCGTCTGGGTCTTCCAGGCGGTAGGTGCCGTCTCTTACTTCCTCATAGATTCGGTAGGGGCCTTCCCAATTTGGGGTTAGCTTTTCCTGCTCATTCGCCCTACCGACTGCCTCCATTTTTCGTAACACAAAGTCCCCCACTTTGAGAGGACGCTTGTGTACTCTCTTGTTGTAAGCTCGCGTCATTCTCAGACGGTAGATCTCATGGCGTAAGGCAGCATTGCCCCTACGCTCTGGAAGTGAGTCCAATGCCAGACGCATGGCCTCCCAGTTAGCTTCCTCGTCATATAACATGACTCGAAGAGTCGACTCATAGTGTTCAATGGGCAGGACAGCTTCTGCACCATACACCATGAGAAACGGGGTTTCTCCTGTTGCCCCTTTAGCAGTCGTTCTGATGGACCAGAGGACGTGTGGTAATTCATCCACCCAGAGACCACCAGCCCGTTCAATTTTCCTTTTAATCCCGTCTGAGATTAACTTGTTGAAGGCTTCGACCTGGCCGTTTGCTTGAGGCCGGCCGACTGATGCAAAGAAGCTTGAGACCCCCTGGTCTCCCAGCCAAGTCTTGAGTTGAGGCGTCTCAAATTGAGGACCATTGTCAAAAACCATAGACATGGGCACCCCGAAACGAGTGATTATGTTCCTCCAGATGAAGGAAATGACGTCTTTAGTCTTGATGTTTTTGACTGCCTCCGCCTCTACCCACTTGGTAAAGTAATCCACAGCTACCAGTATATAGCGCTTGCCGCCTGGTGCAGTTGTATATGGCCCCAGAATGTCCATGCCCCATTTGGCAAAAGGTATTGGGCTGTGGATGGCTGTCAGGTCTGTAGCCGGACGATGGATGAGCTTGCCAAATTTTTGGCACTTGTCAAATTTTTTTACCATTTCCATTGCATCCGACTCCAGAGTTGGCCAGAAGTAAAGCCGCCTGGCCTTGGCAGCGAGGGATTTGCCGCCTATATGGGAGGCGCAGAATCCCGAATGCAACTCTTCGAGGACTTCCTTACCCTTCTCTGGGGTAACACACTTCAACAGGGGTTTCAAAAAACCAGCCCTGAAGAGTTCTCCTTGTCGCAACTCGAAGTTAGCCGCTCGTTTTTTCAGAACAGCCGCCTCCTGTGGTGAGTCAGAGAGCGTGCCGTCTGCAAGATAGGCCCGGATGCTGTCCATCCAGGTTGAGCTTCGGTCAAGAGTTCCAATGGGGTCTTCCTCAGATATACTTCTTCTTTCCATGACCTCTCAGAAAACTCACCGAGGCGTTTCATAGGAGGCGGATGATGCCAGCTTGGACAGAGCATCCGCCTGATTGTTCGAAGACCTGGGCACTTGAGTTAGATGGAATTCTTCAAGTGTCCCAACTTCACTCTTGACCGCCTGCAAATATTTTATCATGGCCGGATGAGTGGCCTCGTACGTTCCATTAACCTGGAGTACGACCAGTTGCGAATCAGAGCAGGCGACTATCTTCTTTGCCCCTGCCGCCTTGCAGTACCGAATGCCGGCCAGCAGGGCCTCATACTCGGCCTCATTGTTAGAGACCTGGAACTTGAACCGTAGTGTGTATTCGTACTTATCTCCTTCAGGAGACTGACAGATAATCCCTGCATCACAGCCGTTCACAGTGGAGCTCCCATCCACATACACTTTCCAAACCTGGTCTGTATTGTCCGGTACAACCGGCCTTGTCATTTCGACAATCAAGTCAGCGAATGCTTGTCCCTTTATTGCCTTCCTTGGTTCGTAAGTGATTTCTAATCCTTGCATTTCAATCGCCCATTTGAGCATTCGTCCAGAAGACTCCAAGGTTGTGAGTGGCCGTTTGATCGGTTGGTCAGTATAGACTTCTACCGCATGCGCCAAGAAGTAGGGTTTAAGCTTCTTGATGGCCATGTAAAGGGCAAGGCCGAATTTCTCAACCATGGGGTACCGAAGCTCCGCGTTTCTCATAACATGGCTAATGAAATACACCGGGAGCTAGATGCCGTCTCTTTCAGCTAAGAGAACGGCACTGAGGGCATGATCAGAGACGGCTAAGTACATGAAGAGCTTCTCTTTGGGCAAAGGGCTGACAAGCCTCGGCAAAGAGTGCAAATGAGTTTTCAGCTTTTGAAAGGCCGCCTCTGCATCATCCCCCCATTCAAAGTTTGTCTTCTTTTTGATTGCCTGGAAAAAGTAGAGGCACTTGTCGCCTGACCGACTGAGGAATCTCCCCAAGGCCGCCAGACAACCTGTTAGTTTTTGCACTTCCTTCACAGTACGAGGCGACTGCATGTCGATTACCACCTGTATTTTCTCAGGGTTGGCCTTTATTCCCCTTTGGTCAATCAAAAATCCGAGAAACTTCCAAAACTCAACGCCAAAGACACACTTTTTTGGGATTAGCATGACCTTGTGCCGCCTGAGTGTGGCGAATGTTTCTCGAATATCAACAAGATGATCCGCCTGTTGTTTGGATTTGACTATCATGTCATCAATGTACGCCTCTACATTCCTTCCAATTTGATTAATGAAGACAGTATTAATCATTCGTTGGAAAGTAGCAGGCGCATTCTTCAAACCAAACGGCATCACCGTGTAACAAAACAACCCCTGATCAGTGACGAATGCCGTCTTTTCTTGATCTTTTTTCCACAGGGGGATCTGATGGAAACCTGAATAGGCGTCCATAAAACTCATCAGGGCATGTTCGGCTGTTGAGTCGACCAGACTGTTGATCTTAGGCAATGGATAGCTATCCTTTGGACATGCCTTGTTGAGGTCTGTGTAGTCAACACACATCCGCCAAGTTCCATTCGGCTTTTTTACTAACACAACGTTAGCTACCCACTCAGGGAAATTGCACGGCCGAATGAACTTGGCATCTAACAGCTTTTTTACTTCGGCAGCTGCCGCCTGACTTCTTTCTTCGCCGTGATTTCTTTTCTTTTGCCGGATGGGCTTCTTTTTAGGATCCACGGCGAGTTTGTGGACAGCAAGATCCGGGCTGATGCCTGGCATCTCCTCCACTTCAAAGTCAAAGATGTCTTTGAATTCCCTCAGCAGCTGGTGAAGGCTTTCACCCAGCTTTGCAAAGGCAATCGTCCCCACCTTAATAGTCCGCTCTGGATGGCTGTCGTCCAGAGGGATATCAATGTGTTCACCAGCAGGCTGGGGACGGAGATCATCCGACCGTTCCCCGGTCAGTGATTGCTATTGTTTTTCTTTTTTGACCACCACCAGCTGATCAGTCTTTCTTTTCTTTCCGGCTGGTGGGGCCGACTGTTCTTCCTCGACATCGTTGAGGTCGATTGTTTGCTTGCCCCGACCGGATGCTACGGCCGCGGGCTTGACGTCCGAGAGGTAACACTCTCGAGCCGTCTTTTGGTCCCCATTAAGGGAGCCGACTGTTCCATCATCCTTCTCATACTTGAGTAGCATGAGAGCGGGGATGATGACGGCCTTACACTCATTAAGAGTGGGACGGCCAAAGATGAGGTTGTAAGCCGTGATCTCTTCAACCACTAGGAAACGGATGGTCATGTGCCGACCGTCTCCCCTGCTTCCCAGGCGGACAGGTAGGTCAATTCGTCCGATTGGATGCACAAGTCCTCCCCCAAACCCAACAAGGGTGTGGGTGACCTCCATCACGCTATCCGGTTTGTACTTGAAATTGGATAAGCATTTGAGGCTGATGAGGTCAGAGGAGCTTCCTATGTCGATCAGAATTCGGCCAACCAACTGGTTGGCAACCTTGCACTCAATGACAACAGGGTAATCATGCGGCTGACGGACTTTGCCTCTGTCTTGCTCGGTGATGACAACTTTAGGGAAGGTGGATGCGCCTGCTGCATCCCCTTCCTCAACAGAGTTGACCATCTTTCTCAGATGGTCCTTGGTGCCCCGAATGGTCGGGCCACCACCGGCAAATCCGCCTGCTATGGTGTATACCGGATCTTCATCAGTTTCGGCACTCACAGTAGGCAGGGGAGTCTTTTTCTTGGACTGCCTCGAATTTGCCTTTGAAGTCACTTTGGACTTCACATAGGACTTCAGCTGTCCTTTGTCGGCCAGACGGTCGAGCTCCCGCTTAAGACTGAAGCAGTCGTTCGTGTCATGGCCAACATCCTCATGGAAATGGCAATGCTTGTTTTTGTTCCGATTTTCAGCGGAACCTTTCATAGGAGTCGGCTTTTCAAGAGTCAGCCGATCCTTAATTTCCAAGAGGATGGAGCAGCAGTCCTTGTGGAATTCGTACCTTGGGACGTACGGTTTCCACTCCTTTTTCTTCTTCTGGGCCGGTTGATCAGAGTTATCAATGGCCCAGATTTGCTTTTTCTTTTTGCTCTCTTCTGACTTAGGAGCCGGCTGAGCAGGCCGACTCTCTTTTTGCCGGTCGGACTTCTTATGGTCCGACTGCTTATTGGAGGAGCAGAGTTCGGTCGCCTGTATATAGGCTTCCGCCTCTCGCAAGGCTCCTTACAAAGTAAAGATTTGTTTGCGGACAAGTTCGTACTTAAAAGTAGACCCGTCCTTCAGACCCTTAAAGAAGTCTGTGAAAGCGACCTCATCAGACAGCCCATGAATCTGGATTCGGACCAGATTGAACCGCCTGACGTAGGAACGCAAGCCTTCTCTATCTCCCTACTGTACATTGCCCAAATCAAGACTTGTCTTTTTGGCAGGGATGTTCATAGAGAAGTTTGAAGCAAACAAGAACGCAAGCGTCTTGAAGCTATTTATGCAGCCAGCCGGCAGATTGCCAAACCACTGCTGGGCTATGCCCTTCAGGGTAGCTGGAAAGCAACGACACCATGCGGCATCATCCAACCCCTGTAAATACATGAGGTGGGTGTATGCTAGCAGGTGGTCTTCTGGGTTAGAGGTCCCGTCATAGGCTCCAACCAGAACGTTTTTAACTTTAGCCGGCTGTACGGCTTCAGTTATTTCCTTGGAGAAAGCAGAGGGTTGATCTCCAAGGTGTTGCAGCCTAAGCTGCCAGTCCATCGGCTGATAGCCGTATGCCGCCTGTCCTCCATAGAGGGCAGGTTGCATGTAAGGTAAAACTGGCGCCTGGTACAATGGTTGTGCCATGTACTGGGCCGACTGAATCATATGAGGGCCAGACTGAACCCGTTGGATGCTTGCTGGAGTCTCATGTACAGACTAGGAACACCTCACAGAGGTATTCCGAAAGCTATCATGATAAGTCGACGTTGAAGCCGACTCTGATAGGTGGGTTCTCTTCTCCTCAATGTATTGCCGAGCGTCAGAGAACGTCTTCTTGCTACCATCCGGCTGTATGTGCCGGATGGGTTTTCTTGTGCTCGTTTCTGGGAAACGGAGCCGAGTAAGGTCAAATTGGGGCCGGGCCTTCTCCTTAGGGGCAGGATGAGGAGTTGGTTGACGGTCCCTGACCGAATTCTGTTTGCTAGCTTGGGCTGGTTTCTTGGCCGACTGCTCCTTTCTAGGAGCAGGCGACTTCTTTGAGGCGAATTGTTTGATTTCACCCCGGAGGCTGCTCAGGAGTGTCATTAGTTCATCCCTAGTGACGGGAGTTGATCCTGCCGCCTGGGAAGGATCAATCGGCCGCCCCGAGGGCTTCTTTGGCTGACCGGCAGTTTTGCTTGGTCCTGCCTGGTCATGGTGACGCTCCCGCCTCTCCTTACTGCGGATGCGTTTAGAGATGAGGGATCCATTTGGATCCACATAGGTTTCGACGTCAGCGTCGTCACCTGAGTCATGATCTATTTGGACCAATACGTCTTCTGGAGGCCGATCGGCCTCTGGGTTCGGTACAGGTACTTGTGAAGCCAATTCAGAGGTACTCTCCCCACAGACGGCGCCAAATGTTTTGGGGGTTTTTGTCCCTTGGGAGAGTTACAACACTGAGACTGGATTCAACAAAGGACGCCTGTACCTGCAAAGCAAACGGACCGCCGGATGGTCGGGGGTCCGCCTCCGAAGATTAAGTTAGTAAGCGTTCGGTAATAAAACGTGCCGAAATAAAGTTATCTGCTCGGATTCCAAGCTCAGGTAAGGTGTGATAAGCGACATATTGTCTCGTATTGCGTGTATATTCTCCTCCGTCATAAATGTAAGAATGTCCCTATTTATAGGGTCCTTTTGAAAAGTGTGCCCCTCCTATGATCTGGTGACCTAGGAATTAGGTCACGCCGTTTTGCGGCGCCTCGGGATTTGGGCGTTTGAAGGCCGCCATCCCAGGGGCAATGCCTGAGTGACACGTGTCACTGAACCCAAAAGGTTTTTGGGCACCTTTTGGGTGACACGTGTCGCCATCTAGATGGTCCATGCTGGATCATCAGTCTGCGTAGGATGGAGGAGTGTCCGCCCTCCACGTGTCATCATTCCATAGGTCCAAATGGCACCTCTTTGGAGAACACGTGGCGCTTTCTGATTGGGCCACCTGGCCGGGTATAAAATATCCAAATCAGTGCTAATTGCTCTTCAATGTCTATTATATATCTTGAGAAATATGATTATATTTTGTTTTGCACAATACCCGTTTGATTAATTGAATTTTTAGATGTTGCAGATCAAGAATCTATCTTTGATTCAATCTCCACGGTATGTGTCCCCTTTGTCTTTTTGTCTATATGACTATATGTTTTGGTTTTTTTTTTTTTTTTTTTTGTTAGGATCTTCGATTAATTAGGTCCTTATAGAACTGATTTTCGAATTTGTATGTTGTGATTTTTATTATGATCTTGATTTTTAAGTTTGGATTGAAAGTTTGAAACCCATTTGTGTCACATGATATCAAATCATAATTATTGTTTGTGTTACATATGCTTCAAGATCTTGTTCAAGCTACAAATTGGTATTATGAGGACTTTGATTTGAATACTCATTCATGATAATCTGACTAAGGTATTTTTATACTTGTTTATAACTATATTTTTTCTTTTGAGTTTCAGAACATAGATTTTGTAGGGTTTTTTATTTAATGTTGGAATTATTTTATTCAAATAAGAATGTTTACTTATATTTAATGATCGTATGTTTTTTTTTTTGGAACATTTACAACTATAAAAGAAAGTGAGAAGAGAAGATGTTAGAAAACCTTAAGAAAGAATGCCTTTTTTTTTTATTAGTTTGTTCCTCTTGTTATGATTTTCATATTAGAAGTACAGTTCTTGTAATGTTGTTTGTTATTTTCATGATATATTTATTGTAATTATTTGTTTAATATTAACATATATTCATTTTTAAGTTCAACTCAATAATGTATTTCCATATTAATAGCTAGAAATTAAATATTGTATTTATATAAATAAAAAAAAAACACTCTTTATTAGGAATTTTTTTTATTATTTTTTTTTTAAAAAGGAAGCATTAGAGAACGCTTATCTGACTTGACCTTTCTCTTTAGTAATTTAATATACAAAGGTCAAGCACCCTAATTGTTCTTTATTCCTTCTTTATTTTCCGATTATAACTAGGGAATAGAGAACGACTGTGTCAGATGACCGTTCTCTATAGTTGAATATACAAAATACATGTATGAACCGTTCTATATACTTTACACATAGATTAGCAGAAGAATGGTCTTAAGGCGTTTTATAAGGCCTTTTTTAACCGTTCTATAAACTCTTTTTTGTAGTAGTGCATGTTAATGATTTGTATCACGACACACCGATATTGTTCATTTATTTGTAAGATCACCTTTTCGATTCTTGCTTAATATTTCAATACTATTTGTTTTAGAATACTCCATTTTTACAACAATTTGAAAGCAAAATTATGTTTATTGCTAATAGTATTATGAAGTCCCTTCCTGACCTCTCTAAGTTGGAACTTCATGATGGTAACAACTATAAGAGATGATCACAAAAGTTACTAATCTTTTTTGAAGAAGCTGAATTAGATTATGTCTTGAATGAACATGTCATTAAAACACTCGAGAAGGCAGAAGAAAAAGCCAAAACCAAAATGGCTCCCATTCTGGGAGCCACTACGGAAGCCTTGAAGAAGAAGGAGAAAGACAACAAGCTTGTCCGTGGTCATCCCCTTAACCACATGAACAAGACTTTGTTTCATTTGTTTGCCAATTTCAGGTCAATCAAGGTCATTTGGGATTCTTTGCAGAAGAAGTATAAAGTGGATGATATCGGGAAAAAGAAGTATGTGGTGGGCAAGTAGATCATTTTCAAAATGGATGATGAAAATACTATCATGTAACAAGTCCATGACTAAGAGAACATGGTGACTGAAATTCTTGGTGAAGGCATGAAGATGCGTGAGACACTTCAAGCTAATGTCCTCTTGGAGAAATTCCCTCCATCAGAATGACTACCATAATTCTTTGAAGCACAAGAAGAAGGATATGACACTCCAAGAACTCATTAGTCACATGAGAACCGAAGAGGCTAATCGCCTTAAGAATAAATTTGAAATTTTATCTCTTAATCCTTTGAATGCGTCTAAAAACAGGAATAATTCTAAGAAGCAGGGAAACAACAACTCCAAAACTAACTTCACTCCAAAAAACAAAACCCGAAAGCCAAAAGGTGCTTGCTATGTATACGGAAAGTATGCCCATCGTAGGGGATCATTCTCCTTAAAAGCATATGGCCCTTTAAAAGCCTATGACTTTACACTCGTTAGGGTGTATTAGGATTTGAATTCCTGACTATTTGGGGGACCTTGAATTAGAGTTGATTATATAATTAAACTTTTTTGTAAGAAACAAGTAGGAGTCGCCAATGAGTTTTAGGAAAACTTATAAACCTCGTTCACGCCTTTCTCACAAGTAGAGTTCAAGGAATATTTAGCACAAATCGTAAGTTACCCATGCCCAAATTGATCTACATGTACCAGAAATGAGTTCCGGAGCGAAGGTACTAAAATAACGTTCCCTTTAGGGGAGAATCCCTATCATAGCCCTAGTACGACCTCTACTAGCTCTTCCTGTTTCATAATTTCATCACCAAGCAATATATACAACATGATACCTAAAACTAAGTTAGTTGATTTTATTTACAAACACCAACCACGTAGGAATTACATTTGTAAAGGTCGTTATTCTTATTTGATCAATATTCGTGAAAAGAACAATAAAAAAAACAATATTTGCTTTTACTTAGGTGATTAATCAACAATTAATTATTTAATTTTATTCTTTATTTAAAACAAGATACTATATGGAATTTATTAAATAAAATTTCGTTTAAAGTGATCAAATAACACTAATAAATTAATTAAAAGTTATTTAAACAAGAAAATAAAGGTGATTAATCTAAGTGCTCGGGAATTTACCACTTCTCCTTGATAGATCTTCGTTTGAACACTTATGGACCCCTTCTTGTTTGGGAACCTCCACCGTAGTAACAAGTATTAAGGGGGTGAGTGTTTAGGACAAGAGGGTTAAGAGTTCACAAAGTTTCTGCCAGCGTTTTAAGTTAATTTTCTGTCCGTTTCATCCTCGTATTAATCCTCTATTTATAGGGAATGGATGCATTTAGGGTTTTGGGGATTCTTCCACAGAAGGTGTCACGCGCATCATAATGGGTTGCGCGCGACAGCCCAGCGCAAGTGATTTAGATGCGCTGCTCAAGGCAAGCGTAACTAGATGTCTTGCGCGTGGTATTATGGTAAAATTCAATTTTATATTTTTATGAAATTCTGAATCTTTTGCAAGCGCATCATTAGACATTGCACTGAGTGTCACGCACAACCCTGTGGGTTGCGCGCGCAATACCAGCGCGACTCATTGAGATGCGCACGGATTTCTCTGTGGCAGCATTGATTTTTAACCTACGCGCCTCTATATTCGTCACAATTAGGTTTTAACCTCGGGCTTAAGCCTAATTATTATCGGGATTAGTTAACTTGGACTTTAATTCATTTTGTTTTGGGTTTGGCTAGTTATTTTTAATTGTTGTGACTTAATTAGTTGTCCTTAAGCATTCCTCGCGTTGATTTATCGTCATAGCACTTTCTTTCGATATTGGAGACCAAAAGTAGTTGTCTACACTATGTGTGTGGGATTGTTGGATACAAAGAATACCAATGCAACCAAATGCATGAAGCCAAGAAAGATGGAAACCCCTCCCAAGCCAATGTTGTTGAAAAAGAGGAAATCATTGTGGTGGTGGTGGTGGAAGCCAACTTGGGCCCCGTTCTTTATAGCTGCTCTGCTTTACTCTGCCCTACTTTGCTCTGCTCTAATCTGCTCTACTCTTCTGAAATCTACTCTGCTCTGCTTCGGATTAATAACAATTAATAATATCATTAAAACAAAACTTAATAATATTTAATAATTACTATTTAATAATTATAGTTAATATTTACGAATAATAGTAATAATATTAATTAATAATTTACAGTACAAATTATTAATATTTATAATAATATTAATGAATAATAATATCTAACAATTTCTTGATCATAATAATAACACATAAGATATACTACAATAGTATTATTTATGGGAATAATAATAATTCATATTTAATAATGATACTACAGTATTATTTTATAATAAAAAATTAAAATGAATTAATTAATAATCAAATAAAAAAGCTACCCTTGACTGTACAGTGCATTTAACCATAAGCTTCAACTAATATCTTTATGGTCAAATTTTTCCAAAACCAATTCACAATACTCTCCCCATTTACCCATGAAATAATATGGCCAGAGTGTGACTGTAGACACCCTATAAATGTCTCCCCAAAACCAAACCCGATGATGAACAACCTTTCACCGCCATTATTGGCCGGGTTGAGTATTTAACCTTTGGAGTGCTTAAATCCATATTCAATACCAATACATTCCATAAATCAACCAAATTCCGAGCCCATTTCCCCAAATCATAACTTATTTTCCTTTTTCGTGCATTTAAACCCAAAATAATTCATTTCGTGTCCCTTAAAATCATTCATTTCGTGTCGTTTTTATAAAACCGTTTATAGCAGTTTATTTTGGTCCATAATATGGGTCCAATGATTGAAAATTAAGATAGGTATTGAAAAGAGCTTTCTAACGATATTTTAGAAGCCCAAATCAAAGTTATAACAAATAAATTATGGTTAAAATACTAAAATGAGCCCAAATCGAACCTAAGCACACCTTACATACGACCCAATGATCATGTGGAGGGTCAAAAAGATTTAATCCCATCCCTAAAATAATTAGGATTAATTGGAAGCTTCTATAAGTTTCTAAAAGATCTTAATTATCCTTTTTTAGAAGATAAGATTAAAGAGTTTAAAATTAAATAAAACTTTTCTTTTTGAAAGTCTTAATTCTATTCGAAATGAAAGACGTTCAAAGATAGTCAAATATTATTTTCGTGCCTCATAGTGTTTATCCAAATATAATATTGTTGGATATCCCTTGAAATTATCTTTACAATGATATATTATAATATTAATTCCGAGCTATAATGAAAAAGATATGATTGAAATACCAAACTCTATCCAAAACTGACACCGTCTCACTATTTTAGCCATATCATTTATTTTACATAATATTTCTATATAAATTTTATTTGGTTAGAAATTAGACTTCAACAGCTTTCCAACGACATATTATTTATCTTATTCCGTTTTTTGGATCAAAAGATATGATAAAAACAAAAACCGCAAAAACTATTGTCTATCGCAAGAGTATTATTCCAATTCGAATCCTTATCTTTTCTTAATTCTTCGACCCTTCTTTTTAATTATAAATAGAGGTCATATAAACCTTATTTTAATCATCAACAAGCTTGATCATCAAAATCATTCTCTTCTCCTTCTTTAGCCTAAATACTAGCTATCCTATTCTCTCAAAATACTTCCCCTAAACACTCCATGGAGTCCATATATACTTAACCTGAGGTTCTCTCCTTAAACCAAGCCACGAAATCTATATTTAACTAAGGGTTTGGACCAAATCAACTCTACATTTGTTTAATTTAATTTCAATTTGATTTATATTTTCATTGAAATTACTAATAGTTTATTCATGATGTTGTAATTCAAGGAAACGCGGAAAGTGAGTAATTAATCACTTGATTACTCTTATTATTTTTATTGCTAGCATCATGATAGGAATTTTATTTGATTTGACTAAAATTATTGTTGTTAAATTGCTTCCAATATTAATATTTATTCTATTATTATTTTGTATCACCTTATTGCATGTTTAAAGGGAATATGTAATTGAAAATCACGCCTAATAAGATAATTTGGACAACCGGTTTAGGTTCCTTTTTAATCTTGTTGCTAATTAAAGTAATCACAAATATTTTAGAATTATATGTTGCATTAATATTCAACCAATTTAGCCTAATAATAGTTTGGAGAAACTTGAATATTTTGTTTGCATGCTGTTGAGATCACAGGAATCACTTTTCAGTATAAGAATCGAGTATAGGCCAATACAGGCGAATGTGACTCCATGACCCACTTTGTACCATCATCCCCGATCCTCCTTTCGTGGTTCCGAACTATATGGAGTTAGTAATATCATGGATTATGAATGGGGTGTAACCTTTACGGGTCAATCGTTGTTGCCTATCGTTGTCTCTTTATCATGGTTGTCTTTTATGATCCGTGAACGGTTTACAAGTTCCTTAAAAACTTGTTGGCGGCTCCCTACATTATTTGTCCCAAATTTTATATATCAATTCCCACTTCCTATGAGTGCCAAGCATATTCACACATGCTTTAACGTAGGCGCAATTCGAACAACGCCTACAATTTGGCGACTCCACTAGGGAGGATTCTTGGTTATTTATCGATTTGAGTGATCGATATTTAATTGAGATGAGTGTATAAGACTTGAAATATTCTCGAATTGTATTCCTGCAATTTAATTGGCATTTTCATATATGCATATGCATTTTAGATACCTGTTTTGCCACAATAGTACGTGTTCTACGTATGTGGTAGCCCTGGGGATTTAAGCTCTATCAACCCAAAAACGCTCATAACAATAAGGGTTCATTCGAGTTTTTAAATCCACCCAAACCATGGAGTCGAATTTTATTTCATCACGAACTCGCGGAGCCGCCCTTTGGCATACACTCTCAAGAGAGGCTGCCTTGCTAACGCGTCTAAACTCTTAACAATGGTACACTTTGACACCCTTTTAAGCACGACCATAGTCGAACATAGAACTTGACTTTAGGTTGAGAACTTCATTGCATCATTCGTGACAATGTGCTTATATTTTCATTTTTTTTTACTTTTTATTTAATTATTTTTTTCTCTTATCAAACCCTTTTTTATTATTAGAGTCGAGCCATAGATTTTTTTTATTTTTATTTTTGAGTCACCCGGATTTTTATTCTCATATACTGCATTACTACACAAGAGTCAAATTGTTTTGGTCATATCTAGAGTTATAGAAAAAGTTACGTGTCGTGAAACCTATGAATCTGTAGCCCCGAGTTTTATCTTTCATTTGGAGTTGGTTTCGTCCCAATCAGAGTCACATATCAAAAGTTATGACCGATATACTACAGCCTGTCTAGTTTAGGTGTATTTTTAGCATTAACTTTCTTTTTTTTTAAAAAAATTATTTTATTTTTTATATCTTTTCTTGTCAATCTATTAGCCAAGTCCTTTAATCCGTGTCAACTAGTATAACATAGGATTATAGAATTTTTTTTTTATATCCATGAGTTATAACTCTCCTAGAACTCTATAGTCAATCTTCCTAGTTTCTTGTGATTTTTGTGCTAATCTTAACATGTGTTCTTTGTCTTTGATTGTGTTTGATCTTATTTATGACTTAATGATTGCCAATGGACCATTTTCACGTATTAAATAGCATAAACATTAAAATTGGACAAAATTAATCAAGTTAGTTTGTGTTTTTATTCTTCCGTGTTATTTTTAGTCCTTGTGTCAGTCGTTTTTATACCGTTTACATGTCTAATCATACGATCGTACCACGAGTCTTATAAAATCACCTAATCACACATGTTGAGTCATTGCACACACATTGTCTTCGAGTAATACACTATATTGTTTATGATCGTATACTAGGACCATGCATGCATCGTTTTCCGTTGTAATAGGAATGAGTGGAGTATTTCCCATTAGTTTTCAAAATTTTTCTATACACACTCTTCCATTCCAATCTGAGTATTGAGTGAATGCATTAAGTGAGTTCATCCTTAAATGGTACTTGAGTCTAAAATCACTAGGCAATAGTTGGAAAATTAAGGGGAATGTTACTCCTTCCTTCTTTTCTTCCAATCAAAGCATCAACAACAACAAACTTTTTTCCTTACCAGACGGCAAGAAGTAACTCATAAACAGTTATGAAGAAAAAACACGATGCAAGCTTCTCACCAATATTTTATGTTTTCTTCTTCTTTTGTTTCAAACCCTCCCCCTTAAAAAGTCTAGAGTAGGTTCACTTATCCACGTGTCTATGTGTCACGTTTCGTACCTTCTTCATAAATGAGCATCTCTTTCTTACATTCGATCATGTGATTAGCAAAAAAAAAAAAAAAAAAAAAAAAAAAAAAAAAAACAATTGCTGAACCAAACACAAGGTATACTAATGATGTGAGGTACCTTTGCAACCCATTCATTCCCCATTAACCATTCGATCACATATCCATTTTTTCATCAACCACTTTGAGCCTCGTCTAATGATTGGCCTTATTTATTCAACCAACATTTACCTAGCCCTAGGATGGGAAAGTATAAAATTTGTGTAAAATTCAAAAAAAAAAAAAAAGTAACGCAGCAATAAAACAATGTCTAAGGGCAAGTGTTCCAATTTCTTTGATATGAACACGTCTCAAATTGAGCCTCTCATTGAGTGCTTGGTACCGTGCCTGAGAAACATGAATGCTAAGTGAGTGATGAACCGCATGATCTGAGATTGCCCACATTTCAAAATTTTCAAATTCACAATTTCAAAAAAAGTTGAAAATAAACTTGTAAATTTCAAAATTTCCAAATTCACAATTACACATTTTGGGGATTCTCTTGGCTCTTGAGCCTTTTACCCTTTTCTTCTTTAAACCACCAACTTAACCATATTATAACCCTTGAAAGACCTCTTAAAGGTGTACATACACTTGTACAAAGTTCGGTTAGAGCTACGTTCGGTCTGATTCCTAACGGATACGTAGGCAACCTCACATTGAGGTGCGGCCACATTCATATGCATGATTGAGTCGAAGAATATCCACTGCTTATCCCTATGACCCTATCAATATAGATCTAGAATTGGGGCTTGATCCCACATCATTTAGCCTACCTAGCCTAAAAGGGTCACCATTTCGACTCTCCTCACATCTCTTTTTATCACCATAGCCTTTGCAACCTCACCTTAGTATCACTTTCACACACTTCTTTCACACATACATAGCTATATCATCTTTCCCTTAGGAAACCTTTATCATGAAATCTTGTTTCCCTACTGTGCATGCTTCATCATCTTTCAAGACTACATTCATTAAAATAAACATTGTATATCTGCTTAGCTTCCTGACCTGAGCAATGTTCATTGTTTCACGCATCACATAATGTGATAAGCAACATTTATATATCGTCTTGATTTTTAATCATACAAAGCATATCTTTCTTAGCTCCTTGACCTATGCAACGATCATTATGCAATAATAACTTCATCTATATACGTGCTCAGCTTCCAGACTTAAGTGACGTTCAAGATCATTTCTTTACACCATATATGATGCTTAGCTCAATGACTTAAGTTCATTCATCTATCGTGTCACATGATGTAATTGTCCTTATAAGCCTCTCGGCCTAAGAACATGCATCATGAATAAAATATTTTCATGACAAGCAATTTAATCCATACGATTCATTTTGTCTTGCTCAAGGAGGAAGCTCAAAAGTTCTTCCCTTTTTCATCTTTTTCTTTTGGGGAAGTTCAAAAAAAATTTCAAAATTTTTTATCGAGGGAAGTTCGAAAAAAAAACTTCATTTTTCACGTCTTTCTTTTTCGGGAGCAAGTCGGTACCTTCCACTCGTCTTATGATAAAACTAATGGAATATTTTTGCTTTTGCATTTTCTGTTGCTTGTGTTTGCACACACACACCATATACACACATAACCACAAGTTATATACATGTCATGTCATGGCAAGTCAAGTCAAGCTTGGTCAAATTACTTGTTCAATTCAATCACATTCTATACGAGTCCCTTGGAAAATTTTATTTTGCAGGTCTCAATTACAGCCCACGTCTGGGGACAAGCGGACCATCTACAACCCACGCCCGAAGACAAGCGGACCATCTACATCCCACGTTCAGGGACAAGCAAACCCATTACATCAGACGTTCGGGGACAAGAGAACCCATTACAGCCTACGTTCACGGACAAGCGAACCAACTACAGCCCACGTCCAGGGACAAGCTGACCATCTACAGCCCACGTTCGGGGACAATCGAACCAATTATAACCCACGTTCGGGGACAAACGAACCATCTCGGCCCACCTCTGGGGACAAGCAAACCATCATCATTTTAGTGATCATCTCCCAAGCGAAGATGATTCACGACGCAAGGTTCTCGATACACAAAGACTTACAATCTCATAATTAGACAAGTTTTTCCTCAAGCATGGAAAATTGTCGGTCGTTGCCACATCTAAAGGCGAAAAAGTTAACGATTTTATCATCTATCGACTTTCCTCAAATATGGAAAGTATCTCAACTAGTGAATTTATTCAAGCATAGAAAGCTACCAAACTCATCTGTTGACTTTCCTTAAGTATGGAAAGTACTATCCGGTGGATTTCTTCAAGCATAGAAAACCGCCAAAATTCATATGTCGACTTTCCTCAAGCATGGACAATGTGATCCGGTAGATTTCTTCAAGCATAGAAAGCTACCGAAATCATTTGTTGACTTTTCTCAGGCATGGAAAATATCTCAAAATATCATCCGGTAGATTCCTTCAAGCATAGAAAGCTACCAAACTCATTTATCACCGATACACTTGTGTAAGATACGCATTCTATCCCTTTACTCTTTTATCCGTGGAACTAACATTTTTCTGTAGGTATCGGCGTATACAGAGTGATTTAGGATCGCAGAACGTCTTAAATCATTCTCCGTCCCTATCGACTACTTTGACTATCGTTTTTGAAACTAAGGTTTCTACAAACTCAATCAAAGTGGGGGCTTCTATAGTGTAGGGAATATTTCAAGCATTATCCAAAGCTTGAACCTCACTGTGATCATACACTTAAGTATGGTGGTGTCCAAAGGGAAGGAAGCTAGAGCAAAAGAGTCGCCAATAAGTTTTAGGAACTTGTAAACCGTTCATAGGGCGAAGGTTACAACCTTAACGATCCAAGATAGGGTGAAGGTTACACCCTTAACAATCTAGGAGATCGTTAAATCCAATAGGTTTGGAACCAAGACTGGAAGTTCGGGGATGAAGGTACAAATCCAATCTAAAAGAGAAAGAACCTACCCTAATAATAGGCCTCTATTTTATTCTACTTGTATTCATGTGCACTTTCTAACTAACATGCAATCAATAGGTTTACCCTAAACCTGTTTAATCTATGTTGTTTGAATATTAATGCACAATAAAAAACTATTATTGGCGATCACTTGAATTATAATCATATTAACCTTAAAAAAGATTATTAATTATCTTATTAAGCGTGATTACAAGTACATAATCCCTTTAAACATGCATAAAAGGTGTGATCAAGCAATAACAACAATAATCAAGCAACATAATAATCATCATAATAATACCAATCATAATAATAATCATAAGCATAATCATATCAACACTAAAGCATAATAATAGCAAGATCCTAGGCATGATACTAAAAAGATTAATAGCAAATCCTAGCATGTCACTAAGCAATAAAGATCAAAGCTTTAGCCCTGACATGATACTAACATGATACTAGACATTAGAAACTTTAGTTATTACCCTAAATATGATACTAGGAAGATCAAAACACCCTAACATGATACTAGGAATCAATAAAATAATTTAAGCATGATTTCTATATCAAAATATCAATAAAATAATTAAATTACTTACTTGGATGCCTCGTATCTCTTTCTAATAACAAAATACACACTTTAGTAACTTCAAGGAAAATAATAAAATTAAAGAATTAAATTAAATTATTGAAATAGTGATTAAGAAAGCTTAGACTAGATTTGGGACCAAACCCTCAGAAATATGAAACCTTTCACATCTAGGGCAAAGGCAACTTCGAACTTGGATAGGTGTGTCTAGTGCTAATGTATGAGAATTGTGTTTGTAAAAGGCTAGGCTAGAAATAGGGAGAGAGAGAATAAGCTTTAGCTTAGAGAGAGAGAAGAGAAGAATTAGAGAGTTTTGGTTATTGAAAAACGGAGGTCCGGGGCCCTATTTATAAGAAAATAGTCCGGAATCGATAGAAACGAATCAGAGTTCAAAAAGGAATAAAACATCTCTCTGTTACCAACGACAGGGCTTGTCGCCAGGCGACAAACTTGACGCCAGGCGGTGCAAGACAGTTTTTGCGAATTTTGTTTTTATCATATATTTTGATCTAGAAGTCCAAATAAGTCATTTAATATGTCGTTGGAAAGCTCTTAAAGTCTAATTTCCAACCCAATTAGAATCAGATTAAAATATTTTGTAGATAAAAAATATGGCCGAAATAGTGAAAGGGTGTAAGTTTTGGATAGAGTTTCGTATTCCATTCATATCTTTTTCGTTCTACCGATCGGACTTAATATTATAATATATCATTGGAAAGATAATTTCAAGATCTATCCAAGCATATAAGATTTGGATAAAGATTATGAGGCAAAAAAATAATATTCGACTGTCTTTGAATATCTTTAAATTTGAATAGAATTAGGATTAAAAAAAAAAAAAGGAAAGTTTTATTCAATTTCAAACTCTTTGATTTTATCTTTTCAAAAAGCGTAATTAAGATCTTTTAGAAACTCATAGAAGTTTCTAATTAATCCTAATTAGTTTATGAATAGGATTAAACTTTTGGACCATCCACATGATCATTGGGCCATAGGTAAAATCCGATTTGGGCCCATTTTATTGTTTTTCCATAACTTCCTCATTATTCATCGGAATTGGGCTTATAATTTATAGTTGGAAAGGTCTTTTCAAGCCCCATCCAACTAAACTTTTATTGGACCCATATCATGAACTAAACTAAACTGGAATGCACGTTTTTCATAAATATGGTTTGAAAGGAAATATTTTCATAAATAGAAAGAAGAGATATTTTAATAAAAACATCCTCATCACTAGACTTTTAACACTTTCGTTTTGTTCGATAATCAAATGACATGAAAGGTATTCATCACTAGGTTTGGTTTTGGTGAGTCATATTTGGGTGTCTACATGTAGACACCTAAAAATGTCTCCCCAAAACCAAACCCGATGATGAACAACCTTTCACCGCCATTATTGGTCTGGTTGAGTATTTAACCTTTGGAGTGCTTAAATCCATATTCAATCCCAATAAATTTCATAAACCAACCCAATTTTGAGTCCATTTCTCCAAATCATAACTTATTTTCCATTTTCGTGCATTTAAACACAAAATAATCCATTTCCTCTCCCCTAAAATCATTCATTTCGTGTCCTTTTTATAAAAACTTTTATAACAGTTTATTTTGGTCCATAATCTGGGTCCAATGATTGAATAGTTGGATAGGTCTTGAAAAGAGATTTCCAACGATATATTATAAGCCCAAATCCAAGTTATAACGAATAAATTATGGTTAAAATACTAAACTGAACCCAAATCGAACCTATGCACACCTTACCTATGACCAAATGATCATGTGGAGGGTCCAAAAAATTTAATCCCATCCTTAAACAAATTATGATTAATTGGAAGCTTATATAAGTTTCTAAAAGATCTTAATTATCCTTTTTTAAAAGATAAGATTAAAGATTTTGAAATTGAATAAAACTTTTCTTTTTGAAAATCCTAATTCTATTCGAATTGAAAGATGTTTAAGATACTCAGATATTATTTTCGTGCCTCATAGTTTTAATTCAAATCTAAGATGGTTGGATAGCCCTTGAAATTATCTTTCCAATGATATATTATAATATTAATTCCGAGCTATAATGAAAAACATATGATTGAAATACCAAACTGTATCCAAAACTGACACCGTTTCACTATTTCGTCCATATCTTTATTCTATATAATATTTTAATCTGATTATAATTGGGTTAGAAAGTATACTTCAACATATTTCCAACGACACATTATTTATCTTAATCCGATTTTTGGATCAAAAGTTATGATAAAAAACCGCAAAAATTGCTGTCTATCGTAAGAGTATTATTCCGATTCGAATTATTATCCTTTCTTAATTCTTCAACCCTTTTTTTCCTTATAAATAGAGGTCATATGACCCTTTTTTCAATCATCAAAAAGCTTGATCATTAAAATCATTCTCTTCTCCTTTTTTAGCCTAAATACTAGCTACCCTATTCTCTCAAAATACTTCCCCTAAACACTCCAAGGAGTTTATACTTAACCCGAAGTTCCGTCCTTAAACCAAGACACGAAAGCTATAATTAACTGAGGGTTTGGACCAAATAAACTCTACATTTATTTAATTTAATTTCAATTTGAGTTATATTTTATTAAAGTTACTAATAGTTTATTCATGACGTAGCAATTCAAGGAAACGCGGAAAGTGAGTAATTAACCGCTTGATTACTCTTATTATTTTTATTGCTATCATCATGATAGGATTATTATTTTATTTGACTAACGTTATTATTGTTAAATTGCTTCCAATGTTAATATTTATTATATTATTATTTTTTATCATCATATTGCATGTTTAAAGGGAATATGTAATTGAAAATCACGCCTAATAAGATAATTTGGACATCCGGTTTAGGTTCCTTTTTAATCTTGTTGTTTATTAAAGTGATTACAAATATTTTAGAATTATATGTTGCATTAATATTCAACCAATTTAGCCTAATTATAGTTTGGAGCAACTTGAATATTTTGTTTGCATGCCTTTGAGATCACAGGAATCACTTTTCACTTAAAGAATTGAGTAGAGGCCAATACGGGCGAATGTGACTCCATGACTCACTTCGTACCATCATCCCCGATCCTCCTTTCGTGGTTTCGAACTATATGGAGTTAGTAATCTCATGGATTACGAATGGGGCGTAACCTTCATGGGTCAATCGTTGTCCCTTTATTATGGTTGTCTTTTATGATCCGTGAACGGTTTACAAGTTCCTTAAAAACTTGTTGGCGGATCCCTACTTTATTTGTCCCTAATATTATATGTCAATTCCCACTTCCTATGAGTGCCAAGCATATTCACACATGCTTTAACGTAGGCGCACTTCGAACGACGGCTACAGCGACATCGTGTAACACGCCAAATTTGGAGGGCTAATCACTCGGTAAGCGACAATGAAGGTGATGACAATGTAGATGATGAAAATGAATATCATACAAAAATAGATGGTTAATTCACCACAATGTGAAACTCTAATCTAATTATGTTCTTATATGATAACTGGTTGTAATCATTTGGAGATTTTAAACCATTGTGTTTTATCTATTTACTATTAATTAGTAGTAGTAGTAGTAGTTGTATTAGTATTAGTAGTAGTAGTGGTAGTGGTGGTGGTGGTGGTGGTGGTGGTAGTAGTAGTAGTAGTAGTAATAATGGTAGTGGTGGTGGTGATGGTGTTGGTGTTGGTGGTGGTAGTGGTGGTGGTGATGGTGTTAGTAGTAGTAGTAGTGGTAGTAAGTAGTGGTAGTGGTAGTGGTAGTAGTAGCAATAGTAGTAGAAGTAGCAGTAGCAGTAGTAGTAGAAGTAGTTAAAATTAAACAACAACAACAACAACAACAACAACAACAACAACAACAATAATAATAATAATAATACAATGCGATAATGATATTAACAATAGTAAAAATAAAATAATAATAACAATATTAATAATAGTAATAATAATAGTAATAGTAATAGTAATAGTAATAGTAATAGTAATAAAAATAATAATAATAATAATAATAATAATAATAATAATAATAATAATAATAATAATAATAATAATAATAATAATAATAATAATAATAATAATACTTCGGGGCCTGGGTTTGGAGACTGGCAGTGGCGGCTTTCCACCTTACAATTTGCGTTTGGAGGGCTTGGTGTTTATTATGCAGGTGATGTTCGTCACTATGCTTTTCTTGCTTCTCGGTTGTAGTCTGCTGGGTTGCAGACACAACTTCTTCGGCATGCTGGCATTGTTGGTCTTGGATAAGCCTTTGAGGATGCGTTGGGTCTGTTTAATGGAACAATGGAGTCTGACATTTTGAGTAAGCCTAGTGAGGTCGCTGCCCCTAAACTCATGAAGAAATTGGCAGATACATATTTCACAAAGGTTACCGCTTCTGCAGAATCTGCTTATTCTTTAACTCCTCCCAGTCAGCATTATGGAAATCTCAGCAGGGAGATCACACCTCTGCTTGGCTTCGGGCGGTCCCTATTTCAGGTTTGGGTCAGACAATGAACGCCAAGACTTATCGCTGTGTGTTGTGCTACCGATTGGGTGTTCCATTGTTCTCTATCACGAAGCCGTGCTCTGCTTGTTTAAGGGTTTTTTCTGGATATATTTTCGGTGATCACGCGGTGTCTTGTGCTGATATTGTGGGCATTAAACATCGGCATAATATTGTTCGGGATACCCTTGTTGATGTTTGCTATCGGTCAGGGATTTCAGCTAGAAAAGAGGTGGACATTGGGTTGTCTGGAGGGACGACGAAGCTCTCAGACCTGCAGATGTGTTACTTTATTCAAGGGATCGTGGTCACGGTGTTTGTGTTGACTTGACAAGGTGTTTTCCATTGACACGGTCTGGACTATCTGACTTTGTTCCTGGACAGGTAGTGACTGATGCGGCCAATCGGAAGCGGGTCAAGTACGAATCCAGTTGTCGAGCGATTGGATATGGCTTTCTTCCTTTCTCTTTCTCTTCTCTTGGGGAGTTAGAAAAGGAGGTTGTTGCATTGCTGAAGCAGTTCTAGAGGTTCTTGAAGACTCAGGACATTGGGGCGCGTACTACAGCTCATATATTTACTAGGATCGACTTTTCTATATCTAGAGGAGTGGGGGCCCAGATTGTATCTCGGCTTCCCACTAATTTTCTATAGGTTGTATTATTTTGTATGTTTTTGAGATATAATAATAATAATGATGATAATAATGATAATAATAATAATAATAATATAGGATTTCCACGTCATTTTTTCGGCAACACCACGTCAATTTTCCGGCACCAAAGTCTAGTCAACCGCATTTCAGGCGAAGGGTTCTCGGGCAACATTTCTTGTGTCACTTTTCAGGCTGTTTCAGGGGGTTTCTTTTGGGCAGTTTCAGGGCGATTTTCAGGCTGTTCTTGGGTTGGTTCTGCGTATGTTCAGGCAGTTTCAGGGCTTGTTTTGCGGCTGCTTCAACGGCGTTTTGTCAGGTCAGGTTTCTCGGCGATTAGGCAGTAGTTTTTGGGTGGAATTCCGTTGAGTTGAAGGGGCTGTTTAACCGTGCACTTTTGCGGGCTGTTGTATGCGAGTTTCGGGGAGTTTATGAGCGAGTTTTGGGCTGCTTTGTACGCGGGTTTTTGGCAGTTTTCTTGGTTATTTTCAGTCAAGTTTTAGAGTCTCGTTCTTTGGTGTTTGGGGCTTCTTGTTGGTGCAGTTTTACAGGCAGTCTTCTTTGGTGTTCTTTGGTGTTTTACGCACAACAATTTTGCATTTCTTCTTGCTGCAGTTTCTGATATGTTTTGGTGCTTTTGGGTCCTTTTTTGAGTGCATTTTGTCTTTAATTTCCTGGTAAGTTTTTTTGGTTATTTTGAGGTGCAAATTTCTGGTCTGTTTGGGTGGTGTTTTTTGTGATTTTTGGGTGCATTTTGCTAGTCATTTTGGGTGCAGTTTATTGTGCTTTTGGGTGCAGTTTATGGTGGATTTTTTTTTGGGTTTTAAGTGCTGTTTTTCGAGTGGTATTGGTGGTGGGTGTGTGTAGCTATGTCGGTGAAGTTTCATTGTCCCTTTGTGGGTCTTAGTGGGTGTCAAGATGGGAGTGGCAATGGGCTTAGAAGGCGTTCTTTAATCAAGCATCTTCATGATTGTCATTGTTGTACTGGTGCGCGGGATGTTACAATTCAGTCTCTTACTTCTAATTTGGCTGTTTATACTGAGGCGAAAGTTACTTTTACGCGTATGGGGATTTGGTTATGTGGGGTTTGTTACAAAACTCATACGCTTCGTTCTTGGTGTTGTCATGATAGGGGTGAGGATGTATCACCCCTGATGAAGGAGATGGTATTGTTCGTTTTGTGCTTCATAATTTCTCCAGGCCACAAGCTCCCTCTTCTTCGGCTCGTATTGGACTTGTGGATGGTTTGGCGCGAGATCAGTTTTGTGGTTTTGATGTGGCTCTCCTTAATGCTTTGCTCTCAAAGGGGTTTCGCACTGTGAAATCTATCCCTCCCAAGTGTCATTTGGGGTTTTCTCGGATTCTGAAAGGTGCTCTTGATAAGGTGATCTCTAACCCTAATGACATTTCTAGTTGGGTATCGTTGTTATTGTTACCTCTTTGCACCCTTAAAACCTTTCGCCCGCGGAGTAGTCGTGAGTCAAGGTCTTCCGTAAAGCGTCGACATCAAGAAGAAAGTATTTCTCGGGCTATTTGTTCTTGGGGTGCACCAGGTGGTAGTGTGCAGCTTGTGAGGGAAACTTTAGCTGAGGATCCTCCTACTATGTCGGTGGTTGATGATGAGGACCTTGATTTGGAAGAGCGTAATATCAAGTAGTATCGTAGGAAGATTTGTGATGGTTATTACACCGCTGCAGTCCGGGTTCTTTCTTCTTCTGGTGTTGCTCCGTATAATGAGGCCACTCTTGCGGATTTGCTTTCAAAACACCCTTCTTCTTCACCTCCTTCCTTGCCTGTTGATATTCTTGTTGATCAACTTCATCTCAGCTCGTTGCTTCCTCTGTTGTTGTTTTGGATCGGATTAAGAGTTTCCCGCGTGGCACATCGTGTGGTAGGGATGGGTTACGTGCTCAACACCTTATGGATTGCTTGAGTGGTGCTGCTGTGGCTGTCTCAGACGATTTGGTTGACTCTATTACCGGGGTGGTTAATCTGTTTCTAGCTGGTAGATGTCCTATGGATCTAGGAGAGTATATTGCTAAAGCTCCACTCACACCCCTTGTCAAGCCCGGTGGTGGAATTCGTCCTATAGCTGTGGGTACCGTTTGGCGGCGTCTGATTTCGAAAGTCGGTGCTGTTATGGTTGGATAGTCTTTGGGAAGCTACTTTGATGGTCTTCAATTTGGCGTTGGGGTTTCTTCAGGCGGTGAGGCCATTCTTCATGTTGTGAATCGATTACTTGAGGTTCGTGGTTTTGATGTTGGTCTTTCAATGTTGTTGGTGGATTTTCGTAATGCCTTCAATCTAGTTGATCGTGCGGTCATGTTACATGAAGTTTGTGGTCGTTGTACGGGTATTTCTCGTTGGGTTGAATTTTGCTACTCTAATCCAGCCAGATTGTATTATGGGCACCACACCTTATGGTCGTCTCAGGGGGTGCAGCAGGGTGATCCCCTTGGTCCTCTGCTTTTTGCTTTGGTATGTAAAATTAGAGATACTTTTGATGTATGTCTTCAGGCTTAGTATTTAGATGACGACACTATTATTGGTGACACATTGGTGGTGGGGAAGATTTTGCAGCTGATTATGGAGGAAGGGTCTCGTTTTGGGTTACATCTTAACGTGGACAAAACTGAAGTTTTCTGGCCTACAGAGACCCCAGAAGCAGGCTTTTGGGTGTCTTTCCACCTAACATTGCTCGACTTTCGCGTGGTGTTAAGTTGCTTGGTGGTCCTGCTAGTTCTGATTCTGGTTTTAGTAGTGAGCTTGTTATGCATAGGGTGACCAAGACCATTGCGCTTATGGATAAGGTTGCTACGCTGGATGATCCTCAGTGTGAGCTATTGTTACTTAGGGCTTGTACCGGAGTTTCTAAACTCTACTTTGCATTGCGTACATGTCCCCCTAGTACTTTTGAGGCGGCTCAACGCACTTTTGACGGGGCTCTTCGATCTTCTTTGGAGCGTATTGTTACTGCCTTAGGTTCTGAGTTTGGCGATTGGCAGTGGCGGCTTGGAACTTTACCATTTGCGTTTGGAGGGCTTGGTGTTTATTCTGCAGGTGATGTTCGCGACATTATGCTTTTCTTGCTTCTCGGTTACAGTCTACTGGGTTGCATACAAAGCTTCTACGACATGCTGACATTGTTGGTCATGGTCGAACTTTTGAAGACGCTTTGAGTCTGTTTAATGGCGTGGTGGAGTCTGATTTTTTAAGTAATCCTAGTGAGGTCGCTGCCCCGAAACTTATGAAGAAATTGGCAGATATAATAATAATAATAATAATAATAATAATAATAATAATAATAATAATAATAATAATAATAATAATAATAATAATAATAATAATAAAAATAAAAATAATAAAAATAATAATTATAATAATAAAAATAAAAATAAAAATAATAATAATGATGATGATGATGAAATCTTCTCTCCTCTGCTGAAATCTACTCTACTAAAATCTGCTCTACTCTACTCTACTCTACCTAGAAGTTCAAAAGAACAGGGCCTTGATTGATAACAAAGTGGAGTGGATTTTTGACATCGGAGTATCAAGGCAGTTTTGTTCCAATAAGGCCTTGATGACCGAGTTTAAGATGTTATCAATGGAGATCATGTCTACGTGGGATATAGTAGTACGGTCGGCGTTCTTAGCAGAAGAAAGGTCCATCTCAAACTTACCTCTGGAAAAACTTTATTTTAAATAATGTGTTGTATGTACCTTCGTTTAGGAGAAATCTTGTTTCGAGATCCCTTCTTAACAAAGCCAGCGTAAAACTTGTCTTTGAGGCCGACAAGATTATAATGTCTAATAATGAAGACTTTAAAATATCAATCACTTTTCCAACTACATCATTCCCAACCGTGTCCCAAAATTTTTGGAAATATTATTGACATACCATCAGGCCTGGAGGGCTTTGTACGGTGCATTTGAAAAAGAGCAACTCGAATCTCTTCGGCATTAAACAGGGTTGCCAAGCTCGTGTACTGTATATCATCAATAACAAGATCAACTTTCTCAATCACTGGCTCTATCTTAATGTTACGACTTCTATTAACGAGGTCCTTGAAATATTTCACAAAAAATTTTGAAATTTGCTCTTCCCTGGCGGGTCCATTTCCAGCCGCATCTTTAATGTATGAAATATTGTTTCTTGCCTCCCTTTGCTCAGCCTTGCGATGAAAGAAAGAAGTATATTGTCTCCATGCTTTATCCACTCTTTTCTACTTTACTGCTTCCAATATAAATCTTCCCTTCTCTCAAGCTCGTCCATTCGATAATCCAAAGATCTCATTTATGCAATCACCTCCTCCGTTTGAACCTCGCCCATTAAATGATTCATTTTAGCCGTGCACGCACTCAACTCCTTCAGAAAATCACTGAATTTCTCCCTACTCCAAGCACTTATCCTTGAAGAGGTAAAGGCTATTTTTCAACATAAGTCTGCCCCACGCTCCCAAGCATCCGAAACAATATCGGTACAATTCTCGCCTTGGAGCCACATTTCTTCAAACCTATACAACTTTTTTTCTTTTGCTTCGAGACTGCCTCTTTTATACATAAGAGAATGGGCTAGTGATCTGACCTCCTTTTCGAGGGAGGAGTGACAAAAGAACCCATAAACAAGTCTCTCCAAGCTCGGTTCGCAAGAAATCTATCCAGCCTTTCTTTAATATATTCCACTCTACCAGGATTATTAGTCCATGTGTAGGCATGTACAATTAACCCAAGGTCTTTTAACTAACAAAACTCTACATCATTTCGGAGTATTTTTGCTTCCTCAAAACTGAAATCTCGACCCCAATTTTTCATAAGAATTGAGCTTAGATTTAAGTCGCCCCCACACAAACATGGCACATCATTTGAGTCCTTAAGACTCTCAAGGAGCAGACCAATTTTTATACTTATTCTCTTCTTCAAGGTACTATAAATCCCCGTAAATCTTCATTCAACTTGAGTCATTGAACTAAACCATGCATCAATATGATTTTGAGAATACGAGTTCACAGTCACCACAACATCATTCTTGCACAACAATGTAAGCCCCCTTTCTTCTCCTTCCCTCTCCCTCACACACTCCACAATAACCCCCAAACTGGTTTTTATTTTAAAAAAATTTTCCATTTCAAAAGCTTTCAATCTAGCCTCCAAAATGAACACTTTGGGACTTCAAGAGTAAAAACAATGTATTTCAACGCATTAACTGTAGCAGTACTCCCCAAATCCCTATAGATCCAAGAAAGGATGTAATTGATTTATCACCAAGAGCCCAAACAGTGAGGCTCACCACTTTTTCATCAGCCTGAGATAAAGCTTGTTTCGGGTATTTTTTGGATTTCCTAGGATACTGGGCGCGTTCTCCAAGCAATGAGACTCAGACACCTGCAAAATGAACGAATATTCCTTTACCGGAATATTCGCCTCCGACGATCTAGTTAGATATATGAACGGAAAAGGCTTAGAGAGAGAAAGTAGAGAGAAGTTAGAGCTATTTAATGCTCTTATTTGTAATGTCGTAATCCACCCCTCCCATCATAAATGATTGGGGTATTTATAGGGGTGGGAGTTTGTGCCCTTTTGGGGTTTATACCCCAAAATTCTGTGACGTGATTGGCTGCGCAATCATAGAATGCCACGTGTAGTACACGGGCGCCGTTTTGTGGTTTTCATGAATATCTCTCGGGATTTGGGCCTTGATGTAAGAAGGCCTTTTTAATGCTGATTAAAGGGGATCTTTTTTGCCTTGGACACGCGTCACCTTCCCATAGTGACACGTGTCACCCTTCAATTGGGCCGCCTGTTGCTATGGGATTAGTCCACGTACATGGGGTATTTTTACCCTAAACATTTGCCCCTCAAAGGGGGTGGCTCGTACGATAACGACCGCCTCCTCTGAACTTTCACTTGCCTCTAGGCGTACAGGTATACGGAGATTGGACAGTGCTGCTGAGATGTGTAGATCTGTCCGCCCCATTCAAAGTTGGCCGTCTTGGGCTGACATGCTGCCTTCGATCGCCTAGGAATCCCCTATAGGACGCCTATCTTTCAGAAAGAATCAGACAAGGTACGCCGCCTAAATTTTCGGGGGGAAAGCGAACTTCTAGCCATTGAGATGGAAGCTTTAGTTCCGTCTATTTTGACCGTCATTTCGGACGCGCTTTATGTGGCCGTCTCTTTTTCCGTTCATCTTAACAACGATGTCTTTTTCCCCTTTGAATTCTAGGTTAAATTTTCAAATTACAACCTTTCAGCTTCTTTAGGCGGGAAAGATGATCGAATTTACCAATATGCCCCCATAAATTTTGCATATATATACAGGGGTTTTGACCTCATTTTCACACTTTGGAACTTTGTAATTTTTAGAGAGAGATCAGAGCTTTTATAGATAGAAAGTGTTTTTTCTTTGAATCTTCAAGAACTCCGCCGTGTATTTGAGTTTTTTGGGCGTATTTTTGAGTTTTTCGGTCAACTTTCAAGACTTCTCAAGTTTTCTACACGTACAGAGGTAGGCCGCCTGTTTTCTTTCCCTACTTGTATTATTTTTCTTGCTTTTCATTTTTTAAATATGGCTCAACACTCGGCTTTAACCTTTTCTCCTCATGAGGCCGGCCGTTCGCTTGGGACTGAAGAGTCTAGAGTGGACGGAGACAAGTTGTCTCCTTCATGGAGTGGCTCCTTTTCTAGTGCGTACCAACTCACCTCCACCTATTTTTCTCTGTCCCTACAGTCGGACATGGCAAGAACAATGCAAACGCATGATCGTCACGCGGTCAAAAATCCAGAAGGTAGTCTGGTGAATCCTAGGACTCCTTGTGACCCAAACAATACTGACTTAGAAACTCCGTCTACTACTCCCACGATTGCTTCCATGGGCACACATTGCTCGGCCGTGGAAGTGACTTCATCTTTTGAGGAGCGCCAACGTGCACAGGGCGTCTCTTCTGCTGTTGGGGTGTCCGGGCCAACCCCAGAACCTAGGTCCTCACAACAAGCCAACTCGGCCAGACAATCGGCCAGGTTACGATCTCGTGACATACCTCCTTCCCTTTCCTGGCCGGCCACTGCTGGTCCGTCCGTTTCAGTACCTTCACCATCCCATCTCAAACATAGCAGATCGGTCAGACAAAGAGTTGGAATTTCCATCAACGAACCGTCTAACCTGCCCCCTCGTAGTGGCTCTTCTTCGGAAACTAGGGCGGCCACAGCTTAAGATAAGGGTAAAGGTCCCTCAGTTCCTGAAGAGCCTCCTTCAAATGGGGGCGGCCATATCTCAAGAAGCCGTAGCTCGGCCGAGGCAACAGACTTGGATAGGGTGTTGTCCTCTAAATTATGTACCGCCCCTCACCAAGAGGACGAGGAGGCAGAAGGTGAGGCCGAGGCAGAAGGTGAGACGGCTGAAGGAAAGGCGGCGACCAAAGGTGAGGTCGCAAATATTGACAACTGCAAAGACCCGTACGCCTGTACGGTGGGTAGCACGACCTTGGGCTACCTCAATGATGGATTTGAGGAATACAAGGCATTCCTCCATCTGGGAGAGGGCTTCGAGTTGGTGGCGCCGCGGAAATCTCACTCCGTGGCAGCATGGAACGATAAGCGGTCGCGCCGCAAAGCCTTCTGCGTCTATAGGGCTGCCTTCGACGTTGGACTCCGCTTCCCCCTTTCGTCCGCACTATTCTGGACAAATATAAGATAGCTCTTTTCCAGATGATGCCAAACAACTGGCTGAATGTGTTCGGGTACTTGGTGACGTGTATCTGCAAAGGCTTTAAGCCGAACTTTCTGATTTTTCGTGAGATACACTCCATGACCAAGCTGGAGAAACACACAGACGGATGGTTCATCCTCAGCACCACCAAGGATTATATGGTGGTGGTTGACCGCGTCTCCAAATGGAGAGACTAGAAGAATCGCTTCTAACGCATCAACACTAAGGATGTGGAGTTCAACCCGAGGATGAACCGATTCAATTCCAAGCCGATCCAGCTTGGATGCGGGGACCACAAACCTTACAAGCAACCCATCCACCATAGCCAAATGCACCAGCTTGAATACTTTGGGGTCAATAGGGTTGATAAGGACGACAAGATGGTGGTCGTGCCTAAGAACTGGGTTCCTTTTGTCCAGTTGGCTTAGGGACCCAACATTCATGTTGGCGTACGGCCTGTACAAGAATTTGCCCCAAGGTGAGATGCCTAGGTTTTTCTTGTACACACATTATTTCTTCTTTCGAAAATTTTCTAACTCTTTTTCTTCTTCTATTCTGCAGTAGAGGCGTACGTCATGCTGGATCCCGAGCAAAAGGGGGAGATTAACATGACAGAGATCGACTTGGCCAGATATAAGGCTCATCAAAAGACATACGAGCAAACCAAGGAGGTATAAAGTTTTTCGAGGTCTATCATCCATGTTGCTAGGTTGGGAGGAGACTTCTACCTAAGTCTACACGAACGATGTCCTATTTCTTTCCCAGACTTCCTCTTTTCCCACATGGACAGCTCTTCATTCGAGTTGGTATGTTGGGAGCAAGATCCCAACTGTATCTACACGAACGTTGCCAAAGTTTTATTTAGTTATATTTATTCAACTTTTGCTTGCTTTTTTCAGTTGGCTACTCCTACCCCCAGGGCTAAACGAGAGCATTCGTCCTCGGCTGTGAAGGATGATAAGGACAGAAAGGCGCCCAAGCAAAGGAAGACGATCACGTCCAAAACCCCTTCCACCACGGCGGCGAAGACTAAGTCGCGGACTGCTTCTAAGCAGTCTAAAGGAGAGCAACCCCAGCTGGGTGATAATGAGGTCTCCAAGTCCGTGGATCCGGCCGCCAAGCTGGTCAATGATGAGTCTGTGAAAACGGCCGATAGGGGTAAGTCGACCCCGGCAAAATCAACCGGACCCACCTCGACTCGGCCTGTCGAGAGAGTCCAAAAATCTGATAGGCTCGAGGCCTCTCATTCGGCTGGTGATCAACCCGACCGCACAGGTGAGGAGAGCGACGAACCTGCACCGCCTCCTCCATTTACCTTCAACACACTTTCTCCTCCGAGCTTCTCGGACGGTTATTTTAGACAACCTTGCACAATTTTGTTTTTTCCTTATTGCTCAAACTAAACTCTTTTGCGTTCGTGTGTAGATATTACAGAGGAGTTCAATATGAAGCTGCCCGGCCAGTCTCTTACTGGGGCGGACAGGAAGGCCATGCGGGAAGCCATGGCCAAGGCCGTCCCTTCTAAGCAGCGAGACAAGATGCGGGGAATTCATGAGGGCTTCCTCTGCCCTATGATCAATTGCAGCGCTGAGGTAGCATTTTACAACTCATCCATACTTGGATACTTTCTTTATTATTTTGCTAATTCACTTTGTCTTGTATGCAGCTCTTCCTACGGCTGACCGCTTTCCTTGAATGGAAGGAGAAATAGAATGAGAAGCTAAAAAGGGCTTGGGATAAAGTCCAGAAGGCCCATGACGCCGTTACTAGGACGGCCACTCTCCAACACACTTACTTCGAAACTCATATCAACGCGTTGTTCGACAAGGCAGCGCGGCAGGCTGAGGACCTGGTCAAGATGGTTAAGGCTCTTGAACAAGAGATTTTGGCCAGGGAGTACATTAGGAAGGAGAGGGATGCGGCTGTCCTGGACAGCCAGTGCTAGAAAGAGGGGTTCGAGGCCTTTGAGAAGCTGAAGAGCGACGTGGCCCTCGCCCAATAGAATCTCAAGGAGGCCTTGGATGAGGCGGACGCTCTCTGCGCCATGGTGGAGACCTTGAAGAAGTCCATCAAGGACTTAACTAAACAGCTAAAGGCACCTCGGTCGCCTAACGCAGACGAGGTCGTCCGCGTTAAGCAAAATGCCGAGGATAGGTTGAAGAGCCACTTCTTCGAGGCATTTGAGCTAATGGTGGATGAAGGGGAGGTCGCCTACTATCGGGAGCGCTTTACCAAGCGTCTTAACTTCGTCTGCCTCAGGAAAGAGGCTAAGAAGGCCGGTAAGCCTTCTCCCAAACTGGTCGTTACACCAGCCACTTCGGAGGATGAGAAAGATGAAGAGGAGGCAGACAAAGCCGAGGGCGAAGAGGAAAACAACGAAAAGCATGCTGATGATGCATCCGCCCTTGTCTCCGAGGAGCCAATCCAAGACAAAGATCCGGCTAAATAGAGCCCAAGTCCTCCTCCAGCCGTCCCCTAATTTTAGCTTTTCAGTCATCTACTTTTTTTTTAACAATTTTCTTTTTATTTGGTGCCGCCTGTTTTGAGCGGCTTTGTAAGATACTTTGCCGCCTTTTGAGCGGTTTTTATTAATACAAATTTTGCCGCCTTCTGGTCGATTTTCCATTTTATCGTACTTAGCAAATTTTGACCACTTTTACGTTTTTACGCTTTATGCTTTCGTACAATGGGGGGGTATGCCCCTTTATTCGGCGTTCGCCTAGCCCATACTCTGAATGGTTTGATTGAATTGGTAGTTTTTATGCCTCAAAGGGTTTGACTACTAGCAAGTTAATCAAATCATAGTAATGATTGCCTTTGGACTAGGTCCAACGTCAAATCAACACCTATTGCGACCGTATTACGGGCCTCATGTGAGCCGTCCGCTGAATCTATCACTTGGACATACTCAAGAAATTTCAAGTAACATCTCGACTTTAAAATTTCTATATATATATATATATATATATATATATATATATATATATATATATATATATATATATATATATATATATATATATATATGCGGTCCTTTGTGACCGTTTTGCTATGTCTTAAATAATTTGTTCAGCTTTAATAAGCCGTGTTGCTATGTTGCAAGCAGCATGGTTATGGTTTTTACTCGGCCTTTAATTCAAAAAACAAAGACGTTCGCATGCAAAAACAAATAACTTAATAAGATAACAATGCATGGCTTTCATTAATTTTGTCAAGATTACATTGTTGGGCCGTACGGCTTTTATTACAAGGCTCGGTTATCAAGACCTAGCTGTATATACAACTTTTTGGCTAAGTACAAAGACTTCTAAACATAATTTTTTTAGATTGTCCGTGTTCCATGTAAGTCGAATTGGACGGCCATTTAAGGCTTCGAGACGGTATGTACCATCTCGACCTTCTTCACTGATTCGATACGGCCCTTCCCAGTTTGGGGTCAACTTGCCATCTTCATTTGCTCGTCCTACAGCCTCCATTTTTCTCAGTACCAGATCTCCCATTTTTAGCGGACGCTTTGACACTCGACGATTATATGCCCTTATCATCCTCAAGCGATAGATTTCGTGCCTAAGCGCCGCATTGCCCCTTGCTTCTCGAAGGAAGTCCAGGACGGTCTTCATGGCCTCCTAATTGGCCGCTTCATCATATAGCATCACCTTGAGGGTGGGCTTGTACATCTTAATTGGGAGAACTACCTCGGCACCATAGACCAAGAAAAATGGGGTTTGTCCTATGGAACTCTTTGTTGTTGTTCGTATGGACCATAATACATTAACCAGCTCATCAGCCCATAGGCAGCTCGCTTTTTCAAGCTTACGCTTGATACCATTGGATATGAACTTGTTATAGGCCTCTACTTGGCCGTTGGCTTGTGGTCGGCCGACTGAGACAAAGAAATGAGCTATGCCCTGGTCTCCCAACCATTCCTTGAGCTGAGGTGTTTCAAACTGAGGTCCATTGTCGAACACCATTAACTGAGGTACACTAAAGCGAGTAATTATGTTCTTGCATATGAAAGCTGACACATCCGTCCACTTAATGCTTCGGTCGGCCTCGGCCTCGACCCATTTCGTGAAGTAGTCTACTGCTACAAACACATATTGCCTTTGGCCAGATGCTGGCGTATACGGACCCAAGATGTCCATACCCCATTTTGCAAAAGGGAGCGGACTACTTATGGCCGACAAACTGTTAGCTGGGCGATGGATTAAGGTTGCAAATCTCTGGCACTTGTCACATTTCTTCACCATTTTCATGGCGTCCGATTTCAAGCTCAGCCAGTAGTACCCCAGGTGAGTGGCCTTTTCATCCAGGGCTCGTCCTCCAATGTTGGAGCCGCAATGCCCCTGGTGGAGATCATCCAACACATAATGCTCTCAGGAGTAATACACTTCAAGTACGGCTTCACAAAAGCTTTCTTAAACAACTCCCCATGCTTCATTTCAAACTAGGCCACCTTCTTCTTCATCAACCAGCTCTCCTTGGGATCTGCCGGGAGCAATCCATCCCTTAGGTAGGAGATGATTCTGTCAATTCAAGTTGAGCTCCTATCAATGATCTGTACTAGCTCGGCATCAATGCTCCTCTTTTTCTTTAGTTCCCAAAACACTAATCTAAGAGTATCATATGATGCCAAGGATGCTAATTTGGAGAGGGCGTCCGGCTGATGATTAGACGAACGAGGAACTTGTTATAGAGAAAAGTGTTCTAGGCTCTTGGCCTTCTCTTTAACTATCTTCAAATATTTCATCATGGTCGGCTCCCTTGCCTCAAAATCACCATTCACCTTGTCGACTATCAGCTGGGAGTCCGAGCTCACATCCACTTTTGTTGCCCCTGCCGCCTTACACATTCTAAGGTCGGCCAGGAGGGCTTCATACTCGGCCTCGTTGTAAGAGGCTTGAAACTAAAATCTCAGCGCATACTCAAACTTATCTCCCTCAGGAGATTGACAAATAATTCCAGCGCCACATCCGGTCGATGTTGCGCTACCATCTACATACACCTTCCAGATCGTGTCATCTCAGCCAAAAACTCAGCAAAGGCCTGCTCCTTTATGGCTTTTCTGTGCTCAAACGTGATGTCGAAGACTCTCAGTTCTAAAGCCCATTGAAGCATGCGACCACTAGCTTCTAAAGTTGCAAACGGCTTTTTGAGTGGTTGATCAGTGTAAACCACGATTGAATGTGCCAGGAAATACAACCGCAACTTTTTAGATGCCATGTACAACGCTAAACCAAAATTTTCAATAGGGGGATACCTAAGCTCAACGTTGTGTAGAACATGGCTGATAAAGTAGACCGGGATCTGGTGGCCGTCCCATTCAACAAGCAGGACGACACTTAAGGAATGTTCAAAGATAGCGAGATAGATGTACATTTTCTCATCCTTGAGTGGACTGACAAGTCGAGGCAGTGTATGCAGATGACTTTTTAACTGTACGAATGCTTCCTCTGCTTCCTCCGTCCACTCAAACATAGCTTTTTTTTTCATGGTCTGAAAAAAGTATCGGCATTTGTCCCCTGATCTGGAATAAAACTGACTGAGTGCTACTAAACAGCCGGTCAGTCTTTGCACTTCTTTAATTGTTCTTGGAGACTTCATGTCTAAGACAGCTTGAATTTTTTAAGGGTTAGCCTCAATTCCATGTTGATTAGTCAAAAATCCGAGAAATTTACCGGACTCAACACCAAAGACACACTTTTTTGGGTTTAACATCATCTTATGCCGCCTGAGTTCGGTAAATGTTTCTCGTAGATCCTTCAGATGGTCGGCCGGCTTTTTTGACTTGACAATCATGTCATCAATGTAAGCCTCCATATTCCGGCCGAGCTGATCTCTAAAGACCGTATTGAAAAGTCGCTGAAATGTTGCAAGGGCATTCTTGAGGCCGAATGACATAACCTTGTAATAATACAGCCCCTGCTCAGTCACAAATGCGGTCATCTCATGATCTTCTTCCCATAGAGGAATTTGATGGAAACCAAAGTATGCGTCCATAAAGCTCATTAGGGCATGCCCGGCCGTGGAATCAACCAAGCGGTCAATTTTAGGCAAGGGAAAGCTATCCTTAGGACATGCCTTGTTTAAATCCGTATAGTCCACGCACATTCTCCAAGTTCCATTCGGCTTCTTTACGAGTACTACATTAGCCACCCAATCAGGTTAATAACATTGTCGGATGAAACCAGTGTCCAACAGCTTTTTAACCTCAGCTGCGGCCGCATGATTCCTCTCTTCTCAATGATTTCTTTTCTTCTGGCGGATAGGTTAAACGGATGGGTTCACAGCCAACTTATGCACGGCCAGGTCAGGGCTTACGCCTAGCATTTCACTGACTTCAAATGCAAAAACATCCTTAAATTGTCTCAACAACTGAACTAACTCGTCTCCAAGCAGACCCATAGCTTTAGTGCCGACACTGATTGTCCGACCTAGTTGATCGGGGTCAAGCACTACATCTTGATGATTGCCGGCCGGCTGGGGTCTCAGCTCTTCAGGCCGGTCAACAGCCATTAATTGTTATTCTTGGTCGGCCATGACCTTCTTTCGCTTCTGCCCGACCTGGTAAGCTTGGAGTGGGGGTTCTTCCCCTTTCAACTCGGACGACTTTCCATGTCCGCGAATCGTTGGCTTAATAGCTAACTGGTTGCACTCTTTTGCCATTTTCTGACTCCCTTGAATTGAACCAATCTTTCCGTCCGAACGTTCAAACTTTAACAACATTAAATGGGGGACGATCACAGCCTTTGCAGCATTTAGGGTGGGATGCCAGATTATGACATTGTAGCCCGTCAATTCTTTGACCACAAAGAATCGAACGACCATGTCCCTCCCTTCTCATTTTGCCCGAATCGAACTGGCAGATCTATCAATCTGATTGGGTGAATGATGTTTCCCCCAAATCCCACCAAGGGGTGAGTGATGTCTTTCAAAGCATCTTCTGGGAACTTCATATTCTTCAGGACAGCCAGGCTGATGATATCGGATGAGCTGCCCGTATCTATCAGTATTCGGCCCACCTTTAAATTGGTTGTCTTCGTGATAAACACCATAGGGTCATTGTGCAAGGCTCTGACCGCTCCTCGGTCAGCTTTGGACCCTGTTACTTCAGGGAAAGGTTATGCCTTCACGGCTTCCGCCTGCATCACCTTTCCCATGTTCCAGGCATTCTACTTAAAACCCTTCATGGTGGGGCCGCCTGAGGCAAATCCCCCCGATATCACGGCCACAAAGTCTAAATCGATACCGTTCCCATCATCTTTATCATTTTTCTTTTTCTTTTTCTTCTCGGATGTATTGTTTGTCCGTGTATAGGTGAACTTGGACTTCATCACATAAGAATTTAGCATGCCCTTCTTGGCTAGCTTGTCCAACAGTCTTGTTTTTTTTCATGTACTGGGCCGAGCCTCTTAGCGGATGGGGCTTTTCAAACTCGAACTTATCCTTGATTTCCGTCAGGATGAAGTAATAATCCTTGTTAAACTCATACTGAGCTCGTACGCCTTGACTTTCTTTGATTTCTGCTGCTGGTCGTCGGCCGCCCAGACTTCTTTCCTTTTGTTTCCATCTTTCATTTTTCCATCCAAGTCTTGCTGAGTAGATTATTTCTTCTCATCCCCCTTGGCCGGTGCCTCTGCTTTTGTAATAGAACAAAACTAGCCTGCCTTAGTGTAGGCTTCGGCTTCCTGCAGAACGCCTGTGTATGTCCGAATCTTTTTTCTTACCAGATCAAACTTAAAACCATTATGCCTTAAACCCCGGAGACATTCAGAGTAAGCCATTTTATCCGGCAGATTATGAATTTGGGCTTTTTCTTGGTTAAATCTCTGGACGTACGAACGTAGGCCCTCATTTTTTCTTTACACAATTGTCGCCAAATTAAGACTTGTCTTTCGAGGCGGTATGTTGTAAGAGAAATTTCCCACAAATAGCAAACTAAGTGTGGTAAAGCAATTGATACACCCGGCTGGAAGGCTATTGAACCAATCCTGCGCCACAACCTTCAAAGTGGTCGGGAAGCATTTGCACCAGGTAGCGTCATCTACGCTTTGTAAGTACATCAGGTTTTTGTACGAAGTGATATGTTCCTCGGGGTAGCCCGTACCATCATAGGCTCCCACGAGTACACTTTTCACCTTCAGCGGCTGAGGAGCAGTTAAAATTTCTTGCAAAAACTGAGGCTTATCTCCAAGAGTTAGTAAGCGCATCTGCCTATCAATTGGCTGGGATTGCTCAGGCTGTCCGGCCAAATAGGGAGTCTGGTCGAACGTCTGACCGAACAACCCATATTGTCTGAAGACTTGAGGGCTCGGTTGTAAAATGTCGTTGAAACCCTGAGGGGGCTGGTACAGAAGCGATTGTATTTGAATAGGGGTTTGAGTACGCACAGCTTGACTCTTGCTGGAGATGGCCGAGATGCTATGCTGGGAAAGATAGTGGTTGGAAAATTCATCCGGCATTGTGGGAGTTGAAGCCGTGTCAAAGTAAGCGGCACGTTCCCGTTGCTTATGCTGGAGGTAGTCTCTTGAGTCCTTCCATTGTCGAGACGTCTCTGTCTCCTCTCTTCGAGGCTGTCTACCCCTCCCCCAGCCGACTGGGTTTTCGCCAACAGATCAGACAAATTCGTCCGTGGCACCCTTGGAGAACTTCCATTCGGCCGGCGAAATGGGGTGTTCCCAGAATCTGTTGCATTGGTTGCATTGTTTTGAGCTTTCTTTGGAGATTTTTTTGCCTCCTTCCTGGGCGGCTGCCCAGAGGTAGAAGATCGGTTGCCCTCAAACTCCTTATGAAGTTTGTTGAGCGCGGCCTGCAAAGAAGCAACAGTAACATGAGGGTCATCGGCCTCATAAAATGAGGTGGTCAATGGATCGATGGTGAGAATTGTAGGGATTATGTCTTCTACATGACCGTCCTCACCTGGACGGGGGCTGGCATTAGGTGTCTGACCATCTATTGCTGTAACGGACGAGTATCCCCACAGACGCCGCCAAATGTTTCGGGTATTTTTTGGATTTCCTCGGATACTGGTCGCGTTCTCCAGGCAATGAGACTCGGAGACCTGCAAAATGAACGAATATTCCTTTACCGGAATATTCGCCTCCGACGATCTAGTTAGATATCTGAACGGAAAAGGCTTAGAGAGAGAAAGTGGAGAGAATTTGGAGATATTTAATGCTCTTGTTTGTAATGTCGTAATCCACCCCTCCCATCATAAATGATTGAGGTATTTATAGGGGTGGGAGTTTGTGCCCTTTTAGGGTTTGTACCCTAAAATTCTGTGACGTGATTGGCTACGCAATCAGAGAATTCCACATGTAGTACACGGGCGCCATTTTGTGGCTTTCATGAATATCTCTCGTGATTTGGGCCTTAATGTAAGAAGGCCTTTTCACTGCTGATTAAAGGGGGTCTTTTGTGCCTTGGACACGTGTCGCCCTTCAATTTGGCCACGTGTCGCTATGGGATTGGTCCACGTACATGGGGTATTTTTACCCTAGACAAAGCTCTTTTTGTGTTTCCTCCATTCGCATCACCCAACTTTCCAGCAAACTAGTTACTATCAGTCTCACATTCCGTCATTTTTCTACCTGCCAGGACCATATCACTACACATGCCATGGTCAATATTTCTCTTTTGTCGCTTCCAACTTTTGCCTATCCCTTTTCTTACCACCTGTAGACACCCATTTGTTTCTCTCCAAAACCAAACCCAGTGATGAGTACCTTTCGCGTCGAATCATAATCGAATGAAGTGAAAGTGTGGAAATTCTAGTGTTGCGGATAGTTTTTATTTCTTTTCTTTCTCTCTGTTTTAAAAAACCTATTTTAAGAAAATAGTCAATCTAGTTTGTTTTGGTCCATATCAAGGGTCCAATAATAGTGTAGTTCGGTCGGGTTCGAAAAGAGATTTCCAACGATATATTATAAGTGCAATTCCGATGAATAATGAGGAAGTTATGGCCAAATTACTAAACTGGGCCCGGTCTGATATTTATATGTGGCCCAATTATCTAGAGGAGGGCCTAATGTTGATTTATCATTCCTAACCAATTAGAATTGATTATAGTCTTCTAGATTCTTCTAGAAGGTTCTTTTCATTCCTAATTTATTTAGCATTGATAAATTGACTTTAGTTGACTTTTTAGAGTTTTAATCAGAATAAAAGAGGTGTTTTTAATGAAAATACGATTTTGTCCTCCTGTACGGCCAAATTTTATCAAATTAAGAAAACGCGTGAAAACTAATTCTTAGCGTCTAACGACAGGATTAGCGCCTGGCGCCAAGCTTGGCGTCTAGCGCTAATGTCTGGCGTCTGGCGCTGGTTCGTTTTATTCTCTTCGAAGCTATGATTCGTTTTTTTATCCATCCTGCTGATTTTCTCTATAAATAGCCTCTTAAAATCTCCGTTTACAATCATCAACAACAATTAATTCTCTCTAATTCTCAATTCTCCAACTCTCTTCAAGATTCTCTTGATTACTCTCTCTCCCTCTCTTTTGTAAACTAGCTTTTGCATACAAAATTCCGCATTCACAAGATCTAGACACACCTAGCCAAGTTCGAAGTTGCCTTCACCCTAGACGTGAAAGGTTTTAATTTCTGAGGGTTTGGTCCCAAATCTCTCTTTCAATTATTTAATTTAATAGTTTGTTTTATTATTTTCCTTGAAATTACTAACGCGTGTATTTTGTTATTAGAAAGAGATACGAGGGATCCAAGTAAGTGCTTTAATTGATTTATTGATATTATGATATAGAAATCATGTTTAGCTTGTTATTATGATTCTTAGTATCATGTCTAGGGCATTTTGATTTTCCTAGTATCATGTTTAGGGTAACAACTATAATTTCTAATATCAAATATGACAATTGTGATTCCTGCGATGCTTCCTATTTTATTTATAATATTCATGTTAGTATTATTTTAAGGCCATATATTTGATCTTTGATGTTTAGTGACATGCTAGGATTTGTTATTAATCTTGTTAGTATCATGCCTAGGATCTTGCTATTAATATTATGCTTTAACATGATTATCATAATTATCATGATTATTTTGATTATTATTATTATGTTGCTTGATTATATTGCTTGATCACGCCTTTTATGCATGTTTAAAGGGAATTGGTACTTGTAATCACGCTTAATAAGGTAATTAATAATCTTTTTTAGGGTTAATATGATTATAATTCAAGTGATCGCCAATAATAGATTTTCTTGTGCATTAATATTCAACCAACATAGATTAAACAGGTTTAAGGTTAATCCTATTGATTGCATGTTAGTCAGAAAGCGCACATGAATACGATCAGAATAAAGTAGAGGCATATTATTAGGGCAGGTTCAATCTCTTTTAGGTTGGATTTGTACCTTCATCCCCAAACTACCAGTCATGGTTCCGAACCTATTGGAGTTAACGATCTCATGGATCGCTAAGGGGTGTAACCTTCACCTCGTGAACGGTTTACAAATTCCTAAAACTTGTTTGCGACTCTTTTACTCTGTTTTCTATTTTAATTCCTGAAATTTATTTCGGCAATGATTTAGAATGAGTGGATGACACTCGAAAAGTTCTAAGTATTTCATGTGGGTAATTTTGATTAACATTATTGTCATATGCATAAAAAAGATCTCATTGGAAAGACCATCCGTAATAAGTTAAAAACATAGGATTTTCACACCTAGGAAATTTTAGGAATATCTTTCACAACTAGGATCGAAATAATGTTCCGCGAAACTGGAAAATTTTATCGAGCACAGAAAGCTGCTGAGGCATGTAGGAACTAGCGTCAGAAAACAGAGTCTAGCGCCAATTATTTAACTCTGGCGCTAGGCGACAGCTCCTACCGCCATGCGCCAAAGCTAAATCGCGGCGTCGGCCTCTGTTTTTCTCACTTTTTTGAAATCCATATGTGTTCTACATATGGACATAACCCTCTGGGAATTCATGCTCCTTCTACCTGATTGAACGCTCTGTGCAACAAAGGGTACATCTGAGAATGTTGAATTCACCAAACCATGGAAGCGAGTTTTTGACTCGCGGTGTCCCATCCACTCGCGCCAACCCTTCAAAGGTAAGGCTTCCGCGCGGTGCATCTGGACAATTAACCATGGACCCTCTTTGACTAACCCATATCCCGAACTTTAGAGAACTAGAGCCATGGTTAGGTTGCAAACTCATTGCATCATATTGTGCCTACTTGACTAATTGTGCATTATTTGTTGTGCATACTCTATGTGTTTGACTTGTGTAAAGATTAAATAAACAAATTATTGACTAAAGGACTTTGCCTAATTAATTAATTAATTAATTTGAGTAATTAAAGTCTAATAATTTAATCGGAAATAACTTAGTACAACTTTAAACATGTCCTGTAGAGTAATAATACTGAAAGCAGTCCCAGATCGATGTTCCAGCAATGGCGCCAAGATTTGGACAGCAGCGCCACACTTTGTTGTGCAGCGCCTGGCGACAATTCTGTCATCTGGCGCCACACTGCAAATTGCGGCGCCAATCCTGTTGCTTTGACGACATTTCGGTATTTTACTTGAGTCATCACTATGAGTCTAATTAAACAGTTTGCTAATCAATTCGATTACTTTGTTAGTAACAACACCTTCGTTAAGTCCTTAGTTGAGTCTAGCCACATGGTCTTACACAAGAGTCTTAATATGTCACCTACGTGTGTGGGGTTTGGTGAGTCCGACTCACCGCAAAAATAACCCCGACCCAAAGAACCACTCGCAATTAATAAAACCATAAAGCATAACAAATAAACATAAAAGGATAAAATCAGAATTTACCTTTGAAGCGTGCTTCGCCCTCAAAGTCAGGCTCTTACTTGAAAGATTAAGCTCCGAAAATACGCGAGCCTCCTACGGAAATCCACCCGCAAAAAATACTAGCGACTTTAGGTCCGTTACCTCGAGGTTAGCGAGGTCCGACCAAAACCCGATTATTATATGAGTTTAAGAGTTTTTGCTAATGCAATGCTCTATTGAACTCCTACTCAAGCAAGGAATTCTCATGCCATGCTTTGGCTATTTATAAGGAAGTATAGCTTGTGAATTCCACTCATCTTTCAATGTGGGACTTTTCATAAAAATATCTCACATAGAAAGATTGATGAATTCAATCCTTAGTTAAATAAACCAAGGAAGTGTCACATGGTTAGGTGAGGACCACTTTCCCACTTGGTCCCCAAGGCATTTCACATGCAATGTGAACTAACCATGTGTCACCCAACCTTGAGCCCCAAGTTGGGTTCGGTTGGGCAATTTTATTTTGGCTCGTGTCCATGACCCATCGCCCCGGCCCGGGTCCACGGCCCTTGCCACATGTGTCACCACAATGGCGCGCTGCCACCATGGTGCGCTGCCTACGTGGCACGCTGCCTATGTGGCACGTTGCCACTTGGTGGTAGCCAACGTGGCGGCTGACACGTGGCGGCTGCCACGTGTGCTGCCACATGGCGTTTTTCCATGTGTGCTGCCACGTGGTACGCTCCTATTGGGCGCGCTTTCCTAGACTTTCGAGTGGCTAGGATTTTACTTGTTACTTGAAGCATTTTCCCGTCTCGCCAAATCCTAGATTTTAGCTCGACATTTGAGATTCTCCGACGCTCGGTTTCGACGCTCCAAGCTCGAATTACCGACGTCTAAATATTTAATACTCAAGCGACGAATTAATTTCTTCCGAATTAATTCGTCGAGTTGGTTCGTTTACTGCTAAGGGTGTGACCCGAAGGGAACAGTCAAGATTAAGCTGTAATATTAATTATGCACTAATATTACTGATCGGAAGCGGCCTCCACCTAGGCATTCCTATCACTTGACCTTACTGAATATATTAGCTTTCTAATAATTCTGAACCCACTAACAGAATAGTACACTTGTTCAAAGGACACAAGTCCTTTCAATCTCCCACTTATTCTTCCGAACAAGTGCGCATTTAGTGTACGGTCTTTTTCCTATGTCGCTTAATGTCTCTTCATGAACTATAAGGTAAGATTATTTTGTCATCCTTATTACGTCCAGAAGTGTTTCTCGAGTTCGAGTCCGACTGTCAGTAAACAGATGATTTCTAAAATCCATCCGAGCATGGCCATGAATTTTCACAGTCTCGCTCTACGAGAGGTCTTGTATACAGCAAAGACATCTTCCCTATTTTAGTAGGGGGACATTCCCAGTCTTATAATGTAGCTCCTCTTACTGAGAGAACCTAGCCGCCCGAGTGTTGCCGTTATAATCCCTTATTATGGCAGAAGTTTGACAACATCAAAGCGGACTAATACTCAAACAAGAGAACTCACAATACTCATGGTCAAGGAAATAGGTTCCGATAGCCATAATGAGAAGTATACTTATGACGATTTTTAATCTCTTAAAGTATTCTCATAGGTCGATCCAGTATGGTTCTAAACCAATACCTGTGCAAATGATTTATGATATTCATGTCCTCGTAGCACAAGAAACGGTGCTATAAATCAGACTACACACTAATCTCAATTGGTCATTAATCGTTCATCGTTTAAATGACCTCGATTAGGGATAATTTTCGATTATAATATTCAACGTTCACTTAATAGGTGTTTCCTTACCATGACTGGTCTTGATACCCTATTTTGAATATTCCAAGAATCGAATGGACTCATTATTTAATTCTAAACCACAATTAAATAGCAAACGGAGTGATAAAATTGCATGAAATTTTAAATTACTCCAAAACCTGAATGGTTCATCTTATGATAAATGGTTTTTCTGAATGTTTTAAGAGTATCACTCTTTATAAAACATTATAGAAATCACACCCATATCTAATATGCTTGATTTCTTTCATGCAATTGTGAATGTTGTCGTTCACTCATTGCATAGGTTTAGTTATAATTACTTTGCTAATCTTAGCATCTTCATTACTGATCACTTTCATAATAAGATGATAAAATTTGAGAGTTTCATGGATTATATGTGATTTAGGATTTATTTTGCAAGTGATGGCTCCCACACATTTTCATGATTGAGACCTTCAACTTGACGACCTACAATCATTAACGTTCAGCAACGAACTTTCCATAGAACATCTTCTTTATTATCGCTATTAAGGAAACAATATTCTCAACATATATTTTAGTAGACTTCCTGATGATTCTTTGCTTGGGTTTCATTCCAAACGGCTCACAATGATTTGGGATATCCTGATCACTTATGATCATGGAAATTTTCCTTGAATTCCTGCACATTACACATGGATCCACGTCCATGTTACCATTCTCAAGCCACGACTTAATGTTATCTCGTGCTTATAAACGGCTTCCTTGTTAAGGATCTAATCCTTGTTAAGGTTTGTGCTTGGAACATCAATTCTCAAATCGTATTTGTTTCCACAAGTCAAGAGCTCATCCTGTTACTTATCCAAGTACTTTGGATGTTCTTGGCCATAATCTAACGATCTATTACATAGATTTAGGTTTATTGGTACTACATACATACTTCTGATGCTCTAAGCAAGTAAGTCGTGCGACGATTCCATATCACAGCGTACATGATGGATTAAATTGCAGATTAATTCTCAATCTTATTCCATCAATTTGTCATTTTGGCTCATTCAGTTTCACTGAGTCTTTGCTAAATAGTTTGTTGTGTGATATGGTTGAAAGTCTCTATTAGAGTCTTTCATGTTTGACTTAGTATTTAGCCTAGCTTATACTTAGTTCAAACATTTACTTAGTTTTATACATACGGGTCGAAAGTCTTTCAAAGTCCTTCAATTCATGTTTAACACGGTAAACTCCTTTACACGTTCAAACATTTTATTAAGTCCATACAATAGAACTTAATACCCAATACGTACTAAGTATCGTATTTTGCTTGGTCCATTGTCAAAAATACTTTCAAATCTAAGCATTTAGCATTTGATAGTTATTTCACAATAGATTTTGTAAACTTCTCGTTGGACCTTTACTTTTTCTCCCACTAAACTTCTTATTCATGAGAATTTCTATGTTTCTCCATAAGTCAATCCTCTTATTAACTTTATGAGAAAACACGTTCCAATTCATATATGAAATGCTTCCTTTAATCCCATGAAAGATTCCTTGAGTTTGCTTTCAAATCTAGCATTATTTAGATTTTCAAAATCCTTAGACTATTCCATAGTCACTTCCAAAATCCGATTTTGGGAAGGCGGTTTTGGTAACTATTTTGCCACATTTCATATGAGCAATTTTGCTAAAACAATCACGAAAAAACTCTAGCATTCCGATGGGTGAATAGGTTTTTATTAAAATCAACTCCGTGAATTTAATTGTATCCTTTTCAACCAATATAGCTATGTATGCATATACATTTCCACATTTGTTAGTTTTCTACTTGAAAACTTATTTGCAATCTATGGGTATTTCACCCTTAATACAAATTAATCAAGTTTCAAACATGATTTTCAAACATGGGGTCTGTTTCGGATTTTCATGGCCTCTAACTATTATTCGGAATTTGGATTTGTCGTAGGTATCTTACAAGACATTATTCCTTTACTATCTAATAGTAAATAGTATGCTTGTAAGTCTTAGGTTTATTTCTAACTTAATAGAAACATTTATAGGATTCAATCCAAGCCTTTGGTGAATTATGTACCTATACGGGGCAATTGCATCAACTACTGAGTTTCAAGGCACTTCCAAAGCCCTTTTATTATGTTGATCTTACTCCAATATTTCTGATGTTTTGTGAGTAATGAATTCTCTTTTAAGGCACTTGTAAAGTCCTTTTGAGTATTCTTGATCAAGCATTCTCACGAAGCCCTTTTAAGGTCTTCCGAGATTCTTAGTTCTAGTTTGTTGCTAAGCTCGATTGTCATCGAGTTCATTTTCCTCCCACTTGTCGTTTTGGAAACGTGTTAATTTCCAGAAAGACGCCACTTAGAGCAACAAACACTATGTTCTCAATTAGGTTGTGGAGGTAATGCCCATGGTCTCACTTGAATGCTTACAAAGAGACATGTATATTGTCTTTGGGTAAAAGTTCGTTGTAAAACAAACAGTTAGCTCCCACTTGAGCTATCTTAGCCTTTAATGAGCCATTAAGCTCCCACTCAACCACCTAGCTCTTGCTAAGCCGGTGAGCTCCCACTGAGTCACTTAGCTCCCACTGAGCCAGTGAACTCCCACTGTGGCTAAGAGTTTTAAACATATACTTGAAAAGACATTTAAAAGATAATTCTATCCATAATTGAATATGGCGTCGTTTCTTAGCTTCGACATTTTGTTTAGTGTAACATTAGTCCTTCGTGCAAATCTTAAGAACTTTATAGGAAGGGATGTGATCCATCATTGTTCGAGTCATTTTTAAATGGCATCGAGGTCTCCGTGAAGACACACTATGTTCTTTGAGGAGTTATTTATGAAAATTTCAACTTCATAACTTTGTGATGGTCACGCTTGCCTCAAGCAAACATCGCTCGATCTATGCAATGTCGATTATGTACTTCACTGAACTCTTGAACTATTCAAGGTCAAGTTTGTTCACATTTGATGAATATAGCCATATTCTTTCAAATTCTTTGTGAAATGTTGAAGTAAATGAATCCTCTTTAGCTTTCGGAGTCAATTGTCTATACCAAGAACAATAGCTCTTTACTTTGTCGGTTTCAACAAGTAAGACTTGCTTGTCTTAAAACGATTCCGAATCGATCAACTATCAAGAGCCTATCTAATAAATCCTTGAGTATGTTCTTCTCGATGTGATATTGCTAAAGATGTTTAGAACGCAAATCAAGCCCATGAATTTGAGCTTTTGCTAGTTTATCATGTTAAGATAATGTTTGTTTACAATCAAGAATTTTTGACTTATAGTTTAGACAACCATGCCATTCAAATAAATTTGCAACTATATTTCTCATTTCTTTGAATGTGAGTCTTTTCGTGTGTAAACGGATCAATTGCTGATTATGGAACACAATAATCATTTATTTGTTCCAGCCTTAGCTTAAAGGTTTTTAAACAAAGCATACGTCCTTACAACTGATGTAGCACCACTTGCTTCATTCTTAGCTTGTAAGTCGATAACTTAGCTTATCTTCAATAGTTTGAGGTCACTTTCGAAGTGGAACACTCAAGCAATATCCGATACTTGTGAAGATAACGAATTTCTAAGTTAACTACAATAATATGAACTCATGGGTTGAAATGGAATCTTATTCCTTTTCTTCGTTCCTCGTTTCCTATATTTCTTATCATACTTTATCTCATAATCTTTTAAGAACCAATTCTTTAAGAGTCTTTGACTTTTATACTTTGTTAGGCATAATTAAGCATCTAATGCTCCGTAAAACAAAGTTCCATCTTTTCCTTTAATTCACGCTTGAATTACTACATCATTGAGTCCTACTCATCTATGTATTAAGCAAAAAGATATGTTTGTTGTCAAAATTGACAATTTGAGTTTGTAACTCAATACTTCATGTTTTATCAAAACTACCTAGTATTTTGAATACATGATGTCCAACCGTCCTTTCGGACTTTGTTATAAAAGTCATTTATGAGAATTGTATATTAGAAATGCTTTACTTTTTTGTGAGAACCATTCTCAAAGTTTTCCTTTACCAATCATAGAAAGCAATACAGCTTGATTTGGAATTCTACAAATATAAGTGCAAAGTATAACCATTTATCAAGTAAATAACATAATAAGTTTGAAAATTAAAAGGTATTCATGCAAATTTTCAATCTTATTTAACATCTTATCCATGCATTAAAACTGTCCCCATTTGGCGAAAATAAGTCGATTCCAAGATCCAAAGAAACAAAGAGTGGTTAAGCATGCTTTGGCTTGTCTTAACACTCAATCTCCTAAGGTAAGCAACGCTTTGCTAATACCTCTAAGCCACTCTTGGTTGAATAAATCGTCGCATCTAATGCTCTCTCAACAATTTATCCACATTGCCACGACATGTTAGGACTCCATCACTCATATCGTTGAGTACAACCAAAACAACCTTGCACACCCGGTATGCCTTGCGTTCCTTGGAGAAGTAGTGATGCCTCGCTTTGGCGTAGCCCACCACTACCCTCGTTCGGTTGGTAAGTGTTGTTTTGGAATGGCAAGTTTTACTCAATATTTAGGGACCTAGGGTTTCTATGTTGGTTGATTTAAGTGAACTGATGTGTCTATTTTATATAGTAATTTACCCCCGTCCCTTGGTCATAATTAGTAGTGTTTTTGGCTCTTTAGAGCCACTTTTATTACTAATTGGTGTTTGCTAGTGTTTTCGTAAATTTGGTTGACTTTTGCAGGGATTTATGCTTTTGGAGTATTTTCCCGAGATATTTTGGAGCAATCACGAACATTGGAGAAACACGACCAGATTTTATAGCCCAGGGCCGGTTAGAGCCATCGAACCGGTGATTAAGGGCTCGGTATAGGTGATACCGGGGCATTTGGACCGAGTATTCAAGACCGGAAGAGGAAACCCAGATTGGCCCGAAGAATTGGAGCCCAATCGTATTCCAAATAGTGGCCCAAGTGAGCCGCCCGGCCAAAGAGGCTAGCGCCCGGAGGCGCGCCCGGCCGAGCGGGAGAAGCTAAGGTTGGCGCCCGGTGACGCGCCCGGCCGGGCGCAAGATTAGTATTAGGGATAAAAAGGCGAGCCCGATCGGGCGGTGCCTCGCCCAATCGGGCGCGTGTATTTATTAGTTGACGATTAGCGTCGTTTTAGTTTGTTTTAGTTGAGGATTTGTACGGAGTATAAATACTCCTCCGTAATACGATTTTAGGGATCTTTTTCCTCTCTCTCTTTTTACTCTTTCTTACTCTCTTAATTGTTCTCTTAGATTTCTTTCTCTTAAACCTTTGTTCTTATCTACTCTTAATTCCAGCTTTATTTTGGTAACGATTTCTTTTCTTTTAATCTTAGTTATTTATTTTATTCCTTTAATCATGTCTTATTTTATTGCTTTGATTAGTTTAGTTTTTATCATGTGTGAGTAGTTATATTTCTAGGGTTTATGGGGATCCATAAATAATATGAAGGGGTAATTTATTGTTGTTAATTATCAATGTTAGATTAATTTCCTGTTGATTGATTTAATGCTCTGTGACTAGATTAGGCCTGATCTTTTATGCATGAGTTTGACAATATTGATTCGAGATTCGAGAGATGAGAATTGATGTTTAGGTCTAGTTTCAATAGGCAGATTAATTTATAAATGGTTAAGTCAAGATTCGAGAGATGAGATTTAATACCGGTAGATTAATTTTGTGATTGTAATACGTGGTGAAATCCCTTTACAATCTGGTTAATTGATGCATTGATGATTGACTATTATTGGTTTTTGATATTGCATGATAATTTCTTATTGAATTGTTTTAACGCTTTACAAGTATGGCTTGTAAAGGTATAGCAATATTGAATTGATGAATCGAGCATATGTTAATTTGATATTAAAGGCTATTTTCAATAAGAACTTAGATCTAGTAAATTGCGAGAGCCTGTTAGATCTATGTTGATTAATAAATTGCGAGAGTCTGTTAATCATGTTATTTATGCAATGTCAATGATTGATTATTATGTTTTACCCTGGAATATTATTTATTGGTGAACCTATGCCCTAGATCCTTTTATATATTGTTTTCTCCCTATTCTCAATCTTAGTAGTTTAGTTTCTTATTCAAATATAAATTTTGGTTACTTCATAATCTAGATTATTTTAGTTAATTAGGAATAGAAAGACTTGTTTCCCTGTGGAGATCAACCCTACTTCCCTATCTGCTTTAGTTAGAGGACTTAGGAATTATTTTTTATTAGGGGATACGAATTTACCTTGTCAAAATTTGGCGTCGTTGCCGGGGAAACGGTTTTATTTTTATTTCTGATTGTTTTTGTGGTCTAGATTATTTTCCTTTTGTCTCAGAGAGCGTTAGTTCTCTGAGGCAAATCTCACATTTGCTTCTAGTTTTTGTTTATGCCCAGGTGTTCCAGATCAGGTTACATCCCATTCGATCCTGAGATCGAACATTCCTTCCATAGACAGAAAAATCTCTACAAGCAAATCCTGGCGGATTCTGGTGATAATAACAATATTCACCGCGATCCTCCAACTGGTTCTAGCGATTCAGAGGTATCATCAGATCCAGAATCAGAGATGACGACTCCAAAGAAGCTTAGTGATTATTCACAACTAAAGCTCACAGATTTTCCACATCTCACCCCTACTCCGGCTCTTGATGGGGTTCAATTCGAAATTAAACCTCAATTTATAACGATGATAGAAAGGAAGCAATTTAGTGGAGCTAAGGGTGAAGACCCGAATCTTCACATTGCCGACTATTGTCAATATTGTAACACCATCAGGCAAGCCGAGGTCACTCAAGACCAAATCAGGGAGATTCTCTTTCACTTTTCTTTAACTAGAAAAGCTAAATTGTGGTTTAATGGCTTAAATAGAACTGCACTTGGTATAACTGACTAGGAAACTCTTGTTTTGAATTTTTATAACAAGTATTATCCTGCAGAGAGAACATTCGTACTACGGAGTGCAATTCAGAACTTAGCCCAAGAAGCCGATGAATCTTTATATGAGGCTTGGGAGAGGTTCAAGGATCTACAAAGAGACTGCCCCAACCACAATTTAGCACAATGGCAGTTAATCCAAGCCTTTTATAATGGCCTTGGAAATTCTTCTCGAATAATTTTAGATTCTGTAGCTAGTGGGAGATTTATGAATCTTGATGTTGAAGATGCAGGTCAGGTTATTGAAGACATGGCAATACACAATTCCCAATATGGGAATCCTAGAGGATTTGCGAACAAGGGGAAGCATAGTGTTGACTCTGTATCCTTTTTGCAAGCTCAGCTGACCTCTATTTGCCAAAAATTAGATAATCTGAGCACTTCCAATGTAGCTAATGTTTCTGCAATTAATAATAATTCTAATGAGGTTTTCTAGTGAAAATTGTGGTATTATAGGTCATTGGGAGCAAGATTGCAGGAGTTCCGTGAAGCAAGTTAATGTCTTTCAAGCTTATAGGCAGAATAACCCATACTCTAACACCTACAATCCTGGGTATTGGAATCATCCGTACCTTTCCTACCGGAGTACTAATGTTCAAAATCCACCACCACAAGAACCACAGGCGCCACAGCAACAGCAGCAGAAATATTATCATCCCAATGCTAGCCAGAAGAACCAACCACAACAATCCTCCTCATCTTCTGACCCTTCTCTGATGGAAATTAGAGCAATGTTGGTTAATATGCAAAATCACATGGAGAGTAGAGATACGACAATTGATCAAATTTTAGCACATAATAAAATTGTAGATAATCAAATTGCGCAACTTTCTGCTACTCTACAAGCCCGCCAACAAGGAGCTCTACCGGCACAGCCGACCATACCTACGGATCAAGCATTTGCAATTACTCTAAGGAGTGGTTCAAACTATGAAGGGACCCCTATGCCCAAAGTTGATGAACCTGTTTTATTAAATAATGCTAATCTTGATTCCGTTAAACCAAACAATGTAGTTGATAGCCCTGCTGGGCTAAAGGATAGTACTAACATATCTAATTCTACATTGCAGGGTACGACTCCAGAGAATGTGGCTACTCCAGATAAGAGCAATAATGCTCTAAGGCCAATTATCAAACTTCCATTCCCCAATCGTCAATTGAAGATAAACTTGGATAAGCAGTTTGGTAAGTTCTTGGAGATGGTGGATGATTTGAAGGTAACAGTTCCCTTCACTGAATTAATCACACAAATCCCCTCGTATGCAAAATTTATGAAAGAAATATTGACGAGGAAAAGGTCTATTAGTGAGGTAGAGACAGTAGCTTTCACTGCAGAGTGTAGTGTCGTACTTCAAAATAAGTCTCCACCTAAATTAAAAGATCCGGGTAGTTTTTCTATCCCTTGTCATATTGGCAATCTCTTGATTGATAATGCATTATGTGATTTGGGTGCTAGTGTTAGCGTCATGCCATTATCTGTGTGTTCTAAGTTGAATATGGGTAAATTAAAAGCTACCAATATAACTCTACAAATGGCCGACCGTTCTTTCAAATACCTCATAGGTGTTTTAGAGGATGACCCCGTTAGAGTAGGTAAATTTTATATACCTGTAGATTTTGTTGTTCTTGATATGGCTGAGGATATGCAAACCCCAATTATTTTGGGTAGACCATTCCTTAACACTACAGGAGCTTTCATAGATGTAAGAAGTGGTAAGTTAACATTATCAGTAGGGGATGATAAAGTTGTTTTTAATCTGAATAATGCCCCTAAAATCTCCATGACTGAGGAGAAATGTTTCAGTGTTGATGTGGTTGAAAATTATTCTAACAACCCCCAAGCTCTTGAAAAAGATCCCTTGGAGGCGGTATCTTGTGTTGCATCCCTTTCAGATGAGATAGAAAAATGGCAGAAGGAAGTCGATGCAATAGAAATAGCACTTTACACTGTTGGTCTTGGTTTCGAAGATGAAAAGGTGGAACCGATCGAGCAAGTTGTGCAAATCGAGCCTACGGTAGGTATTCCGCCAGATCGAGTTGCAAGTGTTGAATGCAATGACAATTTGAAGCAATCTTCGATCGAAGAAGGATTTTTAGTGTGTAGCATTGAAGATCCCCCAGTCCAAGTCAAGGAGGATCCACCAGATAAAGTGATTTGGCGTCCCACAGGGTATGTTAGGAAGCCGCATCGAAGCCTAAACATTGCTAGACCGGGTGAGAAACCACCCGATCAAGCGTTAGGCCAAGGGTCCTAGTTATTGTACTAGGTAAGAAGGTCGTGCGAGACCTAGATAAACCAGGGCTTTGCGGGAGGCAACCCGTATTTTTAATGCTTTTTAGACTAGTTTTTCTTTCCTTTTTCTTATGAGAGGAGATATGAGGGAATTTAATGAGTTTTATGAGTGTTTGTACAGGTTTGAAGGAAAAGAGTTAGCCAAATTTTGGAGAAAAGAAGAAAACAGTAATTAGACGATTTAGCCTCGGGCCCAATCGGGCGAAGCTCGCCCAACCGCGCGCAAGAGCAAGGCTTTAAAGTAAAGAAATTTCGCCCGACCGGGCGCGAAATACGTCGTATACGGACTAAATCGTCCGCTCGATCGGGCGAATCTCGCCCGACCGGGCGCAAGAAGATGTGAAATTTTGATCGATAGATCGCCCGATCGGGCGAATGGCGCCCGACCGGGCGCGAGAGTTGGAAAAAATTGGGGCATCAGATCGCCCGACCGCGCGCGAGAACCTCTACATAAAAATAATCCAGATCGCCCGACCGGGCGCGCGTCCGTCCGCATCTTCTTCTTCTTTCTTTTCTTCTTTCTTTCTTCATTTTCTTCTTTCCTCCATTACTTTCTCTCTCTAAAACTCAAATTCTCTCTATCTTCTCTCTAACATTTCTCCTTCATCTCTTAACCAAATTCAAAAAATTTTACATATTTGTGATCCTCTCTTCATCCTCTACATTTCCATATTAAAATTTTTCAGATTTAATTCAATAAATTTTCAAACCCATTTTCTACCATGGCTTCAAAGAGGGCTAGGTCCATTTTCGGTAGGAGCTCCAGTTCGAGGGAGGAATACGACCCAGATTTGCAACTTCCATACTGGCCGACGATCCGTATTGCTAGCCGAGAGCAAAAGGAGCGGCTAGAACATTTAATCGGTCGTGAGGTAATTCCTTCTCGGTGGTTACACCGCCCTACTCTAGAATCATTTGGTTTGTTTGATTTTGTAAAACGATTTTTGAATGACATTGGCATGAGAAAATTTGTTGATATGCATTATCCTACATTACGAGAACTTACTTGTAAATTCTTGTATTCTTTACATGTTATTAGTAGTAGAAATGGGCCAAATTTATTTTTTAGGTTGAACAATAGAAATATTAGTTTAACTTTTGTAGAATTTTGTAAAATATTTGAATTAAATTCTGAACTATCTCACCAATGGCATGCGGACTATAAAATGGGTGACATATATAATGCTTTGACTGGTTTGCCTACTCCCGACCCCCAACATGCTAGTACCAAACCTATTCACCACCCTGTCCTAAAAATCTGGCAAAGATTTCCGGGTTTGTGTTTTTTAGGTAGGGTCGAGCCCCATAATGCCCAAACTAACGAACTAGCTTTCATAGGACACTATGTGTATGGGTACGGGAAATTGAACATAGGCAGGTTTATAGTTCACCATTTGAGTAGACATGCCACGGCCAACACCACATCCAAGACTCCTATCCGTTTAGGTGGCCTTATCACTCGAATAGCAGTGAAAAAGGCCGGTTTTGTAGTGGACGGACCACACCAGCTGACCAACTGTGGATCAGATACCTATATGACTACTAGGTATTTCGAGGAGTTGGGGTGGGTTCGGCCGGATAGCGAGTAGACACCCTTTTGGTGTATTCGGACTGGGAGCGAGCAACCTTTGCCCATCTTTCCCCTTCCCAGTCCTGACTTGACCGCCTTTCCCCCAGGGCAACCTTCTTACACTTATGATGTTTTAGTTGTCAACGCTAGGGGGCAGGCACCACCACCACCAGTTCCACCACCCCAGCCTCAGCCCGAGGTGGCATTCTCTCCATCTCGTATGTCTCACTCCGTCCCTCATGTTGACTCTGACCCAGTTTGGGATATTCATAGTATAGGTCAGGCCTTAGGACGTATAGAGCATTCCCATACTGACCTTAGGAGGATGGTAGGCTCCTTAGACCAGAGGTTAGGGTACCTAGAGAGGAACCAGAGTAGAGCTCTCTACCCTATGTACGATGATTATGCTCGTCGGGGCAACATTCCCGACGACGCTATTCACCCTGACTGGTTTCAGCCTCCACCCCAGGGATACGATAGGGATCCCAGTTCCCGTGGTATTTACACTGACTATTCTTCCTTCTACGGGTACGGCCAGGACATTCCTTTCGAGGGACCGGCGGGGGGGGAGTTTTCATGCTGATTATTTTGGTGGTAGCTCTTCTGGTGCAGGTGGTGCGGGTGGCAGTGGAGGTGCGGGTTTCGGCTCGATGGATGAGGATTATCAGGACTAGCTATGATGGGCTAGTTCCCGAGCCAATGAGGACATTGTCTGATTCTGGCTTGGGGGAGATTTTGGTTTTGGTATTTTTCTTTTCCTCTTTTCTTTTATTTTTGGTGTGTTTTCTTAGGTTAGATTTCTTGCTTTCTAGGTTAGTTTTATTGCTTTCTTATATATGAAAATACAAAAAATTGAAAAATAAAAAATCCAAAAATACGTTCCAATGAATTGTAAATTATGCTTCCCTGTGCCCCTTACTTGAGAAAATTGTTTTGATTCTTGGTATTTGATGATAAGCATTGTGGATTAGTTTATCATGATTTGATGTTTGATTGCCTTGAAATCTTAACATGCGTCAATTTTGTCCAACTACTTGTGAATATAGTGCTTGACTAGTTGATTTGGTAAGGAATGTGTGATAGTTCCATAGTTCCTAGTATGTCAATGAATTTGAGTATTGGTTTGCAACTATTAGTAATATTTATATGATTCATTATTATGCACATTGAGGAGGACAAAGGCATTTGTTCTTTTAGGTAGCCTCCATATATTGTAGATACATTTGTTCCCTTCTTGCTACCCATGTTGCCTTGACCTTTTTGTTGTTTTATTAGCCATATTACAAGCCTATTTTGCCCCATTGGTTACTAGTCCCAAGCTTGGCTTGGGGGAGCTATTAGTGAGGTGAGGGAGTTTGTAGTGTGCTTATTATTTGCACAATTTGGGCGGGTTTTGAGAAGTTGTTTTGTTGTTGATCATGTTTATTTTTAATGAGTTTGAAAGTAATATTTTCTTGGAAAAAAAAAACATGATGTTATGAAGAAAAAAAAAAAAAGAGAAGTTCAAGAAAAAAAATGTGAAAAAAAAATAAGTGAACTTCAAAAGAAAAGAAAGAAAAGTGTTCAAATGTTCTAGTTTAAGGTTCATCAAAAGAAAAATAATTTAGAGCTTCAATGAAAAATTCAAGTTTGGAAATAAAGTTTGCTTATTCACTCCACTTCTTCATTATTATATTTTATGAGTGATATGTAAGAGTTGGGATTGTTTATTATGATTGGAGTATATTTGGTTTTTGTTAGAGTTGGTTATGTAGGAGGTGTTGGTCATTATTTATTTTGATCATGGGTTTTATTAGGATATGGCTCCTTTAAGCATAGCTTTTCTCTCACTTTCCCAAATGATTCCTACCATTTACCCTAGCCTTACATTACAAGCTTTAAAGACCTTCCGACCTTTGTGCATAGAATTGTATGAATGTGAAAGTGTTGTTTATCAATGCAAGTTATGATTTGGCATATTTCGAGTCAACTAGTAGGATTGAGCGTTCATTGTTTTATACACACGAGAGTGTGAGTTGGGAGGGCATTGTTCACATAAAGGGGTTGGATGGAGAGCGATCGAGTACATCTTTTACTCGCCACAAAAATGAGAGTTGAGTGCGTGAGCACTAGTCTTGAATTCTATATGCTCTTGTGGTTTGCTCTGTTTGACAATTGTTAGGGAAGATTGGTAATTAGATGGATTTGATTGGTTGATTTTGAAACATGTCTATTTGAGCTACCCTGGATCGTTTGTGCTTGATTTTTACTTTTGGGGTGAAGCATATTTATTGATTCATTGATGAGATCTTTGCTTAGGGACAAGCAAAGGTTTGGCTTGGGGGAGTTTGATGTGTCTATTTTATATAGTATTTTACCCCCGTCCCTTGGTCATAATTAGTAGTGTTTTTGGCTCTTTAGAGCCACTTTTATTACTAATTGGTGTTTTCTAGTGTTTTCGTAAATTTGGTTGACTTTTGCAGGGATTTATGCTTTTGGAGTATTTTCCCGAGATATTTTGGAGCAATCACGAACATTGGAGAAACACGACCAGATTTTATAGCCCAGGGCCGGTTAGAGCCATCGAACCGATGATTTAGGGCTCGGTATAGGTGATACCGGGGCATTTGGACCGAGTATTCAAGACCGAAAGAGGAAACCCAGATTGGCCCGAAGAATTGGAGCCCAATCGTAGTCCAAATAGTGGTCCAAGTGAGCCGCCCGGCCAAAGAGGCTGGCGCCCGGAGGCGCGCCCGGCCGGGCAGGAGAAGCTAAGCCCGATCGGGCGGTGCCTCGCCCGATCGGGCGCGTGTATTTATTAGTTGACGATTAGCGTCGTTTTAGTTTGTTTTAGTTGAGGATTTGTATGGAGTATAAATACTCCTCCGTAATACGATTTTAGGGATCTTTTTCCTCTCTCTCTTTTTACTCTTTCTTACTCTCTTAATTGTTCTCTTAGATTTCTTTCTCTTAAACCTTTGTTCTTAATTCTACTCTTAATTCCAGCTTTATTTTGGTAACGATATCTCTTCTTTTAATCTTAGTTATTTATTTTATTCCTTTAATCATGTCTTATTTTATTGCTTTGATTAGTTTAGTTTTTATCATGTGTGAGTAGTTTTATTTCTAGGGTTTATGGGGATCCATAAATACACTACTACAAAAAAGGGATAAGGAACCATTGATAAGATACCATAGAATGCACTTAATTGGTTTCTTAGGTCTAGAAACCATATAACTAACAAATGTGGTTTCTTAGGAAATATATAAGAAACCACACTTCAATGAAATATGGTGTTTTAGAAAATATTAAATAAAAACAAAATAATTGTGTAAAAGAATGAGTACAAAGAAACCATTATTACGAGAACAATGGTCACCTATAAACAGATAAACTACTACGTATTTTTTTCATTTTTTTTTTTTGTTATTTTTTTATCAAATCTTTTTCTCTTTATATCTCATACTTCCTTAATCAGTTCCTCTCACGTTTTTCTCTCTCTAATAATCTTTATAATTCTAAATTTCAATATAGAACCCTATATACAGATAGTCACAAATCAAGCCGCCGCTTATAACGCTCCATCCGTATGAGTACTCTCTTTTCTCATTCACGGTTCACTCCTCATCTTCTCTTTCTATTTTCTACTTCATGTTCATATTTCCAATCCTTAGTTAACTACTTTTCCATTGACGCAAGTCCCAGTTTTTGTCGCTCCATTGAAGCAACTCCGATTTGAGCCCTCGGTATGAACGACTCGTACAATCAATTAGCAATCAGACGCTTTCGTCCACTGAGGCAGTAGTACCACATACGAAGTTAACAACAAAAGGAGCAAGAATAACTAGTTAGTCAATTGAATTACTTGGGTAATTTTGATATAAAAATTTTCAATTTTAGATCTATTATTAGTACTATAGATTACTCTTCTCATCACCTTAGATTTTGTTGTAATTGTTTGTAAAAAATTTAAGTTTGTTTGTTTTAGTTTTAGATCTATACATTTTCTTAAGAATTTTATAGTACAGAGTATAAAGTTTTGGGGGATAATTAATTGTAAATCTGTAATATATGAGCTTGTAAATTTATTTATGTGACGATCTACATTTATATGTACATTATATTTTTTTTATTGAGTACTCTTAGAATTTCAGATCTGATGTTTTTGGGTGGGTGGGTGGTTGTACAGTGGGCGACTGGGTGGAGGTGGTAGGGGTAGAGGGAATAGGTGGTAGGGGTAGCACGGTGGGTATGATGGTGGGTGGCCTAGAGAACAATAATGCTAGTGATTGGGGATAATATTGGAAATTAGGTTAGTGATGGTGGCGCGTGCAGTGGGTACAAAAGGTTGTTTCACGTAAATTAATATTTTTTATTAAAAAAAATATGAATCTAAGATACCGTACTTCACAAACATGTGGTGTCTTTTCTCCAACCTAAGAAACCATATTTTATAGAAAAAAGGTACCTTTGCTTTCTTAAATCGTAAATAAGAAAAGTATCTAAGAAACCATACATCTTACAAGCAAGGTATTTTTGTTTAATCTAACAAACCATACCAAAAGTATGATTTCTTATGCTAAGAGACCATTGAGATAGAAACCATACAAGTGTTGGTTTCTTAGGCTTATATTAAATGGTTTCTTAGCCACATTTTGTAGTAGTGATAATATGAAGGGGTAATTTATTGTTGTTAATTATCAATGTTAGATTAATTTCCTGTTGATTGATTTAATGCTATGTGACTAGATTAGGCCTGATCTTTTATGCATGAGTTTGACAATATTGATTCGAGATTCGAGAGATGAGAATTGATGTTTAGGTTTAGTTTCAATAGGCAGATTAATTTATAAATGGTTAAGTCAAGATTCGAGAGATGAGATTTAATACCGGTAGATTAATTTTGTGATTGTAATACGTAGCGAAATCCCTTTACAATCTGGTTAATTGATGCATTGATGATTGACTATTATTGGTTCTTGATATTGCATGATAATTTCTTATTGAATTGTTTTAATGCTTTACAATTATGGCTTGTAAAGGTATAGCAATATTGAATTGATGAATCGAGCAGATGTTAATTTGATATTAAAGGCTATTTTCAATAAGAACTTAGATCTAGCAAATTGCGACAGCCTGTTAGATCTATGTTGATTAATAAATTGCGAGAGCCTGTTAATCATGTTATTTATGCAATGTCAATGATTGATTATTATGTTTTACCCTGGAATATTATTTATTGGTGAACCTATGCCCTAGATCCTTTTATATATTGTTTTCTCCCTATTCTCAATCTTAGTAGTTTAGTTTCTTATTCAAATATAAATTTTGGTTACTTCATAATCTAGATTATTTTAGTTAATTAGGAATAGAAAGACTTGTTTCCCTGTGGAGATCGACCCTAATTCCCTATCTGCTTTAGTTAGAGGACTTAGGAATTATTTTTTATTAGGGGATACGACTTTACCCTGTCATGAACTTTATTAATCATCACAAATTCGAAATCCTAAACATGCATCTAACATATAATTCATATACATAAACATATATATATCGAAAAATATAAATAGAGATGCATTTGGCAACTAGCATGACCCCTTGAGATCTTCAAATCTTCAAAAGGTCTTCATTTGCAACTTCATGGCTTCGTCTTCCAAGACTTGACCAAAATAAATGCAACTACTAGTATCTACGATTAGGACTAATCTAAATATTAAGGTACAAAAATACTCAACGGTTCGCAGAACGTATTTAGATTTACAAAAATACATCACGGATCACAGTCCGTATTTTCTATCCTAATCGGGTCCCACTAGTTGCCATTTCATAAAACCTGTAAGAGAATATACATTCCATTCATCCATTCACTATATGTGAATGGCCCATGCATTTTAAAACGATAAACAAGTAACAATGCATAAAACACATGCCCGCACTAGTAACTAATCTAGGTGGTTAATCCGATTAACACGCCTAATTAAAACTAGTCAAAGTTGTTTTAACCTGTTAAGAAAATAAGCACAATTAATATTTGAAGCTCCCACTAAATTCCGCATCCAACTCAATTAATCCAATTAATTTAGCCGGTAAAACCCAAAATTTGTCAAAATAAATTTTGCCAATGCCGCTAAAAAATCGAGGCCTAGCCTCCAAAATTTATTAAAATAATTAAAACCAAATTAGATTATTAAAATAATTAAAACGGCAAAATAAGCAAACACGAAACCAACCGTACTCAAGTTGTTCACGCACTACATACGTGCCACATGAAAGTCAAGGTTGTCCAACAACCCCCGCACTATACGGCTTGGCGCACGTGCCTTCACCACCCCACGTAGCACTAGCTAGGTACACCCTAGTAGCGTTTGCTACGGGTTACAAGGTGCTAGACACAAGGCCACGACTGCTTACCCCTGTATACAAAAACACCAAGCACATACACGCACTAAACGCTCGCACACCCCACGCACATGGCCGCACGCATCGAGCATGCCCTTGGCAGCCACATGCGGGCTGCTATGCAGCCCGACTAGCTAAGGGAGGCTTTGCCTCGATTTGCGTGCCATAGCCTCGGGATTTTAATCCCAAATTTCGCGTGACAATTTATTAATTCTAAATTAATTTTAGAACTAATTTTGGTGAGCAAAAATGAAAAGTTAAACAAGTCTAACTTAAATAAAAAAATCATCTAAGTGCATGTAACCAAAATTATTTCCAAGAACCATTCTTTAATAAAATTGGTTTAACTTGGTGCAACAAAAATAAGAGGGCAATTTCTCACTATCAATTTAATTAATTTAAATTAATCTTGAGTTTTTGACAAAATAAAAGGGAGTTGAAAAAATGTGAACTTAAATGTTCAAATGAAAAATCCAACTACTAACATTTGTGAATCCTTGAAAAATTATATCTTCCAATATGAAGATAAACAAATTTCTATCACAAAGTTTCAAACTTTATGATTCCAATCAACTCAAAAATGATTAATCAACAAAGTTCAACAAAAATTCATGGAATTTAGTAACTCAAAGTTTCAATCACTTAACATAATTAAAGATTGAATCTTTAGTACTTAGAAGCATCAAAGAACAACAATTTCACACTTAATGCAATTAATTTGCAATTATGTGAAAAATTAAACCAAGCTTTCAAACATAAATTACCACCAAGTAATCATGCCTAAAGAGGTTTAAAATTGCATATAAAATATGTATTGAACCAATTACATAACCACCATAAATACGCAATTAATTTTCAAGGTTAGAAAGACTTAAAATTTTTCGTAATAACGAAAAACCCCTCGGAAAATGCATTTCTGGTCGTTTTTAAGCTAAAATCAAGTCCTAGTAGGGAAAAACCATTTCCAGAACGCCTTTTCCACCCAAGATTCACTATTTTTGGGTCAAAATATGGGTTCCGTAGTTAAAGGCAGCTCTAATACGAGGTTAAAATAGATAAAACGAGCTACTAATCTAATTAGCAACTTAATACCTGAAAAATTAAGCCATAAATATACCTTGAAAAATATTATGATTTTAAAAATAAACGAGCGAGGCTCCGATACCGATGTTGGGGTTTGGTGAGTCCGACTCACTGCGGAAATAACCCCGACCCAAAGAACCACTCGCAATTAATAAAACCATAAAGCATAACAAATAAACATAAAAGGATAAAATCGGAATTTACCTTTGAAGTGTGCTTCGCCCTCAAAGTCGGGCTCTTACTTGAAAGATTAAGCTCCGAAAATACGCGAGCCTCCTACGGAAATCCACCCGCAAAAACTACTAGCGACTTTAGGTCCATTACCTCGAGGTTAGCGAGGTCTGACCAAAACCCGAGTATTATATGAGTTTAAGAGTTTTTGCTAATGCAATGCTCTATTGAACTCCTACTCAAGCAAGGAATTCTCATGTCATGCTTTGGCTATTTATAAGGAAGGATAGCTTGTGAATTCCACTCATCTTTCAATGTGGGACTTTTCACAAAAAGATCCCACATGGCAAGATTGATGAATTCAATCCTTAGTTAAATAAACCAAGGAACAAGTACCAAGTGTCACATGGTTAGGTGAGGACCACTTTCCCACTTGGTCCCCAAGGCATTTCACATGCAATGTGAACTAACCATGTGTCAACCAACCTTGAGCCCCAATTTGGGTTCGGTTGGGCCATTTTATTTTGGCCCGTGTCCATGACCCATCGCCCCGAGTCCACGGCCCTTGCCACATGTGTCGCCGCAGTGGCGCGCTGCCACCATGGCACGCTTCCACGTGGCACGCTGGCTATGTGGCACGCTGCCACTTGGTGGCTGCCAACGTGGCGGCTGCCACGTGGCGGCTACCAACGTGGCTGCCACGCGTGCTGCCACATGGCGTTTTTCCATGTGTGCTGCCACGTGGCACGCTCATATTAGGCACGCTTTCCTAGCCTTTCGAGTGGCTAGGATTTTACTTGTTACTTGAAGCATTTTCCCGTCTCGCCAAATCCTAAATTTTGGCTCGACATTTGAGATTCTCCGATGCTCGGTTTCGACACTCCAAGCTTGAATTATCGACGTCTAAATATTTAATACTCGGGCGACGAATTAATTTCTTCCGAATTAATTCGTCGAGTCGGTTTGTTTACTGCTAAGGGTGTGACCCGAAGGTTTCAGTCAAGATTAAGCTGTAATATTAATTATGCATTAATATTACTGATCGAAAGCGGCCTCCACCTAGGCATTCCGATCACTTGACCTTACTGAATGTATTAGCTTTCTAATAATTCTGAACCCACTAACAGAATACTACACTTGTTCGAAGGATACCATTCCTTTCACTACGCTCACTACACCCACTAGTCTTAGCACACAATATGAGTATATATCACCATGACCATGTCTTAGGTTCATGCTTGAGTCGGTTTTTTCCGTCATTTGAGTTGGGGGTACATTCTACTCCTAATTTTTCATATCTCTCCATATACATCATCTTTCTCCATATCCCTAATTAACAGTCTATATCCCTAATTTCCTTTTCCACAGTACTTGGTCAAGGAGAGAAGGGCGATTAATCAAGGACAACACCTTTGTTCAAGTCTTACTTTTTAATAAACCAATTCGTCAAAATAGGAAAGCTAAAAAGATAATGGCAACTCAAGAAGAAGTCAACGAACTTAGGAATCAATTGACTGACGTGACTGAGGCGTTGAAGGCTTTAACCCTCAAAATCAATGACCCTGTGAAGCAACAACAAATGGACCTTATGCAAGAAAGCTTGAGCAAGTTATCTAGTGATTACAAGTTTCAAGGCATTAGTTCACAAAGGATCTTGGTGGACAAGGAGCTTCTTCCGCAGAAGTTCAATGCCACTGACATCCCTAAATTCAAGGCAACAGATAATCCTTATCTTCACTTAAGAGCCTTTGAAACTATAATGAACATTAAGGGGATTGATAAGAAAGTCTTTCATTCCTTGTTTTCCTTGTCTCTTGAAACCGTGTGCCAACAATGGTTCTTCTCCCTTGACAAAGAGAAAACCTCTACCTGGGAATCAATAGTAAGCGCTTTCATTGATAGGTATGAATGTAATATTCAAGTTGAAACCGATTATAAACAACTTGAGATGCTAAGACAAAAAGAGAATGAAGGCTTTACTTCTTTCTTCAATAAGTGGAGGGAAATTTCCGCTAAAATGATTGAGGTGCCCCCCGAAAAAGAATCCGTGAGGATGTTCATCAAAAACTTACAAGAAAAGTATTCAAAGCACTTAAATATCAACACAACTTGAATACTTTCAAAGCCGTCTATGACATAGGTATCGAGATCGAAGATGACCTCGCAAAGCAAAAAGCTACTAACAATAGCAACAACAGTGGCTGAAAAGGAAAGAAGAACGACAATCCTTCTTCTTCCGAAAATGCCCACTCTAGTAACAATGTTAGTACCTTTGATCTCAGTAAGGTTTTAGCCATGGATAACCAAGGATCCAAGAAGAAACTAAGGAAATACTCCACCCCCATTGGGATGAGTTACGATACCGCCTTCGATCAAATCCATGCTAAGGGACTCATTACTCCCATTGGACCTATTCAAGATCCCGCACCTGAAAAGAGATTTCCTAGTTGGAATCCAGATGAACACTGCAAGTACCATCAAGGTAGGGGTCATTCTACTGAGAACTATTGGAAGCTAAAGGAGGCTATCCAACATTTGATCGATAATAACAAGCTTCCCATGCCTCCAGCTAACAAGAAGAGCGAGTGATGATAAAGCAAACGACGACAGACAAGAGGCGAGCTTCAACGACCAGATTTCGTGACCTCCTCTTTTTCTGTTTCTTTTATTTACCATTTCCCCAATAAGTCTAGAATAGACACCTTTCTCTTCCCTTAGATTAATTTTGTAGATTCTTTCTTTTCCCTTTTAATAAAATGAGCATTTATTTCTTTACATATGATCATTGCATTGAATTGCAATTATAAAAAAAAAAAAAAACAACAAAAAACAACAAAAAAAACAACAAAAAAAAACAAAAAAACAAAAAAATCCATGTCGAATTAAGCACAAGGTATGCCAATGATTTGATGCACCACTTGTAGCCACATCATATCTCCTTTCACCCTTCAAATATGCAATCCTTTTTTTGACAAACCACTTTGAGCCTCGTCTAACGATAGACCTTTCATTTTTCAACCCATATCTACCGAACTTTGGGATGGGATGATGTGTAACTTATGCAATTTTAAAAAACTTGAGTGAATTCAATAAATAGCAAAAAATAAGCATAAAAAACAAATAAAAGTGTACAAAAGGGCAAGTGTTCCAATGTTTTTGATATGAAAATATCTTTGATAAGAACACGTCTTAGATTGCGTCTCTTATCGAGTGCTCGGTACCGTGCCTGAGAAACATGAATGCCAAGTGAGTGATAAACCGCATGATCGGGATTGCCCACCCTTATAAAAATAAAATAAATGCTAAAGCAAAAGAAAGAGCTAAAAAAAAGAGTGGAAAGACTCAAGCATAAAAATACAAAGATTCAAAAGCAAGGTTGCACACCTTGGGGGCTTATCGAGGGTCTTGAGCCTTTTATCCCCTTCTTCAACCTTTAGCCTAACCACGTTACAACCCTTTAAAAAGATCTTTTTGAGGTATACACACACTTGTGCGAGGTTCGGCTAGAGCTACGTTCAGCCTGATTCCTAACGAATACGTAGGCAACCTCACATCGAGGTACGGCCGTAATAAAAATGCATTCATATTTACATTCACACATCATGATCATATCAAGGGATCTCCTATGCTCATCCCTATTTACTTAGAGCTAGACTTGGGGGCTTGATCCCTACATCATTATCTTACCTAGCCTAAGAGTCACCACCATTTGACTCTTTTCAATATATTATTTTTTCACACACTTAGCCTTTGCGGCCTAACCTTAGTATCACTATCACACACATCACAAATACATGACCAAATATACTCCCCTTAGGAACCCTTTGTCATGAAATCTTAACACAACGCTGAAGCATGCCTTATCATATCAAGATCACTCATCATTACATAACGAAGTATGAAGTACTTAGCCTCCGCGCCTAAGTTACCTAAATACTTTCATTATCGAGTCAACTAGGATAGTCTAAGATGTTACAATCCTTGTACTGTGAAAGACAACGTTAACGGATTAAGCTCATTCAACATGCACCTTCAAAAACTTCGATTCTTTTTCATGTCTTTCTTTTTGGGAGAAAGTCGGTACCCTCCACAAAAATGACGGAAAATTTTTGCTCTTTTGCATTTTCGAGTCGCACGATCACATTACAATGCACACACGAGTCATGTACACATTGAGTCATGTCGTGTTATCACATTGAGTCAACACTTAGTCTTAGGTCAACCCTAAATAAAGATAAGCAAAGTCCTATAGTTTAAAAATACAAATGCAGGTACATCCCAGCAAGCAAGAATATTCCCAAACTTTTTTAAAATAACCGCAAATACGCCGCATGAGGCTCCTCCAAGACAAGGAGAGTTTGAGCAAGATTGCATAGATCAGTAAATTAGAGATCAAGAGCATTAATTTACAAAATATTTGAGCGTATTTGGTTAAAAGGAAACAACCAAGCTCAAAGTTCGGAGCAAAACCAAGCAACAGCGGCAGCAAGAGCAAAATAGGGAAGACCCAAATCCAGCGCCAGACGAGAAGGCTGTCGCCTGACGACAACATTTGCCGCCTTGCGACAGAAGAAAAGCGCGGCGCCAGATAGTTCCATCGAGCGCTGGTGTGGCAACACAATGCGTGGCCCCCATATTAGATTATGCGGACCTCGTACAGCAATTTTGGGTTCCTTGGTACGCCAGTTAGCCCCTATAAGCAATTTGACATTATTGAGTAGTCGACTTGATTACAATCGCAAATAAGTGATCGACCTGACGAATGATCGTCTCACTTAGCTTAAAGCGCCTAAACATTGGCTCATCGCAAAGGCACCAACATAATGGTTCATAAACAACAGAAGCACCGACATACAAATTCGCAATAAAAGCACCGACATACTGGTTTACAAGCAGTAGAAGCGCTGAAGCACCGGCTAAAGCAAAGTTCAAGTGAGCTTTAAAGATCGAAAAGCATTGGTCTTCGGTAATTTTCTTCGGAATATTATCGCAACAACTGAGGATGACTTCAAGTAGAGTTATTTTCGACAGCATTCGCTAAGATTGTGGAGGTTGTCACCAAGATTTGAGAAGATAGCACGAGATGGGCAGTCTTTGACAGCATTCGCTGAGATTGTGAAGGTTGTCACTTAGATTTGAGAAGATAGCACGAGATGGGCGGTCTTCGACGACATTCGCTGAGATTGTGAAGGTTTTCACTTAGATTTGAGAAGATAGCACGAGATGGGCGGTCTTCGACAGCATTCGCTAAGATTGTGGAGGTTGTCACCAAGATTTGAGAAGGACGGTTTGTGATGTGGAGGTGATTCCAGGCGAAGTTATCTTCGATCATGTTCCCTGGCTTGCGGAAGATGGTCACAAAGTGCTAAAAGGTCATTTCAGGCGAAGCAATCTTCGATGGGGTTCTCTAGCTTGCAGAAGTCTATCACGGAGGAATTGGAGGCAGTTACAAGCGTAGCAGTCTTCAGGCAGTATTCTCTAGCTTGCAAAAGATCGTCAAGACAAACAACAGGATGGCATTCCCTAGCTTGCGGAAGGTTGTCACAACAACAACAAATGCAGCAGCAAATCAGTTACTTTCAGAGACGTGTGCTCGACGGTGCAAGATGCGTGTTTCTTAACTCTTTTATCTGTTTAACTAACGCTAGTTTCCAGGTATGGGCATTAAAAGAGTGATTTAGGATCACATAACGTTCTGAATCATTCTTCGTCCCTATCGATACTTTGACTTTTGTTTTCGAAACTCGCGTTTCTCCAAACCCAGTCAAAGTGGGGGCTTCTATAGACACCCATTTGTGTCTCCCCGAAACCAAAACCAGTGATGAGTACCTTTCGCGTCGAATCATAATCGAATGAAGTGAAAGTGTGGAAAGTCTAGTGTTGCGGATAGTTTTTATTTCTTTTCTTTCTCTTTGTTTTTGAAAACCTATTTTAAGAAAATAGCCAATCCAGTTTGTTTTGGTCCATGGCAAGGGTCCAATAATAGTGTAGTTAGGTCGGGTTCGAAAAGAGTTTCCAACGATATATTATAAGCCCAATTCCGATGAATAATGAGGAAGTTATGGCCAAATTACTAAACTAAGCCCTGTTTGATATTTATATGCGGCCCAATGATCTAGAGGAGGGCCTAATATTGATTTATCATTCCTAATGCAATTAGAATTGATTATAGTCTTCTAGATTCTTCTAGAAGGTTCTTTTCATTCCTAATTTAATTAGCATTGATAAATTGACTTTAGTTGACTTTTTAGAGTTTTAATCAGAATCAAAGAGGTGTTTTAAGGAAAATACGATTTTGCCCTCCTGTACAGCCAAATTTTATCAAATTAAGAACACGCATGGAAACTGGTTCTTAGTGTCTGACGACAGGATTAGCGCCTGGCGTCAAACTTGGCGTCTGGTGCTAGCCTTGGCGTCTGGCGCTAATGTCTGGCGTTTGGCGCTAGTTCGTTTTATTCTCTTCGAAGCTCTGATTCATTTTTTTATCAATCCGGTTGATTTTCTCTATTAATAGCCTCCTAAAAACTCCGTTTTCAATCATCAACAACAATTAATTCTCTCTAATTCTCAATTCTCCAACTCTCTTCAAGATTCTCTTGATTACTCTCTCTCTCTCTCTCTTTTCTAAACAAGCTTTTGCATACAAAATTCCGCATTCACAAGATCTAGACACACCTAGCCAAGTTTAAAGTTGTCTTCGCCCTAGACGTGAAAGGTTTTAATTTATGAGGGTTTGGTCCCAAATCTCTCTTTCAATTATTTAATTTAATTGTTTGTTTTATTATTTTCCTTGAAGTTACTAACACGTGTATTTTGTTATTAGAAAGAGATACGAGGCATCCAAGTAAGGGCTTTAATTGATTTATTGATATTATGATATAGAAATCATGTTTAGGTTGTTATTATGATTCTTAGTATCATGTCTAGGGCGTTTTGATTTTCCTAGTATCATGTTTAGGGTAACAACTATAATTTCTAATATAATATGACAATTGTGATTCCTGTGATGCTTCCTATTTTCTTTCTAATATTCTTGTTAGTATCATGTTAGGGCTATATATTTGATCTTTGATGTTTAGTGACACGCTAGGGTTTGTTATTAATCTTGTTAGTATCATGCCTAGGATCTTGCTATTAATATTATGCTTTAACATGATTATCATAATTATCATGATTATTTTTATTATTGTTATTATTATTATGTTGCTTGATTATATTGCTTGATCACGCCTTTTATGCATGTTTAAAGGGAATTGGTACTTGTAATCACGCTTAATAATATAATTAATAATCTTGTTTAGGGTTAATATGATTATAATTCAAGTGATCGCCAATAATAGCTACTTGATTATAATTCTTTAGCGCGTTAAGACTAGGAAATACTTTTTCTAGCCTTAATAGCTACTTGTTTCGAACATTTAGCGAACCAAGGATCGTTTCCCCATCCTTAACATTTCTAAAAGATTTGCTTGTGCATTAATATTCCACCAACATAGATTAAACAGGTTTAGGGTTAATCCTATTGATTGCATGTTAGTCAGAAAGCGGACATGAATACGATCAGAATAAAGTAGAGGCCTATTATTAGGGCAGGTTCAATCTCTTTTAGGTTGAATTTGTACCTTCATCCCCGAACTACCAGTCATGGTTCCGGACCTATTGGAGTTAACGATCTCATGGATCGTTAAGGGGTGTAACCTTCAGCTCGTGAACGGTTTATAAGTTCTTAAAACTTGTTGGCGACTCTTTTGCTCTATCTTCTTTCCCTTTGGACGCCACCATACCTTAGTGTATGATCACAGTTAGGGGTGTACAAAAACTAGCCCAGACCTAAAAACCGACCTGAACCAGACCTGTTGGGACCGGACCTTATCCGGACCTGTAGATTCAGGTCCGGTCCCGGTCCTTGAAATTCAAGGATTCCGGGTTTCAGGTCCGGTCCGGGTAAAACCCGGAAATTTCAGGTCCGGACCTGAAACCGGTAAAACTACTTTTTTTTATTTAATAAGTTTAAATAGGTTCATAAACAGGTTCAAACACGTCCATAACAGGTCCAAACAGGTCCATAATAGGTCTAAATAGGTCTAAACAGGTCTAAACAGGTAAGCACTTTCATATTATTTAAAAAAAATCAAAAAAAAAATTTAATCAGGTCTATTCAGGTCCAAACCCGGACCGGACTTGATTTTTCAGGTCTAGACCGGAACCGGACCTGTTGATTCAGGTCCGGTCTCCGGTCCTTAAAAATCAAGAATTCAGGTCCCGGTCCATTCAGGTCCGGGTCAGGTCCGGTCCGGTTTTGGACCGGTGTACATCCCTAATCACAGTGGGGTTCAAGTTTGGGGTAATGCTTGAAATATTCCCTACACCACCACTCCCTTTATTTCCCCCATCTACCTTCTCCACCAAACAATTATTATTTATTTTTCTTCTACAAAAAGTAAAAACATCACTACTATATTGTTTTAAAATGTAATTGCATAGTTCAATACTTTCCAATTCAACCCCTTCAAGTTTATCAATCACCTTCACCACTTTAGCACTAGGACCTTCCTTCTCGGCATTTTGCTTGGGTTTTGTAACGAACAAAGGTTTAGCACGGCTTCCTCCATCACCCACTTCATCCTCCCTCCTATAAATAATACTATACTTCCAAGGGGACGCCTTCATCCATGCCCCATACAGAACAATTGGATCATCAGTATCCCTATAATCTTCACAATCCTTCACACCATGACCACTAGTGGAAAAAATGCTATTAGCAGCACCCTATTAGCAACTGGCGCTATACATGTAAGTTGCTAAAACACTAATTGCAACTGGCTAAAGTAATGTAAGTTACAAATACTATGTCATTAGCAATTGGCGTATAAACGAACGTTGCTAATACTTAGTGTATAAAAGATAAAATTTATATTAACAACTGGCCTTGTTAATGCCCGTTGCAAATATTATAGTATTCACAGCTGACATGAAGATGAGCGCTGCTAATAATAGTTACTTTAAAATTAAAATTTCTACTAGCAACCGACATATTTTTTGCCTGCTGCAACTACTTAGTAACATATTTATTGACCAAAACAATTGTATCTCGCTTATAAAGCACGCTACTAAAGTTATTTTTTTTTCTTTTTTATTTTTTCAGCTTCATTCGCTCTCCTCTCATTTCATTCTCTCTGATCCTTCAATCGTTCTTCATCTTCTCTATGGCTCTGATTTCGTAGCTTCGAATTACAGCATATTTTCGATCTCTTTCTCTATAATATGCTGCAATATTTATTTTTTGATCTCCATTTTTGTCGTCATTATTAGCAAGCGAATTTATTTTACGAGTTAGGCTTTTTGTAGATTAAATCTGGAATTTCTTTTTTTGAGGTTGAAAGATTTCTTACAGATCCATGGATTATTAGGGTTAAGGAAGGTGCAATAGTTCAAGTTCTGTTTCCTAAGGTTGTTTCGCCGCCTCCTCCACCGCTCGTTGATGGAGATGATCCGAGGAGTTGTATGCTATGACGGCTGAGGCTTTTGCAATCCGCTTTGAATCTGGTGCTTTGGTGGTGAGTTTTTGTTGTTTTTGTCGATTTGTTTGTTTTTTGAATTGTGTAATGATATTAATCGGGGTTTCTGATTTTGCACTGACTAAACTTATTCTTCACCAAACAAAATTAAAATTAAGTTGGAATTCTTCAGCAAACTTCAATTTTGTCGCTCAAAACTTCAATGAACAGAAAATTCGTTGGAGGTAAATGTAATTATTCCCTCACTTTTATTCAAGTTTTCTGTTTTTTTTATTGTTCTTGTAAAATTATGGCTATTTTTATATTTGTTATTTATTTCGATTTGTGTTGTGGTTTGATTCTCGAATCTAATGTTATATTTTAGGTTTTAATTTTTGGAAACTCTGCTTGTTTTTTTTACCTAGATTTTGAGTAATTGAGGATCATGAATTAGAGGAACTGATGAACAGGGTTATTTAAATTTCCTATTTTTTATTACGGTTAAAGGGTGAATTATTTGAAATGCATATCATGAAATAGAATTTTCCATGTAGCGTTTATAAAGATCCTAGAGATGTATCTACAATAGATAGGCTATTGATTGATTCAATCACACTAAGCCTATTACTGAATTAGCTCTATTCGATGGTGTAATAGCTCTGATATGGTGCATATGTCTTGCTGTGTGTAAATGTGTTATCATTATTGAGAGTTTAGTTTCTTTGATGTTATAATAGCTCTAATTAGTTTTGTGGCATGAAGGATTTAAGTATGTCTTCAACTTCAAACTTTGTTGCCGCCTTAACTAGTAAAAACGCTTTATGTTTAAACTGTATGTAACATGACCCAAAGGAAAATACGAAGGTAATTAAGGTGGAGGTGTTAAAAAGTGGCTGAGGGGATTGCTGCTGAGACTTGAAGTTTAGTTTAGTTTTCATTAGAGCTTGATCAACTGATTTTTGCTGTCATCTTCTATATGTTTTGAGCATGAAGATTCACATAATAAAGTATTTATCTAGATCTGCCTTTTATTTTTGGCTGAAATAGAAGCATTAACTTCACTTATATTCACAGTGTGGTCATTATCTATGAGGAGACCCCCATCCAGGGACTATAAGATGTTACATGTCATTTTAGAACTTTAATCCTTCTACTGATGTGAGTATAATAATTGAGTGGACTTAGTTTACTTGAGAAGTATCATCCTCCTTATGTTATCCTGTATTTTTTTTTCTATCTTTTACTCTCATTTCAAAGCTTGAATTGGTAGAAACTGAAAGAGGAGTCTCACGGTCAGGCTGTCCGGCAAGGTTTTCGAGGAATACCTTGACAAGCTCAGAACAGGAGAAATTCAAGGTGGAAATTGATAGCTTGTGCTCATTCTATACTTGTTTTCAATAACTTATGGCTTGTTTGGCATCATTTTTGGTTTTCAGTTTTCTGTTTTTTTGAAAACCAAAAACCAAAAACAGGAAACAAGAAAAAAGTGTTTCCACTTTTCTGTTGTCAGTTTTCAAAATTATCATGATTTTAATAAGTCTATATATTTTTTGATTCATTATGTGACATATATAATACACTTTTAAAAAACAAAAAACCAAAAAACAGAAAACCATAACGATGCCAAACGAACCCTTATCTTATGGTTTTGATAAGCTATTGAGAACAAGTATAGAATGTTTGTTAATTTATCAATACCTCCAGAGTGTTAGTTAGATCATTCCCTTTCTATATAAGCATATTATTTTCATATTAATGAAAGCCTCTTTTTAAATCCCTTAGTGCTATCAGATTTGTTTCAACACTCATTTGCAGGTTATGCAGTTAAATTTCAGTAGTTTAGCGTGTAACATCTGAAAGTTCTGAAGAAAAAGAAAATGGTTGTCTCTTGTTGTTATGTTATTTAGAAGCCTTTTGTGATTGAGACAAAAGATTCTTGATGTGTCTTTTGATGAGTGTCATTTATGGCACTCATAGGGTAGTCTTTTAGGATGATTTCTTCTCCTTTTCATGCTTTCTTATCTTATTTTTGGTCCTTTTTCCTTTAGTTCCTTTTTTTCTTTCTTTCCTTGTGTTTTTCGTGTTTTCTTCGTGTTTTCCTTTTAATCGGTCCTTTTTCCCTTTTATTCCTTTTCTTTGTTTGTTCTTGTAGGTACCTAGGAGTTGTCTTTGCAAGGGGATCAAGATGAGCTATATTGACTAAGCAAGGAGGAAGCAATCTGCTTGGAGAGGGCTCAAGAGAGGGCTTGGAGAGGCCTTGGAGAGGGCATCAAGCCCTGCCAGGTTGACGCGGGCGCGGATTTTGCAGGTTGCGGGCGCGAGCTCGTTTGCACCAAATTGGCCAATTTCGACCAGGAACTCTCCGCGATCCTGCGGGCGCAGGTAAATTGGAGAGACCGCTCCAGACAAGAGAGCCCACGACCCTGTGATCACCCTTTGGGAGCAGGGATTCGCCGCGCCCTTGCCGCGGGTGCGGAGGCTTTTGCCGCGAGCGCGGGTGTTGCCCAGATAGCCCGCGGAGTTTGTTATGGGTTTTATACCCATTTCCCCGAAGGCGCGGGGTTTACTAGAGAGGGCGCGGGGATTCCGTTTTCCTTCTTTGCCTATAAATATACTTGTAATTTCTTTTTGAAAAAAACTTTTAGATAATTTTCATTAACTTAGTTTTAGAGAGAAAAGTTAGAGAGAAGTACTTGGTTTTGGATTTGTATTTCAACATTGGATCAATTGTGCTTGGATTTCTTCATCTTCAATCATTAATATTAGTGAGAATCTCTTCTTTTAGTTCATCTCTTTACTTGTTTGTTTTAGTTTCATGTTTGATTGTTTGATTTGCTTGGATTTGAATTTGATATTGAAGTTGATATTGATTTCTCTTGATTTTGATTTAGAATGATGATCAATACTATTTCTAGTGATTTGTTCTTGAGCTACACCATGATTAGTGAGTAGATTAGTTGCTAGGGAGAAGGGGAAGCATGCTTGATTGATAATTTGTGCTAGTTGATGATCATTGATTGATTGAATTGTTGCAATTAAATTGGTTGACATAGTTTTGCATGTGATTAATTAGATTAGGAGTGATCAACCTATAAGATTAATCTAGATTGCATTGCAATTCTTAATGACATGAGCCATAAATTTGAGAATTGCTTTAATTGATTGAGTTTGATTGTGAATTTCCTTGATTAGCCATTCATAGTGACCCCTAGCTTGGCCTCTAGGAGATAGCTCTTGAATTCTCTTGATTACTACTATTGTTTGTCCTTTGCAATGCTTGAATCAAGCGAATGAACTATGAATTAGCATGTTTATTGAACTTGCATATGGAACCTATATCCCTAGTGTTTAGTTTCTCGAATTACTTGATTAGTCTAGCTTTGTTACCATAGTACCAACCATTTTCTCACTACAATCTTCAAAATAGCTTGACTTAGGCTATAGTTAATACCGACTCACTCCTTTGGGTTCGACCCTATACTTGCCTAATACTTGTATTAGGTTTGTTTAGGATATTATAAATTGTGTTTGATTTTGGGATAGACAATTAACTACTCGTTTATTCCTTTATCAAAATGGCGCCGTTGCTGGGAAGTTATATTGGTGCTTAGCTTTAGTTGTTGAGTCTATTTCACTTTAATTGAAAAATACAAAAATATTTTGTTTCTTGAGGCTACATTTGTAGCCGTGCTACTAATATTTTCATTGAGTTTTGCATGCATAGAGCTCGTGATCGATCCATTGTGCCTTTTGACCCGGAAATTGAAAGGACTCTCTCAAAAAGAAGAATTGCTAGTCGATCCTTGGAGTTTAGTTCCTCAAGCGAAAAAGGATTTGAAGAAGAACTAAGCATGGGAGAACAACCAAGAGTTGCTTTGAAAGAATTGGGAATTCCCGGTGCGTACAAGTTTGAGTGTGGATTACTCCACCTACAACACCGGCGAATGATTTCGAAATTAGGCCGGTTATGATCGCTTTGATAGAGAGGAGATCATATAGCGGAGCTAAGAATGAGAGTCCGTTGAACCATCTCAAGGAGTTCGAAAATTATTGCAACACTATCAAAGTGAACAGAGTTTCTCAAGAGTTCATCCGGCTAAAGTTATTTCCCTTTTCTCTCATAGGCCGGGCCTTGGAGTGGTTGGATAAGGAGGTAAAGCCAAACTCCCTAAGAACATGGGACGAAGTCACCAAGGAATACTTGTCCCGATTCTACCCACAAAAGAAAACGGCGGAGGCTAAAGCTTTGATTCAAGGGTTCAAGCAAAGACCTAATGAAAGCCTTTACGAGGCATGGGAGAGGTATAAAGATTACCAAAGGGAGTGTCCCCACCACGGAATTCCAACCTATCAAGTCATTCAAATTTTCTATGGTGGCCTAAGTCCTCAAGGCAAATCATGCCTTGATGGGGGAGCCGGAGGTCCCATAATGAATAGGACGGAAGAAGAAGTGGTGGACATTATTGAGAATGTGGTGAAGTACTATAGAGATTGGCAAGATGGTGAGAGGGATTCAACTAGCAAGAGTGGCTCTTTGGTGTACTCTATAGACCATCTAAATGCGATCAACAACTTATCCTCACAAATGACAAACTTGGGGAAAGAAATGACCGCAATCAAGGCCAAGTTGGAAAGCTCCTCTTCTTCTCAAGCTTCGAATCTTCCCTCCCAATTTAAGAGGAGAGGTACTTTTTCTAACCCTCAACCCCCTCCCTCCTCAAATAATATGCCTAGTGGTTGCTTGTTTTGTGATGCATGTGGATCTTATGATCATGACTCTTGTAATTGCCCTCATGCTTCTCCGGAATGTGGCAATGATTTTGATAATAATGATAATGAGCATGTGAATTATGTGTCAAATAATAATAATGTGCAAAGGTTTGATAGTCAAAGAGGTCAATGGAATAGGAATTACCAAAACCAAGGTAATTTTGACAACTATAACCAAGGTGGTGGTTATAGGAACCAAGGGAACCAAGGTTCTCGTGGTAACTATAACAAATCAAAACCAAAATTATGGTAATCAAAACCAAAGTTATGGAAATCATAACCAAGGTAGTGGAAACCATAATCAAGGTTATGGTCAAAATCAAAATAGGGGTAATTGGAACAATCAAGGTAGAGGCAATTTTCAAAATAATTCTCAAATAGGTCCCCCACCCGGATTTGTTCCAAAGACTCAAGGTGAAAATTCCTATTCACAACCTTCTTCTTCTAGGACCAATTTGGAGGAAATAATTGAAAATCAAACCAAGTTGTTGAACACATACATGACCGCTAGTGACAAGAAGTTCAATGAGATGATGACCCACAATAAAATGCTCGAAAACCAAATTTCTCAACTTGCTAATGCTTTGAAAGATCAAGCAATCCCTTCTTCTTTACCTTCTCAAGTCCTAGATCCCAAGAAACCCGTGAATGCTATTGTTACAAGGAGTGGTAAGGTTCTTGAGGAGAGATTGCCTAGGAGGAGTGAAGACAAGAAGGACCCCTAGGAAGCTTTGGTTGAGAATGAGGGAGATAGAGCATCTTTAGATAAGGTTGTGGTTGAGACACCTAGAGAGGTGAGAGTAGAGAAAGAGATTGTGAAACCCAAGCTCCCTTATCCCCAAAAATTCATGAGACACAAATTGGATGAGCAATTTGGGAGATTTATTGATATGCTCAAACAACTTCACCTTTCTCTACCTTTCACCGATGTGATCAACCAAATGCTTAACTATGCCAAATTCCTCAAAGACATTTTGAGTGGGAAGAGGACTTGTGATGTTGTGGAGACTATCAACTTGACTGAAAATTGTAGTGCGATCATCATGAACAAAATGCCACCCAAGTTGAAAGACCCCGGAAACTTCTCCACCCCTTGTGCTATTAACAAGATGCAAATTGATAACGCCCTATGTGACTTAGGAGCTAGTGTAAGCCTAATGCCATACTCGGTTTATCAAAGACTTGATCTAGGGGAACTCTTACCTTCTAAAATTACCTTGCAACTAGCCGATAGTTCAATCAAGTTTCCAAAAGGTAAAGTGGAAAATGTTCCATTGAGGGTTGGGAAGTTGGTGTTCCCGGTGGATTTTGTTGTTCTAGAAATGTATGAAGATGCTACCATTCCTATCATTCTAGGTAGACCCTTTCTTGCTACCTCGGGTGCTATGATAGGTGTCAAGAGTGCAAAGATTTCCCTTAAGGTAGGAGATGAGGTCATACAATTCGATTTGAATGAAAGCATGAAATATCCAAGTTCTTCTCTTGAAAATTGCATGATGATTGACTGTCTTGATCATGTTGTGTCTTCCATGCATGAGCACTTGCTCACCTCTAACGATGCTCTTGAGAATGTTTTGTTGAACAAAGACAAGCTAGGTGCACCATGCAAGGAGATGGCATTGTATAAGGAATTGCTTAATGGAAGCATGGAGGAAGTGGATGAACATTGTGCTTGAAGATCTCAAGCCATGAAGCTTTGCAAGCGGCCGCAATAAAAGAAGTTAAAGGTGTGCCTATGGTAGAGCTCAAACCTTTACCATCACACCTTAGGTATGAATTCTTAGGCCCAAATTCCACTTACCCCGTAATTGTTAGTGCATCCTTGAGTGAAAGCCAAGCTCAAGCGTTATGTTGTGTCTTGAGAAAGCACCAAGGTGCTTTGGGCTATACTATTGATGATCTTAAGGGTATAAGCCCCGCTTTGTGTACACACCACATAACGCTTGAGGAAGGCACCCTTCCTTCTATTGAACGACAAAGAAAGCTACACCCTCAAATGGGACAGGTGGTGAAAAAAGAGATCACCAAGCTCTTGGATGCGGGAATCATATTCCCCATCTCAAGCTTTAGGTGGGTCACTCCCGTTCATGTCGTTCCTAAGAAGGGGGGTATGACCGTAGTCAAGAATGAGAGAGGTGAGCTCATTCCAACTAGGACGGTCACCGGTTGGAGGATGTGCATAGACTATAGACGTCTAAATACATCCACCAAAAAGGATCACTTTCCCCTTCTATTCATTGATCAAATGTTAGAGAGACTAACAAGGCACAAGTTCTATTGCTTCCTTGATGGCTATTCGGGATTTTTCCAAATCCCAATCCACCCCGAAGATCAAGAGAAGACAACATTTACATGTCCTTATGGGACCTTTTCTTATAGGAGAATGCCCTTTGGCCTTTGTAATGCCCCCGCAACTTTCCAAAGGTGCATGATGAGCATTTTTGGAGACATGTTCGAGGAAGAAATGGAGGTCTTTATGGATGACTTCTCCGTAGGCGGGGTTTCATTTGAAGAGTGCCTTGTGAATCTTGAGAAATGTTTGGCACGGTGTGTAAAGGTTAATCTTATCTTGAATTGGAAGAAGTATCATTTCATGGTGGAGGAAGGAATAGCGCTTGGCCACAAGATCTTTCATAAAGGAATAAAGGTGGATAAGGCCAAGATCGAGTTTTTTTTTTTTTTTTTTTTTGGTAAATAAGATTTTATTACCAAAGAGAGAAAGTTACAACTTACAAGAGCTAAGTTATAACTACCACCAGAACACCACAAGACCTGTAAAACAGGCCAACCCCCCAAAACCAGTTCTAGATTCTACCTAGCCACCTTCTAGGAAGGGTTCTAGGAAGGGTTTAGAACAAACTGGACTCAGATTTCCAGCCACCTTCTAGGAAGGGTTCTGGAAACCAGGACCAGACAACAACACAAGCACCAAACTACAAGGCAAACAACTTAAAAACCACCAAAACAACAAAAGCCAAGATCGAGGTTATTGAGAAGCTTCCACCTCCGGTGAATGTCAAGGGAGTGAGATCATTTTTGGGACACGCGGGCTTCTATAGAAGATTCATCAAGGATTTCTCACTCATTGCCAAGCCCCTTAATGATCTTCTTCAAAAAGATGTTGAGTTTGTTTATGATGGTAATTGAAGAAGGCCCTAATCTCTACCCCCATTGTTCAAGCCCCAAGATGGGATTTACCCTTTGAATTGATGTGTGATGCTAGTGATTGAGCAATTGGAGGTGTTTTCGGACAACGTGTGGACAAGAAACTTTATGTGATTTACTATATGTCCAAGACACTAAATGGGGCCCAAAAGAATTACACAACAACGGAAAAAGAATTCTTGCCATTGTTCACTCTTTTGAGAAATTCCGGTGTTATTTGTTGGGTTCCAAGATCATTGTCTTCATGGATCATGCAGCTCTTAAGTATCTCTTTGCCAAGAAAGATTCCAAGCCAAGGTTGATTCGTTAGGTGCTTGAATTACAAACTTTTGAAATAGAGATTAGGGATAAGAAGGGTGCAGAAAATGTTGTGGCGGATCATCTTTCTCGCCTTGAGGGTGATCAAATTCATGATGATGGTTTACCAATTGAAGATAGAATGCTTGATGATGTCTTGTATGCCATTAAGGTTAAGGAGCTCCCATGGTATGCCGACTTGGTGAATTTTCTAGCATGTGGGGAGTTTCCACCTTCTTTCTCCAAGAACCAACAGAAGAAACTCAAGAGGGAGGCAAGACATTACTTGTGGGATGATCCCATCTTGTATAAACGAGGGGTTGATGGCTTGCTTAGGCGTTGTGTTTCGAATGAAGAGGTGCCTAGTGTTCTAAAAATGTGCCATTCGGATCCTAGTGGTGGCCATATGGGTGTTTCCAAAACCGCCACTAAGGTTCTTCAATGTGGTTTGTGGTGGCCACATCTCTTCAAGGATTCATGGGGCTTCGTAAAGTCATGCGACCGATGTCAAAGAGCAGGGAATATCTCCAAGAGGAATGAGATGCCTCAACAACCTATTTTGAGTTAGAGGTGTTCGATGTATGGGGGATTGACTTCATGGGACCATTCCCATCTTCATATGGAAATCAATTCATATTTGTGGCTGTGGACTATGTTTCTAAATGGGTTGAGGCCATTGCTTCCCCAACAAACTACCAAAAAGTAGTGTTGAAGTTGTTCAAAAAAATCATCTTCCCAAGGTTTGGTGTGCCTAAGGCTGTGATAAGCGATAACGGTTCTCATTTTGTTCACAATGCCTTCCAAAAGATGTTCAGGAAACATGGATTTCATCAATGGTTCGGCCTTCCATATCATCCTCAAACGAGTGGCCAAGTCGAGGTCTCCAATCGTCAAATAAAGCTTATTCTTGAGAAGACGGTTGCAAGGAATAGAAAGGATTGGTCAGACAAGTTAGATGATGCTCCACTCCATATTGGCACCACTCCATATCGCCTTGTCTATGGCAAATCTTGCCATATCCCGATGGAGCTTGAACACCGTGCTTTGTGGGCAATCAAGAAGATAAACTTTGATTTAGAAAGTGCGGGGGAGAAAAGGTGGTTGGATATTCATGAGCTAGAGGAGCTTAGACTTGATGCTTATAACTGTGCTAGCACTTACAATCTCGTTCCAAGGAAGCTCATGATAAGCTTATTGAGAAAAAGGAGTTTTGTGTTGGTGATAAAGTCCTCCTCTACAATTCAAGAATGAAGTTATTTCCCGAAAAGCTCATGTCAAGATGGAGTGGACCTTTCTTGGTGAAAGATGTTTTTGCTCATGGTGCCGTGGAGATTTCTCCTTTGGATTCCTCATCTTCATTCAAGGTTAACGGTCATCGGCTCAAGAGATATTTTGATGGAGTGTTTGTTGGTCTTATTCATAAAATGATTCTTTTCAAGCCACCTTGAGTGGGTGGTAAACGTCGAGCTAACGACGTTAAACAAAAGCGCTTACGGGAGGCAACCCGGATTCTCACCTCTACTCTCTTTTCTTTTATTTCTTTTATTTTTCTTTGTTGATATTTGCTCTTACCTTTCCTTGTGTTTTTGGTTTGTTTTGTAGGTTGCCTTCGTTCATCATCTATGGACTTAATGTGTTTGATGAGGATAGAAAAAGGAGAATTTGAAGTGCAGGGGAAAGGGCACCCCGCGGGCCTAGAGAGGCCTCGGGTGCCCTTGCTTTAAAAATAGGGAAATCGAACCAGTAGCTCTCCGCGGGCTCTCCGCGGGCGCGGGCGCAGCCTATTTTCACAAAAATGGATCAGGAACTCTCCGCGGTTGCCCCGCGAGCTCCCCGCGGGTGCGGCCCCTTAAAGGTAAAAAAAATCAATTTTTTTTCCAAAATAGCCCCGCGGTCTCTCTGCGGGCGCGGGCACCAGGGTTGTTTAGTACCCGGTTTTTCCCCTCTCTCTCTCTCCTCTCTTATTTTCCATTTCACCCTTATTTTTTCCCTTTCTCTCTCTTCCTCCTCTCAAACCCTAACCCCCAAATCATCTTTCTCCCACAAATTTACACAAATTTACCCTAGTTTTCCCTCAAATTTCCATCCCAATTTCCTTCATACTCCATTTTCAACAAGCATAATCTCTTTTCTCGTGGTTTTTTCGAGAATTTCGAGTCATAGACAGTTTTTGAGCTTACTTTGAGTCTTCAATCTTGTTATACTTCTAACCTTTGTTTTATTTTTGTCAATTTCAATTGATTATTATACATTGGTTTTGATTTGCCTTGATTAAGCATGACTATGATGTTTTTGGTAGTTTGTATGGTGGTTTTGGAATTATTTTAGGTGATTTGCGCTTATTTTTGTGATAGATTGTTAATGTTGTTGGTTGTTGTTTGATTTTTGGTTGTTTGTTGCTTGTAATAGGTACTTTGTAGTTTGTGGTGGTTTTGGGTGGTATTGTGAAGGTGGTTTGATAAAATTGGTGGTAGTGTTGATTTTGGGTGATTGCGTGATTTCTTGTGTTGGTTGAGCTTGAGACTATGGATTTGTTATGGAAAGTTAAGAGTAGCAAGAAAAGTTCAAATCAATCCCCCGGCCAATCCTCTCGTAGCCAATCTTCAACCACCGAACCCCCTCAAAACCAAACTACTCAAGATGATACCCCACCTCCTCCTTTACCTCCTCTCAAATTTCACAACCAGTTTAAACATACCCCTATCTATAACAGAATGAAATCCCAAAAATTTATACCTACCCGCAACTATCTTTCCGATAATATGGTCAAATTAGGAGTTGATGCCGATCTTGACATCTTGCTCCATAACCTTGGTTTGGATGAGTTTGTAAAGTCATCCCCGCGCACCTATTTAGAACCGTGCATTGAGTTTTTCTCCACCTTCGAGTATAATATGACGAGGGATACCGACTATATCATCTCTTTCCAACTTTTCAATTCCAAACATACCATGAACCTTGTAGAATTCAACAAAGCCCTTGGCTTCAACCCCAATACCGACATCTATGAGCCCTTAGTTCCCCTTCTCAAGTCCGATTAAAATGAGGTTGCATGGTGGAGAGCCATAGCTAAAAATAAGTTGTATAACTCTAAGGAATCGCTTGCTAGCGAGATCATTCACCCAGCTCTTCGAATTCTCCATCGGATTCTTGGCTATACCGTGTTAAATAAGCAAGATCTTGGGAAGCTTTCGAGGGAGGAGATCTTGGTGCTTTGGATGGCTACAAGGCCGGATTTGGGGCCGAGGTTGAATTTTGGGTATATTTTCATGAATTTTTGTCAAGTAATCATCAATGGGAAGAAGACGAGTGAGATTCATTGTGGTGGTATGATTACTAGATTGGTGCATTATTTCAAGCAAGAACGTTTCTTGAGATCTTGCACTGCGATTGGAGGGAGTGAAGACATGTATTTGGATTTAAGCAACTTAACACTTTGCTCTTCATTTCTAAAACTAAGGGAAACGGTGTTTATTCTTGGCTAGTGAGTAATGTGCACCATTGTTTGCTCCCAAACCCGGCTGCCACCTCAATTACTCGAGAGGTCAGGATTGTTTGGAGGATTCCCACGGACGATGGAAGAGTTGAGAATGTTATGGAGGAGGATGATGATGAGGAGGACGATGATGATGATGATGGAGATGATGGTGAAGGTGGAGAAGGAGAAGGTGGAGATTTCCCAGATGAGTCTGGTCATTATGACTACCGGGTTTCGGGGGGGAGTGATTATCGGGGTGACCCCGACTACTACTATGTTCACCCCACTCACCCCGAGCTCTGTATGCAACCCGAGCCATTTGACCAATTGTCCACATCCCAACTTCACCTTTTTAAGGGTCGCTATGGGTTCCCTCCCGGTTTTACCGGAGGTTGGGATGTGAGTGATGGTGGTGCCGGCCCTAGTGGCCATTAGTTTCCCCCTTGGTTGTTTGATTCCCTTTTTGTTTCCTCCCTTTTAGCTTTGCATGTTTTTGAGCATCGCGGTCGATGCCCTTATTTTGTGAGGGGGGAATAAAAAAAAGGATGTTTTAGGGTAGGTTTTGGGGGAGGCACCTTGGACTCATGGGGATGTGTTTGAAAAGGCTTTGATGGATTTCTCTTGCTTCGCTCTTGGTAGTCTCGTTGGTATGTTGTTTGTCTTGTTGTCTTGGTATTGATGATGATGTTTTGTGGTTTCTTTTATTGATGATGATGGTGGTGGTTTCTCTCGATCTTTGTACATAGTATTCACGTAAGCTTTCTTTTGTTTTCTTTTGTTTGGAAGTTACTAACAATTTCATTTTGTATATATATAGTCCTTTTCTTTTTCTCGCCTTGCTCGTGGCTTATGCTTTGGTCTTCGAAGCTTCTTAAAGGAGGTCGTTCTTGCTCCTTGGTTATTGTAGCATAGCTTGGATGCTTGGTGAGACCTTTCTTGTTTTATATTTTCTCTTTACTTTTATTCCGTTACTTTTTTTTTGGTTGCTTAGATTAGGATTAGTTTTAGGGGAGTTGAACGGTTCGAGGATGTATAGTTATAACACCGAGTGTGTTTGGGGTCTTTGGCGATGTGGCCATTTGACCACTTGTATGTCGATTGGGAAATACGTGTTATGATTGCATCTTTGTCCTTTTCTTTGTTCTCCTACTTTTCCTTTATCTTTGTTTTCCATCTTTTATTTTCTTTTCTTTTCTTTTCAAAGTGTTCTTGGTTTTGTACATAGCTTTTTGAGGCTTATTTTTTCACTCTTTCTATTTTGACTTGGACTTGTAAACAATGGACTCTTGCTTTTGAATAATAATCTTACTAGGTGGTCATGGTATGCACGGTTTGAGATACGTTTGGTTGATTCTAGGATAGAGCATGCTAAGGTAGTTGTTTAGAACTAGGGGGATCATGAAGCCGGATTCTACTTGTTTGTGGCATGTTTGGTAGTTGCTCCCTATCTTTGATTTGACAACCTTAGTGAGTTTTTGCTACAACCATGCGAGATTCATACTTTTTCAAGCTTTCAACATATTCTTGCATGAGCGGCTTGGATCCTTGACTTTTGCAAACCTAATCTATAATCTTAACGTATGATTCCTAAGACCGAGACCGAACCACCTAGGGAGGACAAAGGCATCTTTTCGGGGAGGTATTTTTCCTTTTTCTAGGATAGTGTACTTCTTTTTACTTTTGGGTTTAGGGATACATTTGCCTACTTGCTAGCCCTTTGAGCCTTTTTCCCTTCTTTTCAAGCCACATCTTTAGATCTTGAGCCTTTTGTATCATTTTCGTTTTCACCTTTTGTTTTTGTGAAGCAAATGGTCATATTTTGGAGATTGTGGTATATAAGTTTGGTATTTGGTTCAAAATGAAAGCAAGATCGTGTTTTGTGTATATTTTGTGAATAGTGGCAAGTGAATAAATGAAAAAGCCGTCTGAAGTAAAAAAGGCAAGGACAATTGTAGACACCCATTTATGTCTCCCCAAAACCAAACCCGGTGATGAGTACCTTTCGCGTCGAATCATAATCGAATGAAGTGAAAGTGTGGAAAGTTTAGTGTTGCGAATAGTTTTAATTTCTTTTCTCTTCTCTCTGTTTTTGAAAACTTATTTTAAGGAAACAGCCAATCCAGTTTGGTTGGTCCATGATATGGGTCCAATAGTAGTGTAGTTGGATGGGGCTTGACAAGAGCTTTCCAACGATATATTATAAGCCCAATTCCGATTAATATTGAGAAGTTATGGCCAATTTACTGAACTGGGACCGGTTTGAGCCTTATATGCGGCCCAATGATCTAGGGGAGGGCCTAATATAGATTTATCATTCCTAATGCAATTAGGAATGGTTTTAGTCTTCTAGATTCTTCTAGAAGGTTCTTTTCATTCCTAATTCAATTAGCATTGATAAATTGACTTTTGTTGACTTTTCATAGTTTTAATTAAAATCAAAGAACATATTTTGAGGAAAATATGATTTTATCCTCCTGTACGGCAATTTTTATCTGATTTTAAAAAAACGCGTGGATTTCTAAGTCAGCGCCAAACGCCAGATGTAGCGCCAAACGCTACGATTGGCGCCTGGCACTAAGGTCAGCGTCTGGCGCCAACTCAGTTTTTCGCGTCAGAACTCTGTTTTTGATATTTTATCTTTTTGGCTGATTTTCTTTATAAATAACGTCGTAAAAACTCCGTTTTCATTCATCCACAATCACCGACAATCACCAACTCTCATCAAGTTTTTCTTGATTATTACTCTCTCTCTCTCTTTTCTAAACGAGTTTCTCTCAAATACAAAATTCCGCATTCATTAGATCTAGATACACCTAGCATATTCGAAGTTGCCTTCGCCCTAGACGTGAAAGGTTTAATTTCTGAGGGTTTGGTGATGTGAATTATTGATCCGAAAATCAACAAAACACAAGGGATATGTTTAAGTCTAATTCTATACAGGAAATCCACCAAGAATTAAACAAAAACTAAGATTAATCAATTAAGAATCCACCTAATTAATCAATCCAAACGAATGTTTTAACTAAAACAAGCAAAACAGCAATTGATCGCAATCAACCAAAACTCAAGTATGCAACTTAAGAAATAAATCTGAATATTAATCTATGTATTTATTCGTGTGTTTTACAACCCTATTTATAAGACTTAGTTTACCTAGGAAGATTAGGACAAGTTCCTAATTCAATCCTAATTAAACTAGAATTCTAACTTGCTTGAAGAGCAAGCACCTTGGCGCACAAGCATACACCAAACTCCTTGGAGAACAAGCACACGCCTAAACTGATTTATTTTGCTAACTAACTGATTTTTAAAGCAACTAAATAAATAAATAAAAATTAAAGAACTAAATAAAGATTAAAGATCCTAATGCTTGAACCAAGAAAAACCCTTTCAAGTGAAAGGTAAAAACTTGTAAGCAAAATCTAAGTAAATAAAATTCAAGAAAGTTCAAGAAAGTGAACTAGACTCCAAGAAAAGCCACTAAGCAAACCGTGGCTTTGCTTTGATATCCAAGAAAGTGTCCATGCAATGCTTGGCTTGAATCAATGTTTAGGGACAAGCTATCTTGATGCATGATAAGCAAATCTTCGAAGTTCTCCATGCTTAGACTTGCATCATCCTCCTCTTCTTCGAAAGAATTTGTCCTCAAATCTCGAAGTTCTTCATCAGGAATATACTTAGCCAAATCGCCAACATTGAATGTAGCACTAACTCCATATTCTCCCGGAAGTTCTAACTTATAAGCATTGTCATTGATCTTCTCAATAATCTTGAAAGGACCTTCACTTCTAGGCATCAACTTATTCTTGACAAATCTTCTATAGAATGAAGCTAGACCATGAAAAGACCTTACTTCACTCATATTAGTAGGAATAGGCCAAGTTTTAATAGCCTCTACTTTCAAATGATCAACTGAAACTCCATCTTTTGATACAACATAACCAAGAAAAGTAACACTAGGCACTAAGAAGTAGCATTTTTCAAGCTTAGCATAGAGTTTCTTCTCTCTTAACACTTCAAACACACTTGTTAGATGATTTAGATGATCATGCAAATTTTTAGAGTATATCAGAATATCATCTAAATAAACAACAACAAACTTGCCAAGGAAAGGTTTAAGTACCTCATGCATCAACCTCATGAAAGTGCTAGGTGCATTAGTGAGTCCAAACGGCATCACCAACCATTCATACAACCCTAACTTAGTCTTGAATGCTGTCTTCCACTCATCTCCTTCTCTCATTCGAATTTGATGATAACCACTCATAAGATCAATCTTAGAAAACAACTTTGAACCATGTAGTTCATCAAGTAGATCATCTAACCTCGGAATAGGAAATCGGTATTTGATAGTGATGTTATTCACACTCCTACTATCAATACACATGCGCCAACTCCCATCTTTCTTTGGGACAAGTAAAGTAGGCACGGCACAAGGGCTCATACTTTCCCTCACGTATCCTCTAGCCATAAGCTCTTCAATTTGCCTTTGCATCTCCTTTGTTTCTTCCGGATTACTTCTATAGGCCGCCTTATTAGGTAATGGTGCTCCGGGAATCAAGTCAATTTGATGCTCTATCCCACGAATAGGAGGTAGTCTCGGAGGTAATTCCTTAGGAAAGACATCCTTGAATTCTTCTAAAACAGATTCCAATTCATACGACCTCTTTGCTTGTTTATCTTGATCAATTCGAATCTCATTAGAAACAAGTATATATACCACATTGTTGCTGCAAATCTCTTTTTCTAATTCCCTCTCACTAATCAAATAAGAACTCTTCGAATTAGAGGTAACATTAGAAGACTTGTTGCTTATCAAAGGTTTTAAAGCAACCGGTCTCTCTTTTTCTCCTTTTCTCACAACATACACATTAGTCCTTCCATCAAACTTCACAAATCTATCATATTGCCAAGGACGGCCTAATAGTATATGACAAGCATCCATAGGACAAACATCACACAAAACTTTATCATGAAATTTACCAATTGAAAAGGAGATTAAGGCTTGTTTAGTTACCTTAACATCACTCGAATTATTAAGCCAATGAAGCTTATAAGGGCTTGGATGTTCAGTAGTTGGCCACTTCAATTTGTCTACCAAAGTAGTAGATACCACATTAGTGCAACTCCCCGTGTCTATGATCATGTCACACAACCTATCTTCTACCTTGCACCTTGTAAGAAATATTTTCTCCCTTTGATTGTTTTCCATAGGTACGGTTTTAGAGTGTAGCGCCCTTCTTAGAACCAAACTTTGACCATGAGTCTCGGGATCAATTTCGTCAATATGCCCCTCCTCTTCTTCAAAGTTTTCCTCTTCGTTCTTTTCTTCATAGTCACTACCTTGCTCACACTTAGCTTGGTCTTGTTCCCACTCTTGAGCAGTCATTACTCTTTTTGATGGACAATTAGTTGCAATGTGACCAACACTACCACACTTGAAGCACTTCCTATCTTCAACAAGCTTTTTAGGAGCTTCAAATTTTGATTTAGTCTCCTTGTAGTTCGAACTAGAACCACTTTTCTCCAAGCTGTTCTTCTCAAAAGGTTTAGTGAAACCCTTTACAAAGGACTTAGTGTACGTCCCTTTCTTCCCCTTTATCTGTTTTTAAACTTTCAAAGCTACCTTGCAAACATCCTCAAAGGACCAATATTGTTGCAATTCAACTTTTTCAGCAATATTATCATTCAACCCCGAAATAAATCTAGCAATCTTATGCTCAACAATCTCTTCTAAGCCACATAGCATGCATAACTTTTCAAATTCACCAATATAATTCTCAACAGTCATAGAATTTTGTTTAAAAAGTTGCATCTTAAGATAAACATCTTGAATATAATCACTAGGTACGAACCTTTTTTTCATGTGCTTCTTGAGTTGTTCCCAAGTTGAGATTCTTGCACGCCCCTCCTTATGCCTCTTCTTCTTTAGATTATCATACCAAAGACTAGCATAACCGGTCAGTTTCAATTCAGCCAATTTGCATCTTTTCCTTTCATCATACTCCTTGTAATCAAATAGTGTCTCGGCCCTTCTAATCCACTCAAGGTATTTTTCAGGTTCATTCATACTCCCATTGAATTCGGGAAGATCTAATCTAAGGTTCCTATCATCATCCTTTGGTCGATCTCTCCTCCTAGGCCTTGGTGATTCATCACTTGAGGAATAATTATTTCGTGGCCTCCTTGGGTTCCTCCTTAGTTGTTCTTCCTCACTTGAACCAGAATTAGGGTTAGAATTCCCTTTCCTTGAAGAATCTCCAGCAAGAGTATCAAGCCTTTTTAATATCTCATCCATCCTTGCTGCCAACTCGTCAATTCGCCTATCTCTTCTAAGATTTTGAGCTTGTTCTAAGGTTAATCCCCTTGGAACCTGTGGAAACTCCTCGTCACTCATGATTCCTACACAAACCAAGTCAGTTTATGCAAAAATCTTGATTAAAAGATCGAATCTTGAAGGAAAACTAGGCAACACAAAAACCGGACTCCCATCTGCAAATCAGTGCACAAACACCAAAAGTTTGAGGCTGTGTAGAACGAGTTACTCAACTAAAAATTATGAAATTTTATATGGTGATAGCTGGACGTTTTTAGAGTTCAATGCAAAAAGCATCACGCAAAAATTCCCAGCCAATTGTTCCCAGTTTAATTTTTTCTGAAGTTGCGCAAACCTGCTCTGATACCAAAGATGATGTGAATTATTGATCCGAAAATCAACAAAACACAAGGGATATGTTTAAGTCTAATTCTATACAGGAAATCCACCAAGAATTAAATAAAAACTAAGATTAATCAATTAAGAATCCACCTAATTAATCAATCCAAACGAATGTTTTAACTAAAACAAGCAAAACAACAATTGATCGCAATCAACCAAAACTCAAGTATGCAACTTAAGAAATAAATCTGAATATTAATCTATGTATTTATTCGTGTGTTTTACAGCCCTATTTATAAGACTTAGTTTACCTAGGAAGATTAGGACAAGTTCCTAATTCAATCCTAATTAAACTAGAATTCTAACTTGCTTGAAGAGCAAGCACCTTGGCGCACAAGCATACACCAAACTCCTTGGAGAACAAGCACACGCCTAAACTGATTTATTTTGCTAACTAACTGATTTTTAAAGCAACTAAATAAATAAATAAAAATTAAAGAACTAAATAAAGATTAAAGATCCTAATGCTTGAACCAAGAAAAACCCTTTCAAGTGAAAGGTAAAAACTTGTAAGCAAAATCTAAGTAAATAAAATTCAAGAAAGTGAACTAGACTCCAAGAAAAGCCACTAAGCAAACCGTGGCTTTGCTTTGATATCCAAGAAAGTGTCCATGCAATGCTTGGCTTGAATCAATGTTTAGGGACAAGCTATCTTGATGCATGATAAGCAAATCTTCGAAATTCTCCATGCTTAGACTTGCATCATCTGGTCCCAAATCTCTATTTCAATTATTTAATTTAATTGTTGTTTTGTTTATTATTTTCCTTGAAGTTACTAACGTGTGTATTTTGTTATTAGAAAGAGGTACGAGACATCAAAGTAAGTATTTTGATGGTTTTTATTGATATTATGTAGAAATCATGTTTAGATTATTATTATGATATTCCTAGTATCATGTCTAGGGTAATTTTAATATCAAGTATGATTGTTATGATGCTTCCTATGTTCTTCCTAATATTTATGATTGTTAGTATCATGTTAGGGTTAAAACTTTGATTTTTATTGTTTAGTGACATGCTAGGGTTTGTTATTAATCTTGTTAGTATCATGCCTAGGATCTTGCTATTATTATGCTTTAATATGAACATGTTTATTTTTATGATTATTGTTGTTATTATAATTATTATGATTATTATTATGTTGCTTGATATTTATTGTTATTGCTTGATCACACTTTTTATGCATGTTTAATGGGAATTTTGTACTTGTAATTACGCCTAATAAGATAATTAATAGTCTTGTTTAGGGTTAATATGATTATAATTCAAGTGATCGCCAATAATAGTTTATTTGCGCATTAATATTCAACCAACATAATTAAACAGGTTTAGGGTTAAATCTATTGATTGCATGTTAGTCAGAAAGCGCACATGAATACGATCAGAATAAAGTAGAGGCCTATTATTAGGGCAGGTTCAATCTCTTTTAGGTTGGATTTGTACCTTCATCCCCGAACCCTATTTGGTTCAAGACTTTATGGAGTTGACGATCTCTTGGATCGTTAAGGGGTGTAACCTTCACCCTGTGAACGGTTTACAAGTTCCTAAAACTTGTTGGCGACTCTTTTGCTCTATCTTCTTTCCCTTTGGACGCCACCGTACTTTAGTGTATGATCACAGTGGGGTTCAAGCTAGGGGATTAACGCTTGAAATATTCCCTACAACAATGCAAGTGCAAGTTGAAATAGCCGTCCAAAGTTAAAAGGGGCTAGGACAAAAAAATGAAAAACATAAAACAAAATTGAAAACGTGAAAAATGCAAAAATATTTTGATGAGAGTATTCTCCCTTTTTGAGCATTGAGGACAATACTCCATTTAAGCTTGGGGGGGATGCGTTCTCACGCTTTTTGTGTATATGTTTGTGATCTTAGCCTTGAATAAGCTTGGGGGTGTTGGCATTTTTGTTTGGTGATTGCTTAGTTATGGTGTAAAGAAATGCGCAATCTTTGCTTCACAATTTAGGTTAACCACCAAATTTTAAATTTAGCCTACCTTAACCCTCTTTGCCTTACGTTACAACCTTTGGGAAGACCTTTTGACCTAGGGGTTGAGTCATTCATCGGTGGAGGGAATCATGGGTTATAGCCTAAGGAAAGGGGATGCGAAGTCAAGATGTCGAGTAGCCAAAAATTTGATCTTTTTCCGGTTCCTTCGTGGAATCTATGAGACGCTCACTAAGGGGAGATATGAGATTAGTAGGGGGAACGCGGTAAGATCGTTTGGGATGAAAGTGGAGTGTGACAACTAGTTCCTATGCTTAGCATATTTATGTTTCAATCAACCTTAGGTATCTTATAACGTGCATACCATGATTTACTTTAGAAAGGTTGTTATTCATTTGAACTATAGTCACTTTGTAAAGTCCATTTCACAAAGATTTTTGAAATCATTGTTTTTCAAAATTTGCTCTTTATTCTTGTATTTTGCCTCATTTTTGCTTCTTTTGTTTTGTTTAATAAGAGTTATAGGTTATCTCTAGGAAACCTTTACAAGAGCATCACTCGTCCTCTAGAGCGATCTAGGGGTTTAAATGGCTTGTCTTTTGTTGCTAAAATTGACTGTGATTCCTACGAAAGTGAGTTAGTGTATATTCTCACCTCTTTCTTTTTCTTTTTATTTTGAATAAGCCCTTCTTTTTTCCTTTTTAGCCTTTATTTTGCTCGGGAAGAGCAAAATTCTAGCTTGGGGGAATTTGATGAGTGTCATTTATGGCACTCATAGGGTAGTCTTTTAAGATGGTTTCTTCTCCTTTTCATGCTTTCTTATCTTATTTTTGGTCCTTTTTCCTTTAGTTCCATTCTTTCTTTCTTTCCTTGTGTTTTTCGTTTTTCCTTTTATTTGGTACTTTTTGCCTTTTATTCCTTTTCTTTGTTTGTTCTTGTAGGTACCTAGGAGTTGTCTTTGCAAGGGGATCAAGATGAGCTATATTGGCTAAGCAATGAGGAAGCAATCTGCTTGGAGAGGGCTCAGAGAGGGCTTGGAGAGGTCTTGAAGAGGGCATCAAGCCCTGCCAGGTTGCCGCGGGCGCGGGCTCGTTTGCACCAAATTAGACAATTTCGACCAGGAAACTCTCCGCGGTCTGGCCGCGGGCTCCCCGCGAGCGCCGGTAAATTGGAGAGACCGCTCCAGACCAAAGAGACCGCGACCCTCTGATCACCCTTTGGGAGCAGGGGATTCGCCGTGCCCTTGCCGCGGGCGCGGAGGCTTTTGCCGCGAGCGCGGGTGTTGCCCAGATAGCCCGCGGAGTTTGTTATGGGTTCTATACCCATTTCCCCGAGGGCGCGGGGTTTACTAGAGAGGGCGCGGGGATTCCGTTTTCCTTCTTTGCCTATAAATACACTTGTAATTCCTTTTTGAAAAAAACTTTTAGATAATTTTCATTAGCTTAGTTTTAGAGAGAGAAGTTAGAGAGAAGTACTTGGTTTTGGATTTGTATTTCAACATTGGATCAATTGTGCTTGGATTTCTTTATCTTCAATCATTAATGTTAGTGAGAATCTCTTCTTTTAGTTCATCTCTTTACTTGTTTGTTTTAGTTTCATGTTTGATTGTTTGATTTGCTTGGATTTGAATTTGATATTGAAGTTGATATTGATTTCTCCTGATTTTGATTTAGAATGATGATCAATACTATTTCTAGTGATTTGTTCTTGAGCTACACCATGATTAGTGAGTAGATTAGTTGCTAGGGAGAAGGGGAAGCATGCTTGATTGATAATTTGTGCTAGTTGATGATCATTGATTGATTGAATTGTTGCAATTAAATTGGTTGACATAGTTTTTCATGTGATTAATTATATTAGGAGTGATCAACTTATAAGATTAATCTAGATTGCATTGCAATTCTTAATGACATGAACCATCAATTTGAGAATTGCTTTAATTGATTGAGTTTGATTGTGAATTTCCTTGATTAGCCATTCATAGTGACCCCTAGCTTGGACTCTAGGAGATAGCTCTTGAATTCTCTTGATTGCTATTATTGTTTGTCCTTTGCAATGCTTGAATCAAGCGAATGAACTATCAATTAGCATGTTTATTGAACTTGCATGTGGAACCTATATCCCTAGTGTTTAGTTTCTTGAATTACTTGATTAGTCTAGCTTTGTTACCATAGTACCAACCATTTTCTCACTACAATCTTCGAAATAGCTTGACTTAGGCTATAGTTAATACCGACTCACTCCTTTGGGTTCGACCCTATACTTGCCTTATACTTGTATTAGGTTTGTTTAGGATATTATAAATTGAATTTGATTTTGGGATAGACAATTAACGACTCGTTTATTCCTCTATCATCTATCTAAAAGTGAAGTATGAAGGAATGGTGATGATGGCTGAAGCGCTCGCAGCCAAGTGGGGAATTCTGACTGCGCAGAAGCTTGGGTATACTCATATTGAGCTCCAATGTGATGCATTAGCTTGAAGGTTGTCCGGAATTCTACACATGGGAAAGCTCTAATTAATTTGATCATCGAAGATGTGTGCTTAGTGGGGAATCACTTTATGTATTTTTCTTTCTCACATGTGAAATGAGGTGGCAATGTTGCTGCCCACCTTGCTGCTAGATTGTGTCCAGTAAATGGGGTGGAACAAGTACATGTACTTAGAATCTTTTTCACAATGTATTTTGGCCTTGGTGGTTATTTATGTAACTTGAATTATCTGTTTGATTAATAATATTCCACCTTGCTTCAAAAAAAAAAAAATTTGTTATAATAGTATATAATATAATTTGTAGATCAATTTGAAAAAATTTCAATTTTTTTTTAAAAAAGAAATGACTATTCGCAACTGGCGTATTACTAGGCCAGCTACTAATAAACACACAATTAGTAGCTGACATAATACTACGCCAGCTGCGAATAAACACTACTAGCAGCTGGCCTTGTATAACGCCAGTTGCAAATACACACTATTAGCACCTGGCATAGCATTATGTCAGTTGCGAATAATGATTATTAGCAACGAACAAGCGTCAGTTGCAAATACTATTCTCATTAGTAGCCCCCGCAATAGCAGCCTCACGCGCCAGTTGCTAAAAGCCACTTTTCGCCAGTTGCTAATAGCGTTTTTTCCATTAGTGGACCCATCTTACCGCAAAAGAAACAGGAAATGAGAGGTTTTTCATACCATACATCAAAGCTCTCCTTCTCTCCTCCTCGCAACTTTAGCTTCATCGACATCACAAGAGGTTTGCGAACATCCACTTGAACATGGACTCAAATAGACTTGTTAATTCCAACTCGCGCTGCGCTGTCCATCTTCACAAAGATGCCCAGTTTGTTACAAAAATGTTACCAAGGTTACGGTTCAACCTGCCCTTCAATGGAAAATTATAAACCCTTATTCACATTAGTAAAAGATGAAATTGAGTTTCCGAGGATTTTATCGAATCAGCGGTTTCTTCGAGAAGTAGAGCATGTCTATCAAAGTGCCAAGGTTGATCTTCTAAAACCCTATGTTTATCCCTCCAATGATGAAATTGGAACATGAACATATTTTTTCCAATGCTCCGAATTTCAACACCATGTTTCGACTGCCAAACTTCTTTCATTGTCACAATAAAAGCACTGACATTGATGTTACGGTTCGTCCAAATTTTTCCTACTAGAGCAAGTACAATTCGGGCATCCTCGTCATCTTTTCTATTGTCATCCCATTCAATTGCATCATCTATGGCTCCTTTCTTCACCGTTCTCACAATATCCTACCTAACCCGATCCAAAACCAACCAAAAAAAAAACTTATATATCAACTTATTTTATCACAAAAATTTATATGACTCAAATCTATACTTAGTATTTAAAAAAGCAAACCAAAAGAGACATATGTCATCATTCTATTACACTTCCCTAACTTCTTCTTCAACCCAACGTGCCACATGTCATTTTACCCTTTTTATTTTAATTATACAATTTTTCTAAACTCTTTCATCAAACACTTCATCTTCATCTCCCCTCTTTAATTCAACCTTTTTATTTTTTCTCTTTAATTTTAGTCCTTCCATCTTCTTTCAATTAAGTCTCATTTCAAATTAAAGTTCCAAATTTTTTATTTCTTTAATTATGTTTTCAGTTACATATTACACTCATAATTATTTATTGGTATTTTCTCACTCATCTCTCAATGTAATTTTCTATGAACAAGCCGTGCATTGCACGGGCCAGAAAGACTAGTTTAAAAATAAAAAAAAGACCGACTTTACTGAACTCGACTCAAATACTCAAAATTGAGACATCTGCCACAAATCCGCGCACCAAATCAAAATTGCAACTTCGTGACTTCCACCAAAATTTACGAGACACTTATAAATTTTGTTCATCGCTCTTTCCAGTTTTAACTCTTCACAATTTCTCGTCAAAAATTTAGTTTACAAATTTCTGTTGAAAACGGCAAGCAACCAGATGAAGAATCAACCCCTCCGATAGGAACCACCAACACTAACGAAAACCAATCAAACTCAGAATCAGAATCAAGCCCTTTGTTACAAACCACCGACACCAACAACAACCAATCAAACGCAATTGATGATTCAAAGCTTCCTTCATTTCCGCCGCCGAATCAACCACCTGTTCCCAAGGTATCTTACCCTCAGGTGGCGGAAACCTACGGTTGGTCTGCTGATGGTATTCCTATGGATGGGGTTGGTCAACCTATGATAAGCCGTACTCCTTGGAATTCTGAGCTTTGTTCTTGTCTTGGTTGCAATGATGAGTTTTTTAGCAGTGATCTTGAAGTTTGTGAGTATTTCTTTTTTTTATTTTTTTATTTTGGGAATTTAATTTTAATTTTGATGCTTATTTATTTGTTATTTGATCATGCGGCGAATTGGGGTTTTGTAGATAGAATGTTGATTATTTTGATAGATATATATTAAGCTTGTGATTGTTGGTTGAATTGGAATTTAATTTTAATTTTGATTTTGTTGCTTGTTTATGACTTATTTGATCATGCGTCGAGTTGGGGTTTTGTGGGTAGAATTTGTTGATAATTTTGATTATGATTTTTGGTGGAATTGGATTGATTCATAGGGAGAGATTTGATATTTCTTATTTCTTTTAATGGGGATTACGCAATCTGCGCTTAGGAAATTTTTCATAGAATTAATTACAATTTCTTGAATGTCAATGGGGATTGCGTAATCTGCGTTTAGAAAAAAATTTCGTAGCTTAAATAATTTCTTGAATGTCATATTAATGATATCAATTGTAGATGCACATGGGTTGACATTGTTTCTTGAATGTCATATAACCATTTGTAGATAACAGAAATTAGGTTCTGGTTTATGTTGAAACTATCAATTGCCATGTATAGATCTGTATAGAGGGTGTTTGGAGTTGCGTGCTATCTTAGCCTTTTCTGGAGCTATATGCAGTTTTCATGATATTTTTACACCTAAATTCCATTGGTAGGAAAATTAGTTGCTTTATTAGGTATGTTTTCGTATTAGAAGTTGAATGATGATGCTTTTAATGAAATGAGGTTGTGGTGGTTGTTAGTAATTTTGGTGGACGAGCGAATAAGAGGGAGGATAGGAAATAGATTCATGCTCGGAGGCCATTACCTTAATATCAAGGTGACGTTTACCCGTTCCTAGTGTAACTGATTATCCCCATATGATTGTAATAAGAACCCATGACTGCCTCTTCCAAGTACAATTGCCTCCACACAGGCCTCATTATGGAAGACTTAATTCCCCCTTTCCCTTATCCCAAGTGTGGCGTTTGGGATAGTTTCACCAGTAATATATACTTTCAATTAAAGTTCAAGCTCTTATGTGGAATTTAAATCTATGACGTTGGAAGAGAGATTGCTTTTATTTATTGAGTCAAAAGCATTATAGTCTGTAGTCTTAACTTTTGCTGTGCTTTTGTCTGATAACTAATTTTTGCTATTAAATATGCAATTGCTATTGGAGATTAAGAAGTTTGAAGACTAGATTTGAAAAGATCTTTAAAAGGAAATCCCGTAAAAAGTACAAAGTTACTTTTGCAAATTATAGTTCCAGAGCATGGGTTCAAAGTAACTTCCGTGATACACTTCCTGCCAACAGTTTTCTCTGAAATTTGACTAAATTGGCTATTACTGTCTTTTGTTTTGTTTTAGAAACATATTGGCATATCCTTTGGTCCCCTTGCCAAGAGCTCTCTAGTGATGTGCTTTGATTCAATGCATGTGATTACAATAATGTAATATCTTGAACTAGGAATAAATGTATATGCTTGCCAAGAATATTTTTATAAGGTTCATGCATGGTATTAAATTTTGACCGCATAACCGCATTATAAAGAATTTCATCCAGTTTCGCTAATACATTTCTTCTCCTTCATAGTTCATACTATAAATCTGCTTTTGCAAGAGAAGGTTTGGCGGTCTCCGATGATAGGAATCTTGTGACTATTTGATAATAAGGAAGTATTGTATTGTTTATCAACACAATCAAGCTTGTACATATATAGTTTCAGGTAGTAGTGAAGGGGAAGCTTGACTAGCAAATATCATGGTTTGTTTTTATCTAATTCACAAGTATTAAACCTATATAGAACTGGATCTGTAAATAATTCCTGGTTAATCAACATGATCAAGCTTGTAGATGATATAGTTTCAGGTTGTAGTTAAGGGGAAGCTTGACTGGAAAATATCATGGTTTGTTTTTATCTAATTAACAAGTATCAAACCTGGATAGAACTTGATCTATAACAATTCCTGTACAAGTTGACTGGCTGTTTGCCTGAATGAGTAATGGAGTATACATTGGCTGAGAGTCTGAGACTCTGTAAATCATTAACAATACAGATAATGAGTGCTAGTTCAAGTTTATATATATATATATATATATATATATATATATATATATATATATATATCTTTTTTCTCTGATTCGGGCTCTATTAAGGTCACTCATTATTATCAAGGTTTCGTATCATGCCTTAGTTAATTTGTGCAAAAGCATATATGTGTGAGTGATACTTTTCTTACCCTTGCCAAATATTTTGATTTTCAGGTCTTCTTGGAAGTATGGTACGCTATATGGAAGTAATGTCGAAAGGCTGACATCAACCACGGGGATTTTTTCTAATCATGTCTTGTCTTATGCTGCTCTGTACCTGATCGGAAATTCCTTATTTGGGTGGAACTTGGCTCTTTTTTTTTTCATATACAAGCCGTACTGCTGTTTGTCGTACTTTTAATCTCGAGGCAAGTTGTTTTAGTCAATGATGTTGTTATATCTTACTTTCTACTTTAATACCATTCTTTTGTGCATAATTACTAGTCCAACTTTGTCTGCACCTGGTTTGTTTGCCTTTAGCTTTTTCCAACAGTTAGAAAAACGAATTGGAGATTTAGTGTATTGGACGCAACCTTGTGCATTTTGAATATATGAATTGTATTCTTGATATTTTGTAGCTCAATTTACTACCAAGTTGTGACCTGATAGGAGACATCATTTATTGGTGATTGCTAAAAAGCAATGTTATATCTCATTAAAATCTATTTTAGTGAGATCAATATAGGTAGCTCATCTAGGAAAGTGATTCCATTGATGAATACTACCTCCGTTTTTTATTAGTTGACACGTTTTGACTTTAGCACTATTCACACACTTCCCTTTGACCATATTTTGTGACGTAATGAAAAATATAATCATGTGAGATCTTGTTAGATTCATCACGGTATTTATTTTCAAAATATTAACTTTTTAGAATTTTTGCTTATAAGTAATTAGAGATATTAACGGTTGAATTTGTGCATGGGCAAACGTGACTAAAGAAACGTGTCAACTAAAAAGAAATGGAGGAAGTATAAAAGGTTTACTGACAAGTCACTGTATGCGTCTTTATTTGGCACCTTTCTTTGAATCATTCTTTTTCCTTCTCTTTGGAAGGGAGATATGGGCATAAAGTGGGCAACAATTTTTTTAATGCTCCCTGATAAATTTTGTCAATGAAACCGTAGCCCTAAAATTTTTGAATATTGTGTTCTATTAAATTTATGTGTATGGATGTTCAACAGCAACAACAACACAAAGGCTTAGTTCCAAAATGATTTGGGGTCAGCTAACATGATTTATGCATGTTCATTAACTAAAATGGATGTTCAACAACATCGAAGCCTTAATTAATCTAAACAGACACTAGATTTATGGCTTTATGCATTCAAATATTTTGTCTTTTATGTCTCAAACTTCTTTGACAAAAAGTTAAACAGGAAATAGTCAACATCCTTTAACAAGCTGTTGGAAATGTGTTTGGTCCTCAATGTAATGGTGATTTTGATGCTGACATGCATATTTAGGTTGTTGCATTTGGTACTGCGTGTAATTAAGGATGTAATCATGTAGTGTAATTACATGGGCAAAGAACATGGACATGTGTTCCCAAACCCTTATTTAATGTGAGAGTATTGTGCTTTAGGTTTGGTTGGTGTTGATGAAATTATCCTCTTATATTTTGGTAGCCTTGTGTAGCAATTTCAATTCCACCAAGTACATTTTCAATCTTATTGTGTTTTTTTTTTTTTTTTTTTTTTTTTTCATAATTTAATTTTTGAAAGTATTGGTCAAAGTAGTATTTGCATTATATAGGAGTAGTGGTGTTAGGATCCACCACTCATTGTGACAATAGGTCAGCTGCTATTCTGCTTCTTATTCAATGTCTTTTGAATGATTTGAAGCCTCTACTTACCTATCTTGAGCTGAAGAGTCTAAGGCCCTTGATCTTCCACCCACATTTAGACTAATCAACTAGTTAATTTTTTAATAGGGAAAGTGCGAGGCTCTAGCGCAAAACTATGGATGTTTTGAAAGCAGTTTTGATGATGAGATGCAACGTGAACAGTTGGAAACCGCTTGTGACATTTTCACCCATGTCCTGTGTCATCCATCCGTGCTCACTCTGCCAGAAGGTTGGGAGATTCGTTTAAGGCTGCCACACCCTGCTTTGAATGCTCAGCCAGTGCTGGTTATGGCTTGTCCTGGGGGACAGTCTATGGGTCGTGATTAACCATCAAAGCACTCTCATAGTGTTCCCTGAACATCTTTAGTGATATGTCTATACATGATGTTTCTGTTTTGGCGGCTAATTGATATGTCAATACTTGATCTATTTTGTTTAATAGACCTACAGAAAGCAGTTGTGCAGTATTTTTTGTGTGATGTTAGAGACATGAAAATGGAAGTGGTTTGTGTATTATGTGAAGTTTAATTTCCGTCTTATTTTATTATCAATCTGCAATACACACATTCTTCCTTTGTTTTTAGGGAAATGATGTTTTTTCAGGACCTAAGATAAGGTTGCTTTTTTTTTTTTTTTTTTTTTTTTTTTTTTTTTTTTTTTTTTCTTCACTACCGCTCCTAGATTGCAAAAATATAATATATTTATTATTATTTTTTTTATATTCCCATTGCATTAACATCTTTAAACATTAGATAAAGTTTGATGTTAGGATTTTAACTATATTACACAGGAAATAAAAACATAAATATACGTATATAGTAATGATAAGACAGTAGAGAAGTTCATATTTGAACGCTGATCAAGCAGAAGTGTGCTTGTACCCATTTCTTAATAATACAGGCTTTTGATGTAGTTGGGAACAATGACATAGTCTCTTGTCCCACAGCCATATTAATACCTAGAGCAGCGAGTTAACGGGTCATGCTGTTATTCACCATTCTAATGTGTTTGATTTCCATAGCCTTAAAATCAATGAGCTCTGCAACTTCAGTATTCAAAGCAGCTAATTCATAGTGCAAGGCTCTACCAATGGTATCAAATATGTCATTGAGAGACTAAGCATCAGTTTCGACAGTTATTCCTTCTTTAACAGCAAATAGTTCAGCAGCAAGTGGAGTCAATGCATTGTATTTGCCAGAAAAAACAAGAGGCCATGAACATCTTCTCTTCTGACAAAACCTCCTTGAGCGGTGACCTTCCCAAACCCGGGTGGAGGAGCAACCCAGCTAGAAGAATTGCTAGTAGCAGCAATCTCCTTCCCTTTCTCTATGCCCTGCTAGTAGATTGCACAAAAGTTTAACCTTAAGAAAAGAGGATTATACTTGAGGGAAAAAAAAAAATTAATAAACTAATACAGAGTAAATAAATTAAAAATTTGCTAGTCTGGTTACATCTCCTCAACCGTTATACATACAATTAAGGATTAGACAAAGTTCTTGTTAAAAAAAAAAAAGGGGGGGGGGGGGGATTAGACAAAGTTGCAGATTGTATACATGTTAATTTTTATAGGCAAATTCTCTTTCATAGCACTATGATTTTTTTTTTTCCTTATTGGTTAATCATGAAAATTGTTATTATCCTTGGTAAACTTGTATTAGTTTTTTTTTTTTTTTAGGAAATGGTAAACTTGTATTATTGGTTACCAATCATAGTAATTAATTTAATTAAAATCCTTAACCATGATTATTTTTTAACACTTAAATAATTATTTTATTAAAAAAAAAAAAAAAAAAAAAACAAAGCCAACCAACCCCTCCTTATCAACAACCCTTTTACCCGGCCCTATCACACCGGAGCTCACTCCCCTCCCCTGTTGGTGACCCAGACCTCCTCCCTTTCCCCGTCGCGCACAACCCACACTTTTGTTCTCCTACCCGAATCCCACCCAAATCGACCCCCACCTCTGGGACCCGAAAGATTGCCTTCAAACCATAAAATCGAGCTCGAAACACTGCCTTCAAACCATAATCTTATGATTCAATTACATGGAAGAAATTCTCACAATTTAAAGAAAGAATTGCAGAAATTTAAGCGAAATCGTAAGGAAGAAATTAGGGTTTTGGAGGTTCAAATTGGGGAGATTTTGAGGGATTGTTTGGGAGGGGGATTTGGGGAAGGGGTGCTTGTTATGAGGGAACGTGAGGCGCAACAATGATTGGGAGGTGGTTGGCTGGTGGTTGCTGTTTTAGGTATTTTTGTCCCTTGGGAGAGTTACAGCTCGAGGACTGATCCGATTGCGCCTGTACCTGCAAAACAACGGAGACTCCGGGTGTTTGGAGCTCCGCCTCCGACGATCAAGTTAGTACTTGAATATGAGTGGGAGAAAGTACGATAAAATAAAGTGAGATCTTCTCGGATTCCGAGATCAGGTGTTTCTCTGATGTGAGAAAATGTAGGGTAGGTGTAATAAATGATTGAATGTAAAATTGTGTCCCCAAAAATGGGGAATATCTCCCTATTTATCGTGTCATTGGAGGACGTGCCCCTGTCTAGGTCATTTCACCTAGATTTGGTGGGTTGCGCCGTTTTACGGCATTCTTGGGAATTGGGCTTTGAAGGTCGCAATTCAGGAAGCATCTGAGGTTGACACGTGTCACTTGGTGATTGGCCCAAATAGACCTGCCTAGGCTTGACACGTGGCCCTCTCTGATTGGTCCACGTGGACAGGGTCATTTTACCCAAAACATTTTCCCTTCACAGGTGACACGTGGCTGGCCACGTGGCGCCTATGACATGCGGCAGTCAATAAACGGTGAATAGTAAAACTATTCACCTTCCAGGGTTTTACAGGGATGTCCCTACTTTTACCCTTCTATAAATAGCAGGTTTTACCTGCCCACCCTCTCTCCCCATTTCACACCTAAGATTTGAATTTTTAGAGAGAGAAAGAGAGAGCTTCTAGAGAGAGACAATCTGCATCCGTCTGCCTGTGATTTCGCGTTTTCCGGCTGCTTTTCAAAGAACACACCCGGTCTCCGCGTGTAGCAGTTTTCAGAGTTTCAGAGACAAGTTAAAGGTCGCCTGTACTCCTTTCAGGCTTTTTATAATTTTCCGCTTGTGTAGTTAGGCTTCAAAAATAAAATGGACTCTCCATCGACCCTCACGACACCGCCTAGGTCATTCAGCCGGTCTCTTGGTACGACTGAATCTATAATCGGGGGTGCCTTTTCTTGAAATTCGGACCTACTTTGCTCATCCCCGAACACCTCCGTCTCTGTATCTATACAGGACACCATGGCCAGATTCAAACAAACGACTATTAAGCCAAGCAAGCGGCGCGCTAGAATAGTGTCCGCTAATGAAGTTATTCCTGATGAGGTATACGAGGATTCGGAGGAAGAGCAAGAGCAGGCGGGCTCTTTTCCAGGTGGCACCCCTTCAACCCCCAGTGATACCATATTCGATGGGGGCAGACGGCGAGGACGATGCCTCAGACTTGGGGTCTGATGAAGGGGAGTCATGCGGCGAGGAAGCCGCCGAGAGATCCGGCTCAGAGGCGTCTGCCTCTGACCAAGAGGACATTGCGGCTGAGTATCAGCAGCCGGAAAAAAGGGTCGAAGAAGCCAAATCCTTTAAAAACCAAAATGCTTCTTAGGGATTTAGCTTTGATGCAAAGCAGCTTTAGAGCCTTTGCAAATGTGCACCCGGTAGGAGTGGGGTGGAGAATGGAGGTTCCCCCGCCTGAGGCAATGATTGCCTGGGAGGACGACATTGAAAATGCCGACAACTGTTTCGGCTGTGATTAAAGCCGACCTCCGCTTCCCCCTTCACAATGCAATTAAAAGAATTTTGAAGGGGGTATGACGTGGGAATCTGGCAGCTCACCCCAAACTCATGGCTCAATATACTAGGTTTCATTGCCGCCTGTGAGTTTCAAGACATTGAGCCCAGCTTTCCTGCATTTGCCCATAGGCACTATATGAGCCGGGCCCTAGGCGGACATGGTGCGTGGTACACTCTAACCACACACCTGGAATATTTGATGACTTTGGACAAGCCGTCCAAATGGTCCAGCTGGATGGAGAGATTCTACTTGATTTGCTCTCCAACTTTGGGGCATAACCGGTTCCTTCGCTAGTACAATAAGGACCCGGAGCTGCTCGGGAAGAAGTGTCCCCTACCCTAGATGTCTTCTAGGGCTTATGAGCAGATAATGGAGCCGACCTTCTTTAAGACTACCACCATGCCCTTAGAGGACGTGAGTCAAATAATCGTTCCTAAAAACTGGATACCCCATCCGAATTTCTTTAAAAACGAGGCCTTCCTCTCCGCCTGTGGGCTTAGCCCTATGTTCAAGCGGGGTAGACTTATAACACACCCGGCAATTTGCTGTCTGTATTGATATCATTGTTTTTTGTTCATCTTTTAACCAACTTTTTCCTTTGTTTTGCAGAAGAAGGAAAGAATATGGTGCCTCCAGAAATGACGCCAGCTAAGTCGGCTGCTCAATTGAGGAAGGAGCAGGTTTTAGAGAGAAATGCGTCCTTGGAGGCCAAGGAAGCCAAGAAGGGAGGGGTAAGCTGGCTGTACCCCTTTGTTCAACTTATGAATTACCCGGCTGTATCCCTTTTAATCAACCCATGAATTTCCGATTGTAATTATGTCTGTATTTTTATTTTGTTGTTTGCAGGGCGGATGCAAGTCTATTCCTCGCTTAATCACCAAGTTGTTTAAGCAGCCAGGTAATAATAAGTGCCCAGGGGACGAGCTGACCAAGACCCTATCTAAGACGGGAAGAAAAAAATACTCCTACCTCCTCTTCAGCCAACCCAGATCGTCCTACAACCGGGGGAAAACCTCGGCTGTGATGAAGGCTTTAAGCGAAAGCTCGGGGCGATATGCTAGGCAACAACCAGATGTCTCGACGGCATCGAAGGGTGGCGAGCCACTCACTGCTGTAGACGGCTATGTAATGGCTGAAGGGGAAACTCCTCAGCTCCGCGTCCAAGGTAAGACAAAAATCGAACTCCCCTGGCCGGTTGACTATATGCGAGTCAAGACTCGGGTCAATTCACCTGAAGGTTCGACGAGCAGCCGGCATGAGTCGGGTGCCGCCTATGCTACTTTCTCACCAAGTACTTCTTTTAGTGCAGATACTCCCTCAACTCCGCCTGACATGCAGGTGTTTGCTAAGAGGATGGTGAGGACTCTCACCCGGTCACAGAAACTTTATGTGTCAGATGTGTAGGTCTTGGATTTCGACAAGATCCAAGGCTTGCTGGCTGAGGTAATTTCTTAATTTTGACTTCACGTCTTTAAAACTTTTAGCTTACTCTGCTTATCGCCTGTACCCATCTTTTCAGACGATGCTGAGGATAGACGGGCTTAAGGTCCCCTTCTGGCGAAGGGAGAATAGGTAAATGACGCTAAACAGAGGGTCGTTCAAGCTCTCAACTCTGCTGAATACAGTAAAATACAATGTGATGTTGAAATTAAAACAGTAGAGTTGAAACAAGATGAGCTGATAAGGAATTTGACGGCTGCTAATGACGCCGCAAATGAACGGGTAGCTAAGCTCGAAGAGGAACTAAAGACTTCTCAGTCAAACCTCAAGGCCTTGGAGGGAGCTGATGCAGAGAACACCCAGCTGAGGGCAGGCGTCAACCTCCTGGGGGTCGACCTCGTCAACCTTAGGAACCAGCATAGGGACAAGATTTCCCAAGAGCAGAAACGACTGGTTGCTGAGAACGAGCGGGACACAGAGGCCAGGCTGCGTATTACATGGGGTCTGCTCCACCCCAAAGTTGAGTTTGATGTGATGAAGCTTCGATACGACTACCCCACTGAGGTGTACGATGCACAGCAGCTCAATGAGCAGGCCCCGTGTAGGCGTCGTTCAAAGTGCGCCTACGTTAAAGCATGTTGTGAATATGCTTGACACTCATAGGAAGTGGAAATTGACATAATACGATTAGGGACAAGGAAAGTAGGGAGCCGCCAACAAGTTTTTAAGGAACTTGTAAACCGTTCACGGATCATAAAAGGCAACCACGATAAAGGGACAACGATAGGCAACAACGATTGACCCGTGAAGGTTATACCCCATTCATAATCCATGATATTACTAACTTCATATGGTTCGGAACCACAAAAGGAGGATCGGGGATGATGGTACGAAGTGAGTCATGGAGTCACATTCGCCCGTATTAGCCTCTACTCAATTCTTATAGTGAAAAGCATTCCTGCGATCTCAAAGGCATACAAAATATTCAATTTGCTCCAAACTATTATTAGGCTAAATTGGATGAATATTAATGCAACATATAATTCTAAAATATTTGTGATCACTTGATTAAACAATAAGATTAAAAAGGAACCTAAAACGGTTGTCCGAATTATCCTATTAGGCGTGATTTTCAATTACGTATTCCCTTTAACATGCAATATGGTGATCAATAAATATAATAGAATAAACATTAATGTTGGAAGAAATTCAAAAATAATAATAACATTAGTCAAATCAAATATAAATTAACCTAATCATGATACTAGCAATATAAAATAATAAGAGTGTAATTAAGTGAATTAATTACTCACTTTCCGTGTTTCCTTGAATTGCTACATCATGAATAAATTGTTAGTAACTTCAATAAAAATATAAATCAAATTAAAACAATTAAATTAAATAAAATTAGAGATGATTTGGTCCAAACCCTCAGTCAATTATACCTTTCACGTCTTGGTTTAAGTATAGAACTTTGGGTATTGTATGGACTCTTTGTATTGCTTAGGGGAAGTATTTTAAGAGAATAGGAAGGCTAGTGTTTAGGCTAAAGAGGGAGAAGAGAATTATTTGATGATCAAGCTTTTCATCCTTGAAAAATGGGAGATATGACCTCTATTTATAGAGAAAAAAGAAGGGTCGAAAAAACAAGATAAGATCCGAATTAAATCGGAATAAAACTCGATAGACTGCAGTTTTTGCGGTTTTTGTTTTTATCATATCTTTTGATCCATAAATTGGATTAAGATGAATAAGATATCGTTGGAAAGATCTTGAAGTCTACTTTCTAACCCAATTAGAATCAGATTAAAATATTTTTAATAATAAAATATATGGCCGAAATAGTGAGACGGTGTCAGTTTTGGATAGAGTTTGATATTTTATTCATATCTTTTCCGTTATAGCTCGGAATTGATATTATAATATATCATTGGAAAGATAATTTCAAGTGCTATCCAACCATATAAAATTTGGATAAAAACTATTAGGCACGAAAATAATATCTGTCTATCTTTGAATGTCTTTCAATTCGAATAAAATTAGGACTTTAAAAAAAAGGAGTTTTATTCAATTTCAAACTCTTTAATCTTATCTTTTCAAAAAGGATAATTAGGATCTTTTAGAAAACTATAGAAGTTTCTATTTAATCCTAATTGGTTTAGGAATTGGATTAAATCATTTGGACCCTCCACATGATCATTGGGTCGTAGGTAAGGTAGCATTAAGTTCGGTTTGGGCTCAGTTTAATATTTTGGCCATAACTTATTCGTTATAACTCGGATTTGGGCTTATAATATATCGTTGGAAAGCTCTTTTAAAGCCCCATCCAACTATTTAATCATTTGACACATATTATGGACCAAAATAAACTGGATTAAACGTTTTTATTAAAAGGACACGAAATGAATTATTTTGAAGGACACAAAATGAATTATTTTGGGTTTAAAGACACGAAAAGAGGAAAATAAGTTATGTTTTGGGGAAATGGGCTAAGAATTGGGTTGGTTTATGAAATGTATTGGGATTGAACATGTATTTAAGCACATCAAGATTAAATACTCAACTCGACCAATAATGGCGGTGAAAGGTTGTTCATCATCGGGTTTGGTTTTGGGGAGACATTTTTAGGTGTCTACACCCCGCCTCTCTTCAAGGACTGGGCTCTTGAGCAAGGCTATGAGGTCTCTGATGACGAGGAGGAGGAGGAGGAGCTGGCTGTAGGCCAGGACGATCAGGATTAGACTGACGAAGTTAAAGATGATCAAGTCCAGGATGGCCAGGTTCCGGATGCTCAGACATCAGCAATCCTCCCAACCGGTCAGAACCAGCCGGAGCAGACCCATCAGTAGTGATTCAGCTTCCTCCCTTTTATTTCTGCAGCAGTATGCCAACCTTTGTCTCTTTCCGGCCTACGTGCCAAGTATTTCTTTAGTTTTACCGACTGAGGGGTCAGGTTACAATCATACTTTCTATTTTTCCGGATGTATATTCAGTTAACGATATGTTCCGGTTTTAACCGGTTTTACATGAAATTTTCCGACTGAGTCGGCTTAATGAATGTGTGATTTTATTTCATTTTTGCATTTGAGTTTTGCAATTTCTATTTTTGAATTCTTGCCTAACTTTTTAAAGCATGCAGCAGTTTAGATTGTATACCGGCTACTCTTGCCCCTGGTGGCAGTGTGATTGGTTTCAGTACTTCCTTGATTGATTGACTTTTGAAGGTTTGATACTTTAAAGAGTATGAAATGTTCCTAAGTCAATCAATCATAGTAGTGATTGCCCCAAACCAAGTACATAGCCGTCAACAACAGTCTTTTTACCCAACCGAGTATTCTCATATAATTTCTTTGTGAGCCAGGCGGAAAATTGCCGCCTGGCGGTCAATGGAACTAAGGACATATAGTCCACCTGTCTGATGGATCCTAGACAACTTATAGGCTGTCTAGGATACCTGCAATCCATTGCACATTAATCGTCTGCCCCATTGGGGTAGTCGGTACAATTTCGTTGAATAGTCTCACAGAGAACTTCGGTAATTTGCCGGCTGATGCCACTTGACATCCGGTTTTAAGCTTAATCATTATTTTAGACTATTTTGGTCAGACAACTATGAGTTGACCAATTTGGTCGTTCAATCTTTGCCGTCTGCATATGCTGGTAGAGCAAACGATATAATTCCCTTTGCGATGATAACACTCGGAGGGGCGTCGCCGGAGGCCATACTCAAATAGGACAAGACGAATTTATAAAATTAAATTTGCATCCGGCCATTGGCCTCTGTTTTAATTTTCATTTTAGCCACTAAGTCTTTTGACTTAGTTTATTTTTACTTAGCCACTAAGTTTAATTTTCATTTTAGCCACTAATTTTCATTTTAGCCCATTGAAGGCTTCAACTTGGTTGTTTGCCTAGGGTCGACTGATGCAAAATAGTGTGAGATCCCCTTGATCTCCCAGACAAGTTTTGAGCTGAGGCGTCTCAAATTGAGGTCCATTATCAAATACCATCGACATAGGTACCCCGAACCGGGTGATAATGTTTTTCCAGATGAAGGAAATGACATCCTTTGTCTTGATGCCCTTAACCGCCTCTGCTTCCACCCACTTGGTGAAATAGTCCACAACCATGAGAATATAACGCTTTCCGCTCGGTGCAGGTGTATACGGACATAGAATGTCCACGCCCTATTTAGAAAACGGGACTGGGTTGTGGATTGCTGTCAGGTTAGTAGCCGGGCGATGGATAAGCTTGCCAAATCCTTAACACTTGTCACATTTCTTAACAAATTCCATAGCATCTGACTCTAGAGTGGGCAAGAAGTAATGCCGCCTGGCTTTGACGACGAAGGATCTGTCGCTAGAATGAGAGGCGTAGTATCCCGCATGCAACTCTTCGAGAACTTCTCTCCCATTTTTCGGGGTAACACACTTTAGTAAGGGCTTTAGAAACCCCTGCTTGAAGAGCTCTCCTTCTCTTATCTCGATGTTTGCTGCACGCTTTTTCAGCACGGCTGCCTCCTAGGGTGAATCAGGGAGCGTTCCGTCTGTGAGATACGCCCGGATGCCATCCATCGAAGTAGAACATCGGTCAATAATTCCAATGGGCTCGTCATCAGATATACTTAGTTTTTCCATTACTTCCCAAAAGTCTGACCGAGGCGTATCACAGGAGGCGGAGGATGCCAATTTTTACAGAGCATCCGCCTTGTTATTCTCCGATCGGGGCACTTAATTTAGATGAAATTACTCAAGTGGCTCGGTTTCAGCCTTGACCGCCTACAGATACTTGATCATAGCCGGATGGGTGGCTTCATACTCACCATGGTATTGGCTAACGACCAACTGAAAATCAGAGCAGGCGTCAATTTTTGTTGGCCTTGCCGCCTTACACATGCGGATGCCGGCTAGTAGGGCTTCATATTCTGCCTCATTGTTTAAGGCCTGGAACTTGAACCGTAGTGCATACTGATATTTGTCCCCTGCCGGGGATTGAAAGATTTTTCCTACACCACAACCGTTCATAGTAGAGCTCCCGTCTACATGCACCTTCCAAACCTGATCAAGGTTATCTGGAGCAACCGACCTTGTCATTTCGACAATGAAGTCGGCAAACCCCTGACCCTTCACTACCTTTCTTAGTTTATAGGTGATTTCAAGACTTTGCATTTCAATAGCCCATTAGAGTATTCTACTGGATGAGTCTAGAGTTGTCATTGGCCGCTTGAGGGGCTGATTTGTGTAGATCACCACCGGATGTACCAAGAAGTATGGTTTCAACCTCTTAACAGCCGTGTAAAGAGAAAGGAAAATTTTTTCAACCATGGGGTACCGAGCTCGGCATTCCTGAGCACGTGGCTAATGAAATAGACCGGGCGCTGATTGCCGTCTCTCTCAGGAAGGAGAACAGCACCGAGGACATGATCTGAGACGGCTAGGTACATATAAAGTGTCTCCTTTGGCAAAGGGCTAACAAGCCTTGGCAAGGAGTGTAAATGTTCTTTCAATTTCTGAAAGGCCGCCTCAACATCATCTCCCCATTCAAATCTAGTCTTCTTCCTGATTGCTTGGAAGAAGTAAAGGCATTTGTCACCTGACCGACTCAAGAATCTCCCAAGCGCATGCAGCCAGAAAATCGGTAAGCCTCTGGGCTTCCTTGACAGTGCGAGGTGACTTCATGTCAATCACCGCCTATATCTTCTCGGGGTTAGCCTCTATCTCCCTTTGATCAATCAGGAATCCGAGAAACTTCCCAGACTCAACACCAAAAACACGTTTTTTTGGGATTTAACATGACCTTATGCCGCCTGAGTGTGGTGAAGGTTTCTCGGAGATCAGCAAGGTGATCCGTCTGGAGCTTCGATTTGACTATCATGTCATCAATATACGACTCTACATTCCTCCCAATCTGATTAATGAAGACTATATTAATCATCCGTTGGAAAGTAGCCGGCGCATTCTTCAAGACAAACGGCATCACCATATAACAGAATAACCCCTAATCAGTGACGAAGGTCGTCTTCTCTGGATCTTTTTTCCTTAGGGGTATCTGATGGAAGCCAGAGTAGGCATCCATAAAGCTCATCAAGGCATGCTCGGCTGTGGAATCGACAAGGTTGTCAATCTTTGGAAGCGGGTAACTGTCCTTTGGACATGCCTTGTTCAAGTCAGTGTAGTCTACACACATGCGCCAAGTACCATTCGGCTTCTTTACAAGCACCACATTCGCAACCCAATCAGGAAAGTTACATGGCCGAATGAACCCGGCGTCTAACAACTTTTTGACCTCGGCAGCTGCCGCCTGACTTCTTTCCTTGTCATGATTTCTTTTCTTTTGCCGGATGGGCTTTGTTTTTGAATCCACGGAGAGTTTGTGGATTGCGAGATTCGGGCTGATGCCTAACATATCTTCCACTTCAAAGGCAAAGATGTCTTTGAATTCTTTCAGCAAAAGGTGCAAGTCTGCACCAAGCCTTTCAAAGGCAGTCGTCCCCACCTTAACAGTTTGCTCTGGATGGTTGTCATACAGAGGGATATAAATGTGTTCACCAGCTGGCTAGGGACGGAGATCATCTGACCGCTCCCCAGTCAGTGATTTATATTTCTTCTCCTTCATTACCTCCACCAACTTTTCGATTTTCCTCTTCTTTACGGCTGCTGGAGGGGATGAATCAGGATCCTTGACATTGTCAAGGTCTATTTTCTCCTTTAGCTGACCGGCTACAGCAGCAGTCGACTTGACGTCTGAGAGATAGCACTCCCTTGCCGTCTTTTGATCCACGTTAAGGGAGCCAACAGTGCCATCATCCCTTTCATACTTGAGAAGCATGATAGCTGGAATGATGAAGGCCTTGCACTCGTTCAGAATGGGTCGGCCAAGAATAATGTTGTAGGTGGTTAACTCTTTAACCACTAGGAACCGGACAACCATGTGTCGCCCTTGTCCCTTCTCCCCTAGCCGGACGGGTATATAAATTTGTCCGACTAGGTGTACGACACCTCCCCCAAATCCAACTAATGGATGGGAGACGTGCGTAGGCCATCCCGCTTGTAATTAAGCCTGAATAGATAGTTGTAGCTGATAAGATCGAAGGAGCTACCCGTGTATATGAGGATCCGGCCAACCAGCTGGTTGGCGACCTTGAATTCGACGACGACTGGGTCGTCATGCGGTCGACAAACTTTGCCCCGATCCTTCTCACTGATGCGGACGTCTGGGAATGTTCCACTTGAGGACGCCTGTCCATCATCAACTGAGTGGATCATCCTCTTTGGATGATCCTTGGTGCCCCAGATGGTCGGGCCACCGCTTGCAAATCTTCCTGCTATTGTGTAGACCGAGTCCTTGTTAGTATCCAAGCTACTAGTAGGCTGGACACTTTTTGACGACTGCCCTAGATTAGTCTTAGAAGTAGCTTTGGACTTCAAGACATAGGACTTCAGCAAGCCCTTGTCAGCTAGACGGTCTAACGTCCGCTTGAGACTATAGCAGTCGTTGTTGTCATGGCCCACCTCCTGATGGAAGTGGCAGAATTTATTCTTGTTCTGCGACTGAACACTACAAGAAAAATGCCTTTTTGTAGCGATTATTTCGTAGCAATTGTACATTCGCTACAATATGTAAGTATGTTTGTAAAATAATTAAGGAAGTCGTATCATTTTACAATCGCCATGGTTTTCCTATATAAAATCGATACGGAAAACATAATAATACATATCCACACTATTTTTACACATTTATATAATTTTGAGAAATCGTATCATTTACAATCGCCACGAAATCCTAAAAATCGATACGAAAAGCCTTTTCAACACTACATATATAAATATTGTTTGACATAGAATATAAAAATATGTTATAACTTATTGGTGAAACATTTAATATAAGAGTTTGAGGTTGCATGTTCGAATCTTATAAAGATCATACGCATGTTTTTTTTTTTTTTTGAAGAAAATGAGTTAAACATTTATAGCGATTGTAATCGCTACAATAATCACCACGATTAGATGTAGTTTTTCGTATCGATTATTGAGGCCAACCCCATCGATATTGAAAACCACTACTAAAGGTTAAGGCAACGGGGGAAAGCTTTTTATTGCAATTAAAATCGATACAAAAGGTTAAAATAATCGCTACGAAAAGGTTATTTTCTTGTAGTGGAACGGAACTCTTCATAGGGTTCGCCTTCTTAATGGTCAGCCGGTCCTTCACCTCTGTAAAGATGGTGTAACAGTCTTTATTGAATTTATTCCGTGAGACGACATACGGTTTGAATTCTTTCTTCTTCTTCTTGGACGGCTGATCAGGTTCCTCAACCACCCAAACTTCTTTTCTCTTTTTGCTCCTTTCAGCTTTCTGAGCTGGCTGAGCAGACCGACTCTCTTTTTGCTTGTCGGACTTCTTAGAGTTTGACTGATGGGTGGACGAGCAGAGGTCATTAGCCTGAATAAAGCTCTCCGCCTCTATCAGCGCTTCTTGAAGGGTGAAGACCCTCTTTTGGACAAGGTCAAACTTAAAAGTCGACCCGTAAAGAAGTTTGTATAAGCTACCTCGTCAAACAGCCCCTGGATTTGAATTTTCACCAGGTTGAACCGCCTCAAATAGGAGCGAAGCCCTTCTCTATCTCCCTGCCGGATGGTGCTCAAGTCAAGACTTGTCTTTTTTGAGGGATGTTCATCGAGAAGTTTGAGGCAAACAAGAAGGCAAGCTTCCTGAAGCTATCAATGCACCCGGTTGGCAAGTTGCCAAACCAATGTTGGGCAATGCCCTTCAATGTAGCCGGGGAACACCAGCACCACATGGCATCCTCCAACCCCTGCATGTGCATGAGGTTAGAGTAGGCCATGAGGTGGTCCTCCGGGTTGTTGTGCCATCATAAGCACCCACCAACACATTCTTTACCTTTTCTAGCTGTGCGGCCTTGGTTATCTCCTTGGTGAACGTAGAAGTTTGTTCACCAAGTTTGAGTAGTCGGAGCTGCCAGTCCAAAGGTTGGACGTTATATGCCTCCTAACCTCCAAAGAGGGACAGCTGCATGAAGTGAGGAGAATACGGGCCGTAGACCATAGGGGGTACATACGGTGCATTCCTAATCATCTGAGGGCCAGAGTGGACGATATTACCGCCTGTATGGCTCTCATGCAAGGATTGAGTATTCCCTGCTGATGTATTATTGAAGCAGTCTGGAAAGCTCGAGGTAGAGGCTGACTCAGACAGCTGCTGACTTCTCCTACGGGTGATGATTTCTCGAGCTTCAGAAGTTGATTTTTTGTTACCCACCGACTGTTCACTCCGGCGGGGGTTTCTTGTATTTTTCTGGGGCAGAAGAATCTTGGACTAGTCAAGGGTCCCGGCTGCCTTGTCCTTTGGATGCGGAGTGGGCAGCCTGTCCCTGACTGGCTTTCTCATTTCCGGAGGAGTCTTCCTTACCCACTGACCCTTGCTTGGGCCAGCCCTGCTTTTGGTGATCATATCCTTGATTTCACCCTTGAAACTAGTCATGAATTTCATGAGTTCATCTTGGGTGACTGGAGCGGATCCGCTTAACGTGTGGGTTTCCCCTTACGCCTGGCCAGGGGGCCTGCTTGTACCGGCCTAGCTTGCACCCTGTTCTAGAGTGTCTCTAGGACGGATGCGCTTAGTGATCAGAGAGCCATCTTTGGCTAAGTAAGTTTCGACCTGAGGATCACCATCCTCATGGTCAGTAAAGACCTCCGGCTAATTTACCGTGTGGTCAGGAGGTGGTACAGACTCTTGAACCATCCTTGAGGTAACCATATAATCTACATTTGTACTATATATTATAAGGCGTTTCTTTTAAAGGAACGGTGCCATGTGGCACTCTTCAAATTATGTGTGCCTATGTCACAATGCCATATCATCATCCAACATATATGAGCAACGTAAACTAGTCACTTCATTTAACAAAATAAAATATGCTTTTAACAAGATTCGAACCCATAATCTCTAATATATATTGGTAATACTTTTACCATCTCAGTCAACTATTATTAATGTTTCAAGTTTCACATAATATTATAATATTTCTTTCATTTATTAAGTAAATTAGAGGAAATATAATTCATTTATTTTTCACAAGATTAAAATATAAATATATATGATGTAAAAAAAAAAAAAAAAAAGTAACATCCAAGGCAATGCCTGAACCACTACACACACTAACTATACAAATAGTCCAATATAATTGTTAAATTAAAGCAAGAACTACACAAATTAGCAACCCGGGGCATCGCTCGGGATACACACTAGTTTAGTGATTAAAAACACAAACCGCAAATCTATACTAAGCCACATGTCACCATATAACTCATATGTATATATTCATATGCCACATGTCACCTCTTATCTTTCTTTTATATATTCCCTTTATAATAATATTAAAATAAAATAAAATAAACAAATAATGTTGTAGTCATTATGCATTCCAAAACTTACGAATTTAAGTAAGAAAATGAAGTGTTTCGTTACAAATATAATAAATTAAAAATTAAGGCACATTACATTAACAATAAAATAGTCTGTTCATCTCCTAAACTTAAAATAAAACTTAATTTGATGTGTCATTTCATACCCCCACAACATCCATGTATATATACCTAATCTATATCTATACTTCTATATTTAGTTTTCAAAAACACAAACCACAAATTTTTCATAGAGAAGGTATTGTGTAAGTAGGGACTGACGAAATATTTCGTCAGTTCGGACTGATAAAATGTAGAGTTTTTTATATCCTCAATTGGTGGGATGATATCCTTTATTGGCAGGAAGACATCCTGTACTAACTGGATGATAGGGAGATGATCTGGAGAAGCTCCGGCTGCCAAAGCCGCTAGGAAGGATCCCCCCCAGAAACAAACTTCTGCCCAATCCGGTCGTCCAACGACTGGGGGCAAATCCCCTGCTGTTCTGAAAAAACTAAGTGAAAGCTCAGAACAGTAGAAAGCGCCGGATGCCTCTACGGCATCGAAGGGTGGCGAGCCACCTAAGGTTGCAGGCGGTGCGGCAACCACTGGGGAGGAGAACAAGCCGGAGACCCATCCGGAAGTTCAAGGTAAGGAACGAACTAAAATACCTTGGCCACTTGATTTTATGAGAATCAAGACCAAGGTTAATTCTTCAAAAGGGTCAGTCAGGAGCCGGCAACGGATGAATGCCAACTACGCTGCTTCTATCTCATAAAGCACTACTTTTGATGCAGATCTGACTCCTGAACAGCCGGATCTTGCAAGCTTCGCGAAGCGGATGGTGCGGACCCTCACCCGGTCTGAGAAGGCCTCCATACCTGATCTGCAGGTCGTGGACTTCGACCGGATAATGGGTTCTCTGTCTGAGGTAAATGATTCCTCTATCTTGATGCCTTTAATCTTAAATGACTAAGTAACTCATAAACCGGCTGTTATTGTCTCAGGCTATGGTGAGAGTGGACAATCTCCGGGGCCTCTTCAGGCGGAAGCAAGAAGAGGTAAATGACGCCAAACGGAGGGCCCTAGAAAACCTCAACTTTGCTGAACATTCTGATTATATGTGTAATTTAAAGATTAAAGCCGTAAAGTTGAAACAGGAGGAGCTAATCCGGAGTTTGATGGCTGCAAACGATGAAGCTAACAGCCGGGCTGATGACCTTGACAAGCAGCTGAAAGATGCCAAATCTGATCTCAAGGTATTAGAAGATGCTGACAAGGAGAATGCCCAACTCCGGATTGACAATGACCGCCTGAAGCTCGAGCTCATGACCCTGCGCAACAAGCAGTCGGATGAGCTGGCCCGGGAGCAGACCCGGCTGACTGAGGAGAATGAACAGGACAACTTGGCCCGGCTGAAGATCACCTGGGGCCTCCTCTACCCAGAAATAGACTTTGAGGTCTATAAGCTGAGGTATGATTACTCCACTGAGGTGTATGATGCCCAGCAACTGGGTGATGCTCCACCGCCTCGCTTCAAAGACTGGGCTGCTGAACAGGGATATGAAGTCTCTGATGATGAGGAGCAGGCGGATGATCATCAAGAGGGCCAAGCCAGCCAAACTCAGCCGGAGAAGACTCTGCCTCAGCCTTAGGCGAGCCTCCCACCTTTCTGCGGCAGTATGCCAATCAATGTTATTTACCGGCTTGCATGCCGTGTTTTGTTGTATCTTTTTACCAACCATGGGGTTGGGTTAACATTTTTACTTTCTTTCTTCACCGAATGTGTCCGGTTAACAATTATTCTGGCCTTTGTGCCATTTCAAATATAAATGAAGTATTCCGACTCAGTCGGATTTTATATGTCTTTTGAGTTTTTTCAATTTGAATTTTTCATCTATTTGCAATTCTTTAGTATTTTGCCTAACTTAAAAAAGCATGCGGCAATTTGCAATCCGGGTGCTCTTGCCCCTGGGCGGCTGTGTGGTTGGTTTAGTGCCAAGCTAATTGATTGGCTTGAAAACACTTGATACTTGGAGAAGTATGGAGTGTTTTTAGGCCAATCAATCACAATGGTGATTGCCCCAAACCAAGTGCACAGCCAGCCATAAAAGCGGGTGCTTTGAGCTTCTTACCCAGGCGGTTATATTCCGTCTGGGGTTAACGCATAGCCATTACACAATCCTTTGCCCCAATAGGGGAAGTGAGTGCAACTTTGGAATAAATAACCCAAGTAAGAATTTCTACCAATGACCGACTGATGCCTATGGGCATCCGATATCTGGAAACTTATTCGTTCTTCATAGGTTATTTTGGTCAGACGGCTATGAGTTGGTCAATTTGGTCGCTCAATTTTTGCCGTCTGCATTGGTACGTAGAACCGACAAATAGTCTGTTCTCTGCGACGATTGCACCCGGTGGGGTGTCGCCGAACGCCTTTGTCCATGTTGGGACAAACGATTTTATAAAATGAGCAACCATCCGGCTATTTTAGCCTCTGGTCTTGTTTGAAACCGGTTGTATAGCCACTAAACGTTTTTGTGCTTAGTTTTTAGTCAGTATTGGATTTATACTAAGAATCAAACTTAGTTTTTTAAACAAGTGAGTCCGTCTGGGTATTACCCAGGCAGATAATCAGACAGTTGAATAAACAAAGTATTAAACTTAAATAAACAAGGGATCCGAGTATTACCCAGGCGGTCCAACAAATGCAACCTTTACTAAGTGTCAAACTTATTTAGGTATTACCCGGATGGATAATTAAGCAATAACTCGATTTTGCAAACAAAGTCTGAATCTTAATTAATTGACTCACTGTTTACAAAAAGTTTACATTCTCAGAAGTAGTACTTTTTTAGATTGTCTACATTCCAAGTTCTAGGCAGACGCCTGCCGTCTGGGGTTTCCAGGCGGTAGGTGTCATCCCTTACTTCTTCATAAATCCGGTAGGGGCCTTCCCAATTTGGAGTTAGCTTTCCCAGCTCATTGGCCTTACCGGTTGCCTCCATTTTCCGTAACACTAAGTCATCCACTTTCAGAGGACGCTTGTGCACTCTCTTGTTATAAGCTCTGGTCATCCTCAGACGGTATATCTCATGGCGCAGGGAACAATTGCCCCTACGTTCCGGGAGGGAGTCCAATGCCAGCCGCATGGCCTCCCAATTTGCCTCTTCATCATAGAGCATAACTCTGAGAGTCGGCTCGTAATGCTCAATAGGCAAGACGGCTTCAGCACCGTATACCATAAGAAATGGGGTTTCTCCGGTTGCCCCTTTAGCAGTAGTCCGGATGGCCCATAGGACATGAATTAATTCTTCTGCCCAAAAGCCACCGGCCCGTTCAATTTTCTTTTTAATGCTGTCTGAGATGAGTTTGTTGAAGGCTGCAACTTGGCCATTTGCTTGGGGTCGGCCGACTGATGCAAAACAATGTGAGATTCCCTGATCTCCTAACCAAGTCTTGAGCTGGGGGGTTTCAAACTGAGGGCCATTGTCAAACACCATAGACATAGGTACCCCAAACCGGGTGATGATGTTCTTCCAGATGAAGGAGATGACATCCTTTGTCTTGATGTTTTTAACCGACTCATCTTCTACCCATTTGGTGAAATAATCCACAGCCACCAAAATGTAGCGCTTTCCGCCTGGAGCAGGCGTATAAGGACCCAAGATGTCCATGCCCCATTTGGCAAATGGGATTGGGCTGTGGATTGCCGTCAGATCAGTAGCCTGGCGATGAATAAGTTAACCAAACTTTTGGCACTTGTCACATTTTTTCACCAACTCCTTGGCGTCTGCTTCAAGAGTGGGCCAAAAGTAATGTCGTCTGGCTCTGACGGCTAGGGACCTGCCGCTTATGCGGGAGGCGCAGAATCCCGAGTGCAAGTCTTCGAGAACTTCCTTCCCCTTTTCTAGGGTAACACACTTCAACAGGGGCTTAAGAAACCCTGCCTTGAAGAGTTCTCCATTTTTCAACTCGAAGCTTGCAGCTCGCTTCTTCAAGACGGCTGCTTCCTGTGGTGAATCAGGAAGTGTGTCGTCTGAAAGATAAGCCCGGATGGCATCCATCCAGGTGGAGCTTCGGTCTAAGGTTCCAATGGGCTCTTCATGTATGCTTCGCTTTTCCAGAACTTCCCAAAAGACCGACCGAGGAGTATCACAGCAGGCGGATGAAGCCAATTTGGACAATGCATCCGCCTGGTTGTTATCTGACCTGGGCACTTGATTCAGACGGAATTCCTCAAGTGCCCCAGTCTCTTCCTTGACTGCCTGAAGATATTTGATCATAGCCGGATGAGTTGCCTCATATGCTCCCTCATACTGGCTAACGACCAACTGTGAATCAGAATAGGCGTCAATCTTCATTGCCCCTGCTGCCTTACACATGCGGATTCCGGCTAGCAGAGCTTCATATTCCGCCTCATTATTTGAGGCTTGAAACTTAAACCGCAGTGCATATTCAAATTTGTCCCCCTCTGGGGACTCGTATATAATTCCTGCACCACAGCCGTTCTTTGTTGAGCTTTCGTCTACATACACTTTCCAAACCTGGTCAAGATTATCCGGTTGCACCGGTCGGGTCATTTCAACAATGAAGTCGGCAAACACCTGACCTTTCACTGCTTTTCTAGGTTCAAAAGTGATTTCAAGACTTTGCATTTCAATAGCCCATTTCAACATTCTTCCGGATGACTCCAAAGTAGACATTGGCCGCTTGAGGGGCTGGTCGGTGTAGATTACCACCGGATGAGCCAGGAAGTATGGCTTCAATTTCTTGAAAGCCATATACAAAGCTAGGCCAAATTTTTCTACCATGGTGTACCGGAGCTCAGCATTTTTTAAGACATGGCTAATGAAATAGACCGGAAGCTGAACACCGTCTCTCTCAGCAAAGAGAGCGGCACTGAGGGTATGATCTGAGACGGCTAAGTACATGTATAACACCTCCTTAGGAAATGGACTAACAAGTCTTGGCAAAGAGTGGAGGTGTTCTTTCAGCCGTTGAAAGGTCGCCTCAGCCTCATCTCCCCATTCAAATCTGGTCTTCTTCCTGATTGCTTGGAAGAAGTAAAGGCATTTGTCACCTGACCGGCTGAGGAATCTCTCCAGAGCAGCCAGGCAACCGGTTAGTCTCTGCGCTTCCTTGACAGTGCGGGGTGACTTCATGTCAATCACCGCCTGTATCTTCTCAGGGTTAGCCTCTATCCCCCTTTGATCAATCAGGAATCCGAGAAACTTCCCAGACTCAACACCAAAGACGCATTTCTTAGGATTTAACATGACCTTATGCCGCCTGAGTGTGGTGAAGGTTTCTCGGAGATCAGCAAGGTGATCCGCCTGCTGTTTGGATTTGACTATCATGTCATCAATGTATGCCTCTACATTCCTCCCAATTTGATTAACAAAGACAGTATTAATCATCCGTTGGAACGTAGCCGGCGCATTTTTCAAGCCAAACGGCATCACCGTGTAACAGAATAGCCCCTGATCAGTGACGAAGGCCGTCTTTTCTTGATCTTTCTTCCACAGGGGTATTTGATGGAAGCCGGAGTAGGCATCCATAAAACTCATCAAGGCGTGACCGGCTGTAGAGTCGACCAGACTGTCGATCTTTGGAAGCGGATAACTGTCCTTTGGACACGCCTTGTTGAGGTCTGTGTAATCAACACACATGCGCCAGGTCCCATTCGGTTTCTTAACAAGGACCACATTGGCCACCCAGTCGGGAAAATTACAAGGCCGAATGAACTTAGCGTCTAGCAGCTTTTTGACTTCGGCAGCTGCCGCCTGACTTCTTTCCTCGCCGTGGTTTCTTTTCTTTTGCCGGATGGGCTTCTTTTTGGGGTCCACGGCGAGTTTGTGGACAACGAGATCCGGGCTGACGCCTGGCATCTCTTCCACTTCAAAGGCAAAAATGTCTTTGAATTCCTTCAGCAGAAGGTGCATGCTTGCACCCAAGGTAGCATGAGCAACCGTCCCAACCTTAACAGTACGTTCTGGACGGCTGTCATCCAGAACGAGATCAATGCTTTTGCCAGCCGGTTGGGGACGGAGCTCATCTGACCGCTCACCGGTCAGTGATTGCTATTTTTTCTCTTTCTTCACCTCCACCAGCAGAGGTGCCTTTCTTTTCTTTTCGGCTGCTGGTGGGGCAGGTTCTAGATCGGCATCCTTGACATTGTAAAGGTCTATTGGTTCCTGGAAGCCTGGGGTTACAGTGTCTTTGACGGCTGAGAGATAGCACTCTCGGGCCGTCTTCTGATCCCCATTCAGGGAACCAACAATGCCGCCATCCCTCTCATACTTGATGAGCATGAGAGATGGGATGATTACTGCCTTGGCTACGTTGAGGGTTGGTCTGCCAAGGATAATGTTATAGGCGGTCAACTCCTCAACGACCAAGAACCTGACGACAATATGTCGCCCTTGGCCCTTCTCTCCCAGCCGGATGGGTAAGTCAATTCTTCCGGCTGGGTAGACCATCCCACCCCCAAAACCAACCAAGGGGTGGGTGACCGGATGCATGCTGCTGATATTGTATTTCAGCTTTTGCAGGCACCGGAGGCTGATGATGTCTAATGAACTGCCGGTGTCAATAAGGATCCGTCCAACCAGCTGGTTGGCAACCTTACATTCAATGACCACCGGGTCATCATGCGGGCGGCGAACGCTGCCCCTATCCTTCTTAGTGATCAAGACGTCTGGGAAGGAGGAGCTGACAGACGCCTGCTCATCATCATCTTTGTCCATCTTTTGAAGATGGCTCTTGGTGCCCCGGATGGTAGGGCCACCACATGAGAACCCGCCTGCTATAGTGTAGACCGGCTCCTTGTCGGTATCCGAACTACTAGCAGGCTGGGGGGTAGTCTTGGAGGATTGACCCTTGCTTTTCTTTTTTGCCCCGGCTGGGGACTTAGAAATATAGGACTTCAGCATCCCCTTGTCAGCCAGACGATCTAACGTCCGTTGAAGGCTAAAGCAGTCGTTGGTGCCATGGCCAACTTCCTCATGGTATTGACAAAATTTATTTTTGTTCCTGGATTGAATGGAACTTTTCATTAGATTCGGCTTCTCTAGGGACAGTCGGTCCTTTATCTCCATGAGGATGGAGTTGCAGTCCTTGTTAAACTCGTACTTTGGGACGTACGGTTTAAATTCTTTCTTCTTCTTCTGGGACGGCTGGTCAGTGTCACTAACCGCCCATACCTCTTTTCTCTTCTTGCTCTCCTCTTTCTTTTTAGTCGGCTGAGCAGGCCGGTTGTCTTTCTGCTTGTCAGACTTCTTAGAGTCCGACTGGCTTCCAGGCGAGCAGAGGTCGGTAGCTTGAATGTAGCTTTCCGCCTCCCTCAGGGCCGCCTGCAGGGTGAAAGCCCCTTTTCTGACTAGGTCGACCCGTCTCTCAGACCTTTGAAAAAGTCTGTAAAAGCTACCTCATCAGACAGCCCCTGAATCTGAATTCTGATCAGGTTGAACCGCCTGACATATGAGCGTAGCCCTTCTCTCTCTCCCTGCTTAACAGTGCTCAAATCAAGGCTTGTTTTCTTAGCAGGGATGTTCATTGAGAAGTTGGAAGCAAACAGGAAGGCAAGCTTCCTGAAGCTATCGATGGACCCGGCTGGCAGATTGCCAAACCATTGTTGGGCAATGCCCTTCAATGTAGCCGGGAAGCATCGACACCAAGTGGCATCATCCAACCCCTGCTGATACATGAGGTTGGTGTAAGCCATGAGGTGGTCTTCCGGATTGGTGGTACCATCATAGGTACCAACCAACACGTTCTTAACCTTGGCCGGCTGAGCCGCCTCGGTTATCTCCCGAGTGAACGCAGAAGGCTGTTCACCCAGGCGAAGCAGACGAAGCTGCCAGTCCAATGGCTGGACATTTGGGTATGCCGCCTGACCCCCAAAGAAAGTCGGCTGCATGAAGTGAGGGGGATACTGCCCGTAAGCCTGAGTAGGCACATACGGGACAGTTCCAATCATATGAGGGCCAGAATGGACGGTATTACCGCCTGTCTGACTCTCATGCAAGGAGGGTGCACTCCCTGCAGAAATGTTGTTGAAGCTGTCTGGAAAGTTCGACGTTGAAGCCGACTCAGACAGCGATTGGTTTCTCTTCCGGTTGATGATCTCCCGGGCATCAAGAGTTGATTTTTTTACTTCTCACCGGCTGCTTAGTCCGGCGAGTGTTACTGGTGTTCTTCCCAGGAAGGAGAATTTTTGACCAATCAATGGTCCCGGCTGCCTTCTCCTTTGGATGAGGAGTGGGCTGCTGGTCTCTGACTGACTTCCCCTTCTCTGGCGGGGTCTTCTTCGCCGACTGACCTTTACTTGGGCCAGCCCGGCTTTTAGTGATCAGCTCTTTAATTTCACCCTTGAAACTTGTCATGAATCTCATGAGTTCGTCTCGGTTGACAGGGGCTGATCCAGCTGCCGTTTGGGTTTCCCCTTCCGGCTGCCCAGTGGGTCTGCTCGGACCCGCCTGGGAGGCACCACGCTCCAGAGTCTCTCTGGGCCGGATGCGATTGATTCTGAGAGAGCCGTCTTCGGCTGTAAAGGTTTCGACCTGAGGATCTTCATCCTCCTGGTCTGTAAAAACTTCTGGGTCATCGTCCAGACGGTTAGGGGGTGGTACAGACTCTTGAACCATCTTCGAGGTACTCTCCCCACAGACGGCGCCAAATGTTTTGGGTGTTTTTGTCCCTTGGGAGAGTTACGTCACGAAGTCTGATCCGGCTGAGCTGTACCTGCAAAATAACGGAGACTCCGGGTGGTTGGAGCTCCGCCTCCGACGATCAAGTTAGTAACTTGAAACGGAATAAAAAGAACGGAAATTTATGTGGGTATCTGCTCGGATTCCAAGCTTAGGTCTTTCTCTGATGTAAGAGAATAAGGGTGTAATAAATGATTGAATGTGTCCCCAAAATGGGGAAATATCTCCCTATTTATAGGGTCGTCGGAAAATGTGCCCCTACCTAGGTCACTTGACCTAGAGTTTAGTGGGCTGCGCCGTTTTACGGCGCTCCTAAGAGTTTGGGCCTTTGAAAGGCGTCATTCCAAAAACATATCTGAGGACGCCAAGTGTCAAGAGGATGTTGAGCCACATGGGCCATCCTGAGCTCGACGAGTGGCAGCCTCTCATTGGTCCACGTGTCAAGAGGATGTTGAGCCACATGGGCCATCCTGAGCTCGACACGTGGCGACCTCTCACTGGTCCACGTGTCTAGGGTAAAAATACCCTAAACACTAGCCATCTCCCCCACCTCCATGGGAGCCTTACCTCTTAACCTACCTTCCCTCCTAGCTCTATCAACCGCATAAAAATGAGACCAATCATCTAAGACCGGCTCACCCGACCTACCCCACCTATCAAAAGTCTCGGGGTCCGGAAAGGTTGAAGGGTTAGCGGGATCATATGTATAATCACAGCCACCGGGCCGCCTTTAGTCGTAAGTGGCCGGGGTGGTGCCTATGATGGCACTAGGGTGAACAATGCCATTTATATAGAATCATGAATGTGAGTCAAATATGCGTGGATTAAAGGCAAAATTGAACACAAGAGACCAAATCATGAATCAAATTGAGCAAAATAATCTCAAACATTGAATTATCAAAGAAACAAAGCCATCATAAAGAATACCCATGAGAGAGAAAATGACCAACAATGGTGATTCAAGTATTCAATCAAGGTAAACAAATTCATCATGAAAAAACTTCAATTCAACACTCAATGACATCATTCAACACAAATTACAAGTTAAAAGAACTAACAATGGAGTTCTACCATGAAAGCAAAAACATGGGTTTCAAGCTTGAACAATGAGGAAGAAGATGACTAGAAAATGAGAGATTATCCTCAATGAAGCCTTTAATTACTTGAAAATTGCCCAAAATGAAGATTAAAGAACAAATAGAACACCCAAAGACAAGTTCCATACCTCAACACCAAGCTTCAAATTTTCGAACTAGCCCCAAAATTTTCAAAATTATGGTCGAAAATCTGAAATTTTTTTTGTTAAATTTCGAAATTTTGATGTGTTTAATGTAGTTTGATCTTGAAATGAAAATAAAAGAGATGAAATTGCTTTGATTTTGCAAGAGAAAATGTAGGGTTTGATGAGAAAAATTAATATGGCACTACCACAAAATCGGCAATATAGAACACTTTAAATAGGTTATATAGAACACTTAAGAGGCGTTCTTCAACTAGGGTGCCTTATAAAGTTTATATGACACCTCTTGGAGGCGTTCTATATTCAATACAATATAGGAGCCTATCTAAGATAACTGCTTTCAATTCTACGTGTAAATTAAGTAGAAAACAAGGCTAAGAGAACACGTATGTGATACTAGGCGTTCTGTATTCCTAAGAAAAGAGAACTCCGGTCTTAGATGACTGTTCTTTATCATTATTTTTTTTTTTTTTTAAAAAAATCAAATTTATTTTTATAAAAATCCTAATTCTGTAGGTTGCATAAAGCTACAAATACTCCGTACAATTCGAATTTAATGGAGAAAACTGTGGTACTAGATCTAAAATAAGAAAACTTATGCATTAAAATTTCAATGAGAGTTTACAGATTATGGAGTGACGAAGGAACTAAAATTTTTATTCAGCTAATACATAATACAAAATGAAAATCAAAAAATATAAAAATACATAATCTATATTAAAATTTTAGTGCTACACTTTAGAATCCTGGAAACCAACTTCAATTTCTGAAATTGTTGTACAGTGGATCAGCGAACTAAATTTGCGTACACGAGAGTGAGATTAAAGAGCTTCTTTTCTTCAAGACCTTAGCCTATCATGTAAATTTCTGGGAAGACAAAACAGTAATTAAATTTCAAGGTTTAACTGTACATACAAACAGATTCGATCGGTAACTTTGAAAGTATAAAATTTCTCAATCATTGAAGATTTTCTAAACGATTGTATAATTTACAAGTAGCAAAATTTCATATATATGCATTTCAATTTTTAAACCTAGAATCATGTTACTCAAAAATTAAATCCCTCAATATTATAACGAAAACCTCATAGATCTAACAAATGAAAATAATATCATTTTTCTAAAATACAAATCTATTAAATTACAATAAAATCTCAAATCCAAATTGAATATAATAGAATGATTTTTTGTATTGCTCATAATCATAAGTTAAATTAAGATTAATCAAGAACACTAGTTTTTTGTTTCTTTAAACGAATCAACAGAATACCAATTATGCATACATCTAATAAAATTTAGAAACATAAATTAATTTTTTAAAGCCTAGATATTGATATCAAATAGATAATAAACAACTAGTATAGATGTCCAAGTAGTAGCAAAATTGAGGAACTTACACATTCGAGGTGCTAAAATATTCAAATGATTAAATTTGGTGGAAGAATCTTGATTGACTTGCACCGTATGACAACGACGACGATGTCAATTTCTTTTCCGAATTTTCTGCGGCAATTCCTTGGCCATGGGGATTAAGGAAGTAGAAGGAGAATGAATGGTGAAAATTTTAGAAATAAATTTACAAAACAAACAAATGAATTTCAATGGTAGAAGAGAAGCGGTATTATTAAGAGAGAGAATAGAGAAAGAGGAGGCGGTAAAGCTGTATAGAGGACAAATAGGATTATAGGAGGGGAGGAAGTAAAAAATGGAGGGTTGTGAGACAAATGCAAATGTCTCACAACCATTAAAATAACAGAAAAGTAAAAAGAGGAGAGAGAAAGGAGGAGAGGGATAAAGGAAGAGTGAAAAAGGTGGTGTGGGGCCCACTAAAATTTTTCAAAATTGGTTTCACGTGCAAAAACGAAAAAAAAAAAATTAGGACCACAACTATTGAGAGTATATTTTGTACCACTGAGGATTTTTATAAGTACCACTAAAACCGCATTGAGTACCACTGAGTTGTAATGGTATTATTTGATAGCCTAATTAGACATTTAAACCTTTTTTTAAATACAACTAAAATTATATTTTGTACCACTGAGAGTATATTTTGTACCACTGAATTTAAAATGGCAAAATTTAAATCCTGCATGAAATGACCAATCTACCCCTTCGAGACACTTCTAAATCTCTCTTAACCCTCCGTTTATATAGCCTCATAGGAGGGATAGGTTTGACTAGTGGTGTAGTGGATTAATGTAAAATAACGGACAAATAAAATATAAATGCTATCATACAACATTGTTCTACTCCCTCCGTTAATAGTTTTGTGCAACTTTGGATGGGTTTAGAGCAAGTTTAGCACCAAGTTTAGCAACTTTGAATGTGACATCATTTTTGGTGGTCCCCATTGATAATGATGTCATCAAATTCTTGTTAAGACTCACTAAGACTTACACAAATTTATCACTTTAGCCCTAAGACCTAAATATTTGACATATTATATGTAGAAAAGTGTAAAAATAATAATAATAATAATAATAAAAATAAAAGTGAAGTGGGTCCCAATCTCAAGTCTTAAGTTGAGTCTTGAAATTTCGAGACTCAACTAGAGACTTGCTTGAGATTTTTGAAAAAAAATGGGAAAAGTCTTAAGTATAAATCTTAAAACTCAAAATGAGGATGTCACCTCAAGTCTTAAGACTTGGGGCTAAACCTGCTCTTACGGATATCAATGCAAAAGATGGAGGGCAAATATTAGAGGGAGATAAGGGACTTAATTAATAGGAGTGGAGAGAGAAAGTTGGTCCCCCCCCCCCACTTGCAAATGTGGAGGGGAAATCAGATTTGTTTTGGAGGGGTTTGTTCCCCCCCCCCCCATTTTTCACCAAACATTTGAATTTAGGAATTTTAAAATTCCCTCTATTTTTTTTTTTTAAAAAAAAGAGAAGCTAACTTTCTAAATTCAAGGTTAACACATCAACAATCACAAGAATTTTCACTGATATAAAAAGGCAGATGGCAGAAGGGGATTTTATTGATGTTAGGTCCAAAAAGATAATCAGGACAGGTCCAAAACCAAGGGAATTTTCTGATAAATTCCTACAGTCAGTCCCACTGCACTTAAGGCAGACAGATGATCATATGTTGCAGCACTCAAGATTTCACATGTAACTCTTCATTATTTGAAGAAAAAAAGGGAGACTTAGAACACACACAACAAGCAGTAAGCCAACACTTACATCAGATCACAAGGTTGCAAGAATGAAGTGGGTTTTGTCTCACATAAACTCAATCCAAGGTAATGAGAACCCCATTTGATGACATGAAGTATGCCATCCACATTGATGAGAAATGGTTTTATCTCAACCCAGACAAAAGGAGATTCTATCTACTACCAAGTGAGGAAGACCCCTATATGGATCAACAATCAAGAAGGTTCAAATTAAAAGCTATGTTCATGGCCATTATAGGGAAGCCTCATTATGGGAGAAATGGGGAACTCCTACATGATGGGAAGTATGGGATATTCCCATTTACACAGCAAGAAAGGGCAAAGAAGTCAAGTAAAAATAGACCAGCTGGCACAATGGTCACAAAACCACTTCAAAATGTGAACAGAGAGGCAATAAGACACATGTTACTTAACAAAGTCATACCAGCAACAGTGTCAAAATGGCCAGAAAGTTTGCCCAAAAATGTGGTCATATAGTGGGATAATGCAAGGCCACATCAAATACCAAGAAATGAAGAGTTCATTGCAGCAACACAAGCATATGGATTCAACATTCAGTTTGTGTTCCAACCAGCACAATCACCAGATTTGAATGTATTGAACTTAGGTCTATTAAGATCAATTTAGTCTTTGCAATATTAGTCTTTTCCAAAGAATGTAGATGAGCTTGTTGAAAAGGTTACTAAGTCTTATAACAATTTCAAACCAGAAGTAAATAAGTACATTTGGGTGACATTACAAAGATGCATGATTAAGATACTCAAGGCAGAGAGAGGGAACAAGTACAAAATCCCATATATGAACAAGAAAAAGCTGAAGAATCTTGGCATTCTGCCAAATCAGATAGAAGTGGACAGGAGTATAGTTTTGGAAGTTGTGGAATACCTGAACACTATGTTCAGGCCAGCACCCCAGGGAAATCATGAATCAGAAACAGAAGACATGGAGGTATATGCAGACTAGTTATAAAGAGACACAGAAGACAACCAAACACTGCCACACATAACCACTTAGGAGTCAACAATGCTAGGTTTAATTTCACCTTTGTTTAGTTTTTTTGGGTACCAATCATTAGGTGGTTAGGTGTATTTTGTGTGTAGGTAATTGAAACAAACATCAAAGGCAGTGATGGTTTTGTTCTAGTCCATATGTAACAGACTTTTTATAGCCATATTTTGAAGTTAATGAAATGGGAAAAAGTACTTAAGTAAATGAATCCATCAGGATATGTGTTTTTTTTTTAAACACAACCCTTCAAACATGGTTACCTCAACATCAATCACTAAATAGTAATTGGTGGAGCAAAACCTTTGTTCAAAAAGTATTTCATAGGAGTCCCTTTATCATTTGGATTTCATTTCAACACTATAGTCAATTCTAAAGGGGGACTCAACCATATCCACAACAAGCAGCATGTAAAGGGACCTCTATTATATAATGTTCTCTACAATATGATCATTGAGAACAATTTACACACAACAACCCAAAAAAAAAACTAAATAAACCATTATTAAGGCTCATCATTCATCAATCAAATTCCCAAAAGCCAGAAGCCATGATTACAACATCAACCAAACATTATCCAAACCAGAACATGCAACATGAGTGAATAGATCCAACATAAGGCAACCAACACATAAGGCAACCAAACCAGAACATCCACCATAAATTAATCCACCAGTCCTCAACAACATCCAACATAAGTATGAACATAAACAAGACTCACATTAGGAATCCATCCAATATCAGAACAGAACATAACCAGCATAAACAAATCAAATCCAAGATCAGAACATAACCAGCATAAAAAAAATCAAATCCAATATCAGAACTGAACCGGCATAAACAAATCAAGTCAAAAGCATAAACAAACATCACATAAAAGGGACTCAATAACATAAATTAAAGAAGCTAGGGTTAGGAATCGTTACGAGTGCAGCTACTCAGAGGGTTGAACCGAAGGGTTCATCCGCCTCACATAGCACTTCACAACATGAACAGAACAAGAGGGCACTTCTAGTTTCTTGGCTGGAGGTTCCTCATCAGGCTCCTCATTAGAAGATAGCACAATGAGCTCGTGGTCAGGGAGGCCACACATCCTTCTCAGAGAAACACGTGCGGCCTTCCTCGTAGCCCTAACTCTAGGGGGTGGACTTTCCCTCTTAGATCTAGGTTTTGTTGGGACCACAGAACTTCCCTCACCACTCTCACCAACCAAATCTACAACCATCTCAGAGAAATCAAGCGATTTGCGGCGGGACTCACCTTCACCCTCCTCCTTCTTCGCTCTTTCTTCCTCGTCAATACTTTTGAGGACTTGACCAAGGGCTCTATAAGTGTAAAAAGTACAGTAGGGACCCGTTTCACTGGACTCGTAAAATTAATGAGGGAAAGGAGATCCAACCTCGAAGCAGTGGATGAGGTTGTAGATCAGATTCTCCTCTCCTTTGTCGTTTGTAGCCATGTACGCATCCTTTACAGGATCCAAGCTCACCATTGTTATGGGGGGACTTTGTTTAGGAATGATTGAAGAACAGAAGAGTACATCTGGAGAGAAGAAGTGAGAAAATTGCAAGAATAGAGGAGAGAGAAATACTTAGAAGATGCCCTAGGGTTCATCTTATGAACTCTCCAGAAAATATAGAGAGAACCAACCATCAGAAATTAATTTTGGTTGTTGGAAATGTGAGTAAATAAGGAGAGATAAGGGGGGAATGGGAAAATAAAAGGAGGGAATCATTAGATTAGGAGAATCTGATTAGTTTTAGGTTAATTAGATTAGTTTATAATAAGGGTAATAATTAAGAAAATAAAAATTTTATGTAAGGGAAAAATTGTAATTTTCACCTTTTTTTAACAAAAACTTGAAAGAAAATGGAAAGTTGCACATGACCCCGATCATCCCGAAATGGCAAAAGTTGCAGATAACTATTAATTGAGGTAATATATTGTAAAATCATAATTATTTTTTTAAATTTAAATAATATGACAAAATTATACTAAACTATTGACAATAAGGGGCGTTCTATTTGATTTGACTTATAAAACGATCTTGTATCAAAGGCGTTCTATTTAATTTTAGAGAACGCCTAGTAAACTTGACAGTTGAGTAATATGCGTTACTTTTTCCATTTTTTATAGTAGTGTGGGAAACTAAGGGGAAAAATAGAGGAGAGAGAAAGGGGTAATAAGGGTGTGTTTGGGGTAAAAAGGGGGAGATAACGCACGTGGCAGCTGCGGCTGGTGCGTGCGCACCAGCTGAAGCAAGCTAGGGGCAAATTTTCGCAAATATCCCTGACCCCTATGGTGTGCACGCGCAGGTAGGGGGTGCGCGCGCACCACATTCAACTCGGGGAGGGTTGAAATCTTGACCAAAATGCTTAAAATTACCTGACCTCTGTGGAGCGCGAGCGCATGTAGGGGGTGCGCGTGCACCACTTGAAGGCTAGGGAAGAGAAAAATACCCTTGAATATCCTTTCATGTTTGCATTCTCACCGGCACTATCGAGTGTCATGATCAAGTACTCAAAAATTTCACAAAAATAATCCAAAATATACTCGAACATGAATATAAAAATCAATGAAAACACAAACACGATAACATATAACCCCAACGAACTCCTTCACCTAAGCTTAACCAAACCTCATGAAATCTTGAAGTAACACCAAAATTGTTGGAAATTTTCTTCGATCCAATCTCATGGTACCTATAATAAAGAGAACAAACAAAATTAAAGAGAAATAATAAAAGTTCTCAAGGATAAAAGAGATATAGAAAATCGTAAAATCAAAAAGAAAAAGGTTAGAAAACCGGGTTGCCTCCCGGGTAGCGCTTGTTTAACGTCATAGCTCGACGTCCTCCACCGATTAAGGTGGTTTTCGGAGAAGCAATGAGTGAACAAGGCCAACAAAAGCACCGTCAAAATACTTCTTGAGACGATGGCCATTGACCTTAAACGGAGAAGAAGAATCCATCATTGAGACCTCTACAACACCACTTGGAAAAACATTCTTGACCAAATAGAGACCGCTTCATCTTGACATGAGCTTTCTGGGAAACAAATTCATTTTTGAATTGTAGAGACGAACTTTATCGCCAACACAAAACTCTTTCTTCTCAATAAGCTTGTAATGTGTTTCCTTGAAACGAGCTTTGTACACACTAGCACAATCATAAGCATCAAGCCGAATCTCTTCTAGCTCATGAAGACCTAACCACCTTTTCTCCCCCGCACTTGCCAAGTCAAAATTTATCTTCTTGATTGACCACAAAGCACGGTGTTCAATTTCAACCGGGAGATGGCATGACTTGCCATAGACTAGGCGGTATGGAGTGGTACCTATGGGGGTCTTGAAAGCCGTTCTATGTGCCCAAAGAGCATCTTCCATCTTTTCCGACCATTTCTTTTGATTTCTCGCAACCGTCTTTTCAAGGATTAGCTTGATTTGAAGATTGGAGACTTCCACTTGGCCGCTCGATTGGGGATGACATGGAAGGCCAAATCATTGATGGACTCCATGCTTCCTCAACATCTTTTGAAAGGCATGGTGAATAAAATGAGAACCGTCGTCGCTTATCACCGCCTTTGGTACTCCAAATCTTGGAAAGATTATCATCTTAAACAACTTCATAACCGCCTTGTGGTCGTTAGTTGGGGAGGCAATGGCCTCGACCCACTTAGACACGTAATCGACCGCCACAAGGATATATTGATTTTCGAAAGATGAGGAAAATGGCCCCATAAAATCAATACTCCATACATCAAACACTTCCAAATCGAGTATGGGTTGTTGAGGCATTTCATTTTTCTTGGATATGTTCCTAACTCTTTGACATCGGTCGCATGTCTTTACAAAGCCCCATGAGTCCTTAAAGAGATGTGGCCACCATAAAGTGCATTAAAGGACCTTAGTGGCGGTCTTATAGACACCCATATGGCCCCGCTCGGATCCAAATGGCACATTTTCAAAACACTAGGCACCTTTTCGTTTTGCACACAACGTCTAAGTAAGCCATCGAACCCTCGCTTGTATAAGATGGTATCATCCCACACATAATGCCTTGCCTCTCTCTTGAGCTTCTTTCTTTGATTCTTAGAAAAGGAAGGAGGAAACTCCCCACATGCAAGAAAGTTCACTAAATCGGCAAACCATGGGAGTTCATTTGCTTCAATAGCATACAAGAAGTCATCAAGCATCCTATCCTCAATTGGAGAACTATCATCATGAGTTTGAGAATCTTCTAAACGAGAGAGATGGTCCGTCACAACATTTTCCGCTCCTCTCCTATCCCTAATCTCAATATCAAAGGTTTGGAGTTCAAGAACCCGCCGGATCAACCTTGGTTTGGGCTCTTTCTTGGAAAAAGATACTTGAGAGACGCATGATATGTGAAGACAATGGTCTTGGAACCCAATAGATAACAACGGAACTTCTCAAAAGCATGAACTATAGCCAAGAATTCCTTCTCCGTTGTAGTGTAATTCCGTTGAGCTCCATTTAGAGTCTTGGACATATAATAAATCACATAAAGTTTCTTGTCTACTCTTTGACCCGAGACAACTCCTATTGTCGAATCACTTGCATCACACATCAACTCAAATGGTAAATCCCATCTTGGAGCTTTAACAATAGGAGTAGATATTAGACCTTTCTTCAACTTATTGAGTGCCTCCAAACACTTATCATCAAATACAAACTCGGCATCCTTTTGACGAAGATCATTGAGGGGCTTTACAATGAGAGAGAAATCCTTGATGAATCTTCTATAAAACCCGGCATGCCCTAAGAAAGATCTTACTCCATTTACATTCACCGGAGGTGGAAGCTTTTCAATGACTTCAATTTTAGCTTTATCCACCTCTATCCCCTTGTGAGAGATCTTGTGGCAAAGGAATATGCCTTCCTCTACCATGAAATGGCATTTCACCCAATTAAAGACCAAGTTCATCTTCTCACACCTTGCAAGACATTTTTCAAGGTTTTCAATGCATGCCTCAAATGAAACACCTCCTAAGGAGAAGTCATCCATAAAAACTTCCATCTCCTCTTCTAACATATCTCCAAATATACTCATCATGCATCTTTGAAATGTCGTGGGAGCATTGCAAAGGCCGAACGACATTCTCCTATAGGCAAGTGTACTATATGGACAAGTGAAGGTTGTTTTCTCTTGGTCATCCGGGTGGATAGGGATTTGGAAAAATCCCGAATAACCATCAAGAAAATAATAGAACTTGTGCCTTGTTAGTCTCTCAAGGATTTGATCAATAAAAGGAAGGGGGAAATTATCTTTCTTTGTAGATGTGTTTAGACTTCTATAATCTATACACATCCTCTATCCCGTGACCGTCCTAGTCGGAATGAGCTCACCTTTCTCATTCTCAACGACGGTCATACCTCCCTTCTTTGGGACAACATGAACGGGAGAGACCCATCTAGAACTAGAAATGGGGAATATGATTCCCGCATCCAAAAGTCTGGTGATCTCCTTCTTCACTACCTCTCCCATTTGGGGGTGTAGCTTTCGTTGCCTCTTAATAGAAGGTAAAGCATCCTCCTCAAGAGTTATGTGATGTGTACATAAAGCGGGGCTTATACCTTTGTGGTCATCAATGGTATAACCCAAAGCACCTTGATGCTTTCTCAAAACACCACACAACTTTTAAGCTTGATGCTCACTCAAAGAAGAGCTAACAATGACGGGAAAAGTGGAGTTGGGTCCAAAAAATTCATACCTAAGGTGTGATGGGAGAGGTTTGAGCTCAACCATTGGAACACCTTTACCTTCTTTTGATGTTGCTACTTGCAACACTTCTTAGCTAGAAATGCCCATAAACATTTGCTCTTTAACATCCTCAATGCCTCCATTTAGCACATCTTCATACCAAGCCATTTCCTTGCTAGGAGTACCTATCTTTTCCTTGTTCAACAAATCATTCTCAAGAGCATCGTTAGACACAACATGATCAAGAGAATCAATTATCATGCAATTATCTAAAGAAGAACATGGATACTGTTTTGGGGTTTTTTGTACGTACCGGAATGGAGGGTGTGTACGTCCCTCGGGAGACAGATCTGCAATGCAACACTCGAACGGCCTGATCACCTGCAAAACAACGGACCCGGGGGGGGGGGGGGGGGGGGGCGGAGGTCCGCCTCCGACGATCAAGTCAGTGACCGAAATAATGTATTTTAGAGAGAGAAAGTAGAGAGAAGGGAGAGTAATTTTGGAGGGCATTGCCCTCGGAGAGAGAATTGGATCCCCTGAAACTGATGTAATGATCAGTATTTTTTTTAGCATTGGGATATGTGCCTCTTAGGTTATTTAACCTAAGTAGATTGGCTTCCCACCGTTATACGGTTTCTAGGGTTGTGGGCTTAAAGCCCATTTTCACCCTTCTATCATTGAGTGACACATGTCATGCTTTGATTGGCTAATTGAGCGCTGAGCTTGCGGACACGTGTTGAGGTGGCATTGGTCACATATAGGGGGTATTTTTACCCCCAAACATTAGCCTCTCGGAAGGGGTGATTTCTCTTTCAAGAGGAATTACTCCTTTCAAAATCAAGGCTTTATTTTCCGCTTGTTCAAAAGCTCTATGGGCGGCATATGTCTAGTTCAATAAAAGAGAGATTTGATTAACTTGGAAAATTTGATACCTTAAATGGTATGATATTTTCTAAGTTAATCAATCATAATAATGATTGCCGCCTGAACTAGACAAATGACGACTTTTATTTCTTTTAGCCCCACTATGGTGGTCATATGACCTTTGGGTGACTTAGAATATTTTTCAGACGTTTGACATCCCATAAGGCAGGTGGCAAATGCCGCCTGGGGGCAGGTGGCAAATGGCCGCCTAACTCTTCATAGGACAGGAGGCAAATTGCCGCCTAGGGGCAGGAGGCAAATGGCCGCCTGACTCTTCATAGGGCAGGAGGCAAATGGCCGCCTGGGGGTAGGAGGCAAATGGCCGCCTGGGGGCAGGAGGCAAATGGCCGCCTGACTCTTCAGGAAAGGAGGCAAATGGCCACCTGGGGCAGGAGGCAAATGGCCGCCTGGCTCTTCATAGGACAGGAGGCAAATGGCCGCCTGGCTCTTCATAGGACAGGAGGCAAATGGCCGCCTGGCTCTTCATAGGACAGGAGGCAAATGGCTGCCTGGGGGCAGGAGGCAGGAGGCAAATGGCCGCCTGGCTCTTTAGGACAGGAGGCAAATGGTCACCTAACTCTTCATAGGGCAGGAGGCAAATGGCCGCTTGGGGGCAGCAGGCAAATTGCCTCCTGACTCTTCAGGATAGGAGGCAAATGGCCGCCTGGCTCTTCATAGGACAGGAGGCAAATGGCCGCCTGACTCTTCATAGGACAGGAGGCAAATGGCCGCCTGACTCTTCATAGGACAGGAGGCAAATGGCCGCCTGGGGGCAGGAGGCAAATGGCCACCTAGGGTGTTTGTAATCCAATTATACTTTCAATGTCCTTCTACCCCATTGGGAGGACTTGTATAATTTCGGAAGGTAATCTAGGTTAGAACTTCAGTCGGTCACCGGCTGATGTCTTTTGGACATCCGATTCCCGAAGACTTGGTCATTCTTTAGATTACCCAGATCAGGCGGCTATGAGTTGACCAATGAGGTCGTTCAATTTTTGCCGCCTGCATGCGTACGTAAAGCAAACGATAGAGTGCTTTCTGCGATGATTGCAGCCGGAGGGGTGTCGCCATACGCCATATTTCACATTGGAGCAGACGAATTTACAAAAATGTATAACCATCCGGCCATTGGCCTCATGTCTTTTTCAAGACGGTTTTATAGCCATTGCACAACTCTTTTTTCCCCAATGGGAGAGTCTTTGCAATTTTGGAATGAAAAGCCTAAGTAAGAACTTTGGTCGGTCACCGACTGATGTCTTAGGACATCCGGTGTTCCGAAAACTTAGTCGTTCTTTAGAATGTTCTGGTCAGACGGCTATGAGTTGACCAATTTGGTCGTTCAATCTTTGCCGTCTGCATAGGTACGTAGAGCAAGCAGGTAGGCTGCTCTCTGCGACGATCGCACCCGGAAGGGTGTCGTCGAACGCCATTTTCCATGTTGGGACAGGCGATTTTATGAAAAAAGCAACCATCCGGCCATTGGCCTCTAGTCTAGGTTGAGACCGGCTGTATAGCCACTAAGTGGTTTTGTGCCTAGTTTAGTTATCTGGCCATTGGCCGCATGTTACTTAGACGTTGAATTTGCTACTAAGTTTCAAACTTAGTTTATTATCCGACCATTGGCCTCACGTCACTTGGACGTTAGTTTAGCTACTAAGTTTCAAACTTATTTTATTATCCGGCCATTGGCCTGACGTCACTTGGACGTTAGTTTAGCTACTAAGTTTCAAACTTAGTTTAATATTGGAGTTTGGACAGTCCGTCAGATTATATTGAAATTCAATCAATGAATCAACAATAACAATAATAATGAAGACTATCATTACTATCTTAATGCATTAATATCATTGGAGGGAATAAAATCAAAACATATTGTTACCTCCATTATTCAACCGGAATTAATTGATGAACAAAGCAATCACTGCAGCCGGTCCTTATTGAGGCATAATGCAGCCTCACAGCCGTTTAGGCACAGCCGGCTTCAATGTCGTTTGTCCGCCTCAAGAAAAATCCAAGCAAGCTATTGAGTGAGTTGTATTTATTCTCATCATATAACAACAAGTGCTACACATGATAGCAGATTGTTGTCAAAGTGCTGTATGTGGCTTGTAATCTTTAAATATGCTACACATGTATATTATATACTAAGTGCTGCACTCTTTTTTTTTCTTCCTCCAAAATGATCATGTAGTTAGGCGGCCTTTTCCACCTAAATGATCAGGTTAATTTTTTTTTTTTTGAAATCATAATAATGATCTGCAATTTTGCATGGTAGCCCAAATAGCTTCACGCACAAAAGCTGCTTAAGGGGTGATACACCCGTTAATTCTTCATCACATGGTCATCCGGGCACCAAATACCGGTTGCTCCTTGATAATCACCATGTTATGATACTCATAATCATCATGTTACAACAATCATCAAGTTCCGGCTGACATCAACAACTAATAATTTTTATGCCGCTTGTGATCATTCTCAAATGATGAGCCATCATGATCAGGTGCCGGCTGCCGCTTATGTTAATAAAACAATCAAGCAAGCCAGCTTTGAGGTCGAACAAGACATCCGTGGCAGCCGGTTTAATTGGTGAATAATTGATGAATATTGCAGCCACTTGTGGCCAACTTCGAGAATGAACCAAGCGGCCATTGCAGCCGTTCTTGAGGTTGAATGCAGCAACCCCTTAGAGCCGGCTTTGATTAATGAACAAAGTATCTGTGGCAGTCGGTTTGGATTCGGATCATCCTCAATGAGCCAATGCCGCGGCCGGGTTAACAACATTGATGATTTTACTCGCTTGACCCTATTGATACTCACAGCCGTTTGCCGTTTACCCACCTAAAATCGAATGCAGGCGGGCTGACACCATTGATAATGCTAACCGGCTGCCCGGCTGATACATTTGATGATGGTAATAACGGAGTAGCTCTTCCTTTTTTCCACCGAAGTTGTATAAACATACAAACTGGTAGAATTGTCTCATGAAAGCTCAAGCAAGCTTCCAAAATGCATGCGGTATTATTCTCATGCATGAATATGTAAAGCTTGTTATAATAGAAGATTGCCACCTAATGCTCTCAAAAGGAGCTTTGTCATATGACAAGCCTTTTGCTTTAGTGTCAGACGGTGATAAGGTCGGCTGGATAATACTTTGCCTTTATGTCGTTTGGGTATAACAATCAAGCTTAATCATATGGCCCGCCTGACTAATCAAACGATCAAAATTTCTTTTTCTTTTTATATCATAATAATGATGAATATAGTAGCATTGCAGCCGGACTTAATTGATGAGCAAGGATGCCCCTACAGCCGGGATTAATTGTCGAGCAAAGCTGGCCCTACAGCCAGCTTATTTGACGAGCAAAGCTGCCTAAATAATTGGTGAGCAGAGATGCCCCTGCTGCCACCATGGATAGTGATCACCTGCTGACAACATTGGGGCAAAGCTGCCCCATGCCGCCTACATAACAGTTGAGTTGGACTGACTATGGTTGCGTGCCGCTTGTGTATGCTAACACAAGAAAAAGGCTTGGCTGCTTGTGTATGTTAACACAAGAAAATAATTCGGCCGCTTGTGTATGTTAACACAAGAAAATAGCTCGGCCACTTGTAGATGCGGGGTTGCAAGCTTGCATGACCGGCTGTACGCACTTGTAGCTCAATGCCAGCTTGTTGATTACATAGGCCGCCAGGCCGGTTGTAGTACTTGTGTAAAACACCACTCGTATGTATATTATTGTTACTCATGAGAATAACTAAAGACAACCTCATTATAATAACAGCGGAGTAGCTCAATGGTGTCGCTTGATCGATCGATCTAGGTGCCAGTAGTTAATACCGCTTGAGTCGGCTATAGAGCCGCTTGCATTTGCTGCACTTACCCACACATGCGACACTCACCAACTTCATGATCATCCGGCCATCAAGTGCCGTCTGACCCTATTGATAACAATAACACACATAGCAGCTTCCACACATGAACCCATTTGGCTCGGCATTAGAGCCGCTTGTGTACTGCTGTGCATGGATACCGTCTGATCATTGTACGATTGTACCCCCAAGAATTCTCTTGAATTATTGCCGGTTGGGATAGTGATGCTCCACTTTGATGAAAGTAAGAGTGGCTTTTGATCTCACATAAATGCTCATATACTACATACGGCTTTTCACATATCTATATATATGAGTATTTCCATGTGAGCTTCAATGTGATATAGTATTAAATACCGTCTGAGCCGACTATAGATCCACTTGTGTATGCTAACACAAGAAATAAGCTAGGTCGTCTAGGTAGCTCAAAAGCTGTTCCTAGAGGCCGTATGTCTCCCAGTTGCCAACTTGCCGTATGTATTAATAGCATGTAGCACTGGGTGTATTGAGCAATGTTGAATGAATGTGCCGCATGACACTCATAGGAGGCTTAGAATGATGTATGACCATGGAGCGTACTTTCAACGTGATGAATATACGAGCTGCTCATGAAAGTGTATAATAGAACGTTGCCGCCTATGCTATTTTAATGCATAATGACTCAAGTGTAGCTTATGAAATCTAATAAATCAAACTTGCTAGCTGTCAAAAACTTGGGAGTGTGGAAATGCATGAATATACTTGCCGCATGCATGTATCCCACTAATTACAACAGTTTACTATTGAAATCAATTGTATAATATTATGTATATAATAAAACAATTGTTAATATTCATGTACATATATATATTTGTTAATATATACGATGTTGATAGTATCAAACTATCAATCATGAATAGCATGCACTTTTTAAATTTGTATCAATCAGGCATCCACTTCCTAAATGCCGTCTGACTAATCAAACAATCAAAATTTCAGTATTGTAGCCGGACTTAATTTAAGAGCCAGGCTGCTCTTACGGCTGACTTGTTTGCCAAAAATTTGTCATGCCGCTTGAGTTATTGTTAATCATGGAGCTCACCAATTCCCACAAATGGAGAAATGACGGCTGTCATAATGCAAGCAAGGCAGCCGCTTAATTTAAAAAAATTAAAAATGATGGAATCTCTCCTTCCACTAGTTAATGAGCTAGTGAACTTTAGTGAATTAATGAACAAGCTAGCCGGCAAAACTTGGAAGTATGGAAGTGAATGTCACTTGCCGCATGTACTTCCACTAATTACCAGAGTTTACTCTTGGGTAATATTACGTATGTAATAATACAATTTGTGTGATGTTGATAGTATCAAACTATCAATCAAAGATAGCATGTGGCCACCTGATTGAGCATAAATGTCGGCTGTATGATCTGGCTGGGTGACCTGAGCATGCGGCCGACTCATTAAATGAGTCAGATTGAAATAGTGGAGTTGGCCAATTTAGCCGTCTCTCCCCTAATAAAACTTAGATTAAACGGCATTGCCCTTTAACCTTAAAAAATGCATGACTTAGTCTGACATGCCTTTTTTGCCACCTGACTCTCGACATTCCATTATAGATGTGTCTCCCCACAGACGGCGCCAAATGTTTTGGGGTTTTTTGTACGTACCCGAATGGAGGGTGTGTACGTCCCTCGGGAGACAGATATGCAATGCAACACTCGAACGGCCCGATCACCTGCAAAACAACGGACCCCGGGGGGGCGGAGGTCCGCCTCCGACGATCAAGTCAGTGATCGAAATAATGTATTTTAGAGAGATAAAGTAGAGAGAAGGGAGAGTAATTTTGGAGGGCATTGCCCTTGGAGAGAGAATTGGATCCCCTAAAACTGATGTAATGATCAGTATTTTTTTAGCATTGGGATATGTGCCTCTTAGGTTATTTAACCTAAGTAGATTGGCTTCTGTAGACACCCATTTGTGTCTCCCCAAAACCAAACCCAGTGATGAGTACCTTTCGCGTCGAATCATAATCGAATGAAGCGAAAGTGTGGAAAATTTAGTGTTGCGGATAGTTTTAATTTTCTTTTCTCTTCTCTTTGTTTTTGAAAACTTATTTTAAGAAAATAGCCAATCTAGTTTGGTTGGTCCATTATATGGGTCCAATAGTAGTACAGTTGGATGGGGCTTGACAAGAGTTTTCCAACGATATATTATAAGCCCAATTCCGATGAATATTGAGGAAATTATGGCCAATTTACTAATCATCTCTTTTAGGTTGGATTTGTACCTTCATCCCCGAACCCTTATTTGGTTCTAGACCTTATGGAGTTGACGATCTCTTGGATCGTTAAGGGGTGTAACCTTCACCCTGTGAACGGTTTACAAGTTCCTAAAAAAACTTGTTGGCGACTCTTTTGCTCTATCTTCTTTCCCTTTGGACGCCACCGTACTTTAGTGTATGATCACAGTGGGGTTCAAGCTAGGGGTTAACACTTGAAATTTATTCCCTACAGTTTTTTGGCGACTCCACTGGGGAGGATTTCTATTTTAATTCCTGAATTTGTTTTGACAATGATTTAGAACGAGTGGATGAGACTCGAAACGTTCTAAGTATTTCGTGTGCGTAATTTTGATTAACATTATTGTCATATGCATAAAAAAGATCTCATTGGAAAGACCATCCGTAATGAGTTAAAAACATAGGATTTTACACGTAGGAAATTTGAGAAATATCTTTCACAACTAGGACCGAAATAACACCGCGCGAAACTGGAAAATTTTATCGAGCACAGACAGCTGCTGAGGCAGTGGGAAGTAACGCCAGAGGCCAGAGCTTGGTGCCAGACTTTTAGCCGTAGCGCCAGACGCCAGCATTGGCGCCAGGCGCTACAGTTAAAAGCTGGTGCCAGTCTCTGTTTGCTGGCGCCAATTTCCCCCAATACCGAGCTAGAAATATGCGTTCTAATTTCGACCAGTTTTTCGTATTGTTTGCTCGATCCTACTTCTTGATTGATTTTTTTCTCACTTTTCTGAAACCCATATGTGTTCTACATATGGACATAACCCTCTGGGTATTCATGCTCCATCTACCTGATTGAACGCTTCGTGCGACAAAGGGTACATCCGAGAAAAATTGAATTCACCAAACCATGGAAGCGAGTTTTTCTAAAACTCGCGGTGTCCCATCCACTCGCGCCAACCCTTCACGGTTAGGCTTCCGCGCGATGCATCCGGACAATTAACCATGGACCCTCTATTGACTAAACCATACCCCAAACTTTAGAGAACTAGAGCCATGGTTAGGTTGCAAACTCATTGCATCATATTGTGCCTACTTGACTAATTGTGCATTATTTGTTGTGCATATATTCTATATTTCTCTTAACCATTTGTTCGACTTGTGTTGAGATTAAATAAATTAATGACTTAAAGAACTTTGCCTAATTAATTAATTAATTTAAGTAAATAAAGTCTAATGTTTAAATTAGAATTGACCTAGTACGACTTTAGGCATATCCCAGTTGATTAATAACACCGAAAATAGTCTCAGATTGAAGCTCCACCATTGGCGCCAAAATCTGAGCTGTAGTGCTACCCTGTGGAGTGTGGCGCCTGGAGACAGCTCCGTCGTCTGGCGCCAAGCTACACAGTGTGACGCCAGTCCTGTCGTTTGGCCGACAGTTCGGATTATTGATCGAGTCATCACCTAGTGTCTAATTAATCAGTTTGCTAATTAATTTGGTTAAATTTCGCTGTTAATAACACCTTGTCGAGTCATTAATTGAGTCTAGTCACATAGTCTAGCCACATGGTCATGACACGAGTCTTAACATATCACCTACACTCACTAGTCTTGGAACACACTTTGAGTACACATGTCACCATGACCATGTCTTAGGTTCATGCATCAGTCGGTTTTTTCCGTCATTTGAGTTAGGGGGTACATTTTATTCCTAATTCTTCATATCCCTCCATCTAAATCTCCTTTCACATTCTATTCCAATCTTTCTTCACTTCCTCCAATCCATTGCATGTTGAATAAAGTTTGAGTCAAATAATTAACAATCAATATCCCCAAATTCCTTTTCCACAGTACTTGGTCGAGGAGAGAAGGGTGATTAATCAAGGACAACCTCTTTATTCAAGTCTCGCTTTTTGATAAACCGATTCGTCAAAAAAGGAAGGCTAAAAAGATAATGGCAAGTCAAGAAGAAGTCAATGAGCTTAGGAACCAATTGGTTACCGTGACTAAGACACTGAAGCTACTCACACTCAAGATCGATGATCCCGTGAAGCAACAACAAATGAACCTCATGCAAGAAAGTTTGAGCAAGCTATCTAGCGAGTATAAATTTCAGGGCATGAGTTCACAAGGGGTCTCGCTGGACAAGGAACTTCTTTCACATAAGTTCAACGCCACTGACATCCCTAAATTCAAGGCAACAGATAACCCTTACTTCCATCTAAGAGCTTTCGAAACTATAATGATCATTAAGGGTATCGATAAGAAGGTTTTCCCCTCTCTGTTCCCACTATCTCTCGAAACCGTTTGTCAACAATGGTTCTTTTCTCTCGAGAAAGAAAAAACCTCTTCTTGGGAGTCGATAACGAACGCTTTCGTAGATAGATATAAGTGCAACATCCAAGACGAAACAGACTGTAGACAACTTGAGATGTTAAAACAAAAAGAAAACGAAGGGTTCACTTCTTTCTTCAATAAAAGGAGGGAAACTTCCGCTAATATGGTCAAGGCTCCCATTGAAAAGGAATCTGTGAGGATGTTTATCAAGAATCTCCAAGGAAAGTATTCAAAGCAATTAAAGTACCAACACAACTTGAATACTTTCAAGGCTGTCTATAATATAGGCATTGATATTGAAGATGACCTTCTGAAAGATAATAGTGCGAGAGGAAAGAAGAACGACCATCCTTCTTCTTCCTCTTCTATTAATGAAGTACATGCCACGAACGCCTCTAAACCACGAATCCAAAGATCAAAAAGGGTGTTCACTCCACTTGGTATGAGTTATGAAACGACTTTCGAGAAGCTACATCACAAAGGACTAGTCATGCCCATAGGGCCCATCAAAGATCCAGTTCCAGAAGCCAGGCCACCTAAGTGGGACCCTAATAAGCACTGTAAATATCACCAAGGAAAGGGTCACGACACCGAGGAGTGTTGGAAACTCAAAGAAGCTATTCAAGATCTGATCGATAACAATGAAACTTCCGAGATTCTAGCCATCGAAGATGACCAAGCATCCTTCGATCCATCACTTATTATCACACCTGTAGGAGAGCCCATGATCGAGACAACTTATATGACCTCTCTCGATGAAGTGGCCATGATTGGGGAGGATGAAAGCCTTCTCTTAGATAATACCAAGGAAGACTCGTCAAGTCTAAAAGAGGACGTTCGAAAACTGCAAGATGTCGTTGCCATGCTCTTGAATGTGGTAGAAGGATTAGCAAATCGGGTGATGGCCATCGAACAAAATTCTCGCCAAGAGTTTAATGAAGAACTCAATGCTCCTAAGCCACAGGCAAAACGGACCATTGAAGAATACACACCGATAGGAATGACTTATAATGAAGCTTTTGTCTGTCTACTAGATCAAGGTCATATTCGCTCCATTGGTCCCAGTCAAGACCCTCCATCTGAAAAACGTTTTCCCAATTGGGATCCAAATTCCTATTGTCGATACCATAGAAGTCGTGGTTACACTACAGAAAAGTGCCTCGCCCTCAAGGATCGTGTTCAAGACTTCATTGATTCAAATCTCCTTCATGTTCTTCCGCGCGACAAGAAGGCCAAGATTAGTAACAATAGTAACAGTGGCTGTAAAGGGAAGAAGAACGACTATCCTTCTTCTTCCGGAAACACCTACTCTAGTAATAGTGTTGGTACTTTCGACCTTAGTGAGATCCTAGCCATGGGTAATCGAAAGCAACCGAAAAGGGAAATTACCCCTATTGGAATTAGCTACGATGATGCTTTCGATCGACTCCATGCCAAGGGAATCATTACTCCCATTGGACCTATTCAAGATCCCCCACTTAAGAAAAGATTGCCTAGTTGGAATCCAAACGAACACTGCAAGTACCACCAAGGTAGGGGTCATGCTACTGAGAGCTGTTGGAAGCTAAAGGAGGATATCCAACATTTGATTGATAACAACAAGCTTCCCATACCTCCAGTTTACAAGAAAAGCGAGTGATGATAAAGCAAACAACACAAGACAAGAGGCGAGCTTCAACGACAAGATTTCGTGACCTCTTTTTTCTATTTATTTTTTATTTACCCTTTCCCCAATAAGTCTAGCATAGACACCTTTTTATCTCCTTAGATTTATTTTTTAGGATCATTATATATTTTCTTTTAATAAAATGAGCATTTATTTCCTTATATATGATCATTTCATTATATTGCATTAAAAAAAAAATCTATGTCGAATTAAGCACAAGGTATACCAATGATTTAAGGCACCCCTTGTAGCCACATCATATCTCCTTTCACCTTTCAAATATACAATCCTTTCTTCATAAAACACTTTCAGCCTCGTCTAACGATAGACCTTTCTTTTTTCAACCTACATCTACCTAACCTTGGGATGGGATGGTGTGTAACTATGCAACTCTAAAAAAGGCTTGAGTGATTCAAAAAATTAAAATAGCAAAAATAAGCAAAAACAAAAAAATAAATAAAAGTGTACAAAAGGGCAAGTATTCCAATGTCTTTGATATGAAAATATCTTCGATAAGAACACGTCTCAGATTGCGTCTCTTATCGAGTGCTCGACACCGTGCCTGAGAAACATGAATGCCAAGTGAGTGATAGACCGCATGATCGGGATTGCCTACACTTGCAAAAATAAAATAAATGCTAAAGCAAAAAAAAAAAAAAAAAAAGAAGAGAGCTAAAAAAGAGTAGAAACTCAAGCATAAAAATATAAAGATTCAAAAGCAAAGTTGCACACCTTGGGGGCTTATCTAGGGTCTTGAGCCTTTATCCCCTTCTTCTTCAAACCTTTAGCCTAACCACGTTACAACCCTTAAAAAGACCTTTTTGAGGTATACACACACTTGTGCGAGGTTCGGCTAGAGCTACGTTCGACCTGATTCCTAACGGATACGTAGGCAACCTCACATGGAGGTGCGACCGTAATAAAAATGCGTTCATATTCACATTCACACACTTACACCATGATCATATCAAGGGATTTCCTATTCTCATCCCTATCTACTTAGAGCTAGACTTGGGGGCTTGATCCCTACATCATTAGCTTACCTAGCCTAAGAGTCACCATCATTTGACTCTTTTCAATATATTTTTCCACACACTTAGCCCTTGTGGCCTAACCTTAGTGTCACTTTCACACACTGCACAGATACATGACCAAATATAATTCCCTTAGGAACCCTTTGTCTTGGAATCTTAACACACCGTTGAAGTGTGCCTTGTCATATCAACATCACTCATCAATCATAATTGTCATTGCATCACGAAGTATGAAGTGCTTAGCCTCCGTGCCTAAGTTACCCAAATGCTTTCATCATTGAGTCAACAATTGAGATAGACTAGGATGGGTTAATCCTTGCATCTTAAGAGATAGTATCAAATGACATTTGACCAAGCTCATTCAACATACACCTTCAAAAACTTCGCTTCTTTCTTTTTTGCGTCTTTCTTTTTCGGGAGAAAGTCGGTACCCTCCACAAAAATGACGGAAAAATTTTGTTTTATTTTGGCATTTTCGAGTCGCACGATCACATTACAATGCACACACAAGTCATGTACACATTGAGTCATGTCGTGTCATATCACCTTGATTTGAGTATAACACATGTGTCAAACACTTCAAGTCGAGTCAACCTCGAGTCAGTCAATCATATCGAGTCAAGTTTATACCTCGAGTCGTGTCAAGTCAATGAGTCAAGCGACGTTAAACCTTGGGTCAACCCTGAGATAATTAAAGAGATTGGCAAAGTTCTATAGTCAAAAAATAAATACAGGTGCAGCAGAATAGGGAAGACCCTATCACAGCGTTCGGCGACAGAGTCAATTCTTGGCGCCAGAGATATCTCAGCAGCGACAGAGATCCAAGCCTCTCAGAAAGGTGATTTCGACCTCATACAGCAATTTCGGGTACCTTGGTACGCCAGTTAGCCCCTATAAGCAATTTGACATGATTAAGTAGTTAGTTTGATTACAATCACAATAAGTGGTCGACCTGATGAAAGATCGTCTCACTTAGCTTAAAGCGCCTAAGAATTGGCTCATCATGGAAACACCGACATACTGGTTTTAGCGGAATCAAAGTTCAGGCGAGCTTTAGAGATTGACAAACGTTGGTCTTCGGAAATTGTTTCAAGAGAAGCAATCTTCGATAGTATTCCCTTGGACGTGGAATATTATTAAAGCGGAGGAGGATCGTTTCAGGCGAAGCAACCTTCTAATTTAAAAGCAGTTACAGGCGTAACGGTTTTCAAGCGGGATGGAATTCTCTAGCTTGCAGGAGGTCATCAAAACAATCGTTTACTTTCAGAGACGTGTGCTCGACGGTGCAGGATACGCGTTTCTTAACTCTTTTATCTATTTAACTAATGCTAGTTTTGCAGGTATCGGCATTACAAGAGTGGTTTAGGATCGCAGAACGTTCTGAATCATTCTCCGTCCCTATCGATACTTTGACTTTCGTTTTCGAAGCTCGCGTTTCTCCAAACTCAGTCAAAGTGGGGGCTTCTATAGACACCCATTTATGTCTCCCCAAAACTAAACCCAGTGATGAGTACCTTTCGCGTCGAATCATAATCGAATGAAGCGAAAGTGTGGAAAATTTAGTGTTGCGGATAGTATTAATTTTCTTTTCTCTTCTCTCTGTTTTTGAAAACTTATTTTAAGAAAATAGCCAATCCAGTTTGGTTGGTCCATGATATGGGTCCAATAGTAGTATAGTTGGATGGGGCTTGACAAGAGTTTTCCAATGATATGTTATAAGCCCAATTCCGATGAATATTGAGGAAATTATGGCCAATTTACTAAACTGGGCCCGGTTTGAGCCTTATATGCGGCCCAATGATCTAGGGGAGGGCCTAATATGATTTATCCTTTCTAATGCAATTAGGAATGGTTTTAGTCTTCTAGATTCTTCTATAAGGTTCTTTTCATTCCTAATTCAATTAGCATTGATAAATTGACTTTCGTTGACTTTTCAGAGTTTTAATTAAAATCAAAAGGCATTTTCGAGGAAAATATACGATTTTATCCTCCAGTACGGCAAACTTATCTGATTTTCGAAAGCGCGTCAAAAACAGGCCTGGCGCCTGAATCCAGGCATTGGCGCCTGGAGCTAGGCCTGGCGCTTGGCGCTAATGTTGGCGCCTGGCGCTAGTTAGCCAGCGTTGGCGCCAGCTCTGTTTCAGTTGCGCCAGGACTCTGTTCTGTTAATTTATCTTTTTGGTTGATTTTCTCTATAAATAACGACGTAAAAACTCCGTTTTCATTCATCTACAATCAGTTTTCATTCATCAATTCTCTCTCATTCTCTTCTATAATCATTCACCATCTTTCTCTCTTTCTCTAAATTTGATTTTTACATACAAAATTCCGCATTCATTAGATCTAGAAACACCTAGCCATATTCGAAGTTGCCTTCGCCCTAGACGTGAAAGGTTTAATTTCTGAGGGTTTGGTCCCAAATATCTATTTCAATTATTTAATTTCATTGTTTTTATTATTATTTTCCTTGAAGTTACTAACGCGTGTATTTTGTTATTAGAAAGAGGTACGAGGCATCAAAGTAAGTGCTTTAATTGATTTATTGATGTTATGATGTAGAAATCATGTTTACATTGTTATTACGATATTCCTAGTATCATGTCTAGTGTAATTTTAATATCAAATATGATTAGTATGATGCCTTCTATGTTCTTCCTAATATTTATGATTGTTAGTATCATGTTAGGGTTAAAGATTTGATTTTTATTGCTTAGTGACATGCTAGGGTTTATTATTAATCTTGTTAGTAACATGCCTAGGATCTTGCCATTATTATGCTTTAATTTTAACATGAACATGATTATGATTATAATTGTTATAGTTTATGATGATTATGAATATTATTATTATTATAATTTTATGATGATGATTTTATGATGATTATTTTATTTATGACGATTATTTTTATGATTATTTTGATGATGATTATAATTTTATTGTCATGATTATTATTATTATTATTATTATTATTATTATTATTATTATTATTGTTATTATTATTATTATTATTATTATTATTATTATTATTATTATTATTATTATGTTGCTTGATTTTTATTGTTATTGCTTGATCACGCCTTTTATGCATGTTTAAAGGGAATTGGTACTTGTAATCACGCTTAATAAGATAATTTAATAATCTTGTTAGGGTTAATATGATTATAATTCAAGTGATCGCCAATAATAGTTTTGTTTGTGCATTATATTCAACCAACATAGATAAACAGGATTAGGGTTAATCCTATTGATTGCATGTTAATTAGAAAGCGCACATGAATACGATCAGAACAAAGTAGAGGCCTATTATTAGGGCAGGTTCAATCTCTTTTAGGTTTGATTTGTACCTTCATCCCCGAACCCTTATTTGGTTCTAGACCTTATGGAGTTGACGATCTCTTGGATCGTTAAGGGGTGTAACCTTCACCCTGTGAACGATTTACAAGTTCCTAAAAAAACTTGTTGGCGACTCTTTTGCTCTATCTTCTTTCCCTTTGGACGCCACCGTACTTTAGTGTATGATCACAGTGGGGTTCAAGCTAGGGGTTAACGCTTGAAATATATTCCCTACAGCTTCCCACCGTTATACGGTTTCTAGGGTTGTGGGCTTAAAGCCCATTTTCACCCTTCTATCATTGAGTGACACATGTCATGCTCTGATTGGCTCATTGAGCGTTGAGCTTGCGGACACGTGTTGAGGTGGCATTGGTCACATATAGGGGGTATTTTTACCCCCAAACAGATACTTCATGCTTTCATTCAAGTCAAATTCAATGACCTCATCTCCTACCTTAAGTGAAATTTTTGCACTCTTGACATCAATCATGGCACCCGAGGTAGCAAGAAAAGGTCTACCAAGAATAATAGGAATGGTAGCATCTTCATCCATTTCAAGAACCATAAAATCCACCGGAATCATAAACTTCCCTACCCTCAAAGGAACATCCTCTACCTTACCCTATTGGCCTATTTGCCAATTGCAAGGTGATGTTGGAAGGCTAAAGTTCCCCTAGTTCAAGTCTTTGATAGACCGAATATGGCATTAGGCTAACACTAGCTCCTAAGTCACATAAGGCATTATTAATTTGTATCTTATTAATGGCACAAGGGATAGAGAAGTTACCTAGATCTTTGAGCTTAGGTGGCATCTTGTTCATTATAATTGCACTACAATTCTCAGTCAAGTTCATCGTCTCTACAACATCACAATTCCTCCTACCACTCAAAATGTCTTTGAGGAATTTTGCATAGTTAGTCATTTTGTGACAACTTCGGTAAATGGTAGAGAAAGGTGAAGTTGCTTGAGCATTTCAATAAATCTTCCAAATTGCTCATCTAACTTATGTCTCATGAATTTTTGTGGATAAGGAAGCTTGGGTTTCACAATTTCTTTCTCTACTCTCACCTCACTAGGTGTCTCAATCACAACCTCACTCAAAGATGCACCATCTCTCTCATCCTCTACCAAGACCTCCTTGGGGACTTCCTTAGTTTCACTCTTATTAGGTAAACTCTCCTCAAGAACCTTACCTCCTTGTAACAATACCATTCACGGGTCTCTTGGGATCTAGGCCTTGGGAAGGTAAATAAGAAGAACTAGAATGGTCTTTCAAAGCATTGGCAAGTTAAGAAATTTAGTTTTCAAGCATCTTATTATGAGTCATCATTTTATTGAATATCTTGTCACTTACGACCATGTAAGTGTTCAACAACTTTGTTTGATTCTCAATGATTTCCTTCAAATTAGTCCTAGAGGAAGAGGGTTGTGAATTGGAATTATCACCTTGAGTCTTTGGAGCAAATCAGGGTGGAGGGCCTCTTTGAGAATTGTTTTGAAAATTACCCCTATTTTGATTCTGACCATAACCTTGATTATGGTTACTGTAGGCGTCGCTCGAAGTGCGCCTACATTAAAGCATGTGTGAATATTCTTGGCAATCATAGGAAGTAGGAATTGATATTACGATTAGGGACAAAGCAAAGTAGGGAGCTGCCAACAAGTTTTTAAGGAACTTGTAAACCGTTCACGGATCATAAAAGGCGTGATTTTCAATTACATATTCCCTTTAACATGCAATATGGTGATCATAATAATAATAATAGAACAAACACTAATATTGGAAGCAATTTAACCATAATTCCAACAATATAAAATCGTTAGAAAGTTAATAGAAATAAAAGGAACATAATTCTTACTTTAATTCTGTTTGCTTGTAACTACAAAATAATAAACGAGTTATTAACTTCAAGGAAATAATAATAAAACAATAATTAAATTAAATTAAATAAAGTAGAGTTGATTTGGGGCCAAACCCTCAAACAGTTATACCTTTCACGCCTTGGCTTAAGGACAGAACCACGAGTAAAGTATGGACTTCTAGGAGTGCTTGAAGAAGGAATTTTGAAAGAATAAGGGTAGGCTAGTGTTTAGGCTAGAGCACAGAGGAGAGAAAAATAGAGAATTAATTGATGCCCCGTACATCAGATTTGAGGGGGTATTTATAGAAAAAATGTGCTGAGGGAACACACGGAACCCTAAAATGATAAAAACCCTAAAAAAGTATACTGCGACACGGAAAAGTGTACCGTGACACGGGAAATCCCACCGTCAGACGAGAATCATTCCCGTGACACGGTGTACTTTTATGTGACGCGGGAAATATATGCTGAACGGGGGGAGAAAACGCGTTAAGGGTTTACGCGGAAAGGACACGAAAACCCCCCGTGTCACAGCAGGTGTCCCGTGTCACGGGGAACCCCACCATCAGACGGGACAGTTTCCCGTGACACGGTGGACTATTTCCGTGACGCAGGAGTTTTCAGTCCATTTTTCCGTCTAAATTCATTTTTAACCCTAATTTCGTTCAGCATTTTAAGTGCCGATTGATAATTTCGGGCCATTTTCTGATATATTATTATTTGGGCTAAAATAAGAAAATAAGTAAAATAAATTAAAAGGTTTGTGCCAAAATAAATAATAAAATAAAAAGGGTTTGGGCTGAAATTAAAAACTATGCTTTGACTAAACATCAAGACTTATCTATGGACTATTCAAAAATTAGATTTAACTAAATACGATTTTTTAAAGCACTCTCAGGATTAAATATTGAACCCGACCTATAATGGCAGTGAAAGGTTGTTCATCATCGGGTTTGGTTTTGGGGAGACATTTTTAGGTGTCTACAAAAGCCCCCACTTTGACTGAGTTTGTAGAAACGTTAGTTTCGAAAACGATAGTAAAAGTAGCCGATAGGGACAGAGAATGATTTAAGACGTTATGCGATCCTAAATCACTCTGCATACGCCGGTACCTGCAGAAAAATGTTAATTTCACAGATAAAAGAGTGAAAAGATAGAATACGTATCTGGCACCAGTGTATCGATGACAAATGAGTTTGGCAGCTTCCTATGCTTGAAGGAATCCACCGGATGACGTTCGTTGAAACGCTTTCCATGCCTGAGGAAAGCCGACTTAGGAATTCGGTAGCTTTCTAAGCCTGAAGAAACATACCGGATGATACTTTCCATGCCTGAGGAGAGTCAACGTATGAATTTGGTGTCATTCTATGCTTGAAGAAATCCACCGATAATGTTTTCCATGCTTGAGGAAAACCGACTTGGCGGTTTTCTATACTTGAAGAAAAATCCACCGATAACTCTTCCCATGCTTGAGGAAAGCCGACTTGGCGGTTTTCTATACTTGAAGAAAAATCCACCGATAATGCTTTCCATGCTTGAGGAAAGTCGACTTGGCGGTTTTCTATACTTGAAGAAAAATCCACCGATAACGCTTTCCATGCTTGAGGAAAGTCGACTTGGCGGTTTTCTATACTTGAAGAAAAATCCACCGATAACGCTTTCCATGCTTGATGAAAGCCGACAACTACTGTAATCGCTGTAATTTGCAAGTGAATGATGGTTCAATTATCCCAGAACGTGGGCCACAGATGATTCACACCTTCAACTCGACTATCCGACCATATTAGGTGTTGAAAACGTCGGCAAATTGACTTTGACGCTTATTGGGGGAAAAATAGTAATTTTGATACCCTTCAAACGTCAGTTAGAATTTTCCGCGTAATTTTACTGAAAAATTAACTGTCCAATTTGCGCGGAAAATCGTGCAATTTTTGTCAAAATGCCAAGAATATTCGCTGTCAGCTTCGAAGAGTGTGCAGGACAGAAGCCAGAACTCCGCGCCACGTAGATTAATCCCGCGACACGGTGCTCAATTACCGTCAGACGGGAGGAATTCCCGTGTCGCGGGATTTCTTTTGGCACGAAAATCCAACGCGCCACGTGTTTCACACCGTACCACGTGCCTAAACAACGTTACTCAGTTACGGGAAACGTGGAACGGTAACGGGGTCATGTAACGGTCATTTTTTTTTTGTTTTAAATATTAGACACTGCTCCTATTTTTTCATTCGCCATTTCTTGTTCTTCTTCTGCTCTCACTGCTCCTCTCTATTTTTTCATTTTAAGTTACTCAGATTCCCGTGCCACGGCGGGGCTGCACCGGCGCACGGTCGTTTACACCGTGTCACGAATCCTGTCACCGTGACACGGCGGCGTTGCTGGTTTTTTATTTCTTTTTTTATTATTATTTTTCTCTACTGCTCGTTGTTTCTGCTGCTATTCAGAGCTCATTGCTGCTGATCGGAGCTCCGTCAACTCCTAGAATCACCATGACACGGAACCTGATCACCGTGACACGGGACCTGATCACCGTGTCGCGGCGGCTTGCTCTGCTATCTTCACGGTTTTTCGAGTTTTAGAGCTCAAATTTTCATCAATTTTGCTCTAAATTTTTGCTACTTTCTTCATTTTTGGTTCTCCACAAGGATCTATGTAAGTTTCCTTTGATTTTGTCTCGAATTTGCTTCAAATGAGTAATTTCATGAAAAAACCCTTAAAAATCAATTTTGGGATTTTTTTGATTTTGAGGTTTATGTTGAAATTCTTGCCATGAATTTACTTGTATATGTATGTATGTGTGTTTGTGAGCGATTTGAGACAAAAATTGCATGATTTGGTGAAGAATTGAGCAAATCACCATTTTTGGTACTGTAGACACCCATTTGTGTCTCCCTAAAACCAAACCCGGTGATGAGTACCTTTCACGTTGAATCATAATCGAATGAAGTGAAAGTGTGGGAAGTCTAGTGTTGCGGATAGTTTTAATTTCTCTTCTTTTCTCTCTGTTTTTGAAAACCTATTTTATGAAAACAGCCAATTCAGTTTGGTTAGTCCATGATATGGGTCCAATAGTAGTGTAGTTTGATAGGGTTTGAAAAGAGCTTTCAAACGACATATTATAAGCCCAATTCCGATGAATATCGAGGAAGTTATGGCCAAATTACTAAACTGGGCCCGGTTTGAGCCTTATATGCGGCCCAATGATCTAGGGGAGGGCCTAATATGGATTTACCATTCCTAATGCAATTAGGAATGGTCTTAGTTTTCTAGATTCTTCTAGAAGGTTATTTTCGTTCCTAATTCAATTAGCATTGATAAATTGACTTTTGTTGACTTTTTAGAGTTTTAATCAGAATAAAAGAATGTTTTTGAGGAAAATACGATTTTATCCTCTTGTACGGTTAATTTCTATCTGATTTTAGAAAGCGCGTCAGAAATTTAATTAGCGCCAAACTCCAGCATTAGCGCCTGGCGCTAAGCTTGGCGCCTGGCGCTAACCTTGTTTTTTCGCGTGAGAACTCCGGTTCGATTTTCTATCTTTTTGGCTGATTTTCTCAATAAATAGCCTCCTAAAAACTCTGTTTTCAATCAGCTACAATCATCGACTCTCTAGTTTTCTAATTCTTATTCTCTCTAAGCTTCTCTCTCTCTTTTCTAAACCTAGCTTTCAAACAAAATTCCGCACTCACAAGACCTAGATACACCTAGCATTATTCGAAGTTGCCTTTAGGGATGACAATAGTGCGGGGCGGGGCGGGTTTTGACATTCCCATCCCCATCCCTGCCTCACATTTCCATCCCCATCCCCGTCCCCATCCCCACGGCGGGTCGGAAAATATCCCCATCCCCGCCCCGGCGGGTCCAACTCCAAAACCACCCCGCCCCATCCCCACGTGGATATCCATCCCCGTCTCAACCCCACGTAATCCCCGCCCCGTACCCGCCAACTCCCCACCTTAAATCCACCACAAATAACATATTTAAACCTATTCTTAAAAAAATATATATATGTACTACAGTCTACAGGCCTACAGTTAACAGCTCAAATAAAAAATAAAAAAAAAATTAGCAGTACATACTTAACATAATAATAATAAAAAAAAAACACAGTAACTAATATAATACACTCTAAACAAATAAATGTAACTCTAAATTGTCTAAAAGTCCAAATGTTAAAAATACATAATAATAACTCTAAGCCTTCAATTATTCGCAGTGCAAACTTCACTTGTACTGGAATCGATATCCCATGTTTCAAATTCTTCCTCTAATTCTCCCACCAATTTAGCATATTCATCATCCTTGTATTCTCTACAATCTGCAAATTCAATGTGACTTAATTAAAAATAATAATAATATTATTATTACTTAAATTAGATTTATAACCACCCACAATTAAAGAGACCAGAACAAGGGTAATAAAAATAAAAGTATGCCCTCTGTCCAGAACTTCAAATTAAATGAAATTATCAAAACATTTTCTAAACTAATATCAATATCATGCAATTCAAAGTATTAGACGAATTAGAGTCAAATTAAACATTCAGAAATAGATTAGTTAGAATCTACGACAGAATTATGGCTAATCAATTTCTTAGTTGATTTGTCAAATTATTTTTCATCAATAATTGGGGAAAAAATAATTGGGAAATTAAAATAAATAAAAAAAACGAGTAAGAGAGATTGAGATAGTACCGATTATATAGGAAGAGGTAGGGATTATGTAGATCGGAGTGTTGATCAGCGCACAACTCAACGGCGAGATTCAGAGGTGGTGATTGTCTAATTGATAGAGCTTGAGAGGAGAGGAGAGGAGAGGAGAGGAGAGAGGAGAGTGAATGAGTGATAGTGTCGGCTAGGCTTGAGAATGAGAATAAGAATGAATATGGTTTTTTTTTTCTTCTAGAAGTCTAGTGTCTAGAGACTTCCTTAATCAAGTCAGTAACATTTCTTTTTTGCTGTATAATATTTAACGAAATATGTTATTGCTTTATATGGGACGGGTCGGGACAATGTCGGGTATAATGCGGGTATGGGTCAAGTGTGGGGTGGGTCAGGCGAGGCGGGGCGGGTATGGGGTGGGTCAGGCGGGGCGGGGCAGGGCAGGGATGGGGGCGGGTATTACTTTAAATCCACCCCCGCCCCATCACCCATGGCGGGTATGGATTTTAGACCCATCCCCGCCCCGCGACCCGCCAAAGCTAGACCCATCCCCGCCCAATCGGGGCGGGGATGGGGCGGGTATACTACTAGACCCGCCCCACTGACATCCCTAGTTGCCTTCGCCCTAGACGTGAAAGGTTTTAATTTCTGAGGGTTGGTCCCAAATCTCTCTTTCTATTATTTAATTTAATTTTTTGTTTATTATTTTCCTTGAAGTTACTAACGCGTGTATTTTTGTTATTAGAAAGAGGTACGAGGCATCCAAGTAAGTGCTTTAAATGATTTATTGATATTATGATGTAGAAATCATGTCTAGGTTGTTATTATGATTCCTAGTATCATGTTAGGATGTTTTTCTTAATTTGATGTTTAGGGTGACAACAATAAGTTCCTAGTATCATGTTTAGGGTAAAGAATAAATTCCTAATATCAAGTATGATTAAAAGTATGATGCTTCCTATTTTCTTTCCTAATATAGCATGTTAGGGCTACATATTTGATTTTTATTGTTTTGTGATATGCTAGGGTTTGTTATTAATCTTGTTAGTATCATGCCTAGGATCTTACTATTATTATGCTTTAACATGATTAATTTAATTTATTGTTATTATTGTTATTGTTATTGTTATTGTTATTGTTATTGTTATTGTTATTGTTATTGTTATTATTATTATTATTATTATTATTATGTTGCTTGATATTTATTGTTATTGCTTGATCACGCCTTTTATGCATGTTTAAAGGGAATTGGTACTTGTAATCACGCTTAATAAGATAATTAATAATCTTTTTTAGGGTTAATTTGATTATAATTCAAGTGATCGGCAATAATAGTTTATTTGTGCATTAATTTTCAACCAACATAGATAAACAGGTTTAGGGTTTACATATTGATTGCATGTTAGTCAGAAAGCGCACATGAATACGAACAGAACAAAGTAGAGGCCTATTATTAGGGCAGGTTCAATCTCTTTTAGGTTGGATTTGTACCTTCATCCCCGAACTACCAGTCATGGTTCCAGACCTATTGGAGTTGACGATCTCCTGGATCGTTAAGGGGTGTAACCTTCACCTCGTGAACGGTTTACAAGTTCCTAAAACTTGTTGGCGACTCTTTTGCTCTATCTTCTTGCCATTTGGACGCCACCGTACTTTAGTGTATGATCACAGTGGGGTTCAAGCTAGGGGTAATGCTTGAAATATTCCCTACATTTTTTGGCGACTCCGCTGGGGAGGATTTCTATTTTAATTCCAGAAATTTATTTCGGCAATGATTTAGAATGAGTGGATGAGACTCGAAAAGTTCTAAGTATTTCATGTGCGTAATTTTAATTAACATTATTGTCATATGCATAAAAAAGATCTCATTGGACAGACCATCCGTAATGAGTTAAAACATAGGATTTTTACACGTAGGAAATTTGAGAAATATCTTTCATAACTAGGATCGAAATAATGCTGCGCGAAATTGGAAAATTTTATCGAGCACAGAAAGCTGCTTTGGCATGTAGGAACTAGCGTTAGCAAACAAAGATTACCTTTTGACTTTTGCGCCAGACGACAGTCTCTGTCGCCAGGCGCTAAAGCTAAAAAGTGGCGCCAGCCTCTGTTTGCTGGCGCCAAGTTCTTCCAATACCGAGCCAGAAATATGCGTTCTAATTTTGACCAGTTTTTAGCACTTTTTGCTCGATCCTACTTCTTGATTGAGTATTTCTCACTTTTCTGAAACCCATATGTGTTTTACATATGGACATAACCCTCTAGGAATCCATGCTCCATCTACCTGATTGAACGCTCTGAGCAACAAAGGGTACATCCGAGAATGTTGAATTCACCAAACCATGGAAGCGAGTTTTTCTAAATTCGCGGTGTCCCATCCACTCGCGCCAACCCTTCACGGTTAGGCTTCTGCGATGTGCATCTGGACAATTAACCATGGACCCTCTTTGACTAACCCATATCCCGAACTTTAGAGAACTAGAGCCATGGTTAGGTTGCAAACTCATTGCATCATGTTGTGCCTACTTGATTAATTGTGCATTTTTGGTTGTGCATTCTCTATGTGTTTTTTCCTAACCGTTTGTTTGACTTAGGTTTGTAAATAAGTCTTAATAAACTAATTAATGGCTAAAAAGACTTTTCTTAATTAATTAATTAATTAATTAATTTTGGTAATTAGAGTCTAATAATCTAATCAGAGTTGACTTAGTATGACCTTAGGCATACCCTGTAGAGTAATAATACCGAAATCAGTTCAAGATCAATGTTCCAGCACTGGCGCCGAGATTTGGACTGTAGCGCCACTCTGTGGAGTGTAGCGCCTGGCGACAGCTCTGTCGTCTGGCGCTACACTATACAGTGCGACGCCAGTCCTGTCGTTTTGGCGACAGTTCGGTATATTGCTCGAGTCATCACTTTGTGTCTAATTACACAGTTTTCTAATTAATTCGTTTAATTTTTACTGTAAATTATATCTCGTTAAGTCATTAATTGAGTCCAAGCACTAAATCCCATGGTCTAACACAAGAGTCAAAGCATGTCACCTACACTCACTAGTCTTAGCACACACTTTTTATATGTCACCATGACCATGCCTTAGGTTCATGCATGAGTCGGTTTTTTCCGTCATTTAAGTTGGGGGTACATTCCATTCCTAATTCTTCATATCCCTCCATCTACATCATCTTTCTTCACTTCCTCCATCCATTGCATGTGGAATAAAGTTTGAATCAGATAATTAACAATGAATATCCCCAAATTCCTTTCCCACAGTACTTTGTCGAGGAGAGAAGGGAGATTAATTAAGGACAACCTCTTTATTCAAGTCTTACTTTTTGATAAATTGATTCGTCAAAAGAGGAAAGCTAAAAAGATAATGGCAACTCAAGAAGAAGTCAACGAACTTAAGAATCAATTGACTGATGTGACTTAGGCGTTAAAGGCTTTAACCCTCAAAATCAATGACCCTATGAAGCAACAACAGATGGACCTCATGCAAGAGAGCTTGAGCAAGCTATCTAGTGATTACAAGTTTCAAGGAATTAGTTCACAAGGGGTCTTGGTGGACGAAGAACTTCTTCCGCATAAGTTCAATGCCAACAACATCCCAAAATTCAAGGCAACGGATAATCCTTACCTTCACTTAAGAGCCTTTGAAACTATGATGAACATTAAGGGGATTGATAAGAAAGTCTTTCATTCCTTGTTTTCCTTATCTCTTGAAACCGTTTGTCAACAATGGTTCTTCTCCTTGGACAAAGAGAAAACCTCTACCTGGGAATCGATGGTAAACGCTTTCATTGATAGGTATAAACGCAATATCCAAGTCGAAACTGATTATAGACAACTTGAAATGCTAAGACAAAAAGAGAATGAAGGCTTTACTTCTTTCTTCAATAAGTGGAGGGAAACTTCCGCTAAGATGATTGAGGTCCCCACCGAAAAAGAGTCTGTGAGGATGTTTATCAAGAATCTCCAAGAAAAGTATTCAATGCACTTAAAATATCAACACAAGTTGAATACTTTCAGAGCCGTCTATGACATAGGTATCAAAATCGAAGACGACCTCGCAAAGCAGAAAGCTACTAACAATAGTAACCACGGTGGCTGGAAAGGAAAAAAGAACGACAATCCTTCTTCTTCCGAAAACGCCCACTCAAGTAACAATGTTAGTAACTTTGACCATAACGGTGTCTTAGCTATGGATAATCAAGGATACAAAAAGAAACCCAGGAGAGAGTTCAAACCCATTGGAATGACCTATGATGCTGCTTTTGATCGTCTCTATGACCGAAGGTTAATCAAACCTATTGGCCCTACCGAGGATCCAACGCCAGAAAATCGATCTTTGAGATAGAATCCCAACTCTTATTGCAAGTACCATCGAGGAAACGGTCATACCACTGATGAATGCTACAGGTTTCAAAATCTCATTCAAGAACTCGTAGAAGCAAATAAGATCCCATTGCCTCTAGCTAACAAGAAGACTGGGTGATGATGAAGCAAACGACACAAGATAGAGGCGAGCTTCAACGACGAGATTTCATGACCTCTTTTTTCTATTTTTTTATTTACCCTTTCCCCCAATAAGTCTAGCATAGGCACCTTTCTTTTCCTTAGATTAATTTTGTAGAATCTTTCTTTTTCCCTTTTAATAAAATGAGCATTTATTTCCTTGCATATGATCATTTCATTGCATTGCATTTAAAAAAAAATAAATAAATCTTTGTCAAGCTAAGCACAAGGTATACCAATGATTTGAGGCACCCCTTGTAGCCACATCATATTGCCTTTCATCTCTCTAATTTACAATCCTTTCTTCATAAACCACTTTGAGCCTCGTCTAACGATAGACCTGTCATTTTTTCAACCCGTATCTACCTAACCTTGAGATGGGATGGTGTGCAACTTATGCAATTTTCAGTTTCATAAAAAGCTTAAGTGACTTCAAAAGATTAAAATAGCAAAATTATTAATAATAATAAATAAAAGTGTACAAAAGGGCAAGTGTTCCAATGTCTTTGACATAGACATGTCTTTGATATGAACACGTCTCAGATTGCATCTCTTATCGAGTGCTTGGTACAATGCCTAAGAAACATGAATGCCAAGTGAGTGATAAACCGCATGATCGGGATTGCCCACACTTATAAAAATATAAAATGCAAAAGAAAAAAAAGAAGAGAGCAAAAATAAATAAAGCAAAAAAAAGAGAGCTAAAAAAAAGTAGAACCTCAAGCATGAAAATACAAATATTCAAAAGTAAGGTTGCACACCTTGGGGGCTTATCGAGGGTCTTGAGCCTTTATCCCCTTCTTCTATAACCTTTAGCCTAACCACGTTACAACCCTTAAAAAGACCTTTTTAAGGTATACACATACTTGTGTGAGTTTCGGCTAGAGCTATGTTCGGCCTGATTCCTAACGGATATGTAGGCAACCTCAGATCGAGGTGTAGCCGTAATAAACATGTATTCATATTCACATTCACACACCATGATCATATCAAGGGATCTCCTATGCTCATCCCTATTTACTTAGAGCTAGACTTGGGGGCTTGATCCCTACATCATTAGCTTACCTAGCCTAAGAGTCACCACCATTTGACTCTTTTTAATATATTTTCCCACACACTTAGCCCTTGCGGCCTAACTTTAGTATCACTTTCACACACCGCACAGATACATGACCAAATAGTCTTTCCCTTAGGAACCCTTTGTCATGAAATCTTAACATAACGCTGAAGCATGCCTTGTCATGTCAAAATCGCTCATCAATCATCATTGCATCACAAAGTATGAAGTACTTAGCCTCCGCGCCTAAGTTACCTAAATACTTTCATTGTCGAGTCAACTAGGATAGTTTAAGATGTTACAATCCTTGTACTATGAGATACAACGTTAACGAATTAAACTCATTCAACATGCACCTTCAAAAACTTCGCTTCTTTCTTTTTCGTGTCTTTCTTTTTCAGGAGAAAGTCGATACCCTCCACAAAAATGACGGAAATTTTTTGCCTTTTTTGCATTTTTCGAGTTGCACGATCACATTACTATGCACACACGAGTCATGTATACATTGAGTCATGTCGTGTCATATCACCATGATTTAAGTCTAACACATGTGTCAAACACTTCGAGTCGAGTCAACCTCGAGTCAAGTTTATGCCTTGAGTCATGTCAAGTCAATGAGTCAAGCAACACTAAACCTTAGGTAAACCCTAAAGAAAGATAAGCAAAGTCCTATGGTCAAAGATATAAATGCAGGTGCATCCCAGCAAGCGAGGACATTCCCGGATTTTTTTCGAAAAAAACCGCGAATATGATACAGGACATTCCTCCAAGATGAGAGGAGTTTGAGAAAAATTATATAGATCAGTAAATTAGAGATGAAGAGCTTTAATTTACAAAAGATTTAAGCAGATTTGGTTGAAAGGAAACGACCAAGTTCAAAGTTCAAAGCAAAACCGAGCAACAGCGGCAGCAAGAGCAGAATAGGGAAGACCCGACTCCAGCGCCAGACAACAACATCTGGCGTTTAGCAATAGATTTCAGCGCCTGGCGCTAGATCTCAGCGTCTGGCGACAGATCAAAATGTGACGCCAGAGATATTTCAGCAGCAACAGAGCTCGAAGCCTCTCAGAATGGTTATTTCGACTACATACAGCAATTTCGGGTTCCTTGGTACGCCAGTTATCCCCTATAAGCAAATTGACATGGTTAGTAGTCGACTCGATTACAATCATAGTAAGTGATTGACCTGACAAAAAAGCGTCTCACTTAGCTTAAGCGCCTAAAAACTGGCTCATTACAAGCACCAACGTATCGGTTTAAAAGCAGGCACTTAAACGACAATATTTCCAAATACGGATTGTTGCGCATTCTTCTTAAACGACAATATTTCCAAATATGGATTTCGCGCATTCTTCTTAAACGACAATTTTTCCAAAAATTGGATTGTCATCCCCAACTGACAATATTTCCAAATATGGATTGTCGCGCATCTTCTTCAACGACAATTTTTCCAAGATTGGATTGTAATCTCTAGCGAAGTTTCCAAGCATGGATTGTCATGCTCCTTCTCTATTTGGCAATTTTTTCCAAGTTCGGATTGTCATCGCTGGCAAGTTTTCCAAGATTGGATTGTCATACATCCAATTCCCTATGGCAAAATTTCTCAAAGGATTGTTGTAGAACTCTATTCATCATAAATTTCGGCAAAGGTTCCTCAACGTGGATTGTCAATCATTTCAGTAAGTGGCAAATTTTCCCTAAGTGGATTGTCGGTCGATTCTTTTTTGCAAATGTTCCAAGAAGCGGATTGTCAATTGTGGCAATATTTTCCTAAAAGGATTGTCGCATAGCGTTGGAAAATTTCCAAGGTGGATTGCTTTCAAGAGTTATATTCCAAGATGTGGATTGTCGATCGTAGCAAAATTCTTATGACAAATTGTTACGAAGCATTGGCAACTTTTCCCAAAAATTGGATTTTGGCAAATTTTTCGAGATACGGATTGTCGCTTCATCGTGGCAACATTTCTAAGGATGGATTGTTACGAAGCATTGACAACTTTCCCTAAATCGAATTGTCATACATGATACAAGAGTTGTGTTGGCAACTATTCCCAAAGAAAAGAGGATTGTCATCACAGCAAAAGCACCGACATACTGGTTCACAAGCAGCAAAGCGCCGACGTACTGGCATAGCAGCATTAAGGATCAACAAGCAGTGATCTTTTTGAAGACTATCACGGCGGAATTGGAGGCAGTTACAAGCGTAGCAGTCTTCAGGCGGTATTCTCTAGCTTGCGGAAGATCGTCACAACAAATCGGTTACCCCCAGAGACGTGTGCTCGACGGTGCAAGATACGCGTTTGTTAACTCTCTTATCTGTTTTAACTAACGCTAGTTTTGCAGGTATCGGCGTTACAAGAATGATTTAGGATCGCAGAACGTTTTGAATCATTCTCCGTCCCTATCAATACTTTGACTTTTGTTTTCGAAACTTGCGTTTCTCCAAACTCAGTCAAAGTGGGGGCATCTGTAGACACCCATTTGTGTCTCCCCAAAACCAAACCTGGTGATGAGTACCTTTCACGTCGAATCATAATCGAATGAAGTGAAAGTGTGGGAAGTCTAGTGTTGCAGATAGTTTTAATTTCTCTTCGTTTCTCTCTGTTTTTGTAAACCTATTTTAAGAAAACAGCCAATCCAGTTTGGTTGGTCCATGATATGGGTCCAATAGTAGTGTAGTTGGATAGGGCTTGAAAAGATCTTTGCAACGACATATTATAAGCCCAATTCCGATAAATATTGATGAAGTTATGGCCAAATTACTAAACTGGTCCGGTTTGAGCCTTATATGCGGCCCAATAATTTAGGGGAGGGCCTAATATGGGTTTATCATTCCTAATGCAATTAGGAATGGTCTTAGTCTTCTAGATTATTCTAGAAGGTTTTTTTCATTCCTAATTCAATTAGCATTGATAAATTGACTTTTGTTGACTTTTTAGAGTTTTAATCAGAATAAAAGAATGTTTTTGAGGAAAATACGATTTTATCCTCCTGTACGGTTAATTTCTATCAGATTTTAGAAAGCGCGCCAGAAATTTAATTAGCGCCAAACGCCAGCATTGGCGCCTGGCGCTAAGCTTGGCGCCTGGCGCTAAGCTTGGCGCCTGGCGCTAGCATTAGCGTCTGGCGCTAACCTTGTTTTTTCGCGTCAGAACTCTGGTTCGATTTTATATCTTTTTAGTTGATTTTCTCTATAAATAGCCTCCTAAAAACTCCGTTTTCAATCATCTACAATCATCGACTCTCTAGTTTTCTAATTCTTATTCTCTCTAAGCTTCTCTCTCTCTTTTCTAAACCTACCTTTCAAACAAAATTCCGCACTCACAAGACCTAGATACACCTAGCATTATTCGAAGTTGCCTTCGCCCTAGACGTGAAAGGTTTTAATTTCTGAGGGTTTGGTCCCAAATCTCTCTTTCAATTATTTAATTTAATTGTTTGTTTATTATTTACCTTGAAGTTACTAACGCGTGTATTTTGTTATTAGAAAGAGGTACGAGGCATCCAAGTAAGTGCTTTAATTGATTTATTGATATTATGATGTAGAAATCATGTCTAGGTTGTTATTATGATTCCTAGTATCAAGTTAGGATGTTTTTCTTAATTTAATGTTTAGGGTGACAACAATAAGTTCCTAGTATCATGTTTAGGGTAAAGAATAAATTCCTAATATCAAATAAGATTAAAAGTATGATGCTTCCTATTTTCTTTCCTAATATATCATGTTAGTATCATTTTAGGGCTACATATTTGATTTTTATTGTTTTTTTTTATTTGATTTTTATTGTTTTGTGACATGCTAGGGTTTGTTATTAATCTTGTTAGTAACATGCCTAGGATCTTACTATTATTATGCTTTAACATGATTAATTTAATTATATTGATTGTTATTTCAATTATTATTAATATTATTATTATTACTATTATTATTATTATTATTATTATTATTATTATTATTATTATTATTATTATTATTATTATTATTATTATCTCAAAAACAAAATCATACAACCTACAATAAATTAGTGGGAAGCCGAGATACAATCTGGGCCCCCACTCCTCTAGCTATAGCAAATCCTACCCTAGTGAAGATATGAGCTGCAGCACGAGCCCCAATGTCTTGCGTCGACGAGAACCTCTGAATCCGCTTCAGTAACGCAACAGCCTCCTTCTCTAATTCCCCAAGCGAAGAAAAGGAGAAGGGAATGAAACCATATCCAATCACCTGACATCGAGCTTCATACTTAACCCGCTTCCGATGAGCAGCATCAGTCACAACGCGCCCAGGAATAAAGTCAGATAGCCCCGACTGTGTCAAAGGAGAAGACCCTGTCAAATCAACACAGACATCGCGACCACGATCCCATGAATAAAGTAACACATCCGCAGGTCTGAGGGCCTCGTCGTTCCCTCCAGCCAACCCAATGTCAACCTCCTTTCTCGCCGAAATCCCAGAACGATAGCAAACATCAACAAGGGTATCCCGAACGACATTATGCCGATGTTTAATACCCACAATACCAGCACAAGACACCGCGTGATCACCGAAAATATCTCCAGCAAAAACCCTCGAACAAGCAGAGCACGACGTCGAGACAGAGAATAAAGGAACACCCAACCGATAGGACAACACACATCGATAAGTCTTAGCGTTCATCGTCTGACCCAACCCCGAAATAGGAACCGCCCGAAGCCAAGCTGAGGTATGATCACCCTGCTGTGATTTCCATAATGCTGATTGTCGAGGAGTTAAAGAATAAGCAGATTCTGCAGAAGCGGTAATCTTTGTGAAATACATATCTGCCAATTTCTTCATGTGTTTAGGGGCAGCGACCTCACTAAAGGTTCGTCCACTGTTCCATTAAACAAACACAACGCATCCTTAAAGGTTCGTCCAAGACCAACAATGCCAGCATGCCGAAGAAGTTGTGTCTGCAACCCAGCAGACTGCAACCGAGAAGCAAGAAAAGCATAGTGACGAACATCACCTGCAGAATAAACACCAAGCCCTCCAAACGCAAATGGTAAGGTGGCAAGCCGCCACTGCCAATCACCAAACCCAGGCCCCGAAGCGGTAACAATACGCTCCAAGGAAGATCGAAGAGCTCCATCAAAAGTGCGCTGAGCTACCTCAAAAGTACTAGGAGGACAAGTACGTAATGCAAAGTAGAGTTTTGAAACTCCAGTACATGCCCTAAGTAACAACAGTTCACACTGAGGATCATCAAGCATAGCGACCTTATCCATAAGGACAATTGTCTTGGTCACCCTCTGCATCACAAGGTCACCACTGAAACCAGAATCGGAACTAGCGGGACCTCCAAGCAACCTAACACCACGCAAAGGTCGAGCAATATTAGGCGGAAAGACACCCACCAGCCTGCTTCGAGGGTCTTCCGTAAGCCAGAAAACTTCAGTTTTTTCCACGTTAAGACATAACCCAGAACGAGGTCCTTCCTCCATAATCAACTGCAGAACTTGCCCCACCACCAAAGTGTCACCAATAATCGTGCCGTCATCTAAATACCAAGCCTGAAGACATACATCAAAAGTCTCCCTAATTTTACATACCAGGGGTTGTAAAACCAAAGAAAAAAGCAAAGGACCAAGGGGATCACCCTGCTGCACCCCTTGAGATGACCATAAGGTTTGGTCCCCATAGTACAACCTGGCTGGATTAGAATAGCAGAATTCAACCCATCGCGAAATGCCTGGACAACGACGACGTACCTCACTTAACATGACCGAACGATCAACCAGATTGAAGGCATTTTGAAAATCCACCAACAACATAGATAGACCCACATCAGAACCACGGTCCTCAATCAACCGATTCACCACATGAAGAATTGCCTCACCACCTGAAGAAACCCCAACACCAAATTGAAGGCCATCAAAGTAACTCCCTAAAGACTGACCAACCATAACAGCACCCACCTTCGAAACGAGACGCCGCCAAACCGTACCCACAGCAATAGGACGGATACCACCACCGGGTTTGACAAGTGGCGTAAGAGGAGCACTAGCAATGTACTCTCCTAATTCCATAGGACATCTTCCAGCTAGAAAGAGATTAACCACCTCGGTAATAGAGACAACCAACTCATCTGAGACTGCCACAGCTGCACCACTTAAGCAATCCATAAGATGTTGAGCACGCAAACCATATTATTATTATTATTATTATTATTATTATTATTATTATTATTATTATTATTATTATTATTATTATTATTATTATGTTGCTTGATATTTATTGTTATTGCTTGATCACGCCTTGTATGCATGTTAAAAGGGAATTGGTACTTGTAATCACGCTTAATAAGATAATTAATAATCTTGTTTAGGGTTAATTTGATTATAATTCAAGTGATCGCCAATAATAGTTTATTTGTGCATTAATATTAAGCCAACATAGATAAACAAGTTTAGTGTTAACTTATTGATTGCATGTTAGTCAGAAAGAGCACATGAATACGAACAGAATAAAGTAGAGGTCTATTATTAGGGCAGGTTCAATCTCTTTTAGGTTGGATTTGTACCTTCATCCCCGAACTACCAGTCATGGTTCCAGACCTATTGGAGTTGACGATCTCCTTGATCGTTAAGGGGTGTAACCTTCACCTCGTGAACGGTTTACAAGTTCCTAAAACTTGTTGGCGACTCTTTTGCTCTATCTTCTTTCCCTTTGGACGCCACCGTACTTTAGTGTATGATCACAGTGGGGTTCAAGCTATGGGTAATGCTATAATATTCCCTACAGGTACTACTTGTGGGAAATGGTGTTCTTGTTGTTCTTTTGCACTTGAAATGATGACATATTGGTTGTAGATCTTGTAAAATATGCCATGACTCGTCGATTTATTGTTTTCGTGCAATTTTGAAACATGTTTTGTGTTGTGTATGTACTACATTGTCATGGAGAACATAGTATCATGCAATTAGGAGAACATAATATTAGTTCGTCATGGAGAAACTAAATACTATAAATAATTCCATTATTTTGCTAATTTTTAGCCTTGAGGTAAAAATTTAGCGTACAATAGAAAATGCAATAAATAACTAAATAACTTAGGAAATGATGCTAAGCATTTAGGTTTTTATTAAAATGTAACTCGATATAAATAACTAAATATCTTAGGAAATGATGCTAAGCATTTACATTTTTATTTTTATAATAGCATGCCTAGACAACGGGATCGCGACCTTTCCACTCATTGCCGGCGTCAGGATTTTCGGGAGGACACTCCCACGATTCCCGAGGGTATGGATGATGACGTCTTAGAGTCTGAGCCTCGACCCTCTACGGGTAGAGGTAGGTGGGCTCCACCTCCGTGGACACCAGACCAGTTGGTTTTCTGTCGTGAGAACCACGTTTCTCATCGTCCACTTGCCGACATAGTCGACGCCACGCTTCGCCATCACGGTTCTGGAGCCGAAGATTTGATTCCTCGACTTCATCGGATTATCACGAGGGATCCTGCTACGAACGCCTTATGGGAATCAGCTGGTCTAGTAGACTTTTATTCGGCGATCGTAGGGTTTCGCAGCCCCCGGGGTTGTGGTGCGACAGTCGTTCGCACGTTGTTGGAGTATTTTTTGGATACTACCAATACTTTTCACTTTGCTTTGGGGGAGATGACAGTCTCCTCTGGACTTTAGCATGATCAATGGTCTATGCTTCACTGACTGGGTCGTAGCACAGATGTCTGATCTTTCTTGGGGAGCGGCTAAGGCAGCCGATTTGTTAGGTTCGATCGTTCAGCATATTAGGATTCAGCTGGTGTCTCGAGGTGGTCCTAGGAGCGGGCGATCAGAGTTGGCTTTGGTTCTAGCCCGTGGTTTTGACATGGAGGAGACATCACCTGAGCAGCGAGTGCGGATCTTCATTTTGATTCTCATTTCCATGACTCTTTCTCCGGATAGGAGTTCGCGTGCGCTTGTTTGCTACCTTCCTTCTTTGCTTAGGATTAGTGAGATAGGATCCTATAGATGGGCCAGCCTTGGATGTGCCGATCTTCTCTTGTCGTTACGTCATGGTGGTAGGCAGCTGAACGATGAGTCCCCTGTCACTGTCTACGGTTTATGGAGAGTCGTAGAGGTGACGATCCTTTCCTCTTCTTGTTTTATTTGTTCGACTCATGTGCTCAAAGATTACTTTTCACTGCAGCTATGGTTCTACGAGTCCTTTCTGGGATTGGCCCCTCGACGGCGTCGTGGAGCGGTTGATGACTTCCCTGTCGGGGCCAACTGGCGTGACCGAGGAGAGTCACGGGTGGAGTCTGTCTCTACGCTACGCGGGCTGCTACGCCGAGGCACCTCTTCTGTTGGTGTAAGAATTACTTTTGTAGCCTGTTACTTTCTATCTTGACGTTATTTCTGGCGCTTCATTGCAACTTTTTATGGTTTTCAGGTTGCTATTGATGTCCAGTATTGTCCTTGGGCTGGGATGACTAATCTTCCCAAGGCCTTGCAGCTTTCAGCGTACTGCACTGTTTTTGTTGGTACCAGACGCTTTTTCTGGTATCTGGGGGAGCATGTCGTTCGTCAGCACAGTGGTGATCGCTTTGTGGTGCCCTTATCTCCACCCGAGTCGATGTTGAACTCGCGCTTGTTTAGGGAGTTGATAAACAGGGGAGAGCGCTACACTTTTCCTCGGTAGGAGCTTGTGCGCATGGAGGGTGATTATGCGCAGGACTTGCTTCCCTCTCTGGCTCCTCTACCCCGTCTTCCTGAGGTATGATTTCTTTTGAGGATTTTGTCGCTAGTCTCTGTTTAAATAGTCGAATAACATGATTATTCGATCGTATTTTCAGACGACTGTTCGCCGTGTGGGGAGGATTGAGATTTCGCCTCAATCTGTCCGCTACCCAGGGCCGATTAGTATTACTGAGGACCATATTGCTGACGCGCCAGAGGGTTTCAGACAGGCGCAAGAGTCTCTGCCTGATGTTTTTGAGCAGGTAAGCTTTTGATACATTATTCATCCTTTTTAATACCGCTTGTTACTGATTTTTCTCTGTTTTTTTCTTAGCCTACCCGCCCGGAGATGATGGGATTCATGAAGCTGGTTGACGCTCTGAAGTACGACATCATCAAGCTTCGGCGTGGTGCGAGTTGTCGGAGCGGTTCTAGCGATGTTCTTGAGGTATGTTCACTTTTTCTCATTTCTACCATTTGTTTTATTTTTCATTGTTAACATCTTTTGATTTTGTGTCCTTCAGGAGCGACGGAGGTCCCGCTCGCGCTCGAGGCATTGAGGCTCGGACGAGGGACAGCCTAGTCGTGGTAGACGATCTCCTGAGGTTCATCGGCATTCTCAATCTCAGCGGGATTCTCAGTTTTCTCAGCCATTTCAGGAGGCTCCGTGGCAGCAGACTCAGTCCTCCCAGTCGTTCCAGCATTTTTAGGGTCACGGTCAGTGGCAGCAACAGTCGTTTTCTCAGTCTTCACAGCCTGAGCTTAGGCCTGTTATCATTCCTGTGGATCCTGGCTTATATTCAGCTCCATCGTCTGGGGCGCTTCCTCCTCCGATGCCAAGCTTGTTTTCAGTTCCAGTGTATGGGACGATGCCTCCACCGACGATTCCTACTTATTTGAGTCAGTCTGCACCGTTTACCAGTTGGACGGGTCCTACTTTGAGTTTGACTGCTACTGGAGTTACAGGGACTAGTAGGGATGCTACTCCTCGTACCCAGATGATGGCGGGACTCTTTGGCTCACCGCTCCCATATTCACAGGCTGGAGATGACACTGATCCTCACTCTTCTAGTTCTACAGATTTTTTGGTCGAGGGTCATTTTTCGTACATACTGTGATGACACTTGACGCTACTTATTTATTATGACTCATTTTGTACATTATTCACAGTTTATGTATTTATTAGTGTGTGTTAGTGTGTGCTTGAGACTCATTGTGTGATTGTGTATTTTTTAATGACGCGACAAAAAAGCGTAAGTGGAGTAAGTGGAGGGTACCGACCTTCCCCAAAAGAAAAAGAAATAAAAAGAAAAGAAAAATATGAATAACTACTCCAAAATAAATATGTTTGGAAATGGGACGAGGTTTATAACTTCCCTAAAGAAAAAGAAATAAAATAATAATAGAAATAAATAATAAAGATAAATAAAGTAAAAAAATAAAATGATAAAAAATAAAAATAAAAATATTAATAAAAAAAGGTGAGAATTTTATTAGGAATGAAACTCTCGAAAAACAGAACTAAAAAAAACGGTGAAGATCAAACAATAAAAAATCCGGATAGATACAGGGAAAGGATAAAAAAAGAAAACGCGTGGGTGCCGCGACACGGCACCGTACCCCGTGTCACGGCAAAATCTGCCGTGTCGCGGCACAAATTCTCGTGACACGGTGGGAATTCCCGTGTCACGGTGCGCGTATTCTATAACGGTGTGGTTTACGCGTATAGAAAGATAGAATATGAGTAGTTCCGAGCGTTTTTGCTATAAAATAGGACCAGTATATTCGTGATATGCATAATTACGAAACACAAAATAATTAGAATTTCATATTTCAATAATAATGTCTCGAAATTTTGATAATACATTGCGCGACTGGTCTTATTCTTTCACCAATGCTGACAAAAGAGAATTGGAATTGTTTCATGTCAGGGGTTTACTAGCCATGGGACATGTAGCGATTGAACATGATTTTCTTAGGGCAACATTAGACTATTGGAGTCCAGAAACACATTGTTTTAAATTTGATTACGATGAAATCTGTCCCCCACCGGAGGAATTCGGTGCCATCTTTGGATTTCCTGCCAAAAATCTTATTGCCATGCCTACCCTACGTGAGTATTATTACCAAGACATTGAAAGCCATCTGAATCTAACAGATCCAGATTTAAATAAAATTGTGTGTGGTAATGAAGTAGACTAAGAAAAACTTGCAAATTTATATTTCAATCGCCCTGTCTCTGAGTCCTATCATGTATACCGTAGAAGGGCTTATATTTTTTGCATGTTTAGCAAGATTTTATTCGCAAACGGTAGGGTAGGACATGCTTGTCTAGCATCTGTGCTTGAACATGTCGAATCTGGGAGATCTCCTATGCCCACGTGCCTTGGAGAAACTTTACGCGGCCTCGACGAAGCAAAAGCTAATCGGAAAGCCGTCAGGAAGGGCTCTCTGGTACTGCTGCAGGTAAAAACGCGTTCTAAGTAACCCCCGTGACACAAAACAGGCACCGTGTCACGGTGGTCTTCTACCGTGACACGGTGAATTCTGCCGTGTCACGGTGGAATCTGCAAAAAAATTTTTCGACTGATTTTTTTTGTTTTGCAAATTTGGTTGATGGAGCTTTTAGAACTTTTTAAAGCCCCCGACGATATTGAAAAATATGGTCCCAATGATCTAGTCCGCAGGAAGAAGAATTACTCTGTGAACATGTCGTATGAAGATTGGAAGAATTTCTTTGCAAAAAGAGAATTTTCCATTCGTTGGGTGGTGCCTTGGTGGAAGCTTACTAGGATGGTTGGTACGAATGATACTCCGTTTTGTCGTGTTTCTAGTATCTCAAGACTGACTTTTTACTGTCCTTCTCGACTGATGCGACAATATGGACTTGAACAAGTGGTTCCACGCTATAACGATAGTCCTCGTGAAGTATCGTTGCATGAAAGTAACGTTCACAAGTACGAGGCTTATTGGATTGAAAAACCTTTGTGGACCGTTTCTGCAAGTAACCAAGCTCCTCCTCTCTTATCTAGTGCATACAAGGCATGGTTGAATCCTAGAAGTAGAAGGGAACGAGTCGGATCACGCAAATCTGATGTGAAGAGTCGTCTTGGAAATAAAAAAGCGCCTCCTAAAGATCATCTAGGTCCAAGAACACAAGGGATTGAGTTTAAGGCTCCTATAATGCATAAAAGGAAGAAATATGTGAATGGGAAGGGTAAAGAGAAGATGGTATATAGAGAGAAGCAACTAAAGAATTCTAAGAACGGTGAAAGGAGTGGATGTTCGACTAGGGGTGTGACAGTTCGGGCTACAAAAGACACATTAATGGTGAAGGCCGACCTAGTTGAAAAAGAGAAGGAGGTTCCTAAAGTGAAGAGGCATTAGATCAGTATTGCTTTGCTTATATGATTTATAATTTATAATTTTTAAAATAAGGCGCATGATGCCAATAATTGTAGTCATCTTTATTTCAGTAATAATAGCATATTCATTTTTGCCTTAAATAAAAAATTACAATGACTCTTTTTTTTTTTTTTATCCGAGTCAAGAAGTCGGACGCAATGGAAGAATGAAAATAAAAAACGTCGAACAAATAACTGAATTCGCAAAGACTGCGTCACTAAAAAAAATCAGAAAGTCTTTGGGCACATTGGAAATCGCTTATTCCCTTCTTTCCCTTATGGGCAATGTGCTTTTTACGGCTTTGGGTGACATGGCTAGCCGACTGCTTTCGAAATTTGGGATCCGGTTGTAGAGAGGGAGCAGGCTTTGTTGAGCCACCCTGCAAAAAGAGTTCGCATGTTAGTTGTGATCTTATGAAAAATTTCAACAAGTAAAAGAAACCTTTGCCTGAGGAGTTCTTCTTGGTGGCTGCTCTTTGTTCGTTCGTTTGAGGTTCGAACGATAGATAGCGGCAGAAGTAACAGCCGGCTTCTTGTAAGGAGGAAGCTTCGACATTGCAAAGTCTGCAGAAATATAAAGTAAAGGGGTTGAAAACTCTGACAAAAATAATAATCATTATGAGCAACTAAGCAATGAAAATGCATGCGGCCTACTACCTCTCGGCTTCCCAGAGCTAAGGCCACAGGTGGCCAAATATGTCCCGTTCGAGAGCCACTCAAATTGGGGAATGTAGCTCTGGGGGTTACCTTCTTAACCCCCATCTCCACGTTGGTTCGGACGACCACCAAAAACAGGCCCTGATCAAAAATCTCCTCCTGCGCCTGCCTAGGTACAGGCAACAAGGCTTTCTTCCCAGCAAGGAGGGGCAGCTCCTTGGTCCAGCAGTTGTACCACTTGTTCTTTTGGAAGTCTGTGGAAGAGACTATGTAAATTTTAGTTCTCCAATCTTTCTATTTATTCTCCTTCCCCAGAGTCATCATGTAGCCCTTGTGGCTGGTCAGAGTAAACCAGTCGGCCCCACTTGGATGTGGAGTCTTGCTCAAATAGTGCATTTGAGCAAACGCCTCGAAGCTGGGCTCCACCTCTAGCATCTCACAGGTGGAAACGTCGCCCAATATGTTAACCCAAGAATTGGGGGCTAGTTGCCAGACACCCATTTGATATCCATCCGAAATCCTCTCCACAATCGGATGGAGAGGGAAGCGTGTCCTGCCTGGATGGACGCCCCGTAGCAACCAAAGTATTGGTCACCATAGCTGGCCATCTTTGGCCAGGTGATCGTGTTCTCAGCATCTGGCACGGACAACAGAAAGACATGTCCCATGACATGGTTAGAAATGAATTTGGGAAGCTCAGCCGACATTAATTTTCGTCTGCTTTCGGCAACATGTAAAAAATAGGGCACAAGTTCCGGCCGCTGTGAAGTAGAGGGCTCTTCCCAGCCCTCCCCCTTCTCAACGGACAGGGATTCTCGGGTAGCTTTAAGATTGGACCGCGCCTCCTCTGAGACAATGGAGGCGCTGTTAGAAGATGATGACGCAAAGTCATCATTAAAAGATTCATCAGAGCAGGGGGCCTGCCGACCTAGCAGTGCCCTCCATTATCTTAGCTTCGCCGCCGATCCGCTTGGCTCGGGAAATTGTTTTTCATTATCCGACTCCCTTATAATTGAGTCGCTTGGAGTACTAATGTTACCTGGAGGGTCTCTGCTAACCTCAGAGATAGGCTCCCTAATGGAGCCATCCGAGTAAACCGTCAAGCTCTCTGAATGGTACCAAGAACCATCCGTCCTATATCTCCGAGTCGTTTGATTTATTCTTGCCATCATGTCCTGTAGGGGCACAAACACATTCGGATTTGGAGATGCACTCAAAGGGTAGTTCTCGAATGAGCATTCGGCACTCCTATTTCTAGATTCAGTCGTCCTCGGTGACCAGCTGATCGCTAATCTAGGCCATGCCGGGTGCATTTGGGAAACCATTTTTGAAAAAGAAAACTACAAAAAATTAAGTAAAGACAACATCAGGCGGTTACCTTAGAAGAAGGTACTAGAGGCGCTTGGTCTAAAAGTCTGCTGGAAAAGGAGGACGAGGTTGCCGAGTGTCGGATGCTGAAGAAGTCAAAGTCTTTGAAAGTTAGAGATTCAAGATTCTCCTAAAGATTAACGCAAGTGTGAATCTAAGGGAAGTCAAACCTCCTATTTATAGAAGGGGTAAAAAACCTGGGGTAAAACCCTAGATTCTATTAAACAGTAAATAGTAACTGTTTGGCCAATCAGCGGCCGACACCTGTCACAGGCGTCACGTGGCAAGCCACGTCACTCCTGTGAGGGGAAAATTATTTGGGGTATTTAATACCACCAATAAGAGAGCGACACGTGTCCCCTTGAGAGGCATCAAAATGGACTCTCCAAATGGGTGACACATGTCACTCAGATACGCCCCCAGAAATGGCAGCCTTCAAGGCCCAAATTGAAAGGGCGCCGCAAAACGACACTGATCTAATCCCTAGGTCATCAAACCTTAGGGAAGGGCACAATTTTCCTAGGACCCTATAAATAGGGAGATTCCCCCAATTATTGGGACAGTCTTTTAACACCTCGAACTTTACGTCTTAATCATTAAGGCATTTATGACTCTCTAAAATAGAGAACATCTGAGCTTGGAATCTGAGTAGATAACTTATTTTCTGCATGTTTTACTCTGATTCCGTACTTACTTAATCTTCGGAGACAAACCTTCGACCATTTGGAGCTCCGTTTTTTTTGCAGGTGCATGCGCCTTGACGAATCTAGTCTTTGAGTTGTAACTCTCCCAAAGGACACAAAAAACCCCTAAACATTAAGTAATTCTCTTATTAAAAATACCAACCTAATTATAAAGTTTACAACTCTCTAGTCTCCAACAACATAATTTTTTTTTCTTAAATTTACATAATCCATAATCTAAGCCTGACCAAAATAGTAGGTGTTAAGATGCATACCCCTCTACCACCACCCCTATGAAAATTATTTTCCCACTTAAGCAACTTCTAAATCATATCCACTTCTGTGGCAAAAGACATTCCTAATAAACATGTTCATAAGTTATGACTTATGAGGTTTGTATGTAGGGATGTCAGTGGGGAGGGTCAAGTAGGAGACCCGCCCCATCCCCACCCTAATGGGGCGGGGATGGGTCTCGGTTTGGCGGGTGATGGGGCGGGGATGGGGATAAAAACCATACCCGCCATGGGTGATGGGGTGGGGGTGGATTTTAAGTTGTACCCGCCCCGCCCCACCCACCCCACCCCACTTCGTACCCGCCTCATCCCCACCTCATACCCACATTTATATATTTTTTAAAGTAAAATTACATACTTTTATTCTATTTATAAATAATTACATGAAATACAATATTAATTATAATACTTTGTACGACAATTATATTATAACACAAAAATGTGTATAGAATGTTTTATTTTATAATTTGTATTAATTATGTAAGATTGTGTATTTGAGATACGAATATTAGGTGGATGTTGGGTGGGATTAGGCGGGTCTTTGGTGAGGATTAGGTGGAGATGAATATCCAAGTGGGGGTGGGGCGGGGATGGTTTTGGAGTTGTACCCGGTGGGGCGGGGATGGGGATCAAAATTGGACCCGCCACGGGGATGGGGATCAAAATATTAGGTGGAGATGGGGATGGGAAGGCCAACATCCGCCCCGCCTTGCCCTATTGACATCCCTATTTGTATGTGGATGATTTGTAGGCTTGCAGCAGAGTCTAGCTCACATAAATTTTTTGGGGATGACAACATTTTATATACTACTTTTTTTATTCTACAAGCACTTTATAGTGCTTTGATGAAATATTAAGGGATATTGTAATTGAACAATCATAAATTAATTAATTAGATTAAACTAATAAAGTTTTCATGAAGGTAGTGCATAAAGAGTATATTGGTTTTTTTAAAAAAACTTAAATGCAATTGCAAAGGGCATGTAGAATATTCCACCTTGAGCATGCTCAAAAAAAACATTTATGAGGTTTCTTTATCAAAATGAGTGCAAATCACCTCCAGGGCAGTACTCCATCACCAAAAAAGAACGAAACTCAAAAATTATTTAATTGATAGGCAAATTAAAGAAAGCCTCTATTCAAGTAATAACGATAATGGAATAGAGAGAAGATAAACAAGAATAAAAATGAGGATATACCAGTGAATAGCTTTAAACCATCATTCATGAGCTTTCTCCTCCTTTTGCACTTTCTCGATTCTGATTATTACTACACAATCCTTCACTCTAGTCCTCACACTCTCTCTCCCCCCTTTTGAAGCCACCACCATTGTTGCTATCATCCCCTATCTACTCAGCAGCTGCGTATAGTGTATAGAGACAGAGAACCAAATTGCTCTGACAAGTTGCAATAAAAAACAAAACTCATCAGAATCATTAAATCAATTAAATTGGAGAAACTAAAAACAAAATTAAATTAAGAACAAAGAACATGTATAACTAACAGTCTAACACAAATAATAAAAAAGAAATATTTCAAAAAAGGCAAAGGTGAGAAATTAAATATCAACTTTATAAACTTGATAGTACCAAAAAGTTTTAATTGACATTGTTCTGGCAGTTATCGAAAGAACACTCATGGTTCTCCTTGAGAAGCACTAAAAGGGTCTTTAAATTGAGTGTCATTGAAGCTCTGATCTCGTAATCTCATCATTTTTGCAAATAATAAAAAAATCATCAAAAACCTGCAAAATCTACAAACCCCATAACCATAATTTGCTAAATCATTCAAGAAATCCAATAATTCGGCAAATAAAAACAACAACAAAATGAGTATTAAATCTTACCATAAAAGGGTACCAAAAAACACTTCACAAACAATAACATTACTAACAAATCAAAATACCAATTGGGTAAAAATCAATGAGTTTAATTCTACAGCACAACCCTTTTTTATTCATGACCCCATTTGTTTTGGGTATTTTTGTCCATCGGGAGAGTTACAGCTCGAGGAATGATCCGACTGCGCCTGTACCTGCAAAATAACGGAGACTCCGGGTGTTTGGAGCTTCGCCTCCGATGGTCAAATTAGTATTTGAATATGAGTGGGAGAAAATGCGAAAAATAAAGTGAGATCTTCTCGGATTCCGAGATCAAGTGTTTTTCTAATGTGAGAGAATGTAGGGTAGGTGTAATAAATGATTGAATGTGTCCCCAAATTTGGGGAATATCTCCCTATTTATAGGGTCATTCGAGGATGTGCCCCTTTCGAGGTCATTTGACCTAGATTTGTTGGGCTGCGCCGTTTTACGGCGTTCTTGGGAATTGGGCCTTGAAGGCCGGAATTTAGAAAGCATCTGAGGTTGACACGTGTCAGCTGGCAGTTGGTCCAAATAGACCGCTTAAGTTTTACACGTGGCCCTCGCTGATTGGTCCACGTGGACAGGGTAATTGTACCCAAAACATTTGCCCCTCACAGGTGACACGTTGCTGGCCACGTGGCGCCTGTGACACGTGGAAGTCAGTAAAAAGAGGATAGTAAAACTATTCACCTTCCAGGGTTTTTCAGGGATGCCCCTTCTTTTACCCTTCTATAAATAGAAGATTTTACCCTCTCTCTCCCCATTTCACACCTGAAATTTGAGTTTTTAGGGAGAGAAAGAGAGAGCTTTTAGAGATAGATACTCTACATCCGTCTGCCTGAGATTTCGCGTTTTCTGGCTGCATTTAAAGGAACACACCCGGTCACCGCGTGTAGCAGTTTTCAGATTTCGAGAGATAAGTAAAAGGAAACCGCCTGTACTCCTTTCAAGCTTTTTATAATTTTTCGCTTGTGTAGTTAGGCTTCAAAAATAAAATGGACTCTCTATCGACCCACACGGCACCGCCTAGGTCATTCATCCGGTCTCCAGATACAGCTAAATCTAGAATCGGGGGTGCCTTTTTTAGAAATTCGGACTTGCTTTGCTCATCCCCGAACACCTTCGTCTCTATGTCTATGCAGGACACCATGGCCAGAGTCAAACAAACGACTATTAAGCCGAGCAAGCGGCGCGCTAGGAGAGTGCCCGTTGATGAAGTTATTCTTGATGAGGAATACGAGGATTCGATGGAGGAGCAAGAGCAGGCGGGCTCTTCTCCGGGTGGCACCCCTTCAACCCCTAGTGACACCATATTTGATGGGGAAGACGGAGAGGAAGATGCCTCAGACTTGGGGTCTCATGAAGGGGAGTCAGGCGGTGAGAAAGCCGCCGAGAGATCTAGCTTAAAGGCGCCTTTCTTTGACCTAGAAGAAATTGCGGCTGAGTATTAGCAGCCGACTAGGGGACCGGCTCAGCCAAATCCCTTAACAAATAAGGTGCTCCCTAGGGACTTAGCTATTATGCAAAGTAGCTTTAGAGCATTTGGAGATGCACACCCGGTAGGAGAGGGGTGGAGAATAGAGGTTCCCTCGCCTAAGGCAACGATTGCTTGGGAGAACGACATTAAAAATGCCGACAACTGTTTCGGCTACTATGAGGGTGTGTTTAAAGCCAGCCTCCGCTTCCCCCTTCACAACGAGATTAAAAGAATTTTGAAATGGTATGACGTGGGCGTCTGGCAACTCACCCCAAACTCATGGCTTAATATACCGGGCTTCATTGCCGCCTGCGAGTATCAAAACATGGAGCCTAGTTTTGCTACATTTGCTCATATTCACTATATGAGTCGGGCCTCAAGCGGGCATGGTGCGTGGTACACTCTAACCACACACCCGGAATACTCGATGACATTGGACAAGCCGTCCAAATGGTCCGGCTGAAAGGACTGATTTAACTTGATCTGCTCTCCAACTTTGGGGCACAACCGGTTCCTTTGCCGGTATAATCAGGACCCGGAGCTGCTAGGGAAGATGATATATTTAGTTTATATAGTGTTTTATCCCCGTCCCGTGGTCATTATTAGTAGTGTTTTTGGCTCTTTCGGGCCACTTTTATTACTAATTTGTGTGTTCTAGTGTTTTCGTAGTTTTAGTTGTATTTTACAGGAAATTGCACTCTTGGAGCATTTTCCCGGGCCTTATTGGATCGACTACGGAAGCTAGAAGGACACGACCACTTTTGGAGCCCAAGATCGGTGAGAGCCGGTGATTAAGGGCTCGGTAATTGGGATCACGAGGCATTTGGACCATGTATTCTAGACCCGAGAGGAAATATGAATTGGGCCGAGAAATCTAGCCCAATCGAAGTCCAAACCTCGAAGAAGAAGACCGGGCCCGATCGGGCAAGCATACGCCCGATCGGGCGGATGCGCGCAAGGGCACTCTCAAGGGAGAGGCGCGCCCGATCGGGTGAGCGTAGGCTCAATCGGGCGCGGCACATCAGTATAGGCGTTGTGAAAAGGCGGGCCCGATCGGGCGGCCCTTCGATCCTGAGATCAGGTTATATCCCATTCGATCCTGAGATCGAACGTTCCTTCCATAAAAAGAAAAATCTTTACAAGCAAATCCTGGCGGATTCTGGTGATAATAACAATAATCACCGCGATCCTCCAACTGATTCTAGCGATTTAGAGGCATCATCAGACGCAGAATCAGAGATGACGGCTCCAAAGAAGCTTAGTGATTATTCACAACCAAAGCTTACGGATTTTCCACATCTCACCCCTACTCCGGCTCTTGATGGGGTTCAATTCGAAATCAAACCTCAATTTATAACGATGATAGAGAGGAAGCAATTCAGTGGAGCCAAGGGTGAAGACCCGAATCTTCACATTGCTGACTATTGTCAATATTGCAACACCATCAGGCAAGCCGGGGTCACTCAAGACCAAATCAGGGAGATTCTCTTTCCCTTCTCTCTAACTGGAAAAGCTAAATTGTGGTTTAATGGCTTAAATAGAACTACACTTGGTATAACTGACTGGGAAACTCTTGTGTTGAATTTTTATAACAAGTATTATCCTGCAGAGAGAACAGCAGTACTACGGAGTGCGATTCAGAACTTTGCCCAAGAAGCCGATGAGTCTTTATATGAGGCTTGGGAGAGGTTCAAGGACTTACAAAGAGAATGCCCTCACCATAATTTAGCGCAATGGCAGTTAATCCAAGCCTTTTATAACGGCATTGGAAATTCCTCTAGAATAATTTTGGACTCTCCAGCTAGTGGGAGATTCATGAATCTTAACGTTGATGACGCAGGTCAGGTTATTGAAGATATGGCGATACACAATTCCCAATATGGGAATCCCAGAGGATTTGCTAACAAGGGGAAGCATAGTGTCGACTCTGTATCCTTTTTGCAAGCTCAACTCACCTCTATTTTCCAAAAAATAGATAATCTGAGCATCGCTAATGTAGCTAATGTTTCTGCAATTAATAATAATTCTAATGAAGCTTTCTGTGAAAATTGTGGTATTGTAGGTCATTGGGAGCAAGATTGCAGGAGTTCCGTGGAGCAAGTTAATGCCTTCCAAGCTTATAGGCAGAATAACCCATACTCCAACACCTACAATCCTGGGTATCGGAATCATCCGTACCTTTCCTACCGGAGCACTAATGTTCAAAATCCACCACCACAAGAACCACAGGCGCCACAGCAGCAGAAATATTATCATCCCAATGCTAGCCAGAAGAACAAGCCACAACAACCCTCCCCATCTTCTGACCCTTCTCTGGTGGAAATTAGAGCAATGTTGGCTAATATGAAAAAACACATGGAGAGCAGAGATGCGACAATTGATCAAATTATAGCGCATAATAAAATTATGGATAATCAAATTACGCAACTCTCCGCTACTCTACAAGCCCGCCAACAGGGAGCCTTGCCGGCACAGCCTACTAGGCCTACGGATCAAGCATTTGCAATTACTCTAAGGAGTGGTTCAAAATATGAAGGGCCCTCTATGACCAAAGTTGATGAACCTAATTTATCAAATAATGCTAATCTTGATTCCATTAAACCAAACAATGTAGTTGATAGCCCTTCAGGGCTAAAGGATAACACCAACATATCTAATTCTACATTGTAGGGTACAACTCCAGAGAGGGTGGCTACTCCAGACAAGAATAATAATGTTCCAAAGCCAATTATCAAACTTCCTTTCCCCAATCGTCAATTGAAGACAAACGTGGATAAGCTGTTTGGTAAGTTCCTGGAGGTGGTAAAAGATTTGAAGGTAACAGTTCCCCTTACTGAATTGATCACACAAATCCCCTCATATGCAAAATTTATGAAAGAAATATTGACGAGAAAAAGGTCTATTAGTGAGGTAGAGACAGTAGCTTTCACTGCAGAGTGTAGTGCCGTACTTCAGAATAAGTCTCCACCTAAATTAAAAGATCCGGGTAGTTTTTCTATCCCTTGTCATATTGGCAATCTCTTGATTGATAATGCATTATGTGATTTGGGTGCTAGTGTTAGCGTCATGCCATTATCTGTGTGTTCTAAGTTGAATATGGGTAAATTAAAAGCCACCAATATAACTCTACAAATGGCCGACCGCTCTTTCAAATACTCCTTAGGTGTTTTAGAGGATGTCCCCGTTAGAGTAGGTAAATTTTATATACCTGTAGACTTTGTTGTTCTTGACATGGTTGAGGATATGCAAACCCCAATTATTTTGGGTAGACCATTCCTTAACACTGCAGGAGCAGTCATAGATGTACGAAGTGGTAAGTTAACACTATCAGTAGGGGATGATAAAATTATTTTTAATCTGAATAATGCCCCCAAAAGCTCCATGACTGAGGAGAAATGTTTCAGTGTTAATGTGGTTGTAAATTATTCTAATAAGCCCCAAGCTCTTGAAAAAGATCCCTTGGAGGCGGTATCTTGTGTCGCATCCTTTTCAGATGATATAGACAAATGGCAGAAGGAAGTCGATGCAATAGAAAGAGCACTCTACAATGTTGGTCTTGGTTTTGAGGGTGAAAAGGTGGAACCGTTAAAGCAAGTTGTGCGAATCGAGCCTACGATAAGTGTTCCGCCAGATCGAGTTGCAAGTGTTGAACACAATGACAATTTGAAGCAACACTCGATTGAAGAAGGATTTTTAGTGCGTAGCATTGAAGATCCCCCAATCCAACTCAAAGAGGATCCACCAGATAAGGTGGTTTGGCGTCCCAAAGGGTATGTCAGAAAGCTGAACCACAGCCTGAACACCGCTAGACCGGGTGAGAAACCACCCGACCAAGCGTTAGGCCAAGGGTCCTAGATATTGTACTTGGTAAGAAGGTCGTGCGGGACCTAGATAAACCAGCGCTTTGCGGGAGGCAACCCGTATTTCATGCTTTCTAGACTAGTTTTTCCTTTTTCCTTATTTTTGTTTTTTTTTAGAGAGGCGAGGAGAGCGATATTTCACCAGTTTTAAGTGTTGTTGTACAGGTATGAATTTGACAGGTATAAAGACTTAGAAAAAATTTGAAGAAGAAAAGAAATCGGAGAAAAAGGGCTGCTGGGGCCCGATCGGGCGCGCGAGCAACCCAGAAATCAACAGCAAATTCGCCCGATCGGGCAAAACAGCCCGATCGGGCGCGCAAGCAAGGTTGAATTCAGAGACTATTTTCGCCCGATCGGGCGAAGCTTGCCCGATCGGGCGCTTTTTTTGGAAAATCGAGTGAAAAGGAAAAGATATGTCGGGCGAAGCTCGCCCGATCGAGCGAGCAAAGGGCGAAAATTTTGTTCGCGTTCGCGCCCGATCGGGCGCGCAACTTGAGTTCTGGAATTTCCCGCTTTCGCCCGATCGGGCGAGGCTCGCCCGATCGGGCGCGCCATCAGTCTGTCCCTCTTTTATTTTCTTTTCTCTTCTTTCTTTCCTCACTTTCTCCTTATTTCATCTTCTTCATTTCACTTTCTCTCTCTAAAACCTCCATTTTCAACCCTTCAACTTACACTTCAATCTAAGATCTCCTCCAATTCTTCCATCCAAACTCATAAATTCTTACATATTCCATCTCCCCTCATCCTCCTCTACAATCTACACTAATTTTCCCCCATTTTCTCTCAAATTTTCTCAAACCCTAAGAGAGAGAAACCTCAAATTTGCCACTATTTTACAAAGCAATGGCCTCAAAGCGTTTAAGGAACCAAAGGGGTGAGAGCTCAAGTGCACCACAACCAACAATCAATCCAAATCTTCAAATTCCGGGATGGGAGGAGGTTGTCATCACCTCGGAGGAGCAACGGGTTAGGATGGTCAACCTCATCGATCGTCAGGTAATCTCTACCCGTTTTATTCATCATCCCACATTAGCTAGGTTAGGCCTTGATAAATATGTGGAAAATTGTTCAAGGGTATAGGCATGAGTGGTTTTTTTCAAATGTGCCATGATACATATGATTATTTAACATTGGAATTTATCTCAAGTTTTAATGTTATTAAAATGAACACACTAATCACTCATTTACAATTCCGATTATTAAACAACGATGTGAGACTAACTCTAAAAGAATTTGGAAAGTTGTTTGATTTAAAATCGGATAAATCTATTGAGCCCTCTCAAGACCACACCGCCGTGGTCTATAAGAGGTTAACTGGGGAGGATTTAGTGAACCTCCAACATGCCAAAGGGACGTGGATTCAACATCCCGTCCCAAAGCTTTGGCAAAGATTTTTCGGCCTCACTATTTTTGGGAGGCATGAACCGGCAAATGTTCGGAGAGATGAATTGGAACTATTGGCATCCTATATAATTCCTAATGCTGAAAAATTGAACATACCCCATAGGATAGCCAATCACTTCCAAAGGGCGGCCAATGCGGCCGAGGCTAGTAGGTCTAGAGCACCTATTTACTTTGGGGGGTTAGTGACCCATATTGCTAGGAAACACCTAGGTTGGAACCCCGATGGACATAGGAAAGTTGTGGGATCGAACCTCATGGACCTACCCTATTTAGGGAGCTTGAACTGGGTGCAACCGGTGGGGAGTGATACTTGGTGGATTGTCCACCGACAATCGGGTAGGAGAGACCAAGCCTTTACCTTACCCAACCCCGCCTTGACCAAATTTGAGAGGGGGAAACCCTCTTATACTTTCGAGATAAATGGTCAAGGTGAGGTTCAACCACCTCACCCCTCACCACAACCCCACCAATCCCCCATTCACCACTCACCCCACTACCAACCACCCCCACCTTTCACCTATGGCATGCCCACTTCCTCGGTCGATTACAATGTCGACCCCAATGCCCCATATGACTTTTCGGCTTTTAGGAGCCAATTAGACCGCATTGAGATGGGGCAAGGGCGAGTTGAGGGCATGATGCAAAACCTAGACTCTAGGTTAAGCACCTTAGATGGGCGGGTTGGTCTTATAGAGAGGAACCTAGGGAGGGGCCTTTACCCCATGTATGATGATTACGCCCGTCGGGGGGCTATTCCTCCCGATTCACTTACTCCCGATTGGTTCCAATACCCCCAAGGAGGGTATTCTCACCCCGGTGCGTATGGTACTTACGTGGACTACTCTTCGGTCCACGGATATGGGGGTGATGCTCCTTATGGGGGTATGGGTGGGACTGTAGACCCTAACTACTATGCAGGTGGTTCGGGGTATGTTGGTGGTGGCTCTAGCCATGGAGGAGCGGGTTCTAGCCACGGCGGGGGCTATTCTAAGGATGGATGAGGATGAGGAGTATGCTACTCTCCCAAGTCAATGAGGGCATTGCTTGATTTGGCTTGGGGGGGGTGTTCTTTCACTTGGTAATTCTCTTCCTTTTCTCTCTTTATTTGCTTTCTAGTATAGTTTTTATTTGCTTTCCTAGTGTAGTTTTTATTGCTTTCTTATATATGAAAAATACAAAAAAAAAAATTCAAAAATAAAAAATTCAAAAATACGTTCCAATGAATTGTAAATCATACTTCCCTGTGCCCCATACTTGAGAAAATTTGTTTTGATTCTTGGTATTTGATGATGAATATTGTGGATTTGTTGGTCATGATTTGAAGTCTAATTGTTTGGATTCCTAAACATGCGTCAATTTTTCCCAACTACTTGTGAATATAGTGCTTGACTAGTTGATTTGGTTAGGAAATGTGTGATAGTTCCATAATTCCTGGTATGTCAATAAATTTGAGTATTGATTTGCAACTATGAGTAGTGTTTCATGACTTATTATTATGCACATGAGGAGGACGAAGGCGTTCATTCTTTTAGGTAGCCTTCAAAGTATTAGATACATTTGTTCCCTTCTTGTTACCCATGTTGTTGCTTGTGCCCTTTTATTGTTTATTTAGCCACATTATAAGCCTACATGAGCCCCATTAGCTACTAGTCCCAAGCTTGGCTTGGGGGAGCTATTAGTGAGTGAGGTGAGGGAGTTTGTAGTGTGCACATTATTTGCACAATTTGGGTGGGTTTTGAGAAGTAATTCATTCTTGATCATATTTTTGTTTTGTTGAGTTAAAAGTTGTATATTTTTAAGAAAATAAAAGTGTGATGAAAAAAAAAGAAGTTCAAAAAAAAAAGTGAGAAATTTGAAAAAAAAAAAAGGTGAACTTCTAAGAAAGAAAAAAATGTTTGATGTTCAAATGTTCTATTTGAAGGTTGTTCTAAGAAAAAAAAGAAAAAAAAAGAATGAGTTCAAAGTTTGTTTTTTTTCACTCAAAGTTCTACATTATCATATTTTTATGAGTGATTGTTGTAAGTGTTGGGATTGTTTATTTTGTTTGGAGTATATTTGGTGGATTGTTGTTTGGAGTTGGCTATGTTGGAGATGTGTATGATCATTATTTTTTATCATGGGTTTATTAGGATTTGGCTCCCTTAATGCATAGCCCCAAATTTATCCTACCTTTACCCTAGCCTTACATTACAAGCTTAAAAGACCTTCCGACCTTGTGCATAGAAGTTATGTAAATGTGAAAGTGTTGTTTTTCAATGCAATTTATGACTTGGCATATTTCGAGTCGACTAGTAGGATGAGCGTTCAATGTTTTTATACACACGAGAGTGTGAGTTGGGAGGGCATTTGTTCACATTAAAGGGGTTGGGTGGAGAGCGATCGAGTACATTCTTTACTCGCCACATAAATGAGAGTTGAGCGTGTGAGCACTAGTCTTGAATTCTATATGTTCTTGTGGTTTGCTTTATTTGACAATTGTTGGGGAGGAAGGGTGATTAGATGAATAAGATTGATTGATGTTGAAGCATGTTCATTAATTTTACCTTGAATCGTTGGTTTTTGATTTGATTATTGGGGTGAAGTATGTTTTATATGTTCATTGATGAGCTCTTTGCTTAGGGACAAGCAAAGGTTTGGCTTGGGGGAGTTTGATATGTTTAGTTTATATAGTGTTTTATCCCCGTCCTGTGGTCGTTATTAGTAGTGTTTTTGGCTCTTTCGGGCCACTTTTATTACTAATTTGTGTGTTCTAGTGTTTTCGTAGTTTTAGTTGTATTTTACAGGAAATTACACTCTTGGAGCATTTTCCCGGGCCTTATTGGATCGACTACGGAAGCTAGAAGGACACGACCACTTTTGGAGCCCAAGATCGGTTAGAGCCGGTGATTAAGGGCTCGGTAATTGGGATCACGAGGCATTTGGACCATGTATTCGAGACCCGAGAGGAAATATGAATTGGGCCGAGAAATCTAGCCCAATCGAAGTCCAAGCCTCGAAGAAGAAGATCGGGCCCGATCGGGCAAGCATACACCCGATCGGGCAGATGCGCGCAAGGGCACTCTCAAGGGAGAGGCGTGCCCGATTGGGTGAGCATAGGCTCGATCGGGCGCGGCACATCAGTATAGGCGTTGTGAAAAAGGCGGGCCCGATCGGGCGGCCCTTCGCCCGATCGGGCGCGTGTTTTCCTAGAGTCTGATTAGTTTAGTTTTAATTCGTGTTTTAGGAAAGGTTTAAATACGATTTGTACGGAATTATTAGTTACCTCTTTTCTTATACTTTCTCTCTCTACTTAGTATTTTTCTCTCTCTTAAATTCTCTCTAAACTTTTGTTCTTAATTCCTTCATTAATTCCAGATTTACTTTGGTACAATTTCTTCCCTTTTTAATTTCAGTTATTTTAATTGTTTTCTTGTTTATGCTTTTAATTATTTATTTGATTGATTTAGTTATGATGATTAGTGAGTAGTTTAATTCTAGGGTTTATGGGGATCCATAATTAATATGAAGGGATAGTTTGTTATTATTGATTGTTGATATTGTATGATAATTTCCTATTGAATTGTTTTAATTCTTTGCAATTAGATTATGAATCGAGCAGATGTAATTTGATTGTGAATGTTTAGCAATATTGAATTGATGAATCGAGCAAATGTTGATTTAATATTAAAGGCTATTTTTAATAGGAACTCAGGTCTAGTAAATTGCGAGAGCCTGTTAGATCTATGTTGATTAATAAATTGCGAGAGCCTGTTAATCATGTTATCTATGCATTGTTAATTATTAATTACTTCGTTCTATCCCGGAATATTAATTATTGGTGAACCTATGACCCTAGGTTTCCTTATTATTTATTCTTTTCTCCCTAAACTTATTCTTCGTAGTATAGAATTCTTACCTCAAAATATTGGTTACTTAGATAATTTAGAGCATAATAATTAATTAGAATTAAAAAGACTTGTTTCCCTGTGGAGTTCGACCCTACTTCCCTATCTACTGTAGTTAGTGATTTAGGTAATTATTTTTTATTAGGGGATACGACTTTACCCTGTCAGAAGAAGTGTGCCCTGCCCTGGATGTCTTCTAGGGCTTACGAGCAAATCATGGAGCCGGGCTTCTTTAAAACCACCACCATGCCCTTAGAGGACGGGATTCAAATAATTGTTCCTAAGAATTGGATAACCCATCCGGACTTCTTTAAGAACGAGGCCTTCCTCTCCGCCTGTGCGCTTAGCCCTATGTTCAAGCGGGGTAGACTTATAGCACACCCCGTAATTTGTCGTCTGTATGGATATCTTATTTGTTTTTTGTTCATTTTTGGACTAACTGTTGTTGTTGCTTTTGCAGACGAAGGGAAGAACATGGTGCCTCCAGAGATGACGCCTGCTAAATCGGCTACTCTTTTGAGGAAAGACCAGCTTTTGGAGAAGAAGGCAGCCTTGGAGGCCAAGGAAGCCAAGAAAGGAGGGGTAAACCGCCGGATGTACCCCCTTTGTTCAACTTAAGAATTACCCGGCTGTATCACTTCTATTTAACTTATGAATTTTCGGTTTTAATTCCGTATGTATATTTTATTTTGTTAGTTGCAGAGCAGAAGCAAGTCTATCCTCCGCTCAATCACCAAGCTGTTTAAGCAGGCGGGGAATAAGCGGCCAGGGGATGAGTTGACCAAGACCCTGTTTAAAATGGGCAGAAAGAACCCTTCGACTTCCTCTTCAGCTATCCCGGATTGTCTTATAACCGGGGGCAAAACCCCGGCTTTGATGAAATCTCTAAGCAAAAGCTTGGGGAGATCTGCTGGGAAACAACCGGATGTCTCAAAGGCATCAAAGGGTGGCGAGCCACTCACTGCTACAGTCGGTGCTGTAGGGGCTGAAGGGGAAACTCCTGAGTCCCGCGTCCAAGGTAAGGCACGAATCAAACTCCCTTGGACGGTTGACTATATGCGAGTCATGACTCGGGTCAATTTGCCTGAAGGTTCGAAGAGCATCCAGCATGAGTCAGGTGCCGCATGTGCTGCTTTAATTTCTCACCAAGTACTTCTTTTGGTGTAGATACTCCCTCAGCTTCGCCTAACATGCAGGTGTTTGCTAAGAGGATGGTGAGGACTGTCACCCGGTCAGAAAACTCTCTATACCAGATGTGCAGGTCGTGGATTTCGACAAGATCCAAGGCCTGCTGGCAAAGGTAATCCTTTAATTTTGACATCACTTTTTTTTAAAGAGTTTTTAGCTTACTCTGCTTACCGCCTATCCCCATCTTTTCAGACGATGCTAAGAATTGACGAGCTTAAGGTCCCCTTCAGACGAAAGGGGGAAGAGGTAAATGACGCTAAAAAGAGGGTCGTTCAAGCTCTCAACTCTGCTGAATATAGTAAAATACAATGTGATGTTGAAATTAAAGCAGTAGAGTTAAAAAGAAAGCAAGTTTGTTGATGAAGAATTTCAAAAAATTCACGAACAATCATTAATGGAATGTCATGGGTGTTGACTTCAACAAGGTAATCATCTAAGGATTTTACTTTAAATGAATTGTTTTCGAAAAATGTAGAAGAGAAAGACAAGAAAGTTGGATTGAAAATGCTCATCAAATTTTAGGAATATTAATCAACCCGAACATACTCCTTCAAATAATCAAATATAATATGGTATTTGTTGATCACTTAGATTGAAATAGAGATCTATATCAATTTTTTAATTATGATTCTCATATTGCTCATATTTAAAGGATAATAATTTACTATTTCCTTAAAAAAATGATGGCCTCCGAATGTAAAATCTAAGAAATAATTAAATCATTTTCTTAGTTTTATCATTCATTATCTTCTCTCTCTCTTTTTTTTTTTTTTTTGAGAATTATAATTTTTTTTTTGTGTGTGAGGGAAACATCTCAAGTAAGGTTCTCGAGATATTCTTTTTAAACCATAGAAAAGGTAAATAAATTATACTCTTAAATCAAGATTGATCAATTACAACTAAAACATGATGAACACGAAAATAGGCACGTTTAAGAATAAACATATTGATGACGTCCTATTAAGGGATGCGAAATTCTAATGACGAACCTCATAAGAAGTAATGTCATTAGTTCGATTATGAAATACGTAAACGAATCATCATAATAAAAAATAGTATCGCGCGCAATTTTCCGTCTTGCGCTAAGGTGGAAAGTGCATCTTCAAGAATAGCATCTACCACATTTATTTATTTATTTTATTTTTTAACGAAAACGCAAAAAGACCGAAAAAACATTTTTTATAAAAACATGTATTTGGATTTTTCGAAAAAAAAAAAAAAAAGAGGATCATAGTAAAAGTTATACAACGTAGTTAGCCAAAGAGATATTTTTAGCACCTACTTAACGATTAACCTTGAAGCGGTAGTATCTTTTTCTCCGTATGATATTGCTCGTAACGAGTCAAAGTCAACGTTGAACAGTGGGCGCGCGTATGACACAATGTTGCACGGAGGTGCCGTGCGTAACTTCTGAACTTGCGCTAGGAGGGCGCGCGCAACTTTGACAGTTGCGCGTGCCACCTGGTAGGTTCGACAATTGTTTTTTTTTTTTTTTTTTTTTTTTGGCGAAAACGCAAAAAGAACCTTTTTTTTTTTGGTCGAACCATAAATTTTGCGAATTTTTATTTTATTATATCTCTAGGTATTAAGTTGGAATTTATTTGATTAGACAAGAAGCACATATTCATGTAGTCACATAAGCACATAAAAGGAACCGTCAAAGCATACAATGTCATTCTAAGGTCAAGGGTTGGGTGTCCAAAGGTACCATATCTTAAGGGACGATGCACGAATCAATCACTCAACGTGTTGACCCACGACATAGCCCTCCAAACATTTTTTTGGCGATATGGGTGGGATCATTGTTAGAGATTATCCAAGTTAGTTCTTGTTACAATCCATAAGCAACCTAGTGTTGGAAACCTTAAACCATAACTACAAACTAATCTTGTAACCTTTAAGTCCCCAGTGGAGTCGCCACTGTAAGGAGGGTGATCCCATCGTAAGGGGGTCCTTCCTTAGATGCCCATGGCCGTTTAAAATCCTAGGAATTTACACCTGTTAAGGTGTAGTAGGTTTTGAATTCCTAACTGTTTGGGGGACCTTGAATTAGAATTGATATTGTCATCACGCTTTTTATAAGAAACAAGTAGGGAGTCGCTAATGAGTTTTAGGAAAACTCATAAACCTCGTTCACGCCATTCTCCCATGTGGAGTTCATGGGATAATTAGCATCAATTGTAAGTTTACCCATGCCCAAATTTGTCTACATAAACCAGAAATGAGTTCGGGAGCGAGGGTACTAAAATAACGTTCCTTTTAGGGAGGAATCGCTATTCTAGCCCTAGTGCGGCCTCTACGACCTCTTCCTTTTTCACAATTTCATCACCAAACAATATATGCAACGCGATACCTAAAACTAAGCTAGTTGATTTTATTTACACGCATTAATCATGTAGGAATTACATTGCAAAAGTCGTTATTATTATTTAATCAATATTCGTGAAAGAACAATAAATAAACAATATTTGCCTTGTCTTAAGTGATAAAACAACAATTAAGTATTCAAATTCTAGTCTTGATTAACAAAAGATTACTATGTGAATTAATTAATTAAAAGTTTTTTTAAAGTGATCAAACAACACTATTTATTCAATTAAAGTTATTTAAACAATAAAGTAAAAGTTATTTATCTAAGTGCTCAGGAAACTAACCGTTCTTCTTTTATGATAAATCGCCGTTCAATTTGTTTATGGACTTTCTTTATTCTTCGTACATCCAAGGACTTCAATGGATTCAATTAGGGTTGGAAAGTATTTGGGAAGAGAGAAGAAAAAGTAGTATAATTGTAGGGAATAATTTCAAGCGTTAATCCCCTAGTTTGAACCCCACTGTGATCATACACTAAAGTACGGTACGGTGGCGTCCAATAGGGAAGAAGATAGAGCAAAAGAGTTGCCAACAAGTTTTTTAAGGAACTTGTAAACCGTTCACGAGGTGAAGGTTACACCCCTTAACGATCCAAGAGATCGTCAACTCCATAAGGTCTAGAACCAAATAAGGGTTCGGGGATGAAGGTACAAATTCAACCTAAAAGAGATTGAACCTGCCCTAATAATAAGCCTCTACTTTATTCTGATCGTATTCATGTGCGCTTTTTAATTAACATGCAATCAATAGGTTTAACCCTAAACTTGTTTAATTAAACTATGTTGGTTTCATATTAATGCACAAATAAAACTATTATTGGCGATCACTTGAATTATAATCACATCAACCCTAAACAAGATTATTAATTATCTTATTAAGCGTGATTACAAGTACAAATTCCCTTTAAACATGCATAAAGGATGTGATCAAGCAATAAATAAAATAATCATCAAGCAACATAATAATAATCAACATCACAACAATAAAATTATAATCATCATCAAGATAATAATAATCATAAAAATAATAATCATAATAATAATCATCATAAATAAAATAATGATCATCAAAATAACAATATTCATAATAACAACATGTTAATATTAAAGCATAATAAAAATAGCAAGATCCTAGGCATGATACTAACAAGATTAATAACAAACCCTAGCATGTCACTAAGCAATAAAAATCAAATCTTTAACCCTAACATGATACTAACAATCATAAATATTAGGAAGAACATAGGAAGCATCATAACAATCATATTTAATATTAAAATTACCCTAGACATGATACTAGGAATATCATAATAAAAATATAAACATGATTTCTACATCATAACATCAATTAATCAATTAAAGTACTTACTTTGATGCATCGTACCTCTTTCTAATAAAAAAATACACACGTTAGTAACTTCAAGGAAAATAATAAACAAACAATTAAATTAAATAATTGAAAGAGAGATTTGGGACCAAACCCTCAGAAATTAAACCTTTCACGTCTAGGGCGAAGACAACTTCGAATATGGCTAGGTGTATCTAGATCTTGCGAATGCGGAATTTTGTATGTGAAAACAAAGTTTAGAAAAAGAAAGAAAGAGATGAAAGATTAAAGAATGCTAATTAAAAACTTATTGTAGATGAGAACTCGTGAATGAGGAGAATTGGTGAGAATTGGTTAATGAAAACGGAGTTTTTAATACGTTATTTATAGAGAAAATTAGCCAAAAAGATAAAATATCAAAACAGAGCACTTGGAGCACGTAAAACAGAGTTGGCGCACCTAAAACAGAGCTGGCGCCAGGCGCCAATGGCTAGCACCAGGCGCCAATGGCTGGCGCCAGGCGCTGATTTCAGAAATTCACGCGTATTTTTTTTATCATATCTTTTGATCCGGAAGTCCAAATAAGGAATATAATATGTCGTTGGAAAGATCTTAAAGTCTTCTTTCCAACCCAATTAGAATCAGATCAAAATATTTTGTATATAAAAAGATATGATAAAAATAGTGGAAGGGTGTCAGTTTTGGATAAAGTTTCATGTCTCATTCATATCTTTTTCGTTATAACTCGGATTTAATATTATAATATATCATTGGAAAGATAATTTCAAGATCTATCCAACCATATAAAATTTGGATAAATATTATGAGGCACGAAAATAAAATCTGAATATATTCCACTTCGTACAAAACAAGGATTCTTAAAAGGAGTAGTTTTATTCAATTTCAAACTCTTTAAAACATAATTATCAATCCTAACTCCATTAGGATTTAAAAGAAACTTCTAGAGTATTCTAAAAGACTATAATAAATCCTAATAGCTTTAGGAATGATAATTAATAATAGGCCCTTCTCTAGATCATTGGGCCGCATATAAAAACTAAATCGGGCCCAGTTTAGTATTTTGGCCATAACTTCCTCAATATTCATCGGAATTAGGCTTATAATATATCGTTGGCAAGCTCTTGTCAAGCCCCATCCAACTACACTACTATTGGACCCATATCATGGACCAACCAATCTGGATTGGCTGTTTTCTTAAAATAAGTTTTCAAAAACAGAGAGAAGAGAAAAAAAATTAAAACTATCCGCAACACGAGAATTTCCACACTTTCGCTTCATTCGATTATGATTCGACGTGAAAGGTACTCATCACTGGGTTTGGTTTTGGGGAGACACAAATGGGTGTCTACAATGATAGTAAGAGAAGTTGAGAGATTAGGGTTTTTAGAATACTAGGGTTTTATTTCTGAATTTTTGGTCCCCGTAATGCTGAACGAAGACCCCTATTTATAGGCGTAGGGATCTAGGTTTAGGGTTTTAGAGCTGTGCCGTCAGGTGGCGCGTGCAACTCACTGAGTTGCGCTCGGTGTCGCGCGCATCTAAATGAGTCACGCGCGCCATGCGTGCGCAACTAATTGAGTTGCGCTGGTTTGCGGTTTGCCTTATACGAAAACACGTTTTTAAAACATCCATAATTTTTATTACGGAATTGGATTAAGGCATGTGAGATATCATTGGAAAGCTATGAATGTCTAATTTCCAATGCTGTTTGAATTAGGTTAAAATATGTTATGGATCAAAAGTTATGGTTGTTATAGAGTGCAAGGGTGTCGGTTTTAGGGCCCGATTTAGTGTTTTAATAATAACTATTTTGTTTTGGCTCGGAATTGGGCTTATAATATACCGTTAGAAAGCTTTTTGAAAGTTCTATCCATCTATACAGGCCTTGCACGGGAATTTGATTTTTAGTTCATCTATTTGGATCGGTTTATCAATAATGTAGGTTCTATTGCATCCAATCATTGCATTTGACGCATTTAGGTCCGTTATTAATCAATTTTAAACATGTATGAACACATTTTAGGCCTAATTAGTAATCGGATAAGGCTCTAAGAAAAATTTCTCTCAAATATGGGTTTCAACTTACTTCATAATTCTTTTCATAGTCCATAAACACTTTAACTTTGATCTAGCATGAAGAACGGATTTTTGTAACTTCATCGCACTTCCTTTCGGGATAAGAGGCCAACAGTAGGTTTCTACAGGTACCAGAGTTCAGCATTCTTCAGTACATGGCTAATGAAATAGACTGGGAGCTAATTTCCGTCTCTCTCAGCAAGGAGAACGACACCGAGGGCATGATCTGAGACGGCTAAGTAAATATAGAGCGCCTCCTTTGGCAGAGGGATAACAAGCCTCGGCAAGGAGTGTAAATGTTCTTTCAGTTTCTGAATGGCCGCCTTAGTGTCACCTCCCCATTCAAACCGAGTTTTCTTCCTGATCGATTGGAAGAAGTAAAGGCATTTGTCACCCGACCGGCTGAGGAATCTCCCAAGCGCAGCCAGACAACCGGTAAGCCTCTGGGCTTCCTTAAAAGTGTGGGGTGAATTCATGTCAATCACCGCCTGTATCTCCTCGGGGTTAGCCTCTATACCCCTTTGATCAATAAGGAGTCCGAGAAACTTCCTAGACTCAAAACCAAAAACATACTTTTTGGGATTTAACATGACCTTATGCCGCTTGAGTGTGGTAAAGGTTTCTCGGAGATCAGCAAGGTGATCCGTCTGTAGCTTGGATTTGACTATCATGTCAACAATGTACGCCTCTACATTCCTCCCAATCTGATTAATGAAGACTGTATTAATCATCCGTTGAAAAGTAGCCGACGCATTCTTCAAGCTAAACTCACTGTATAACAGAATAGGCCCTGATTAGCGACGAAGGTCGTCTTCTCTTGATCTTTTTTTTCCACAGGGGTATATGATGGAAGCTAGAGTAGGCATCCATAAAGCTCATCAAGGCATGCCCGGCTGTAGAGTCGACAAGGTTGTCGATCTTTGGAAGTAGGTAACTGTCCTTTGGACATGTCTTGTTCAAGTCTGTGTAGTCTACACACATGCACCACGTACCATTCGGCTTCTTTACAAGCACCGCGTTCGCAACCCAATCAGGGAAATTACATGGCCGAATGAACCCAGCATCTAATAGCTTTTTGACCTCGGCAGCTGCCACTTGACTTCTTTCCTCGCCGTGATTTCTTTTCTTTTGTTGGATGGGTTTCTTTTTTGGATCCATGGTGAGTTTATTTGTGGACAGCGAGATCCGAGCTGATGCCTTGCACCTCCTCCACTTCAAAGGCAAAGATATCTTTGAATTCTTTCAGTAGAAGGTGCAAGTCTGCACCAAGCCTTTCAAAGGCAGTCGTCCCTACCTTAACAGTTCGCTCTGGACGGCTGTCATCAAGAGGGATATCAATGTGCTCACCAGCTGGCTAGGGACAGAGATCATATGACCGTTCCCCGATCAGTGATTGCTATTTCTTCTCCATCTTCACCTCTAAAAGCTTTTCAGTTTTTCTTTTCTTTGCGGTTGCTGGAGGTGGTGAATCAGGGTCCTTGACATCTTAAAGGTCTATTGGATCCTTCGCCTGACTGGTTGCAGCAGCAGTCGGCTTGACGTCTAAGAGATAACACTCCCTTGCTGTCTTCTGATCCCCGTTAAGGGAGCCAACAGTGCCGTCATCCCTATCATACTTGAGAAGAATGAGAGTTGGGATGATGACGGTCTTGCACTAATTCAGCATGGGTCGACCAAGAATGATGTTGTAGGAAGTCAACTCTTTAACCACCAGGAACCGGACAACCATGTGTCGCCTTTGCCCCTTCTCCCCCAGCCACACAGGTATGTCAATTTGTCCGACTAGGTGCACGACCCCTCCCCCAAATCCAACTAATGGGTGAGAGACGTCGCGCAGGCCGTCTCGCTTGTATTTAAGCCGGGACAGACACTTGTAGCTTATGAGGTCAGGGGAGTTACCCGTGTCTATGAGGATTTGGCCAACAAGCTGGTTGGCGACCTTGCATTCAATGACGACTTGGTCGTCATGCGGTCGGCGAACTTTGCCCCGATCCTTCTCTTTGATGAGGAAGGCTGGGAATGTTCCACTTGAGGACGCCTGTCCATCATCAACTAAGTGGATCATCCTCTTCAGATGATCCTTTGTGCCTTAGATGGTCTGCTATTGTGTAGACCGGATCCTTGTCGGTATCTAGTAGGCTGGACCGCTTTTGACGACTAACCCGGATTTGTCTTAGAAGTCGCTTAGGACTTCAAGACATAGGACTTCAGCAAGCCCTTGTCAGTCAGACGGTCCAATGTTCGCTTGAGACTATATCAGTCGTTAGTGTCGTGGCCCACCTCCTGATGGAAGTGGTAGAATTTATTCTTATTCCGCGAATGAACGAAACTCTTTATAGGGTTCGACTTCTCTATAATCAGCAGGTCCTTCACCTCTATAAAGATGGTGTAACAGTCTTTATTGAATTCATACCGTGAGACATACGATTTGATTCATTTCTTTTTCTTTTTGGACGGCTGATCAGGTTCCTCAACCACCCAAACGTCTTTTCTCTTTTTGCTCTCTTCAGCTTTCTAATCCGGATGAGCAGGCCGAATCTCCTTTTGTTTGTCGGACTTCTTTAAGTCCGACTGATGGTTGGACAAGCAAAGTTCGGTAGCTTGAATAAAGCTCTCCGCCTCTATCAGCGCCTCTTGAAGGGTGAATACCTTCTTTCGGACCAGGTCGAACTTAAAGGTTGACCCGTCCTTCAGTCCCTTAAAGAAGTCTGTGTAAGCTACCTCGTTAAACAACCCCTAGATTTGAATTCTCACTAGGTTGAACCGCTTGACATAGGAGCGAAGCCCTTCTCTATTTCTCTGCTGGATGGTGCTCATGTCGAGACTTGTCTTTTTGGCCGGGATGTTCATTGAGAAGTTGGAGGCAAACAGGAAGGCAAGCTTCCTAAAGCTGTCGATGCATCCGGCTGGCAAGTTTCTAAACCATTGTTGGGCAATGCCCTAAAATGTAGCCGGATAGCACCGACACCACATAGCATCTCCCAGCCCCTACATGTGCATAAGGTTGGAGTAGGAAATGAGGTGATCCTCAAGGTTGGTGGTACCATCATAAGCACCCACCAACACATACTTATCCTTGGCCGGCTGTGCGGCCTCAATTATCTCCTTAGTGAACACAAAACTTTGTTCACCAAGTTGGAGCAGTCGGAGCTGCCAGTCCAAAGGTTGGATGTTATGTGCCGCCTAACCCCCAAAGTGGGTTGGCTGCATGAAGTGAGGAGAATACGGGTCGTAGACCATAGGGGGTACGTACAGTGTATTCCCAATCATCTAAGGGCCAAAATGGACCGTATTACTTTTTGGAAAGCTCGAGGTAGAGGCTGACTCAGATAGCCGTTGACTTCACTTCCGGGTGATGATTTCCTATGCATCAGGAGTTGATTTTTTGTTACCCACCGACTTTTCCTCCCAGTGGGGGGTTTCTTGGATTATTCTGGGGTAGAAGAATCTTGGACCACTCAAGGTTCCCAGCTGCCTTATCATTTGGATGCAAAGTTGGATGCCTGTCCCTGACTGGCTTTCTCCGTTTTGGAGGTGTCTTCCTTGCCGACTGATCTTTGCTTGGGCCAACCTTGCTTTTGGTGATTAGATCCTTGATTTCACCCTTGAAACTAGTAATGAATTTCATTAGTTCGTCTTTGGTGACTGGGGCGTATCCGTTTGCCGTGTGGGTTTCCCCTTCCGGCTGGCCAAGGGAGCCTTCTTGTACCCGCCTAGCTTGCACCCAGCTCCAGAGTGTTTTTGGGATGGATGTGCTTGGTTATGAGAGAGCCATCTTTGGCTATGTAGGTTTTGACCTGAGGATCATCATCCTCATGGTCTGTAAAGATCTCCGGCTGATTAACCGTGTGGTCAGGAGGTGGTACAAACTCTTGAACCATCCTTGAGGTACTTTCCCCACAGACGACGACAAATGTTTTAGGTGTTTTTTCCCTCTTGAGAGTTACATCTCGAGGACTGATCCGACTGCGCCTGTAATTGCAAAATAACGGAGACTCCGGGTGATTGGAGCTCCACCTCCGACGGTCAAATTTGTACTTGAATATGAGTGGGAGAAAACGCGGAAAATAAAGTGAGATCTTCTCGGATTCCGAGATCAGCTGTTTCTCTGATGTGAGAGAATGTAGGGTAGGTGTAATAAATGATTAAATGTGTCCCCAAATTTGGGGAATATCTCCCTATTTATAGGGTCATTGGAGGACGTGCCCCTTTCTATGTCATTTGACCTAGATTTAGTGGGTTGCGCCATATTACGACGTTCTTGGGAATTGGGCCTTGAAGGCTGCAATTCAGGAAGCATTAGAGGTTGACACATGTCAGCTGGCAATTGGCCCAAATTGACCTGCCTAGGCTTGACACGTGGCCCTCTCTAATTGGTCCACGTGGACAGGGTAATTTTACCCAAAACACCATTGACCCTGAAACATATCCACTAAATTAATAATACATAAAGTTGTAGTCACTAACTAAGGAACTCTTGAGGCTATCTTATAGTTAGAAAAGAGATGGAAAAGTTTCTCATCAACCTTATGAGTACAACATACGAGCTAAAGAAATAATCGACCCACTTTCTAAAGGACCCTTTCCCAATAAAAAGAAACTAAAAGTAGAAAGATAGTCCTAACAACTTCTGAGTTCCACCAAATTTAAAAAACTTCAAAAGAGAGAAGTATTCACAACTAATGTTGTAACGGACAATATTATATTTACTGCTTTGACTAAAGGGTGATAAGCTTCTTCAATCAAACAAACGAGCAGTGTAACAGTTAAATTACCAAACATGTTCAGCCATTTGCTCAGAATGAGAATTTGCAACGTCGCCTGAAATCTCCAAATTCTCACCAAACCCTATAGATAATTAAATCACAATAAATACAATTTCAGCAATAAATAACTCAAAATTCAGCCCCAAAATTACACAATCAACCTTAAAATCGAAGCGTTCTTCATTTTGACGGAATTGTTAAAAGAGAAAAAGATAGCCTGGTCGTGGCTGAGTGGTCGTCAACAATTCACCATCAAACTCTTAAGAAACTCTCGGGAAAATAGGTTGAAAATATGGAGTAGAGAAGTAATTCTAGCAGCAAAATAGAGGTAAATCAAAAATATGAATAGTGCAAGGTAGCTAAAATACTAATAAAATTGCATACTCAGAAACATTAATTTGTAACAAAAAAAAAGTTTCAAATTAGCACTAAATAAAATAAAATCAACTAATTTATAAAATTTCAAATATTGAAATCAATTATAGCTATACATGATATATTCATCATAAAAAGCTAATTTTTCAATAACAGATTGTCATAAGAGCGAATATCAGAATCTAAAACAGTTTGTTATTTCCTCTCAAACTCAACATGAAATACTCTTTAGTCTCTGATTGCTAAACAGAAAGCGATAGTCTCTTATAAACAAAAGAAAGACTGTACTATAGAAATAAATACAACACAAGATTCAATCGTAACAGAAGATATCAATTCCTCAACAACAAATATTTCATGATCTTATCCACAAATTGAACTATGAATTATGAAATGACAAAACTAATACCGGACAATAATTGGGATCGGAGAACCTTCAATGTTCTGGCAACCATGAGAATGTTTTCTCTTCAATATAGTTTTTTCCGCACATAGTAAAATGACAAAAGAGTAGAGTGAAAGGAATGGTGTCCTTCGAACAAGTGTACTATTCCGTTAGTGGGTTCAGAATTATTAGAAACCTAATATATTCAGTAAGGTCAAGTGATCGGAATGTCTAGGTGGAGGCCGCTTCCGATCAGTAATATTAATGCATAATTAATACTACAGCTTAATCTTGACTGAACCCTTCAGGTCCAACCCTTTGCGGTAAACGAACCGACTCGACGAATTAATTCGGAAGAAATTAATTCGTCGCCCAAGTATTAAATATTTAGATGTCGGAAATTCGAGCTTAGAGTGTCGAAACCAAGTGTCGGAAGTTAAGTCAAAACTAGTAAATGACGAGACGCGCAAATAATAATAAATCGACAATATTTCCCAAAATACCCCTAGCATCGGAATGCCCCGAGCATCCGAGTGCTAGGGGCATTATGTGCTAAGCATTGGTGGCTAGCATGCGCAGCAAGCCAAAGAGTGGCTGGGGCATGCTAGCGCACCAACGCTACGCAGCCACGACCGCAAGTGCAAGCAGCAGCCCGCACAAGGTGTGCGTGGTTTGCTGGCCGCAAGCAGTAGCAGCCCGCACGAGCGTGCACGGCTTGCTAGCGGCGAGTAGCAGCATCCCGCATCACCTTGGTGCGGGTGGTGGGTCGTGTGCAATAGGGGAAGCAAATAAAGGGAGGGAAAAGGTGAGGGACATGTGTCACAAGGTGAGAATGGAGTGGGGAGCAAGTATGGTCCCCTACTCTCCAAGTGGTCCTCACTTCCCTTTACATATAATAGTGATACTTCTAGATTTATTATTAGTTTGGTTATATATTTTAATTTAGCTTTAAAATAAATTATGGAATTTCATGACTCTCACATTGATGGGATAGAAATTCCCACTCCCCCTCTTGCCTATAAATACCCATCTTGGGTTTTTGGGAAGAGTGCTTGAGTAGGAATTCAATAGAGCATTGCATTAGCAAAAACTCTTAAAGTCGCATAATACTCGGGTTTTGGTCGGACCTCGCTAACCTCGAGGTAACAGACCTACAAGTCGCTAGTAGTTTTTGCGGGTGGATTTTCGTTGGAGGCTCTCGTGTTAGCGGGGATAAGCTTTCAAGTAAGAGCCCGTCTTTGAGGGCGAAGCACGCCTCAAAGTTAAATTCCGATTTTATCCTTTTATATTTATTTGTTATGCTTTATGGTTGTATTAATTACGAGTGGTTCTTGGGTGGGGGTTGTTCTCGCGGTAAGTTGGACTTACCAAACCCCAACAGCGGTATCGGAGCCACGCTCGTTTATTTTTAAAATCATAATATTTTTTCAAGGTGTTTTTTATGGCTTAATTTTCTGGTATTAAGTTTCTAATTAGATTAGTAACTCGTTTTATTTATTTTAACCTCGTATTTAAGCTATCTTAAGCCTCAAACCCAGATTTCGACCCAAAAATACTGAATTTTGGGTGGAAAATGTGTTCAGGAAAATGTGTTCAGGGAACGGTTTTTAGCCAAAAAACGACCAGAACTGCAATTTTCGAGGTTTTTTTTCGTTTTAACGAAAAATTTTAAGTCTTTCTAACCTTGATAATTAATTGCATATTTATGGTGGTTATGTAATTGGTTAAATACATATTTTATATGCAATTTTAAACCTCTTTAGGCATGATTACTTTGTACTAATTTGTGCTTGAAAGCTTTTTTTTTTTTTTCTTCACATAATTGCAAACTAATTGCATTAAGTGTGAAATTGTTGTTCATTAAGGCTTCCAAGTATTAAAGATTCAATCTTTAATTATGTTAAGTGATGGAAACTTTATATTACTAAATTCCATGAATTTTTGTTATACTTTGTTGATTTAATCATTTTTTAGTTGATTAGAATCATAAAGTTTGAATCTTTGTGATAGAAAATTGTTTATCTTCATATTGGAAGATATAATTTTTCAAGGATTCACAAGTATTAAAGTTGAAATCTTTATTGAACTTATGTTCATTGTTCCAACTCCCTCTTATTTTGTCAAAAATGAAACTCAAGATTAATTTAAATTAATTAAATTAATAGTGAGTAATTGCCCTCTTATTTTTGTTGCACCAAGTTAAACCAATTTAATTAAACAATGGTTCTTGGGAATTATTTTGGTTACATACACTTTGAAAATTTTATTTAAGTTAGACTTGTTTAAATTTTTTATTTTGCTAAAATGAATTAGTTCTAAAATTGATTTAGAATTAATAATTATTTCACGCAAAATTGGGATCAAAATCCCGAGGCTATGGCACGCAAAACGAGGCAAGAACATCACTTGGCTAGCCGGGCTGCATAGCAGCCCGCATGTGGCTGCTAAGGATGCTTCCCCGTGCTTGCGCGCAAGCTTATGCGTGGCTGTTGCTTGCTGCCAGCAGCATGGCGCGCCAGCAAACACCAAGCAGCAGCACGGCGCAGCAGCAGCATGGTGCTATGTGTGCTGCCTTGCTTGGCTGGCCGCGGGTGGCGCAAGCACGAGCACATTGGTGCATGGCTTGGGACTTGGTGCATGCATCGTGTAATAGGGAATGCGCGTAAAAGATGCTTGCGAAGCAATGTAGTGCAATGAGTTCGTACAACATGGCCATTAAGGGCCACGCTATTGATGTGTGAAAGTTTGCTGATGTGGGCGGTGTAACGCTTAGCGACATCAGGCCCACTCCCACGTTCATTGAGCGTCAAACGGTTGTGCGGAATGTGAGCACTCCATGTCTTAGTGCTAGGCCTCAGTTGTGAGCGGCATTGGCAAAATTTATTTTGACAAATTTTGGGTTTTACCGGCTTAATTAATTGGATTAATTAAGTTGGATGCTGAATTTAGTGGGAGCTTCAAATGTTAATTGCGCTTATTTACATAACCTGTTAAAACAACTTTGACTAGTTTTTATTAGGCGTGTTAATTAGATTAACCACCTAGATTAGTTACTAGTTCACGCGTGTTTATGCATTGTTACTTGTTTATCGTTGTAAAATGCATGGGCCATTAAGAAATAGTGAATGGATGAATGGAATGTATATTCTCTCACAGGTTTTATGAAATGGCACCTAGTGGGGCCCGATTAGGATAGAAAATACATACTGCGATCCGTGATGTATTTTTGTAAATCAAAATACGGTTTGCGTACTGTTGAGTATTTTTCTACCTTAATATTTAGATTAGTCCTAATCGTAGATACTAGTAGTTGCATTTAATTATGGTCAAGTCTTGAAGATGGAGGTTCTTGGAAGACGTAGCCATGAAGTTGCAAATGAAGACGTTTTGAAGATTTAAAGATCTCAACGGGTCATGCTAGTTGCCAAATGCATCTATATTTATGTTTTTTGATATATATATATATATATATATATATATATATATATATATATATATATATATATATATATATATATATGTATATATATATATATATATATATATGTTTATGTATATGAATTATATGTTTATGTATATGAATTATATGTTAGATGCATGTTTAGGATTTCGAATGTTGTGATGATTAATTAAGTTCACTTAAATCAACCAACATAGAAACCCTAGGTCCCTAAATATTGAGTAAAACTTGCCATTCCAAAACAAAACTTACTAACCGTTAGCAAAGTTGTTAATCTAGGTGGTTAATCTAATACCCGGTATGCCTTACGCTCCTAGGAGAGGTAGATGCAAAGTGAATAAATTGTTGAGAGAGCATTATATGCGACGATTTATTTGACCAAGAGTGGCTTGGAGCCATTAGCAAAGCGTTGCTTACCTTAGGAGATTGAGTGTTAAGAAAAGCTAATGCATGCTTAACCACTCTTTGTTTCTTCGGCTCTTGGAATCAACTTATTCTCACCAAATTGGGGACAACTTTAAATGTGTGAATAAGACGTTTTAAATAAGTTTTATTAAAAATGCATGAATTCAATCTTATTTAAATATCATGAATGGTTTTTCATTTTAAATTCATTCAATTGTAGAATCATGTCTTCAAATAACTCAAACAACCAATTCTTGTTACTCTCAATTCTCGACAAGGAGAAGTTGATTGGGCCAAATTTTCTTGATTGGCAAAGGAATTAGCGAATTGTTCTTATGCAAGAGCAAAAGGAATATGTCCTTGATGAGGAAATGCCCGAGGCTCCCAATGAGGAGGTTACTCAGGCTGCCCTAAATGGATGGCAAAGTGCCAATCAAGATGTCAAATGCATCATGTTAGCCACAATGTCTCCTGAGATTCAAAAGACTTTCTTTGAGAAGGAGACAACTTTTGAGATCATTTCTAAACTGCAGAATATGTTTCAAGAGCAGGCCCGAACGGAAAGGTTTGAAACCCACAGGCAGATCCTTGAGAGCAAGCTCAAGAAAGGAGAGCCAGTTAGCCCACATGTACTCAAAGTGATAGGATTGTTTGAGAACATGGGAAGGCTTGATGCGGGGTATTCAACTGAGATGACAATTGACATCATTCTCCACTCTCTGCACAAAGGCTATGATCAGTTCAAGATGAACTATAACATTCAGAACATGGAGAAAACCCTCACTGAGCTTCATGGTATGTTGAAGCAAGCAGAGCCAACGCTCAAGGATAAGGGAAAGCATGATATGATGATCATGATTAAAAAGGGCAAGCCGTTCAAATTCTCAGACAAGAAGAGGAAAGGCTTTAAGGGGAAGGGAAAAAAGAAAACCTTTCCGCCTAAGTCTAAAGCTACCAAGGATAACAAAGACAAGAAGGTAGCGTCCTCTAAATCTGATTTTGAATGTTTCTACTGTAAGAAAAAGGGACATTGGAAGAGAGATTGCCTCAAGTTCATGGAAGAAAAGAAGAACAGAACCGTTACTTCTGAATCAGGTATATTAGTTATAGACTTTAATTTCACTAGCTTAGTATCATGGGTATTAGATACCGGATGTGGCTCACACCTTTGTTCCACTTCTCAGGGACTAAGGAACGCTAGAAGGCTAGAGAAGGGAGAGGTTGAACTCCGGGTCGGCAATGGAGCCAGAATTAGTGTCGTATCTGTAGGAATTCTCAGTTTGTCTTTTCCCACCGGGCTAGTTTTGGAACTAGATAATGTTTATTATGTTCCTAATATTACCAAAAACATCATTTCAATTTCGGCGTTGGACACCAAGGGTTTTGAATTTCGAGTAAAAGACAATGAATGTTCATTTTATCTCGATAATGTTTTATATGGTATTGCACATTCTGAAAATGGTCTTTATGTGCTTGATTTAGACAAACAAGTTTATAATGTGAATAATACTAACAAAAGGGCTAAGACCATAGATTCAAACTAAACTTACTTGTGGCATTGTCGTCTTGGCCATATTAACATCAAACACATCAAGAGACTTCTACAAGAAGGTGTTCTTGACTCTTTTGATTTAGAATCGTTTGAGAATTACGAGGGATGTTTATTAGGCAAGATGATTAAACAGTCATTCTCCAAGTTAGGAGAAAGGGCAGGAGACTTATTAGGTCTAATACACACTGATGTATGTGGACCAATGAGCTCCACCACAAGAAATGGACACCGATATTTTATCATCTTCACTGATGACTATAGTAGATATGGTTATGTCTACCTAATGTCACATAAATCTGAATCGTTTGAAAAGTTCAAAGAATTTTAGAGTGAAGTTGAAAATTAGCTTGGAAAGATAATCAAACCCTTCGATCGGATCGAGGAGGTGAATACTTGAGCCAAGAATTCAATGACCATCTTGAAAGGAATGGTGTCCTTCGAACAAGTGTATTATTCTGATAGCGGGTTCAGAATTATTAGAAAGCTAATATATTCAGTAAGGTCAAGTGATCGGAATGCCTGGGTGGAGGCCGCTTCCGATCAGTAATATTAATATAATTAGTATTACAGCTTAATCTTGACTGACCCCTTCGGGTCACACCCAAGCAAAATATACGAACCAACTCGACGAATTAGTTCGGAAGAAATTAATTCGTCGCCCAAGTGTTAAACATTTAGACGTCGGAAATTCGAGCTTGGAGCGTCGAAACCGAGCTTCGCAGAATCTCAAATGTCGAGCCAAAATTTAGGATTTGGCGAGACGGGAAAATGCATCAAGTAACAAGTAAAATCCTAGCCACGCAAAAGGCTAGGAATGCATGCCCAATAGGAGCATGCCACGTGGCAGCACACATGGCAAAACGTCATGTGGCAGCACACGTGACAGCACACGTGGCCGCCACGTTGGCAGCCGCCAAGTGTCAGCAGCCACATTGGCAGCCACCAAGTGGCAGCGTGCCACGTGGCAGCGCCATGGTGGCAGCGCGCCACGGTGGCGACACATGTGGCAATGGCCGTGGACCCGGGTTGATGGGTCATGGACACGGGCCAAAATAAAATGGACCAACCGAACCCAACTTGGGGCTCAAGGTTGGGTGACACATGGTTAGTTCACATTGCATGTGAAATGCCTTAGGGACCAAGTGAGAAAGTGGTCCACACCTAACCATGTGACACTTGTTACTTGTTCCTTTGTTTATTTAACTAAGGGTTGAATTCACCAATCTTTCCATGTGGGATCTTTTTGTGAAAAGTCCCACATTGAAAGATGAGTGAAATTCACAAGGCATACTTCCTTATAAATAGTCATGGCATGGCTTGAGAATTCTTTGCTTGAGTGGGAGTTAAAAAGAGCATTCCATAATTTTTGGAAAACTCTTAAACTCATATAACACTCGGGTTTTGGTCGGACCTTGCTAACCCTAAGGTAGCGGACCTTAAAGTTGTGTTCGCCTTTTTATGGGTGGATACCGTCGGAGGCGCGGCGCTTGACGTGCTCGTAGCTTTCAAGTAAGAGCCCCAGTTTTTGGGCGAAGCTCGCTTCAAGGGTAAGATTCGTTATCTTTTCTTTGTGATTATTTATTTATGCTTTATGATTTTAATTATTGCGAGTGGTTCCTCGGGTTGGGGTTGTTTCCGCGGTGAGTCGGACTCACCAAACCCCAACAGCGGTATCGGAGCCCCGTTCGTTTATTTTTATAATCATGTTTTTCAAGGTTTATTTTGGCTTAATTTTCTGGTTTAAGTTGCTAATTAGATTAGTAGCTCGGTTTTATTTATTTTAATCCCGTTTTTAATGTCTAGTTTGGCCCAGAACCCAGATTTTCGCCCAAGACTAGCGAATTTTGGGTGGAAAACGTGTTCTGGAAAGGTTTTTATCCCCAAGGGGCCTATGATTTTAGCCAAATTCTGACCAGAAATGCCTTTTTCGAGGGGTTTTTCGTTTTTGACGAAAAATTTTAAGTCTTTTCTAACCTTGATATTAATGGCATAAATTGTTGATTATATGGTTGATTATTTGCATTATTTTCTGCATTTTTATGTCCCCTTAAAGCACACTTACTTGGTAGTATTTGATGCTTAAAGGTTGATTTATTTTCACATAATTGCAAACTAATTGCTTTTTAGTGTGAAAGTTTTATTTTTGAGGCTTCCTAAGTGTTAAAGATTCAATCTTTATTTGTGATAAGTGATTGAAACTTTAAAAACCACTAAATTCCATGTTATTTTGTGTTAAACTTTGATGTTTTAATCATTTTGAGTTGATTGGAAACATAAAGTTTCGATTATTTTGATAGAAATTTGGTTATCTTCATGTTGGAAGATATAATTTTCAAGGATTCACAAAATTTAGATGTTGGAATTTTCATTTGAACATTAAAGTTCATATTTTTCCAACTTCCCTTTACTTTGTCGAATTCTCAAGTTTAATTTAAATTGATTAAATTGAAAGTGAGAAATTGCCTCAATTTTATGTTGCACCAAGCTAAACCAATTTAATTAAGAATGGTTCTTGGAATTATTTTGGTTATTTGCACTTTGAAAATTTTATTAAGTTAGACTTGTTTAAAATTTTATTTTGCCCTCTAAATTAGTTCTAAAATTAATTTAGAATTAATTATTTTTGTCTCGCGAAAAGGGATCAAATCCCGAGGCCGTGGCAGCGCCGCCTTGCTTGCGGCCACACGCACGGCAGCAGCACACGCGCGGCAGCAGCACGCGGGCTGCAGCAGCCACGCGCGGCTGTGCCGTGGCAGCAGCTCGCGGCCGTGTGCCGTGGGTTGTGTGTTCGTTTTTTTGGCGAGTGCGTATGCTTGGTGCGGTGAGGTGACTAGCCGTAGTAAGGCTTGATGTTAATTTTTTGCCATTTTAATTAATTTTGTTTATTTTAATTAAAATTTTGGGAGGCTAGGCCTCGGTTTTGAGCGGCATTGGCAAAATTTCATTTTGACAAGTTTGGGTGCTATCGACTTAATTAATTAGATTAATTAAGGAAATGCGGAATTTAGTGGGAGCTTCAATTATTAATGACGTAAATTATATAATCGGTTAAACAACTTTGACTAGTTTTAATTAGGCGTGTTAATCGGAGTTACCACCTAGATTAGTTACTAGTGCGCGCGTTGTTTAAATGCATTTTTACTTTGTTTTAAATTTGTAAATTGCATGGGCCATTCACAAATAGTGAATGGATGAATGGAATATATATATTCTCTCTCACAGGTTTTATGAAATGGCAACTAGTGGGACCCGACTAGGATAGAAAATACGGACTACGTGCCGTTATGTATTTTTGTAAATCTAAATACGGTCTACGCACCGTTAAGTATTTTTGTACTTTAATATTTAGATTATTCCTAGTTGTAGACACTAGTTTTTGCATAGTTTGGTTAAGTCTTGAAAACGGCGTATCTTGGAAGACAAAGCCTTGAATTGCAAATGAAGACCTTTTGAAGATATGAAGATTTCAAGGGGTCATGCTAGTTGCCAATATGCATCTATAATTTCGCTTTATATTTTATGCTTATATATATGTGAATTATTCGTTAGATGCATGTTTAGGTTTTCTTGATGTTGCGATGATTAGTTAAGTTCACTTAAATCAACCAACATAGAAATCCTAGGTCCCTAATAATATTGAGTCAAACTTGCCTTTCCAAAACAACACTTACTAACCGGACGATGGTGATGGTAGGCTACGAAAAAGCGAAGTGCCATCACTTCTCCAAGGGGCATAAGGCACACCGGGTGTGCACGTTGGTTTTGGTTTAACTCATCGGTATGAGTGAGGAGTCCTCACATACCGTGGCAAAAGAGATACATCGTCAAAGATGCATTAGATGCGACAATTGTCTAACCAAGAATGGCTTAGAGCCATTAGCAAGGCAATGCTTACCCTAGAAGATTGAGTGTTTAAGACAAGCCAAAGCATGCTTAACCACTCTTTGTTTCTTCGGATCTTGGAATCGCCTTATTTTCGCCAAATAGGGACAATTATTATGCGTAAATAAGACGTTTAATAAGATTGAAGTTTGCATGAATGCTATTAAATTTCAAACTTATTATGTTCTTGATAAATGGTTATACTTAGCACTTATATTTATAGTATTTTAAATCAAATAATATTGTTTCCATGATTGGTAAAGGAAATCCTTGAGAATAGATCTCAAAGACAGGAAAAGCATTTCTAAAATACAATTCTCATAAATGACTTTTATAACTAAGTCCGGAAGGACGATTGGACATCATGTATTCAAAATACTAGGTAGTTTTGATAAAACATGAGGAATTGAGTTGCAATCTCAAGATTGACAACCAACATATCCTTTCGCATCATACATAATTGAGTAGGACTCATTGATGTAGTAATTCGAGTAAGAATTAATGGAAAAGATGGAACTTTGTTTTACGGCGCACTAGGTGCTTGATTATGCCTAACAAAGTATAAGAGTCAAGGTACTTAAAGAAATGATTCTTAAAGTAAGATTATGAGATATTGTATGATAAGAAATATAGGAAAGAAGGAACGAAGAAAAGGAATTAGATTTCATTTCAACTCATGAGTTCATGTTATTGTAGTTAACTTAGCAATTCGTTATCTTCACAAGTATCGGATACTGCTTGAGTGTTCCACTATGATAGTGACCTCAAACTATTGAAGTTAAGCTAAGTTATCGATTTACAAGCTTAGAATGAAGCAAGAAGAGCTACATCAGTTGTAAGGTCGTATGTTTTGTTTAAAGACATTTTAAGCCAAAGGCTGGAACAAGTAATGGTTATTATGTCCCATAATCAGCAATTGATCCGTTTACACACGGAAAGACTCACATTCAAAGTAATGAGCAATAGTTGCAAGATTTATTTGAATGGCATGGTTATCCAAGAATTGGGTCAAGAATGCCTGATTATAAACAAACATTTCCCTAAACATGATAAACTCACTAAGTTCAAGTCATGGGCTTGATTTGCATTCCGAACATCTTTAGCAATGTCACATCGACAAGAACGTACTCAAAGGCTCTATTAGATAGACTCTTGATAGTTGCTCGATTTGGAATCGTTCTAAGACAAGCAAGTCTTACTTGTTGAAACCGACAAAACAAAGAGCTATTGTTCTTGGTATAGACAGTTGACTCCGAAGGCTAAAGAGGATTCAATTACTTCAACGTTTCACAAAGAATTTGAAAGGATATGGCTATATTCATCAAATGTGAACAAACTTGACTTGAGTAGCTCAAGAGTTTAGTGAAGTACAGAATCGACTTGGCAAGATATCAAAACGTCTAGATTAGATCGAGCGATGTTTGCTTGAGCCAAGCATGACTATCTCAAAGTTATGAATGGAAATTTTCATAAATAACTCCACAAAGAACATAGTGTGTCTTCATGGAGACCTCGGTGTTATTTGAAAATGACTCGAACAATGATGGTTCACAACCCTTCCTATAAAGTTCTTAAAGATTTGCACAAATGACTAATGTTACACTAAACAATGTGTCGAAGCTAAGAAAGGACGCCATATTCAGTTATGGATAGAAATAACTTCTAAAAGTCTTTTCAAGTATATGTCTAAGGCTCTTAGTCTTAGTGGGAGTTCACTAGCTCAGTGGGAGCAAAGTGGCTCAGTGGGAGCTAGGTGACTCAGTGGGAGCTGAATGGCTCAATAAAGACTAAGATAGCTCAAGTAGGAGCTAACTTTTTGTTTCACAACGAACTTTTACCCAAAGACAATATACATGTCTCTTTGTAAGCATTCAAATGAGACTACGGGTATTACCTCCACATCCTAATTGAGAACAAAAATTGTTTTTTGCTCTAAGTAGTGTCTTTCTGGAAAGTAACACGTTTCCAAAACGACAAGTGGGAGACAAATGAACTCGATGACTATCGAACTTAGCAACAAACTAGAACTGAGAATCTTGGAAGACCTTAAAGGACTTCATGAGAATGCTTGATCAAGAATACTCAAAAGGACTTTACAAGTGCCTTAAAAGAGAATTCATTACTCACAAAACATTAAAAATGTTGGAGTAAGATCAACATAATAAAAGGGCTTTGAAAGCGCCTTAAAACTCAGTGTTTGATGCAATTGCCCCGTATAGGTATAGAATTCACCAAAGGCTTGGATTGAATCCTATAAATTTTCTATTAAGTTAGAAACAAACCTAAGACTTACAAGCATACTATTTACTATTAGATAGTAAAGGAATAATGTCTTGTAAGATAGCTACGAAAAATCCAAATTTCGAATAATGGTTAAAGACCATGAAAATCCGAAATAGGCTCCATGTTTGAAAATCATGTTTGAAACTTGATTAATTTGCATGAAAGGTGAAAGACCCATCGATTGCAAATAAGTTTTCAAGGAGAAAACTAACAAATGTGGAAATGTATATGCATACATAGCTAGATTGGTTGTAAAGGATATAATTAATATCAAGGAGTTGATTTTAAAATCCCATTCACCAATCGGAATGCTCAAGTCTTTTCGTGATTGATCTAGCAAAATTGCACATATGAAATATAGCAAAATAGATACAAAAACCGCCTACCCAAAATAGGATTTTGGAAGTGACTATGGAATAGTCTAAGGGTTTTGAAAATCTAAATAATGCTAGATTTGAAAGCAAGCACATGGAATCCGTCATAGGATTAAAGGAAGCATTGCATGAAAGAATTGGAACGTGTTTTCTCATAAAGTTAATAAGAGGATTGACTTATGGAGAAACATAGAAATTCTGATGAACAAGAAGTTTAGTGGGAGCAAAAGTAATGGTCCAACAAGAAGTTTACGAACTCTATTGTGAAACAACCATCAAATGCTAAATGTTTAGATTTGAAAGTATTTTCGACAATGGACCGAGCTAAAGACGATACTTAGTACATGTTGGGAATTAAGTTCTATGGTATAGACTTAATTAAATGTTTAAATGAGTAAAAGAAATTACCATGTTAAACATGAAGGACTTTGAAAGGCTTTCGACCCATATGTATGAAGCTAAGTAAATGTTTGACCTATGTATAAGCTAGGCTAAGTACTAAGTCAAACGAGAAAGACTCTAGTAGGAGACTTTCAACCACATCATATAGCGAACAATTTGGCAAGACTCAGTGTAACTGTATGAGCTAAATGTTACATGGATGGAATAAAATTGAGAATAATTCTAGAATTAAATCCATCATGTAAAGCTATGATATGGAATCGTCAGATCACTTAAATGCTTAGAGCATGTGAAGTACGTATATAATACCAATCGACATTAATCTAAGTATTAGATCATTAGATTATAGTCAAGAACATCCAAAGAACTTAGATAAGTAGTTGGATGAGTTCTTGACGCATGGAAACAAATATAATTTGAGTTTTGATGTTGCAAGCACAAACCTTAACAAGGATTAGATCCTTAGCAAGGAAGCCATTTATAAGCACGAGGCAAGAAGTGTCGTGGCTTGAGAATGGTAACATGGATGTGCATCCATGTATAATGTGCGGGAATTTAAGGAAAATTTCCATGCTCACAAGTGATTAGGGTATCCCAAATCGTTGTGAGTCGCATGGAGTGAAACCCAAGCAAGGCATCATCAGGGAGTCTACTAAAATATATGTTGAGAATATTGTTGCCTTAAAGGCAATAATAAGGAAAGATGTTAAATGGAAAAGTTCGTTGTTGAACGTTGATGATTGTAGGTTGTCAAGTAGAAGGTCTCGAATCATAAAAATGAGTGGGAGCCATTGCTTGGACAATAAATCCTGAATCACATGTAATCCATTAACACTCTCAAAATTTTATCATCTTATTATGGAAATGGTGGATAATGAAGATGCTAAGGTTTGCAAAGTAATTATAACTAAACCTATGCAATAAGTGAACGACAACATTCATAATTGCATGAAAGAAATCAAGCATATCAAATATGAGTGTGATTTTTATGAATGTTTTATAAAGAGTACTACTCTTAAAACATTTGGGAAAAACCATTTATCATAAGATGAAACATTGTGAAGTTTCATAGTGGAATAAAATATTTCTAAATATTCCACAAAACTATTTAATTGTGGTTTAGAATTAAATAATGAGTCCATTCGATTTTAATAAATATTCAAAATAGGGTATCAAGTCAATGGCTTGGATAAAGAAACACCTATTAAGTGAACATTGAATATTTTAATCGAAAATTATCCCTAATCAAGGTCATATTTTGTGGACGATTGATGACCATCAGAGATTAGTGTGTAGTATGATTTATAGCACCGTTTCTTGTGCTATAAGGATATAAATCATTTGCACAGGTATTGGTTTAGAACCATACTGGATCGACCTATGAGGATACTTTAAGAGATTTAAAAAATCGTCATAAGTATTTTCTCATTATTACTATCGGAACTCTTTTCCTTTGACCATGAGTAGTGGGAGATCTCTTGTTTGAGTACTGGTCCGCTTTGGTATCCGCCAAACGTCTGCCGTAACTGGGGATTATAAAGACAGATATCAGGCGGGTGAGTCCTCTTAGTAAGAGAAGCTACATTACAAGACTAGAAATGTCCCCCTACTAACAATAGGGAACATGTCTTGTTGTTTACAAGGCCTCTCGAAGAGCGAGACTGTGAAAAATGCATGGCCGTGCTTAGATGTATTTTAGAAATCATCTGCTTATTGACAGTCAAACTCGGATTTCGAGAAACACTTCTGGACGTAACAGAGATGACTAGTAATCTTACTCTGTAGTTCATGAAGAGACATGAAGAGACATAGGATAAGGTCTATACACTAAATGCACACTTGTCCGGAAGGACAAGTGGGAGATTAAAAGGAATGGTGTCCTTCGAACAAGTGTATTATTCTGATAGCAGGTTCAGAATTATTAGAAAGCTAATATATTCATTAAGGTCAAGTGATCGGAATGCCTGGGTGGAGGCCGCTTCCGATCAGTAATATTAATATAATTAATATTACAGCTTAATCTTGACTGAACCCTTCGGGTCACACCCAAGCAAAATATACGAACTAACTCGACGAATTAATTCGGAAGAAATTAATTCGTCGCCCGAGTGTTAAACATTTAGACGTCGGAAATTTGAGCTTGGAGCGTCAAAACCGAGCGTCGGAGAATCTCAAATGTCGAGCCAAAATTTAGGATTTGGCGAGACGGGAAAATGCATCAAGTAACAAGTAAAATCCTAGCCACGCGAAAGGCTAGGAATGCATGCCCAATAGAGCATGCCACGTGGCAGCACACGTGGCAAAACGCCATGTGGCAGCACACGTGGCCGCCACGTTGGCATCCGCCAAGTGGCAGCAGCCACATTGGCAGCCACCTAGTTGCAGCCACCAAGTGGCAGCGCCATGGTGGCGGCGTGCCACGGTGGCGACACATGTGGCAATGGTCGTGGACCCGGGTTGATGGGTCATGGACACGGGCCAAAATAAAATGGACCAATCGAACCCAACTTGGGGCTCAAGGTTGGGTGACACATGGTTAGTTCACATTGCATGTGAAATGCCTTGGGGACCAAGTGAGAAAGTGGTCCACACCTAACCATGTGACACTTGTTACTTGTTCCTTTGTTTATTTAACTAAGGGTTGAATTCACCAATCTTTCCATGTGGGATCTTTTTGTGAAAAGTCCCACATTGAAAGATGAGTGAAATTCACAAGGCATACTTCCTTATAAATAGTCATGGCATGGCTTGAGAATTCTTTGCTTGAGTGGGAGTTAAAAAGAGCATTCCATAATTTTTGGGAAAACTCTTAAACTCATATAACACTCGGGTTTTGGTCGGACCTTGCTAACCCCAAGGTAGCGGACCTTAAAGTTGTGTTCGCCTTTTTGTGGGTGGATACCTTCGGAGGCGTGGCGCTTGACGTGCTCGTAGCTTTCAAGTAAGAGCCCCGGTTTTTGGGCGAAGCTCGCTTCGAGGGTAAGATTCGTTATCTTTTCTTTGTGATTATTTATTTATGCTTTATGATTTTAATTATTGCGAGTGGTTCCTCGGGTCGGGGTTGTTTCCGCGGTGATTCGGACTCACCAAACCCCAACACATCTGAAAGAAAAGGGTGTACTTTCAGAATTGACACCTCCAGGAATTCCACAATGGAACGGAGTATCCGAAAGGAGAAATCGGACCTTGTTAGACATGGTACGATCAACAATGGGTCTTAGTGATCTTCCTATCTCTTTTTGGGGACACGCACTTCTAACTGCGGCACTAACACTGAACCGTGCTCCATCAAAAGCTGTAGAAAAGACTCCATATGAATTATGGACAAAGAAACCTCCTAGGTTGACTTTTCTAAAGATATGGGGATGTGAAGCATATGTCAAGAAATTGACTTCTGACAAAATTCATCCCAAATCTGACAAGGTTTACTTTGTGGGCTACCCAAAAGAAACCAAAGGGTATTACTTCTACAACAAATCGGAGAACAAAGTGATTGTTGCTCGCGATGGTGTCTTTTTGGAGAAGAAACACCTTTCCAAAATGACAAGTGGAAGGAAAATCGAATTTAACAAAGTTTTTGAGGATGAGCAACAAAATCAGAATGACAGTCAAAGTGCTCAAATGGCATCTGTTGACGCAGGTCAAAATGATCAAAATGTGCAAAGTCAAACCGACAATGCAAATGATCAATCCATTACCCTACGTAGGTCTCAGAGGCCGAGATCTCAACCTGATAGATATCTTGGTTTAGTATTAACCGAGGTCTCAGAGGACATCCTGATTATGGATGGAGATGAACCGACAGCCTACAAGCAAGCGATGGCAAGCACCGACTTTGCTAAATTGCATGAGGCCATGAGATCTAAAATGGATTCCATGTTTGAAAATCAAGTCTTGGACTTGGTTGACTTACCTGAAGGTTATACATCTATCGGTTGTAAGTGGATTTTCAAGATGAAAACCGACAAAGATGGAAATGTATTCATTTACAAAGCTAGATTGGTGGCAAAAGGTTATAGACAAGTTCATGGTATTGATTACGATGAAACCTTTTCACCAGTCGCAATGCTTAAATCCGTTCGGATCCTCCTAGCGATTGCTGCATATTATAACTTATGAAATATGGCAGATGGACGTCAAAACTGCCTCCCTAAATGGTATTTTGGAAGAAACTGTGTATGTGACACAGCCTGAAGGTTTTGTCGACCAAAACAATGTTGGGAAGGTTTTTAAGCTTAAGAAGTCCATTTATGGACTGAAGCAAACTAGCAGAATTTGGAATCTGCGATTCGATGAAGCCATCGGGAAGTTTAGTTTTATCAAGAATCCAGATGAATCTCGTGTCTACAAGAAGGTCAGTGGGAGTGACATCGTCTTCTTAGTCTTATATGTCGATGACATATTGCTCATTGAAAACAGCATTCCGTTGTTAGTGTCTGTAAAGGCCTGGCTTGGAAAATGCTTCTCAATGAAAGACTTAGAAGAGGCTCAGTACATACTAGGCATCAAGATCTATAGGGATAGATCAAAAAGGATGATTAGATTGAGTCAAAGTACTTATATTGATAAGGTACTTGCTCAATTTGGCATGGAGGAGGCTAAGAGAGGTTACCTGGCAATGTCACATGGCATAACCCTAAGCAAGAAGCAGTGTCTACAAACACCTGATGAGCGGAAAAGAATGAATCTGATTCCATATGCTTCGCTTATTGGATCGATCATGTATGCCATGATATGTACTAGGCCAGATGTATCGTATACATTGAGTGCTATGAGCTGTTACCAATCAGATTCAGCAGAGGCCCATTGCACTGCGGCCATGAATATCCTAAAATACCTTAAAAGGAACAAGGATAAATTCCTGGTGTATGGTGGTTCAGAGGAATTAGTTGTGGAAGGTTATACCGACGCAAGCTTCCAGACAGACAGAGACGATTTAAAATCGCAATCTGGATATGTGTTCTGTCTAAATAGAGGAGCATTCAGTTAGACGAGTGCCAAGCAGAGTACAAATGCAGATTCTACAATTAAAGCCGAGTACTTAGCAGCTGCTGAAGCGGCTATGGAGGTTGTTTGGATTCGTAAGTTAATTGGAGAACTTGATGGTGTACCCTCAATAAAGGGTCCAATAGACCTCTACTGTGACAACAATGGAGCTATTGCTCAGGCCAGAGAGCTAAGGGAACATCAGATAGTCAAACACGTCAAACGACGGTTTCACATGATTCGAGAATGGAAATCAGAAGGTGAAATCAGAATTTGCAAAGTTGGAACAGATGACAATGCAGCCGATTCACTTACTAAACCTTTGCCTCAAGTGAAGCATAACAAGCACGTTGAGGCAATGAGAATCAGGCATGTAGGAGATTGGCTTTGATTTCCTTGTTTAGTGTTTTAGTTAAATTTTGAACATTTAATGTAAGACGTACACTAAGAAAAACCATTCAAGTTTTGGAGTAATATAAATTTCATGCAATATTTTATCACTCCGTTTGCTATATAATTGTTGTTTAGAATTAAATAATGAGTCCATTCGATTCTTGGAATATTCAAAATAGGGTATCAAGACCTCTCTTGGTAAGGAAACACCTATTAAGTAAACATTGAATATTATAATCGAAATTATCCCTAATCGAGGTCATTTAAACGATGGACAATTAATGACCAATTGAGATTAGTGCGTAGTCTGATTTATAACACCGTTTCTTTTGCTACGAGGACATGATTGTCATAAATCATTTGCACAGGTATTGGTTTAGAACCATACTGGATCGACCTATGAGAATACTTTAAGAAATTAAAACCTCATAAGTATACTTCTCATTATGGCTATCGGAACCTATTTCCTCGACCATGAGTATTGTGAGTTCTCTTGTTTGAGTACTAGTCTGCTTTGATGTTGTCAAACGTCTGCCGTAATAGGGGATTATAACGGCAACACTCGGGCGGCTAGGTCCTCTCAGTAAGAGGAACTACATTACAAGACTGGGAATGTTCCCCTACTAAAATAGGGTACATGTCTTTGTTTTATACAAGGCGTATCGTAGAGCGAGACTATGAAAATGCATGGCCGTGCTCGGATGGATTTTAGAAATCATCTGTTTATTGACAGTCGGACTCGGAATCGAGAAACACTTCTGGACGTAATAAGGATGACATAATAATCTTACCTTATAGTTCATGAAGAGACATTAAGCGACGTAAGAAAAGGGTTGTACACTAAATGCGCACTTGTCCAGAAGGACAAGTGGGAGATTGAAAGGAATGGTGTCCTTCCAACAAGTGTACTATTCCGTTAGTGGGTTCAGAATTATTAGAAAGCTAATATATTCAGTAAGGTCAAGTGATCGTAATGTCTAGGTGGAGGCCGCTTCCGATTAGTAATATTAATGCATAATTAATATTAATGCTTAATCTTGACTGAACCCTTCGGGTCGCACCCTTTGAAGTAAACGAACCGACTCGACGAATTAATTCGGAAGAACTTAATTCGTCGCCCGAGTATTAAATATTTAGATGTCAGAAATTCGAGCTTAGAGCATCGAAACCGAGCGTCGGAAGTCAAGTAAAAAATAGTAATTGACGAGACACGCAAATAATAATAAATCGACAATATTTCCCAAAATACCCCTAGCATCGGAATTATGTGCTAAGCATTGGTGGCTAGCATGCGCACCAAGCCAAAGAGTGGTTGGGGCATGCTAGCGCATCAACGCTAGTCAAGCACGGCCGCAAGTGCAAGCAGCAACCCGCAAAAGGTGTGCGTGGCTTGCTGGCCGCAAGCAGCAGCTGCCCGCACGAGCGTGCACGACTTGCTAGCTGCGAGCAGCAGCAGCCCGCATCACCTTGGTGCGGGTGGTGGGTCGTGTGCAATAGGGGAAGAAAATAAAGGGAGGGAAAAGGTGAGGGACATGTGTCACAAGGAGAGAATGGAGTGAGGAGCAAGTATATATGGTCCCCTACTTTCCAAGTGGTCCTCAGTTCCCTACATATAATAGTTACACTTGTAGATTTATTATTAGTTTGCTTATTTATTTTAATTTAGCTTTAAAATAAATTGTGGAATTTCATGACTCCCACATTGATGGGATAGAAATTCCCACTCTCCCTTTTTCCTATAAATACCCATCTTGGGTTTTTGGGAAGAGTGCTTGAGTAGGAGTTAAATAGAGCATTGCATTAGCAAAAACTCTTTAACTCACATAAAACTCGGGTTTTGGTCGGACCTCGCTAACCTCGAGTTAACGGACCTAAAAGTCACTAGTAGTTTTTGCGGGTGGATTTCCGTTTGAGGCTCTCGTGTTAGCGCGGCTAAGCTTTCAAGTAAGAGCCCGTCTTTGAGGGCGAAGCATGCGTCAAAGTTAAATTCCGATTTTATCCTTTTATGTTTATTTGTTATGCTTTATGGTTTTATTAATTACGAGTGGTTCTTGGGTGGGGTTTTTTTTCCGCGGTAAGTTGGACTTACCAAACCCCAACATAGAGAACATAATTTAATCGAGTAAAAGAAGGTAAGAATCATTATAAGTGTAGTTTCATTAAGTTAATTTAAAACAAAACCCAAATTTAGCTTTCATCAAACAAAAAGAAATTAAAATAAATGTAGTATATCTAAATTAAACTCGGAAGCAATAATTGGAAAAAAATATTGAACAATTGTTAAGACTTAAGAAGCAAACATTTTCATGCCTTGTATTACTTTTGGATTAGCAATATATATATTCAATATTTGACTATATACTCTTACTGATTACACGTCTGTTCAAGCCTAATGCTAATATACATTACACTAATAACCTCATTTACAATCCCAATGTATGGCGAAATTAATCTTAGAGATTGGTGAAAGCTATTTCTTGAAAAAATTGTTATTTTCTTTCAAAGATTTTGGAGGTCTTAGTTTTATGATTAATAGACTGCCTTTACCAAGTGGAGTAAGGCCACGATTTGGCTACCAATTTTCAGATTTTTAGTTGCCATCCAATATTCCATGCATGCACATCAAGTTACTCTTATCACCCATTCATAAACAAATTTAAATATAGAAAGAACTAACAAAGAAGGACAATAAATTTAATTACTGCTCAAAATTCTCAGAGACTGGCTTTCACACATGAAAACATAAAATAATTAAAAGTAGATCACAAAATGTGAAATCAGTTTCCTAATAAGCTTCTTCACACCAATTAATAAGCATTTGTTATAAAACGTACTAAAGCATAAGTTTCAATTTTACCATTCTCTACCATCTATAAATGACAATAGACCGTAAACAAAGCGTTAATAAACGTGCTCTTCTTCAACTTCAATCTGAAATACATAATCAATTTCAATCACCTAGAAAACGACAAATAAATTTGGAAATTACTTTTCTACATCAACAACACAAAAATCCACAAAGAGACAACTTCATTTGAACAAATTGTTTGACAATTTTTCATCAATCAACCTCCGAGCACAAAAGAGTACAATAAAATTACCTTAGCCTCGAAGTGAGAGACGAAACCTAAGAGAAGAGAGAAAGCAAGATCAGTTGAAGTTACTTTATTATTGCCTAACTTCAATTAATCTTGTTTCTCATTAAATCAAAGTGAAATTTCATCAATTCCACAAAACACAAACATCAAGAATAGAAAAAAAATCTAGAAATGAAATACAAAAAACAGGTCGAACTTCCAATATGCCCAAGTTTATTCACCTCAAACTCGATTGAATCCACCAAACCTTGCTTCATTTTCCTCCTTCCTCCTATTTTAGAGGAATATAGCAAGAAAAATCATGAAATACCCTAAACAATGAAATAAATTCTCATAAAAATTCAGCTAAATCTGGGAAAAAATGATTATTAAAATCGAAGATCTAAGAAAGTAAAAAAGGATTACCTTCAATAGATACAAATGAGTCGCAAGTTCCAATTAAAGCTCCAAAAATGGTGAATTAAAGCAAAACCTAGGTTAATGCACCCATTTTTTTTTTACTAACGTACTTAATTTGGGGAGCAAATTTTTACAAGAAATACGCCAATTAAAGAACTCATTCAAATAGTAAGAAGAACAGGAAAAAAAATAATTGGAGCAAAAATAATGAAACGACAGGAATTTCACTAACTTGGAGAAGTGGGAATTTCTAGGAGACGAGAAAAAAACAAAAAAAGGAGAATAATAATAATAATAATAATAATAATAATAATAATAATAATAAAACAGTCAACATTCATATATAATAGGTAAAATCTAATTGAAGAGAAGAGATGAAAAATGGATCAATTGGAACAAGAAAGAGATCTGAATATCATCGTCCACAACCGTAACTTTAGAAACCGTAGCGCCAAAACCGGAATTACTGAGAAGAATTGAAGCGCATAACCATCGTCGAAGGGATGATCGGTGGTTTCAAGCTCACCGCCATCGTTATTGAAGGTGTCGAAACCCTAGCTTTGGATTTCCCCTAATGGGGAAAACTGGAAAAGTGAATAATGGTCAAAAAATACATGGATGAGAGGAGGGCAAAGCAAAATGTAAAAAAGAGGGAAAAGAACAAAATTGTAATTGAATATTTTGAGGGTTAATATAGTCACCACAATATTACTTAGGAGATCAAATTTTGCAAGTTCTAACTTTTAATAGTTATAGATAAGTTGCATTGAACTTTGTGTTTTTAATTTCAAAATATATATTTACTGTATGTGGGCCATTGTAATATTCCTTCCATTTTAAAATACTTATTTCACTTTTTATTTTCGGCCGTTTTTTAAGTACTTGTTCCATTTTTTTATTTGGAAAACCTTTACAATATGTAATTAATTTCTCTCACCTAGTGGACCCACCATAAATCGTTTTTTGTAGAAAAGGAAAATATTTTATTAAGCAACAAAAGAAATTACACTGAGGTTTCTAAACCCCTAGGCATAAGCCCCTTAACCAAGCTAGTTCCCTAGCCTTAACTTTGCTAGAACTAACACTAAAATCCTATGATATACATCTATACAAATTCTATTAACAACAATTTCATGTATATCTATTTTTGCATCCCAAACTGCCCCATTTCTTTGTTTCCATATGCTGTAAAGCAGAGCACAACTTAAATCATATTTTTTTAATTTCATATTCTCTCTCCTTCATTTCTCTCTACTGCATTTGCTTTTTATAATTTTATATTATTCCATTTACCCCGCTACCTTCATATTATAATACTTTATCTAATTTCTTCTAAAACTCCGCGATTGAGAAATGCAGCAAGTATTTAAAAATGGACGGAGTAATGTTTAACTCACCGTTAACTATTGTTCATTACCTTTTTCCTTCCCACCTTATTCTTCCTCTTGTTTTTTTCCTTCCTTCCTCCATCCTTCCCACCTCCATCTTCTTCCTCCAAGCCACACCCACTTTCATCTTCTTTCCAACCTGTTTGATTCCGCGAGCACCACCATTTCTGGTTGCTTTATGCCAAAATTCAATAAAAACCCATATAACAATGAGAGAAATAAAAGGTATGGTTAACCCTAGAAGGTAGGCGATTTTAATCCTCCATTGATTTCAGCTTTGCACCACTAATTCCGGCGGCAAAAACCCAAATATCAATGAGAGAAATAAATGGTGTGGTAAACCGTAAAAGCTAGGGTAGTAAACTTTCATTCCTCCATTGATTTCGTATAGCTAGGGTAATAAAATATTTTACTAAATATATATTTATCTAAAAGTTTGTGATATTCACTTGCTTAATACTTGAATTTTTTTATCATAAATTTTTTTTTTAATCATATTTTGATAAAAGTCCTACTATAAAAAGAAAATATTTTATTTCACAAAACAACTTTTTTTTTATTTTTTTTATTTTTAATGATTATCCTATGTAGGGTTGTTTAAAAACCTAATCTTACATAACCTAATATTATTGTAGCGTTTTACAAACAATTATCTTACATGAAGTTTTTTTTTTTATTATAATAATCCAACATAGCGCTTTTAAAAAAAAAACTAATCTTATATATGTGGCATAATCCTATTGTAGCATTTTAAAAATTAAATTCTATGTGGCTCTCTAAAAACTCCCCTTTATTATTATATATTAGATTTTTTCACGATGGTTGCTACCCTCTAATTAAAGATATTAATGTTCAAAGTTGTATCTCGGCAAATTTGCAAATCCAACTCTAGCTTATACAAAATTAAAGGGTGTATATTTTATAATGAATTTTAATGTTAATTTAACAACAATCTGTCAAAATATAAGAGTAAGAGCCAATTTATCACCTTGATAAACAATTTTTTTTTATTCATCAAACGTCATTTATGTAAAAAAGTTGCATCGGACTTTGTGTTTTTTTTTTTTCAAAATAGATATTTATTGCATTTGAGCCACTGAATATTTACTGCGTTTTTAAATACTTGCTTCAGTTCCTTATTTGGAACATAAATGTTAAATTACATCTGATGTACACTATTTAATGTATGGCGAACAAAAAACAAGGAAGCAAGACCCGTGTTTATACTTGCAAAATTTTACCTACCCAAAAATTACTTTTTTCTCTCCTAACCTCATTTCTTCTTCTTTCTTTAAGACATCTTTCTCTCTCTTCCTATTTTCTCTCTCTCTTCTACTCAAGGTTGATCTTTCTTCTTTTTTAGTGATTCAAGTTTGTTACAACAATCTTCGTTTTTGTTCGATTTTTCAGGTTTATTTCTTCATTTTTTTTGTGTTCTTTCTTAGTTTGATGTAGTCTAATTCCTTAATTAAAAAAAAAAAATTCAAATCAATTGATTTCTTCAATTTTCAGTAGATTTGCAAATTGATGCTCAGTAAAAACAATAAGGAAGAAGACGATCTAATTGCAATTACTTTTTTTTTTTGGAATTTTTATTAATTTTTCATTTTTTAGTAGATTTGCAAATGTTCAAATCTATACTTAATGGTTTTTTTTCTCAGTATTTTTTTATCAAAATGGTAAGGTTAACTTACGAAGAAGTTAAATACTCCTTTTGTTATTCAAACAAACAAAATATGCACATGACATTCACTGATATCAACAGGTACATTATCATCATTTAAGTACAAGGTTACCTTCAATTAAATTGGATGATTTTGCGTTGCCACATTCTATTGTTTGAGGAACAACTTTATTCGTGGTTATACTTTCTCTATCCTCGTTCATTAATAGCGCTTGAATTTGTTTTTCCCCAAACATGTTGTTATCATCATCAACTCGAGCAACTTCTCTATTATAATCTACAAAATCCTCCATTGATGATCAAAGCCCCAAGGTAATCATTTTCGTGTTTTCTCTCTGCAATTTCTCACTTTCTCTCACCTTTATTGTTGCTCTGCAATTTCTAAATTCGAGTTTTGAGTTTTTGCGTCTTTTCTTACGAAAATTTTACAAAAACTAAGTAGGCACGTGATAAATCACTAAACCCCTTCCATAGACTAAGATACCAGAGTCATATTAAAGACTTGGATTGTAGTAAATTATGTAATTCAAGTTGTGTATGTTTTGAGAAAACATATTGCATAAGGAATGTATATATTCGCAGAATTATGTTTAAACATAAATTATTATTTAATTAGGGTTTTGGAAAATAAATAAAATGTCCAAAATGGTTATGAATTGATGGGCTCATCAGGTTAATGACCTTGTGAGTGAAACCCCATAGGTGAACAAAATTCATATATTATTTAAGTTCCTAGTTTAAAATCATGAAGGTGGACATAAATGATTTCAATAATCAGACTAGCATGTAAGATTAATTCAACAGCGCAGTTTCATGAGCTATATGGGCATAGTGATGCTCGGTCAATCACTTGGATATGCATGAATGATGCATGATCGAACTAATGACCTACTTTGAAGTTCAAGTATAAAGCTTATGGATATATTAGTGGATTCATTTGACATGAGTGGAACATTAATTCTATTCAATGATTGATTTAACCGTGGTACATTCAAACATCTTCCCGTAACTGGAGGCTATAAAGGATGTTTCCTGGTTACTTCAAAAGTTGAGTGGGATCATTGTTGCTACAAGATTAGATTGAGTCTACATATTAAATTAGGGAATGTGTCTTTGGCCGCTTGAAGAGGGAGAATTAAAAAAATACGAGGCCACGTTCCAACGCATTACTTAGTAATCATTTGGTTTTTTTAATTCGAACTCAGATTCCAAGAAATGATTTGTAGATTAATATGATCTCGACATGTGATGCAATCATATTATCAAATCGACACACATTGACTTAAGGAATTTGAATATTTCACACTTGTCTCAGACAAGTGGGAGGTTGAAGGATTTATGTCTTCGTCATCTGCAATTACTAGATATATAAATGGATAAAATTATGGAGATAATTAAGTTCGTATATTTGGGTCGTCGTTATATCATAGCTAGAGGTACTAATGATCTTTAGGCTAGTAAAATAGGCCAAAGCCCACTTGGACGGATCCTATAAGGTCGCACAAAGGGCCTAGGTCGAGCACGAGAAGACGAGGCCTAAGATGGGCCTCATCCCCTAGTATGGCCGGCCATATGGAGGAATAAGGAGGGTTTTAGGCTTCGTGAATTAGTCTAATTATAATATGATTTTATATAGACTAGGTGCCTAGGGTTTCATGAGATGCATTGCAATTTAGTGATCAGTTTGATCAAACCCTAATAAGCAAACACGAGACCAACCCCTCTCAAACACCCTCTCTCTCACGGCTCTCTCCTCCTTGGCTCTAGTGTGGTGGTTTGTGGTGGTCGGTTCATTCCATTAAAGGTGGTGATCGCGATTTTCCTCTTTCACTCGACCAATCTAGTATTGGTGGACGGCTCATTCGAATCCCGTGGACCAAATAGAGGAGCAACGCTTGGGGCTCTATTTTCTCCCTGATTTTCCTGTCAAATAGCGTTGTAGAGTTCAAGCTTCAAACGTATAATTATGTGTCTCGTGTGTTATGCATGCGATCTTGGGATTAGGTACTTTATGAATATGATTCATGTTTTTCGGTTTATAGTACCTATAAACTCCTACATTGCCCCCCTTAAATTCTTCGTTTGGGGCTAATTTATTGGGATATTAAGTTTTCTTAACTTCCCAATAAATTGGTCCAATTATTTAAATAAAATTGACCCAATTCAAAATACTTTTATTGCCTCAATTCATAGTCATTTTAGTTTTATACACACTTATTCATTATTTTAATAATAAATTTCTTATTTTTTAATTTCTTTTTTAAAAAGAAATGAATTATATTAGTAAACAAATTAATACACTAGTAGAAAAAAACAAAAAGGCACCGCTCTATGGCCACCGGTTTTTGAAAACCGGTGGCTTAAAAAATGGGCGGGATAGGCTAATTCACATTGCCACCGGTTCAAACCGAACCGGTGGCATAAATGGTAATGGCCACCGGTTTGAACCCGTGGCAATAATCAATTTAAAAAAAAAAAAAAAAAAAAAAAAAAAAAAAAAAACGCCCCCCTTATAAACTCCAAACCCTAGCTACCTCATTTCCCCTCAGCCGTTCTTTCTCTCTCCTGCTCTCCCCTCTCTTCTTTCTCTTTCATCAATTCATCTGCGATCTCCTTCTCCCTCTTCTCTTCTCCTTCTTCGATCTCCTCCTTCGTCTCCTTCTCCCTCTTCTCTTCTCTTTCATTTCCATCATCACCAAGACCACCACGAAGACATGCATCACGAAGAGCGGCACGAGGTTTGTGTTTAATTAATCGATTTTTCTTGGTTGATTAATCGGATTTTCTTGGGTTTAATTGTTTGATTTTCTGGGTTTAATTAATCGTTTTTGGAATTGTTTGAGTTTCTTAATCGATTTTAATTTGGTTTTTACTTGATTTTAATCAATTAATTTTGGGTTTTTGTTTTTTGAGTTCGTGAATCAATTTCATGGTTTTTTTTTCCTCGATTTTTTTAACTTATTTCTGGGATTTTGTTATTATTTTTGTTTAATTTATTTTTCTGGGTTTTTGTTTCATTATTAGCTATTGATTTTCCTGGGTAAATTAGTCGATTTTGGATTTTTTGAGTGTTTTCATCGATTTTAATTCGTTTTTTAATTGATTTTAATCGATTCTAAGTCGATCTCCTTCTGGGTCCTATTCGATTTAATTATGGGTTTTTTTTTTTTTTTTTTTTTTTGAGTTCGTGAAAATCAATTTGTTTTTTTGAGTTCGATTTGATTCTCATTTTGTTTTTAATTCTCGTTTTGAAAATCAATTCGATTTTTTTTAGTTCGATTTAATTCTCGAGTTTTCACTAATTTCTGGGAATTTTGTTTAATTTTTTTTTTTCTGGGTTTTAGTTTTCTGGGTTATTTTTTCTGGGTATTTGTTTAATTTTTTTTTCTGGGTTTTTTTTTTCTGGGTTATTAATCGATTTTTTTTTTGTTTGATGCAGGTATATTGATTTAGATGTAGATGTTAAATCGAAGAATAAAGATGCAGGATTATTGATTTAGGTGTTATATGGGTTGTTTTTTAATTTAAATGTTGTAATTTTTTTTTTGGGTTTTTATTGTAATTTTTTTTTTTTATTTTAATGTTGGAATTTTAGTTTTGTGTAATTTGATTAATTTAGTTCTTGGAATTGTTGTATGAGTAATTTAGTTGTAGTTATTAATTTAGTTTTTTCATTCTTAAGAAGTGTATAATTACTAGATACTGAAGAAAATATGTGTGTTTTTATGTATTTTACATGTATATATATTTTCTGCTACAATTTAAGTGAAATAAATGCAAAAAAAAAAAAAAAAAAAATTTTTTTGTTTTTTATGGGTATTATTGCCACCGGTTAATCGGTGGCAATGCTTGTTAATATCATTAAAAAAAAAATTGCGGGAATCATTATTGCCACCGGTTAACCGGTGGCAATATTTGTTTTTGCCACCGGTTTTGAACCGATGGCTTTTTAACTAGATTATTGCCACCCCCCAAATGGCCACCGGTTCAAAACCGGTGGCATAGGGGGGTTTTGAACCGGTGGCCAATTCATATTTTCGCCTAGTGATAATTTGTATATATTAAAATATTATAAAAATAAGGAGTATTAAACTTTTCATTCTCCTTCCCCACTTGCCTGTCTAACTTAATTTTGAATTGCAAAGTAGGAACTCTTCCCTTCATTCTTATAGGTCATTCTCACATTACCAAGGCCTAAAAATATTCCTTTGAAGTAGCACAATCAGTTTGAGCCTATACTTTCCAACCAATCTATTCCTCTAGAATTTGAAGAAAACAAGGAAAGTATCACTTGCCACAAGGCTCACTAGATTTATCATATGAACATACGACCCTTAGGAGTTGTTCCTGCATCGCTACTTGTTCTAGTCTTCCAAATTGATCTATTAGTCTGGGTTGTTTAGGTGGGTTATTTTTCTCATGGACTTTTCTCATCTTAACAATTTTATCCTTTGCAAATCACTTATATTCACAATTCTCGGGTTTATGATAGTATCAAATTTATCCTCAGGTAGTTTATCTAACACCTCTTGCACAAATATCTTCTTTTAGATTTGGCATTATTTCCATTACCACAGTTGTTACGTACTCCCTTGTCTATAAGCTCCCTTCCTAAATATTTCCTTATTGTCCTACTCATTAAACTTCCCATTTCCACTAGAATTCTCTCCAGTCCTAAGTCTCTCTTTTGCTCCTTAGAGACTCCCATCATTCTTCGTTTTTCCTCTAACTAAGTCTAACTCCCTTCACCAGATTTCATAAAGGTGGGCAGCTCTCCCATAATAAATTTTACCTAAGGCTTCACATGTCAAAGTTAGTCCATGCTCAAACCTTTAGGCTTTCAAGTCTTCTTTTGTACTACTTAAGGTGCAAACCTTATTAACTTATTGAAATTTTTGTAATACTTATTCATATACATGTTCCCCATTTTACAATTTATAAATACTCCACCTACCCGACATACATCTTACTTGCCCCCTAAAGGGGAAATGTCACAATACTTGCAACACACTATAATCTAAAAGTTATTTTTGTTGAATGTTTTACTATTACCCTTATTTTAAACTCATGTTCCACTAAATTATAATCCTAACAATCTATCATCCCTTATTTCAATCAATCATTCAAGTAAAGCCTTAATCCCATAAGTGGGGTCGGCTACATGAACCAAAAGTGATTATTCCGTGTAGTTATCGACAAAAATCTTCCTCCTCCATCTCTTACGACCCAATGCATTATCCTCATGCAAATCCATATACTTCATATGTATCCTAACCTCTTACAACCAAGTCATTTTAGGTTTCCCTCTCTCTCGTTTAACCCCATCCATGGCCCCACTTTTCCACACTTCGTATCAGTGCACTTTTAGGTTTCCATCTTACATGTCCAAACTAATGCAGATGATTTCCCCTTAGTTTGTTTCCAATGTCTGCCACCCCTACTTTCTTGCGAATAACCTCAATTCTGATTCTATCTCTTAGAGTGTTCTTGCACATCCACCTTTACATATGCATTTTTGTAACCTTCATATTTAAAAGGTGCTTCTTCTTAGAAGCCCAACATTTTGTACCATTGCATAGAGTAACACTAGTCTTATGGTAATCTTGTAGAATTTTTCTTTCAACTGTAAGGGAATGAATCAATCACATAACACTCTCGCGGCTTTTCTGCACACACAACCTAGACTTAATCTTGTGTGCCACGTCTTGATCAATGTCACCATTTACTAGAAGGTTGACACAAGATATTTAAAATATTAACTCATGGTTAAGTCCTTTCCATCTAAACTCACTATATCATCGTTTATCCCCCTCTAAGTACCAAAGAAGCATATTAAATATTCAATCTTACTCCTACTTGCTTAAACCCTCTAGATTCCAACTTTTGCCTCCATTACTCCAATCTAGCGCTAACCCCATCTTTAGTTCAACCATTAAAACGATATCCTTCGCAAATAACACAGAACATGGAACTTCAATGTGAACTGGTCTAGTCACTTCATCTAGAACCCTTGAAATTAAAATAAAAGGGCTTAATGAAGACCCTTGATGCAATCCAATTATAATAGGAAAATCTTTTGTCAACCCTCCACATGTCCTCACATTTGTTGGTACATACCTATACATATGCTTACCTAGGTCCACGTACCTTTGTGAGATACATTTCTTTAAAATTGCCCGCCAAAGTACCTCTCTTAACACCTTGTTATATGCCTTCTCTAAATCAATAAAGACCATATGAAGATCCGTCTTCTTTACCCTATAGAATTCCATCATTTGTATTATCAAATTGATTGATTCCCTATTAGATCTCCAAGGCATAAAACTAAATTTGTTATCCAATATGCTTGTGCATGCCTGATGAGCGTCATTTATGGCGCTTAGTAGAATAGTTTTAGTTCCTTTTTCTATATTTTCTCGCTTTATTTTCAATTAATTTTCTTAGTTTTTTTTTATTTTCCATTTTAATATCTCATTTCGGTTTTCGATTAGTTTTATAAGTTTTTCATGATTTTTAGTTCCTAATTTGTAGTTTTAGTTTAGTTTTATTTCATTTTGTTTTCTCCCTTATTTTTACTTGTAATTTTATAGGTGAAGTTTCAAAGTTTAAGTTGCCCCGCTCTCACGATTGCACTCTTATTGATTTTGGTGATGAACATGAAATTTTGTGAAGTATAAGAGCTCCCCTCCTCGCGAGCATTATCACGAGAGAGTCGTCCACAGGGATGCACGAGAGCGCCAGGAGCAAAGCTTCACGCAAGGGCCCACGAGCTAGCACAAGAGGAGCCGCGCACCGCAAGAGTACAACAGGGGTGCGTGCGCGTAGGCCCCCCTGTGCATGCGCGCAACCCCTTAATTGCACGAGCACGGAGTAGCTGTGCACACGCACCGTCACATATCGTCCCCTTATTTTTTTTTTACTATTTATACCCCTTGACCTTTCCTTTTTTATGGGATGACATTTTTTCTTGTACTTGGTACATTTTTCAAGATTTAGTAGAGAGAGAAACACTTGAATACTTGATTTTAACTTCAAATTACTTCATTAAGCTTGGATTTCTTCCTTAATCAATGAAAACTAATGAGAATTTCTTCCATTTAATGTACTTTTGCTTGATTATACCTTTAATTCTTGAATAATTGATTTGATTGTTGATCTTCTTTTTGAAAACTTGTTTGATTTGATTTTATTTTTTATTAAGCTTGAAATGATGATATTTGTGATTCAATTTGCTTTGTTTATCAATTTCATTATGTCTTGTGAGTAGATTAGTAGCTCAGGGGAAGCATGCTTGATTGATGATCTTTGCTAGTTGAAAATTCTTGATTGATTGAATTGATGCAATTAAATTGGTTGGCATAGTTGTGCATGTGATTAATTTGATTATGAGTGTTCAACCTTGTTGATTAATCTATGTTGCATAGAAATTTTCAATGACATGAACCCTTGATTTGAGAATTGCTTTAATTGGTTGAATTTGATTGTGATTTTCCTCATTAATCATTCAGTGAACCCTAGCTTGACTTACAGGAGATAGCTCTTGAATTCTCTTGATTGTAACTATTGTTTGTCCCTTACAACGTTTGAATCAATTGAGTTATTAATCTATTGGCATGATCATTGAGCTTGCATGTGGAACCTTTATTCCTAGTGTTTATCATATTGATTTTTCTTCATTGTTTAGTTAATTGGAACTTTATTTACACCTTAATTTACCTCTCATTCTTTGAAGTAGCTTGACCATAGGCTATTTCATTCTCCCCCTCACTCCTCTTGGTTCGACTCGGACATGTCCTATACTAGGAATAAGTTTGATTTGCTTAATTGTTTTATTGGTGGTGCTTTAGATTTCAAAGACCTAGATTATCACACATTAAAATGGCACTGTTGCAGGGGAGTGACATTGGTGCTTTGCTATAGTTGTTGAGTCTACTTCATTTTAATTGAAATATACAAAAAACATTTTCTCTTTTTAGCTACATTTGTAACCGTGCTACTAATTGTTTCTTTTGAGATTGTATGCGTAGAGCACGTGGTCGTTCTCTAGTGACATTTGATCCGAAAATTGAGAGGACAATTACAAGGATAAGGGTTGCTAGACGTTCTTTGAGTTCTAGCCCTCCAAGTGAAGAAGAACCACATCAAGAATAACAAGCAAGCATGGGCGAAAATTCGAGAGTGGAATTGAAGGAATTGGGGATTCCGGGTGCATATAGGTTGGAAAGTGGGATTGATCCATTTACAACACCGACTAATGACTTTAAAATAAGACCGACAATGATCACTTTGATAGAGAGGCGACAATTTAGTGGGGCCAAACATGAGAGTTTGCTAAGCCATCTCAAAGAGTTCAAAAAAATTGCAACACTATCAAAGTGAATGGAATTTCCCAAGAGTTCATCCGCCTCAAGCTTTTTCCCTTTTCTCTCATAGGGCGTGCTTTGGAATGGTTAGACAAGGAAGTCAAACCAAATTCTCTAAGGACATGGGAGGAAGTGACCAAGGAATTTCTATCCCGTTTCCATCCACAAAACAAAATAGTGAAGGCTAGAGCTTTGATTCAAGGTTTCAAGAAAAAGCCTAGTGAAAGCCTCTATGAAGCATGAGAGAGATACAAAGATTATCAAAGAGAGTGTCCTCACCACGGAATTCCTACCTACCAAAATATTCAAATCTTCTATGGTGGCCTAAGTCCTCAAGGGAAATCGTGTCTTGATGGAGGAGTCGGAGATCCCATTATGAATAGAACGGAAGAGGAAGTTGTATACATCATTGAAGACGTAGCCAGGTGCTATAGAGATTGACAAGATGGTGAAAGGGAACCAACTAGCAAGAGTAGCTCTTCGGTGTATTCGGTTGATCATCTTAATGCCATAAACAACTTGTACTCATAAATGACAAACTTGGGGAACTATAACCAAAGGGGTCAATGGAATAGGGATTACAACAACCATGGAAATTTTGACAACTATAACCAAGGTGGTGGTTATATGAACCAAGGGAACCAAAACTCCTGAGGTAACTATAACAACCAAGGTTATAGTGGCCAAAATCAAAACCAAAATTATGGTAATAATAACCAAGGTAATGGGAACCATAATCAAGGTTATGGTCAAAATCAAAATAGGGGTAATAGAAACAATAAAAATAGGGAAAATTTTCAAAACAATGATCAAAGGGGTCCCCTACCAAGTTTTGCATGCTCCAAAGACCTAAAGTGATAATTCCTATGCTCAACCCTCTTCTTCTTCTAGGACTAACTTGGAAGAAGAAATCATTGAAAACCAAACCAAGTTGTTGAACACTTACATGGCGGTGAGTGATAAGAAGTTTAATGAGATGATGACCCATAATAAGACGCTTGAAAACCAAATTTCTCAACCTGCCAATGCTTTGAAAGACCAAGAAATCCCTTTTTCTTTACCCTATCAAGGCCTAGACCCTAAGAGACCCGTTAATTCCATAGTTACAAGGAGTGGCATGGTTCTTGAGGAGAGTTTGTTTAGAAAAATTAAGGGTAATGAGGGTGCTAAGGAGGTTTTAGTTGAGGATGAAGGAGATGGTACATCTTTGAGTGAAACTGTGGTAGAGCCACCTAAAGAGGTGAAAGAAGAGAGAGAAGTTATGAAACCCAAGCTTTCTTACCCACAAAGATTAATGAAACACAAGTTGGAAGAACAATTTGGAAGATTTATTGAGATGCTTAAATAACTTCATCTTTCTCTACCATTTACCGATGTCGTCACCCAAACGCTAAATTATGAAAAATTCCTTAAAGACATCTTGAGTGGAAGGAGGACTTGTGATGTTGTGGATACGGTGACCTTGACCGAGAATAATAGTGCAATCATAATGAACAAGATACCATCCAAGTTAAAAGGCCCCGGAAACTTTTCCATCCCTTGTACTATTTATAAGATGCAAATCGGTAATGTCTTATGTGACCTAGGAGCTAGTATTACCCTTATGCCATATTCGGTTTATCAAAAACTTAAACTAGGGGAGCTCTTGCCTACCAACATTACCTTGCAATTAGCCGTTAGATCAATCAAGTTTCCATAGGGTAAGGAAGATGATGTTCCTTTGAGGGTGGGAAAATTTGTTATTCTGGTGGACTTTGTGGTTCTTGAAATGGATAAAGATGCTAGCATTACTATCATACTTGGTAGACCTTTTCTTGCTACCTCGAGTGTCATAATTGATGTCAAGAGTGCTAAAATTTCACTTAAGGTAGGAGATGATGTAATTGAATTTGACTTGAATGAAAGCATGAAGTATCCTAGTTCTTCCTTGGAGAATCGTATGATAATTGAATCTATTGATCATGTTGTGTGTTTAATGCATGATCAATTGCTCACCTCTAATAATGCTCTCTATAATGTCTTATTGAACAAGGAAAAGATAGGTTTTTCTAGCAAAGAGATGGATTTGTATGAAGATTTTCTAAATGGAAGCATTGAAGACGTTGATGAGCAAATATGCATGAACATCACTAGCTAAGAATCATTGCAAGTGGATACAACAAAGAAAGGTAAAGGTGTTTCCATGGTTCACACCTTAAGTATGAATTCTTAGGCCCTAACTCAACTTTTCCCGTGATTGTTTGTTCCTCCTTGAGTGAAAGTCAAGCTCAAGAGTTGTGTGGTGTGTTGAGAAAGAAAAAAGGTGCTTTAGGCTATACTATTGATGACCTCAAGGGTATAAGTCCCGCGTTATGCATGCACCACATCACTTTTGAGGATGGCACATCACCTAGCATCGAAAGACAATGAAAACATCACCCTTAAATTTATGCATGCACCACATCACTTTATGCATGCACCACATCACTTTTGAAAACGTCACCCTCAAGTAGTTAAGAAGGAAATCACTAAGCTATTGGATGCAGGAATAATATTCCCCATCTCTAGCTCAAGGTGGGTTTCCCAGTCCACATTGTCCCAAAGAAAGGACGCATGACCATTGTAGAGAATTATAAAGGTTAGCTCATTCCTACAAAGACGGTCACGTCATGGAGGATGTGTATATACTATCGACGTCTAAATACATCCACCAAAAAGGATCATTTCCCCCTTCCATTCATTAATCAAATGCTTGAATGACTAGCAAGGCATAATTATTATTGTTTTCTTGATGGGTATTCCGGTTTCTTTCAAATTCCTATTCACTCGGATGACCAAGAGAAAACAACTTTTAATTGCCTATATGGAACCTTTTCTTATTGGATAATGCCATTTGGGCTTTGCAACGCCCCAGCCACCTTCCAACGATGTATGATGAGTATATTTGGAGATATGTTGAAAGAGAAAATGGAAGTGTTCATGGATGATTTTTCGGTGGGAGGTGTTTTATTTGAAGCTTGCCTTGAGAACCTTGAAAAGTGTTTGGCTCGATGTGAGCAAGTGAATTTGACGAAGGGTGAAACTAGGTTAATGAATAATCCTCCATCGGTCAAACTAATTTTGTAAACACTTAACAAACCTAAATACAAATATAGAGGCAAGTCAAGGGTCGAACCCAAAGGAATGGGGGAGAGGTAGCTATTGCCAAAGTCAAGCTATCTCGAAGAGTAAAGGTAGAGTAGGTTATCTAATTTAAATAAACAAACTAGGTAAATCACAAAGTAAATTGATATATTAAACACTAGGGAATTAGGGTCCACATATACTTGCAATGAATACACACTACAGGATAAGTAGAATTTGGTCCTAAGAACTCATACCTAAGGTGTGATGGTAGAGGTTTGAGCTCTACCGTGGGAACACTCATCAAAATCTAGTCTTAAATTGAGAGAAATGTCACTTTATGGTTGAGGAAGACATTGTACTTGATCATAAGATCTCTCACAAAGGAACATTGGTGGACCGAGCAAAGATTGGAGTCATTGAAAAGCTACCATCTTCGGTTAATGTGAAAGGTGTGAGATCTTTCTTGGGACATGTTGGGTTTTATAGGAAATTCAACAAAGACTTCTCTCTAATTTCTAAGCCTCTCAATGATATTCATCAAAAGGATGTTGAGTTTGTTTGGTGATAGATGCTTGGAAGCATCAACAAATTGAAGAAAGCTATGACTTCCACCCCCATAGTCCTAGCCCCGCGATGGGATTTACCTTTAGAGTTAATGTGCAATGCTAGCGACATGACCATTGGAGCTGTGTTGGGTAAAAGGGTTGCTAAGAAGCTCCATGTCATCTATTATATGTCAAAAACCCACAACGAAGCTCAACAAAATTACACAACAACGGAAAAGGTGTTTTTAGCAATTAGGCATGATTTTGAAAAATTTCATTGTTATTTGTTGGGTTCTAATACCATTATTTTCACGGATCATGAAGCTCTTAAATATCTCTTTGCTAAGAAGGAATCAAAGCCTAGACTGCTTTAGTGGGTGCTAGAACTTCAAACCTTTGATATAGAGGTTAGAGACAAGAAAGGAGCGGAGAACGTTGTGGCGGATCATCTTTCTCGCCTAGTGGACTTCCAAGTCAAAGATTATGGTTCTATTATTGAAGATAGAATGCTTAATGACTTCTTATATGCTATTGATGTGAAGGAGCTCCCTTGGTTTGCCGTTTTGGTTGATTTTCTATCATGTGGGGAGTTTCCACCGTCATTTTCTAAGAATCAAAGAAAGAAGCTCAAGAGAGAAGCTCGACACTATTTGTGGGATGATCCAATCTTGTATAAGCGAGGAGTTGACAGTTTGCTCTGTTGTTGCATCCCAAATGAAGAAGTGTCGAATGTCTTGAAGATGTTCTACTCGGATCCTAATGGTGGTCACATGGGAGAATCCGAAACCGCTTCAAGGATTCTCCAAAGTGGTTTATGGTGGAGACATCTTTTCAAGGATACTTTGGGTTTCATCAAGTCTTGTGATCTGTGCCAAAGGACCGAAAACATTTCAAAGAGGAATGAGATGCCTCAACAACTAATCATCGAATTGGAAGTTTTCAATGTATGGGGCATTGATTTCATGGGACCATTCCCTTATTCTTTTGGAAACCAATACATTCTTGTGGCGGTTGATTATGATTCAAGATGGGTTGTGGCTATTGCCTCCCCAACAAATAACCATAAGGTGGTGATGAAGCTATTTAAAAAGATAATCTTCCCGAGATTTGGTATGCCCAAGGCGGTGATAAGTGACAATGGATCACATTTTGTACACAATTCCTTCCAAAAGATGTTTAAAAAGCATGGAGTTCATCAACTTTTTGGCCTTCCCTACCATCCTAAAACTAGCGTAAAAGTTGAGGTGTCCAATCTAAAATTAAGTTGATTCTTCAGAAGACGGTTGCTAGGAATATGAAAGATTTGGAGGACAAGCTTGATGATGCTTTATGGGCATATAAAACAGCTTTTAAGACTCCCTTAAGCACCACACCATACCTCCTTGTCTATGACAAATCATGTCATCTTCTGGTAGAGCTTGAACACCGCGCTCTTTGGGCAATCAAGAAAATCAACTTTGATTCAGCAAGTGCGGTAGAGCAAAGGTGGTTGGATCTTCATGAATTAGAAGAAATTTGGCTTGATGCTTATGATTATGCAAGCACCTACAAAGCTTATTCTAAGGAAACTCTTGACAATCTTATCGATAAAAAGGATTTTCGTGTAGGTGACAAAGTTCTTCTCTAAGATTCCAAGATGAAGTTGTTCCCCGGAAAGCTCAAGTCAAGGTGGAGTGGTTCTTATTTGGTTCAAGGTGTCCTTCCAAATGGTGTCGTTTAAGTTTCTATGTTGAATTCATCATCTACTTTCAAGGTCAATGGTCATCGGCTCAAGAAGTATTTTGATAGTGCTTTCGTTAGTCTAGTTTATAAAATGATTCTTTGCAAACCACATTAATAGGTGGAGAACGTCGAGCTATGACGTTAAACAAGCGCTTCCGGGGAGGCAACTAGGTTTTCTAACCCATTATTTTATTTTTCTTTCTTTTATTTCCCTTATATTTTTGGAAATATTTCTTATTTTTCTTTGTTTTCTTGATTTTAGGTACCTTGGGATTATATGAATTTAGATTTACAATAATTTTGGTGTCATTTGAAGGTTTAGAGAGGTTAGAATTGAATTAAAAGTAAAGATGTGATTGATGTATAGGGGAGCTCTCATGGCTGCGCTCTCGTGGACTTTAATCATGAACAATTGCTTTTTGATGAATTTTGTATTTGTTTGGTCTATCCTTCTTGTGGGCATCACTCGAGCTTGACGCTCGAAAGCGTCGATGAGAGCGCCGCATGCCCTCCGCACCAAGCCCGCCCAAGTAGCGCCCCCTTGCTGCCCAGCTGTGCGCACGCACAGTTGGTGTGCAAGTGCGCATAGCCATGGTAGCCCTTCCCCTCATTTTGTCATGCAAATCAGCCCACTCCCCTCATTTCATCACTCTCTCTCCCTTCGCGACTTTACCCCTCTTCTCCTCCCTCATTTCAATTCATTTTTTTTAGAAAATTGCTTCTCATTTCACCATTATAATTCAACTTACAACAAATAACAACAACTAAGAAAATTTAAACCTCGAAATTCCAGATTTTTGAGTGGAAATTTTTGAATTTTTAGGTTAAATTTTTGAATTTTCAGGGCTTTTAGTTTAGAATTGGAGCTTGGAAATTAGTGTTCTAATTGGCTTATTACCTTTAAATTTTCCATTTTCAAGTGTTTTAAAGCATCATTGAGGTATGATTTTTCCATTTCTATTCATCTTCTTCCTCACTTTGAAGCTTGAGACCCTTGATTGGCCTTTAATGGTAGAACTCCATTGTTAGTTCTTTATGCTTGTATTTTGTCTTGTATGATAATATTTGATGATACTTTGAAGCTTTTTCATGATAAAATTGTTTAACTTGCTTGAATTCTTGACACCACCATTGTTGGTCATCTTTCTCTCTCATAGGTATTGTTCATGGTAGCTTTGAAGCTTTGAAATTATCTTGGTCAATTTTGCTTATGATAATATTTGATGATACTTTGAAGCTTTTTCATTATCTTGGTCAATTTTGCTTCTGATGTTCATGAATTTGTGCTTCCATGACAAACTTTTTCCATTGAATTAATGTTAGTTGCTTCTTAGTTCTCATTGAATATTTCCATGTTGCTACTATACTAGTCATGGCAATAGTTCTTTGTCAAAATTCTTGATTCATCCATTTTGAGGTTATCTTTGTGCTTCAATTTCTTGAGCTATTCTCTATGATTATTTGGTGATGGAATTGCTTATGCTTGCCCTTTTTTCTTGTAGATGGCTCCTATATGTCGCAAGAAAAGGGCTCGCACTAGCACAAACCTATCCTGGCATGTTGTCCCTCCTCATCCCGAGGTGGTTCAAACCCATGGTATTGAATTTTCTAAGGAACGACATTGGGAGAGATTTATTCAATTGACAAAGAGGAAGCTAAAGTCCACTTGTTTCTATGATCAAGCAGTAACGACAATGCTAAGGATTGAGAAAGATGTTCGACTTCTTGCTAAGAATTTGGGGTTTTTGGAAATCTTGGATCTAAATGCACCCACCATGCCTGATTTACATTCGAATTCCTCTCATCTCTCGAGGTGAGAAGAGAAAATAGTGGGGATTCTTCAAGGACCTTAACGTTCCAACTATTCAACAATGATAATCGGTTCTCGGAGGCTCAATTTGGTGCTTATTTTTGATTTCCTACCGCCGTGGATGAAGATCACCTTGTGGACCCGGCTAATGGAAAGATGAGTGATTAATATGAATATGAGGAGCTAAGATGATGGAAACGCATCTCCATTGAAGGAAATTATGAGCCTCAAACTTCGAAAGCCGCATCCATTATTCATTTGGCCATGCGATATTTCGATCGCATCCTCACTTATGCTCTTTGCTCGAAAGATTCTTTGGGTGCTATATCTCGAGAGGAGCTATGTTGGAAATGGATGGCCGACCATGAGCAAGGAGAACTTGAGATAGTCGACTGCACTTAACACTTGAAACATCGCTTTCTTGACATTAGAGACGGTATTTCGCTTTTGGGTAGCATTTAACTCATAGGCATGGTCTCCATTCTTGCTCTTTTCCTAGATGAATCTTACAAGACTTTGCTTTGTGAACTTCTTCCTATTGTTGATCCTCGTGAGAAGACTCCTTTGCATTACTTTTAATACCTCATATTTTTATATGTATTTTAATTAAAATAAGTATTTTAAGAAGTATTTAATTAAATTGAATTGTTTTATTTAAAGTATTTTGATTATTTATTTTAAATAAGTTTTGAAATATTTATATAAAAAAAAAGTTTATTTAATTAATTAATTTAATTATGTTGGGGTTTAATTTAAAGAATGTTTATTTCAGTAAAGTTTTATTAGGGATGGGATTAGAAAAATTAAAAGAGGAAAGTTTAGGGAGAAGGGTTTCTAGAGAAGGGGTATAAATATTCAACACATGAGGTAAATCAAACTTTGCCTAGAGTGGAGAAAACCCAAGGTGAACTACTCTCCCTTTTCTCTTTGTTTTTCTTTCTCTTTTTCCCCTTCCCCTTTTTCGCCTCCCTCTCACCACCGGCCGACCACCACCAGCAGCGGTGGCCACCAGCCGACAGAGGCAGCCACCGGCATCAGGCAGCCACCGGCGCCGGCAGCAGCCTGGTGGCTGTCGGCTGCATCTTCATTAAAAAAAAAATTAAACTTTATTTTTAAAACCAATGTAATCCTAGATCTAATTGTTAATTATGAGTTTTGGGATTTGATTTTGATGTTTGATTATGGGTATTATGCTAATTAATTTTCAGATTATGTTTTTAATTAAAAACCCCCAATTTTTTAAACCCTAGGTTCTTGATTTATAAATTATTGAAGGGTTACGATGTATAATGGTTTAAACCTTTGATTAAAGTGTTTTAAGGGTTAATTACAACAAGTTTTCATTAACATATAGTGCTGGAATTTTTGGTAGAGCATTAAAAATCAAGTTTCTTTAAGAAAGTTTATTTACCCATTAATTGGTATTGAAGTATGATGTTTTAAATATAATTTCAGCTTATTTTAATTAAATTATGAGGGGTTTTATAATTGTATATATTGCTGGAAATCTGTGTAGAGAGGATTTTAAAACTCTTCTATGATTTTAAATTGTAGGAGACTTTGAAGTGAGCGATTTTTATTAGACGTGGCAATTTTAAGATCGTATACAAGGTACGTTCGCGTACCTAGCATAATTATATTGATGTAGTAGCATGCTAAATGTGTTTAATTAATTCCAAGTAGTATCATGCTAGATTTGGAATGGAATGTATGAATTTATTGTTGTTGGTGATTGAATAATGAGGCATGATTTATTTGTGATGGATTATTTGTTGGAAAATTGTAGTTTTGAATATTGTTTATGAACCACATATTTATTTGTGGCATGTTAGAGAGCGTGTTTAATTATACTAAATGTTTAATTTTGTTTGGAATATTGAAAAATAATTTTATTATGGTTCATATAATTTTTTTATTGGTGCTATAAGCATGAGGAAGGAGTTATATAAAGGTCTATGTACACGAGGAATAAATGTACGTTGGTGCCTTAGTGCACTTAAGGTGTTTTTAACACCAGGGAATAGGATTTGTGGCGCTTTATGTGTTTAAGGTGTCATTGGCACTGAGGTAGAATTAAAAAGGGTTCAACATTAAATATTATGTGGTCACTAATTATTCAAGAATTAAATTGGTATATTAGATTAATTGAATAATTACTGTTGATTGAATGATTATGGTTTGAGAGTCATCACCAAGTTTAAAAATCTGTAAAAAATAAAAAGTGAAAGAGATTACGCACCAAAACTTTTAAAATGTATATACCTTGAGTATGAACATATGGGGGGAGTTATGAGGTTTTATATTTAACCATAACTTCTACTGGAGTACAAGACGATGTACATTCCTTTTATTATTATTATTATTATGCGCATGAATTCTGCCACCTATGAGTGGTTATTGACGCTGACACGATTAGCTCCCGTGTTAGTAACCTCAATTTATTTGGGGGAGGTTAGGGGGAAATCCGTTTGATGCGTGGTCAACATTAAAAAATTTATGTAGTGTCTAGTGAGAACATTAAAAAAAGTTGTGTGTTGATAGGAAATTATATGCTAGTGTGTTAATTACGCTTATGTACTCAGCTTTGCCAATTGTGTGAGTTTGTGTGTTTATTGGCCTTGTCTTTATCTTGGCCCTATGATGACCCATTTTAATGGAGAGTAGTGGAATCAAATAGAGAGAAGCTTTTCAGGTGGTGAAGCATATTCATGAATGGGTATGATTGAAGAGCGAATCATGCTAGTTTCTATAAGTATATGATGTGTTTATTGCTTTATTTATTTATGACATTATTATTATTATGTGTGACTAACGAAAAGGTTTTGAGTTCGGTTTGGTTTTAAATAAGGGCCTACAATGGTTTAAAGTTGTAGGTAGATTATATTTTACTTCGTTTGACTTTGGTTTGACTTTACTTTCATTGATGCACTTTTTAAGTTGACTTGTTTGGTTTTGAAATTAGTCTTCCGCTGTGTGTCTTTGATAGTTTCCTTAGCCGTTTTCACAGTGGCGGTAATGTCTTAGATATTCCTATTTAAAGTTTTAAACAGGGCCAAACATGTATTTTAAAAGAAAGAAATTTCTAGGGTGTTACATTACCTCAATATCTATGCCCTCATCAATTAAAACTTTCTTGAGTGCACAAAAAGGCCGAGTCTTTTCATTTGGAAATTTTCTCGTGTTAGGGATTGGTTCGTGATTTCAAGCAAGGAGGCCACCAATCGAAGGACAAAGAAGAACACTCTTACTTGGAGACCCCTATAATGTATATTTGATCCTTCTCTTCGACGAAAGACAAATCATCCGCGTGCCAATTCCGATGATGCACCTTTGGCGGATTTTCAAGCTTTGCCCCCGGATGAGCGGGGAGGTACAGCTATCCCTTCTTTTACTTCTTCTTCTTCACTTAAATTGTTTACTTTGCATGTCAAGATTGATACTGTTGTGAATGCTTTGTCTTTTATTCCTTTGGAGCAAGATTTTGTCCTTGGATATGATTTTCATGCTCGCCAAGTGTATGATTTGCATGTTAAGAGGAGGCAGATTAAGCCGTACTTAAACTACCCGTACCTACCTCCCGATCCAACAAGGACCTATCCCTCAATGGGAACCCTATGACCCTACCTGAGAACTTTCTCTTTGTTACCCTTATTGGGAAGGTCATTGTAGACACCAAAATGTGTCTCCCCAAAAACCAAACCTAGGGATGAATACTTTTCACGTTGCTTGATTATTGAACGAAGTGAAAATGTGAAAAGTCTTGTGATATGGTTGTTTTAATAAAATTCTTCATTCTGTTTTTGAAAATCTTCTCTATTTATGAAAATAGCTAGTCCAATTTAGCCTGGTCCATGACGAGGGTCCAATAATAGTGTAGTTGGATCGAGCTTGCAAAGAGCTTTCCAATGATATATTCTAAGCCCAATTTCAATGAATAATGAGGAAGTTATGGTACAAATACTAAATTGGGTATGAAATGGTTTTATGACCCAATGATCTAGTGGAGGGCCCATTAATTACTATTCTTAAAATTATTAGGATTGATTCTAATTTTCTATAATAGTCTAGAAGGTCATTTTGAGTTCTAAGAGAGTTAGGATTGATATTTTCTTTTTAGAAAAATAATGAATATTGTTTGGAATAAAACAAGTGTTTTATTATATAAAATCTGATTTAAAATTGATAAACACGGAGTTTAATTGCTTAATTTAATTATTAAGAAAAGGATTCCGTACAAAAGCGCGTTTTATCTTTTAATTAGCGCCAAACGACATACCCTGTCGCCATGCGTGATGCTAGTCGTTTCGCGCTGGGTCTTGTCGCTGTGATAGGAGTTAGTTTATTCCGATTCAAATTTTGATTCTTTTCTATCGTTTACGGACAATTTTCTTTATAAATAGGGTCGTATATCCCCATTTTCAATCACTCAGAATCATCAAGATCAACAATCATCCTTAATTTTCTCAAGCAACAACTTATTCTTCTCCCTCTTCACCAGTAATAGATTTGTTTGTGCATTAATATTCAACCAACATATATTAAACAGGTTTACGGTTAACCTATTGATTGTATGTTAGTCAGAAAGCGGACATGAATATGAGAAGAATAAAGTAGAGGCCTATTTTTAGGGCAAGTTCAATGTCTTTTAATTTACGTAGGATTTGTACATTCATCCCCGAATATCCCGTCAAGGTTCCATACCACTACGGAGTTAGAAATCTCATGGATCATGAAGGGGTGTAACCTTCACCCTGTGAATGGTTTACAAGTTCCTAAAACTTGTTGGCGACTCTTTTACTCTATCTTCCTTCCCTTCGGACGCCACCGTGCTTAAGTGTATGATCACAGTGGGTTTCAAGTGTGGGATGCTTGAAATATTCCCTACAGTCCTAATATTCCCTCTAGTGCTATTGTTGGCACCACCCCGGCCACTTATGATCAGCGGCCCGGTGGATATGATTTTACTATGACCCTTCGAACCCTTTGCCCTTTCCAAACCTCGAGACTTTTGGTAGGTGGGGCCGATCGGGCAAGCCTATCTTAGATGATTGATCTCACTTTTTCGAGGTGGATAGAGCTATGAGGGAAGGTCGATTGAGGGGCAAGGCTCCCATGGAGGTGGGTGATTACGCTAACTCTAGTCAAGTGGTTTTGGAGACCGGTCAGAGGAGTACCCATTCTACCCCTTACTATAGTGCCGAGTGATTCCATCTTTTCTACCCCCTTCTTGTTTGCTTTCTATGATGTTTTCTTTATGCCTATTTGCCATTATGTTTTGAGTTTGGGGGGTAGTTCATTTCAAGCTCGGGGTATTATATGTTTGATATTGTAGACACCTAAAAATGTCTCCCCAAAACCAAACCCTATGATAAACGACCATTCACCGCAATTATTGGTCGGATTGACTATTTAATCTTTAGAGTGCTTAAATCCATGTTTACATTCACTACATTTCATAAATCAATCCATTTCCAAGCTCATTTCCCTAAACCATAACTTGTTTTCCTCTTTTCGTGTCCAAATCACAAAACCGAGATAAAACTGATTTTGTGGCCTAATAATTTTGATCCAATTATTAATTTTTAGGATAGGCCTTGAAATAAGCTTTCCAATTAAATATATCATAAGCCCAATTCCGATTTAAAACGAAGAAGATATGACCAAAATACTAAACTCGGCCCAAAACCAACACCCTTATACTAAAACGGCCATATCTTAAAATATAAAATGATTTTTTACCTTATAAAAATTGGGTTGGAAAGAATACTTGATAAGCTTTCCAATGATATATTATATGCCTCATTCCGAGTTACGGATCAAACGTTATTATAAGTTTAAAAACGCGTAAAAAAACTGAAATTACCGCGCACAGTGTAAAGCACCGTGTCACGGCAAAATCTGTGGCACAGTGCCTGGTTCCGTGACATGGTAATTTACAACGTGTCACAGTGCTTTTTTCATGTTTTTTCTGCATTTAAATCCACCGTGGCACGGTACCTGTTGTCGTGACACGGTATTTCTCACAGTGTCACGTTGCCTTTTCCATGTATTTTCCGCGTTTTCTCACGCACTTTTTTACTGTGACACAGTATACTATACCGTGCCATGGTGGACGCTTTGCCAAGTCACGGTACGTGTGCCATGTCACCGAGTTTTCTCGTGTTTTCTCCGCATAAACCCTTCACTTGTTTTATCTTTTGTAGCCTATATTCTGTCCTGCGTTACACAAGGCTTTCCGGTGTCACGGCATATTTTTCCGTGTCTGGCATATTTTTCCGTGTCGCGATAGTGTTTTTTAGGGTTTTTATCTTTTTAGGGTTCCATATGTGATTCCTCTACTCATTTCCCCTGTAAATACTCCCCTCCTTTCTACAGTTCGGGGCACCAAATCATTCTCTCTTCCTCTCTTTTACACTAAAAATCATTCTCTTATCTTACTCTCTCATATTCTAGGCCTTAGACCTATATTCTTAATTACGTCGTTCTTCCCTTAAGTACTCCAAGGAGTCCATACTCGACACGAGGTTCCGTCCTTAAACCAAGGTGTGAAAGGTACAAATTACTGAGGGTTTGGACCAAATCAACTCTACTTTTTATTTAATTTAATTTAATTTTCATTTGATTTATATTTTTTTATTGAAGTTACTAACAAATTATTCATGATGTAGCAATTTAAAGGAACGCGCAGAATGTGAGTAATTAATTTAATTACTTATTTTATTTTAATATTGCTAGTATCATGATTAGTTTAATTTATATTTGATTTGACTAACGATATTATTGTTAAATTGCTTCCAACATTAGTGTTTATTCTATTATTGTTATGATCACCATATTGCATGTTAAAGGCAATATGTAATTAAAAATCACGCCTAATAAGATAATTTGGACAAATAAATTAGGGAGCCGCCAATAAGTTTTTATGGAACTTCTAAACCGTTCACGGATCATACACTACGTGAAAAAACTTAATTGGCACCGCCTTAATGCCACCGGTTCTTCAAAACCGGTGGCAAAAACATGGGTTAAAGTAGGCTGGTTTTTTAGAAGAGGTTTTTGGCACCGGTTTGAACCGAACCGGTGCCAAAAACCTTTTAAAAAAACCCCACCTTTTATTCCCCTAACCCTACCCTCACCCTCATATACTCGGCCTCCCTTTCTCTCTCCTGATCTCCTCTCTTCTCTCTCCACTCCTCTCCTTAAAAAAAACCCCTTGTTCCCCTAAACACCACCGAAGACGACCACCAACACCACCACCAAGTCCAACACCCAAGACCACCATCAAAACCGAATTTAATCAAGATGGGTTTCATGTTTTTGGGTTTGATGTTGGGTTTAATAATCGAATTTTCTGGGTTCTTGCATGTGTATTTTGGGTTTTTTTTTTGGTTTGATTTTGGATTATAATTTGATTTTTCTGGGTTAATGCATGCGCTTTTAATTTTGGGTTATTTATTTTTTTTTTTTCTTTCGTGATTTCTATGGTTTTTTTTCTCGGTTTTTTTTCCATTTCAATTCGATTTTACTTGGTTTATTTTTTCGATTTCTTGGTTTATTTTTTTTTCTGGGTTTATTATTTTTTCGATTTCGAATATTGGGTTTGTTATTTTTCTGGGTTTTTTTTTCCAATTTTTATTTTTTTTTTTGGATTTCTGGGGTTTTTTTTTCTGGGTTAAATTTTTTTTCAATTTCGATTTTGGGGTTAATTTTTTTCTGGGTTGATTTTTTTTTTCTATTTCGATTATTGGGTTTATTATTTTTCTGGGTTTATTAATTTTTTTTTCGATTTTTTTTTTTTGGATTTCTGGGTTTATTTTTTTTTTCTGGGTTAAATTTTTTTCAATTTCGATTTTGGGGTTGATTTTTTTTTTGGGTTTCATTTTAATTTTTTTTTCTAGATTTCATTTTGATTTTTTTTCCCAATTTGTAGTTTGTTTTTTTTTTTTTTTTTTTTTTTTTTTTTTTTTTTTTTTTTTTTTTTTCTGGGTTTCAATTCGATTTGAACATAATAATGAATTTCTGGTTTTTTTTTTCTGGGTTTGAATTCATGCTTTTTTTTTTCTGGGTTTGATTTAGGATTAAATTTCTGGTATTTTTTTTTTCGAAGATTTTTAATATTAATCGGTTTTTTTTTGTATTAATTGATGCAGGTACATTGATTTAGATATTAAATTGAAGAATCAAGATTCAAGATTCAAGAATATTGATTTGGATGTATATGGGTTTTTTTTTTTATTATTTATATTGTAATTTATTTTTGATTTATGAGTATATTGTAATTTTATTTTGATTTATATTGTAAATTTTTTTATTTATACTGTAAATTTATTTATTTATTTATATGTTGTAATATATTGTATTTTTTTTATTGTATATTGTAAAATTTGAATTATATTGATTGAAATTCGTCGATTTAATTGTGATGTTGTTATATCTTGGTTTATTTAATTGTTACGTGAAAAAAGACAAAACAAAAAAAAATAGTAATTTGGGCATTTTTGGCACCGGTTAACCGGTGCCAAAAACAAAGGCAAAATTTTTTTGGGGCATTTTTGGTTCAAACCGGTGGCTTTTCATGCTAGTTATTGGCACCCCCCACATTGGCACCGGTTCAAAACCGGTGGCATTGAGGGGTTTTAAACCGGTGCCAATTACGTTTTTTCATGTAGTGATAAAAAACAACCACAATAAAGGGACAACGATAGGCAACAACGATTGACCCGTGAAGGTTACACCCCATTCATAATCCATGAGATTACTTAATCCATATGGTTCAGAACCACGAAAAGAGGATCGAGAATGATGGTACGAAGTGAGTCATGGAGTCACATTTGTGCGTATTGACATCTACTCGATTCTTATAGCGAAAAATGATTCCTGCGATCTCAAAGGCATGCAAACAAAGATTCAATTTGCTCCAAACTATTATTAAGCTAAATTGGTTGAATATTAATGCAACACATAATTCTAAAATATCGTGATCACTTGATTAAACAACAAGATTAAAAAGGAAACTAAACCGGACGTCCAAATTATCTTATTAGGCATGATTTTTGGTTACATATTCCCTTTAAACATGAAATATGGTGATCATAAAATATAATAAGAATATACATTAATATTGGAAGCAATTTAACAATAATAGCGTTAGTCAAATCAAATAATAAATTAACCTTATCATGATACTAGCAATATAAAAAGTAAAATAAGTAATTAAATTAATTAATTACTCACATTGCGTGCATTCCTTTCACACCTTGGTTTAAGGACGGAACCTCGGCAATTTGATTTTCACACCTTTCATGAATAAATTGTTAGTAACTTCAATAAAAAAAAATATAAATTAAATGAGAATTAAATTTTTAAAAATTTAGATTTGATTTGGTACGAACCCTCAGTTAATTATACCTTTCACACCTTGGTTTAAGGACGGAACCTCGGCAATTTGATTGTTGCGCAGTAATTCCAGTTTTTTACGCATTATAAAAATTACAATAACTTTTGATCCGTAACTTGGAATAATGCATATAATATATCATTGGAAATATTATCAAGTCTAAATTCCAAACCAATTTGAATCAGGTCAAAATCATATCTAGATTTTAAGATATGGCCGTTTTAGTACAAGGGTGTTGGTTTTGGGTCGAGTTTAGTGTTTGGCTCATATCTTCTTCGTTTTAAATTGGAATTGGGCTTATGATATATGGTTGGAAAGCTTATTTGAAGGCCTATCCAAAAAAATAATAATTGGATCAAAACTATTAGGTCACAAATTATTTTTTTTCGGTTTTGTGAAGTGGACACAAAAAGAGGAAAACAAGCTATGGTTTAGGGAAATGAGCTAAGAAACGGATTGGTTTATGAAATGGAAATATGTATTTAAGCACTCTAAGATTAAATACTCAACCTGATGAGTGTCATTTATGGCACTCATTTGATCTCTTTTAGGATGATTTTCATGCCCTTTTATAGCTCTTTTCCTTAGTTTTCCTTAGTTTATTTCTTTATTTCGTTTGTTTGTGCTTTCCGTAGTTAGTTTCCTTGTTTTGTGCATTTCTTTGTTTATTTGTTATTTTTCCCTTTTATTTATTTGTTTTCGTTTGTTTTTAGTTTATGATCGCGTTTCCAAGGATTCCCGAGCCTTCCTTTCATATTTCTCATCAATTTGGATGCCTCATGTTCGTCTTTTGGAGCTTCGAGTTTGAAGGAACGCAAGGTGCAAGTCAAGAGATCGGTGCACGCATGCGGTGGGGGCATCATCTTTGCCATGAACCCACCAAAATATCCATTTCAAGACTGCCTACCTTAGTGTTCATCATTATCAACAAGACGAGCGCACGAGGATGAGCTAGGACGAATATAGAGAGAAAGTGCCCACGAGGGTGGTGCGGCCGTGAACGAGGTTGGTGCGGCCGCGCACCGCGCACCAGGGTGGTGCGGGCGCAACATATGGTGGTGCGGGCGCACCCCTTCTTGCCCCTATTTTGTACCCTTTTTCCCGCGGCCGCGCCTCTTCCTTGATGCGACCGCACCTTCCGGGGTTTCTTTTAATTTGGGACGATCTAACTACTTCTTATTTTGTATCTTTCTTATATATAGTCTTTCCTTCTATTTTTAGAGAGAGAAGAATTAGAATAGAATTAGAATCAGTTTTAGATAAAAAATTAGAAAGATTTTTAGAGAGAGAAACTTTAGTTTTTTAGAGAGAGAATTTCATGGTGGATTGTTGATGATTGAAGATTTCTCCATTTCCTTTGATTTTTGATCAAGTTTGTAATGATTCCTTTTCTTTAATGCAATCTTTAGTTTGATCTTTAGTTTGATTTCCATTGTTTGTTGAATGTTCAAGTTTGATTGAAGTTTGATTGATTTGTGTTTGATTTTAGCTTGTTTGATTTGATCATGATGAATTTGTTGCTTAGTGTTGTTTTGATCTTGATTTAAATGGCTAGAGAGTATATAGCTTGCTAGGGTAATGGTGAAGCATGTATGAGGAATGGATTAAAGCTAATTGGCGAAAATTAATGGAGTTGACTATGTGATTAAATTGGTTGATGATCATGTGCATGTGTGTGATTAATTAAAGAGTAGCTAACTTTGATTGTTGCACTAGATTGCATTGTAAGTTCACATTGATACGGACCATTGATTTGTGGCTTGCATTTACATGATTGAGGTGTCTTTTGATGTTTCCTAGCTAGAGTTTATCGTAGTTGACGCTAGTTAGACCTCTAGGAGAATAGCTTGATATGTTCTTTTGATTGCATGATTGATTTTCCCTCACATTGCTTGACTTAGTCAATTTGACCTCCCAATTATAGTTGAATCCGTTATGATTACATGTGGATCCTAGCCCTAGTGTTTATTATATTTGATTTCTTCTTGTTTATTAGTCGTCTTTGTCCTAGCATAATATTCACACCCAACCATTACAATTCGGAATAGCTTAACCATAGACAATAGATAACCGCCCACCATTCCTTTGGGTTCGAACCTTAACTTACCATTATACTTGTTTAGGGGTGTGTTGAGTGTTTACAAATTTTGTTTGGCCTCGGGTAGGGGTTAGTTTCAACGACCTAGTCTCAACCTGCACCAAAATGGCGCCGTGCCGGGGAATGGTGTCGTGATTGTATATTGTTGTTGAGTCTATTCCACTTAATTTAAAAACATAAAAAGATTTTCCTTTAGGCTACACTTGTAGCCGTGCTACTAATAATTTCGTTTGAGATTGTGTGCAAGTGAACATGGGAGAAGCTCATAGAGTGACATTGAAGGAGTTGGGCACACCGGGCGCTTACAAGTATGAGAGCGGGATTGCTCCATTATTGATCCCGGATGGTGATTTTGAAATCAAACCGGATATAATCACCTTGATTGAGAGGAAATAATATGGTGGTACAACAAGTGAAAATCCTCTCAACCATCTCAAGGATTTTGAGAAGTATTGCAATACAATTATGGTAGGTGGAGTCGCTCAAGAGTATATAAGGCTCAAGTTGTTTCCCTTCTCTCTTATTGGAAGAGCTTTAGAGTGGTTGGATAAGGAGGTCAAACCAAGGTCCCTAAGGACATGGGATGAAGTTACCAAGGCTTTCTTGTCTCGCTTCTACCCTGAAAAGAAGACGGCGGAGGCTAGAGCCTTAATTCAAAGTTTCAAGCAATTGCCTAGAGAGAATCTCTATGAAGCATGGGAGAGGTACAAGGATTACCAAAGGGAATGCCCTTACCACGGAATTCCAACCTATCAAGTAATATAAATTTTCTATGGTGGTTTGAGCTCTCAAGGTAGATCGAGCCTTGATGCCGGAGCTGGAGGGCCGATTATGAACAAAACGGAAGAAGAGGTTGTGGATGTAATAGATGATGTGGTAAGGAACTACATGGATTGGCATGATGTAGAGAGGGAATCGACAAGCACAAGTGGATCAATCGATCAATCTAATGTCATCAACAATTTGTCCACATTGGTCTCGGAGTTAGGAAAGGAGGTGATTTCTCTCAAGACCAAGCTCAAGAGTCACTCACAAGATTCTAGTCTTCCCTCCCAATTTAAGGGGAGAGGTACATCGTCCTACTCCAACCCCCTTTTTGCTTCTTGTTGCATGATAAGAGAATGCTTGGTTTGTGATTTATGTGGAAAGAATGATCATAATGTTTCTAATTTCCCTAATGTTCCTTGTGATAGATATGATTGATATGAGAATGTGCATGTGAATTGTGTTGATAATAATGATTTTGGACCTAGATTTAATGCTCGAAAAAATGTTGGGAATAGGAATTATCACAATCATGGGAGCTATGATAATTATAACCAAAATAGTGGTTATGGTAACCATGTGACCCAAGAATTTTGTGGTAACCATAATAACTTTTTTTGTAATGATCAAAGCCATGGCCAAGAATATGGGGATCATAACCAAGGTTATGGTAACAATAATCAAAATTCCGGCCAAAATCATGGTAGGGGTAATTGGAGAAATCAAAGTAGGGGAGATTTTCAAACTGATGTTCAAAGAGATACCCCACCCCAAATTACTCCAAAGACTCAAAGCCAACATGATGATTTCTATGCTCAACAATCCCAATTGAATAGGCTAGAGCATTTCATGATGACTCAATCCGAGAAGTTGAATGAATTCACATTGTCTTGTAACAAAATTTTTGAGGTCCTATTTACTCATGGAAAGATGCTTGAGAACCAAATCAATGATCTAGCCATCCCTTGTAGAGATTGTGCTAGTCCTCTTTCTTTACCCTCACAAGAAGTTGACTCTAGGGAACCAATGTCTGCTATAACCACTAGGAGTGGTAAGTTCCTTAAAGAGAGTATTCTTAGGAAGAGTAAGGAGAGTGAAAAGGAGAGTGATTCGAGTGAAGGGAATAAGCATGAAGAGCCTAGAAAGATGAGTAAAGATTCCAATGATAAGCCTAAGCAGAAAGAGCGGAAGCAAGATGAGGTTTACAAACCTAAACTTCCTTACCCCCAAAAGCACAATAGGCATAAATTAGAGGAGAAATTTGGGAAATTCATCGAGATTCTTAAGCAACTTCATCTTACTTTTCCTTTCACTGATGTGGTAGAACAAATGCCAAACTATGCTAAGTTTCTTAAGGAAATGTTGAGCGGTAAGAGAGATTGCAATATGGTGGAACCGGTGAATTTGGGGGAGTGTTTTAGTGCCTTTATTCATAATGACTTACCCCAAAAGTTGAAAGATCCCGGAAATTTCTCCGTACCTTGCAGAATTAAAGGAAAATTATTCCATAATGCTCTTTGTGATCTTGGTGCTAGTGTTAGCATCATGCCTTATTCCGTTTTCAAGAAACTTAAGCAAGGTCAGCTCCTTCCATCCAGCATGACCCTTCAATTGGCCGATCGGTCTATTAAGTTTCCAAAGGGGAGAGTTGAGGACGTTCCTCTCAAGATAGGAGAGTTCACCATTCCCGTTGATTTCAGTGTGCTTGAGATAGTGGAAGATGACCATATCCCTATCATCTTAGGAAGACCTTTCTTAGCCACCTCGGGAGCCTTGATAGATGTTAAGGGAGGTCGTATTAGCTTGAGAGTTGGTAAGAATGAGGAAAGTTTTGAGTTAAAACTAACGCATGAGTCTTTATCTCTTGTGAAAGGAATTATGTGTGTTAATTCCCCTCGCCCTATTGATAATGTATGCATGATTGATTCCTCAACTAACAATGTTCTTGAGAATCGTGATGATGTGCTTTTGAGTTGTGATTGCAAGAAGGTTAGTGAAGAGAAAACGAAGCTTCCCAAGATTATGGACGAGGAGGAAATAGACATTCCTCTTGGTTTGAGCTCTACCCTCAAGAGGAGGACGATGACCCTAAGAGTGTGGATGGTGTGAAACCATTAACAAAGAAGGACAAGGAAAAGAAAAGAGCATGAGCTTATAGGAAAAAGAGAAAGAGAATGAGATTATGGAAAGAGAAGCTTGCTTTTGAGGAGTTATTGAATGATGTCTCATCAAGCAACAACGAGAAGTTGCTACAAGTTGAGGAGAAATTTGCTCTTTCCGCCACTTTGAAGAAGGTGGTGTTCTTTGACCCTCCATGATTTGGAGGAAGGGTCGAGCTTAGGACCATAAGCAAGCGCTTCCCGGGAGGCAACCCGGAGATCTCTAACTTTTCTTTTTGATTTTGAATTTTCTTATTTTCCCTTCTTTTAGTTTATTTTCTTTCACTTTTCTACTTGTTTGGATTTGTAGGTTGGAATCTTGGGATTGGACTTCATCAGGTGAGCATGAGGAATGAGAAGGTGTTTTGCGGTTTTTGATGTGATTACACTCGATATCATCGAAATTTGAGGTTAAAGGGTAAGAATTTTAGTGAGGTAAGATAGGGAATTTTGTGCTTTAAAAGTTGAAGGAAGTTTGTTTTTGGTGGGTTCATGTGGTGCTACCATTATTTTGGGATTTTGAACCCACTAAAATGGGGTTTTGCTACTGCCTATGTTGGTGTTTATCATCATCATTATTTGTGTACCCACCAATGGCCGCACCCACTACCATGCCCCCTTATCTTCTCCTTCCTTCTTTCTTCTTTCATTTCCCCTTATTTCCTCCTTCTCCCTTCGACCCCCATCACCCTCATTCCCTCAAAACCGCACCAACCTTCTTCCATAAGTCATCAAATTTCATTTATCCAAAACCTTTGGATCCAAATCCCTTTGAATCTAAATTTTGTAGTCTAGTGTCTTCTAATTATCTAGTAGTTTAGTTGGTTACTTAGTGTTACTTTGTAGCTTCCTTTTCTTCTCTTTTTGGTTTTAAAGTTACTAACCATTTTCTTTGTTTATAGCTTCTTTTGCTTTTCTTGTTCTCACATGGCTCTATGATGATGCTTACGATCTTGGAATGCAACAAAGGTGGTTCTTTCTATCGCCTTTCTTTATTATGCTAAGCATGGATAGCCCAGTGAGACCTTTCTAATTTTCCTCTTTATTTTTCTTTGGATGCATAGATTAGGTTTAGTTTAGGGGAAGTTGAACAGTTCGAGGATGATTGCTTGTTAACACGTAATGTGTTTGGGATCGATGACGATGTTTTCATTCGATCACTTGTATGTCGATTGGGATATATGTGTTTAACTTGCTTTCTAGTTCTTTTTTCCATTTCTCCTATTCTTCCTTTATCTATGACTTTCCTTTTCTTTTTTCTTTTCTCTTATTTTTCTTTTCTTTTATTTTCCTTTGTCCTTGTTTTGGTTTGTGGTTTGATTTTGAGGCTTATTTTTCACCATTTTTATTTTCCTTATGAGTTGGACTTTGTACATTGGACTTTCTCTTTTGCATGACTTTATTCCTAGGTAGTAAAGGTATGCACGGTTTGAGACTATGTTTGGTTGACTCTAGGATAGGTGTATGCTAGGGCAGTTGGTTTGAACTAGGAGGATCATGAAGCCGGATTCTACTTCTTTGTGGCATGCTTGGTAGTTGCTCCCTATAGTCGATTTGACACCACTAGTGAGTTTTTGCTACATCCATGTGAGGTTCATCGTTTTTCAAGCCTTCAACCTATCTTGTATGAGCGGCGTGGATCCTTTACTATTTCAAACCTAATCTATAAAGCTTGATTTATGATTCTTAAACCCGAGACCGAGCTATCTAGAGAGGACAAAGGCACCTTTTTCGGGGTGGTATTTTTCATTTTTAAGATAGTTTGTTTCATCTTTGTTTTTGGGTTTACATTTGCCTTCTTGCAGCCATTGGAGCCTATTTCCTTCTTTTCAAGCCACATCTTTAGATTTTTGGCCTTTTGTTTCATTTTCTTTCTCTTCTTGTTTTTGGGAAGCAATTGATCATTCTTGATGGAGTTTGTGGTGATAAAGTTGGGATATGTGGTTCCCTTGATGCAAGCTTATGATTATATCTTCTTTGTGAATAATGGCAAATGAATATGAGCAAAAGCCGTCCTACATTATAAAAGGCATGGACAAATAAGTGCAATATTGAAAAAGCCGTCCTAAGTTGGAAAAAGGCAAGGACAAAGCATATAAAAAAAACAATAAAAATTGAAAAAGTGAAAATTTCAAAAATATTTTGATGTATTCTTTTCTCCTTCTAAGCATTGAGGACAATGCTTCATTTAAGCTTGGGGGAGAGGCGTTTACGCCTTTTGTACATATTCTTGTGAGTATACCTTTGAATAAGCTTGGGGGTGTACGTATTTTTGTTTGGATTGGTGATTACTTGATTGTGATTCTAAGAAAGGGCCCGTTCTTTGCTTCACTTTTAGGAAAACCACCATATTTCAAATTTTAGCCTACCTTCACCCTTTATGCCCTTACGTTACAACCTTTGGGAAAGCCCTTTTGACCTAGAAGTTGAGTCATTATTCGGGGGAGAGAATCATGAGTTATTGCCTAAGGAAAGGGGATGCATAGTCAAGATGTCGAGTAGCCTAAATAAATCTCTTTTTCCGGTTCCTTCGAGGAATCATTGGGAGGCTCACTAAGGGGAGATTTCAGACTAGTGGGGAGAACGCGATAAGATTGTTTGGGATGAAAGTGGATTGTGATGTCTAGTTCCTATGCCTAACATGCCCTATGTTTCAATCAACCTTGGATATCTTGAAAAGTGCATACCTTGATTGCTTGAGAAAGACTTTCATTCATTTGCATTGTAGTCTCTTTGTAAGTCCATTTCGCAAAGGTTTTGTTTTCCTGTTTCCCTTTTCTTTCCTTTTTTATGGTTTTGCCTCTTTGATGTTGGTGGAGAGTTGTGGGTAAACTCTTAGGATACCCTTACGAGACCTCACTCGTCCTCATAGGCGACTTTGGGGTTTAAAGGGCTTGTTGTAGCTAAAAGCAACCGTGATTCCTATGACAATGAGTCTTAGTGTATATTCTCATGTTGAGTTTTTCTTTTTCTTTTGAATAAATCTTTCATCCTTATTCTTTCTTGCTTTGTTTTGCTCGAGGACGAGCAAAAGTTTAGCTTGGGGGAATTTGATGAGTGTCATTTATGGCACTCATTTAATCTCTTTTAGGAGGATTTTCATGCCCTTTTATAGCTCTTTTCCTTTGTTTTCCTTAGTTTAGTTCTTTATTTCGTTAGTTTGTGCTTTCCGTAGTTAGTTTCCTTGTTTTGTGCATTTCTTTGTTTATTTGTTCTTTTTCGCTTTTATTTGTTTGTTTTCGTTTGTTTTTAGGTTATGATCGTTTTTCCAAGGATTCCCGAGCCTTCCTCTCATATTTCACATCAATTTGGATGCCTCATGTTCGTCTTTTGGAGCTTCGAGTTTGAAGGAACGCAATGTGCAAGTCAAGAGATCGGTGCACGCATGCGGTGGGGGCATCATCATTGCCATGAACCCACCAAAATATCCATTTCAAGACTGCCTACCTTAGTGTTCATCATCATCACCAAGACGAGCGCACGAAGATGAGCTAGGACGAATATAGAGAGAAAGTACCCACGACGGTGGTGCGGGCGCACCTCTTCTTGCCCCTGTTCCGTACCCTTTTTCCCGCGGCCGCGCCTCTTCCTTGATGCGACCGCACCTTCCGGGGTTTCTTTTGGGCCGATCTAACTACTTCTTCTTTTGTATCTTTCTTATATATAGTCTTTCCTTCTATTTTTAGAAAGAGAAGAATTAGAATAGAATTAGAATCAGTTTTAGATAAAAAATTAGAGAGATTTTTAGAGAGAGAAACTCTAGATTTTTAGAGAGAGAATTTCATGGTGGATTGTTGATGATTGAAGATTTCTCCATTTCCTTTGATTTTTGATCAAGTTTGTAAGGATTCCTTTTCTTTAATGCAATCTTTAGTTTGATCTTTAGTTTGATTTCAATTGTTTGTTGAGTGTTCAAGTTTGATTGAAGTTTGATTGATTTGTGTTTGATTTTAGCTTGTTTGATTTGATCATGATGAATTTTTGCTTAGTGTTGTTTTGATCTTGATTTCAATGGCTAGAGAGTAGATAGCTTGCTAGGGTAATGGCTAAGCATGTATGAGTAATGGATTAAAGCAAATTGGGGAAAATTGATGGAGTTGACTATGTGATTAAATTGGTTGATGATCATGTGCATGTATGTGATTAATTAAAGAGTAGCTAACTTTGATTGTTGCACTAGATTGCATTGTAAGTTCACATTGATACGGACTATTGATTTGTGGCTTGCATTTACCCGATTGAGGTGTCTTGTGATGTTTCCTAGATAGAGTTTATCGTAGTTGACGCTAGTTAGACCTCTAGGAGAATAGTTTGATATGCTCTTTTGGTTGCATGATTGATTTTCCCTCACATTGCTTGACTTTGTCAATTTGACCTCCCAATTAGTTGAATCTGTTATGATTACATGTGGATCCTAGCCCTAGTGTTTATTATATTTGATTTCTTCTTGTTTATTAGCCCTCTTTGTCCTAGCATAACATTCACACCCAATCATTACAATTCGGAATAGCTTGACCATAGACAATAGATAATCGCCCACTATTCCTTTGGGTTCGACCCTCAACTTACCATTATACTTGTGTAGGGGTGTGTTGAGTGTTTACAATTTTTTTTTTGCCTCGGGTAGGGGTTAGTTTCAACGACCTAGTCTTAACCCGCGCCACAACCCTACCAATAATGGCGGTGAAATTTTGTTCATCATCAGGTTTGGTTTTGGGGAGACATTTTTAGGTGTTTACAGTAGCCCCCACTTTGACTAAGTTTGTATAAACGTCAGTTTTGAAAACCATAGTCAAAGTAGTCGATAGGGACGGAGAGTGATTTAAGACATTCTCCGATCCTAAATCACTTTTTATACACCGATACAAGGAGAAAAATGTTAGTTCCACTGATAAAAGAGTAAAGGGATAGAATGTGTATCTGACACCCGTGTATCGGTGACAAATGAGTTTAGCAGCTTCCTATTCTTGAAGGAATCCACCGAATGACGTTTAGTTGAATGCTTTCCATGCTTGAGGAAAGTTGACTGATAAGTTTTGTAGCTTTTCTATGCTTGAAGAAATGTACTAGATGATACTTTCCATGCTTAAGGAAAGTCGACATATGAATTTGGTGGCTTTCTTTGCTTGAAGAAATCCAACGAATAATATTTTCCATGCTTGAGGAAAGTAGACAGATGATTTTGGCAGGTTTCTATGCTTGAAGAAATCCACCGGATGGCACTTTGCATGCTTAAGGAAAGACTTGTCTGATGATGAGATTGCAAGTCTCTGTGTATTGAGAACCTTGCGCAGTGAATCGTCTTCTCTTGGGAGATGATCACTAAAATGATGATGGTTTGCTTGTCCCCGAACATGGGCTGTAGATGGTTCGCTTGTCCCCAAACGTGGGCTGCAGATGGTTCGCTTGTCCCCGAACGTGGACTGTAGATGGTTCGCTTGTCCCCGGACGTGGGCTGTAGTTGGTTCGGTTGTCCCCGAACGTGGGCTGAAGATGGTCCGCTTGTCCCCAGACGTGGGGTGTAAATGGTTTGTTTGTCCCCGGACGTGGGCTGTTAATGGTTCGTTTGTCCCTGACCGTGGGTTGTACATGGTCCGCTTGTCCTCGGACGTGGGATATAGATGGTTCTCTTGTCCCCGGACGTGGGCTGTAATTGAGACCTGCAAAATAAATTTGCCAAGGGACTCGTATAGACAATGATTGACTTTACCAACTGACTTGACCAAGTTTGACTTGACACGACATGACATGTATATATCTTGTGGTTGTGTGTGTATATGGTGTGTGTGTGCACACACAAGTAACCAAAAATGCAAAAGCAAAAATTTTTCGTCATTTTTGTCATGAGACAAGTGGAGGGTACTTTCTCCTGAAAAAGAAAGACGTGAAAAATGAACTTTTATTTTCGAACTTCCCTTGATGAGAAAATTTTGTAAAAGTTTTTGAACTTCTGCAAAAGGAAAGGAAAGAAGTTTAGAACTTTCTCGTTGAGCAAGACAAAATGAATCGCATGAATTGAATTGCTTATCTTGAAAATAATGTATGCATGGTGCATGTTCTTAGGCCAGGAGGCTAAGGACGATTACATCATGTGACACAATAAAAGAATGAACTTAGGTCATTGAGCTAAGCATCATATATGGTGTAAAGAAGCAATCTTGAACGTCACTTAGATCCGGAAGCTAAGCACGTATATAAATGAAGTGATTGATGAGTAAACCATAATGAATGTTGCTCAGGTCAAGGAGCTAAGCACGATATGATTTTTATGATTACAAGTCTTTGATATATAAATGGTACTAAGCACATTATGCGATGCATGAAACAATTAATATTGGTAAGGTAAGGAAGCTAAGCAAGTATACAACGTTTCTTTTAATGAATGTTTTCTTGAAAGATGATGAAGCATGCGCGGTAGGGAAACAAGATTTCATGATAAAGGGTTCCTAAGGGAAAGATGATATTGCTATGAATTCGTGAAAGAAGTGTGTGAAAGTGATACTAAAGTGAGTCTGCAAAGGCTATGGTGATGGAAACATATGTGAGAAGTGATTTGGGTATTTTTACCCAAACAGTTGCCCAATCCGAGCCAGCTATGTGTCACTGGATGGGGTGCCACTTTGGTCCCTCCAGGTGATGACACGTGGTGGGCAGATTTGGCCACCTGGGAATGGTGGCTTTCAAGGCCCAAATCCCAAGGGGCCCTTGCAAAAACGGCGTGCCCTTTTTTAGGGCACGAAACCCTAGAAAGGGCACTTATACCTAGAGCCCTATAAATAGGGAGCATTCCCCTCATTTATGGGGATCAGAATTTTGGGACAACTTTTATGACCTAACCTTGATTGAATACCAATCATTGTCTGAACTGTCACTGTCAAGAAACAGTATGCCTGAGCTTGGAACCCAAGCAAATAACTTTATTTCCGCACGTTTTTCTCCGAACACTTTGCTAACTTAATCTTTGGAGGCGGACCACCGACCAACAGGCGGTCCGTTTGCTTCGCAGGTACAGGCGCCCCTTGTTGCATCCAGTCTTAGTGTTGTAACTCTCCCGAGAGATAAACAAACCCAAAACATTTGGCGTCGTCTGTAAGGAGAGTACCTCTAGGATGGCTCCACAAGAACCTGTACCGAATCCTAAGACTAATTGGCCTCCGGAAGACATAGTGGTCCAGACGGACCATGACTCAGGGGACAACGCTGATGTCGAAACCTATATGGATCCTAACGGGTCCCTCATCTCTAGACGCATCCGCAGTAATGAAAAGCGGGAGCGTCACCATTATCAGGCGGGGCCAAGCAAAACTGCTAGTCAGCCAAGGAAGCCCTCAGGGCGGCCGGGTGATCCTTCCTAGGCAGCAGGATCAACCCTAGTCACCCGAGACGAACTCATGAAACTCCTGAGCAGTCTCAGGGGTGAAATCAAGCAGCTTGCCAACAAGAAGTTGCCTACTCCTAGAAAGGAGCAGTCGGCCAAGAAGCCAGCCCAGCCTGGTAAACAAAAGTCGGTCAGGGACCGCCAACCGACTCTTCATCCTGCCCCCAAGGAGAAGGCTCGGCCCCAATTTGACCTCTATAGACTCCGCTTCCAAGAAACGGGTACAAGAAAAGCCATTCGGCACGTACAGCCGGATGGTAGCAAGAAAACATTCTCCGATGCTCGACATTACATTGAGCGGAAGGTAACCCAGCTATCAGAGTCTGCCTCTACGTCGACCTACCATGATAGCTTCCAGAATACCTGTGTGAGGTATTCCCAATCTGTACATGAGACCCCAACAAGCAGCCCTCGGGTTCAGTCTAGCCCTCATGTGATACAATCGGCCTCGTACATGGCTCCGCCATTATACCAGTTGATAAGTGACTTTTATGTCACTTTTAGGGTGTTTATTGAGTCGTTTTCCGACTTATTTTCCAATAATTTAGCCCATTATGTCCTTTATTTCTATTATTTGCTTATTATCGTCTTTTATCTTTATTTGAGTATTTTAGTAGTTTTTAATAGTTTTTAGTTTATTTTCATTTTTTTAGTTAATAATTCCTAGTTTCTCTCATTTTATTTATTTTCTTTTAGTTTTTAGTTTGTTGTATTTTATTTTATGTTATTTCATTTTATTTTATTATTTATTTAGTTTTAGCTTTTTATTTTACTTTATTTATCTTATCTTATTTTATTTTATTTATCTTATTTTATTTTATTTTATCTTTTAAAAATCCACTCGTGTTGTTTTTGGTTGTAGGTGTTTTCGAGTCCTTGGTCGATCGGGTTCAAGGTCCGAGAATTGAGTCAAACAACATGCTCCAAGCATCCCTCACATCAACCAACTCCCCTGGCAGCACAACTCATACCATCACCAAACAACCACACTACTACAAAAAAGACCTTAGAGAACTGTTAAAATAGGCTTTATAGAACGCCTTACAACCGTTCTTCTGCTAAGCGATGTATAAGGTATATAGATCGCCTCAAATAAGCGTTATGTATGCTAAGCAATAAAGGGCGGTCCTTAGTCATAACCGTTCTCTTTTCCCTTCCTAAAATCAGAAATTAATGAAGGAAAAGAGAACGGTTGAGCTGCTAAACCATTCTATAATATTGTTGCAAATAGAATTGTCACCTAAGACAACAGTTCTATAGTCTTAATTTTTTTGTAAAATAAAAATTAAATAGCTAAAATATCTAGGTTGTACATCGACATGTTGTATTCCAGTATTTTCTACTATATTTTTCGTGTATAACCATTTTTGGATAATTACTCTACTGATGAAAAAAAAACTTGTATTTATAATATTTAGTTAAAAAATCAATATTTTCTATGTAAAAATATACCCTTGTGTCCTATATGTACAAGGGTACAAGTATAACACTAGGCCAATGACAAAACAAATCTAGGATACTACCAATTCATAAAGTTACAATTTATTAACAATGATTTCACAAGTATATGACATGATGTAACATGATTGCATCGCTTGCCGCCGCATTCACCATATATTTCTCTGCTTCAGAAAGTCTTCTTCACACTTTCAATAGTTGGAGATGAATTTAATATGAGAATGAAACCTGTACAATTCAACACCATAGCAAATTTAATTTCAAATACAAAACAAAACAAAAACCAAATTCACACTACTAACATGCCATTCATAGTTTCATACTGAAATAAAATCAACCAAAAAACGATAATAATAATAATAATAATAATCATAATAATAATAATAATAATAATAATTAAAAAAAAAGTAGATTAAAGAACTTACACAATCATAACTACAGTTACAAAATATTAATAGTAATCTAAAATTCTCATAAGCTAAGAGAAAGTATATATATATATATGCTTTTTTGAAATCGTAATTCCAAAATCCAAAGAATTAATACCCACTTCATAATTTTCTTTAATAATCCCAAAATTCAAATCATTAACAAAATTACGAGATTGCTAAATTGTTCATGTAACAAATTATAACAAAATTTACCCGATTTTTCCTATCTCCCATGATACCGACGACAAAACGATACTCTAAAGTTGCAATTGGAGGTATTGGGAGCGAAGAAATTGTTTCTGCCATGGATGATTGGAGTTTTCCATTACGGTGAGGAGAGAAAGAATGAGAGAATGAATCAGGTAAAATAAAAAAGGAGGCGGGTAGAATAAGAAATGAGTAGGGTTAGGTTTGCTAAAATATAAAGTAACTTCCTAAATTTTACATTTTAAAAGTGGGATAAAGTATGGGTGGGTGGGATTTTCGAAATTAACGCAATTCACTCCATTTAACCACCTTTATACGATTATTATTATATGAAGTAATAGGAAAGAAAATCCCTTCATCCAAAAAATTTACAAAAATACAAATACAACGTGAAAACTGAAAGTATTTAGGTGTTGGAGGAGTTCATTTTTTAGTGTTAATAAGAATAGAGAACGGCCAGGCTCCTAATCGTTCTATATTTAGTATTTTACACTACGCGTGCTATTGATGACCGTTCTATATAGTTGTAGAGAACGTATGTCATACCTAACCGTTCTACATGTTGCGTTTCCTATTCTTGTTTTTGTAGTAGTGTCACCAGCAACCTACCACCAAAATCACCACTCACCAGCCACCAGCTCCACCTACAACCTCCACCACAATCAACCACAACAGCCGCACATTACCACACTCACCAGCCACTCAATTTCAGCCACCTTTACCACTCTCACCCGCAACCAACATCACCAAACTCCAACCAAACCAGCCCCAGCAACCCACCACAACACCAACAGCCTCCACAGCCACGCAACCACCAACCTCAATTCACAAAACCACCTAAACCACGCCCTACCCTCTACTCCCTCACAACAACCCAGCCTCACCTCCCATTTCGCCACCAAAATCACCACCAACAGCCTCCACAACCACGCAATTCTCCCCTGTTCTACCACCACCACACTAAACCGCAGCCTCCTTCATCCACAATCAACCACCGCATTAATTCGACAACCACCAGCCCTTCACCCACAATCGACTACCAATCTCCAACCCAATTACTCACCAATTACAACTGTTCGATTTTCCCAACACCCAAACTCACAGAGCAGCTACTCGCGGCCGCGCAACCCTGTCAGAAAGCGTACACAATTGGAGTCCAAAACAGAATGATACAGTAGCTTTGCGCGACTTGCTGTGCGACCACTGTGCGGGCGCGAAATTGTGGGTCAATCACGAGCTTTTCACGTGACTTTAATGAAAATCAAACGGCTGCAAAGTGATAATTGCTGATGATGATGGAGTATGAATGGTGATGATGCATGAATGAGTGCTTGAATTGGAGCAGGGGAATTCGAAAGTGAAAAGAGTTTGGGGAGTCTGATTTGTTTTTCGTGTTTTGCGGGGAATTTAGTAGGTTTTGGGGTTTTTCTTTTCCTTTTCATTTTATTTTATTTTATTTTATTTTTAGTTTTGTTTTTTTTTTTTGGTTTTTAGTTTAGTATTTTAATTGTTTTAGTTTAGTTTTATTTCTTTTTTAATTTCTTTTATGTTATTTTAGCTTGTATTATAAATACCCTCTTTGGGTTATTTTCTAATAACTTTTCAATCAACATTTTTTTAGATAGATTAGATTAGTTTAGCCTTTATTTTCTCTCTCTTAGGGTTAGGAGTAGTGTAGAGAGAGAAAGCTTGGATTTCCATGGAGTTTTTGAGAGGTTGAAGAAGCAACTTTGTGGAACTTCTTCTCATCTATTCAATGAGCATTTTCTAACTTTCTCTCATCTTTATTTCTTGCTTAATTCTTAGTTTTTGCTTTTTGTTTATTGATTTGAGTAGATTAATTAGTTTATTTGTTTAATCTTGTTTTTATTCTTATTTTACCTTGTTTTCCATGTCTTTCTTCATTATGTTAGCTTAGATTTTGTTCTAGGGAAATGGATGAAGGTTATGTTAATAAATTGAATGATTGATTGTGATTAGTATGGAATTGTTTCTTGATTATTGTGTATGGATGATGCTTTTATGTATTAGAATCTTTCTAGCTAATTGATTCTATGTTCTTAATTGTGCTTTCAATCGATTGTGCGAGAGTGAGTTGGTTGAGAGCCCTAATTTCTTCCATACCTTTGCTAGGCTAGTTGCACGAGAGTGAATTAGTTTAGTAGGATAATTAATATGCTTAATTGTGCGAGAGTGAGTTAAATGTGTTGATTGTTCCTAATCAAGGTCATTATCATCTAATTGTATGATGTTATTTAATGTATTGATGTAATTGGATTCCACTTTCCCTAGTTTTAGTTATTTGTTCTTAGTTGTGTTTAGTTGAACCTCTCTCTATCTCACAAACTTTCCTAGTAGTCTAATTAGCACAAATTGATACACTTAGTCCTTTTGGGTTCGACCCTTTACTTGCCACTAACTAGTTTAGTGTAAGTTTAGGTATTATAAATTTCTAATTTGATTAGGGTTAGTAGTCCCTGCTAGCCGGCATTCGGTATTGCAAGGCAGCAGGGGCAAAGAAAATTGACGTCTGCTCTGATTCCCAACTGGTCGTAGTCCAATTCAATGGAACATACGAGGCCACTCCTCCGGACATGATAAAATATTTGCAGGCGGTCAAAAATGAAGTCGGGACACTTGAGGAGTTTCATCTAAGTCAAGTGCCCAGGTCTTCAAACAATCAGGCGGATGCTCTGTCCAAACTGGCACCATCCGCCTCCTGTGAAACGCCTCGGTAAGTTTTTTGGGAGGTCATGGAAAAGAGAAGTGTATCTAATGAAGACCCCATTGGAATTCTCCACCGAAGCTCAACCTGGATGGACAGCATCCGTACTTATCTTGCAGACGGCGCGCTCCCTGATTCACCATAGGAGGCGGCTGTTCTAAAAAAGAGAGCGGCAAACTTCGAGCTTAGACAAGGAGAACTCTTTAGGACTGGTTTTTTGAAACCTCTGTTGAAGTGTGTTACACCAGAGAAGGGTAAAGAAGTCCTCAAAGATTTGCATGCGGGTTTTAGCGCCTCCCATATAGGCGGCAGGTCCTTAGCTGCCAAAGCCAGGCGGCTCTATTTCTGGCCGACTCTGGAGTCGGATGCAATGGAAATGGTCAAAAAATGTGACAAGTTCCAAAAGTTTGGCAACCTCATCCATCGTCCGGCCACAGACCTGACGACCATCCACAGCCCAATACCCTTTGCTAAATGGGGCATGGACAAGGGGTAATGATGTGTCTGACGCCCCATAGGGCTAATAAGCCCCTTGGATGGGCCACGATGTGTCTGACACCCCTTAAAGCTAATGAGCCCCTTAGATGGGCGATGACGTGTCTGACGCCCCTTAGGGCTAATGAGCCCCTTGGATGGGTGATGATTTTTCTTACACGCCTTAGGGCTAATGAGCCCCTTGGATGGGCTATTATGTGTCTAACGCCCCTTTGGGCAGTTGAGCCCTTTTGATTGATGGGCGACGATGTGTCTCACGCCTGTTAGTGCTAATGAGTGCCTTTGATGGGCGATGATGTGTCTGATGCCCCTTAAGGCTAATGTGCCCCTTGGACAAGCGATGATATGTCTGACACCCCTCAGGACTAATGAGCCCCTTGGATCGGTAATGATGTGTCTGACGCCCTTTAGTGCTAATGAGCCCCTTAGATGGGCGATGATGTTTCTGAATCCCCTTATGGGTAATGAGCCCCTTGGATAGGCGACGATGTGTCTCACGCCCCTTGGTGCGATTGAGCCCCTTGGATGGGCAATGATGTGTCTCACGACCCTTAGAGCTAATGAGCCCCTTATATGGGCGATGATGTGTTTGACGCCTCTTAAGGCTAATAAGACCCTTGGATGGGTAATGATGTGTCTGACACCCCTTAGGGATAATAAGCCCCTTGGATGGGCCATGACGTGTCTGACACCCCTTAAAGCTAATGAGCCCCGTGGATGGGTAATGATGTGTGGCACTCCCCTTAGGGATATTGAGCCGCTTAGATGGGCGATGATGTGTCTGACGCCCCTTAGGGCTAATGAGCCCCTTATTTGGGTGATGATGTTTCTCACGCCCCTTAGGGCTAATGAGCCCCTTAGATGGGCGATGATGTGTTTGATGCCCCTTAGGGCTAATGAGCCCTTAGATGGGCGATGATATGTCTGATGCCATTTAAGGCTAATGGGCTCCTTGAATTTGCGATGATGTGTCTAACACCCCTTAGTGCTAATGAGCGCCTTGGACGGGTAATGATGTGTTTGTTGCCCCTTAGGGCAATTGAGCCCCTTGGATGGGCGATGATGTGTGTCTGATGCCACTTAGGGCTTATGAGCCCCTTAGATGAGCGATGATGTATCTGATGCCCCTTAGTGCTAATGAGCGCCTTTGATGGGCGATGATGTGTCTAATGCCCCTTAAAGCTAATGTGCCCCTTGGACTAGCGATGATATATCTGACACTTCTCAGGGCTAATGAGCCCCTTGGATGGGTAATGATGTGTCTGACGCCCTTATGGGTAATGAGCCCCTTGGATGGGCGACGATGTGTCTCACGCCCCATAGTGCTAATGAGCGCCTTTGATGGGCGATGATGTGTCCGATGCCCCTTAGGGTTAATGTGCCTCTTGGACTGGCGATGATGTGCCTGACACCCCTCAGGGCTATTGAGCCCCTAGGATGGGTAATGATGTGTCTAACGCCCCTTAGGACTAATGAGCCCCTTAGATGGGCGATGATGTGTTTGACGCCCCTTATGGGTAAAGAGCCCCTTGGATGGGCGATGATATGTCTCACGCCCCTTAGGGCTAATGAGCCCCTTGGATGGGCGATGATGTGTCTAATACGCCTTAGGGCAAATGAGCCCGTTAGACGGGCGATGATGATTCTTACGCCCCTTAGGGCTAATGTGCCCCTTGGATGGGCCTTGATGTGTCTTACACCCCTAAGAGCTAATGAGCCCCTTGGATGGGCGATTTTGTGTTTAACGCCCCTTAGGGCAATTGATTCCCTTGGATGGGCGAGTATGTGTCTGACGCCCCTTAGGCAATGAGCCCCTTGGATGGGCAATGATTATCTCACGCCCCTTAGGGCTAATGATCCCCTTTGATGGGCGATGATGTGTCTTTTGCCCCTAGGGCTAATGACCCCCTTCGATGGGCGATGATGTGTCTGATGCCCCTTGGTGCGATTGAGCCCCTTGGTTGGGCGATTATGTGTCTCACGACCCCTAGAGCTAATGAGCCCCTCAGATGGGCGATGATGTGTCTGACGCCTCTTAAGGCTAATAAGACACTTGAATGGGTAATGATGTGTCAAACAGCCCTTAGGGCTAATAAGCCCCTTGGATGGGCCATGATGTGTCTGACACCCCTTAAAGCTAATGAGCTCCTTGGATAGGTAATGATGTGTGTCACTCCCCTTAGGACTAATGAACTGCTTAGATGGGCGATGATGTGTCTGATGCCCCTTAGGCTAATGAGCCCTTTGGATGGGCGATGATGTGTCTGATGCCCCTTAAGGCTAATGAGCCCCTTAGATGGTCGATGATGTGTCTGATGCCCCTAAACGCTAATGGCCCCCTTGGATTGGCGATGATGTGTATGAAACCCCTCAGGGCTAATGAGCCCTTTGGATGGGTAATGATGTGTCTGACGCCCCTTAGGGCTAATGAGCCCCTTAGATGGGCGACAATGTGTCTGACACCCTTTAGGGCAAATGAGCCCCTTTGATAGGCGATGATGTGTCTCACGCCCCTTGGTGCTAATGAGCCCCTTTGATGGGCGATGATGTGTTTGTTGCCACTTAGGGCAATTCAGCCCCTGAGGGCGATGATGTGTCTAATGCCACTTAGGGCTAATGAGCCCCTTAGATGGGCGATGATATAGCTAATGCCACTTAAGGCTAGTGAGACCCTTGGATGGGCGATGATGTGTCTGACACCCCGTAGGGATAATAAGCCCATTGGATGGGCCATGATGAGTCTGACACTCTTTAGGGCTAATGAGCCCCTTAGATGGGCGATGATGTGTCTGATGCCCCTTATGGGTAATAGGCCCCTTGGATTGGCGACGATGTGTCTAACACCCCTTAGTATTAATTAGCCCCTTGGATAAGTAATGATGCGTCTAACGCCCCTTAGGGCTAATGAGCCCCTTGGTTAGGCGACAATGTGTCTGATGCCCCTTTGGGCTAATGAGCCCCTTGGATGGGAGATGATGTGTCTGACACCCCTTAGGGATAATGAGCCCCTATGATGGGTAATAATGTATCTTAGCCCCATAGGGCTAATGATCTCCTTTGATGGGCGATGATGTGTCTGATGCCCATCGGGATAATGAGCCCCTTTGATGGGCGATGATGCGTCTCACGCCCCTTAGGGCTAATGAGTCCTTTAGATGGACGATGATGTGTCTGACACCCCTCAGGGCTAATGAGCCCCTTGGATGGGAAATGATGTGACTCACGCCCCTTAATGCTAATTAGCCACTTTAATTGGCGATGATGTGTCTGATGCTCCTTAGAGCAATTGAGCCCCTTGGATGGGCGATGATGTATCTCACGCCCCTTTATTCTAATGAGCCCCTTGGATGGGTGATGATGTGTCTTACACCCCTTAGGGCTAATGAGCCCCTTGGATGGGCGATTGTGTGTCTAATAACAGTAAGGGCAATTGAGCCCCTTGGATGGGCGATGATGTGTCTCACGCCCCTTAGTGCTAATGAGCGCCTTGGATGAGCGATGATGTGCCTGATGCCCCTTAGGGATAATGAGAGCCTTGGACTGATGATGATGTGTCTGACACCCCTCAGGGCTACTAAGCTCCTTGGATGGGTAATGATGTGTTTGACGCCCCGTAGGGCTAATGAGCTCCTTGGATGGGTAATATGTTTCAAACGCCCCTTAGGGCTAACAAGCCCCTTAGATGGGCGATGATGTGTCTGACGTCCCTTAGGGGTAATGAACCCCTTTAATGAGCGATGATGTGTCTCACGCACCATAGGCTAATGAGCCCCTTGGATGGGCGATGATGTGTCTGATGCCCCTTAGGGCTAATGAGCCCCTTAGATGGTCGATGATGTGTTTGATGCCCCTACGGGCTAATGGGCCCCTTTAATTGGCGATGATGTGTATGACACCCCTTAGGGCTAATGAGCCCTTTGGATGGGTAATGATGTGTCTGACGCCCCTTAGGGCTAATGAGCCTCTTAGATGGGCGACGATGTGTCTGACACCCTTTAGGGCAAATGAGCCCCTTGGATAGGCGATGATGTGTCTCACGCCCCTTAGTGCTAATGAGCCCCTTGGATGGGCGATTATGTGTTTGTTGCCACTTAGGGCAATTGAGCCCCTTAGAGGGCGATGATGTGTCTAATGCCACTTAGGGCTAATGAGCCCCTTAGAAGGGCGATGATGTGGCTGATACCACTTAAGGCTAATGAGACCTTTGGATGGGCGATGATGTATCTGGTACCCCGTAGGGATAATAAGCCAATTGGATGGGCCAAGATGAGTCTGACAATCTTTAGGGCTAATAAGCCCCTTAGATGGGCGATGATGTGTTTGATGCCCCATAGGGGTAATGGGCCCTTTGGATTGGCATTGATGTGTCTAACACCCCTTAGTATTAATTAGACCCTTGGATGGGTAATGATGCGTCTAACGCCCCTTAGGGCTAATGAGCCCCTTAGATGGGCGACAATGTGTCTGATGCCCCTTAGGGCTAATGAGCCCCTTGGATGGGCGATAATGTGTCTGATGCCTCTTAGGGCTAATGAGCCCCTTGGATAGGTGATGATGTGTTTGATGCCCCTTAGGGCTAATGAGTCCCTTAGATGGGCGATGATGTGTCTGACACCCCTTAGGGCTAACGAGCTCTTTAGCTGGGTAATGATGTATCTCACACCCCTTAGGGCTAATGATCCCCTTTGATCGGCGATGATGTGTCTGATGCCCCTAGGGCTAATGAGCCCCTTGGATAGGCGATGATGTGTTTGATGCCCCATAGGGCTAATGATTCCCATAGATGGGCGATGATGTGTCTGACACCCCTTAGGGCTAATGAGCCCCTTGGATGGGTAATGATGTATCTCACGCCCCTTAGGGCTAATGATCCCCATTGATGGGCGATGATGTGTCCGATGCCCCTAGGGCTAATGAGCCCCTAGTATGGGCGATGATGTGTTTGATGCTCCTTAGGGATAATGAGTCCCTTAGATGGGCGATAATGTGTCTGACACCCCTTAAGGCTAATGAGCCCCTTGGATGGGTAATGATGTATCTAACGCCCCTTAGGGCTAATGATCCCCTTTGATGGGCGATGATGTGTATGATGCCCCTAGGGCTAATGAGCCCCTTTGATGGGCTATGTTGGTCTCACGCCCCTTAGGGCTAATAAGTCCCTTAGATGGCGATGATGTGTCTGACACCCCTCAGGGCTAATGAGCCCCTTGGATGGGCTATGATGTGACTCACGCCCCATGATGCTAATTAGCCCCTTTAATTGGCGATGATGTGTCTGACGCTCCATAGAGCAGTTGAGTCCCTTGGATGGGCGATGTTGTATCTCACGCCCCTTAGTTCTAATGAGCCCCTTGGATGGGTGATGATGTGTCTTACACCCCTCAGGGCTAATGAGCCCCTTGGATGGGCGATTGTGTGTCTAACGCCAATTAGGGCAATTGAGCCCCTTGGATGGGCGATGATGTGTCTCATGCCCCTTAGTGCTAATGAGCGCCTTGGATGAGCGATGATGTGTCTGATGCCCCTTAGGGATAATGAGAGCCTTGGACTGGTGATGATGTGTCTGACACCCCTCAAGGCTACTAAGCTCCTTGGATGGGTAATGATGTGTTTGACGCCCCTTAGGGCTAATGAGCTCCTTGGATGGGTAATATGTTTCAAACGCCCCTTAGGGCTAACAAGCCCCTTAGATGGGCGATGGTGTGTCTGACGTCCCTTAGGGGTAATGAACCCCTTTGATGGGCGATGATGTGTCTCACGCACTATAGGCTAATGAGCCCCTTGGATGGGCGATGATGTGTCTGATGCCCCTTAGGGCTAATGAGCCCCTTAGATGGTCGATGATGTGTCTGATGCCCCTTAAGGCTAAAGGGCCCCTTTGATTGGCGATGATGTGTATGACACCCCTCCGGGCTAATAAGCCCTTTGGATGGGTAATGATGTGTCTGACGCCCCTAAGGGCTAATGAGCCCCTTAGATGGGCGACGATGTGTCTGACATCCTTTAGGGCAAATGAGCCCCTTGGATAGGCGATGATGTGTCTCACGCCCCTTAGTGCTAATGAGCCCCTTGGATGGGCGATTATGTGTTTGTTGCCACTTAGGGCAATTGAGCCCCTTGGACGGCGATGATGTGTCTAATACCACTTAGGGCTAATGAGCCCCTTAGATGGGCGATGATGTGGCTGATGCCACTAAAGGCTAATGAGACCCTTGGATGGGCGATGATGTATTTGGTACCCCGTAAGGATAATAAGCCCATTTGATGGGCCATGATGAGTCTGACACTCTTTAGGGCTAATAAGCCCCTTAGATGGGCGATGATGTGTCTTATGCCCCATAGGGGTAATGGGCCCCTTAGATTGGCATTGATGTGTCAAACACCCCTTAGTATTAATTCGCCCCTTGGATGGGTAATGATGCGTCTAACGCCCCTTAGGGCTAATGAGCCCCTTAGATGGGCGACAATGTGTCTAATGCCCCTTAGGGCTAATGAGCCCCTTGGATGGGCGATAATGTGTCTGATTCCCCTTAGGGCTAATGAGCTCCTTGGATGGGCGATGATGTGTTTAATGCCCCTTAGGGCTAATGAGTCCCTTAGATGGGCGATGATGTGTCTGACACCCCTTAGGGCTAACGAGCTCTTTAGCTGGGTAATGATGTATCTCACGCCCCTTAGGGCTAATGATCCCCTTTGATGGGCGATGATGTGTCTGATGCCCCTAGGGCTAATGAGCCCCTTGGATGGGCGATGATGTGTTTGATGCCCCTTAGGGCTAATGAGTCCCATACATGGGCGATGATGTGTCTAACACCCCTTAGGTCTAATGAGCCCCTTGGATGGGTAATGATGTATCTCACGCCCCTTAGGGCTAATGATCCCCATTGAAGGGCGATGATGTGTCTGATGCCCCTAGGGCTAATGAGCCCCTAGTATGGGCGATGATGTGTTTGATGCTCCTTAGGGATAATGAGTCCCTTAGATGGGCGATAATGTGTTTGACACCCCTTAGGGCTAATGAGCCCCTTGGATGGGTAATGATGTATCTAATGCCCCTTAGGGCTAATGATCCCTTTTGATGGGCGATGATGTGTATGATGCCCCTAGGGCAAATGAGCCCCTTTGATGGGCTATGTTGGTCTCACGCCCCTTAGGGCTAATAAGTCCCTTAGATGGCGATGATGTATCTGACACCCCTCAAGGCTAATGAGCCCCTTGGATGGGCAATGATGTGACTCACGCCCCTTGATGCTAATTAGCCCCTTTAATTGGCGATGATGTGTCCGATGCTCCTTAGAGCAGTTGAGTCCCTTGGATGGGCGATGATGTATCTCACGCCCCTTAGTTCTAATGAGCCCCATGGATGGGTGATGATGTGTCTTACAACCCTCAGGGCTAATGAGCCCCTTAGATGGGCGATTATTTGTCAAACGCCCCATAGGAAAATTGAACCCCTTGGATGGGCAATGATGTGTCTTACGCCCCATTGGTCTAATGAGCGCCTTGGATGGGCGATGATGTGTCTAATGCCCCTTAGTGATAATGAGCTCCTTGGACTGGTGATAATGTGTCTGACTCTCCTTAGGGCTACTAAGCCCCTTGGATGGGTAATGATGTGTCTGACGCCCCTTAGGGCTAATGACCCCCTTAGATAGGCGATGATGTGTCTGATGCCCCTTAGGGCTAATGAGCCCCTTGGATTGGCGATGATGTGTCTGACACCCCTCATGGCTAATGAGCCCCTTGGATGGGCAATGATGCGTCTGACGCCCCTTAGGGCTAATGTGCTTCTTAGATGGGCGACGCTGTGTCTGACACCCCTTATGGCTAATAAGCCCCTTGTATAGGCGATGATGTGTCTCACGCCCCTTAAGGCTAATGAGTCTCTTTAATGGGCGATGATGTGTTTGATGCCCCTTAGGGCTAATGAGCCCCATAAATTGGCGATGATTTGTCTAGTGTCCCTTAGGGATAATGAGTCCCTTAGATGGGCGATGATGTGTCTGACACCCCTTAGGGCTAATGAGCCCCTTGGATGGGTAATAATGTATCTCACGCCCCTTTATTCTAATGAGCCCCTTGGATGGGTGATGATGTGTCTTACACCCCTCGGGCTAATGAGCCCCTTGGATGGGCGATTGTGTGTCTAACGCCACATAGGTTAATTGAGCCCCTTGGATGGGCGATTATGTCTCTCACGCCCCTTAGTGCTAATGAGCGCCTTGGATGGGCGATGATGTGTCTGATGCCCCTTAGGGATAATAAGAGCCTTGGACTAGTGATGATGTGTCTTACAACCCTCAGGGCTACTAAGCCCCTTGGATGGGTAATTATGTGTTTGACGCCCCTTACGGCTAATGAGCCCCTTGGATAGGTAATATGTTTCAAACGCCCTTTAGGGCTAAAAGCCCCTTAGATGGGCGATGATGTGTCTGACGTCCCTTAGGGCTAATGAACCCCTTTGATGGACGATGATGTGTCTCACGCCCCTTAGGGCTAATGAGCCCCTTGGATGGGCTATGATGTGTCTGATGCCCCTTAGGGCTAATGAGCCCCTTAGATGGTCGATGATGTGACTGATGCCCCTAAGAGCTAATGGGCCCCTTGGATTGGCGATGATGTGTATGACACCCCTCAAGGCTAATGAGCCCTTGAGATGGGTAATGATGTGTCTGACGCCCCTTAGGGCTAATGAGCCCCTTAGATGGGCGACGATATGTCTGACGCCCTTTAGGGCAAATGAGCCCCTTAGATAGGCGATAATGTGTCTCACGCCCCTTAGTACTAATGAGCCCCTTGGATGGGCGATGATGTGTTTATTTTCACTTAGGGCAATTGAGCCCCTTGGAGGGGGATGATGTGTCTAATGCCACTTAGGGCTAATGAGCCCCTTAGATGGGCGATGATGTGTCTGATGCCACTTAAGGCTAATGAGACCCTTGGATGTGTCTGACACCCTGTAGGGATAATAAGCCCATTGGATGGGCCATGATGAGTCTGACACTCTTTAGTGCTAATGAGCCCCTTAGATGGGCGATGATGTGTCTGATGCCCCTTAGGGATAATGAGAGCCTTGGACTGGTGATGATGTGTCTGACACCCCTCAAGGCTACTAAGCTCCTTGGATGGGTAATGATGTGTTTGACGCCCCTTAGGGCTAATGAGCTCCTTGGATGGGTAATATGTTTCAAACGCCCCTTAGGGCTAACAAGCCCCTTAGATGGGCGATGGTGTGTCTGACGTCCCTTAGGGGTAATGAACCCCTTTGATGGGCGATGATGTGTCTCACGCACTATAGGCTAATGAGCCCCTTGGATGGGCGATGATGTGTCTGATGCCCCTTAGGGCTAATGAGCCCCTTAGATGGTCGATGATGTGTCTGATGCCCCTTAAGGCTAAAGGGCCCCTTTGATTGGCGATGATGTGTATGACACCCCTCCGGGCTAATAAGCCCTTTGGATGGGTAATGATGTGTCTGACGCCCCTAAGGGCTAATGAGCCCCTTAGATGGGCGACGATGTGTCTGACATCCTTTAGGGCAAATGAGCCCCTTGGATAGGCGATGATGTGTCTCACGCCCCTTAGTGCTAATGAGCCCCTTGGATGGGCGATTATGTGTTTGTTGCCACTTAGGGCAATTGAGCCCCTTGGACGGCGATGATGTGTCTAATACCACTTAGGGCTAATGAGCCCCTTAGATGGGCGATGATGTGGCTGATGCCACTAAAGGCTAATGAGACCCTTGGATGGGCGATGATGTATTTGGTACCCCGTAAGGATAATAAGCCCATTTGATGGGCCATGATGAGTCTGACACTCTTTAGGGCTAATAAGCCCCTTAGATGGGCGATGATGTGTCTTATGCCCCATAGGGGTAATGGGCCCCTTAGATTGGCATTGATGTGTCAAACACCCCTTAGTATTAATTCGCCCCTTGGATGGGTAATGATGCGTCTAACGCCCCTTAGGGCTAATGAGCCCCTTAGATGGGCGACAATGTGTCTAATGCCCCTTAGGGCTAATGAGCCCCTTGGATGGGCGATAATGTGTCTGATTCCCCTTAGGGCTAATGAGCTCCTTGGATGGGCGATGATGTGTTTAATGCCCCTTAGGGCTAATGAGTCCCTTAGATGGGCGATGATGTGTCTGACACCCCTTAGGGCTAACGAGCTCTTTAGCTGGGTAATGATGTATCTCACGCCCCTTAGGGCTAATGATCCCCTTTGATGGGCGATGATGTGTCTGATGCCCCTAGGGCTAATGAGCCCCTTGGATGGGCGATGATGTGTTTGATGCCCCTTAGGGCTAATGAGTCCCATACATGGGCGATGATGTGTCTAACACCCCTTAGGTCTAATGAGCCCCTTGGATGGGTAATGATGTATCTCACGCCCCTTAGGGCTAATGATCCCCATTGAAGGGCGATGATGTGTCTGATGCCCCTAGGGCTAATGAGCCCCTAGTATGGGCGATGATGTGTTTGATGCTCCTTAGGGATAATGAGTCCCTTAGATGGGCGATAATGTGTTTGACACCCCTTAGGGCTAATGAGCCCCTTGGATGGGTAATGATGTATCTAATGCCCCTTAGGGCTAATGATCCCTTTTGATGGGCGATGATGTGTATGATGCCCCTAGGGCAAATGAGCCCCTTTGATGGGCTATGTTGGTCTCACGCCCCTTAGGGCTAATAAGTCCCTTAGATGGCGATGATGTATCTGACACCCCTCAAGGCTAATGAGCCCCTTGGATGGGCAATGATGTGACTCACGCCCCTTGATGCTAATTAGCCCCTTTAATTGGCGATGATGTGTCCGATGCTCCTTAGAGCAGTTGAGTCCCTTGGATGGGCGATGATGTATCTCACGCCCCTTAGTTCTAATGAGCCCCATGGATGGGTGATGATGTGTCTTACAACCCTCAGGGCTAATGAGCCCCTTAGATGGGCGATTATTTGTCAAACGCCCCATAGGAAAATTGAACCCCTTGGATGGGCAATGATGTGTCTTACGCCCCATTGGTCTAATGAGCGCCTTGGATGGGCGATGATGTGTCTAATGCCCCTTAGTGATAATGAGCTCCTTGGACTGGTGATAATGTGTCTGACTCTCCTTAGGGCTACTAAGCCCCTTGGATGGGTAATGATGTGTCTGACGCCCCTTAGGGCTAATGAGCCCCTTAGATAGGCGATGATGTGTCTGATGCCCCTTAGGGCTAATGAGCCCCTTGGATTGGCGATGATGTGTCTGACACCCCTCATGGCTAATGAGCCCCTTGGATGGGCAATGATGCGTCTGACGCCCCTTAGGGCTAATGTGCTTCTTAGATGGGCGACGCTGTGTCTGACACCCCTTATGGCTAATAAGCCCCTTGTATAGGCGATGATGTGTCTCACGCCCCTTAAGGCTAATGAGTCTCTTTAATGGGCGATGATGTGTTTGATGCCCCTTAGGGCTAATGAGCCCCATAAATTGGCGATGATTTGTCTAGTGTCCCTTAGGGATAATGAGTCCCTTAGATGGGCGATGATGTGTCTGACACCCCTTAGGGCTAATGAGCCCCTTGGATGGGTAATAATGTATCTCACGCCCCTTTATTCTAATGAGCCCCTTGGATGGGTGATGATGTGTCTTACACCCCTCGGGCTAATGAGCCCCTTGGATGGGCGATTGTGTGTCTAACGCCACATAGGTTAATTGAGCCCCTTGGATGGGCGATTATGTCTCTCACGCCCCTTAGTGCTAATGAGCGCCTTGGATGGGCGATGATGTGTCTGATGCCCCTTAGGGATAATAAGAGCCTTGGACTAGTGATGATGTGTCTTACAACCCTCAGGGCTACTAAGCCCCTTGGATGGGTAATTATGTGTTTGACGCCCCTTACGGCTAATGAGCCCCTTGGATAGGTAATATGTTTCAAACGCCCTTTAGGGCTAAAAGCCCCTTAGATGGGCGATGATGTGTCTGACGTCCCTTAGGGCTAATGAACCCCTTTGATGGACGATGATGTGTCTCACGCCCCTTAGGGCTAATGAGCCCCTTGGATGGGCTATGATGTGTCTGATGCCCCTTAGGGCTAATGAGCCCCTTAGATGGTCGATGATGTGACTGATGCCCCTAAGAGCTAATGGGCCCCTTGGATTGGCGATGATGTGTATGACACCCCTCAAGGCTAATGAGCCCTTGAGATGGGTAATGATGTGTCTGACGCCCCTTAGGGCTAATGAGCCCCTTAGATGGGCGACGATATGTCTGACGCCCTTTAGGGCAAATGAGCCCCTTAGATAGGCGATAATGTGTCTCACGCCCCTTAGTACTAATGAGCCCCTTGGATGGGCGATGATGTGTTTATTTTCACTTAGGGCAATTGAGCCCCTTGGAGGGGGATGATGTGTCTAATGCCACTTAGGGCTAATGAGCCCCTTAGATGGGCGATGATGTGTCTGATGCCACTTAAGGCTAATGAGACCCTTGGATGTGTCTGACACCCTGTAGGGATAATAAGCCCATTGGATGGGCCATGATGAGTCTGACACTCTTTAGTGCTAATGAGCCCCTTAGATGGGCGATGATGTGTCTGATGCGCCTTAGGGGTAATGGGCCCCTTTGATTGGTGATGATGAGTCTAACACCCTTTAGTATTAATTAGCCCCTTGGATGGGTAATGATGCGTCTAACAGCCCTTAGGGCTAATGAGCCCCTTAGATGGGCGACAATGTGTCTGATGCCCCTTAGGGCTAATGAGCCCCTTGGATGGGCGATGATGTGTCTGATGCCCCTAGAACTAATGAGCCCCTTGGATGGGCGATGATGTTTTTGATGCCTCTTAGGGCTAATGAGTCCCTTAGATGGGCGTTGATGTGTCTGACACCCCTTAGGGCTAATGAGCCCTTTGGATGGGTAATGATGTATCTCACGCCCCTTAGGGCTAATGATCCCCTTTGATGGACGATGATGTGTCTGATGCCCCTAGGGCTAATGAGCCCCTTGGATGGACGATGATGTGTTTGATGCTCCTTAGGGCTAATGATTCCCTTAGATGGGCGATGATGTGTCTGACACCCCTTAGGGCTAATGAGCTGTTTGGATGGGTAATGATGTATCTACGCCCCTTAGGGCTAATGATCCCCTTTGATGGGCGATGATGTGTATGATGCCCCTAGGGCTAATGAGCCCCTTTGATGGGAGATGATGTGTCTCACGCCCCTTAGGGCTAATAAGTCCCTTAGATTGGCGATGATGTGTCTGACACCCCTCAGGGCTAATGAGCCCCTTGGATGGGCAATGATGTGACTCACGCCCCTTAATCCTAATTAGCCCCTTTAATTGGCGATGATGTGTCTGACGCTCCTTAGAGCAATTGAGCCCCTTGGATGGGCGATGATGTATCTCACGCCCCTTAGTTCTAATGAGCCCCTTGGATGGGTGATGATGTGTCTTATACCTGTAGACACCTAAAAATGTCTCCCCAAAACCAAACCCGATGGTGAACAACCTTTCACCGCCACTATTGGTCGGGTTCAGTATTTAATCCCGAGAGTGCTTAAAAAATCGTATATGATTAAATTCATAATTTTGAACAGTCCATGGATTAGTCTTGATGTTTGAACGAAATTAGGGTTTAAAATGTATTTAGACGGAAAAGCAGGCTAGGAATTCCCGCGCCACAGCAGGTACCTATCGTGTCACGGGAATCCTTCCCGTCTGACGGTGGGATTTCCCGTGACACGGGAATTACCCTGTCTTTTCCGCGTAAACCCTTAACGCGCTTTCTTTCTCGTTTTCTGAAAATTTCCCGCGTCACGGGAACGTGTCACGGCAGTCCTAAAATCAGTCCGGTGGCTTATTTTCTCTTCGCACAGTCAACTTCCTTCGATTTTTCTGAAAAAAAACATATGTGTTCTGCATGCGTCTTAGCCCCGGGGGATTTAAGCTCTATCAACCCAAAAACGCTCATGGTTATTAGGGTTAATCCGAGTTATTAAATCCACCCAAACCATGGAGTCGAGTTCGATTTCATCACGAACTCGCGGAGCCGCCCGTTGGCATACACCCTCAAGGGAGGCTGCCTTGCTAACGCTTGCAAACTTTTAACCATGGTACCCTTTTGACACCCAAAGCTTGACCAATAGTTGAACATAGATCTTGACTCTAGGTTGCGAACTTTTTTTACATCATCGTGCCTAAATGCTATGTGGTTGTTTGGTGCTAACCTTCATGTGTTTACTCTTTTGTTTAACCCATGACCGAGGGTTTTTATTCTCACATAGTAATTAGTACGGACATAAAATCGATTAAAATTTGGAAAAATCACAAAATTACCTGGAACTGTGCACCATGTCACGACATGTTCTGCCGCGCCACGGTGAACAGTGCCGTGACACAGGGCTTTCTATCGTCTGACCGTAGACTGCACCGTGTCACGATAGTCTGCACCGTGACACGGTGCCCAGGAAAAGTGTCATGTCAGCATTTTTTCGGTTTCTGTGCGAACGTATGTGGTTGTTGTGTCCAGTTTGGTGTCATGCCTAGCTGTACGGTCAAAACACGCGTCCATAATCTCACTTAATCACTCACATATCGTGTTCACACACTTTTTTCTTTAGTCGTGCACTACTTTTTGACCGTATTTTAGGGTAGTCTTGTTTTTTATGTTGTTTTTTTTTTCGGAGTAAGTCGGATGGTATCCTCCCTTTAAAAATAAACAAGTAGAATTTCAAAATTATAGATTTTTTTTTTAAAAAAAAAATAATAATAATAATTTTTTCTTTTTTTTTTTTTTAGGGAAAATGGAAAACAATAATCCCACCTTTACCATCTTTGCTCAAAACAATCCCACCTTTGACTAATCTGGAAACAATCCCACCTTTAATACGCATCTGCTTAAAATAGTCCCTTTTACCCTTAACCTGTTCAACAGGTTATTTTATTTAATTTTTTTTTAACTTTTGAAATTTCTCTTCCCACTTCTTTCTTAACCACCATTATCACTACCAACCACCACCCTGACCCCCACCACCCCCTTTCATCTGACCTCAACACCACACCATGACCCCCTCACTTGATCCCAGCCAGGCCGGGCAGCCCTCCCTGAAAACGCTATCCCGATTCCTGATAACACCAAACCCCACCCCCTCTCACCTGACCCAACAAAATGAAAATGAGACGCCATTGTTGAGAGCTTCAAAGGAGAGGAAAGAGAGAGAGAGAGAGCAGTTTGAGAGATGGGAAAGGTGAATTGATTGATTTTCGATTCTTAATCTTAGTTACTGTTGTTTGAATTTGATACTAGTATTTAATATTACGAATTGAAAATTGTTGGTGTTAATGAGATATGTTCCAAGTTTCTAATTGTTAATTACATATGCCCAATTGTTGCTAATCTGAAGTTTTAGTTGTAAAAAGGAAAATCTTGGTTTGTGGAATCTACTCAATTTACAGTAGAATTTCGGTGATGAAATCTCATTTCAATTTTGTTTTTTTTTGGAAATTATAGAAAAGATGAAGGAATGGACAACAGATTAAATTTGTTGAAAAAAAACAAAGGACAATAGATTAATACTAGTATATTTTTGGATTTCAATTTATGCTCTAAACATATTGTATCGAACAAGATTGGGGATGAGCATTATCGTACTCAATCACCCTTCGTTTGCCTTACCTACTGACGGGGAAATGGTTGGAGTTTGAATTTTGGTGATAGGTCAGTCTGGGAGTGACGGGGAAGGCGAGTTGATTCCGGTAGGGAAGGTTTCAGGTGGGTGTTTCGACAGGGATAAAGGGGTTGGTTTTTTATTTATTTTATTTTATTTATAAGGCAAAAGCTAATGAGCGCCCCGGGGGCGTTAGATAAGAGAATTAAAATGCAAATATTAAAGTAAAATTAACATTAATTACACCGAACGACGCGTGATTTTGTCATGAATTCCTAACTTAATACCATTTCAACCAATATAATTTATCCTTATCTAACGCCCCGGGGCGCTCGTTAGCAAGATCGTATTTATAAATAGTTATATATTTGTTTTTATTTTTTATTTTAACAGAAGACCAATTAAAAGATAACACGTGGCAAGTCACCTCCCAAACAAGTTATCAATTTCACAAACCGGTAAAGGGATCGTTTTGAGCAGATGAGAATCAAAGGTGGGATTATTTCCAGATTTCGAAAAGGTGGGATTGTTTTGAGCAAAAATGGCAAAGGTGGGATTATTAGTTTCCATTCTTCCTTTTTTTTTATCCGGATGGGTTAAGGTTAAGTTTGGTCATTAAAGGTGTGTTTATTTCAGTGTCACAACACTTGGTGAAGAAGCAGGGGTAGATTGTTATGGTTCGAGTCAATACCTCAACAACCTCTTATACCAAAGAGGCGTACAAGGAAACCACCTCAATCATCTCCTCAAGATCCATCTCCAGTCTACTTCCAACCAATGGCTACTAAGGAAGACATCGAGAACCTCAACAAGACAATTGAAAAGTTGTCTAACATGATGCAGACACTCACCAGTAGAGTCAGCACGGTAGAACAAGACAATCAAAACAATGTCACTACCGCTGCAATGGACAAGATTAAGGAATAGATGAGTAAGATTTCTGAAGAATTCACTTATGTGGAACAGCCTGTCATCTCTTCATCCATAAGGGACAAGCTTCCTGAGAAGTTTTCCACTGCTGACATTCCCAAATTCAAGCCTACTGATAATCCGCTTTTCCATTTGAAAGCTTTTTATGCAACTATGGCTCTTAAGGGAGTAGATGTGACACTCTTCCCTACGGTGTTCCCTCTTTCCTTGGAGCATGCCTGTCAACAGTGGTTCTACTCTTTGGAATCCAAACATGTCGCCAGCTGGGAGGATGTTGCTGAAAGCTTTATGAATCGTTACAAGTGTAACATTCAGGCCAAGACTTCTGAACGTGAACTCTCCATTCTCAAACAGAAAGAGAATGAAGGCTTCACCACTTACTTAAGAAGGTGAAGGGAAACAACCGCGCTTTTGGTGGATCCCCCTAAAGAAAAGGAGATGGTTCGCTTGTTCATCGCCAATCTGACTCATAAGTACAAGCAACACTTGAAGTTTTCTGCCTCTGAGTACCTTTGAAGCTATATACGATATTGGAATCAATATCGAGGACGAACTAATGAAGACCGCTGGTAGCAACAGTAACAACAACACTTGGAAAAACAAGAAGAACATCACTCCTTCTTCTTCGTCTTCTAAGCCCAATAATGCTACCAACAATATCAATATCAATGATGTGTTGGCCCTTAATGATCCTCCTCAAAGATTCCAAAGGCAAAGGAGGATTTACACGCCTTTGGGAATGACTTATGATGCTGCTTATGACCGTTTGCATGGTCAAGGACTGATTATGCCAATTGGACCATTTCCAGAACCTCAACCAGAGAATAGGACCGCTAGCTATGACCCCAATGCCTATTGCAAGTTTCATCAAGGAAAGGGTCATAATACTGAGAAGTGTTGGAGGTTGAAGGATGCAATCCAAGAACTAATTGATGCTAATCAACTTCCTGTCCCTCCAGGGGGCAAGAAGCCTAACATTCAAACAGGTCCTCTTTCGGATGCTTTGGCTATCACGGGAGATGAAGTCTCCTTTGATCCGTCAATACTAATTCAACCTATGAATGAACCTCTACCGGAAGTTGTATTTATCTCGAGTTCTGAAGAAGTGAATGGAATTTGGGATAGTACAATGAAGACGTCTATCTCAAGGATATAGCCTGTTCATCTCTTGGCACAAGTGAAGATGTTTGGGGGGACTTTGAGGTCAAGGTTCTCACCAGAAGTGGACGGTTGCAACAACCTAATCCACCTCCACCTCCACCAAAATCACATCCGATGGTTGATCCCATCGACCCTGTGAACAGCGATGTGGGCAAACAATTGCAAAAGACCGAGGTGGAGATGAATGTATGGAAGATTTTGGCCACCTCCCACGAGCATCGAAAGGCTGTGATGAATGCTCTGGTGAAAATAGGAGTTGATGATGACATGACTCCTCAAGGACTGGTCAACTTTCTCACTACTGAATTGCCAAGTACTAGCAATCTGATTTCGTTTTCTGACAAGGATCTGCCCACGGAAGGGGATCAACATAATAAGGCCTTACACCTCACTGTGGTGTAGGTAGATATATGTTCTTATGAGCGTGGTTTATAATGGCTCTGCAATCAATGTGTGCCCACTCCGTACTGCAAAGAATTTGGGCATAAAGAATGAAGAACTGACTCCCTCCACTCAAGGGATTCGCGCTTATGATAATACTCCCCGTCAAGCCGTGGGTACTATCATACTGAACATAACTACTGGGGCCATTGAACGTCGCACTAAGTTTCAGGTAGTTGACATTAAGGCCTCCTTTAATCTGTTGTTAGGACGCCCTTGGCTTCATGAGCTAAAGGCGATTCCATCATCGCTGCTCCAAAAAGTGAAAGCCATGGTTGGAGGGGTTCCAATTACCATTGATGCCTCTCCTATGCGCATTCAAGTTATCGATGTTGGGGTTTGGTTAGTCCGACTCACCGCGGAAACAAACCCAAAAACAAGACCGGACTCGCAATAAATAAAACCATAAACATAATTAAATTAATCACAAGATTAAGATAAGCTAATTACCTTTGAAGCGTACTTCGCTCCAAAATGAGCTCTTACTTGAAAGCTTCAAGTCCCGCTCACACGGAGACCTCCAACGAAGTCCACCCGCAGCAACAAAACCGACTAGGTCCAATGTCTTGGGGTTAGCAAGACCCGACCAATAAAACCCGAGTAATTATATTGAGTTCAAAGGTTTTCACTAATTGTGATGCCTTTTTCAACTCTTACTCAAGCATCATTCCCAATGCCCACACTTGGGTATTTATAGGAAATGATGGGAGTATCATTTGCTCTCCCATCAATGTGGGATAGTATGATTTTTCCATTTTATTTTAAAGCTAAAATAAAATTAATAATCAAGCTAGTAATAAATCAACAAGTGGCAAGCTCATGTGAGTGGTTTGGTGAGGACCACTTGGAGAAGGGGGGGACCAAACTTGCTCCCCACTCCCTCTCCCATAACCGGCCACCTCACTCCACACAAACTCAAGGACCACTAGCCACATGGCACCCACCCTTGGGCACCAAGGCAGCCAAGGTGGGCTGCCATGTGCTGCTGTCCGTGGCAGCCACGCCCAGCAAGCCCAGCAGGCCCAGCACTCGCATGCGGGCTGCCAGGCGCTGCTGGCCAGCAAGCCCAGCATGCTTGTGCGGGCTGCTGCTGGCCTTGTGCCTTGGCCAGCGCTGCTAGGCAGCAAGCAATGGCCTAGCCATGCTGCTGCTAGCTGTGGCGAGCTGGCGCGCCTAGCGTGCTAGCTGCTGCAGCTTGTTGCGGCATGGCTTGCTAGCTGTTGCGCGCACAAGGCTGTGCCTAGCATGCTAGAACGCACCAGCCAGCCTAGGCTCGGCTTGGTGCGCATGCTAGGCCATACGCCCTTAGCACTCGGTTTGCTTGGGCATTACGATGCTAGGGGTATTTTGGTCTTTTGTTGATTTATTACTATTTCTCGTCTCGTCTTTCACTATTTTTTGACTCGACTTCCGACGCTCGGTTTCGACGCTCTAAGCTCGAATTTCCGACGTCTAAATAAATATTACTCGGTCGACTCATTAATTCCTTCCGAATTAATTCGTCGGTTCGGTTTGTTGAATGCTTGGGTGTGACCCGAAGGGTTCAGTCAAGATTAAGCTGTAATATTAATTATTCATTAATATTATTGATCGGAAGCGGCCTCCACCCAGGCATTCCGATCACTTAACCTCACTGAATATATTAGCTTTCTAATAATTCTGAACCCACTAACGGAATAGTACACTTGTCCGAAGGACACCATTCCTTTCAATCTCCCACTTGTCCTTCCGGACAAGTGCGCATTTTGTGTACAGCCTTTTTCCTATGTCGCTTAATGTCTCTTCATGAACTATAAGGTAAGATTTATTTTGTCATCCTTATTACGTCCAGAAGTGTTTCCCGATTCCGAGTCCGACTTTCAATAAACAGATGATTTCTAAAATCCATCCGAGCACGGCCATGCATTTTACAGTCTCGCTCTACGAGAGGCCTTGTATACAACAAAGACATCTTCCCTATTTTAGTAGGGGACATTCCCAGTCTTGTAATGTAGCTCTTCTTACTGAGAGGACCTAGTCGCCCGAGTGTTGCCGTTATAATCCCCTATTACGGCAGACGTTTGACAACATCAAAGCGAACTAGTACTCAAACAAGAGAACTCACAATACTCATGGTCGAGGAAATAGGTTCTGATAGCCATAATGAGAAGTATACTTATGACAAATTTTTAATTTCTTAAAGTATTCTCATAGGTCGATCCAGTATGGTTCTAAACCAATACATGTGCAAATGATTTATGAAAATCATGTCCTTGTAGCACATGAAACGGTGCTATAAATCAAACTACACACTAATCTCAATCGGTCATTAATCGTCCATCGTTTAAATGACCTTGATTAGGGATAATTTTCGATTATAATATTCAATGTTCACTTAATAGGTGTTTCCTTACCAAGACTGGTCTTGATACCCTATTTTGAATATTCTTTGAATCTAATGGACTCATTATTTAATCCTAAACCACAATTAAATAGCATAACGGAGTAATAAAATATTGCATGAAATTTTATATTACTCCAAAACTTGAATGGTTTTCCTTAGCGTCTTACATTAATTTTTCTCAAAATTAACTAAAACACTAAACAAGGAAATCAAAGCCAGTCTCCTACATGCTTGATTCCCATTGCCTCAACGTGCTTGTTGTGCTTCACTTGAGGCAAAGGTTTAGTAAGTGGATCGGCTACATTGTCATCCGTTCTAACTTTGCAAATTCTGATTTCACCCTCTGATTTCCATTCTCGAATCATGTGAAATCGCCGCTTGACATGTTTGACCTTCTGATGTTCCCTAGGCTCTCTGGCCTGAGCAATTGCTCCATTGTTGTCACAATAGAAGGCTATTGGACCCTTTATATAGGGTACAACATCAAGTTCACCAACGAACTTACGAATCCAAACAGCCTCCTTAGCTGCTTCAGCAGCTGCTAAGTATTCGGCTTCAGTTGTAGAATCTGCAGTTATACTCTACTTTGCGCTCTTCCAACTAAACGCCCCTCCATTTAGACAGAACACATATCCAGATTGCGATTTGAAATCATCTCTGTCTGTCTAGAAGCTTGCGTCGGTATAACCTTCCACAACTAAATCCTCTGCACCACCATACACCAGGAATTTATCCTTGTTCTTTTTCAGGTACTTTAGGATATTTTTTGCCGCAGTCCAATGCGCCTCTCCTGGGTCAGATTGGTAAAGACTCGTAGCACTCAAGGCATACGATACATCTGGCCTAGTACATATCATGGCATACATGATCGATCCAATAAGAGAAGCATATGGAATCTGATTCATTCTTACCCGCTCATCAGGTGTCTGTGGACACTGCTTCTTGCTTAGGGTTATGCCATGTGACGTTGGCAGGTGACCTCTCTTGGCCTCCTCCATGCCAAATCAAGCAAGTACCTTATCAATATAAGTACTCTGGCTCAATCCAATCATCCTTTTCGATCTATCCCTATAGATCTCGATGCCTAGTATGTACTGAGCCTCTCCCAAGTCTTTCATTGAGAAGCACTTTCCAAGCCAGGCCTTTACAGACTAGGAAGGCGATTTCACTCCCACTAACCTTCTTGTAAACACAAGATTCATCTGGATTCTTGATAAAACCAAACTTACTGATGGCTTCATCGAATCGCAGATTCCAACTTCTGCTTGCTTGCTTTAGTCCATAAATGGACTTCTTAAGCTTACAAACTTTCCTAGGATTGTTTTGGTCGACAAAACCTTTAGGCTGTGTCATATTCAGAGTTTCTTCCAAATAACCATTAAGGGAGGCGGTTTTGACGTCCATCTACCATATTTAATAATTGTAATACGCAGCAATCGCTAGGAGGATCCGAACGGATTTAAGCATTGCGACTGGTGAAAAGGTTTCATCGTAATCAATACCATGAACTTGTCTGTAACCTTTTGCCACCAATCTAGCTTTGTAAATGAATACATTTCCATCTTTGTCGGTTTTCAACTTGAAAATCCACTTACATCCAATAGGTGTATAACCTTCGGGTAAGTCAACCAAGTCCCAGACTTGATTTTCAAGCATGGAATCCATTTCAGATCTCATGGCCTCTTGCCATTTAGCAAAGTCGGTGCTTGCCATCGCTTGCTTGTAGGTTGCCGGTTCATCTCCATACATAATCAGGATGTCCTGATTCTCGGTTAATACTAAACCAAGATATCTATCAGGTTGAGATCTCGGCCTCTGAGACCTACGTAGGGTAATGGATTGAGCATTTGCATTGTCGGTTCGACTTTGCACATTTTGATCATTTTGACCTGCGTCAACAGATGCTGTTTGAGCACTTTGACTGTCATTATGATTTTGTTGCTCATCCTCACGAACTTCGTCGAGTTCGATTTTCCTCCCACTTGTCATTTTGGAAAGGTGCTCCTTCTCCAAAAAGACACCATCGCGAGCAACAAACACTTTGTTCTCCGATTTGTTGTAGAAGTAATACCCTTTGGTTTCTTTTGGGTAGCCCACAAAGTAAACCTTGTCAGATTTGGGATGAAGTTTGTCAGAAATCAATTTCTTGACATATGCTTTGCATCCCCATATATGTAGAAAAGATAACCTGGGAGGTTTCTTCGTCCATAATTCATATGGAGTCTTTTCTACAGCTTTTGATGGAGCATGGTTCAGTGTTAGTGCCGCAGTTAGAAGTGCGTGTCCCCAGAAAGAGATAGGAAGATCACTAAGACCCATTGTTGATCGTACCATGTCTAACAAGGTCCGATTTCTCCTTTCGGATACTCCGTTCCATTGAGGAGTTCCTGGAGGTGTCAATTATGAAAGTATACCCTTTTCTTTCAGATGGTCATCGAATTCTTGGCTCAAGTATTCACCACCTCGATCCGATCGAAGGGCTTTGATTTTCTTGCCAAGCTGATTTTCAACTTCACTCGTAAATTCTTTGAACTTTTCAAATGATTCAGATTTATGCGACATGAGGTAGACATAGCCATATCTACTATAGTGGTCTGTGAAAGTGATGAAATATCGATGTCCATTTCTTGTGGTTGAGCTCATTGGTCCACATACATCGGTATGTATAAGACCCAATAAGTCACTTGCCCTTTCTCCCAACTTGGAGAATGGCTGTTTAATCATTTTGCCTAATAGACATCCCTCGCAATTCTCAAACAATTCTAAATCGAAAGAGTCAAGAACACCTTCTTGTAGAAGTTTCTTGATGCGTTTGATGTTGATGTGGCCAAGACGACAATGCCACAAGTAAGTCTGATTTGACTCTATGGTCTTAGCTCTTTTGGTATCATTATAAACAATTTGTCCAAAGACACAAACGTGTCATTCCATAAATATAAACAAGATGATTTGTCTTGTGATCAAGTTCAAAATGACGTCCAACGCCACAAGATCAAAATATGGTAGATAAAACTAAACAAGTTTTAAATCTAGACAAAATATGAGATTATAAGCTTTCTTTGAAAGATTATCTTCTTCTTCCACTTGTGTACTCATATCCACTTGAAAAGCACCGCTCACTTTGTTCCTGAAACAGGAGCATATAGTGAGCCAATTTTCCGGTATCTAATACCTTATAAATGGCTTATGTTCAAGTGTAAAGATGATACCTGAGATTGAGGTTACTTTTCTTTTCGCCTCATCTTCTAGATACATGCTACATTCTCTTTTGTATTGTCCGGGTCTACTACAATAGAAGCAACGCATCTTAACTTTGTTCTTGAACTCCTTCTTCTTTGGTCTCAGAGCAACCTTAGCCTTCTTGCAAGAATAGGTTTTCTGGAGCTCTAGAACAACTTCCATCAAGGACAGTTTGTTCCGCTTGGCCGTAAGTCGCATCTTTAATGCAACATACCCCGAATGGAGTGAGCTTAGTAGCATGAGAGCCGCTTGATCATCGTCCACTGGTTTGCCAATTAGCTCCAGATGGGTGAATAGCCTTGTCATGTTGAGCACATGAGCTTGAAGTGGCATCCCATGTCTAAGTCTTGCATTATAGACCTTAGCCCATACTTCTTGTCTCTCTTTCGTGAGACACCCATCTTGCGCTGGCTTGATCCTCATGTTCGAGAGTGACCTAGTCACATCTTCCACAAGTCCATCATAGTTGCCTCTGGTACTTTTGGTGACTCTCAAATTGACTACATCTTCTAGAGCTTTGAGCATCATGACCGGAAAATAGTTGGAGAACTTCCCCTTCCATTGTACCGGGATGGAGTTTGCCATGAGTCTGGAAACTCTTTTACAATCCACACTCCATACCTCATGTGCCTCATCACTCATAATCCCCTTTGAGTAGAAACTCGGGATTTGAGTGTCCAGAATGTGCTCTAGGTAGCAATTTCGGAGGGTCTTTCGGAGTTCCTCTTCCCATTCCTTAAAGTTTACCAAGTTCAGAGAAATTGGCAACTTTTCGGGCAATTCCGGGAGCATAAGGTCGTTGACATTAGTTGAAGACATGATTCTACAATTGAAAGAATTTGAAATAAAAAACCATTCATTATACTTAAATAAGATTGAATTCATGCATTTTAATCAAACTTATTTAAAACGTCTTATTCACACATTAAAGATTGTCCCCATTTTAGGTGAGAATAAGTCGATTCCAAGATCCAAAGAAACAAAGAGTGGTTAAGCATGCTTTGGCTTGTCTTAACACTCAATCTCCTAAGGTAAGCAACGCTTTGCTAATGGCTCCAAGCCACTCTTGGTTGAATAAATCGTCGCATCCAATGCTCTCTAAACAATTTATTCACTTTGCCACGACATGTTAGGACTCCATCACTCATATCGTTGAGTATAACCAAAACCACCTTGCATACCTGGTATGCATTACGTTCCTTGGAGAAGTCAAGACTAAAGATGTCATTTCCTTCATATGGAGAAATATTATCACTCGTTTCGGGGTGCCTATGTCTATGGTTTTTGACAACGGTCCTTACTTTGAGACGCCTCAGCTCAAGACTTGGTTAGGAGACCAGGGGGTTTCATGTTTCTTTGCATCAGTCGTCTGGCCCCAAGAAAAGGGCCAGGTCGAAGCCTTCAATAAGTTAATCTCAGACGGGATCAAAAAGAAAATAGAGAGAGTTGGTGGCCTTTGGGGGAATGAATTACCACACGTCCTTTGGGCCATCAGAACAACTGCCAAAGGGGCAACTAGAGAACCCCATTCCTCATGGTGTATGGTGCAGAAGTTGTCCTGCCCATCGAACACTATGAGCCGACTCTTTGAATCATGTTGTATGACGAAGATGCAAACTGGGAGGCCATGCGGCTAGCATTGGACTCACTTCTAGAGCGCAGGGGCAACGCTGCCTTGTACCATGAGATTTACCGTCTGAGAATGACTCAGGCTTACAACAAAGAGGACACAAGCGTCCTCTCAAAGTGGGGGACTTTGTGCTACGGAAAATGGAGGCATTCAGTAGGGCGAATTAGCAGGGAAAGCTAACCCCAAATTGGGAAGGCCCCTACCGAATCTTTGATGAAGTAAGAGACGACACCTACCGATTCGAAGAACCAGACGGTAGGCGGCTGCCTAGAACATGAAATGTAGACAACTTAAAAAAGTATTACTTATAAGAATTTTTGTAAATGTCTCAAAATTTTGATTAATGAGAATATGCCTTCATTTCCTAAACTTGTCTTTTTGCTAATTTTTGTAAATTATGCTAGCATCGCCTGTACAATGTGCATACGGCCACCCAACAGCAGACGACCCAATCCGTTTGAAGGAGCCGACTGCACCAAAGCAGTCGACCCTACAAATTTATTTTTAAGTTAAGTCCAACACTTAACAGCTATTTACCATTTTAAAAGACGCCAATGGCCGGATATTAAAAAAACGATAGAAGCCGACGGCCACAGTCTGCTCCAACATGTGAGTATGACCGTCAGCTCCAACATGAGTCAGATAACCGATGACGTCCATTCGGGCGAATTCGTCGAGGAGAAGCATCTCCCATTTGGGTGGCACATTGCTCTACTAATACATCAAACGGCCCTACCGAATGCTAAGGAAGCATTCGCAGTTGTTTGCATAAATCGAAAGTGAAATCTAAAAGGCCGAGAGTTTTTCAAATTGTTCTAGTACAATTGGAAAGTGGTCACTTTTTCATGATTAGAGGCTATCGAGGCATAAGGCCAGATGCGCCTGTTTTTGCTCTAGGACAAGACAGGCGAAAAATTCTTTCTCAATTAAAAAGCTAAATCTAAAAAATTAGCATACGAGGCTTATGGCCTGATGCGCCTATTTCTGCTCTAAGGTAGGACAGGGGGACGTTTTTCTTGTTAAGAAAGCGAGCTAAAATACTTAGCAGATGGTTCACACAAAAAAGAGGCCTCAGGCCAGATGCGCCTGTTCTTTGCTCTGGGGAAAATTAGGCGGAATATTTTTCTTTTATAAATAAGCTAAGTGAAAAATTTAGCATCTTGCTTAAACGAGGCCTATGACCGGATGAAATCAGAGGATCGACTGCTCTACATAACCATCTGTCGCTTGGTTTGGGGCAATCACCATAGTGATTGATTGACTTAAAAACCATGCGTACTCTTCTAAGTATCAATAATTTCCAAGTTAATCAATCCCTTCAACCGAAACCAACCAACATCCATCCAGGGGAAAGAATATTCTCATGGTATACATGTTATAATTACTTAGCCAAAAACATGCAAAAAAAATAATTTTAATAAAGCAAATATAAACACAACCGGCCATACAACCGGATGCTTCATTAAAATTAAAAATAAAATATTAACTGGCAGAGCCAGAAATTGTCAACTTACCCGACCCTTCGCTCGGTAAAGAAACATTCAAATACTCGGCACCCAGGCCGGAAGATCAAATACATGGCCATTTGGCCGTAGAAGAAAATTATAAACAAGCATAAGTAGTAGGGGAGAGGTTCTCAACGTTGGCAGCCGTATCATCCATATTTTCACCCGCCGGCTGCTCAGCATGCTCACCATCCTCCTCATCCCCCTGCTCGTCCCCAGATGAGCCCGATGAGAAGTCGGACTCTTCACCCCCAGCAGCAGCTTTGGTCGCCTCCTCCTGAACTTGTCGAAGAAGGTCGGCATTGAAATCCTCGCTTGCATGATCAAACTTGGATTTCCAAGTGCCATAGTCGGCACCCGGCTGTACCGCCTCCCATGCCATTCGCATGATGGCTTCATAATCTTCCATAATTTGTTTAACAAGGGCCTCCTTCTCCTCATCTACCCGGGACTCAAACTTAGCCTTCAGCTGCTGCTCCTGGTTCGCCAAGCGCTTCTCCAGGCGGTCAACCCGCTCCTTGGCCCTCTCGGCCTCTTTCTTGGCCTCTTGCAGAGGCTCAAGATTTTCCTTAAGACCTTTAATTTCGGCCTTAAGATAATTAATTTTGGAGCGAGCCGAATCCAAGTCCTTCTTTACCTGGAGGTTAATGTCCGCCTAGGAATACATCATATCAAGGGTCATTAGCTCATTTTGAGCAATTTCAAATTGAGCTCGGTCTAAGGCGGGCTCGGCTCGAGCTTTAGCAACTATTACCTCTTTGGACTTTTCCTGGAGAGACTTTCGTAGCCCCTGAATGCGCAGCATAGCCTGGATTTGAGTAAAGAACCGAATGGTTAAGACCAGTCGGATATGTACTTGACAATAAATGAATCAAGATAATTCTCTACCTCACAGAGGTTCCCCAAGATGGCATCCAAGTTAAGGGTGCTGACTCCACTCACGGACGCCTTGTCCTCCGGATCAAGCGCCCTCAGCATCTCCTTGGCCATCTGGACGACGGTCAGCCTTTGCACAAGAACTACAAGATTGAAATTAGTCAAGAAAATTATAAGAAACTATCTATATGATAGTATCCAATACAGAGGTGGTTTATACCATCCGGCTGAACCTCCTCCTCTTTCCCATGGCGCCTCTTCTCTCCTGCTGAGCCGATAGCAGTGGTGGGTTGCATAAAGCCACCCTTCGATGCCCGATTGGCATCCGGTTTGCTGACTTCCCTGTCAGCTTGAAGAGTAGAGCCGTCTCCTTTTTTAGGTTTGTGGGCAATGTGCTTCCGGTTCTTGCCGGATGCGCTCACATCACCCGCCCCAGTCTTTTGGATTTTGGGTTAGGATTGCTTAGAGGGAGAAGGTCTTGTGGAGCCAAAGGAAAAGGCGTCAAAAACATGCGGGAAAAAATAGACCTTGCTCAAAAATACCAAGTATGATAAACAGCTACCTTGGGGGTTCCGACTGGTTTCTGCTCGTCACTTGCCCGATTAAGGACGCTCCAGCGGTATTTTGCCGCAGAGACGGCAACCGGCTTCCTTGATGCCGAGATCTTTTCCATGGCTTTGTCTGCACCAGAAAGAAGAGTTAGAATTTGCAAACGAGCATTGAAAAGCAATTTAAAGTTGCATAAAATCAGACGGCCGATTACTTCTCGGCATCGCAGAACTTAGCCCACAAGCGGCCAAGAACACCCCATCCTCTAACCTTTTGTATAGGGGAATGTAGCTCTGAGGGACGACTTCTTTCTCCCCCTGTTCATTTGTCCGGACGGACACTTTGAACAACCCCCACTATTGGAAAAAATCTCATTCGTAACAGGCTATTTGTAATGGGCAAAGCTTTGCCCGTTACAATTAAGATATTCGTAACGGGCAAAATAGTGTCCGTTACGAATACTTATTTATTTGTAATGGGCAAAATAGTGTCCGTTACGAAAACTTATTTATTCGTAACGGGAAAAATAGTGTCCGTTACGAATACGTATGTATTTGTAACGGACAAATTAGTGCCAGTTACGAATACTTATTTATTCGTAACGGACACTATTTTGCCCATTACGAATACTATATTACATGTAGCAGGCGTATTTTGCCCGATACAAATGCCCAAACTTGGCCCAACTGATGAGAGGAGCCCATTACTTGGCTTTTTATTAGGGTTTCACCTAATAGCCGCATTCACCTCTTTCTCTCTCATTTCACACTCACTCACTCACTCTCTCTCTCTCTCTCCTCTCCTTCAATCTTCTCCTCTCCTTCAATCTTCCCCGTACCTCTTTCTCTCTAATACTTAGTCCCTCTCTCCTCTCCTCTCCTCCATCAATCTTGCCCTTCCATTCATGACGAAATGGAACGAGGAGAGACAATAAATGGTTAAATTGGGGGTTTCACCTCTTTCAATCTAAACCCTCGCTCTATTTTCCCCTTCATCGGAGATCCCAAATGACCTCATACTCATCTCACTCGTACTGCTTGTATTCTGCAGGTTTGTGTGGTTTCTTTATTTTTTTTTGTGACGTTTTTTAGGGTTTAGATGCTCAATTTTGAAGAGATCTGTTCGAATTGTTTTTTATCTAAAAATTTAATTCTTTTTATTTTTGTGTTGTTTTTGAAATTTGATGATATATTGTGGAAATGTTGTCTCGAAGTTGAATTTTGTTGTAATTTGAATGATTAGGGATTAATTTTATTTGATAATGGTTGTGATTTGCATCGGATTTTGGTAGCGAATGTGAGATTATTTTGTTGTGTTTTGAGTGAGTTGTTTGTATAATGTAAGGTTTTTGAGTTGGTGGATCATGAAAGTGGAATTGAGATTTTGTTGAACAGAGCATAAGTGGTCATTTTTGTTGTGATGTAAAGAAGAATGATAATGCTCATTATGATCCTGAATTACCCTGGAAAAGCTGAATCTGAGCTTTCTGCTTGTATTTTGAAGCTTCTCGAATTTCATCTCACTTGTACTGCTTGTATTCTGCAGGTTTTTGTTTTTTCTTTTAGTTTTCTTTATTTTATTTTTTTTCATGCCGTTTTTTAGGGTTGAATAAATAAGGTCAATCGTTTGACGAGGCTCAAAGTGGTTGACGAAGAAATGAATATGTTATTGAGTGGTAAATGGGGAATGAATGGGTTGCAAAGGCGCCTCAAGTCATTGGTGTACCTTGTGTTTAGTTCGCCAATTTTTTTATTTATTATTATTTTTTTTTTAATCACATGATTGAATGTAAGAAAGAGATGATCATTTATGAAGAAGTTAAGAAATGTGACACATAAACACATGGATAAGGAGAACCTATGTTAGACTTTTTAGGGGGAAGGGTTTGAAACAAAAGAAGAAGAAAACATGAAATCTTGGTGAGAAGCTTGCATCGTGCTTTGTCTTCATGGATTTTTATGAGTTACTTCTTGCCGCCTACTGAGGAAAAAAGTTTCTTGTTGTTGATGCTTTGATTGGAAGGAAAGAAGAAAGGAATGACGTTCCCCTTATTCTTCCAACTATTGCCTATTGATTTTAGACTCAAGTACTGTGTAAGGACGAACTCATCTAATGCATTAACTCAATACTCGTATTGGAAAGGAAGAGTGTATGAAACAATTTTGAAAACTTATGGGAAATACTCCACTCATTCCTATTACGACGGAAAGCGATGCATGCATGGTCCTAGTATACGATCATAAACAATATAGTGCATTACTCGAAGACAAAGTGTGTGCAATGACTTTGTGTGATTGGGTGAGTTTCTTAAAACTCGTGGTATGATCGCATGGCTAGACATGAGGACACTGTGAAAAACAAAGGACCCAATGACCAAATAGCACAGAAGACTAAAAGACAAACTAACTTGATTAATTTTGTCCAATTTTAATGTTTATGCTATTTACTAGGTGAAAACGGTCCATTGGCAATCGTTAGTCATCAATAAGATCAACCACAATCAAAGACAAAGAACACATGTCAAGGTTAGCACAAAAAATCACAAGACACTAGGAAAAGGACTAGAATTCTAGAAGAGTTAGGATTCATGGGTATAAAAAAATAAATAATTAAAACAAAAATCTATAATCAATGTTATACGAGTTGACACGGATTAAAGGACTTGGCTAAGACTAGCTTGACACGAAAAGTTTAAAAATAAATAAATAAATAAAAATAAATAAGAAAATTGACGCTAAAAAGACACCTAAACTGGACAGGCTGTAGTATATCGGTTATAAATTTTTATCTATGACTCTAATTGAGACGAAACCAACTCCAAATGAAATATAAAACCCGGGGCTACAGATCCATAGGTAGCACGACACGTAAGTCTTTCTAGAACTCTGGCTATGACCAAATCAAATTGACTCTTGTGCAGTATACGGGAATAAAAATCCGGGTTGACTCAAATTTTAAAAAAATCTATGACTCAACACTAAAAAAAATAAAAAGGGTTTGATAAGAGAAAAAAAATAATTAAAAAAATTCAATAAAAAAATGCACATATAAGCATATTGTCACGCATGATGCAATGAAGTTCGCAACCTAAAGTCAAGTTCTATGTTCGACTATGGTCAAGTTTTTGGGTGTCAAAGGGTACCATGGTTAAGAGTTTGGACGCGTTAGCAAGGCAGCCTCCCTTGAGGGTGTATGCCAACGGGCGGCTCCGCGAGTTCGTGATGAAATCGAACTTGACTCCATGGTTTGGGTGGATTAAAAAACTCGGATGAACCCTTATTGCCATGAGCGTTTTCGGGTTGATAGAGCATAAATCCCCCGGGCTAGCCACATACGTAGAACACGTACTATTGTGGCAAAATAGGTAACCTAAAAAAATCATATGCATATGTGAAAATGCCAATTAAATCGCAGGAATACAATTTAAGAATCTTTCAAGTCTCATCCACTCATCTTAATTAAATAACGATCACTCAAATCGATATATAACCAAGAATCCTCCCCAGTGGAGTCGCCAAATTGTAGGCGTCGTTCGAAGTGCGCCTACGTTAAAGCATGTTGTGAATATGCTTGGCACTCTTAGGAAGTGGGAATTGACATAATACGATTAGGGACAAATAAAGTAGGGAGCCGCCAACAAGTATTTAAGGAACTTGTAAACCGTTCACGGATCATAAAAGGCAACCACGAATAAGGGACAACGAAGGCAACAACGATTGACCCATGAAGGTTACACCCCATTCATAATCCATGAGATTACTAACTCCATATGGTTCGGAACCACGAAAGGAGGATCGGAGATGATGGTACGAAGTGAGTCATGGAGTCACATTCGCCCGTATTGGCCTCTACTCGATTCTTATAGTGAAAAGTGATTCCTGCGATCTCAAAGGCATACAAACAAAAATTAAATTTGCTCCAAACTATTATTAAGCTAAATTGGTTGAATATTAATGCAACATATAATTCTAAAATATTGTGACCACTTCATTAAACAATAAGATTAAAAAGGAACCTAAACCGGTCATCCAAATTATCTTATTAGGCGTGATTTTCAATTACATATTCTCTTTAACATGCAATATAGTGATCATAAAAATAATAGAATTACCATTAATATTGGCAGCAATTTAACAATAAATTGTTAGTCAAATCAAATAATAATAATAATAACCTAATCATGATGCTAGCAATATAAAAATAAAATAAGAGTAATTAAATTAATTACTCACATTGCGCGCGTTCCTTTAAATTGCTACATCATGAATAAAGTGTTAGTAACTTGAATAAAAATATAAAGCAAATGAAAATTAAATTAAATAAATATAGATTTTATTTGGTCCAAACCCTCAGTTATTTATACCTTTCACGCCTTGGTTTAAGGACGGAACCTCGGGTTTAGTATAGTCTCCTTGGAGCGCTTAGGGGAAGTATTATGAGATAATAGGATGGCTAGTGTTTAGGCTAAAGAGGGAGAAGAGAATTATTTTATGATCAAGCTTGTTGATGAATGAAAAAGGGGAGATATGACCTCTATTTATAGAGAAAAAGAAGGGTCGAAGAATTAAGATAAGATCTGAATTAAATCGGAATAAAACTCGATAGACTGCAGTTTTTGCGGTTTTTGTTTTTATCATATCTTTTGATCCAGAAATCGGAATAAGATAAATAATATATCGTTGGAAAGATCTTGAAGTCTACTTTCTAACTCAATTACAATCAGAGTAAAATATTTTTTAGAATAAAAGATATGGCAGAAATAGTGAGACGGTGTCAGTTTTGGATAGAGTTTGAAATTTTATTCATATCTTTTCTGTTATAGCTCGGAATTGATTTTATAATATATCATTGAAAAGATAATTTCAAGGGCTATCCAACAATATAAAATTTGGATAAAAACTATGAGGCACGAAAATAATATCTGTCTATCTTTGAATGTCTTTCAATTCGAATAAAATTAGGACTTTTAAAAAAATGAGTTTTATTCAATTTCAAACTCTTTAATCTTATCTTTTCAAAAAAGGATAATTAGGATCTTTTAGAAACTTGTAGAAGCTTCTATTTAATCCTAATTGGTTTAGGAATTGGATCAAATAATTTGGACCCTCCACATGATCATTGGGTCGTAGGTAAGATGGGCTTAGGTTCGGTTTGGGCTAGTTTAATATTTTGACCATAACTTATTCGTTATAACTCGGATTTGGGCTTATAATATATCGTTGGAAAGCTCTTTTAAAGCCCCATACAACTATTTGATCATTGAACCCAGATAATGGACTAAAATAAACTGTGTTAAACGTTTTATAAAAAAGACACGAAATGAATGATTTTAAAGGACACGAAATGAAGTTTTTTGGGTTTAAAGGCACGAAAAGTGGAAAATAAGTTATGGTTTGGGGAAATGGGATAGGAGATGGGTTGGTTTAGTAAATGGAAATATGGATTTAAGCACTCCAAGATTAAATACTCAACCCGACCAATAATGGCGGTAAAAGGTTGTTCATCATCGGGTTTGGTTTTGGGGAGACATTTTTAGGTGTCTATAGAAGCCCCTACTTTGACTGAGTTTGTAGAAACGTTAGTTTCAAAAACGATAGTCAAAGTAGTCGATAGGGACGGAGATTAATTTAAGACGTTCTGCGATCCTAAATCATTCTGTATACGCCGATACCTGCAGAAAAATGTTAGCTCTACAGATAAAAGAGTAAAGGGATAGAATGCGTATCTGACACCAGTGTATCGGTGACAAATGAGTTTGGTAGCTTCTTATGCTGGAAGGAATCCACCGGATGACGTATGTTGAAATGCTTTCCATGCTTGAGGAAAACCGACAGATGAGTTTGGTAGCTTTCTAAGCCTGAAGAAACCTACCGGATGACACTTTCCATGCTTGAGGAAAGTCGACGTATGAATTTGGTGTCATTCTATGCTTGAAGAATTCCACCGATAATGTCTTCCATGCTTGAGGAAAGCCGACTACTTGGCGGTTTTCTATACATGAAGAAAAATCCACCGATAACGCTTTCCATGCTTGAGGAAAGCCGACTTGGCGGTTTTCTATACTTGAAGAAAAATCCACCGATAAGGCTTTCCATGCTTGAGGAAAGCCGACTTGGCGGTTTTCTATGCTTGAAGAAATCCACCGGATAATACTTTTCATGCTTAAGGAAAGTCGACAGATGATGAGATTGCAAATCTCTGTGTATCGAGAACCTTGCGTCATGAAATGATGGTGGTTCGATTGTTCCCGAACGTGGGCTGTAGATGGTCCGCTTGTCCCCGGACGTGGGCTGTAGTTGGTTCGCTTGTCCCCGAACGTGGGATGTAGATGGTCCGCTTGTCCCCGGACGTGGGCTGTAGATGGTCCGCTTGTCCTCGGACGTGGGCTGTAGATGGTCCGCTTGTCCCCGGACGTGGGCTGTAGATGTTCCGCTTGTCCCCGGACGTGGGTTATAGTTGGTTCGCTTGTCCCCGAATGTGGGCTGTAAATGAGACCTGCAAAAATAAATTTGCCAATGGACTCGTATATATTGTGATTGACTTGACCACTGACTTGACCAAGTTTGACTTGATGTGACATGACATGTGTATGCATGACTTGTGAGTGTGTGTGTGTATATGTGTTTGTGCATACACAAGCAAACGAAGATGCAAAAGCAAAAAATTTCCGTCATTTTTGTCATGAGACGAGTGGAAGGTACTAATTTTCTCCCAAAAAGAAAGACGTGAAAAATGAAGTTTTGTTTTCGAACTTCCCTCGATAAAAATTTTTAAAAAGTTTTTGAACTTCCCCAAAAGAAAATAATGAAAAAGGGAAGAAGTTTTGAACTTCCTTCTTAAGCAAGACGAAATGAATCGTATGGATTGAATTGCTTGTCTTGAAAATAATGTATGCATGATGAATGTTCTTAGGCCAGGAGGCTAAGGACAATTACACCATGTGACACGATAGATGAATGAACTTAGGTCATGGAGCTAAGCATCATATATGGTGTAAAGAAACGATCTTGAACGTTACTTAGGTCTGGAAGCTAAGCACGTATATAGATGAAATGATTGATGAGTATTGCATAATGAATGTTTCTTAGGTCAAGGAGCTAAGCATGATATGCGTTGTATTAAAAATATATACAAATGTTGCTCAACACATTATGAGATGCGTGAAATAATGTACATTGCTCAGGTCAGGAAGCTAAGCAAGTATACAATGTTTCTTCTAATGAATGTTGTCTTGAAAGATGATGAAACATGCACAGTGTTGAAACAAGATTTCATGAAAAAGGGTTCCTAAGGGAAAGATGATATGGATGTGTGAGTGAAGTGTTTGAATGTGATACTAAGGCTGGCTGCAAGGGTTATGGTGATGGAAATATATGTGAGAAGAGTCAAAGATGATGACTCTTTAGGCTAGGTAGACTAAATGATGTGATTCAAGCCCCCAAGTTTAGCTCTAGATGAATAAGGTCATAGGGATAAGCATTGGATATTCTTTGACTCGATCATGCATATGAATGTGGCCGCACCTCAATGTGAGGTTGCCTACGTATCTGTTAGGTAGGTCTAACCGAACTTTGCACAAGTGTGTGTACACCTCAAAGAGGTATTTCAAGGGTTATAAGGTGGTTAAGCTGAAGGTTTAAGGAAGAAAGGGGTAAAAGGCTCAAGACCCGAGAGAAGCCCCTAAGATATGCAATTGTGTATTAGACTTTGCAAGCTTTATTTTTCATATATATATATATATATATATATATATATATATATATTTGTTTTGAATTTCATTTTATTTCATTTTTCTTTTTTCCATTCTTATGAATCAATGTAGGCAATCTCAGATCATGCGGTCCATCACTCACTTAGCATTCATGTTTCTCAGGCACGGTACCAAGCACTCGATGAGAGACGCAATTTGAGACATGTTCATATCAAAGACATTGGAACACTTGCCTTTAGACATTGTTTTTTTTTTTTTATTTATTTACTTATTCTTTTCCCTTTTTTAAAAAAAAATTTGAACTTGCTTTCTGACTGTTACACAAATTGCTCACCTTCCCATCCCAGGATTAAGTGAATGTGGGTTGAATAAATAAGGTCAATCGTTAGACGAGGCTCAAAGTGGTTGACGAAGAAATGAATATGTTATTGAGTGGTAAATGGGGAATGAATGGGTTGCAAAGGCGCCTCAAGTCATTGGTGTACCTTGTGTTTAGTTCGCCAATTTTTTTTATTTTTTATTATATTTTTTTAATCACATGATCGAATGTAAGAAAGAGATGCTCATTTATGAAGAAGTTAAGAAATGTGACACATAGACACATGGATAAGGAGAACCTATGCTAGACTTTTTAGGGGGAAGGGTTTGAAACAAAAGAAGAAGAAAACATGAAATCTTGGTGAGAAGCTTGCATCGTGCTTTGTCTTCATGGCTGTTTATGAGTTACTTCTTGCCGCCTACTGAGGAAAAAAGTTTCTTGTTGTTGATGCTTTGATTGGAAGGAAAGAAGAAAGGAATGACGTTCCCCTTATTCTTCCAACTATTGCCTATTGATTTTAGACTCAAGTACTGTGTAAGGATGAACTCATCTAATGCATTAACTCAATACTCGGATTGGAAAGGAAGAGTGTATGAAACAATTTTGAAAACTTATGGAAAATAATCCACTCATTCCTATTACGACGAAAAGCGATGCATGCATGGTCCTAGTATACGATCATAAACAATATAGTGCATTACTCGAAGACAAAGTGTGTGCAATGACTCTGTGTGATTGGGTGAGTTTATTAAAACTCGTGGTATGATCGCATGGCTAGACATGAGTACACTGTGAAAAACAAAGGACCCAATGACCAAATAGCACGGAAGACTAAAAGACAAACTAACTTGATTAATTTTGTCCAATTTTAATGTTTATGCTATTTACTAGGTGAAAACGGTCCATTGGTAATCGTTAGTCATAAATAAGATCAACCACAATCAAAGACAAAGAACACATGTTAAGGTTAGCACAAAAAATCACAAGACACTAGGAAAAGGACTAGAATTCTAGAAGAGTTAGGATTCATAGGTATAAAAAAAATAAATAATTAAAACAAAACTCTATAATCCTATGTTATACGAGTTGACACGGATTAAAGGACTTGGCTAAGACTAGCTTGACACGAAAAGTTGGTATCCGTCCAATATTCTCTCCACGCACTACTACAAAAAGAGTGATTTTTGGACGCAATTAGTTCGACGCTGTTGAAGTGGCGTCAGTCTATATTTTTTGGTTCCGTGTTTTTGCGACGCTTTTTGTAGTCGGAAATTTTCTCGACACGTAAAAGCGTCGAGAAACTCACGTGCTATGCACGTGAGTAAAGTTGCCCGCAATTTTGAATTTTTTTAATGAAATAATTAGCGGGTTTGTGTATTTTCACCCTCAGTCGAAATAGCTTAGGTTCCCAATTAAACTGCCCATCTATTCTGCTCTCCTCTAAACTCCATCATCACTCTCATCAGCGACCAAAAAAATCAAAAATTTTAGGTTAATTTCTGGGTTTTGCTTGCTAAATTTCAAGGAATTTGGGGTTTTGTGGCTCGTCACTTTCATAAATTTGAGGTATCAATTTACAATTTGCTGAACAATATTGTTGCTAGGTATATATCTCTATCGTTTTTGGCACCTAATATATCACAATTCTCTAAATTTTCGTTAAAATTGGGAATTATTTGTTTGCATGTCTTCGATTTTGCGTTGGTGATGAAGAACAAGAATCAATCTCTTGTTGCGAGGTAATTTTTTGGCCTTAATTGGATAAATTAATTTCTTTTTATATTGTTTTTTTTTTCGTGAATTCTGTTTTTGAATCCAAGTTTTCATGTTTTTTTTTTCAAATTGTGTTTTGGTTTTTGTTATGATTTTTATGGCGTTTTAGGGTTTTAGTTTTGAATGTTATGGGTTTTTTATATGAATATTATAGGCTTTGAATTTTTTGGTTTTTGATATGAATTTTGTAGGCTTTGAATTTTATGGGTTTTAGTTTGTAGGCTTTGAATTTTCTGGTTTTTGATATGATTCCCGTAAAACAAACAATTGCTTCTGGTTCATCAATATGTAAAGGAAAATTCAGTACTTATTTTAATGATTGAGAGAGAGAAAAAGAGATGAAGACTTTCGTTTTATTATCAAATTGATGTAGAAATATTTATATCACATGTAAAAAAATTAAACGAAAAGAAATATATGGTGAAATATTTATTCAAAATCATTAAAGAAAAAATAAAGTTTTTATGTGATTCACCTGGAGGGGAAGAATTGTGGACCAAAGTTAAAGTTGGTGATGCCAGCTTGAATGTGGAAGTGTTCCTGGGACTCATATAGTGTGATGTTTATTTTGGTAACGTTAATGGCATTTGGATTAGGCTGATGCAGATCTGAGTAAGCTATTTTCGATTATGTAACGAAACAAATATCAATTATGAGCCAGCTATGGATAAAGTAGAGATAGATATGTTAGTGATTTAATCCTTAATTAACCTTATAATATAGCTTTAAAATTTATTGATTGTTCTCTTTGGCAGTAGTTAGGTTTCGTTCAGTATCACTATCAATTTATTATTTCATCTAAATCTAAATAATTTGATAAATCGAATATGGTTTTTGATATGAATTTTATGGGTTTTTTATATGAGTTTTCTTGTTTTTCTATGGTGATTTTGTGGCTGATGATTGCATTCTGTCTTCACATGCTCTACTCATAGAAGCAATAGCCTACTGCCTCCCCTAGCCTAGTTCTCTTTCATTGCCTATATTTTTTTAGCTCTTATTTTGGATCAAGAATCTGAAATATTGACAATTGCTCAGTGATGACAATTGCCTCTTAGAGGTAAAAGTTAGCAATGTATGAATTTACATAATTGACAGAAATTTATGTGCAGAAAGATTACTTCTAAGGTGGAACACTGTTAAATAACTTGTCATAAATGATTTGCATTATGTTTAAACAACTCTATGATGTTTGGAGGGAAGCATGAGGCTAAAATTTTTCTTTATAAACAGATATTTCCTTTGATGTTGTTACAGCTGTAGATTTCTGGTTGAGAGTTACATTTCGCTTGTGGTTTTAGACAAACCAAAGTTTATTAAGGTACGATTTTCATTGCATCAAACATCGATATATTCATAATCTTGTCTGATTTTGTTATGGTTGAGTAATTGACAGTGAAAATGTAGTTGTACATCATCCTGAAAGTCTCAATTTTATACATTTTATATTTAGTCTACATATGCAGTCCTAGTAGACTCCTACTGTTGTCTAACAAAGATAGATTACCAAAATGGATGTGTGTGAGTTAGTTGGATTTGAATAGCTTCATGCCTCGACTTACCTTTTTTTGTTCACTATCTACGACACTACATGTAAGGCTGTGGACAATTGTATTAAGGAATTTTAGAATTGTTACATTTTGTCTTCCTATGAGCTCTCACTCATTCCCTTGCCTAATACTCATGACTTGCTGCTGTATTGGTGCCTTGGTGCCTGTTTTCTATTTAAAATCTATGTATATAAAGGATTTAATGTTGTATATTCTATTAAAGCCGGTGGTTATGAATTTAGTGTTGTATACTCTATTTGTAAACTTTTTTTTGTTGTTGCATGTTTCTCTCTAATTTTCTTCTTTCACCCACAACAAGTTTGTAGGCTTGAATTACTTACTGTCATTGTTTTTGTTTGGCAATTAACTATATACTTCTTTGTAGACATGGATACTAGTTGGATTGATTTACCAAGAGGTGATCCTGGTTATTTTAAAGGTTACATGAAATTCTTGGAACTTGCTAAAGAGACTCTTTTACCAAATACATGGGAAACTAAATTCCCATGTAATAAGTGCAAGTTAAATAAAACGAATTTTGTAGAAGAAGTTGGAGGGCATATTTTATTTTATGGTTTTTATAAAAACTATAGAAATTGGATATTTCATCGTAAAGATGAAGGGAGTAAGACCTATGATCTAAGTGATGATCAAGTGAATGCAGTAGGTCGAGATGATATGGACGGGTTACTAAGAGCAGCTTTTAGATTTAATACACAACAAACCGACAAAACTCAAGATCCATCATTTAATGAACAAAGTATTGAGGATGACAATTCATATGACATGGATGAGGGGTGTTGAAATAATTGTGGGAAGGTGTTGATGCTTTTGATTCTTATAGTGGAAGCAACTTCAAACTGGAGCAGCCCTACACTCTACTATTAATGACTACAAAGCTTTTCCTTCTTGCACTCATTCTACTTATTCAGATAGATTTGGTGGCAAAATTATCTACACTGGGTATCGAAAATGGTTGCCTATTGATCACCCATATTGTTCACAAGCTAATTTGTTTGATGGGAAAGAAGAATATGGTATTGCTCTGATTCGTACCAGCGGGACCGAAGTTTTGAAGCAACAAGAAGGGGTAAAGTATGTATATGGGAAGACAAAAAAAGTTCTTAAAAAAAGAGGGAAAAAAGCCGCCAAAGAACTTGATGATGATTGCGATCCCGATGCTGATCATATTCTTTGGAAAAAGAAAAGTACATTTTTTGAATTAGAGTATTGGGAGCATAATCCTCTTAGACATAATTTAGATGTTATGCACATTGAAAAGAATGTGTCCGATATTTTATTAGGAACTCTTTTAGATATGGATAATAGTAGGGATGATGAGAGTGGCAGAGAAGCCCTAAAGAATTTGAATATAAAACCTCATCTATGGATCGACCCTCAAGGTTACATCCCGTCGGCTGCATACACCATGTCTAACCAGGGGAAAGAACGATTTTTGAAAGTCTTGAAAAAGATGAAAGTTCCTGATGGATATGGATCTAATTTGCAAAGATGTGTGAATCTAAAGCAACGGAAACTTATTAATATGAAAAGTCACGACCATCATATTCTCATGCAAGATATCCTCCCGGTTGCTTTAAGGGCGTCGAATGCCACAAGAGTTATTGACTTGCTTGAAGAGTTGTCTGACTTTTTTAAAAAGATATGTTCAACTGCTATAGATACAAGAGAATTAGATACCATTCAATCAAAGCTCGTGTTGACACTTTGCAAGTTTGAAAAAGAATTTTTACCTACTTTTTTACAATCATGGTTCATCTTCTAATTCATTTAGTAGAAGAGGTCAGACTAGGTGGACCGGTTCATTATAGATGGATGTATCCTGTTAAAAGGTACTTATTATTATTATTACTATTTTTACTATTATTATTATTATTATTATTATTATTATTAATATTCTTTTTATTTGTATTATTTATTTTTATATAATAATTTTTCCTATTCTTTCACATTCACATACAAAATCGTTACTATAATTCAAGGTACTTGGCCTTTTTGAAATCTCATGTAAGCAATAAAGCGCAACCGGAAGGATCTATAGCGGAAGGTTACCTTTTGTGGGAGACAATTGCATTTTGTTCGAGATATTTAGAAAGTGTTGAGACTATGTTCAATAGACCTAGAAGGAATGAGGATGGTGTATCAAATATTGACAACTATTTGTATAACTCTGGTGGTCGTGTTGTTGGAAAAAAAGAAAATGTCCGTTTGGATGATAGAAGTTTAAAGCAAGCTCATCGCTATGTTTTACTTCATTCTGATGAACTAACCCCGGTGCTCAAGTAAGTAGCATTATGTGTTTAGTTAAAGCGTCCAATATATACTTGTTACTAACATAAAATTTACAATCTCGATAGTGAGTTCCTAAAACTAAAGAGGTAAGAGAATGACGTTGGAGGAAGTCAAGCTGATGAATCTATTGAAAATTAGTGGATAATTGATGAATTTGCAGATTGGTTGCAAAGCCAGGTCATATGCTTTTACATTTAGGGTCTTTTTATTTTCATATTATACAACTTTCTAATTCTAACTTTATTATTCTCAAATTATAGGTCCATAATTTAGATGATAGCACGGTAGATGGAAAGTTAAGAAAAGCCTTAGCCGGTGGCTTGAGTAACCGCGGGAAAAGGATGAAAAGTGTTATTATCAATGGTTACAAATTTGATATTGTGGATCGTGAGCGATTTCGAGTAACTCAGAATTCAGGAATCATGGTGGAAGCAGAGGGTCACGAATATTATGGAAAACTCAAAGAAATTTTGGAATTAGATTATTATGGTTCATATAAGGTTGTATTATTTCGTTTTGATTTGGTCGATATCCGTAGGGGTATCAAAACAAATACGAATGGAAGTGTTCGTATCAATTTCTCAAAGTTGATGCACACTGGTCGATTTTTGCGTGATGATCCATTTGTTTTCTCATCTCAAGCAAAACAAGTTTTTTATGTTGAGGATGAGATACAAAAAGGGTGGTGTCATGTTGTGAAAACTAAGCCTAGGGACTTGTTTGATATTCCTGAATAATTTGTTTACAACTTTAATTATAATTTATTATAGATTTGAGTTCATAAATTTGGATGGGTGTGTCTTTTTGAATTTCATTTAGTTATTCTAATTCATCAAAGTTTGTATTTTGTCAACTTAATTTTTGTTTCAGTTAACTAAATTCTATAAATGAAATCAGAAATGAAATTCAAATCTGAATTCAGTTCTGGATTTCAGCTCTGGACATCAGATATGAATTATAGAACTGAAATCAGAACTGAAATCCAAATCTGAATTCAGTTTTGAATTCAGCTCTGAACATCAGAACTAAATTGCAGCTTGTGTGTGTGTATTTGCAAAATTCATTGGCTAATGTGTGGGCAAACTTTGTTAATCTTTCTTGATGTGTTTACCTGTCTTCATGCATTTTATATATACTTGCTGGTGATTTATATTAAAAATATGGATTATGGTGTGTTCTAGAAGCCTAGAAGTGCTAGAAAACTTGATTGCAGTGACTACTTGGAACCTTTGGCTGAAGATGATTGCTTCTTTTGTACTTTATGGATTCCTAAGATTAAGTGTTGTTCTTGTTTCTTAATTAAAGAGGCTTTTATGCATTTAACTCACTGTTGGGCTTCTTAACTGTGCTTACTATATTCAATACTTGTTTCTTATTTCAACTCTACTATGTTGCTCATTTATTTTTCTTATTTCATGGTTTCTTAATTTGGTTTTGAATCTTCTGATGACTAATCTTATTGTCACGCTTATGATAATTTTTTATTTCTGTTCTTTTTAATAACTTATTTTGCGAATTTATCAGGTAAAGTATGATGTACCGAAGCAAGAGAGCAAGGGACATACTTGCTGCCACAACCAAGTCACATGATCAAGTATCATCACAGTCACCAATTATCTCTAATGCACATACTTCTTCTGCTGTTGAAGCTTCACAACCCACCAAAAAACAAGCTAGAAAGTCACCACAAACTGAGGTTCTTAGGGATGACAAATGGGGACCTTTTTCTCCACCCATTTCCACTACAAAATGTGACCACCCACCACCTAATAATTTAGGATCCATTTGGAAAAACCCTCCTGGTTCAACGTTAAATTCAGTTAAGGAAGCAGTTATGCAAGGTCAGCAAAAAAAATACCCACCAGAAGTTTCATCTTTAGTCCCACCTAATGTTCCACATTCAATTGCACCAGACTCATTGAACTCCCCTTCTACTTCTCACAAACCTCTTGAGCGCCCAAAACCTGCTACACGAGGAATCCGGAACCGTGAAACAGGTGCTGTGAAAACTTCAGCTACAGCTCCACAGGATAATCATGAAAGACAAAAAAGTGGAAACGAATCAGAAGAGATCCCGAAACAATGTAAGTCTTTACGACCAAAAGCACTTCCGGATTGGCGAGATGACATTGATTTTGACGACAAGGGGGAGGTTCTAACCATAGGTAAAGGTTTTCTATTCAAAGTTGTCTGCTGATGCTTGTTGTTGTTGTGGTGTGATCCTGACCAAAAATGGAGGGGAAAGGGAGGGGAAGGATAGAGGAGAGAATATAGAGAAGTGAGGAGTAAAGAGAAACATGCGGCATGCATTATATTAATTCTTTCAATTTCCTTCTGTTCTTTAATCTATAAATTTCCTCGCTTTAAACCTGCATTTCTGTTACTTGTGCATTAAGTTATATGACTAGTATTTCAACTACCCAAAAGATAGCAGAGAAATAAAATACAGCTTTGTTGGTGACTTGGTGGTGAATAGGCAAGAGCGTAGTTTTCATTTGTGGTATGTACAAATAAATTATAGGCTTAAATTCCCTATTTTGGGATCTGAAAATTATTTATTCCCAATTCAATGTGTTTTTGGATGGTCATTTCAACTCCATTTCTTTAAATTTTGAAAGACTTAAAGTACTTTGTCCAACTGCAATATATGTAGGAGAAACCCCCTATTCAAATCCCTCTCTGAAGTTAAACATGGTGCCTGGATTTGACCATCTTGGATTTTAGGGATATGATTGCTTATGTTTAGAAAAATTACATCAACTATATCCCACATTATCATTCTTACTGATGGTGATTGCTTTGACGTACTCCTCACAACAAAGCTATCATACAAAGAGAAGAATTCAGTTTTGATTTTAGCTCTGATCATCAGAAATGAATTCTAAAACTGAAATCAGAACTGAAATTCAAATATGAATTCAGTTCTGGATTTCAGTTTTGATTTCAGCTCTGAACATCAGAAATGAATTCTAGAACTGAAATCAGAATTGAAATTCAAATCTGAATTCAGTTCTGGAATTCAGTTTTGATTTCAGCTCTGAACATCAGAAATGAATTCTAGAACTGAAATCAGAACTGAAATTCAAATCTGAATTCAGTTCTGGATATCAGTTTTGATTTCAGCTCTGAACATCAGAACTGAATTGCAGCTTGTGTATGTGTATTTGCAAAATTCATTGGTTACAGTGTTGGGTTATTTTGTAGATTTTTTCTAAAAAAAATTTTAATCTGCTTTTCTGTTAGAACATATTGTCCACTTCACTGATTATTTCTTTTAACTTAATCTTGTTATTTTATTTAGATGCCAAGGGTAATACTACATTAGTAAGTGGTATTATTCTGCCAATTAACGTATGGAGTAATAACGGCGTCCAGTACTATGTCGAATTCAATGATTTATGCCAGCCAATTAGGAAGGGTGGACATATTTTGGTTAAATTCATTAGTATGATTGCGAAGATGGAGTCACATTGTCCAGTTGGGGAAAAAGATTGGAAAGCAATCGACAAGCATTTTAAAGGGAAAATAATTAAAGACATAAGAGTAAGTATATTCATCCCTAAGACATCCCTTGTCATTGCCTAAATACACATACTTAGACGGTCTCTTACTTCTAATAGATTACTTACTGATTTATATTTTTAACTAATTATTTTTACTGAAGGACCGTTTTGTGATTCCTCCTGGTGTGGAATATGACAACCAAGCTCTCAAGCGTGCCAATAAATGTAGGAGGCAGTTCAAATATTCTCTGAAACCGATTCATTACAAGCCACTAGAGAAGAAATTGGATGATATTTGTAATAATGTGCCACATGGAATTACCAGTAGTAATTGGGTTAAGTTGGTAAAATATTGGGATTCGGATTACGGGAAAGTAAGGACAATATTTACCTTATTGTTTACTCTATTAAACGTTATTTAATCTCTAACTAAAACATCGGGAAATGTGATTGCAGACTATGTCAGCATGCGGTAAAAAGGCACGAGCTTGTCAAAATCAGATTCATACATCTGGCTCTAAAAGTTTTGCAAACCAACAAGCTGATTATGTATGGAATATATATGTCATTTTATATTTACTTAGGATATTAGTAAGAGCAAAGCCAAGTTATATGCGTTATATACTATTGTACAGATATTTAATGCTTGTTTTGCCTTATTATTTATAGGAAGATGAACATGGACAAAAAATGAGCTTGTTAGCGCTGTGGATTAAAACCCATGCGGGTAAAGACGGAAAATTTCTTCCTGACACAGTCACTCAAGATTTTGTGGTATGGTTTTGTGACAGATTTCTGGAATCATTTTGTGTAGATTTTGTGGTGTGATTTTGTGTTATTTGTGGTCTTACATTACTCCTAAATGTTGGTATAGGATGATGTTAAAGCTAAGGTTGAAGAGTTGAGGATGGTGCACGCTAAGATGTCTGAACAAGAGCTCGAAGATGAAGCATTTCAGCAAACTATGTATGGCAATGAGATTCCCAATCGTCCGGTGGGTTACAGACTAGGGGTTAAAAAGGGGGACATTTACGGAGTACGTGGTGTGTTAAGGAAGGAAGGCTATGGAAAAGTTTAAAAGAGGACTATTGTGATGGATAGTGTTAAAGAAGAAGTAAATGCTTTGCACAAAAAAAATGATACACTATCTCAAGAAAATGAAAAGCTGAAAGACGAGGTCGGACACAACAATCTTCTTCTTAAAGCGCTTGTTGGACAATTTTCTCAGATTGCAGGTGCAGTTCATCAAGGGAATGCATCTCCGGGTCTTCTAAACAAAGCATCTGAAATCTTAGGAAAGGCAAAACATCAGGTAACAAAGTCACATTTCTCTTTATGTGTGTGAAAGTAAGAGCTTGTGTGAATGCTTGCTTGTGATGTGTGTGTGTGTGTGTGTGTGTGTGTGTGTGTGTGTGTGTGTATGTGTGTGTGTGTGTGTGTGTGTGTCCTGCTCCCCTGCTACTGCTTGTCCTGCTCCCCTGCTGCTTTTATACTGCATGTCTGCCCTGCTCCCCTGCTACTTGCTGTAAAGCTCCCCCGCTGCTTGCTGTAAAGATTGAATTAAGTAACATTTAGAGCCACTTTTTGGAGGAAAGCCCTCAACAATTTCAGAACTGAATTCATAAATGAATCTAGAGCTGAATTCAAGAACTGAACTCAGAACTGAATGCAGAGCTGATCTTCAGAATTCAGTTCTGAATTGCAGCTCTTCAGAATCAAGTTCTGGAATTCAGTTCTGAACATCAGAATTCAGAGATGATCTTCAGAATTCAGAGTTGAACTGAATGCAGAGCTGATCTTCAGAATTCAGTTATGGAATTCATCAGTTCTGAATTGCAGCTCTGACCATTAGAACTTGTGTGTGTGTGATTATATTTCAGAGCTTGTGTGTGTGTGTGTGTGTCATCAGAGTTTGTCTTTTTGATCAAATTTATTTCTTGTTATTTCAACTATGATGCATTGATGTTTGTTGTTATTAAGTGTTGTTGTTGTTTGCTTTTGTTAGTTTGCTTTAAGCTATCATCAATTTGACTTTGAGCTTTATTATGGCTGAAGTTTGGGGATAAAAATGTCTTTGTTGTTATAGTGGTTAGAGTTGTCTGATGTGCATATATCTATATGAAGTATGAACTGATTGTGATCAAGTCATTCATATGTGTAATGGTGGTTGCTCTGGTTATTTTTTCGTTATAATTGTTGAGTGTCTCATCCAGTTTCAGATACATCGTCTACTCCCCTTTTGAAACAAAATTTTTTCTTATCTAATACCCCATCTACATCTTGATAAACCAAAGGCTTTTGCAGTCACAAAAGGTTTCTGGTCAGACATAAGAAAAGGAACATACTTGTGTATAATAATAGTTACAATTGGTACAGCCAAGAGCACTTTACAAAATATAATTCTTTTCTTTGTATGATAGCTTTGTTGTGTTTATATTATGTTGTCTGTTGAAGACTTGATATAATTTGGGAATACACACGTACAATGCAATTATAATGACTTAAAATTTTCAAAATATCTTCATGGAAGTATATGTATTAATTTTCCTTTTTACTAAGTATATGCATTAAGTTATAAAAAGTACTTTAGTTGTCCCCTGCCCTTGCTTGTGACTGTTATTGGTTGCTTGGTGAGTGGTGAGTGCCCCTCTGTGGCTGTGGCTGTCCTCTTCTGCTGTATGTGTGCAGGATGGGTGGCTTGGTGGGTTGGTGTGTTGCACAAGGGTGCAGGAAAAACAGGGAAATTCCCAAGCACTTTTTATTTGAATTTTGATGGGGTTGTACATCTCACTTTACCATGGCTCTTGTGTAATCTAGATTTGTATATAGTGCTCTTGTGTAACATACCAGTCTGTTTCTCCGTAGACCACACTAAGTAAGTAAATAATTGACATAATGCCTTTGAAAACGAGGGCTTATGTGGAAAGGATCCCTCTATCCCTTTCATCTTATGTCTTACCAATCAAGAATTGATTTTTAGTTGGTGACATACCAAAATTAGTACGAGTTAGGATACAAGATTGAACCTGAAATGCACTTATGAATATATGATCACATGATTCCATCTCGTCCATATGGGATACCTACTTTTAAAAGAAACCTAAATACTAGTATAGAGGTAAGTCAAGGGTCGAACCCAAAGGAACGGTAATGTTCAAGCACTCTCAATTATGCGCCTAAGCTAGGTCGAAGACAAAAATGAAAGGAGAACACTAACAACTAACAAACAAAGAAACCAAACAAAAAAAGCACTAGGAACGGGGATCAACAAGCAATCATGACAATTGTAGCAACTCGAGAACAATATGAAAATCAATGGTTGTGAAGACTAATGGCAAGCTCAATCAAAAGAGTCCACAAGCTATCTCCTAGAGATCAAACTAGCGCCAAGTACGAGAGACTCTAACTAGGAGCATCACTAATCAAGCTCAATCGACAATTGCAATTCCTAAATCAATGGTCCGTGTAATTAGAAACTACAATGCAATCTAGCATAATTCTCAAAGCCTAATCGAATTATACACATAAAATTTCCATTAATCAATTTAATCTCAACAATTAATCAACACAATCCCCAAATTAAGAACAATCAATCAATCATACAAGTTTCACCTAAGTCCTAGAAAACAACTACTCTAACATCATCATCTAATCAACTAACAACTAAAGAAATCAAGAAACAACAATATATGCAGAACTACTACACTAATCAACAATCAAACATCAAAATCAAACCAAACAAATATGAAATAAAACAAAGCAATAAATGAGATAGAGTTTAGAAATGCTCATTGATAATAGAGAAGATCTCAAACACAATTTTCATCATTGAATCATCAATATCTCAATCACCATTGAAATTCCTCACTTTCTCTCTCTAAAATCTACTCCTAAACTAACCCTAAAACTAGAGAGAGAAGCTCTCAACTAAGCTAAAATTATGATCAAAATCTAAATGAAACTTATTCTAAACTTGCCCTAAAAATCTGGTTTACAAAGGTATTTATAGAGGTGCTAAAACAAAAACCGAGCAAACAAATACCCAAGAAGGCGCGCCCGTGCTGTAGGAAGGCGCGCCCGTGCTGCAGGGGTGGCGCGCCCGTGCCCGGGCCTTGCGCGCCCACGCATCTCTTGGTTTCTTCGATCCTTTTGCGGCTTCGTGCATTTGTTAAGGTCGCACGATTATGATGATGCTGAACACTAAGAGTGGCAGTCCCAAAAACACTTGATTATGGGTTCAACACCCCATCTTCATGAGAACACGGCTTGAGAGCGCAAGAGCTAGAACATTGAGAATCCACTTCCTTGCATCTTGAGCTTTCCTATTGGCATGAGCTTGCTCCAAAGGCTTCATCCACCTTAGTAAATCACCAATATCAAGACTTGAACCTCGTACAATACCTACAACCACGAAAATAGAGCAAATAAAGGAGAAAAGCCAAGACCAAATGCATAAAACTAAGCATTTATTAAGCATTAAAGCCATGAAAAGAGGGTAAATACAACCTAAATGCTCATCAAATGGGTGCCATTTATGACACCCATCAAATACCCCCCAAGCTTACCTTTTGCTCGTCCTCAAGCAAAAGAAAACCAAGGGAGAAATGATGAGCTTATTCAAACAAACAAAAAGAAAATAAGAGACAAGAATATACACTAACTCACTTTTGTAGGAATCACGGTCAATTTTAGCAAGTAAAGACAAGCCATTTAAACCCCTAGATCGCTCTAGAGGACGAGTGATGCTGTTGTATAGGTGACGAGGGGTGGAACTAGGTCGTTGAAACTAATCCTTCCTCGATTAGTATTATGTACAAAACAAGAACAAAACAAAACACATTGCAAATTTGCCATGATAGAAACAAAAATCTCTTTGGGATTTTTCAAAATAAAGAACATGGAAAAGCATATACAAAGGTGACGAGGGGTTGAACTAGGTCGTTGAAATTAATCCTCCCTCGATAAATTTATAAACACTTAACAAACCTATATACTAGTATAGAGGCAAGTCAAGGGTCGAACCCAAAGGAATGGTAATGTTCAAGCTCTCTCAATTATGCGCCTAAGCTAGGTCAAAGACAAAGATAAAAGGAGAACACTAACAACTAACAAAAAAAGAAATCAAACAAATAAAGCACTAGGAACGGGATTGACAAGCAATCATGACAATTGTAGCAACTCGGAAATACATGCAAGTCAATAGTTGTGAAGACTAATGGCAAGCTCAATCAAAAGAGTCAACAAGCTATCTCCTAGAGGTCAAAATAGCGCTAACTACGAGAGAATCTAACTAGGAGCATCACTAATCAAGCTCAATCGACAATTGCAATTCCTAAATCAATGGTCCGTATCATTAGAAACTACAATGCAATCTAGCATAATTCTCAAGGCCTAATCGAATTACACACATGCAAACTTCCATTAATCACATTAATATCAACAATTAATCAACACAATCCCCAAATTAAGCACAATCAATCAATCATACAACTTACAACCAATTCCTAGCAAACAACTACTCTAACTTCAACATCAAATCAACAAACAACTAAAGAAATCAAGAATCAACAATATATGAAGAAAAATTACACTAATCAACAATCAAACATCAAAATCAAATCTAACAAACTTGAATATCAAACAAAACAATAAAATGAGATAGAGTCAAGAATGCTCATTGATAATAGAGAAGATCTCTAACACAATTGTCACCATTGAATCTTCAATCCCTCAATCACCATTGAAATTCCTCACTTTCACTCTCTAAAATCTACTCCTAAAACTAACCCTAAAACTAGAGAGAGAAGCTCTTAATTTAGCTACGAATATGATCAAAATCTAAAATAAAACTTATTTTAAACTTGCCCTAAAAATCTTATTTACAAAGGTATTTATAGAGGCTTGAAAACAAAAACCGAGAAAACAAATACCCAAGAAGGCGCGCCCACGTTGTAGGGGAGGCGCGCCCGCGCTTGCTGGTGGCGCCCCCGCACCCGTGCCTTGCACGCCCGCGCATCTTTGGGTTTCTTAGATCTTTTTGGGGCTTCGTGCGTTCGCTAAGGTCGCACGATTATGATGATGATGAACACTAAGAGAGGCAGTCCCTAAAGCACTTGATTGTAGGTTCAACACCCTATCTTCATGAGAGCACGGCTTGAAAGCGCAACAGCTAGAACTTTGAGAATCCACTTTCTGGCATCTTGAGCTTTCCTATTGCTATGAGCTTGCTCCAAACGCTTCCTCCACCTTAGTAAATCACCAATATCAAGACCCAAACCTCGTCAATACCTACAACCACAAAAATAGAGCAAATAAAGAAGAAAAGACTAGAAAAACCATAGAAATGCACAAAAGCTACAAAATAAGAGAGGAAAGGTAAAACCAAGACCAAATGCATAAAACTAAGCATTTATTAAGCATTAAAGCCATGAAAAGAAGGTAAAAACAACCTAAATGATCATCAAATGAGGTGCCATTTATGACACCCATCATTGAGCATCAAGAGCTAACACTTCATTGAGATCAACTTGGCTTATATTGTTTGTAGTATTTTCGTGCTTAGAAGACGAAGAAGAAGGATGGTCGTTCTTCTTGTAGTTCCAAGTTTTATTATTGTTACTACCAGCAGTCTTTATTAGCTCATCCTCGATATTGATGCCGATGTCGTATACAACTTTGAAAGTGTTCAGTGGAAGAAATGTAAGATGTTTCCTATACTTGTGAGTTAGATTTTGAATAAAGAGTGAAGCCGTTTCCCTCCACCTGTTTAGATAAGCAATGAAGCCTTCATTCTATTTCTGTTTGAGAATGGAGAGTTCATGTTAAGAAATTTTAGTTTGAATATTACACTTGTAACGATTCATGAAACTGTCGGTGACATCTTTCCAAGTCACATTACGCTTGGCATATAGAGAATAAAACCATTGTTGGCAAGCATGTTCTAAGGAGAGAGGGAACACCGTAGGGAAGAGTATTATGTCCAATCCCTTAAGAGCCATGGTTGTAGTGAACGCCTTTAAATGGAATATTTTATTGTAAGTAGGCTTGAACTTTTGAATATCAGCAATGAAGAGCTTTTTACGGAGTCTGTCTTTCACATCCAAGGAGTGAGAGGCTGTTCCACATAAGTTATATCCTCAGAAATCTTACTCATCTGTTCCTTCAATTTGTCAATGGTAGAAACAGTGACCTTGTTTTGTTCCATGGTAGTTATCCAAGTGTTAAGGGTTTTCATCATGGAAGACAGTGCTTCGATAGATTTATTGATGTTCGCAATAACTTCCTTAGTGGCCATTGAAAGGTGATAAGTAATGTGGAGATGACGAAGTTCTCTTTGAACGCCTCTTGGATTTAAGAGATTGTTGTGGTAATGACTTAAACCGTATTAATCTACCCCTCCTCCTTGACCACGTACTGTGATATAAAACAATTTACTTAATTATTTGACTCATTGCTCAAGATAGGAAAGGAAGGGAAAAATAGACATTTGAAAACAGGTGAGAATAAACTCCACTCATTTTTTTTTATTATGACGGAAAAAAGGGTGCATGAACCTAGTATACGATCATAAAGGACATGGTGCACAACTCGAGTCGGAACATAAAGAAATTGTGTAGACTATACTTGACTCGTGAGTAATTAAGTGATGCTATAAGACTCGTGGTATGGTCGTATGGCTAGACATGTGAACTATTCTTTGCATCATTGTGCCTACGTGTCCTATATATGTGTGTATATTTGGTCATTTTGATCCTAACCTTAACGATCTTTCTTTATCTATGGTGGATTATTTTATGACTAACAATTGCCAATGGATCGTACTCACTTAGTAATTAGCACAAAGTCTAAAATTGATAAAAAAAAAAAAAAAGAAAAAAGAAAAAAAAACTGGTAAAATCACATAAACACTTGGAACTGATTACCGTGACACGGCGAAAAACGTCGCGCCACGGCAATCATTACCATGTCACAGCGGCCTGTATCGCACCACAGTGTAGGTTTTCCGTGTAACGATAGTTACGCCCCGACACGGTGCCCAAGTTTAAGTCCAGTCAGCCCATATTTTGGTCTTCCGTGATAATTTGGTCCGCGTGTCAGTCATTTTAGTTACTGTTCACATGTCTAGCCATACGATCATACCACGAGTATTATAACATCACTTTATCACTCACGAGTCAAGTATAGTCAACACACTTCTTTATGTTTCGACTCAAGTCGTGCACCATGTCGTTTATGATCGTATACTAGATTCATGCACCCTTTTTTTCGTCATAATTAAAAAAAAATATGAGTGGAGTTTTTCTCGCCTGTTTTAAAATGTCTATTTTTTCCCTTCCTTTCCAATCTTGAGCAATGAGTCAAACAATTAAGGGAATTTTTTTATTTCACATTACCTGTTCAAGGAGCAGGGGTAGATTAATACGGTTTGAGTCATTACCGCAACAATAGCCAGTAAGGAAGATATTGAGAATATCAACAAATCCATCGAGGCGTTGTCTACCATGATGGAAACCCTTACCACTAGGGTCACTACCATGGAACAAAACAAGGTCACTATTTCTACCCATGACAAATTGAAGGAATAGGTGAGTAAGATTTCAGAGGATTTCACTTATGTGGAACAGCCTCCTACTCCTTTGGATGTGAAAGACAAGATCCCTGAAAAGTTCTCCACTACTGATATTCCAAAGTTCAAGCCTATTGAGAATCAAATATTCCATTCGAAGGCGTTCTCTGCAACCATGGCTCTTAACGGATTGGACGTAACACTCTTCCCTACGGTGTTCCCTCTCTCCTTAGAACATTCTTGCCAACAATGGTTTTATTCCCTAGATTCCAAGCGTACTGCGAATTGGCAAGATGCCACTGATAGTTTCATGAATCATTAAAAGTGTAACATTCAAACTAAAACTTCTGAACGTGAACTCTCCATTCTCAAACAGAAAGAGAATAAAGGCTTCATCACTTATCTGAACAGGTGGAGGGAAACGGCTTGCTTCACTCTTGGTAGATCCTCCCAAAGAAAAAGAGATGGTTAGCCTCTTTATTTAAAATCTGACTCACATGTATAGGGAACATCTTAAATTTCCTTAACTTAACACATTCGAAGTTGTTTACGACATCGGCATCAATATCGATGATGAGCTAATAAAGACTGCTGGTAGTAACAATAATAACACTTGGAAAAACATGAAGAACAACCATCCTTCTTCTTCGTCTTCTAAGCACAAAAATACTACCAACAACATAATCCAAGTTGATCTCAATGAAGTGTTAGCTCTTGATGCTCTATTACCCAAGAAAAAAAAGAACTTACACTCCTTTAGGAAAGACTTACGATGCGACCATTGATCTTCTTTACGATCAAGGCTTGATCACACATATTGGGCCATTTCTAGAGCCAAAACCTGAAGAAAGGAGTGCCAAATGGAATCCCAATGCCCATTGCAAGTACCATCAAGGAAGGGGCCACACTACCGAGCAATGTTGGAATTTAAAGGACGTCATTCAAGACTTGTTGGATGCAAACAAACTTCTTGTCCCTCTAGGTGGCAAGAAGCAATAAAGACCAAGCGCACAGCGAGTTCATCATGCAAGATTTCATTATATTTTTTTTCTTAATCTTTTTCCTTTTCCACATTAGTCTAGCATAGATTTCCCTTTTTGTTATTTGATAAGTGTTTTTGTTGATTTACCATTTCCATCAATATAACAAGAGCATTATTCCTTTATATCTCGATCATGACTTTTTTTATGGAAAAAAAAAAAAAACCATTGCCGAATTAAGAACAAGGTACACCAGTAAAACTTGCATATCTTGGAGGCTTCTCACGGGTCTTGAGCCTTTTACCCCATCCTTCCTTAAACAATCATCTTAACCACATCAATACCCTTGAAATACCTCTTTGAGGTGTACAAATACTGGTGCAAAGTTTGGTTAGAGCTATGTTCGGCCTGATTCCTAACGGATACGTAGGCAACCTCATATTGAGGTGGGGCCACATTCATATGCATGACCGAGTCAGAGAATATCCAATGCTTATTCCTATGACCCTATCCATCTAGAGCTAGACATGGGGGCTTGAACCCACATCATTTAGCCTTCCTAGCCTAAAAAGTCACCATCTCGACTCTTCTCATATCTATTTCCCTCACCATAGCCTTTGCAGCCTCACCTTAGTATTATTTTCACACACTTCTTGCACACGTACATAGCCATATCATCTTTCGCTTAGGAACCCTTTATCATGAAATTTTATTTCCCTACTGCGCATGCTTCATCATCTTTTAAGATAACATTCATTAGAAGAAACATTGTATACTTTCTTAACTTCCTGACCTGAGTAATATTCATTATTTCATGCATCGTATAATGTGCTTAGTACCATTTATATATCAATGTTTTTTAATCATACAAATCATATTGTTCTTAGCTCCTTGACCTAAACAACGTTCGCTATGCAATCATCACTTCATCTACATACGTGCTTAGCTTCCAGACCTATGTGACGTTCATGATCGTTTCTTTACACCATATATGATGCTTAACTCCATGACCTAAGTTCATTCATCTATCGTGTCACATGATGTAATTGTCCTTAGCCTCCTAGCCTAAGGACATGCATCATGCATACATTATTTTCAAGACAAACAATTCAATCTATACGATTCATATTGTCTTGCTTATGGAGGATGTTCAAAATTTCTTCCCCTTTTTCATCTTTTTCTCTTGGAGAAGTTCAAAAACTTTTTAAAAATTTCCTCATCGAGGGAAGTTTGAAAATAAAAATTCAGTTCTCACGTCTTTCTTTTTCGGGAGAAAGTCAGTACCCTCCACTCGTCTCATGACAAAAATGACAGAAAATTTTTGCTTTTGCATTTTTTGTTGCTTGTGTCTGCACACACACACCATATACACACACAACAACAAGTTATATACATGTCATGTCGTGTCAAGTAAAACTTGGTCAAGTTAGTTGGTCAAGTCAATCATAGTATATACAAGTCCCTTGGCAAATTTATTTTGCACGTCTCAATTACCGTCCACGTCCGGGGACAAGCGGACCATCTACAGCCCACGTCTAGGGACAAGCGTACCATTTACAACCCACGTTCGGGGATAAGCGAACCATTTACAGCCCACGTTCGAGGATAAGCGAACAATTTACAGGCCACGTTCAGGGACAAGCGAACCATTTACAGACCACGTTCGGGGACAAGCGAACCAACTACAGCCCACGTTCGGGGACAATTGAACCACCATCATTTCACAACGCAAGGTTTTCGATACACAGAGACTTGCAATCTCATCATCAGAAAAATCTTTCCTCAAGAATGGAAAGTGTCATCCGGTAGATTTCTTCAAAACCTACCAAACTCATCAGTCGACTTTCCTCACGCATGGAAAGTATCATCCTGTAGATTTCTTCAAAATCTACAAAACTCATCAGTCGACTTTCCTCATGCATGGAAAGTATTTGAACAAAATGTCATCTAGTGGATTCCTTTAAGCATAGGAAGCTTCCAAACTCATTTGTCAGCGATACACATACACTAGTGTCAGATACGCATTCTATCCCTTTATTGTTTTATATGTGGAACTAACACTTTTGTGCAGGTATCGGCGTATACAGAGTGATTTATGGCCGCAGAACGTCTTAAATCATTCTCCGTCCCTATCGACTACTTTGACTATTGTTTTCGAAACTGACGTTTCTACAAACTCAGTCAAAGTGGGGTCTTCTGTAGACACCTAAAAATGAAACGACCCCCTATGATTAACGACCTTTCACTGCAATTATTAGTTGGGTTGAGTATTTAATCTTTGTAGTAATTAAATCCATGTTTACATTCAATACACTTCATAAACCAATCCATTTCCTAGCTCATTTCCCTAAACCATAACTTGTTTTCCTCTATTCGTGTCGACATCACAAAACCGAGAGAAAATGATTTTGTGGCCAAAAAATTTTGATCCAATTATTATTTTGTTAGATAAGCCTTGAAAAAATCTTTCCAACCATATGACATAAGCCCAATTCCGATTTAAATAGAAGAAGATATGAGCAAAATACTAAACTCGACACCCTTCTACTTAAAAGTCCGTATATTAAATTCTAAAGAAAAATTTGACATGATTCTTATTGGGTTGGAAAGTAGACTTGATAAGATTTCCAATGATATATTATATGCCTTATTCCGAGTTACGATTTAAAAGTTATGATAATTTTAAAAACGCGTAAAACACTGGAATTACCGCGCCAAGTGTAAAAGCACCGCGTCACGGCAAAATCTAACGTGGCACGTGCCTGGTGCCGTTACACGGTAATTAACAACGTTTCACGGTGTTTTCATGTTTTTTATTGCATTAAAATCCACCTTGCCACGACACCTGTTGTCGTGACACGGTACCTGTTGCCGTGACACGGTATTTCTCACCGTGACACGTTGCTTTTTTGTGTATTTTCTGTGTTTTCTCACGCACAGTGGACCCTTTTCCCTATCACGATACATGTGCCGTGTCACGGAATTTTTTCGTGTTTTCTCCGCGTGAACCCTTCACGTTTTTTATCTTTTGTAGCCAATTTTCTGTCCCACGTCACTCTAGAATATCACGCGTCACACAAGGCTTTCCCGTGTCACATCTTATTTTGCCATCAAGGTGCATTTTGTCGTGTTGCAACAGTGTGTTTTAGGGTTTTTATCTTTTTAGGTGCAGTGTGTGATTCCTCTACTCATTTTCCCAATAAATACTCCCATCCTTTCTACAATTTGGGGCACCAAGTCATTCTCTCTTCTTCTCCTTTACACCAAAAATCATTCTCTTCTCTCTCTCTCTCTCTCTCTCTCTCTCTCTCTCTCTCTCTCTCTCTCTCTCCTATTCAAAGCCTTAAACCTATATTCTTAATTACACCATTCTTCCCTTAAGTACTCCAAGGAGTCCATACTCGACCTGAGGTTCCATCCTTAAACCAAGGTGTGAAAGGTACAAATAACTGAGGGTTTGGACCAAATCAACTCTACTTTTTATTAAATTTCATTTAATTTTCATTTGATTTATATTTTTTTATTGAAGTTACTAACAATTTATTCATCATGTAGCAATTTAAAGGAACGCGCAGAATGTGAGTAATTAATTTAATTACTTATTTTATTTTAATATTGCTAGTATCATGATTAGGTTAATTTATATTTAATTTGACTAATGATATCATTGTTAAAATGCTTCAAATATTAATGTTTATTCTATTATTGTTATGATCACCATATTACATGTTAAAGGGAATATGTAATAAAAAATCACGCCTAATAAGATAATTTTGACAACTGGTTTAGGTTCCTTTTTAATCTTATTGTTTAATCAAGTGATCACTAATATTTTAGAATTATGTGGTGCATTAATATTAATCCAATTTAGCTTAATAATAACTTGGAGTAAATTGAATATTTTGTTTGTATGCCTTTGAGATTGCAAGAATCACTTTTCACAATAAGAATCGAGTACAGGCCTGTACGGGCGAATGTGACTCCATTACTCACTTCGTACCATCCCCGATCCTCCTTTCGTGGTTCCGAACCATATGAAGTTAGTAATTGACGAGGGGTGGAACTAGGTCGTTGAAACTAATCCTCCATCTGTCAAACTAAATTTATAAACACTTAACCAACCTAAATATTAGTATGGAGGCAAGTCAAGGGTCGAACCCAAAGGAACCGTAATTTTGAAGCGCTCTCAATTATGCGCCAAAGCTAGGTCGAAGACAAAGATAAAGAGAGAGCACTAACCAACTACCAAACAAAGAAACCAAACAAATAAAGCAATAGGAACGGGGATCAACAAGTAATCATGAAAATTGTAGCAACTCGGAAATAGATGCAAGTCAAAGGTTGTGAAGACTAATGGCAAGCTCAATCAAAAGAGTCAACAAGCTATCTCGTAGAGGTTAAACTAGCGCCAACTACGAGAGACTCTAACAAGAAGCATCACTAATCAAGCTCAATCGACAATTGTAATTCCTAAATCAATGGTCTGTATCATTAGAAACTACAATGCAATCTAGCATAATTCTCAAGGCCTATCGAATTACACACTAGCGAACTTCCATTAATCGCTTTAATGTAACAATTAATCAACACAATCTCCAAATTAATCACAATTAATCAATCAATCATCCAAGTTTTACCCATTTCCTAGCAAACAACTACCCTAACATCATCATCAAATCAACAAACAACTATAGAAATCAAGATTCAACAATATATGAAGAACAACTACACTAATCAAGCATCAGATATCATAATCAGTCCAAACTAACAAGAATATTAAACAAAGCAATAAAATGAGATAGAGTTAGAAATGCTCATTGATAATAGAGAAAATCTTCAACACAATAGTCACCATTGAATCTTCAATCTATCAATCACCATTGATATTCCTCACTTTCTCTCTCTAAAATCTTCTCCTAAACTAACTCTAAATACTAGAGAGAGAAGCTCTCAACTAAGCTAAAATTATGATCTAAAATTGTGAAATCAGTTCTTACAAAATCGGGTTACAAAGACGTATAAATAAGAGGCGCGAAGCAAAAAGCGTGTAATCAAGTACCCAAGGGTATGCGCCCGCGCTGGAATGTGGCGCGCCCGTTCCTGTGCCTTGCGCGCCCGCGCCCTTTCTCTGGGTTTCTTTGGCTTTTCTCGCGGTTTCGTGCGTTTGCTAAGGTCTTCGAATGAACGCGCAATATGATGATGATGAACACTAAGAGTGGAAGTCTTAAAAAGCACTTGACAGTGGGTTCAACACCCCATCTTCATGGGAGCACGGCTTGAGAGCGTAAGAGCTAGAACTTGGAGAATCCACTTCCTTGCTCATTGAGCTTTCCAATTGCCATGAGCTTGCTCCAAAAGAGTCTTCCACCTTAGTAAATCACCATTATCAAGACTCAGACCTCGTACAATACCTACAACCACGAAAATAGAGCAAATAGAGGAGAAAAGAGTAGGAAAACCAACAAAATGCACAAAACCTACAAAATAATAGAGGAAAGGTAAAACCAAGACCAAATGCATAAAACTAGGAATTCATTGAGCATGAATTCTATGAAAAGAGGAATAAAAAATCTAAATGTTCATCAAATGAGTGCCATTTATGACACCCATCAGTAATCTCATGGATTATGAATGGGGTGTAACCTTCACGGGTTAATTGTTGTTGCCAATTGTTGTCCCTTATTCGTGGTTGCCTTTTTTGATCCGTGAACGGTTTACAAGTTCCTTAAAAACTTGTTGGCGACTCCCTACTTTCCTTGTCCCTAATCGTATTATGTCAATTCCCACTTCCTATGAGTGCCAAGCATATTCACAACATGCTTACGTAGATGCACATCAAACGACACCTACAGATATTGTTGTGCTTCACTTTTTCCCCTTTACTTTTATGGTTCACTCTTCGTCACTTCTCTATGCTAGTGTTGATGGTTATTGTCTCATGCTTCTCTATTGTTTTGCGTGGTTGACGTTGGCTTCTTGATGATGGATTATTTTCTTTGCTTCCTTATTTTGTTGATTGTTCGTTTGGTTGTTGTGAACTATGCTCTTTGCTTCTTGATGATTTTGCTAATTTACCGCATTCTTGAATCCCTTGTGTCTGTTCTCATTTATATAGCTTAGTTGTCTCTCTTTTATTTCTTTTGTTTATTTCCTCATGAAGTTACTAACATTCTTTTGTGTAGATATTTCTCTTTCTTTTTCTTTATATCTCACTTTTTAGGTCCTTGATTGGAGGTTTCGACGCATGGAATTTGGTAACGAATATCTTGTTATCGTGCTAGTTCTTTCATATCGAGATCGTTTGGTGAGACCTTTCTATTTTCTTTCTTTTACTCTTCCTTTTGTGTGCATAGTTTAGGCTTAGATTAGGAAGAGTTGAACGGTTTGAGGTTGCGTGCTATTAATACCTCAGTGTGTTTTGGGTCATTGGCGCTGTAACCGAATGAACCATTTGTTTTTCGATTGGGATATTATGTGTTTGGCTTGCTTCCTTGTGTTTTTCTTTTCCTTTTTCATTTTCCTTCTTTAATTAACTTTTCTTTTATTTTTCTTTTACTTTTGTGTTTGCCTATAGTTTTTTTGTTTTCTCCATTTCTTTTTCTCTTTATAATTGCTTTTTGACAAATTCTATTTTAGTAAATATAAAAGAAAAAAGGAAAAAAAAAACAAAATAAAAACACGAAAAAATAAGAATGAAAAAACTAATTCATTTTGAGGCAAAGCTTTAGTTTCTTCTTGTTTTTTGCCTTTGATTTGGACTTAGTAACTTTTGGACTTACACTTTTAGATAATTATCCTTCTTAAAAGGCAATGGTTTGCATGGTTTGATAGTATCCTTGTTTGATCCTAGTATAGCGCATTCTACGGTAGCCCGGTTAAGAACTTTAGAGGATGTTTAAACCCTTAGTCCACAGGAAAGTGGTAAGATGGAGTTGCTCCCTATGGGTGGATGTGAAGCCCTATGGTTGGTATTTGTTATTTCTAAACATCCCTTGTGAGGTTCACTTTTTTCTAGCCTTCATCATTCTTGTTGTGTGGCTTTTTAGATCCTCCACTATGCATGTCTTAATCCTTGCGTTGTCTTTTAGCTCCTTAGACTGTGACCGAGCATCTTTACGGAAAGATATGGGCACCTATTCTCATTTTTCTTTGTTTTCTTTTTATTTAATTACATATTTGATTTTCTATTTTCTATAAACCTTCTTGCTAACCATGTCGAGCTTCCTATTTCCTGCTCTTGTTTATACTATATTACAAGCCTTATGACCTATGTTTACCGACCCTCTTAGTTACTGAAGCATTGGCTTATGAGGTTTGAGTTTTGTTTCGATTATATGTGAGCATGAGCAATTGGAATAATGGATTTCCTTGAGACTTTAAAAGTTAGGATGAATTGTCTTTACAAGAAAGTTTCATAAGCAAGTTGTGTTATAAGGAAATCAATTAGTGTTTCATGATAGAAAAGAAATGAAGATGTTTGACAGAAAGAACCGTTCATAGTTAAAAAAAAAAAAGGAAAGGACATGAAATAAGTGCAATTATGTGCATTATTCAATGAAAAATGAAAAAAATGAAAAATGAAAAAAAAAAAGTAAAAATAGTGAAAAAACAAAAACCTCAAAATATTTCTAGTTTGTTTCTTTTCCTTCCCTATTCTACGCATTGAGGACAATGCTTTGTTCAAGCTTGGGGGGAATGTTACTTCGTTCTTGTATTTATTGTGTAGTAGTGTTGAATAAGCTTGGGGGAGATGGCATTAATCAGTATTTTTGTTTGTTATTTGGTGACTTCTTGAGTGTTTTTTGAGAGTTGGCCGCCCTTTGCTTCACCTAGGATTTGCCACAAAATTTTCAAAATTTTCCCACCTTTACCTTAACCATGTCATTACAACCATAATATAGACCAATGGATATTAAAGATGTTAGGTCATTTACTCGGTGAAGGGAGATAGTTTTCAATGCTATGGAGAGAGACTGCATGGTCGAGATGTTGGGATAACCCTATAATTCCTCAAAATGAATCTTTTTCGGTTCCTTCGAGGAATCATGAGGTGCTAGCTAAATGGTAATTGGAAGCCTATGGGGAGAACGAGGAATCTCTTAGAGGGGACTACGGGGGAGAATGAAGTATCTAGGTCTCTATGCTTAGCATGCTTTATGTTTCTATCAACCTTGGATATCTTGGAACGTCCTTACCCTTGTTTGTTTAGAAAGCTTGGTATCTACTTATGCCTTTTCCATTTGAAAAGGTCCATTGTGAAAGCATTTTTCTTCCTTTTGGATTTAACTTTCTTTTTTCTCCTTTTTGTGCTTTGCCTCGTTTTACTTTGAGTGTTATGGGTTAATCTCTTAGAAAACCCTTACGGGAGCATCACTCGTCCTCTAGGGAAATCTAGGGGTTTAAATGGCTTGTCTTTGGTTGCTAAAATTGACCGTGATACCTACAAAAGTGAGTTAGTGTATATTCCCATCCTATTTAGTTTTCTTGTTTCTTTCTTTGTTTGAATAATGTCATCATTTTCCCTTGGGTTTGATTTTATTTTGCTCGAGGGATGAGCAAAAGTTTAGCTTGGGGGAACTTGATGAGCGTCATTTATGGCGCTCAATAGAATAGTTTTAGTTCCTTTTTTTTATATCTTCTCGCTTTATTTTTAATTATTTTTCTTAGTTTTCTTTGATTTTCCATTTTAATATCTCATTTTAGTTTTCAATTAGTTTTATGAGTCTTTCATGATTTTTAGTTCCTAATTTGGGGTTTTAGTTTAGTTTTATTTCATTTTGTTTTCTCCCTTATCTTTACTTGTAATTTTGTTGGTGAAGTTTCAAGTTTAAGTTGTCGCGCTCTCACGATTGCGCTCTCATTGATTTTGGTGATGAACAGGCAATTTTATGATGTCCAATGGTTTCCCTACTCGCGAGCATCATCACGAGAGAGTCGTCCATAGGGATGCACGAGGAGCGCTAGGAGGAGCGAAGCTTCACGCAAGGGGCCATGAGCTAGCACAAGAGGAGTCGCACACTCTAAGAGTGCAGTAGGGGTGCGTGCGCACAGCCCCCCTGTGCGTGCGCACGCACGGGGAAGTTTTGCGCGCGCACCGTCCCCTTTTGTCCCCTTAATTTTGTTTTACTATTTATACCCCTTCACCTTTCCTTTTTTAGGGTATGACGTTTTTTCTAGTACTTGATACATTTTTCTAGATTTAGTAGAGAGAGAAACACTTGAACACTTGATTTGTACTTCAAATTACCTCATTAAGCTTGGATTTCTTCCTTAATCAATGAAAATTAGTGAGAATTTCTTCTTTTGAATTTACTTTTGCTTGATTCTAACTTTAATTCTTGAATGATTGATTTGATTGTTGATCTTTGGTGTGAAAACTTGTTTGATTTGATTTTCTTTTTGATTAAGTTTGAAATGATGATATTTGTCATTCAATTTGCTTTGTTTTTCAATTTCATTATGTCTAATGAGTAGATTAGTATCTAGGGAGAAGGGGAAGCATGCTTCATTGGTGATCTTTACTAGTTGATGATTTTTTATTGATGGAATTGATGCAAAAAAATTGGTTGACATAGTTGTGCATCTGATTAATTTGATTAGGACTGATCAACCTTGTTGATTAATCTAGATTTCATATCAATTTTCAATGACATGAACCCCTTATTTGAGAATTGCATTAATTGGTTTAATTTGATTGTGATTTTCCTTGTTAGTCATTAACCCTAGCTTGACATATAGGAGATAGCTCTTGAATTCTATTGATTGTAACTATTGTTTGTCCCTTACAACGTTTGAATCAATTGAGTTCTTCATTGATTGGCATGATCATTGAACTTGCATGTGGAACCTTAATCCCTAGTGTTTATCATATTGATTTTTATTCAATGTTTAGCTAATTGGAATTTTAGTTACACCTCAATATACCTCTCATTCTTTGAAGTAGGTTGACCATAGGCTATAGCATTCTCCCCCTCACTCCTCGTGGTTCGACTCGGACTTGTCGTACACTAAAAAGAAGTTTGATTTTCTTAATTGTTTGATTGGTGGTGCTTTACATTTCAACGACCTAAATTACCACAGATCAATGACCTCAACCGATGTTTAATCATCTTTCCCGCAACTTCGTAGTGTGGCTCATAAGTTTAATTCCTCGATAGTTAGAACGATCTTGAACGTTTCCTTTGTTTTTATAGACCTTGACCAAGAAGTTCAAGTCTTCCTCCAACGTTGTGACATCCTTGTAGCCCTCCATATCTTGTTAAAGAGGTATGTTTACTAGTCAATACCAATCTTACCCAAACACCTCCACCTCTATTAGTCTATCTGTATACCATCATGGCCAACCGCCTTCTTAGGATTCATCTTCTTTAGTGCAATCTCCACCTCTACTCTCTTAATTTCTCCGCACATACTCCATGTTGATTTCATCATTACTCAAAGAGGTATCTCTTACCACAACTCTATGGCTTCCCTTAAACAATATTTCAAGTGTATTATATCATATATGGTCCGCTTCTTTTAAACACCGTGAAAAAGTGTATTAAATGTATTAAAAAAAACAAAGAATGTATTTTATATAGGTCAATTAGATTGCCTAAAACTATATGTTAATCAAAATTTAACACTTAAAAAACATAGAGGGAATAAAGTTTTTTGCTAAATTCATTTCTAAAGAGTTTTCAGTCCCATTTTGGCCACAACAACATTTGCTCAAAAACAGACAAAGTCATATGCAGACACCCAAATGTGTCTCCCCAAAACCAAACCCAGTGATGAATAAAATTCATGTCATTTGATTATCGAACAAAGTGAAAGTGTGAAAAGTATAGTGATGAGAATTATATTTTCTTACCCTATTTATGAAATATAGCCAGTCTAATTTGGTTTGGTCCATCATAAGGGTCCAGTAATAGTGTAATTGGATTGGGCTTGAAAAGAGCTTTCTAACGATATATTATAAGCCCAATTCTGACAAATTATGAGGAAGTTATAGATTAAATGAAATTTGGCCCAATGATTTTAAATGTGGCCCAATGATTTAGAGGAGGGCCAATTAATTATTATTCCTAAAATGATTAGGATTGATTTTAATTTTCTATGAATCTCTAGAAGGTTCTTTTTAATTCTAATAAGATAAGGATTGACAATTATATTTTTAAAAGATATTTTATTTTGAATAAAATATATTATTTATTAATTTGATTTTAAATCAGCTTAAATATGAAATTACCTGTTAACCGGGTTAAACAATGATTCCGCGTACGAAAGCGTGTTGTACTTGTGAATTAGCGCGAGACGACAGAGTCGTCGCCTGGCGCTGACAGCTGTCGCCCGGCGGCGAGCTTGTCCTCTGGCGCTGACTCCTGTTGTTGGCGACATGAGGTTTTTTTTATTTCGAATATGATTTTCTTTGATCCCGTGCTATTTTTCCTATAAATAGGGGTCGTATTTCCCATTTTTAATAATTCACAACCATCATCTCTCTCTCTCTGTAAAAGCTAGAAGCTTTATCTCTCTCTATTCTTTTTTTAAACCTTCCCTCTCTCAAAATTCCTCACTCATTAGTTTTAGATACACCTAACCAAGTTCGAAGTTTCCTTCGCCCTAGACGTGAAAGGTTTGATAAATCTGAAGGTTTGGTACCAAATCTCTTTTTCAATTATTTAATTTAATTGTTTTGATTAATTATTTTCCTTAAAGTTACTAACGTGTGTAGTTTGTTATTAGAAAGAGGTACAACGCATCGAAGGAAGTAATTTAGTTGCTTTATTGTTATTTTGATATAGATATCATGCTTCGATTTTTTGATTCCTAGTATCATGTTAGGATGTCTTTATGATTTCTAGTATCATGTTTAGGGTAATTACTAATATTTCTATTATCATGTATGTTTCTTGGATGCTTCTTATTCTTTCTTTCTATCATGTTAGTATCATGTTAGGGATAAAGCTTTTATCTTTATTGTTTAGTTACATGCTAGGCTTTGTTATTAATCTTATTAGTATCATGCCTAGGATCTTGCTAATATTATTATGCTTTCATGAGATTAAGATTATTATTTTGATGATGTTTGTTATATTTCTTATTTATTATTGTTATTATTGCTTGATCACACCTTTTATGCATGTGTAAAGGGAATTTTTACTTGTAATCACGCTTAATAAGATAATTAATAATCTTGTTTAGGTTAATATGAATATAATTCAAGTGATCGCCAATAATATTTTTGTTTGTGCATTAATATTCAACTAAAATAGATAAACAAGTTTAGGGTTAATCTATTGATTGTATGTTAGTCAGAAAGCACACATGAATACGAGAGTAATAAAGTAGAGGCCTATTTTTAGGGCAGGTTCAATCTCTTTTCGGTTGGATTTGTACCTTCATCCCCAAACTTCCAGTCATGGTTCCAGACCTATTGGTGTTAACGATCTCCTTGATCTTTAAGAGGTGTAACCTTCACCCTTTCAACGGTTTACAAGTTCCTAAAACTTGTTGGCGACTCTTTTACTCTAGCTTCCTTCCCTTTGGACGCCACCATGCTTAAGTGTATGATCATCGTAGGGCTCAAGTGTAGGATGGCTTGAAATATTCCATAAAGTTTATTTGGCGACTCCACTGAGGAGGATTTATATTTTAATTCCTAAAATTTATTTTGTCAATGATTTAGAATGAGTATTTCATGTGCGTAATTTTGATTGACATTATTGGCATAAGCATAAAAATGTTCGCATTGAAAAGACCATCCTTTATGTGTCAAAAACATAAGATTTTTGCACGTAGGAATCTAGGGAAATATCTTTCTCAACTAAAGTCGAAATAACGCTACGAAAAAAATTGGAAATTCAGGAACAGAAAGTTGCCGAGTCATGTAGGAATTAACGTTGAGAAAACAGCGTCAGCGCCAAATGATGACGCTATTGCCTGGCTAAAGTCTTGTTGTTTGGCGACAGAAGCTATTTTCTCGCGCCGAATTCTTCCAATACCGAGCTAGAAATCTACCTTCTTGTTTCGACTAGTTTTCTAGTACTGTTTTCTCGGTTTTACTTCCTGATTTGGGTATTTTATACCCGGCCAGGTGGCCCAATCAGAAAGCGCCACTTGTCCTCCAAAGAGGTGCCATTTGGACCTATGGAATGATGACACGTGGAAGGCAGACACTCTTCTGTCCTACGCAGACTGATGATCCAGCATGGACTATTCAGATGGCGACACGTGTCACCCAAAAGATGCCCAAAGGCCTTTTGGGCTCAGTGACACGTGTCACTCAGGCATTGCCCCTGGGATGGCGGCCTTCAAAGGCCCAAATCCCGAGGCGCCGCAAAACGGCGTGACCTAATTCCTAGGTCACCAGATCCTAGGAGGGGCACACTTTCCAAAAGGACCCTATAAATAGGGACATTCTTACATTTATGACGAGACAGAGAATATACACGCAATACGAGACAACACGTCACTTATCACAGAGCTTTCGTTTTCAAGGAACACACAACACTTTACCTGAGCTTGGAATCCGAGCAGATAACCTTTACTTCCGCACGTTTTATTACCGAACGCTTATTAACTTAATCTTCGGAGGCGGACCACCGACCATCTAGCGGTCCGTTTGCTTTGCAGGTACAGGCGTCCTTTGTTGAATCCAGTCTCAGTGTTGTAACTCTCCCAAGGGACAAAAACCCCCGAAACATTTGGCGCCGTCTGTGGGGAGAGTACCTCTGAAATGGCTTCACAAGCACCTGTACCGAACCCAGAGGCCAATCGACCTCCAGAAGACGTAGAGGTCCAAACGAATCATGACTCAGGTGACGACGCTGATGTCGAAACCTATGTGGATCCAAATGGATCCCTCATCTCTAAACGCATCCGCAGTAAGGAGAGGCGGGAGCGCCACCATGACCAGGCAGGCCCAAGCAAAACTGCTGGTCAGCCAAAGAAGCCCTCGGGGCGGCCAGTTGATCCTTCCCAGGCGGCAGGATCGACTCCCGTCACTCGAGATGAACTAATGACACTCCTGAGCAGCCTCAGGGGTGAAATCAAACAACTCGCCTCAAAGAAGTCGCCTGCTCCTAGAAAGGAGAAGTCGGCCAAGAAGCCAGCCCAAGCTGGCAAACAGAAGTCGGTCAGGGACCGTCAGCCAACTCCTCATCCTACCCCTAAGGAGAAGGCCCGGCCCCAATTTGACCTTACTCGGCTCCGTTTCCCAGAAACGGGCCCAAGAAAACCCATCCGGCACATACAGCCGAATGGTAGCAAGAAAACGTTCTCTGACGCTCGGCAATACATTGAGGAGAAGAGAACCCGGCTATCAGAGTCGGCTTCAACGTCGACTTATCATGATAGCTTTCAGAATACCTCTATGAGGTGTTCCCAGTCTGTACATGAGACTCCAGCAAGCAGCCTACGGGTTCAGCCTGGTCCTCATATGATTCAGTCGGCCTAGTACATGGCACAACCATTGTACCAGGCGCCAATTTTACCTTACATGCAACCTGTTCTCTTTGGAGGACAGGCGGCATACGGCTATCAGCCGATGGACTGGCAGCTTAGGCTGCAACACCTTGGAGATCAACCCTCTGCTTTCTCCAAGGAAATAACTGAAGCCGTACAGCCGGCTAAAGTTAAAAACATTCTAGTTGGAGCCTATGACGGGACCTCCAACCCAGAAGACCACCTGCTAGCGTACACCCACCTCATGTATTTACAGGGGTTGGATGATGCCGCATGGTGTCGTTGCTTTCCAGCCACCCTGAAGGGCATAGCCCAGCAGTGGTTTGGCAATCTGCCGGCTGGTTGCATAAATAGCTTCAAGACGCTTGCGTTCTTGTTTGCTTCAAACTTCTCTATGAACATCCCTGCCAAAAAGAGAAGTCTTGACTTGGGCAATGCATAGCAGAGAGATAGAGAAGGCTTGCGTTCCTACGTCATGCGGTTCAATCTGGTCCGAATCCAGATTCATGGGCTGTCTGATGAGGTCGCTTTCACAGACTTCTTTAAGGGTCTGAAGGACGAGTCTACTTTTAAGTACGAACTCGTCCGCAAACAAATCTTTACTCTGCAAGGAGCCTTGCGAGAGGCGGAAGCCTATATACAGGCAACCGAACTCTGCTCCTCCAATAAGCAGTCGGACCATAAGAAGTCCGACCGGCAAAAAGAGAGTCGGCCTGCTCAGCCGGCTCCTAAGCCAGAAGAGAGCAAAAAGAAAAAGCAAGTCTGGACCATTGATAACTCTGATCAACCGGCCCAGAAGAAGAAAAAGGAGTGGAAACCGTACGTCCCAAGGTACGAATTCCACAAGGACTGCTGCTCCATCCTCTTGGAAATTAAGGATCGGCTGACTCTTGAAAAGCCGACTCCTACGAAAGGTTCCGCCGAAAATTGGAACAAAAACAAGCATTGCCATTTCCATGAGGATGTTGGCCATGACACGAACGACTGCTTTAGTCTCAAGCGGGAGCTCGACCGTCTGGCCGACAAAGGACAGCTGAAGTCCTATGTGAAGTCCAAAGTGACTTCAAAGGCAAATCCGGGGCAGTCCAAGAAAAAGACTCCCCAGCCTGCTGTGAGTGCCGAAAATGATGAAGATCCGGTATACACCATAGTAGGCGGATTTGCCGGTGGTGGCCCGACCATTCGGGGCACCAAGGACCATCTGAGAAAGATGGTCAACTCTGTTGAGGAAGGGGATGCGGCAGGCACATCCACCTTCCCTAAAATTGTCATCACCGAACAGGGCAGAGGCAAAGTCCGTCGGCCGCATGATGACCCTGTTGTCATTGAGTGCAAGGTCGCCAACCAGTTGGTTGGCCGAATTCTGATTGACATAGGAAGCTCCTCTGACCTCATCAGCCTAAAATGCTTATCCAATCTCAAGTACAAACCGGATAGCATGATGGAGGTCTCCCACACCCTTGTTGGGTTTGGGGGAGGACTTGTGCACCCAGTCGGACGAATTGACCTACCTGTCCGCCTGGGAAGCAGGGGAGACGGTCGGCACATGACCATCCGTTTCCTAGTGGTTGAAGAGCTCACAGCTTACAACCTCATCTTTGGCCGTCCCACTCTTAACGAGTGTAAGGCCGTCATCATCCCTGCTCTCATGCTACTCAAGTATGAGAAGGATGATGGAACAGTCGGCCCCACCAGCTAGAATGAAAAGAAAGACTAATCAGCTGGTGGTGGTCAAAAAAGAAAAACAATATCAATCACTGACCGGGGAACGATCGGATGATCTCCGTCCTCAGCCTACCGGTGAACACATTGATATCCCTCTGGACGACAGCCGTCCAGAGCGGACTGTTAAGGTGGGGACGGTTGCATTTGCAAAGCTGGGTGAAAGCCTTCACCAGCTGCTGAGGGAATTCAAAGACATCTTTGCCTTTGAAGTGGAGGAGATGCCAGGCATCAGCCCGGATCTCGCTGTCTGCAAACTCGCCGTGGATCCTAAAAAGAAGCCCATCCGGCAAAAGAAAAGAAACCACGGCGAAGAAAGAAGACAGGCGGCAGCTGCCGAAGTAAAAAAGCTATTAGATGTCAAGTTCATTCGACCGTGCAATTTCCCTGAGTGGGTAGCTAACGTTGTGTTAGTAAAAAGGCCGAATGGAACTTGGCGGATGTGTGTTAACTACACAGACCTCAACAAGGCATGTCCAAAAGATAGCTATCCATTTCCTAAGATCGACAGTCTGGTCGACTCAACAGCCGGACATGCCTTGATGAGTTTTATGGACGCCTATTCAGGTTTCCATCAGATCCCCCTGTGGAAAAAAGATCAAGAAAAGACGGCATTCGTCACTGATCAGGGGTTGTTTTGTTATACGGTGATGTCGTTTGGTTTGAAGAATGCGCCTGCTACTTTCCAACGAATGATTAACACGGTCTTCATTAATCAAATCGGAAGGAATGTAGAGGCGGATCATCTTGCTGATCTCCGAGAAACATTCGCCACACTCAGGCGGCACAAGGTCATGCTAAACCCAAAAAAGTGTGTCTTTGGTGTTGAGTCTGGGAAGTTTCTCGGATTTTTGATTGACCAAAGGGGAATAGAGGCCAACCCTGAGAAAATACAGGCGGTAATCGACATGCAGTCGCCCCGTACTGTAAAGGAAGTGCAAAAACTAACAGGTTGTCTGGCGGCCTTGGGGAGATTCCTCAGTCGGTTAGGCGACAAGTGCCTCTATTTTTTCCAGGCAATCAAAAAGAAGACAAACTTTGAATGGGGGGATGATGCAGAGGCGGCCTTTCAAAAGCTAAAAACTCATCTGCACTCTTTGTCGAGGCTTGTCAGTCCTTTGCCCAGAGAGAAGCTCTTCATGTACTTAGCCGTCTCTGATCATGCCCTCAGTGCCGTTCTCTTAGCTGAAAGAGACGGCATCCAGCTCCCGGTGTATTTCATTAGCCATGTTCTGAGAAATGCGGAGCTTCGGTACCCCATGGTTGAGAAATTCGGCCTTGCCCTTTACATGGCCATCAAGAAGCTTAAACCCTACTTCTTGGCGCATGCGGTAGAAGTCTATACTGACCAACCGATCAAACGGCCACTCACAACCTTGGAATCTTCTGGACGAATGCTCAAATGGGCGATTGAAATGCAAGGATTCGAAATCACTTACGAACCAAGGAAAAGCATTAAAGGGGCAAGCATTCGCCGACTTTATTGTGGAAATGACAAGGCCGGTCGCTCCGGATGATACTAGTCAGGTTTGGAAAGTGTATGTGGATGGGAGCTCCACTGTGAACGGATGTGGTGCAGGAGATATCTGTTAGTCTCCTGAAGGATATAAATACGAGTATGCACTACGGTTCAAGTTCCAGGTCTCTAACAATGAGGCCGAGTATGAAGCCCTGCTTGCTGGCATTCGGTACTGTAAGGCAGCAGGGGCAAAGAAAATTGACGCCTGCTCGGATTCACAACTGGTCGTACTCCAAGTAAATGGGACGTACGAGGCCACTCATCCGGCCATGATTAAATACTTGCAGGCGGTCAAGGATGAAGTTGGGACACTTGAAGAATTCAATCTAAGTCAAGGGCCCAGGTCTTCAAACAATCAGGCGGATGCTCTGTCCAAGCTGGCATTATCCGCCTTCTGTGAAGCGCCTCGGTCAGTTTTCTGGGAGGTCATGGAAAGAAGAAGTATATCTGAGGGAGACCCCATTGGAATTCTTGACCGAAGCTCAACCTGGATGGACAGCATCCGGGCATATCTTGCAGACGGCACGCTCCCTAACTCACCACAGGAGGCGGCTGTTCTAAAAAAACGAGCGGCTAACTTCGAGTTGCGACAAGGAAAACTCTTCAGGGCTGGTTTTCTGAAACCCTTGTTGAAGTGTGTTACCCCTGAGACGAGTAAGGAAGTCCTCGAAGAATTGCATTCGGGGTTCTGCGCCTCCCATATAGGCGGCAGATCCCTTGCTGCCAAGGCCAGGCGGCTTTCCTTTTGGCCAACTCTGGAGTCGGATGCAATGGAAATGGTAAAAAAATGTGACAAGTGCCAAAAATTTGGCAAGCTCATCCATCGTCCGGCTACAGACCTGACGGCCATCCACAGCCCAATACCTTTTGCCTAATGGGGCATGGACATTCTGGAGCCATATACAGCTGCACCAGGCGGCAAGCGCTATATACCGGTGGCTGTGGATTACTTTACCAAGTGGGTAGAGGCGGAGGCAGTCAAAAACATCAAGACAAAAGATGTCATTTCCTTCATCTGGAGGAACATAATCACTCGTTTTGGGGTGCCCATGTCTATGGTTTTTGACAATGGTCCTTAATTTGAGACGCCTCAACTCAAGACTTGGCTGGGAGACCAGGGGGTCTCAAGCTTATTTGCATCAGTCGGTCGGCCTCAAGCAAACGACCAGGTCGAAGCCTTCAACAAGTTAATCTCAGACGAGATTAAAAAGAAAATTGAACGAGCTGGTGGCCTTTGGGCGGATGAATTACCACACGTCCTCTGGTCCATCAGAACGACTGCTAAAGGGGCAACTGGAGAAACCCCATTCCTTATGGTGTATGGAGCAGAAGCTGTTCTGCCCATTGAGCACTATGAGCCGACTCTTCGAATCATGTTGTATGATGAAGAGGCGAACTGGGAGGCCATGCGCCTAGCATTGGACTCACTTCCAGAGCGTAGGGGTAATGCTGCCTTGCGTCATGAGATATACCGTCTGAGAATGACTCGGGCTTACAACAAAAGAGTACACAAGCGTCCTCTCAAAGTGGGGGACTTTGTGCTACGGAAAATGGAGGCAGTTGGTAGGGCGAATGAGCAGGGAAAGCTAACCCAAAATTGGGAAGGCCCCTACCAAACCTATGAGGAAGTAAGAGACGACACCTACCGCCTGGAAGACCCAGACGGCAGGCAGCTGCCTAGAACTTGGAATGTAGACAACTTGAAAAAGTACTACTTCTAAGTTCGAATGTAAAGACCTCAATTTTGTTATCTCAAGTTTTGTTAATGAGAATATGCCTTCATTTCCTAACTTGTCTTTTTATTTAAGTTTCTTAGTTTCGCCTGTACAAAGTACAGACGGCCAATACGTTTGGAAAGCGTCTGTCCCAACAGCAGACGCCCCAATCCTTCTGAAGGGGCCGATTGCTTTAGAACAGTCGCTCCTACGAAATTCATTAAGTTAATATCGACACTTAACAAATATTTACTCAATTTAAGAGGCCTAAGGCCAGATAAAATAATGATGAGGCCCATGGCCGGATATTAATAAACCAAAGAGACCGAATGGTCACAGTCTGCTCCAACATGAGTATGACCGTCTGCTCCAACATGAGTCAGATAACCGGCGACGTCCATTCGGGCGAATTCATCGAGGAGAAGCATCTCCCATTTGGGTGGCACATTTCTCTACAAATATAACAAGCGGCCCTACCGAATGCTAAGGCAGCATTCGCAGTCATTTGTTTTAATCGAAAGTGAAATCTAAAAGGCCTGAATTTTCTAACTGTTCTAGCACAGCTCGAAAATGGTCACTGTTTCATAAGTAGTGGCTAAAGAGGCATTAAGCCGGATGCGCCTGTTTTTGCCCAGGGGCAAAGCAGGCGGAACATTCTTGTTAATATACAAGTTAACTACTTAAGCACCTAATGAGGCTTTTGACCAGATGACGCCTGTTCTTTGCTTTTGGGGCAAGACAGGCGGACAATCCTTTTTAAAGATCATTTGCTAAGTTATAAACTTATCTTATCTCAAAGAGGCCTATGGCCGGATGCGCCTGTTTTTAGCTCACGGGGAAAAACAGGCAGATGTTTTCCCCTAGCAAAATTTGCTAAGTTGGAAATTTGAGTTTTGTTTGAGCCAATGGCCGAATGAAAACTTTAAAGTTGCCAATTCTGGATGGAGGTCTGCCGAGTGGTTTGGGGCAATCACCATAGTGATTGATTGACTTAGAAACCATGAATAATCTTCTAAGTATCAATAATTTCTATGTCAATCAATCTAATAAACCGAAACCACTCGACATCCGTCCAGGGGCAAGAAAATTCGCATGGTATACAGGTTACAATACTTAGCCAAAAACATGCAATGAAAAATTCAAAAATGCAAAGGACAACAGTATGAATAAACTCAGCCAAATGGCCGAATGATATAAATTAAAAAGAACAATCGCCATCAGACGACTGGTTAAGATTGTTTTCTGGCAAAGCCAGAGAAATTGTTAAAGTACTTGACCCCTTGGTCGTAAAGAAACATCAATACTCGGCACGCAGGCCGGAAAAGCAAGTGCATGGCCATTCGGCCGCAGAAAAGATAAAAAGCTTAAGTGATCAGGGGAGAGTCTCTTCATTGGCAGCCGGCCTGTTGCCCTTCGGCTGCTCTTCATCATTTTTCTCTCGTTCCTCCACCTGATCTTCCTCCTCTCCACCAGAGGACGACTCCCTAGAAGAGTCGGACCCAGAGCTTCCCTCGGCCTCAGCAGCAGCCCTAGCTTCCTTCTCAGCCTCGTCAAGAAGGCGAGCGTCGAATGCTTCGCTGGCTTCATCAAACTTGGATTTCCAAGCCTGATAGTCCGAGTCCGGCTGCACAGCCGCCCAAGTGTCCCACATGATGGCATCATAGTCGCTCATCATTTGCTTAACAAGAGCTTCTCTCTCTTGTTCAGCTACGGACTCAAACTTGGTCTTCAGCTAATGCTCCTGGTTGGTGAGGCGCTGCTCCAGGCGGCCCACCCTCTGCTTGGCTCTCTCGGCCTCTTCCTTGGCATCCTGAAGAGGCTCGAGCTGTTCCTTAAGACTTTTGACTTCTTTCTTAAGGGAAGTGATGTGCAGGCGGGCCGAGTCCAGGTCCTTCTTCAGCTGCAGATTGGCTTCCGCTTGTGAATACATCATATCAAGCGTCAGAAGCTCATTCTGAGCAATATCAAATTGAGCTCGATCCAAGGCGGACTCGGCTCGAGCATTAGCAGCTGTTACCTCTTTGGACTTGTCCTTAAGGGGTTGCCTGAGCCCTTGGACGCGCAGCATGGCCTGCAAAAAGAGCCGAATGGTTAAAACCAGGCGCCTAAAGACTTGAGCAAAAAAAATAAATAAGAATTGCTTAAGTTAAGACTCATACCTCGCAGAGGTTCCCCAAGATGCCATCCAAGTCCAGGGTGCCGACTCCTCTGACAGACGCCTTGTCGTCAGGATCAACCGCCCTAAGCATGGACTTGGCCATCTGGATTACAGTCGGCCTCTGCACAGGGACTGAGAAGGAAAGGGAGTTAGGAAAATAACACAAGTATATCTAAATGGAAGAACAAAAAAGGCGAATGGTTTTTACCGTCGTCCTGAGCTTCCTCCTCTTTCCCCAAACTCCCCCTCTCTCCTGCTGAGCCGACAGCAGTGGTGGGTTGCTTGAAGCCACCCTTCGATGTCCTCTGGACATCCGGTTTGCTGATCCCCCTATCAGCTTCGAGAGAAGAGGCGTCTGGGCCTTTCTTGGGCTTGTGAGCAATGTGCTTCCGGCCGCCCTTGCCGGATGCGCTCACATCACCCGCCCTTGTCTTTTGGATTTTAGGGTCGGATGGTTTTGAGGGAGATTGGTAGGGGCACCCTACATCGACACAAGATAAAACAAGTTAGAAATCATTCGGAAAAATTTAGCATTAGTCAGAAATGGCAAGTATAACAAGTTCTCACCTTGGGGGTGCCGCCAGTTTTCTGCTCATCCACCTTGAGGTGGGTGGTTGCCTCTGCCCTGTTTAGGACATTTGATCTGTATCGAGCAACAGATACAGCCGGCTTCCTTGAGGCCGAGAGCTTCTCCATTGCCTTGTCTACAAAAATGAACAAGTGTTAGCACCATCAAACAAGTATTGAAAAGCAAAATGAAATTGCATATGAAACAGACGGCCGACTACCTCTCGGCATTTCAGAGCTTAGCCCACAGGCGGCTAAGAACGTTCCCTCTTCAAACCATTTGTACAAAGGGAGATAGCATTGAGGGGTGACCTCCTTGTCCCCCTCATCATTCGTCCTCACGGACACGGTAAAAAACCCCTTGTCCATGATCTCCTCCTTTTCCCGCCTAGGAAGAGGCATCAATGCACTCCTGCCTGCTAGGAGAGGTGGATTCTTATTCCACCTGTTATACTTTTGGTTCAAGCGGCTGTCGGCAGACTTGACTATGTAAAACTTAGTCCTCCAGTCTTTCCACTTGTTCTCTTTGCCAACAGCCATCATGTACCCCTTGCAAGTGGTCAAGGTGTACCAGCCCTCACCGCCCCTAGCAGGCGCCCTGCTCAGATAGTGCATGTGGGCGAACACTTCAAATCTCGCCTCCACCTGCAGCATCTCACAGGCGGCAACGTACCCCATAATATTAATCCAGAAGTTGGGTACAAGTTGCCAGATACCCAGTTGGTATCCATCCAAGATCCACTCCACGGCCGGATGGAGAGGGAAGCGGAGGCCAGCTTGGAAGGTCGCTTCATAGCAGCCGAATGCTCTGTCCAGATAGCTGGCCAGGCTCGGCCAGGTAATGGTGTCGCCCTCGTTAGGGACCGACAAAGTATAGCCATAGCCTAGAACGACCTTGCGCCTAAAATTGGCAAGGCCGGATGCCATGGAGCTCCGCCTGCTGGGCGGAACATGATGATAGTAGGGGGCTGTCTCTAAGCGCCTGGAAGCGCTCGGCTCGGCCCAGCTTTCCCCCTTATCCACTGCCAGGGACTCCCTGGCAGAATCTATTTTTGTTCTTGCCTCCTCTAAAGTTATGGAGGTGTTCTCTGAAGAAGATGACGAGGCCGACTCGTCATCAGAGCTCTCATCAGAGCTAGGGGACCGCCGATTGGTGCCAGCGGGGTCCTCCCCCAGACTCTCTTTCGGCGCCTGTCCAGAAGGCCCGGGTTGATATTCTTCATCCGCCTCCCCCAGGATTCCATCACTGGGAGTTCCACTAAATGTGGGCGAATGGTAATAGGTGGGGGTTGGAGGAAGATAAGAAGGGCTGTCAGGATGCTCCGACAGCTCACTTCGAGGCACCCTTATTGAGTCGTCTGAATAAACAGTCGACCCATCCGAATGGTAGAAAATTCCATCGGAGCTACATTGTCTTGTTGTTCTTTTGGTTCTGGCCATAGTGTCCTGCACAGACACGGAAACGGTCGGATTCGGAGAAGTTCGCAAAGCAGGGTCTTTGGCCAAGCATTCGGCACTGCTAGTTCTAGATTCAGCCGTCCCCGGTGACCGGCTGATCACTATCCTATGCCGTGCCGCATGCGATTGGGGAACCATTTTTTAGAAAATAAAGAAAAAATGAAGAGTAAAAGAAAAAACAGGCGTTACCTTTAGAAGAAGGGTGAAAGACGCTTGGGTGACTGAAGAACGGTCGGACAGTTGGCCGAGTGTCGGATGCTTGCAAAGTTAAAATGCTTAGGGAATTTTGAGATTCTTTAAGTAAAAAAGTCCAAGATTCTCCAAAGATTCGCAAAGGTGTGAATCCAAGGGGGGGGGGGTCAAATCTCACTATTTATAGGGGGGTAAAACCCTGAAAATTTTCCCTCCAACATTAACTTTTTGAATCCGACCACTCGGATACTGACACCTGTCACAGGTGTCACGTGCAATGCACGTGACCCCTGTGAGGGGCAAATGATTTGGGTTTTTTATACCCGGCCAGGTGGCCCAATCAGAAAGCGCCACATGTCCTCCAAAGAGGTGCCATTTGGACCTATGGAATGATGACACGTGAAAGGCGGACACTCTTCTGTCCTACGCAGACTGATGATCCAGCATGGACTATTCAGATGGCGACACGTGTCACCCAAAAGATGCCCAAAGGCCTTTTGGGCTCAGTGACACGTGTCACTCAGGCATTGCCCCTGGGATGGCGGCCTTCAAAGGCCCAAATCCCGAGGCGCGGCAAAACGGCGTGACCTAATTCCTAGGTCACCAGATCCTAGGAGGGGCACACTTTCCAAAAGGACCCTATAAATAGGGACATTCTTACATTTATGACGAGACAGAGAATATACACGCAATACAAGACAACACGTCACTTATCACATAGCTGTCGTTTTCAAGGAACACACAACACTTTACCTGAGCTTGGAATCCGAGCAGATAACCTTTACTTCCGCACGTTTTATTACCAAACGCTTATTAACTTAATCTTCGGAGGCGGACAACCGACCATCCGGCGGTCCGTTTGCTTTGCAGGTACAGGCGTCCTTTGCTGAATCCAGTCTCAGTGTTGTAACTCTCCCAAGGGACAAAAACCCCCGAAACCCTCTAGGGATTCACGCTCCACCTACCTATGGCCATAACCCTCTAGGGATTCACGCTCCACCTACCTTATCGAACGCTCCTGGCAACGAAGGGCTACATCCGAGTTTTTTGAATTCATCAACAAACTATGGAAGCGAGTTTAACTATTTGAATTAATTAATTAAAAGTTTGTTTAAAGTGATCAAACAACACTATTTATTCAATTAAACTTATTTAAACAATAAAAGAAAAGTGATTTACCTAATTGCTAAGGAAACTAACCGTTCTTCTTTTATGTTAAATCTCCGTTTAATGTGTTTATGGACTTTATTTCTTCTTCCTACCTTCAAGAGCTTCAATGGATTGATTAGGGTTGAAGAGTAGTTGGGAAGAAATAGGTAAAAGTAGTATGATAGTAAGAGAAGTAGAGAGATTAGTGTTTTGAGAATAATAGAGAATTAATTCTGAATTTTCGGCCCTCGTAATGCTGAACGACGACCTCTATTTATAGGCATAGGGATCTAGGTTTAGCTTTTTAGAACCGCGCCGTCAGGTGGCGCGCGCAACTCTTTGGGTCGCACTGGGTGCCGCGCGCATCTCAATGAGTCCCGCGAGCAAGGCGCGCGCAACAAATTAAGTTACGCTGGTTTGCGGTTTGCCTTATACAAAACGCATTTTAAAACTTCCATAAATTTTGATTGCGGAGTCGGATTAAGGCGTGTGAGATATCATTGGAAATCTTTGAATTTCATCTTTCCAATGCTGTTTCAATTAGGTGAAAATATGTTATGGATCAAAAGTTATGGTCGTTGGGGTGCAAGGGTGTCGGTTTTGGGCCCGATTTAGTGTTTTGATCATAAATTCTTTTTTTTGGCTCGGAATTGGGCTTATAATATATCGTTGGCAAGCTCTTTAAAAGAGATATCCATTTTTATAGGCCTTGCATGGTAATTTGATGGTTGGTTTATCTGTTTGGCTCGTTTTCAACAATGTAGTTTTCATTGGATACAATCATTGCATTTGACGCATTTGGGTCCGTTATGAATCATGTTTCAACATGTATAAACACGTTCTAGGCCTTATTAGTAATCAGACAAGGCTCTAAGATAACTTGGTCTCAAATATGGGCTTTAACTTACTTCATAATGCTTTTCGTAGTCCATAAACACTTCAACTTTGATCTAGCATGAAGAACGGATTTTTGTATTATCATCGCACTTCCTTTCGGGACAAGAGGTTAAAAGTAGGTGTCTACAGTTAGCCCCCACTTTGATTGAGTCTAGAATAGACAATGATCAAAGTAGTCAAGGAAATAAATCTGAGACTCATTCCGCGAAGTTCTTAAAGAATGGAGAATCTCTTAGAAATGTTTAAGGATGTCGAAACAATCCTTGGTTCGCTAAGTGTTTGAAAAAAGTAGCTATTAAGGCTAGAAAAAGTTTTTCCTATTCTTAATGCGCTAAAGAATCTAGATTGATCCTTTGCAATTTTAGAACGCTTTTACAAGTAAAGGTGTTCTGGGTGATGTCAAGTCATGAGAAAAGATCGATTTTAAAAGGATAAAAGGGGATGATTTCCTCTCAATCGTGTCATCATTGGTCTAAAGTTCCTCGATATGTCATTGAAACTTTAGCCTGACTTTAACAAATTAAAAAGATGTAAAAGGGTTTTTTGGTATTCGAGCCGAAATGGTCCGGTATTCGAGCCGGATGTCCACAAGATAGAAATACATGTCTTAGGACTGGAGGCATATATCCAAATCCAGTGAGAAGGAAGAAAGTCAGCAACTCTCTCAGCAGTTTTGTCCACAAGATGAGTACACGTGTCTCAGGACTTGGGGCACGTGACTACATAGGCGCGACATCGTCTCGTCGCTTCTTTATACAGGGGGTGATTTTGACACCCTAATTGTCCGATAAATTATTAAGCTCACTAACTACCGTATTTGCTTCCATTCAAGAAGTGCCTGTTCCTGATGGTTCGACGTGCCTGTCTACTCGTGATCTAACGCCTACAGTAATTCTCTACCTTTTAGTTCCGAGAGGTAGATCTCGCAAAGCTTCGACTGAAGTGAAATTTTACGCAACACCTACGTCGTACGATACGCCATTTGCATTTTTACGCTGCATGAAAACGCCTTCATTTTTGCTTCGAACGTGAAAAAAGAAGAAAACCCGGACATTTGTAACGTCATTACACTAAAATGACAAACCTGTCTATGGGTGCTTTTACGTAAAGCACCACCACAGAACGTCTTAAGGCACTCTTACGAAAAACGTTCAAAATGTATGCTTGGGGAAGGCACAAAGCACGGTGTGCATGCAAGATGATGCAAAAAACTAACAAAGAAGAAAACAAACTACAAAATGCAAAGCAATTTAAAAAGATTTTGATAATTTACGCGCCATTACGTCTAATAACGAGCAAAAACCGTTGAAAAAATGATCAAACGGATCAAAATCTGGGTACCGGTCATTTTAGTGACTAGTATCCGCGCGCAACTCAGTAGATCGCACTTGCCAGGCGCGCGCATCATTCTGAGTTGCGCTTGTCTGTCACGCGCAACTAATTCAGTTGCGCGCGACATTTAAGTCAGCAAAAAGAGAATCGCCGAGCACGATTTTCATTTCGCTTTCTCTCTCCTTCCTTCACAATTTTTGCTTCTTTCTCTCTCTAAAGAGCTCGGATTTTCTTGTTTTTCAAAAAGGAAGTAGGTCTCGTCCCTTATTCATTTTTGCCATAATTCGTTCATTCTTGGTTGAATTTGGGCGATTCTTGACTTTGTGCTTGAACTTTATTGCTCGCGTAGACTATACTTGTTAATTTTAATGTAAATTGAAGTGTTTAAAACAACAATTATACATTAGAATTATCAATGAAATATTGAACTTTTATAATAGCATGAATTTGTTCTTGTGACTCATGTTTATAATTATATTTTTTTCATGCGTAAGTTGCAAAATTGGTTTTATCAATGATAAAAATAACCGATGGTTAATATTATTCACTTATAAAACTGTGATTTCAAGATTTGCACAAAACTAGTTAGTTTAGGAAATTCTTGTAGAGATCATCGAACTGGTGTAGCATGGTTATATTTCGGGTTCGTAAGCCCCCATTTTTCATTTTCGAATGTTGTAGCCCCCAGTGTTGGGTGGTGACTTCGATGATTTGCTTGTTGTCAATAATTAGACCCTTTCATGTTGCTTTAAATGGGTCTACAAATCCCGCGTTTCGTCTTATTATGATAACAACTAGGATCTTGGAAACAATTAAACTAGTGTGTTTAAACAATTTTTTGACCATTGATAGTTTTAACAAAGAAATTTGCTAGTAATATTGGTCATTCATTAGAACAAGTAAGGGAAAAATGAAATGTTGTTCAAATTTTTCGTCTATTCTTGCTACATTTGAATTCTTTCTTTTATGTTCAAATTTTGTCACTGTTTTGAATCTCGAGAAAGTAGATTTTATCCTCCTTGCGAAATTCCAATGTGTGCAACAATGGAGAATAATTTTAAATGAAGACTCCTTAATTTAGAATTTAGGAGTCTTTTGTTTACATTCTAACTCGTGAAATTGTTTGTTTTATGTTAATAAAGTGTCTTGATACAATTTTCATGATGAATGATTGAGTACTAAACTTTCATATGAGCAAGTATGTATCATGATTTTGTTTATTTTGCTCTATACTAACCATACTCTCTAATCTCTAGAGTAAATTAAAGTATTGAAACAACAATTATGCACTAAGATTAGTTTTTGAAGTTGAACTTGAAAATGGCTCGAGTATGTGACCTGTTTAATGGCCAAGTCCAGTTGCAAACTTAGTTTTCAAAGGAACAACATGATTATTATATCATTTTAATACATTTGAAAATTGTAAGGCTCGAGATCTACGTAAACCATTTGTAGTTTAGGCGATTCTCGAAAGTAGCTCGAATGGCATGAATATCTCATTTTGTTTTTCTGTTGATATTGGATCCCCCATGTGTTTGTTTATGCGCATTCTTGCTCTTTCACAAGTCTTGGAGCCCCCAATTGGGGGTAAATTCTAATGACTTGCTATTGTTTAGGCAATTCATATGATATTGAGATGGACGGGTGTATATATCCTATTTTTGTTTTTGAAATATTTAGGACAATGATATGGCTTTCACATTTTAGTTAAAGTTATTTTCAAGAAAGCAAGTTAGTTTTTTTGCTTGTTTATAGACCAAAAACAATTGTGTTTAAGGTTTAGTAATCTTACCTAATGTCTAAACGTTTGTAAAGATCATTGCGGTGATTTTATTCTTCAAAGTTGATTGAGAACATCAAATATTTTCTTTGTCAATCTTTGATTTTTGTCTTGTAGGCCAGGTGGTTTGTTTACCATCCCTTAGCCAATAAGCGAGAACAAGTTCGAGTCAAGATGAAGTAGAATCTTAATTCATTCCTTTTGGAAATATTTATGTATATACATGTATTATCCAAATAGTTATTGAGAATCTGAAAATTTATTTATTTTAAGAAAACAAAAATTCGGAATGGAAATTTTGAATACTATTTTTATTTGAAACATGTTGTTTTGAATAAGAATTCAAAATTTTAAAAGGTTCCAATAGTTTGTTTTGAAAAGCAACTTTTTCTAGTAGGCAAAAATCATAATCATGTTATTTTCAAAATTGGACCCAAAATAGAAAGAAAAGTCTAGCTCGTAATTGAGTGTGACTTTTTGTCCAAGATTGATGAAGGTAATTTGTAATTTGCAACTTATTTAAACAAAGATATGAAAATAAGAGCAAACTTTTAATTTGTATATCCAATTTTGCCATCTCTCCCTTTTTAATATTTGTCATACTTTGATAATTGAAAGTGAAGTTCTTCCCATTAAAAAGTGTCGTAATTTGAAAATGAATATTTACCTAACTTAGGTTTGATGGAGTGTTTGAATAATTTATAAAATCATTCGAATCACTTTCCAAAATATGGTCTTATTACAAAATGAAAGTTGAGGTGAGACCTATATTTTTGTAGCCCCCAAGTGTCATCTTAGGTGGCTTTTGCAATTCATATATACACATGCTAGGGGATGTTTCTCATGTTTATTTGAAGCCCCAAGGTTTGTATTTTTAATTTGTGGAATATTGCGTATGTTTATCATGAATTGTTTGATAAATCATCATAATTAATTATCTTGGTCAAATAATAGGAAGTGGTATTCTTCCCTTTGTCATTTAAAGTTATTAAGATGGTTTATAAGAAGCTTTGCATGACATTGATTTCACATCATAAATAGCGTGTTCAAATATGTAAATAGAGATAAGTGGGGATGTCCTGGATTTTTAGCCCCCAGTTTGATGCAAAGAGCAAAAAAAAATTATACTATTTTTCGAGTATTTTAGTTGCCAAATGGGAGGGATCATCCCGACTTACCCCCTAAAAATGAAATAAACAAAAAAGACGGATTTGTATAACAAGAAAGGGGAATCCAACTTTCCTATAGAAGAATAAAGAAAGAGAATTACACATGTTTTCAAAAAGCAAGGATTATTGACTAAATATTTGAATCATCGTGATGACTTGGCAGTGAGGTATATGTGTGATAGCGATAACGATCATTTTTTTCATGTAGCTATCATGTTCAATCAATGTTCCTCGCTTAGAGAAGATGGAGATATCCCACGCAGGCGGACGTATAAGTGAGAAGACCAATTCTCATGAGTTGTAAAAGACATCTAGAGTTGACGTCGAGGCTGTCGACATATCAAACCAATGTATTGTATTAACTCTTTTTCTATCTAGGCAATGTATATAGAGCTTGAATTACCTTGGTAATAAATAACCATATTATTAAAAGAAAATAAGATGATTGTTGTTTTTTTTAGAGTGATAGTCATCTCATTTTTATTGGCAAAAGATATGGAAAACATCGAATTTAGCTTGATTCGATTGCTTTACTAAATTGGTGTCATCAAGCCAATGGCTATAAAATCATCTAAATCATTTGATATTTTTTTTTATGATTTTGTAATCATAACTCAACACTTCATACATTTTATATATGGGAATGACTACTCAATAGTAGGTCCATATGTGCAAAGGCCTAAGGTTGGCCAAATTTTCATGGAATGATGATTTTGGTACATGGTTATGGTCTACCTCAAGGAGGGCTTTTCCAAGGTTGTAACGTGGCTACGCTTGAGGTTATGAAGAATGGATAGGCTCAAGTATACTCCAAAAATCCCTTACTTTTGGTGCTTCTTAAATTAAAACCCTTCTGCTTTGTGTGGCAACGTCCTACATTAGGTGCCTTTTCCTTGTCATCTCTCCTTTCTTCTTTTTTTTTTGACAAGTTTTGTTTTGGGTTTAGAACGATTTTTTTTTTCTATTTTCTTTTGCATTTGATCTTTCCTTTCAGGATTAGACTAACTTTGTGTCCCCCTCTTATGTTTTGTTCCCCCAATTTCCTATTTGTATCTTTGCACCATTCCCATCCCTAGGTATGGAATAATGTAGGTTGAATAACTAAGGCTCAATTGACGAGGCTCAAAAGGTCTTCCAAAAAGATGGATTTTCTCTAAGGTTAAGAACATGGGATTATATTTATGGAGTTTCAAGTTGCCTCATGTGTTTGTGAAATCATCATATCCTTTCTTTGTGAGCTTAAGATGGGCCTCTTTTCATTCAATACATCTTGTAAGCCAAAGCTCATCAAGATTCTTAAAGTATTGAGTATGTATGCCTTTTAATATTGCATGTTTGTATGTATACGTTTTATTTAATTCAACTCAATAACAATAAACAGATTGAAAAGAGAACAAGATAGACGTACTTGAGAATATATTTGTTATTCACTAATTAATGAGAGTACAAAATCAGTAGATTCGACAGCATGAATCTTTTAGTCTATCATAAAAAACAAAGGAAAGAAACAAAACAAGACCTAGGGTGCTACATCTTGAATTGTTGACAACTTCTTGAGATTGCGTCTTCGAGCTTTGTCCGTTTCAGATGTAGGTGAAATCCTCTCTAAAAATCATGTCCATCTATATGATTCATGTTTTCATTTATCAAGTCCCTCTCAATTAATGTTCCCACAAGATAGACTTTTTCAAATGTGTCTCAACAAAGGTATTGTAAATGGCGCTTGTATGTTGGAGATCTATGAACTTTGGGATAAGTTCATGATCCAGAGGTCTTTCTGGAATAAGAGCAACCTTTGATCGCCACCTGGAAAAGAAGTCAATGAAGCTTTCTTCTTCCCCTTGCTTAAGCAATTCGAGATCGTGCAAGGTAGTTGTGAGCTTGATGTTATCTCCATATTCGGTTAAAAACGCTTTTATAACGTCACTCCAAGTGGAAGTTTGTTTTGCATCGAGGTTATAAAACCATGATCTAGCAGCTGGGCCCAATGAAAGAGGAAAAGTACATGCATATAGGCTTGGCTCAACCCCTTTCAATGGCATAATTCCAATAAAGCTTATTAAGTGAGTTCTAGGATTGTATGTAACCTTAATGGTTGGAAAATCCGTAGTCAAGAACTTTTCTGGGAGATTCTTGCCACTATGTTTTGGTGTAAGCTCATAATTGAAGTACTTATTCCCTGAGTTAGCTCGAAGGACAAATTTCTCCAAGGCCTCTACTCTTTCGGCTCTTGCTTTTTCTTGCAGAATGTTTTCTTTTTCTTTTTCTGCTTTTATTTTAGCCTTTTCTGCTTTTTTATGAGCCTTCATTTGGACTTCTTCTTCTCGTAAGGCCTTTAGGTTTTGGAGTTCCTCTCTAAGTTTCTCCAATGCTGTTTTGTCACCCATGATTGGACTAGTATGCGAATGTGGAAGATGATCTAGTAATGTGTATCACGAGAAATTGAGCGCGTTCACTTAAACCTTTTCTGTCAAGCATTCAAACAATGAATCAAAGTCAAAATGATTGTTTTTTTTAATCCTTGTAATACGAATTCTGTTTAGGGTATTTTCACCCTGCCACGTGGCCCAATCAGAGGGTGACACGTGTCAGCCTCAGGTTGGTCCAAAACGGACCAATCCCTGCTTGACACGTGTCATTCCAGAAATAAAGGGGAAAAAGGCGGCCTTCAGGCCCAAATCCCGAGAACGCCGGAATACGGCGCAGCCCACCAAATGATTAGGGTTTAGTGAACTAATCAGGGGCAATTCCCAATGACCCTATAAATAGGGAGATGTCCCTCATTTCAGGGACAACGTTTTTTGATCATTTAATACACCTGCATTCTCTTACATCAGAGAAACACCTGAGCTTGGAATCCGAGCAGATACCCACCTAAATTTCCGTATTCTTTATTCCTTTTCAAGTTACTAACTTGATCGTTGGAGACGGAGCACCACCCAACAGGTGTCTCCGTTTGTTTTGCAGGTACAGCTCATCCCGGATCAGTCTTCGTGTTGTAACTCTCCCGAGGGACAAAAACCCCTAAAACATTTGGCGTCGTCTGTGGGGAGAGTACCTCGAAGATGGTTAAAGAGTCTGTACCACCCCCTAACCGTCTAGGTGAAGACCCAGAAGTTTTTACAGACCACGAGGAGGATGAGGATCCTCAGGTCGAAACCTCTATAGCCGAGGACGGCTCTCTCAGAGTCAAGCGCATCCGGCCTAAAGAGACTTTTGAGCGGGGCGCCTCCCAGGCGGGTCCGAGCAGACCTACTGGGCAGCCGGAAGGGGCGACCCAAACGGCAGCTGGATCGGCCCCTGTCACCCGAGACGAACTCATGAGGTTCATGACGAGTTTTAAGGGTGAAATTACAAAGTTGATCACCAAAAACCAGGCTGGCCCAAGTAAAGGTCAGTCGGTGAAGAAGACTCCTCCAGAAAAGGGGAAGTCAGTCAGAAACCGGCAGCCCACTCCTCACCCAGAGGAGAAGGCAGCCGGGACCATCGATTGGTCAAAAATTCTCCTTCCTGGGGGGAACACCAATAACACTCGCCGGCCTCAACAGCCGGTGAGAAGTAAAAGACCAACTTCTGATGCCCGGGAAATTATTAACCGGAAGAGAAATCAATCGTTGTCTGAGTCGGCTTCAACGTCGAACTTTCCAGACAGTTTCAACAACGTTTCTGCAGGGAGTGCACTCTCCTTGCATGAGAGTCAGACAGGCGGTAATACCGTCCATTCTGGCCCTCATATGATTGGAGTTGTCCCGTATATGCCTTCTCCGGCTTACGGGCAATATCCTCCTCACCTCATGCAGCCGACCCTCTTTGGGGGTCAGGCGGCATACCCAAATGTCCAGCCTTTGGACTGGCAGCTTCGTTTGCTGCGCCTGGGTGAACAACCTTCTGCGTTCACTCGAGAGATAACCGAGGCGGCTCAGCCGGCCAAGGTTAAAAATGTGTTGGTTGGTACCTATGACGGTACCTCCAACCCGGAAGATCACCTCATGGCTTACACCAACCTCATGTATCTACAGGGGTTGTATGATGCCGCTTGGTGTCGATGCTTCCTGGCTACATTGAAGGGCATTGCCCAACAATGGTTTGGTAATCTGCCAGCCGGGTCCATAGACAGCTTCAGGAAGCTTGCCTTCCTGTTTGCCTCTAACTTCTCAATGAACATCCCTGCTAAGAAAACAAGCCTTGATCTGAGCACTGTTAAGCAGGGAGAGAGAGAAGGGCTGCGCTCATATGTCAGGCGGTTCAATCTAATAAGAATTCAGATTCAAGGACTGTCGGACGAGGTAGATTTTACAGACTTTTTTAAGGGTCTGAGAGACGGGTCGACCTTTAAGTTCGACCTCGTCAGAAAAGGGGCTTTCACCCTACAGGCGGCCCTGAGGGAGGCGGAAAGCTACATTCAAGCTACCGACCTCTGCTCGCCTGGCAGTCAGTCGGACTCTAAGAAGTCTGACAGACAGAAAGACAGCCGGCGTGCTCAGCCGGCAAAAAAGAAAGAAGAGGGCAAGAAGAGAAAAGAAGTCTGGGCGGTTAGTGACTCTGACCAGCCGTCCCAGAAGAAAAAGAAAGAGTTTAAACCGTACGCCCCCAAGTACGAGTTTAACAAAGACTCCAACTCCATCCTCATGGAGGTAAAGGACCGGCTGTCCATTGAGAAGCCGAATCCTATGAAGAGTTTTGTCCAGTCACGGAACAAGAATAAATTCTGTCAGTTCCATGAGGAAGTTGGCCATGACACCAACGACTGCTTCAGTCTTCAGCGTGCGTTGGACCGTCTGGCTGACAAAGGGCTGTTGAAGTCCTACATATCTAAGTCCCTAGCCGGGGCAAAAAAGAAAAACAAGGGTCAGTCTTCCAAGACTACCCCCCAGCCTGCTAGTAGTTCGGATACCGACAAGGAGCCGGTCTACACTATAGCGGGCGGGTTCTCATGTGGTGGCCCTACCATCCGGGGCACCAAGAGCCATCTTCGAAAGATGGACAAAGATGATGATGAGCAGGCGGAAGCCAACTCCTCCTTCCCAGACGTCCTGATCACTGAGAAGGACAGGGGCAGCGTCCGCCGCCCGCATGATGACCCGGTGGTCATTGAATGTAAGGTTGCCAACCAGCTGGTTGGACGGATCCTTATAGACACCGGCAGCTCATCAGACATCATCAGCCTCCGGTGCCTGCAAAAGCTGAAATACAATGTCAGCAGCATGCATCCGGTCACCCACCCCTTGGTTGGTTTTGGGGGTGGGATGGTCTACCCAGCCGGGAGAATTGACTTACCCATCCGGCTGGGGGAGAAAGGCCAGGGACGACACATTGTCATCAGATTCTTGGTCGTTGAGGAGTTGACCGCCTACAACATCATCCTTGGCAGGCCAACCCTTAACGTTGCCAAGGCAGTAATCATCCCGTCTCTCATGCTCATCAAGTATGAGAGGGATGACGGCTCTGTTGGTTCCTTGAATGGGGATCAGAAGACGGCCCGAGAGTGCTATCTCTCAGCCGTTCGAGATACCGTGGCCCCAGGCGGTCAAGAACCAATAGACCTTGACAATGTCAAGGATGCCGACCCAGCTCCTGCCCCACCAGCAGCCGGTAAGAAAAGAAAGGCACCTCTGTTGGTGGAGGTGAAGAAGGAGAAAAAATAGCAATCACTGACCGGTGAGCGGTCAGATGAGCTTCGTCCCCAACCGGCTGATGAATGCATTGATCTCGTTCTGGATGACAGCCGTCCAGAACGTACTGTTAAGGTTGGGACGGTTGCGCATGCTACCTTGGGTGCAAGCCTACACCTTCTGCTGAAGGAATTCAAAGATATCTTCGCCTTTGAAGTGGAAGAGATGCCAGGCGTCAGCCCGGATCTCGCTGTCCACAAACTTGCCGTGGATCCCAAAAAGAAGCCCATCCGGCAAAAGAAAAGAAACCACGGTGAGGAAAGAAGTCAGGCGGCAGCTGCCGAAGTCAAAAAGCTGCTAGAGGCCAGGTTCATTCGGCCTTGTAGTTTTCCCGACTGGGTGGCCAATGTGGTCCTTGTTAAGAAGCCGAATGGGACCTGGCGCATGTGTGTTGATTACACAGACCTCAACAAGGCGTGTCCAAAGGACAGTTATCCGCTTCCAAAAATCGACAGCTTGGTCGAATCTACAGCCGGCCACGCCTTGATGAGCTTTATGGATGCCTATTCCGGCTTCCATCAGATACCCCTGTGGAAAAAAGATCAAGAGAAGATGGCCTTTGTCACTGATCAGGGGTTATTCTGTTATACTGTGATGCCGTTTGGCTTGAAAAATGCGCCTGCCACTTTCCAACGAATGATTAATACGGTCTTTGTTAATCAGATTGGGAGGAATGTGGAGGCATACATTGATGACATGATAGTCAAATCTAAGCAGCAGGCGGATCACCTTGCTGATCTCCGAGAAACCTTCACCACACTCAGGCGGCATAAGGTCATGTTAAATCCTAAGAAATGCGTCTTTGGTGTTGAGTCTGGGAAGTTTCTCGGATTCCTGATTGATCAAAGGGGGATAAAGGCTAACCCTGAGAAGATACAGGCGGTGATTGACATGCAGTCACCCCATTCTGTCAAGGAAGTCCAGAGACTCACCGGTTGCCTGGCTGCCTTGGGAAGATTCCTCAGCCGGTCAGGCGACTAATGCCTCTACTTCTTCCAAGCAATCAGGAAGAAGACCAGATTTGAATGGGGGGATGATGCTGAGGCGGCGTTCCAGAGGTTGAAAGAGCATTTACATTCTCTGCCTAGGTTGGTCAGTCCTTTGCCTAGGGAGACGTTGTACATGTATTTAGCCGTCTCAGACCATGCCCTCAGTGCTGTTCTCCTTGCTGAGCGAGACGGCGTGCAGCTCCCGGTTTACTTCATTAGCCATGTTCTTAAAAATGCTGAACTCCGGTACCCCATGGTTGAAAAATTTGGCCTCGCTTTGTATATGGCATTCAAAAAATTGAAGCCTTACTTTTTGGCACATCCGGTGGTGATTTACACGGACCAGCCACTCAAGCGGCCAATGTCTACCTTGGACTCATCCGGGAGAATGTTGAAATGGGCTATTGAAATGCAGAGCCTTGAAATCACTTATTGAAATGCAGAGCCTTGAAATGGTGATTTGGAAAGTGTACGTAGACGGGAGCTCTACAAAGAACGGCTGTGGTGCAGGTGTAATTTATGAGTCTCCTGAAGGAGACAGATTTGAGTATGCACTACGCTTCAAATTTCAGGCCTCTAACAATGAGGCGGAATATGAAGCCCTGCTAGCCGGCATTCGCATGTGTAAGGCGGCAGGGGCCATGAAAATTGACGCCTACTCTGATTCTCAATTGGTTGTTAGCCAGTATGAGGGAAGCTACGAGGCTACTCATCCGGCTATGATTAAATATCTTCAGGCAGTCAAAGAAGAGACCAAGGCACTTGAGGAATTCCGGCTGAATCAGGTGCCTAGGTCGGAAAACAACCAGGCGGATGCATTGTCAAAGCTGGCATCTTCCGCCTGCCATGATACGCCTCGGTCAGTCTTCTGGGAAGTTCTTGAAAGAAGAAGCATCTATGAGGATCCCGTTGGAATTCTGGACCGAAGCTCTACCTGGATGGATGGCATCCGGGCCTATCTCTCAGACGGAACACTTCCTGATTCGCCACAGGAAGCAGCCGTCCTGAAAAAGCGAGCTGCAAGCTTTGAGTTGAGAAATGGAGAACTCTTCAAGGCGGGGTTTCTGAAGCCTTTATTGAAGTGTGTCACCCCAGAAAAGGGGAAAGAAGTTCTCGAAGACTTGCACTCGGGATTCTGCGCCTCTCACATAGGCGGCAGGTCCCTAGCCGTCAGAGCCAGACGACATTACTTTTGGCCCACTCTTGAGGCGGACGCCAAGGAGTTGGTGAAGAAATGTGACAAGTGCCAAAAATTTGGCAAACTCATTCACCGTCCGGCTACTGATCTGACGGCCATCCACAGCCCAATCCCGTTTGCAAAATGGGGCATGGACATTCTAGGTCCTTACACGCCTGCTCCAGGCGGAAAGCGCTATATCTTAGTGGCGGTGGATTACTTCACCAAGTGGGTTGAGGCTGAGGCGGTTAAAAACATCAAGACCTCAGACGTAATTTCCTTCATCTGGAAGAACATTATCACCCGGTACGGGGTACTCATGTCTATGGTTTTTGATAATGGTCCTCAGTTTGAGACGACTCAGCTAAAAACTTGGTTGGGAGATCAGGGGATCTCAAGCTATTTCGCATCTGTTGGTCGGCCCCAAGCAAACGGCCAAGTTGAAGCTTTCAACAAACTCATCTCAGACGGCATTAAAAAGAAAATAGAAAGAGCTGGTGGCTTATGGGCAGAAGAATTAATTCATGTCCTGTGGGCCATCCGGACAACAGCGAAAGGGGAAACCGGTGAAACCCCATTCCTCATGGTTTACGGTGCTGAAGCCGTCTTGCCCATCGAACATTACGAGCCGACTCTCAGAGTCATGCTGTATGATGAAGAGGCAAACTGGGAAGCAATGCGCCTGGCATTGGATTCACACCCAGAACGTAGAGGCAATGCCGCCTTGCGTCATGAGATTTACCGTCTGAGAATGACAAGAGCCTACAACAAAAAAGTACACAAGCGTCCCTTGAAAGTTGACGACTTAGTGTTACGAAAAATGGAGGCAACCGGTAGGGCCAATGAGTTGGGAAAGCTAACCCCAAATTGGGAAGGCCCCTACCGGATCTATGAAGAAGTAAGGGACGGCACTTACCGCCTGGAAACTCCAGACGGCAGGCGCCTGCCTAGAACTTGGAATGTAGACAATCTAAAAAAGTACTACTTCTGAGAATGTAAACTTTTTGTAAACAGTGTCAGTTAATGAAGATTCAGACTTTGTTTACAAAATTATCGTTTGATTATCCATCCGGGTAATATCCAGGCGGATTCCTCATTTACCTAACTAAGTTCGATACTTAGTGAAGATTTCATTTGTTAATCCGCCTGGGTAATACTCGGATCTCTTGTTTATTTAAGTTTGATTTTGTTTATTCAATTGCTTGACTATCCGCCTGGGTAATACTCAGACGGATCCTCCATTTATCTAACTAAGTTTGATACTTAGTATGATACTATCCGCCTGGGTAATACTCAGACGGATTCTCCATTAATCTAACTAGGTTTGATACTTAGTATGATCAAACATTAGCCCAGATAGACTCGCATGCTTAAAAAAAAAAAAAAAAAAAAAAAAAAACTAAGTTCGATACTTAGTGTAAATTCAACACTGATTAAGAAACTAAGCACAAAAACGTTTAGTGGCTACACAACCGGTCTCAAAAAGGACCAGAGGCTAAAATGGCCGGATGGTTGCTATTTTTATAAAATCGCCTGTCCCAACATGTACAAAGGCGTCCGGCGACACCCCTCCGGGTGCAATCGTCGCAGAGAACAGATTATCTGTCGGTTCTACGTATCCATGCAGACGGCAAAAATTGAACGACCAAATTGGTCAACTCATAGCCGTCTGACTAAAATAACCTATGAAGAACGAGTTTCCTAAATACCGGATGCCCATAGGCATCAGTCGGTAACCGGCTGAAGTTCTCACTTAGGTCATTTATTTAAAAATTGCACCTCACCCCAATTGGGGCAAGAGTTCAATGGCTATAAAGTCTCTACCAAGACGGGCATAAGCCGTCTGGGTAGTGACTGAAACGCCTGTTGGTGTACGGCTGTGCACTTGGTTTGGGGAAATCACTACTGTGATTTATTGACTTGCAAACATATCATGCTCTTTGCAGCATCAGACGTTCCCAAGTCAATCAACCAGCTCCAATTGAAACAAATCACACAGCCGTCCAGGGGCAAGGACAGCCAGACTACTGATTAGTTAGGCAAGAAATCGCCGCATGCTTTTGATAAGTTAGGCAAAAAATTTAAATGCAAAATAATCAAAACCGACTTAGTCGGTGCAATTCATAAAGTCCATCCAACCAAACGGTTGTAATGGATCGAATGTTAACCGGACCCCGTCCGGGAGAAAGAAATTGTTAATTAACCCGGCTCCATAGCCGGTAAAAACAACAATACTCGGCACGCAGGCCGGAAAAAGCAAGTTTTGGCATACAGCCGCTGAATAAAAATTAAAAAAAAAAAAAAGCAAAGATTGGCATACTGCCGCTGAAGGGTCACTTCTGGGCTGCAGACGGAGCCTCCGGGTCCTCTCCCTTCTCATTGTCTGAGGGAATTTCCTGCGCTTCGCCAGGACCAGGAAGCTCAGGCGCGGACGGCTCATTGTTGCTGAGCCAGGCTTCAAAGGAGGCAGGCTCTGGCTCGCCTTGCTCCCGCAAGTACACCACGTACTCGGCGTAGCTGTGCGCCAGTGCCCAGACGCGGTAATCAGTGTCTGGGTTCAAGGCAGCCCAGACAATCTTCATACGGGCGTCGTTGTCAGCGTCACTCTCAGCAACCAGGCGGTTTTGCTCCGCCTCCAGGGTTGCTGCAAAGTTCTTCTAAGCCTGCGCAGCGTCCTTCTCTAGCCTCTCAACCTTGGACTTAAGTTTGCCAAGGTCCGCCTGGGCCTTCTTGAGCGCCTCATCAGCCTGCTTGGCGCTCTCGTCTGCCTTCTTCTGGGCCTCCTCCGCCTCCTTCTTGGCCGTCTCAGCATCAGCAGCCCGCTGGTCGGCCGCCTTCAGATCTAGCTCCAGCTTTTGGATTTTGGACGCCTGTGTCATAATTATTGCTTTAGTTTCAAGTTCATGTACGATAGTTGAGTGGAAAGCAATATTATCAGCGTCTATGGCAGATTTCTTGGCCCTTTTTACCTCTTCCCGTTTGCGGGAATAAGGACGTTTGAGCCCGTCCACCCGCAGCATGGCCTGAAAAAAGCAGGCGGTATAAGAATTACAGGCGGGGTAAAACACTTGGAAAAAATAACATTGAATTGACAAGTTTCCTACCTCAGCCAGAAGGGACAGAATGCGTTCAAGGTTGAACGTCTCTATCCCAGGGATTTCGTCCTTATCCCTCTTCCGGACGGCCTCCAGCATGGCCTTGGCATGCTTCTGGACGTCTGGCCAGCGGGGAGATTGAGTTTGATCTGCACCACAATCAATAGGTGATGAGTGCGAAACTAAGGCAGCACCTATTTGTTGTCGACCGTCTGAGGATGACGTCTGTTGGGAGTGGGATTTCACCCGTAAAGGCCACCCCAGCTCAAGCGGGGATTCAAAAGGGTTCTTACCTTCAGAGCCGACCAAGCGGGAGACGCTTGCGGGCGTGGTGAACCCCGCGGCTGCTGAGGGGTTGGCAAGATCAAGGCACACGCTGCCGGCTACCTTCTCGAGTCGCCCCGCTATCCGCATCGTCTTAGCCCCGGCTGAGGCGCTAGGAGTTGACGTAGAAGCGGACTTTTTTATTTTATTGAGAACGGCTGGGGCCTCCTCTCTAGCCCGTTTGAGATTCTTCTCAAACGATTTTCCAACTTCTCCCCCCTGTGAAAATAAACAAGTAAAGGTTAGTATCCGGGCAAGAAAGTCTATAAAATAAACTTAAGAAAGGGACATGCGCTCAATACCTTGGCCCTGACCTCGGCCGCAGCTTTCTCCGCAAGTTCTTTGCGGATGGCCGCAGAAGACCGCTTGGGAGTTTTCTCCGTTTGCAGCATGTTCAATGCTTCTTCTGCAAAAAGAAAGAAATTGGTCAACATCACAAATCAATACCGATAGAAAGATACTACAGACGGTATGAACTCAGGTGCATACGTTTATTAAACATGTGCCCTAGCCCGCAGGCGGCTAAGAAGCATTCATCCCTGAACCAGGCGCTCTTGGGAATCCAGTTTTTAGGGACTTTTATTGTTTCCCCGGTTGACAGAGTTGCGTCTGTGAGGCCGAAAAAGTCTGCCTCAATTATTTTGTCAAAGTCTTCCTCTGGGATCCGGGGAAGAGCGCACTTCCTGCCCAACAAGTCAGGCTTCTTATTGTACAGACGGAATTCATAATTCTCCCGTCTGGTTGGGGCTGACATCAGGTAGAACCTGTGCTTCCAGCCATCGAACTTGGAGACCTTGTCCAAGGTCATCATATATTGCGGCTGCGTGGTTAGAGTATACCACGCTCTCCAGCCGCCTGGGCTCCTACTGAGGTAATGCATGCTTGCAAAAGCCTCCCAGCCGGGGTTGAGCCCTTGGAATTCGCAAGCGGCAACATACCCCAGAATGTTGGTCCAGGAGTTGGGGGTAAGTTGCCAGAGCCCCAGGTCGTAGCCTCTCAAAATTGCCTTCACCGCCTGGTGAAGGGGGAAGCGAAGGCCGGCTTTGAACGCCGCCTCATAACAGCCAAAATAGTTGTTGGCGTTCTCTTGATCATCCCCCAAGCGATGGTGCCCAGCTCAGGCGGCACCCGAATCTTATACCCGTCTCCAAGCGGGTGCATTTTCTTAAAGCTCTCTAAGTTTTCCCCCATTTGGATCCGGTCTTTGGAGGAGACGTGGATGCTGAAGGGATCGTCCTTCTCACTCCATTTTTTCCTTTCTTCCTCCTCGCTATCCGGAAGAGGGGGCAAGTCATCGCTGCTCTCGGAGGTAGAGGCGGAGCTGTCACTCTCCGACTCCCTCTCACTTTGGTCCATGGGGGCAGAGGCGGCATCATCGCCGCCTTGGTCATACTCGTCCAAGAAAGAGTCAGCAGGGGTTGAAGGGGCGCGCGGAGGGGATCTCTCCAGAGCCGTCTGGTCTCCCTGACCAGACGTTTCTCCCTCAGGCGTTCGGCCGCCTGAGCCCTCGCTTCTGTAATTTGGATCATTGGCCGTCTGCATTGTCCGAGCCATGGTGTCCTGCACAGACACATAACTGGTCGGAATCCATGGCAAAGGGTGGTCCCAACACCCCGAGCCGGCACTCCCAGTCCTAGACTCAGCCGTCCCGGGTGACTGGCTGGACTCTAACCTAGGCTGTGCCGTGTGTGTTGGTGATGCATCCATTTATTGCAAGAAATATGTACAAGCGGTGAAAAAAGAAAAGAGCTGAGAGAGACAGAGACGGTACCTTTGGATTTGGTATCTGAAGGAAGGCGGGTCCGGCTGGGTTGCGGAAGAACAAAGTTTCTTGCTTGCGCCTGACTCAAACGGATGACTTCTGCTCTCTCAAAGTTTTTTCTCTCTAGAAAATTTTTGTAAAAAGTACAAAATAATGAGGGTAAAACGGCTATATGTAGAGGGTAAATACGGGGACATTTCCGTAATTTACCTAGAAGGTGAACGGTTACTCTGCAAAGGTAAAATTACCATCTATTGAAGCGTGACATGTGTCACAGATGCCACGTGGCATGCCACGTCACATCTGTGAGGGGCAAATGTTTAGGGTATTTTCACCCTGCCACGTGGCCCAATTAGAGGGTGACACGTGTCAGCCTCAGGTTGGTCCAAAACGGACCAATCCCTGCTTGACACGTGTCATTCCAGAAATAAAGGGGAAAAAGGCGGCCTTCAGGCCCAAATCCCGAGAACGCCGGAATACGGCGCAGCCCACCAAATGATTAGGGTTTAGTGAACTAATCAGGGGCAATTCCCAATGACCCTATAAATAGGGAGATGTCCCTCATTTCAGGGACAACGTTTTTTGATCATTTAATACACCTGCATTCTCTTACATCAGAGAAACACCTGAGCTTGGAATCCGAGCAGATACCCACCTAAATTTCCGTATTCTTTATTCCTTTTCAAGTTACTAACTTGATCGTTGGAGGCGGAGCACCACCCAACAGGTGTCTCCGTTTGTTTTGCAGGTACAGCTCATCCCGGATCAGTCTTCGTGTTGTAACTCTCCCGAGGGACAAAAACCCCCAAAACAAATTCAGTTTAAGCAAGTTTGTTGATGAAGAATGTCAAAAAATTCACGAACGATCATTAATGGAATGTCATGATTTGTGTTGACTTCAACAAGGTAATCATCTAAGGATGTTACTTTAAATGAATTATTTTCAAAAAAGGTAGAAGATAAAGACAAAAAAGTTTGATTGAAAATGCTCATCAAATTTTAGGAATATTAATCAAACCGAACATTCTCCTTAAAATGATCAAATATACTATGGTATTTTATGATCACTTAGATTACTGATAGAGGTAATAATTGCGTCGTCAAACAACTACACCTAAGTCAAATACAATTTATAACACTCGACTCAACCTATTACGAGTATAGGGCAAGTAGAGGGGTCGAACCACAGGGAGAAATGCATAAACACCGCATTCATTACTTAGAGTCTAAGCTATCTCGGAACAAGAAGTGTGAATAACTAAGAGATCAAACTAAGAACGAAATGGATTAAAATCAATATAACTAAGCACCAAGGGAAACTGGTAGATGTAGATGCCGCTTGATCATGCAATAAGAAAGTAGCAAATCAATGGTAAACTAAACATGCATGAATATCGAAGTAAGGCCCAATCTAACCGCTTTCCGGGGTTAATCGGTTTCTCCTAACATAGCCTCTTGATCCGTGTCATTTATGGCACCTTTAGGCTATGTTTTCTTTATATTTCTATTCTCCTTTGTAGTCGTTTATGTTGTGTTTTTAGAGAATAATGCTCGATTCGCGTGTTTTTGTGTTAGTTTAGAGAAATGCATGCTTTTAATGGCTTTCTTATCATTTTATTCATTTCTCGGCTATTTCTCTTGCTTCTTCGTTTCTTTGTCTTGTTTTGTAGGTACGTCGCGGGCTATATTCATGGAAATTGAAAATAGCACCCACTAGGATCAATATGCACTTTTCGGAATTGAATTTGAGTTTGAAACAAAGGAAAACGAAGGATTGCAAAGTATCAAATAGGACCTTTGTTCATTGTTTTAGTCATTTCTCAAGTTCTACAGATCGGATTAGGGTGATTCAAGTTGGGTTGGAAACTAGACTTGAAGAGATTTCCAATGATAGGTCGCACGCCTTCATACAATTCTTAGGTCGGAAGTTACAGCCTTCTGAAGTTGGCCTTGGAAAACTGCCGCGGGCGCGGGCTACAGTACCCGCGGGCGCGGGGTTGCTGCAGCTCCAAAACTGCCGTATTTGGGCAGTAAGCACCCGCGGTTGTCCCGAGGGCTCTCCGAGGGCGCGGGCCTTGGCCCCGCGGGCGCGGCCGATTTATCCGCGGGCGCGGGTTTCTAGGTCTTTTACGATTTTAAGCTTCTTTTCTCCTTTTGTTTATATAGTTTTTGGTTTCCTTTATTATTCATTCATGTATTTCTTTAGTTTTAGAATAGTTTTCTCTCTCTTAGGTTGAGAGCTTCTCTCTCTAGATTAGGAGTAGTTTTAGAGAGAGAAAGTGAGGAATTTCAATGGTGATTGAGAGATTGAAGATGCAAGTGTGACAATTGTGTTGGAGATCTTCTTAATTGTCAATGAGAATTTCTAAACTCTATCTCATTCAATTGCTTTGTTTAATTTGATGTTTGTTTGGTTTGATTTTGATATTTGATGTTTGATTAGAGTAATTGTTCTTGATATTTTGTTGATTCTTGTTCTCTATAGTTGTTAGTTGAGAGATGATGATTCTTGAATAGTTGTTTGGCTAGGAATTGGGTGAAACTTGTATGATTGATTAATTGTGATTAATTTGGGAATTGTATTGATTTATTGTTGAGATTAAAGTGATTAATGAAGGTTTGCATGTGTGTAATTCAATTAGGCCTTGAGAATTATACTAGATTGCATTGTAATTGCTAATGACAAGAACAATTGATTTAGGGATTGTAATTGTCTATTGGTTTTGATTGTGATTCTCTTGATTTGTTATTCATAGTGAACCCTAGCTTAACAATTAGGAGATAGCTCTTTGATTCCAATTGATTGCTCTTATCATTTAGTCCTCACAACCTTTGATTGGCATGCTCTTCCCAAGTTGTTGCAATTGACATGATTACATGTTGATCCCCGTTCCTAGTGTTTTATTTCCTTGGTTACTTGTTTTGTTAGTTGTTAGTATTCTCTCTTACCTTCGTCTTCGACCTAGCTTAGGCGCATAATTGAAAGTGCTTGAACATTACCATTCCTTTGGGTTCGACCCTTGACTTGCCTCTATACTCGTATTTAGGTTTGTTAAGTGTTTATAAATTTAGTTTGACCGAGGGAAGATTAGATAACGACCTAGTTTTCCCCTTGTCACCTCTATGTTTCCACACTAGAACCATATATTAGAAGGTGCAATCAAAGAACTATCGATAGTAATAAATCTCAACTAAGTCAACTTCCGTTCCTTGTTAGCAAAGATTCACCTTTAATCAACTAACAATGTGCACTTGCAAGAAGATCAAAGAATATCAAGCATGCAAAGACTTTAATCACCATTAACATAACCCCAACATTATAAGCATGAACAATTAGCAACTACACCATCCCCACACCCTTGGCTAGGTGACTACTCACAAATCATATTGAAGACAATATCAGTCATCAAATCAATAAGCATCAACATGATCAATAAGCAAAGAAGGAAAATCAAAGCAAATAAGCAAAATCAACAACAAAAGTAAAGAGAAAGAGTAAGAGATTGCACATTAATTGAAGATGAAGGTCTACAAAGGATTAAACAAACTCCTTCTTCAAAATCCAAGTTCATTAATGAAGAAAACCACACTGTCTATCTCTACCAATGAAGACTAATAGTGTTTCTCTCCCTAGATTAAGATAAAAGTGCCCAAAAATTAAAACTAAGTTAATCTAATTACATCACAATGTTCTAAGATGGGACTTATATAGTCCGTACAGAGCCAGCTGAGAAAAGGAGAGGTCCGACCGAACAATGGGAAGGTTCGGCCGGAGTACGGGGTAGGTTCGGCCGAACCATGGGTAGGTTCGGGCGAACCTCCCTGATCCTGGTCTGGTCGAACTTCTGTGGTTCGACCACTCCTGCAAAATTTCCAAATTGCATCTTGTCCCTGCCTCGACGTTCGGCCGAACCACTGAGCAGGTTCGGCCACACCTTCAGGAGGTTCGGCCGAACCTCTTCTGAATCATACTTCCTTCAGCTTCCCTTGAGCTTAGCTTCCTCCTCTTGAAAATCCCGATGGTTCCTACAAAGCATAAGCATGAAAATCACAATAAAAACAAAGCGAGAAGACTAAGAAAAGGGAAGATAAATGAGAAAAGAAAAGAGGAAGAAAAACTAAGTAAAAATGCTTAGAAAAAGGGCCAAACAAGTGCAAATGAGGGGAGAATCCTTAGAGAAAAAGGATAAAAGAGTGGCATAAATGCCATTCATAAAAATACCTTACACTTGCCTCTTGCTTGTCCTCGAGCAAGGAAAACTAGAACAAAAAAGACAAACACAACAAACATAATCATGACAAGGTTTTTAGCAAAACCAATCAAGCCTCAAGGTAATGAAATGCTCAATTTGGACTCATTTGCAAATAAATGCACCAAAGAATACTTATCTTTCTCTATCCAAAGAGGGAAAACACGTTCCAAGATGCCCAAGGTTGAAAAAGACAAACCTAAGCTAAGCGTAGAGAACTAATGATTTCATTCTCCGCCCTAGCCCCAACCAAAACGGTCTGCGCTCTCTCCACTAGCTTCAATTCATCCCCTAGCTAGCTCCTCATGGTTCCTCGAGGGAACCGGAAAAAGAAAATTTTATGTGGAATCATAGGGTCATCCCGACATCTCAACTATGCATACTATCTCCATAGGGTTGAAATCTATCTCCCTCCATAGTTCCTTGACCACGCCCCTCTAGAATCCAAGGGTCTTAAGTAGGGTTGTAGTGTCTTGGCTAGGGGTTATAGTTGGGAAACAATTTGAAAATTTTGGTGGCAATTCCTAAGTGAAGCGTAAGAGTGGCCATCTCTCAAGAACATCCTAAGAATTGAACCAATTATTTAAACTTACAACCTTTCAAAACAAACCACACCACATTACTTCAATTTTTTTTCATCATTTTTTTTTTGCTTGGTTTTCATGAGTTTCAACTTTCTTGCCAAACCTATTTGCGTACTCTTTTCATGAATAGTCTTTCAAAACCTTATTTGAACCAAATTACACAACCTTCTTACTCAATTTCAACATTATCAAACTCGAACCTCACACGCCAATGCTTCACTAACTACAAGGGTTGGTAGAACATAGGCCGATAGGTTTGTAATATGGCTAAGTAAAGAATGGGGAAATAAGGCTCAAATTGGTTAGCAAGAGGGTGAATGTAAAAATGAAAACAAAATTTGTAACAAAACACAAAGAAAACAAAGAAAAGTGAGAAGAAATGCCCTCTTCCTCCTCTAGAGTTATATGGTCACGATCTTGGGAGCTAGGCGCCAACACAAAGATTAAGACATGCATAGTTAAGGATCCTAAGCCGCTCACAAGAATGATGAAGGCTAGAACAAATGACGCTCACACGGGATAAGAAATATAGCAAAAACTAACCAAGGGAATCCTATCCACCATAGAGAGTAACACCATCTTACCACTTCCACGTGAACTAGGGGTTCAAATGTCCTCAAAAGTTCTAAACCGGGCTACCTTAGCTTACAATGTGTCTAACTCAACCCAAAGCATTCTCAAACCGTGCAAACCCTCAACAACTAGGAAGATAAGCATTCAAAGACACATCGAGGCAAACCAATCCAAAAGAGTGAGCAAATTACACATCAAAAATCATTTCAAAATGTCATAATTACGCTTGTAACACAAAAAAGGGGAAAACAAAACAAAAGAAAGAGGAAGAAATCAAAAAGGTTAACGTACGAGGCATATAATTCAATTAAATCCCAATTGTCATACAAGTGATCGTTCGATAACAACATCAACGATCCCAGGTTCCATAGAACCAAAAGCAAACATCCTCGAACCATTCAACTTCTTCCTAAGCTAACCTAGACTAAACACTCAAAGAAAAAGCAAATAAAAGAGAGGAAAGGTCTCAGCAAATGCCGCTTGAAATGGAAGACAAGATAATTCATACAATCTCACCAAGGGAGCTTATGTTGCTCCTTAACTTCCTCCGTTTCCGCTTTCAAGCTTCAAGAAAGGTGAGCCAAAACAAAAGAAACTATGACAAAACAAGAAAAATAAAAAAAAAATAGAAACCAAATAAAAAAAAAAGACTAAAGTTATAGATAAAAAGAAAAATAAATAAAAAGTAAAGAAAAATAAATAGAAAGTTATCTACAAAGTTTAGATTAAGGGAATTTGGATTGTCGGGAATTTTGGATTTTTTCTTGGGAGCATCTTCGCTTACACAAAGCTCAAGAATCATCAAAAATCGTAAAAAATCATCATCATCACATCACCATCACAACATCATCAACTACAACAAGGTCACAATCCTCAATAGTCCTCCTCATGTACAAGCCACTACCCTACCACACTACCCTTCCCTCCTATGTACACTTTAACCAACCCAAAAGGAACATCCTCCCCCACACTAGTCTTTTGCACGTCCCGAGCAAAAGGTAAAAGTTAGAAATTCCGGGGGGGGAGGACGGGAACCTTCATCATGGGGTCCTATCTCCTTGCCCTCTAGGTTGAGGGGGGTTCTCAAAATCGAACCCGGGAGTGTCCATAAATGGGTGGAAGGGTTGGTTAAAGTGCTCATAGGGCCACCCCAAGTCACCCCATCCACCATCAAAAGGGTTTGGGGTGGATGTGCGAGCCAGATCATAAGCCGGATCACACCCACCCGAGCGATAAGGATCATAAGGTGGGGTGACAATGTGTTGAGAAGGGTCGATGGGACCTTCCCAATAGGGGTAGACGCTGGGGGTAGGGTTGTTGGGGTCATAGGGGTCCCAATGAGGAACCGGACCCTCTTGAGGGGGGTGGTAGGGGTAATTAACATAGGGCGCTTGGATGCCCGCTTGTACAAGGTTATCATAAAACATCCTCCCGTAGTACACCCATTGTTCAATGGAAGCTTGGTTATCTCGACGGATATCCTCGAGGGTACTACGGAGGGCATTCATATCACAAGGAGGAAAGGTGGAAAAGGAAGATGCCTCACCTCCCCCGCTAAAGGGGGGGGGGACGGTTTGCTCCTGACGGTGGACCGGTGGAGGATGAGGAATTGCACCCCGGGCTCTTGTTCTTCTTAGTTCATCAGGGATGTGCTGCCGGGGGATCTTCCATTTGAGAGGAGAGGAGTGGTCCACCGTAGTGAGGGATGGGTCCGGAAGGACACACCATTCAACCTCTTTGCCCACTAAGAGGATGAATTTGTGCTTGTTTGTTGAGTAGTTGATGAAGCGGTTGTGACGGAGAGCACTAAGAGAGAGAGAATAGGGAGGGAACTCGTCGGTGACTTCCTCTCGGGTTTGGTGCACAAAGGGGAGAATTTCTATTTGCTCCTTGTAAGCTCCATCTTTCAAGGAGAGGGCAATGATAGTGATTATGCCCCCCATAAAAATGTCGTCACCAAGACGGTTGTCCCTAGTATCCAAAAGCCTTTGGATGAAGGTGGAAGAGCATTGGAACTTGAGGCGCTGAGGGTTGTCGGCCAAGAACAGACAAGCAACCTTATCCTTAACCATTGAGCCGAGGTTTGCTTTAAAGAACACGGCATATTGGAGGAGCCGAGCAAAATATATCAAGGCTATGTGGATGATGTTGTTGACCTTGGATGTGTTGGTCCGAAAACTATCCCTGGTGGATATGCTCCTCCACCATTCTTGCTCGTTGTAGGGGATGCGATGAGTGGAAGTCATCCCGCATGGATGATCTAGCCCGGTCGCATGCCAATGGTAAATCTCGTTAAGATCACTCTCGGTGAGGGAGTGATCCTCATTAAACATGTGGAAATGTATAACAAGTTGAGGCACCTCATCATTAAATTCCGGCTCAATGACTTCCTTGCGGAGAGATGCAAGGAATTCTAAAGTCACTCGCTCATAAGTGTGAGCGTGAAGATAGATGAAGTCGCCCCAACCAAAATTCTGTGCTAACTTGACTACCTCATCCAAGATTCCGAGCTTTTGCAAAGTGGTAGGACAAAAGAACCGTGTTGAACGGATGGGACGATTGATGAGGGCTTTGTAGACGTCCCAACAATGCTCATTCGGAGCAATTATTCTATGATCATTGATGCCGGGGGGAGGCGGGAAACTCGTTGAAGAAGATTCACCCACTCTCTTCCTCTATGACTTGCTCTTTCCGAAAACCATGATTCTACAAAATTACCAAGAGCTTTTATTAGGAAAATTTGATAAGAGATGTCATAAGAAGCTAGCCAAGGTAAAAGTGTATGCGTGAAAGTAGTTGCCTTGAGTTGTGAAATAGATATAAAGGATGACAACAATACAATTCAAGGCATAAATGGACACATTTAAATCAAGGCATGGGCAAGAAATCCTATGACATTCATATAAAAGTCCTAACAAAGTCTAGGTGAATTTTTGCATGATGTCTCCTAATTATGTGATAATCATTCACCAAACCATCAAAATCAAACCAAAAACAACAAGAATCGTTCTCCAACAACATCCAATTCATGAATTCTTCAATCACCAAATAGTAGCATGAACACCCTTGCATGAAATCAACATTTTTAAGCAAAGACATTGAGATTAAACAAAACCAAGGTATACATGCATAATCATGAAAATAACATGTTCTAATATCAATTACAAATCAATTGCAACATGTAAATCCAAACAACCACAAGGAACAAGCAAGTTATTACTAACAATTTCAAGAATACCACAATTCATATTTAAACATGCAAAATATCGTATAACTATGAGAAATTGAAGAAATAAACTTGCAAAAGTTAAGAAAATCATACCACAATTGATTGTAAGTGAGTAGAAACCCAAAAATACCAAAGCACTTAAACCCTAGAAATTGGGGGAAATGAAAAGATGGGATTTTTGTGAGGAATTTTTGGCGGAGATTGTAGAAATGGAGTAGATGATGGAAAATAAGTGAGAAAAAGAGAAGATTGGAGTGATTTTGATGGAGGTTTGATGTTGTAGGAGGTGGTTGCAATGGAGGTTAGAGTGAGAAGGAGGAGAATAAAGAGAGAGGGGGTCAAATGAAATGAAATGAAGAAGAATAGCAGCCCCCGTTTTTTTTTTTTAGAATCGTCAAAGGTTCGGCCGAACCATGGGCAAGTTCGGTCGAACTTGCTCAAGGTTCGGTCGAACCTTCTCTCTAACTTGAATTTTACAAAAATGGCAGAAAGTTTTCAAGTTGTGATTCTAGAGCAGGTGCGACCGAACACAGCTATGTTTGGGCGAACTATGGTTCGGTCGAACCTCTCCAAGGTTCGGTCGAACCTACTCTAGAATCTTAATTTCTGCTTTTCTGGCAGAAAGTTTTCAACTTCAGATTCCAGAGGAGGTGCGACCGAACTCAGGAAGGTTCGGGCAAACCTTTCAATAGGTTCGACCGAATCTTCAGGGAGTTCGGTCGAACCACCTGGCTTTTTCAAAAAATTCCATTTTGCAACACAATATGCACAAACACCCCTCTTCAAAACACACTAAACACCATACCATCATGCTAGGGAAAAGCATACCAAAAATTCCAACACAATCAAAATTCAAAAATCCAACAATCCAACATTGTAGATAGGAAAATAACTAAGCATCAAGAAAGGGGGAAAAAGAAAAGGGTTAGAGACTTGGGTTACCTCCCGAGAAGCGCTTTTGGTTTACGCGTTAGCTCGACGTTCCTTGAATCAATCAAGGAGGGTCAAATTGATGATGCATATCAAGAAGAGTCACAGAAATTGGTTCATCACTTGGGAATCCTTCGTAGTAGGGCTTGAGCCGGTGACCGTTCACTTTGAATGGAGTATGCCCATCTTGGGAAATCTCATAAGCGCCATATGGAAACACCTCCGTGATAATGTACGGCCCACTCCACCTTGACCTAAGTTTTCTTGGGAAAAGCTTCAAGCGGGAGTTGAATAGGAGGACTTTTTGGCCTTTGACGAATTCCTTCTTGACAATTTGAGCATCGTGCCAAGCCTTAGTCCGCGCCTTATACCTGCTTGCGCTATCGTAGGCATTCATCCTCAACTCCTCCAACTCATGTAGCTCTAGAAGCCTTTGCTCACCCGCACTATGGAGATGAAGGTTGATTTGCTTGATTGCCCAATGCGTTCGATGCTCCATCTCTACGGGCAAAAGACAATTTTTCCCATAGACAAGCTTGTAGGGAGTGGTCCCTATTGGAGTTTTGAAGGCGGTCCTATATGCCCATAGAGAATCAATGAGTTTGGTGGACCAATCCTTCCTTGTCCTAGCAACCGTTTTCTCTAAAATCACCTTAAGCTCTCTATTGGTGACCTCCGCTTGACCACTCGTTTGAGGGTGGTAAGCAAGCCCTCGCTTGTGAGACACGTCATACTTATCAAGTAGTCGAACGAAGGTGTGGTGCTTGAAATGCAATCCCCCATCACTAATTATTGCTCTTGGAAAACCAAATCTCGGGAAGATCACTTTCTTGATAAGATTGACCACCACCTTAGAGTCATTCGTTGGAGAAGCTACGGCCTCCGCCCACTTGGATACGTAGTCAACGACAACCAAAATATACTTGTTCCCATGTGAAGAAATGAAAGGGCCCATGAAGTCTATAGCCCACACATCAAAAACTTCAATCTCAAGGATGGGGTTTTGCGGCATTTCATCCCTTCTAGAAATATTTTCCATCCGTTGAAATCTATCACAAGTCTTGTCAAATATCCAAGCATCCTTGAATAGATAAGGCCAAAAGAGCATAGATTGAAAGACCTTTGAGGCGGTCTTTTGAGCACTCATATGCCCACCACAAGGAGAAGAGTGGCACATATGGAGAACACTTTGAACCTCGTCGGTTGGGACGCATCTCCTCAACAAACCATCGACCCCTCTCTTCAATAAAATGGGATCATCCCAAATGTATCTCTTGGCCTCGTGCTTGAGTTTTCGACGTTGTTGTGAAGTGAAATCCGGTGGTACGGCACTACAAGCCAAGTAATTCACAATATCCGCATACCATGGCACCGATTTCACTTCATCTCTTAGAGCGTCCTCTATTGACAAGCCATCATCTTCAAACCTTGCACCGCCCAACCTTGAAAGGTGATCCGCCACTACATTCTCGGCTCCCTTCTTGTCTATCATCTCATAATCGAAGTCTTGGAGGACTAAAACCCATCTCAACAACCTCGGTTTAGATTCCTTCTTCCCTATCAAATATTTGAGAGCCGAGTGGTCGGTATACACTATTGTTCTAGAACTAATGAGGTAGGTTCTAAACTTCTCAAATGAATGGATAACCGCTAGGAACTCCTTCTCGGTAGTTGTGTAGTTTCGTTGGGCATCATTGAGAGTTTTAGACAAATAATGTATGACATGAAGTTTCCCATCCTTTCGTAGTCCAAGAACCGATCCAATGGCCTCGTCGCTCGCATCGCACATGAGCTCAAATGGAAGAGACCAATCTGGACCTTGGACAATAGGAGCGGTGCAAATGGCTTCTTTCAACCTACAAAAGGACTTTTGACAAGCATCATCAAACACAAACTCCTTATCTTGTTGCAATAGGGATGTGAGAGGCTTAGCAATCATTGAAAAATCTTTTATAAAGCTTCGATAGAACCCGGCATGGCCAAGAAAGGACCTCACTTCCCTCACGTTGGTTGGGGGAGGAAGTTTTTCAATGACCTCAACCTTGGCTATATCAACCTCAATGCCGGCATGGGAAATTTTGTGCCCAAGAACAATCCCACTTTCCACCATAAAGTGGCACTTTTCCCAATTTAACACGAGGTTAGCCCTCTCACACCTTTCTAAGCAACGAGATAAATTAGATAGACAATCTTCATAGGTGGCTCCTCCAATGGAGAAGTCATCCATGAAGACTTCTATCTCATCCTCAATAATATCACTAAAAATGGACATCATGCAACGTTGGAATGTTGCGGGGGCATTACAAAGCTCGAAAGGCATCCTACGATACGCATAAGTACTGTAGGGGCATGTGAAAGTCGTCTTCTCTTGATCCTTGGGGTCAATCGGGATTTGGAAAAATCCCGAGTAACCATCAAGGAAACAATAGAAGGAATTCTTTGTAAGCCTTTCCAACATTTGATCAATTAATGGTAGTGGAAAATGATCTTTGCATTTACTTGTGTTAAGTTGGCGATAGTCAATACACATGCGCCAACCGGTAACAAGTCTAGTGGGTACTAGTTGATCATGATCATTTTTCACTACCGTCATGCCCCCTTTCTTAGGCACAACTTGCACGGGAGATACCCAATCACTATGAGCAATTGGGTAAATAATTTCCGCATCAAGAAGCTTAGCCACTTCCTTCTGCACAACCTCTTTCATGGATGGGTTAAGCTTTCTTTGCCTTTGCCTAACGGGTTTAGCATCTCCCTCTAGATCAATTTTGTGCATACATAAAGATGGACTAATACCTTTGATATCATCAATGGTATAACCTAAAGCTTTCTTGTGTTTTCTTAAAACATTGATCAAGAGGGAGGTTTGCTCCTCCGTTAGGTTAGAATTTACAATCACGGGGAAAGACTCATCGGGACCAAGAAATGCATACCTCAAGCCCAAAGGTAGAGGTTTCAAGTCTACCTTTGGTGCTCCCTTACCATTAGGGCTCTCTTCTCTTTCTTCAACTTGAAAGAGGTCATGAATGTAAGGAGTCTCTTCTTCCATGCTCGCATCCTTGCACTCCTTCTTGCTTTCCTCAAGCAAATCCTCATAGAATTGTATGTCTTCTTTGTGAGTACCTATCTTTGATTCATTCAACAACACACTTTCAAGAGGATCATTAGTAGCATGCAAGTGGGAGCGAGAAAATTCATTAAGAACGGTATCAAGAACATCGACCCTAAAGCATTCACCACTTGAGGAGGGTTGTTGCATGACATTATTCAAATCAAACTCAATAGAATCATTGTCAATCTTCAAGGATATCTTACCCTCCTTAACATCGATGATAGCTCTAGAAGTATCTAGAAATGGTATTCCCAAAATTATAGGAATCCTCTCATCCTCATCCATCTCTAGCACATAGAAATCCACGGAGAATGTGAACTTTCCTACCCTACCTCAACCTTGCCCATGGGAAACTTAACGGACCGGTCCGCTAGTTGGAGAGTAATGTTAGTGGGGGAGAGGGTTCCTACACTAAGCTTTTGGTAGACGGAATGGGGCATGAGACGCACACTTGCTCCTAAATCACACAAGGCTTTATCAAATTCAATGCCATTGATAGAACAAGGGATGGAAAAGTTACCCGGATCTTTCAATTTGGTAGGAAGTTTGTTGGAAAGAATTGCACTACAATTGGCGGTCAAAATCACTGTCTTACACTCCCTTCTCCCACTCAAAATGTCTTTCAAAAATTTGGAATAGTGGGGCATTTGCTTCATAGCATCAACAACAGGGACGGAAATATGCAAATTCTTAATGACTTCCAAAAACTTCCCAAATTGGGCATCAAGTTTAGCTCTCACAAATCGTTGTGGAAAGGGTAGCTTCTCCTCTCTAGGTTGGCGATTTAGGGGCAAGGGGGTGGCTTCTTTTTCCTTTGGCAGCTCAACATTTTTTCCTTTTCAACACTCAATGGCTAATTGGGTTTTTCACCCTCATTCTCTAACTCCACCTCTTCATGGGGTTCTTCCTCAACTAAAGGGTCACTCCCTACTACCTTCCCACTCCTTGTTGTCACGGCATACAAAGGTTTTGGGTTGACTCCTTGACTTAGAATGTGAGAAGATGAAGAAGAAGAAGAAGAAGAAGAAGAAGAGGAGGGGGATGAATTAGATGCAAGTTGAGCAATTTGGGTCTCAAGCATTTTCATATGAGCATTGGTTCGCTTTTTATCCTCCTCATATCTCCTTTGTTCCTCCTCATGCCTCTTTTGATCCTCCTCACGCATTTTTAATAGAGCATCTACCTTAGCCATCATGGGATCATTTGGAGGGGCTTCAAGTTGAAGAGGTTGTTGAGGTGGAGGAAGTTGGGGTTGATGGAAACCCGGAGGCCTATTAGTTTGGGCATAGTTAGAAACATATTAACCCCTATTGCTTCCGGTGCCTTGGTTAGGAACATTTCTTTGTTGATTATTTCCCACGTTACCTTGATCACCAAAATTTTGATTTTGATTGTCATGGTATCGAGAATTAGGTTGTTGGTTTTGATTACCATACCCCCTTTGGTTAGAGTAGCCTCTTCCATTGAAATTGGAAGGGTCCCCCACCATGGTATTGGTTATCATAACCACCACCACTTTGGTTCCAACCACGGTTTCCACCTTGATTCCAATTCCCCATTTGATTGGAGTTTGGCCTCAAGTTCCCTACATTTCCCATTCTAATAGCAAAATTCATAGCATTGACATTTTCCATATTATTATCATGTTCATGGGAAAGGGGTTGAACTTCACAAGCATATACACAATGAGAGGTATCATGATCATAGGTTTCACAATTAGAACAAAACATGCATCCTTGTGGCATTGTATTGTAAGAAAAGGAGGAATAAGTATCCATACCATTGCCTCCCTTGGTTGAAGGGGAGGTATTACCATGAGGGTTGGACCTTTCTTTCATCAATTCATCCATTTGCTTGGTCATTTTGGAGATTTGGGTAGAGAGGTTGTTGATTGCGTTGGCTTGCTCCAATGTATAAACACCCTTACTAGAAGTAGCATCCCTTTCTCCTTTATAACAATCATCATAGTGCTTTGCGGCCTCCTCTATAATACACTCCACTTCATGCTCTCCTTTGTTCATGATTGGACCGCCGGCCGCGGCGTCTAGGCTTGTTCTTCCTTGAGGTGTGAGACCTCCATAGAAAGTGTGAATGAGTTGATACTTGGATATCCCATGGTGTGGGCATTGACGTTGAAGCTCTTTGTATCGTTCCCATGCCGCACTTAGAGACTCGCCACTCTTTTGGCGAAAACCTTGAATCGAAGACCGAGCCTCGGCGGTCTTCCTATGGTTATAGAACCTCCTCAAGAAAATCGTAGTCACTTGGTCCCATGTTGTGAGAGAATTAGGGGGCACCTCCTTCTCTAGCCATTCTAGACCTCTCCCAATTAGTGAAAATGGAAACATCTTGAGGCGAATATATTCTTGAGTCACTCCATTGACCTTTACCGTGTCAGAATATTTCTCAAACTCTTTTAAGTGCTCATGAGGACTCTCAAACTTTCCACCCGAGAATTGTTTCCTCTCAATCAAAGCAATCAAATTAGGCTTGATCTCGAAATTGTTGGCTTGAGTAGTAGGAGTTAGGATCCCACTTTGCGCTCTAAAAGCTTCGGGGGCCCCAAGACGACTCAAAGGCGTAATCTCTCCCATTTTAGGATCTTCTCCACTCTCGAACTTTTAGGATGAGAAAGGGTTGATTTCAGGACTCGATGATGAGTTAGGGCTATCTAATTCTTCACTTGAGGGTGAAGAGGGTGGAGCATCTTCTAATTCTCTTACTTCTCTCGTTGGGGTATGAGAATTTCTACTCCTTGCTCTTGCTTCTCTTCGAAGTAGGGACAAAGACCTCTCTTGCTCTGGATCGATGGGAATCAAAGATCTTGAGCGGGTTCGTCCTCTGTTCATACAACAAAGCTAAGAAGAACGTAAGCACTGACAAGTAACAAAAGTAGCAAACACTAACAAATAAAAGATGAGATAGTCTCAAACAAGCAATGAAATAGCAATGGAAGTCGTCTCCCCGGCAACGGCGCCAATTTGATAGAGGTAATAATTGCGTCGTCAAACAACTACACCTTAGTCAAATACAATTTATAACACTCGACTCAACCTATTACGAGTATAGGGCAAGTAGAGGGGTCGAACCACATGGAGAAATGCATAAACACCGCATTCATTACTAAGAGTCTAAGCTATCCCGGAACAATAAGTGTGAATAACTAAGAGATCAAACTAAGAACGAAATGGATTAAAATCAATATAACTAAGCACCAAGGGAAATGGGTAGATGTAGATGCCGCTTGATCATGTAATAAAAAAGTAGCAAATCAATGGTAAACTAAACATGCATGAATATCGAAGTAAGGCCCAATCTAACCGCCTTCCGGGGTTAATCGGTTTCTCCTAACATAGCCTCTATGTTTCCACACTAGGACCATATATTAGAAGGTGCAATCAAAGAACTATCGATAGTAATGAATCTCAACTAAGTCAACTTCCGTTCCTTGTTAGCAAAGATTCACCTTTAATCAACTAACAATGTGCACTTGCAAGAAGATCAAAGAATATCATCAATGCAAAGACTTTAATCACCATTAACATAACCCCAACATTATAAGCATCAACAATTAGAAACTACACCATCCCCACACCCTTGGCTAGGTGACTACTCACAAATCATATTGAAGACAATATCAATCATCAAGTCAATAAGCATCAACATGATCAATAAGCAAAGAAGGAAAATCAAAGCAAATAAGCAAAATAAACAACAAAAGTAAAGAGAAAGAGTAAGAGATTGCTCATTAATTGAAGATGAAGGTCTACAAAGGATTAAACAAACTCCTTTTTCAAAATCCAAGTTCATCAATGAATAAAACCACACTTTCTCTCTCTACCAATGAAGACTAATAGTGTTTCTCTCCCTAGATTAAGCTAAAAGTGCCCAAAAATTAAAACTAAGTTAATCTAATTACATCAAAATGTTCTAAGATGGGACTTATATAGTCCGTACAGAGCCAGTTGAGAAAAGGAGAGGTCCGACCGAACAATGGGAAGGTTCGGCCGGACTACAGGGTAGGTTCGGTCGAACCTCCCTGATCTTGGTCTGGTCAAACTTCTGTGGTTCGACCACTCCTGCAAAATTGCCAAATTGCATCTTGTCCCTGCCTCGACGTTCGGCCGAACCACTGAGCAGGTTCGGCCACACCTTGGTTCGGCCACACCTTCAGGAGGTTCGGCCGAACCTCTTCTGAATCATACTTCCTTCAGCTTCCCTTGAGCTTAGCTTCCTCCTCTTGAAACTCCCAATGGTTCCTACAAAGCATAAGCATGGAAATCACAATAAAAACAAAGCGAGAAGACTAAGAAAAGGGAAAATAAAGGAGAAAAGAAAAGAGGAAGCAAAACTAAGTAAAAATGCTTAGAAAAAGGGCCAAACAAGTGCAAATGAGGGGAGAATCCTTAGAGAAAAAGGATAAAAGGGTGGCATAAATGCCACTCATCAATTACAATAGAGATCAATATCGTTTTTTTTTTATTATTTATTTTTTTTATTATGATTCTCATATTGCTTATCTTTAAAGGATAATATATTAATATTTGTTTAAAAATAAGGATGGCCTCCGAATGTAAAATCCAGGAAATAATTAAATCATTTTCTCGGTTTTATCATTCATTATCTTCACTCTCTTTTTTTTTATCATACTCTTTTATTAAAAAAAAAAACGACATTTCTTTTTTTTTTTTTTTGTTCTATTTCTCTCTTTTTTTGTGTGTGTGTGTGTGTGTGTGAGACAATCTTCCCAAGTAAAGTTCTTAGGATTTTCTTTTTAAACCATAGAAGAGGTAAATAAATTATACTCTTAAATCAAGGTTGATCAATTACAACTAAAACATGATGAACACGAAAATAGGCACATTTAAGAATAAACATATTGATGACGTCCTATTAAGGGATGCAAACTTCTAATGACGAACCACATAAAAAATAATGTCATTAGTTTGATTATAAAATACGTATCGCGCGCAATTTTCCGTCTTGCGCAAAAGTGGAAAGTGCACCTTCAAGAGTAGCATCTACAACATGCGTTTTTTTTTATTATTATTATTTTATTATTTTTTTTATGCGAAAACGCAAAAAGGACGATAAAAGCATTTTATTTTGTGAATATGCAAAAAGAACAAATAAAAAAAACATGTTTTTGGATTTTTCGAAAAAAAGCGATCATAGTAAAATGTAGACAATGTTGTTAGCCAAAGAGATATTCTTAGCACCTACTTAACGATAAACCTTGAAGCAATAGTATTGTTTTCTCCGTCTGATATTGCTCGTAACGAACCAAAGTCAACGCTGAACAGTGGGCGCGCGCAACTTCTCAACTTGCGCTACGGAGGCGCACGCAACTTTGACAGTTGCGCGTGCCACCTGCTAGGTTCGACACTATTTTTTTTTTTTTTTTGCAAAAACGCAAAAAGGACAATATTTTTTTTTTTTGCGAAAACGCAAAAAAAAACGATAATTTATATATTTATTTATTTATTTTTTGTCGAACCATAATGTATGAATTTTTTTTATTATATCACTAGGTAACAAGTTGGAATTAGTTAGATTAGACACGAAGTACATATTCATGTAGTCACATAAGCACATAAAAGGAACCGTCAAAGCATACAATGGCATTCTAAGGTCAAGGCTTGGGTGTCCAAGGGTACCATATCTTAAGAAAAGATGCACTAATCAATCACTCAACGTGTTGACTCATGACATCGCTCTCTCAACATTTTGTTGACGATATGGGTGGGATGATTGTTATTGATTTCGGGATAGAAGCCTAGTGTTGGCAGCCCCTAATCAATTAGTCAATCCCCAATGGTTAAAGTGTGCTATGCATATACATGATGCAATGTTGCTTGTTTGATTTTTACTTTTGTGAAAAAGGAAGATATTATGCGTTCGAGTCTCGCTCTCTAACTAGAGATTATCCAAGTTAGTTCTCGTTACAATCCATAGGCAACCTAGTGTTGGAAACCTTTAACCATAACTACAAACTAATCTTGTAACCTCTAAGTCCCTAGCAGAGTCGCCACTGTAAGGAGGGTGTTCCCATCGTATGGGGTCCTCTCCTTAAATGCCCATGGCCCTTTAAAAGCCTAGTACTTTACACTTGTTAGGGTTTATTAGGATTTGAATTCCTGATTGTTTGGGAGACCTTGAATTAGAAATGATACTCTCATCACGCTTTTTTGTAAGAAAACCGTAGGAGTTGTCAATGAGTTCAAGGAAAACTCATAAACCTCGTTCATGCCTTTCTCCCAAGTAGAGTTCAAGGGATAATTAGCACAAATCATAAGTTTACCCATGCCCAAATCTACATAAACCAAAAATGAGTTCGGGAGCGAGGGTACTAAAATAACGTTCCTTTTAGGGAGTGTAAGGAGGGTGTTCCCATCGTAAGGGGTACTCTCCTTAAATGCCCTTGTCCACATAAAAGCCCAGGACTTTACACTTGTTAGGATGTATTAGGATTTGAATTCCTGACAGTTTGGGAAACCTTGAATTAGAAAGGATTCTATCATACACGCTTTTTTGTAAGGAACAAGTAGGAGTCGCCAATGAGTTTTAGGAAAACCCATAAACCTTGTTCATGCCTTTCTCTCAAGTAGAGTTCAAGGGATATTTTGCATGAATCATAAGTTTACCCATACCCAAATTGGTCTACATAAACCAGAAATGAGTTCGAGAGCGAGGGTACCAAGATAACGTTCCCTTTAGAGGAGAATCGCGATCCTAGCCCTAGTGCGGCCTCTACTAGCTCTTCCTTTGCACAATTTCATCACCAAACAATATATGCAACGTGATACCTAAAACTATGTTAATTGATTTTATTTACATACATTAATCATATAGGAATTACACTACTACAAAAATAAGCTAACAAACCCGTCCAAATTAGCTTTAGAGACCCGTCTTGAATGGGTCTCTATCTCAGGGGTATGTTTGATAAAGAGACCCCTCATTTAGGGGGGTCTGTTTTAAAAAGCAAATAGACCTGTTTTTAGAGCTAGGCGGTCTGTTAGACGTGTTGTGTAATAGTTATATTAGAATAGGAAAAGACCCGTTACTTGTGATATGGGGTCTGTTTAAGGAAAGTGAAATAGACCTGTTATATTAATTAACGGGTCTGTTTGATCACTTTATTTTCAAAAAAAGAATAATCAATATTAAATTTATTTGAATTTTTAAAGTTTTTAACATTTTACCGCCCCATTCAAATTGTTGAAATTTTAAAATTGAATTACAACAATACAATTCAAGATTAAATAAAATAACTTTAATAGTATAGAATTTTACAACTGCAATTAGTCAATTACCGAAAGATAAAATTAAACCTCTTTTTGGTTCAACAAGTTATTTGGTAATGACCGCATATAATCATTTTGTTTCTTCTCATAATCAAACTTTTGCTAACCAAGTCACTATCTCCATCTAATTCATTTCAATTACAGCAATTGTCACGAGCTGGAGTCTGGAGAACAAACCAAACACAAAAATTTAGAATAAATTCAAAATTTAATAAACCTAAGCATAATTTGGAGTACAAAATCAAAAACAAAACTTAAACAATAGATCTAAACAGGAGTCTTAATTTAATTAAAAAAAGTTCAGATTATAGAAGAAATGAACCGAAAAAAAAACAAGGAACGATAAATAAATACTAATATGAAACGAGAATCGAATTGGAAATGGGTACTCATAAACATCCAAAATGCAAGCAAAAATATTTCAATTTAAAAAAAAAATCACCAACTCTTCTCATCAAAACACGGCGGCCTCAACTGCCGATCCGACAAGGAATAGAAATACAAACTTTAGCACCACCCATACGCGTCGGCAGAAAGCACCACCCATATGCGTCGGCAGAAAGCAGAAATGAAAGAAAAAGGTTCTGAAGCTGACGATCATCTTCCCACTGTAAATCCATTAACAAAGTGCAAGCTCATGGAGAGGTGATTCCTCCATCTTTTTGGGTTAATACTTTACAAAAAATAATGGAGGAAATAGATGAAATCTAAGAAAAAGAGGATAGAAAAAGGGAAAAAAAAGAGTTGATGAAGGGAGGAAGAGTAGCATTTCTTAAAGTAGGAAACTTCAGAGAAGCTACGGAGTTCGTTAATTTCAATGTGAGGAATTCCAAATTGAGTTTGACTAAAAAAAATAATTAATAAATGAATGTAAGAGACCCTTTTAATTGAATAACGGGTCTCTTATATTTCTCTATTTTTTTTTCAAGTAAGAGAAGTGGGCTCTCATGCACATAAGATACCTGTAAAAATGGCAACGGGTCTCTTATATCTTTATAAATTTTCTATCCACCAAACATAGTAGGCCCTCATGCATATAAGAGACCTGATATCATTGTTATAAGATCTCTTACTTCAATCAGACCCGTTGATTGAGAAAACAGGTCTTTAGGTAGGGGTCTTTTTTCCAAGTTTTGTAGTAGTGTTACATTGCAAAAGTCGTTATTCTTATTTGATCAAATTCGTGAAAAGAACAAGAAGTAAACAATATTCGTCTTGTCTTAAGTGATAAAACAATCAACTAATTATTCAATCTCTAGTCTTGATTAACGAAAGAGTACTATGTGAATTAATTAGTTAAAAGTTTTTTTTAAAGTGATCAAACAACACTAATTAATCAATTAAAGTTGTTTAAACAATAAAAGAAAAGTGATTTATCTAAGTGCTCAGGAAACTAACCGTTCTTCTATGTATGCTTAGATCTCCGTCTTAGATGTTTATGGACCTTCTTTCTTCTTTGTACCTCCAAGGGATTCAATGGATAGATTAGGGTTGAAGAGTAGTTGGGAAGAAAGAGGGAAAAGTAGTACGATGGTAAGAGGGTTTTAGAGATTAGGGATTTTAGAAAGTTAGGGTTTTTTATTCTGATTTTCTCCGTTTAGAGCTGTGCGAAGACCCCTTTTTATAGGCGTAGGAATCTCGGTTTAGGGTTTTAGAGTCGCGCCGTCAGTTATCACGCGCAACTCTATGAGTCGCGCTGGGGTGCCGCGCGCATCTCAATGAGTCGCGCGCGCCATGCGCGCGCAACTTATTGTGTTGCGCTGGTTTGCGGTTTGCCTTATACGAAAATGCATTTTTAAAACTTCCATAACTTTTGATTGAAAAGTTGGATTCAGGCGTGTGAGATATAATTGGAAAGATATTGATGTCTTCTTTCCGATGCCATTAGAATTAGGTTAAAATATGTTATGTATCAAAAGATAAGGCCGTTGGAGTGCAAGGGTGTCGGTTATGGGCCCGGTTTAGTGTTTTGATCATAACTTCTTCGTTTTGGCTCGGAATTGGGCTTATAATATACCGTTGGAAAGCTATTTGAAAGGGCTATCCATCTGTATAGGCCTTGCACGGGATTTTGTTGTTGTTTTATCTGTTTGTCTCGGTTTTCAACAATGTAGGTTCCATTGGATCCAATCATTGCATTTGACGCATTTAGGTCCGTTATTGTAGGGAATAATTTCAAGCCTTTAAAATCCCACTAGCTTGAACCCCACTGTGATCATACACTAAATTATGGTGGCGTCCAAAAGGGAAGAAGATAGAGCAAAAGAGTCGCCAACAAGTTTTTAAGGAACTTGTAAACCGTTCACGAGGTGAAGGTTACACCCCTTAACGATCCAAGAGATCGTCAACTCCATAAGGTCTAGAACCAAATAAGGGTTCGGGGATGATGGTACAAATCCAACCTAAAAGAGATTGAACCTGCCCTAATAATAGGCCTCTACTTTATTCTGATTGTATTCATGTGCGCTTTTTAATTAACATGCAATCAATAGGATTAACCCTAAACCTGTTTATCTATGTTGGTTGAATATTAATGCACAAATAAACTATTATTGGCGATCACTTGAATTATAATCAAAGTTAACCTAACAAGATTATTAATTATCTTATTAAGCATGATTACAAGTACAAATTCCCTTTAAACATGCAATAAAAGTGTGATCAAGCAATAAAAATAAAACATATCAAGCAACATAATAAATAATAAATCATGAATAATAAAATTATAATCATAATAATGATAATCATAAATAAAATAATCATCATCAAAATAATAATAATAATAATAATATTCATAATCATCATAATCATAAATTATAATAATTATAATCATAATCATGTTCATGTTCATGTTAATATTAAAGCATAATAATAGCAAGATCCTAGGCATGATACTAACGAGATTAATAACAAACCCTAGCATGTCACTAAGCAATAAAAATCAAATCTTTAACCCTAGCATGATACTAAAAATCATAAATATTAGGAAGAACATAGGAAGCATCGTAACAATCATATTTAATATTAAAATTACCCTAGACATGATACTAGGAATATCGTAATAACAATGTAAACATGATTTCTACATCAATAATATCAATTAAAACCAATTAAAGTACTTACTTTGATGCTTCGTACCTCTTTCTAATAACAAAATACACACATTAGTAACTTCAAGGAAAATAATAATCAAACAATTAAATTAAATAATTGAAAGAGAGATTTGGGACCAAACCCTCAGAAATTAAACCTTTCACGTCTAGGGCGAAGGGACCTTCGAATATGGCTAGGTGTTTCTAGATCTTGTGAATGCAGAATTTTGTATGAGAAAACAAAGTTTGAAGAATGATGAATGAAGAATGCTAATTAAAACTGATTGTAGAACTTGTGAATGATGAGAATTGGTGAATGATTAGAGAGAATAGGTGATGAATGAAAACAATTGGTGTATGAATGAATGTAGATGATGAATGAAAATGGAGTTTTTAATACGATATTTATAAAGAAAATCATCCAAAAAGATAAATTAAACAAAACAGAGTCTGACGCTCAGAAAACAGAGCTGGCGCCAATCCTGGCTAGCTGGCGCCAGGCACCAACACTAGCGCCAGGCGCCAATAGCTAGCGCCAGGCGCCAGACCTGGTTCCAGGCGCCAAGGCCTAGGGTTAGGCGCCAAGCCTTATTTTAACGCGTTTTCTTTCTTCAAAAATGCTATTTGATTTTAATTAAAACACTGAAAAGTCAACAAAAGTCAATTTATCAATGCTAATTGAATTAGGAATGAAAAGAACCTTCTAGAAGAATCTAGAAGACTAAAACCATTCTTAATTGCATTAGGAATGATAAATCATATTAGGCCCTCCCCTAGATCATTGGGCCGTACATAAAGCTCAAACCGGGCCCAGTTTAGTAAATTGGCCTTAACTTCCTCAATACTCATCGGAATTAGGCTTATAATATATCGTTGGAAAGGTCTTTACAAGCCTCATCCAACTACACTACTATTGGACCCATATCATGGACCAAACAAACTGTATTGGCTGTTTCCTTAAAATAAATTTTCAAAAACAGAGAGAAGAGAAAAGAAATAAAAACTTGCCGCAACACTAGACTTTCCACACTTTCGTTTCATTCGATTATGATTCGACGTGAAAGGTACTCATCACTGGGTTTGGTTTTAGGGAGACACAAATGGGTGTCTACAGTTATTAATCAAGTTTAAACATGTATGAACACGTTTTAGACCTATTTAGTAATTGGACAAGGCTCTAAGATAACTTGGTCTCAAATATGGGTTTTAACTTACTTTATAATGCTTTTCGTAGTCCATAAATAATTCAACTTTTATCCAGCATGAAGAATAGGTTTTTGTAACATAATCACACTTCCTTTTCGGGACAAGAGGCCAAAAGTAGGTGTCTACAGTTAGTCCCCACTTTGATCGAGTCTAGAATAGACGATGATCAAAGAAGTCAAGGAAATAAATCCAAGACTCATTTTGCGAAGTTCTCTAAGGATAGAGAATCTTTCAGTAATGTTAAGGATGTCGAAACGATCCTTGATTCGCTAAGTGTTTGAAACAAATAGCTATTAAGGCTAGAGAAAGTTTTTTTCTAGTCTCAACGTGCTAAAGAATCTAGATTGATCCTTTGCAATTGTAGAACGCTTTTACAAGTAAAGGTGTTCTGCGTTTTTGCTAAATTTCATTCTCTTTTGGCTGAATTTTGGGCGATTTTCAAACCATTAAACCCCAAATTTCGAATTTGGTGGTTTTTTTTATTCGGCTTATTTCCATGAAATTGTTCACTCCATGTCGTTATTCTATGTTTAAGGAGAATTTTATAACAAATTTCATGAAAAATAGTTAAGTATTGAACCTTGCATGAGCATTTCTTCATTTAAATATGTTCTTGCTTTTTTCCTTCGAATCTGTTGTGTTTACTTGCTCATTTTGGTTATACTTGTTTATTATGAAGTGAATTATAGTATTGGAACTAATATTACTTTCATAAATTATGTTTTGAAAATTTTGAACTTAGAAAAAAAATGGCACGAAGTGTACTCTTAGCTTTTTTTCTCTTTTTTTTTTTTGCCATGTTCAAACTTCAAAATTGATTGGTAGACGATAATTGTATTGGTGTTACTATTATTCGCCTTAGAGTAGCTGATTCTTTGAGATTTTAGAATATAATCCCTTGAATTCTTAGTTGAAACTGGTATAGGATGGCTCTTGTGGGTGTTAGAAGCCTCCGTTTACTGAGTTTAACTGCAGGTATCTTAGCCCCCAAGTATAGGTGGCATTCGACTTGTTTTCAAGAATTTTTTTGTTTATATTGCAACAAATTTCATGCAAAGTTGTAAAGTATTGATCCTATATGAGCATATGAAGCATATATGTGTTTTTTTTTGTTCTAATTTTGACTTTGAGCTTGAACTTTATTTCTCTTTTGTTTTCCTCACATAGACTATACTTGTTAATTTTAATGTAAATTGAAGTGTTTAGAACAACAATTAGGCATTAAAATTATAAATGAAATTTTGAACTTTTATAATAGCATGAATTTGTTCTTTGCGACTCATGTTTATTTTTTCATGCGTAAGTTTCAAAATTGGTTTTGTCAATGATAAAAATAACCGACAGTTATTATTATTCACTTATAAAACTGTGATCTCAAGATTTGCGCAAAACTAGTTAGTTTAGAAAATTTTTGAAGACATCATCAAACTAGAGTAGTTTGGCTATACTTCGGGCTTTTGATCCCCCATTTTATGTTATCGAATATTGTAGCCCCCAATGTTGGGTGACTTCGATGACTTGTTTGTTTTTAATAATTAGACCCTTTCATGTTGCTTGAAATGGGTCTAGAAATCCCGTGTTTTGTCTTATTATGATAACGACTAGGATCTTAGAAACGATTAAACTAGTGTGTTTAAATCGTTTTTTGATCATTCATAATTTTAACAAAGAAATTTGCTAAGTCTAGTAATACTGGTCATTCATTAGAACAAGTAAGAGGAAAAATGAAATGTTGTTCAAATTTTCGTCTATTCTTGCTACTTTTGAATTCTTTCTCCTGAGTTCGAATTTTGTCAATGTTTTGAAGCTTGAGAAAGTAGATGTTATCCTCCTTGCGAAATTCCAATGGAGAATAATTTAGAATAAAGACTCCTTAATTTAGAATTTAGGAGTCTTTTGTTTACATTCTAACTCATAAAATTGTTTGTCTTATGTTAATTATATGTCTTGATACAATTTTCATGATGAAGGATTGAGTACTAAAATTTCGTATGAGCAAGTATTTTTTATGTATCATGATTTTGTTTCTTTGCTCTTTACTAGTCATACTCTCTAATCTCTAGAGTAAACTGAGGTATTGAAACAACAATTATGCACTAAGATTAGTTCTTGAAGTTTGAACTTGAAAATGGCTCGAATATGTAACTTGTTTCATGGCCAAGTTCAATTGTAAACTTAGTTTTCAAAGGAACAAAATGATTATTAAATTATTGTGATGCATTTGAAAATTGTAAGGCTCGAGTTCTACGTAAACCATTTGTAGTTTAGGCGATTCTCGAAAGTAGCTCAAATGGCATGAATATTTCATTTTATTTTTTTGTTGATATTAAAGCCCCCATGTGTCGGGTTACGCGCATTCTTGCTATTTCACAAGCCTTGGAGCCACCACTTTAGGGTAGTTCTAATGACTTGCTATTGTTTAGGCCATTCATAAAATCATGATATTGGGATGGACCTATATATGTATCCTATTTTTGTTTTTTAGATACTTAGGACAATGACATGGCTTTTGCATTTAAGTTAAAGTCATGTTCAAGAAAGAAAGTTAGTTCTTTGCTTGTTTACAAACCAAAAACAATTGTGTTTAAGGTTTAGTAATCTTACCTAATGTCTAAACGTTTGTAAAGATCATTGCGGTGATTTTATTCTCAAAGTTAATTTAGAACATCAAATATTTTCTTTGTTCTTATCAATCTTTGATTTCGGTCTTGTAGGTGGTTCGTTTACCATCCCTTAGCCAATATTCGCAGGAGAACTAAGTGAGAACAAGTTCGAGTCAAGAAGAAGTCGAATCTTGATTCATTCCTTTTGGAAATATTTATGTATATACATGTATTATCCAAACGGTTATTGAGAATCTGAAAATTTATTATTTGAGAAAACAAAAATTCAGAAAGGAAATTCTGAATACTATTTTTATTAGAAACATGTTGTTTCGAATTAGTATTCAAATTTTGAAAAGGGTCCAATAGTTTGTTTTGAAAAGCAACTTTTTCTAGTAAGCAAAAATCATAATCATATTGTTTTCAAAACTGGACCCAAAATGGAAAGAAAAGTCTAGCTCGTAATTGAGTATGACTTTTTTGTCCAAGATTGATGAAGGTAAGTTGTAATTTGCAACTTATTTCAACAAATATATGAAAATGTGAGAAAACTTTTGTATATCCAATTTTGTCACCTCTCCCTTTTTAGTGTTTGTCATCATTGTCATACTTTGATAATTGAAAGTGAAGTTCTTCCAATTAAAAAGTGTCGTAGTTTGAAAATGAATGCTTATCAAACTTAGGTTTGGTGGGTTGTTAGAATAATTCATAAAATCGTTCTAATAATTCTCCAAAATATGGTCTTATTTCAAAACGAGAATCGAGGTAAGACAACCTATGTTTTAGTAGCCCCCAAGTGAAACCTTAGGTGGCTTTTGCAGTTTATGTATACATATGCTAGGGGATATTTCTTTTTTTTTTTTTAAGCCCCAATGTTTGTTGTTGTTTTTTTTTTTAATTTGTGGAATATTGCATATGTTTATCATGAATTGTTTGATCAAGTAACATAATTAATTATATTGGTAAAATAATAGGATGTGGTATTCTTCCCTTTGACATTTTAAAGTTATTAAGATGGTTCATAATAAACTTTTCATGACATTGATTTCGCAGAATAAATAGCGTGTTCAAATCAGTAAATAGAATGAAGTGGGGATGTCCAAAAAAATTATACTATTTTTCCAGTATTTTAGTTGCCAAATGGGAGGGATCATCCCGACTTACCCCCTAAAAATAAATGAACAAAAAAGACGGATTTTTATAAAAAGGAAGGGGAATCCAACTTTCCTATAGAAGATTAAAGAAAGAAAATTAGAAATGTTTTTTGAAAAGTAAGGATTATTGACTTAATATTTGAATCATCGTGATAACTTGGCAATGAGGTATACGTGTGATAGTGATAACGATCATTTTTTCATGTAGTGATCATGTTCAATCAATTTTCCTCGCTAAGAGAAGATGGAGATATCCCACGCAGGCGGACGTATAAGCAAGAAGACAAATTCTCAAGAGTTGTAAAAGACATCTAGAGTTGACGTCGAGGCTGTCGATATATCAAATTGTATTAACTCTTTTTCTTTCTAGGCAATATATATAGAACTTGAATTACTTTGGTAATAGATAGCCCTATTATTAAAAGAACATAAGATGATTGTTTTTTTTTTTTTTTAGAGTGATAGCCATCTCATTTTTCTTTGGCAAAAATATGGAAAACATCGAATTTAATTTGATTTGATTGCTTTACTGAAAATGGTGTCATCAAGCCAATGGCTATCAAATCATCCAAATCATTTGAATTTTTTTATATGATTTTGTAATCATAACTCAACACTTCATGCATTTTATATATGGGCATGACTACTCAATATTAGGTCCATATGTGCAAAAGGCCTAAGGTTGGCCATATTTTCATGGAATGATGATTTTGGTACATACATTGTTATGGTCTACCTCAAGGAGGGCCTTTCCAAGGTTGTAACGTGGCTAAGCTTGGGGTTATGAAGAATGGACAGGCTCAAGTATACTCCCAAAATCCCTTACTTTTGGTGCTTCTCAAATTAAAACCTTTTCTGCTTATTGTGGTAACTTCCTACATTAGCTGCCTTTTCCTTGTCGTCTCTCTATCTCTTTTTTTTTTCTTTTTTTTACGAGATTTGTTTCAGGTATATAACGATTGTTTTCTTTCTTTTGCATTGGATCATTCCTTTTTGGGCTTAAACTAACTTTGTGTCCCCCTCTTATGTTTCGTTCCCCCAATTTTCTATTTATATCTCTTTGCACCATTCCCATCCCATGGTATGGAATAATGTAGGTTGAATAACTAAGGCTTAACTGACGAGGCTCAAAAGGGCTGCCAAGAAGATGGATTTCCTCTAAGGTTAAGAACATGGGATTATCTTTGTGGAGTTTCAAGTTGCCTCCTGTGTTGGTGAAATCATCATATCCTTTCTTTGTGGGCCAAAGATGGGCCTCTTTTCGTTCGATAGATCTAGTAAGACAAAGCTTATCAAGATTCTTGAAGTGTTGAGTATGTATGCCTTGTTTGTATGTATGCGTTTTATTTTATGTGAGCCAATAACAATAAAAAGATTGAAAAGAGAACAAGATAGACGTACTTGAAAACATATTTTTTATTCATTAATTAATGAGAGTACAAAATACGTAGATTCGACAGCATGAATCTCTTAATCTATAAAAAAAAAACAAAGGAAAGAAACAAAACAAGACCTTCGAGCTTTGTCCGTTTCCGACGTAGGTGAAATCCTCTCTAAAAATCTAGTCCATCTATATGATTCATGGTTTCATTTATCAAGTCCCTTTATTGTTCCCAAGGTATTGTAAATGACCCTTATATGGTGGAGACATATTGTCTATGAACTTTGGGACAAGTTCATGATTCGGAGGTCTTTGTAAAAGAAGAGCAACCTTTGATCGCTACCTGGAAAAGAGGTTAATGAAGCCTTCTTCTCCCCCTTGCTTAAGCAATTCAAGATCGCGCAAGGTATTTGTGAGCTCGATGTTATCTCCATATTTGGGTTAAAAAACGCTTTTACAACGTCACTCCAAGTGGAAGTTTGTTTTGCATAAAGGAAATAAAACCATGATCTAGCAGTTGGGTCCAATGAAAGAGGAAAAGTACATGTATATAGACTTTGCTCCACCTCTTTCAATGTTATGATTCCAATAAAGCTGATTAAGTGAGAACTAGGATTGTCCATAATCTTAAAGGTTGGTAAATCCGTAGTCAAGAACTTTTTTGGAAGAGTCTTGCCACTAGGTTGTGGTGCAAGCTCATAATTGAAGTACTTAATACCTGAGCTAGCTCAAAGGATAAGTTTCTCCAAGGCCTCTAGTCTTTCGGCTCTTGCTTTTTCTTGCAGAATGTTTCCTTTTTCTTTTTTATTTTAGCCTTTTCTGCTTTTTTTTATAAGCCTTTAATTGGGCTTTTTCTTCTCGTAGGGCCTTTGGGTTTTGGATTTCTTGTCTAAGTTTCTCCAATGCTGCTTTGTCACCCATGATTGGACTAGTATGCGAATGTGGAATATGACCTAATAATGTGTGTCACGAGAAATTGAGCGCGTTCACTTAAACCTTTCCTGCCAAGCATTCAAACAATGAACCAAAGTCAAAATGATTGTTTTACCATTTTTTTTTTAATCCTTGTAATACGAATTCACTTTAAGAAAGTTTGTTGATGAAGAATGTCAAAAATTTCACGAACAATCATTAATGGAACGTCATGATTTATGTTAACTTCAACAAGGTAATCATCTAAGGATTTTACTCTAAATGAATTGTTTTCGAAAAAGGTAGAAGAGAAAGAGAAGAAAGTTGGACTGAAAGTGCGCATCAAATTTTTAGAAATATTAATCGACCCGAACACACTCCTTAAAATGATCGAATATACTATAGTATTTGTTGATCATTTAGATTACAATAAAGATCAATATCATTTTTTTTTTAATTATGATTCTCATATTGCTTATCTTTAAAGGATAATATTTTACTGTTTTCTTAAAATGAATGATGGTCTCCGAATGTAAAATCCAAGAAATAATTAAACCATGTTCTCGGTTTTATCATTCATTATTTTCTCTTTTTTTTTTCTTTTTTTTAGAGTAATATTTTTTGTATCATACTCTCTCTCTATTCTTTTTTATTTTTTTATTTTTTTATTTTTTTTTATTTTTTTTAAGAACGATATTTCATTTTTTTGTTGTTCTATTTCGTTTTTTTTTTGTGCAAGGCAATCATCCCAAGTAAAGTTCTCGGGATTTTCTTTTTAAACCATAGAAGAGGTAAATAAATTATACTCTTAAATCAAGGTTGACCAATTACAACTAAAAAAAATGATGAGCATGAGAATAGACACGTAAACATATTGATAACGTCCTATTAAGGGATGAAAACTTCTAATGATGAACTTTATGAGAAGTAACGCCATTAGTTTGATTATAAAGTACGTAAACGAATCATCATAATCAAAAATAGTATCACGCGCAATTTTCCGTCTTGCGCTAAGGTGGAAGGTGAAACTTCTAGAGAATGAAACATATTCCACATGCCCCTTTTTATTTTTTTTATTTTTTTGCGTAAACGCAAGGAGAATGATAAAAAAACATGTTTTTGGATTTTTCGAAAAAAACAAAAAAAAAAACGATCAAAGTAAAAGTTAGACAACGTTGTTAGCCAAAGAGATATTTTAGCACCCACTTAACGATTAACCTTGAAGCAGTAAAATCGTTTTTTTCCGTATGATATTGCTCGTAACGAGTAAAAGTCAACGTTGAACAGTGGGTGCGCGCAAGACACAGTGTTGCGCGGAAGTGCCGCGCGCAACTTCTGAACTTGCGCTTGGAGGGCGCGCGCAACTTCAACAGTTGTGCGTGCCACCTGGTAGGATTGACTTTTTTATTTTATTTTATTTTATTTATTTATTTATTTATTTTTGTCGAACCACAATTTTTGAGATTTATTTATTTATTATATCTCTAGGTAACAAGTTGGAATAAGTTAGATTAGACACGAAGCACATATTCATGTAGTCACATAAGCACATAAAAGGAGCTGTCTAAGCATACAATGCCATTCTAAGGTAAAAAAAAAGGCCTGGGTGTCCAAGGTACCATATCTTAAGAAACGACGCACAAATTAATCACTCAACGAGTTGACTTATGACATCGCTCTCCCAACATTTTGTTGGCGATATGGGTAGGATGATTGTTATTGATTTCGGGATAGAAGCCTAGTGTTGGCAACCCCTAGTCAATGAGCCAATCCCCAATGTTTAAGTGTGCTATACTTATGCATGATGCAATGTTGCTTGTTTGGTTTTAACTTTTGTGCAAAAGGAAGATATTATGCGTTCAAGTCTCGCTCTCTAACTAGAGATTATCCAAGTTAGTTCTCGTTACAACCCATAGGCAACCTGGTGTTGGAAACCTTGGATCATAACTACGAACTAATCATGTAACCTCTAAGTCCCCAGTGGAGTCGCCACTGTAAGGAGGGTGTTCCCATCGTAAGGGGTACTCTCCTTAAATGCCCTTGGCCACTTAAAAGCCTAAGACTTTACACTTTTTAGGGTGTATTAGTATTTGAATTCCTGACTGTTTGGGGGATCTTGAATTAAAAATGATTCTATCATACACGTTTTTTTGTAAGGAACAAGTAGGAGTCGCCAATGAGTTTTAGGAAAACCCATAAACCTCGTTCATGCCTTTCTCCCAAATTGAGTTCAAGGGATATTAATCATGAATCATAAGTTTACCCATGACCAAATTGGTCTACATAAACCAGAAATGAGTTCGGGAGCGAGGGTACCAAGATAACGTTCCCTTTAGAGGTGAGTCGCGATCTTAGCCCTAGTGCGGCCTCTACTAGCTCTTCCTTTGCCCAATTCATCACCAAACAATATATGAAACGTGATACCTAAAACTATGTTAATTGATTTTATTTACACACATTAATCATATAGGAATAACATTGCAAAGATCGTTATTCTTATTTGATCAAATTTGTGAAAAGAACAAGAAGTAAATAATATTCGCCTTGTCTTAAGTGCCAAAACAATCAATTAATTATTCAAATTCTAGTCTTGATTAACAAAAGAGTACTATGTGAATTAATTAGTTAAATGTTTTTTTAAAGTGATCAAACAACACTAATTAATCAATTAAAGTTGTTTAAACAATAAAAGAAAAGTGATTTATCTAAGTGCTCAGGAAACTAACCGTTCTTCTATGTATGCTTAGATCTCCGTCTTAGATGTTCATGGACCTTCTTTATTCTTTGTAACTCCAAGGGATTCAATGGATAGATTAGGGTTGAAGAGTATTTGGGAAGAAAGAGGGAAAAGTAGTATGATAGTAAGAGGGTTTGAGAGATTAGGGAAATCAGAAATTTAGGGTTTTTAATTATGATTTTCTCACTTTAGAGCTGTGCAAAGACCCATTTTTATAGGCGTAGGAATCTCGGTTTAGGATTTTAGAGTTGCGCCATCAGGTGTCGCGCGTAACTCTATGAGTCGCGCTGGGTGCCGCGCGCAAATTATTGAGTTGCGCTGGTTTGTTGTTTGCCTTATACGAAAACGCGTTTTAAAAACATCCATAACTTTTGATTGAGGAGTTGGATTAAGGCATGTGATATATCATTGGAAATCTCTAAATGTCTAATTTCCAATGTTGTTTAAATTAGGTTAAAATATGTTATGGATCAATGGTTATGGTCGTTGGAGTGCAAGGGTGTCGGTTTTGGGCCCGATTTAGTGTTTTGATCATAACCTCTTCGTTTTGGCTCGGAATTGGGCTTAAAATATACCGTTGGAAAGCTCTTAGAAAGGGCTATCCATCTGTGTAGGCCTTGCATGGGAATTTGATGGTTGGTTTATCTGTTTTTCTCGGTTTTCAACAATGTAGGTTCCATTGGATCCATTCATTCCATTTGACGCATTTGGGTCCGTTATTAATCATGTTTAAACATGTATGAACACGTTTTAGGCCTAATTAGTAATCGGAAAAGGCTCTAAGATAACTTGGTCTCAAATATGGGTTTTAACTTACTTCATAATGCTTTTCGTAGTCCATAAACACTTCAACTTTGATCTAGCATGAAGAACGGATTTTTGTAACATCATCGCACTTCCTTTCGGGACAAGAGGCCAAAAGTAGGTGTCTACACATTCCTAATTTAGTTATGTAGACACCTAAAAATGTCTCCCCAAAACCAAACCCGATGATAAATAACCTTTCACCGCCACTATTGATCAGGTTTAGTATTTAATCCCGAGAGTGCTTAAAAAATCGTATTTTATTAAATTCATATTTTTGAAAGGTCTATGGATCAGTCTTGGTATTTGGTAAAAGCATAGTTTTAATTTGTTAATTAATTTTAAGCCCAAACCTCTTTATTTTATTATTTTATTATTTATTTTTGGCCCAAATATTTTATTTATTTTTGTTATTTTCTTATTTTTAGCCCGAATAATAAAAGTCAGAAAAAAGCCCGAAATTATCAATCGGCACTTAAAAAGCCGAAATAAATTAGGGTTAAAAATGAATTTAGACGGAAAAGTGGACTGGAACTGACCGTTTTACGGTCAAGCTTGACCGTGTCACGGGAACTCTTCCCGTCTGACGGTGGGACTTCCCGTGACACGGGAGGTCTGCCGTGACACGGGAAGTTCCGTGTCCTTTTCGCGTAAACCCTTAACGCGTTTTCCGTTCCGTTTTCTAAAAATTTCCCGCGACACTCCAAAACTGACCTTGTCATGGGAACTTGTACCGTCTGACGGTACAGTCTAACCGTGTCACGGTACAGTCTGACCGTGTCACGGGATGCATTTTTAGGGTTTTTTTTATTTTAGGGTTCCGTGTGCTCCCTCAGCACATTTCCCTATAAATACCCCCTCATTTCTGATGTACAGGGGAGGAGAATTGGATTATTCTTATTTTTCTCTCTTCTATGCTCTTAACGTAAACACTAGCCTACCCTTTTCACTTCAAAATTCCTTCTTCAAGCACTCAAAGGAGTCCATATTTTACTCGAGGTTCTGTCCTTAAACCAAGGCGTGAAAGGTAGAATCATTTGAGGGTTTGGCCCCAAAATCAACTTTATTTTATTTAATTTAATTCAGTTATTGTTTTGTTATTTCCTTGAAGTTACTAACTCGTTTATTATTTTGTAGTTGCAAACAAACAGATTCAAAGTAAGGATCATGCTCTTTTTATTATTATTGTTTTTCTAACAGTTTTTATGTTGTTGGAATTATGATTAAATTGGTTTTATATTAATATTGATTCTATTATATTTATGATCACCATATTGCATGTTTAAAGGGAATATGTAATTGAAAATCACGCCTAATAAGATAATTTGGACAACCGGTTTAGGTTCCTTTTTAATCTTATTATTAATTGAAGTGATCACCAAATATTTAGAATTATGTGTGCATTAATATTCAACCAATTTAGTTAAATAATAGTTTGGAGCAAATTGAATTATTGTTTGTATGCCTTTGAGATCACAGGAATGCTTTTCAATATAAGAATCGAGTAGAGGCCAATACGGGCGAATGTGACTCCATGACTCACTTCGTACCATCATCCCCGATCCTTCTTTCGTGGTTCCGAACCATATGGAGTTAGTAATCTCATGGATTATGAATGGGGTGTAACCTTCACGGGTCGATCGTTGTTGCCTATCGTTGTCCCTTATCGTGGTTGCCTTTTTATGATCCGTGAACGGTTTACAAGTTCCTTAAAAACTTGTTGGCGGCTCCCTACTTTATTTGTCCCTAATCGTATGTGTCAATTCCCACTTCCTATGAGTGCCAAGCATATTCACCACATGCTTTAACGTAGGCGCACTTCGAGCGACGCCTACAATTTGGCGACTCCACTGGGGAGGATTCTTAATTATTTATCGATTTGAGTGATCGGTATTTAATTAAGATGAGTGGATGAGACTTTAAAGATTCTTGAAAAAATATTCCTGTGATTAATTTGGCATTTTTTCATCTACATAGACGTTTTAACGTCGCATTCAGGTCTGTACCGTAGGAAAAATTGGATAACTTGGTTGCGCGCAAAAGCAAACAGGGCACTAGTCAGATTTTCTGACTGCCGTGTCACGGCAGAGTCTGCCGTGTCACGGTACAGTGTACCGTCTGACGGCACATTGTACCGTGACACGGGAATTTCTGCCGTGTCACGACAGTTCTAAAATCAGTCAGGTGACCTATTTTCTTTTCCCACAGTCGACTTCCTTCGATTTTTCTGAAAAAAAAACGTATGTGTTCTACATGCGTCTTAGCCCCGGGGAATTTAAGCTCTATCAACCCAAAAACGCTCATGGCAATAAGGGTTCATCCGAGTCATTAAATTCACCCAAACCATGGAGTCGAGTTCGATTTCATCACGAACTCGCGGAGCCGCCCGTTGGCATACACCCTCAAGGGAGGCTGCCTTGCTAACGCGTCCAAACTCTTAACCATGGTACCCTTTTGACACCCAAAGCTTGACCAATAGTTGAACATAGATCTTGACTTTAGGTTGCGAACTTTTTTTGCATCATCGTGCCTAAATGCTATGTGTTTGTTTGGTGCTAACCCTAATGTGTTTGCTCTTTTTGTTTGACCCATGACCGAGGGTTTTTATTCTCACATAGTAATTAGTACGGACTTAAAATCGATTAAAATCTGAAAAAAATCACAAAACTGACCTGGAACTGCGCACCGTGTCACGGCATTTTCTGCCGTGTCACGGTGAACAGTGCCGTGACACGGTAAAGGCTACCGTCTGACGGTAAGCCTTAACCGTGTCACGCCAGTCTGTACCGTGACACGGTGCCCAGGAAAGTGTCCCGTCAGTCTTTTTTCTCGATTTTTGTGTCCAGTATTGAGTCGTGTCTAATTATACGTTCAAAACACGTGTCTATAACCTCACCTAATCACTCACATATTATGTCCGCACTTTTTTTAGTCATGCACCACTTTTGACCGTATTTTAGGGAAGTTTCGTTTGTGTCGTTTTTTTTTTTTCGGAGTAAGTCGGATGGTATCCTCCCATGTTTTCTTTTTTTTTTTAATAAGTAGAGCTTCGATAAAAACAAAAAAAAAAAAAAAAAATTCTTTAATCCGGATAGGTTAAGGTCAAGTTTGGTCATTAAAGGTGTGTTTGTTTCGGTGTCACAGCACTTGGGCAAGAAGCAAGGGTAGATTGTTACGGTTCGAGTCCATACCTCAACAACCTCTTGTACCAAAGAGGCGTACAAGGAAACCACCTCAGTCATCCCCACAAGATCCGTCTCCAGTCTACTTTCAACCAATGGCCACTAAGGAAGACATCGAGAACCTCAACAAGACAATCGAAAGATTGTCTGACATGATGCAGATACTCACTACTAGAGTCAGCACTGTAGAGCAAGACAAGCAAAACAGTGTCACTACTACTGCGATGGACAAGATCAAGGAACAAATGAGCAAGATTTCCGAAGAGTTCACTTATGTGGAACAGCCTATCACCTCCTCGTCTATAAGAGAGAAGCTCCCTGAGAAGTTTTCCACTGCTGATATTCCCAAGTTCAAGCCTACTGATAATCCACTTTTCCATTTGAAGGCTTTCTCTGCAACTATGGCTCTTAAGGGAGTAGACGTGACACTCTTCCCTACGGTGTTTCCTCTTTCCTTAGAACATGCCTGTTAACAGTGGATCTATTCTCTGGAATCCAAGCATGTCGCGACCTGGGAGGATGTTACTGAAAGCTTTATGAATCGGTACAAGTGTAACATCCAGGCCAAGACTTCTGAACGTGAACTCTCCATTCTCAAACAGAAAGAGAATGAAGGCTTCACCACTTACCTAAGCAGGTGGAGAGAAACAGCTGCGCTCTTGGTGGATCCTCCCAAGGAGAAGGAGATGGTTCGCTTGTTCATTGCCAATCTGACGCATAAATACAAGCAACACCTGAAGTTTCTGCCTCTAAGTACCTTTGATGCTGTATACGATATTGGAATCAATATCGAAGACGAACTGATGAAGTCTGTTGGTAGCAACAATAACAACAGCACTTGGAAAAACAAGAAGAACGACACTCCTTTTTCTTCGTCTTCTAAGCCCAATAATGCTGCCAACAATATCAACATCAATGATGTGCTGGCCCTTAATGCCTCTACTCAAAGATTCCAAAGGCAAAGGAGGATTTATACGCCTTTGGGAATGACTTATGATGCGGCTTATGACCGTCTACATGGTCAGGGACTGATTATGCCAATTGGACCATTTCCAGAACCTCGACCTGAGAATAGGACCGCCAACTATGACCCCAATGCTTATTGCAAATATCATCAAGGCAAGGGTCATAACACTGAGAAGTGTTGGAGGCTGAAAGACGCAATCCAAGACCTGATAGATGCTAACCAACTTCCTGTCCCTCCAGGGGGCAAGAAGCCTAACATTTAAACAGGTCCTCTTTCTGATGCTTTGGCTATCATGGGAGATGAAGTCTCCTTTGATCCGTCAATACTCATTCAACCTGTGAATAAACCTCTGCCGGAAGTTGTATTTATCTCAGACACTGAAGAAGTGAATGGGATTTGGGATAGTGATGATGAAGACGTCTATCTCAAAGACATAGCCTGTTCATCTCTCGGCACCAGTGAAGATGTTTGGGGGGACCTTGAGGTCAAGGTTCTCACCAGAAGTGGACGGTTGCAACAACCTAACCCACCTCCACCTCCACCACAATCAAATCCGATAGTTGATTCCGTCAACCCTGCGAATAGCGATGTGGTCAAACAGCTGCAAAAGACCAAGGTGGAGATGAATGTATGGAAGCTTTTGGCCACTTCCCACGAGCATCGAAAGGCTGTAATGAATGCTCTGGTGAAGATAGGAGTTGATGACGACATGACTCCTCAAGGATTGGTCAACTTTCTCACTACTGAGCTACCGAGTACCAACAATCTGATCTCCTTTTCTGATAAGGATCTACCCCCGGAAGGGGACCAACATAATAAGGCCTTACACCTCACTGTAGTGTGTAGGCAGATGAATGTTCCTATGAGCCTGGTTGATAATGGCTCTGCAATCAATGTGTGCCCACTCCGTACTGCAAGGAAGTTGGGTATAAAGAACGAAGAATTGACTCCCTCCACTCAAGGGATTCGAGCTTACGATAATACTCGCCGTCAAGCCGTGGGTACTATCGTACTGAATATAACTACTGGGGCTATTGAACGTCGCACCAAGTTTCAGGTGGTGGACATTAAAGCCTCTTTCAATCTGTTATTAGGACGCCCTTGGCTTCATGAGCTAAAGGCGATTCCGTCGTCGCTTCACCAGAAAGTGAAAGCCATAGTGGGAGGGATTCCGATTACTATCGATGCTTCTCCTATGCGCATTCAAGTTATTGATACCCCTATCGTCCATGTTGAACACGATGAGGAAGATGAAGATCTGTGGGGGTTTTCTTTAGATGATGTTCTTGTGATCGAAGAAGAGGAAAAGTGTCATCTCGACTTCGATCCTTATTCAAACACTAGTATCAACGCCATTATGAAGAAGCAAGGTCACTTCCCTGGAATGACCCTTGGGCTCAAGAAGAAAATGGCTAAATCTTGGGGCCATCCTGGTGCAGTCAAGAAGGACACTTTCGTCTTAGGATTCGAGCCGACAAAGGAAGACCTGAAACGAGCTGCGTTGAAATTGAAGGCTCGCAACAATGCTCGAATCACGAAGACAGAAATGGCCATGGATCTATATCCGTTCACTCTCAACGGCCAGTACATCAAAGAAGGGGAAGACTTCCCATGCTATGAATTCCCCGAACCATTTGTCCATGATGGGATCCGTGAACCAGGATTTGAGGTATTCCTCGATTGTGACTTCATCGATGAAGAACTCTCCACAGTCGAGAAGTCAGCCAGCCTGAACTCTGATGATCTGGGAATTAACCTTCTTTTTGGAATGGAGAAAAATGAATCCAAGCCGGTCTGCAATGATAACTCTGAGCTCGTTCAAGCGGTCATAGCAAAATAGGAGTTTGATCCCTCTGAGTTAATCGTCCAAGATGACAACATTTCAAGGGGATGGCGCAAGACATTGAGGATCACTACGCTAAGTGGAGAGAAGTTGGAAATAACCGCTGGCGAGGGTCCTATGTTTGATGAGTCTGAATCGTCTGGGTCCGAGTCCGAGTCTGAGTCTAAATCTGTAGATGAGTCCTTAGAGTTTGAGGCCGACCCTCTTTCTGCTATAGAGTTCAGCCCTGAGTCTCTTGTTGAGCCTTATCCTTCTAGTCCTAATAATTCCGGTGAGGTCGCAGCTGACCTTGCCTCTCTTGATGTATTAGCCAGTGAATTCAATGAAATGAATACCTTTGCTTACGATGTGTGCCATTCCCCTAGCCCTGATCAATATTGCTTTGCTAATGATAAAAATGACAAAGAAATAATAAAAGCAATGGAAGAACACGAAAAATAAAACAGCAGTTATTGAAGATACAGAAACAATTAATATTTCCAATGATACGACTGTTAAAGAAGTAAAAATTGGATTAACACTAAGTCAAGATGAACGCAAAGAGCTAATTAACTTGCTTAGTGAATTTGTTGATGTATTTGCTTGGTCATACCAAGATATGCCAGGAATTGACAGGGATATAGCTCAGCATACGATACCACTCATTCCAGGTATGAAGCCTATCAAACAAAAGCTGCGCCGAATGAAACCAGATGTGGCTCTCAAAATCAAAGAAGAAATCAGGAAACAATTGGCCGCAGGTTTCATCAGAGTATCCAAGTATCCGGAATGGATAGCAAATGTGGTCCCAGTTCCAAAGAAGGATGGAAGGGTCAGAATGTGTGTTGATTACAGGGATCTCAATAAAGCAAGCCCAAAAGATGGGTTCCCTCTACCTCACATTGACATTCTGGTCGATAATACAGCAAACCATGCACTCCTGTCATTCATGTATGGTTACGCCGGATTTAATCAAGTATTGATGGCCGAAGAAGACATGGAGAAAACCACATTCATCACACAGTGGGGTACATATTGCTATACGGTAATGCCATTCGGGTTGAAAAACGCGGGTGCCACCTACCAAAGAGCAGCTACAGCACTTTTACATGACATGATGCACAAAGAGGTGGAGGTCTATGTTGATGATATGATTGTCAAGTCTAAAGATCGCCCAGGCCATATTGTCGCACTTCGCAGATTTTTTGCAAGACTCCGTAAGTATAACATGAGATTAAATCCAGCAAAATGTGCATTCGGAGTCACGTCAGGAAAATTACTTGGATATGTGATCAGTTCTCGAGGGATTGAAATAGATCCTTCAAAAGTAAAAGCGATCATGGCCATGCCACCACCCAAAAATGAGAAGGAGATTCGAGGCTTCATTGGAAGGTTGCAGTACATAAGTAGGTTCATATCAAAGCTCACAGCAATATGCGAACCTATATTCAAGAAGCTTAAGAAGAATGTCCCAATCACATGGGATGATGACTGCCAAAAGGCTTTTGACAAAATCAAAGAGTATTTGGCAAACCCACCCGTGCTAGCGCCAGCAATACCTGACTTTCCTCTTCGACTCTACCTTACAGTCACAAGAGAAACGATGGGGGCAATGCTAGCACAAGAGATCGAAAGCAAGGAGAATGCAATCTATTACTTGAGCAAGAAACTCCAAGGATATGAGACGCGATACACGCCACTCGAGAAGTTGTGTCTCGCACTTGTATGGGCCGCACAAAAACTGAGACATTACATGCTCACTCATACAGTGCATGTCGTGTCTAAGATGGATCCTCTCAAATATCTGTTCGAGAAAGCAACACTCAACGGCAGATTATCAAGATGGATAGTCAATCTAGCTTAATTTGATTTGAGATTTGTGCCACAAAAGGCCATCAAAGGTTCTGCAGTTTCTGACTTCTTAGCAGACTTTCCGCTAGAAGAAGCTGAGAAAGAAGAAGATGAGTATGATTTCCCTGACGAAGATTTACTCATGACCGAAGACGATAGTTGGACGCTCTATTTCGATGGAGCTTCAAACCAAAAGGGATGTGGTGTGGGAGTCTTGCTCGTATCACCCAATGAAGAACACATCCCAATTTCCATGAAGCTCGACTTTGATTTCACCAACAATGCCGCAGAATATGAAGCATGCATTTTGGGATTAGAAACAGCTGTCGCCTTGGGAATCAAGAAACTCAGAATCTACGGTGACTCTTCACTAATCATTAACCAAATCTCTAAGAGATGGAAAGTGAGGAGTGAAAGTCTCGCTACATATCAAGCTCACCTGGAAACTCTCACGGAGCAACTAGATGAAGTGGAATATACGTATCTGCCAAGAGAAGAAAACCAGTTCGCTGACGCACTAGCTAAGTTAGCATCAATGGTGCGAATTCCAGCTGACACGATCAGAATGCCATTGACCATAGAGAAAAGGTATGAACCAGCTTATGTTCATGCACTTGATGATGAACAAGAATCACAGGAGGAAGACGAAGAACCGTGGTATACAGACATCCTTAATTATGTGACAAGAGCAGAGTATCCTCCTAATACTGATAAAAGGGCACGCCGTGCTTTGAGGCTCCTGGCCTCACAGTATGTGCTCATCAGGGGAGAACTCCACAAGAGAACCGCAACAGGAAGGAATCTCTTATGTATAACCAAGAAAGAGGCACATAAAACCATGGAAAACCTTCATGCTGGTATATGTGGAACTCACATGAATGCAAAGATGTTAGTCCAAAAAATTCAACGACAAGGTTACTATTGGACTACTATGGAGCGAGATTGTCACGAGTACGTCAAAAAATGTATGAAGTGTCAAATCTATGCAAACTTACAGCATGTTCCACCTTCACTTCTCTACACATATACTTCTCCATGGCCTTTCTCCACTTGGGGCATTGACATCATTGGCAAAATCACACCACCAGGACAAGGAGGGCATGAATTCATTCTCGTAGCAATCGACTACTTCACCAAATGGGTCGAGGCAGCCTCATATGCCAAGCTGACGGCAAAACACGTAGCTCAATTCATTGAGAAAAATATTATATGCCGCTATGGGGTACCACATGAGATGATCAGTGACAATGGAACACATTTCCAAGCCGAATGTGCGGAATTGTTACAGGAATATCATGTAAAACATCATCGATCATCACCTTACAGACCACAAACAAACGGAGCAGTCGAATTGGCCAACAAAAACATGAAGACCATCATCGAAAAGATGACGGAAAATTATAAAGATTGGCCAAGTAAGCTACATTTTGCCCTTTGGGGTTATCGAACCTCTGTTCATACATCGACAGGGGCTACCCCCTTCTCCTTGGTCTATGGCGTCGAAGCTGTACAACCAATCGAGCTCGAGATACCTTCTCTCCGAATCGCATTGGAAAGCCAACTAGATGAAGTCGACTGGATTAGAGCAAGATACGACGAACTGGTCTTGCTTGATGAAAAACGCTTGGCAGCTTTGCATCATGTCCAAACCTACCAACAGCGTATGGCACGACATTTTAATAAAAAAGTCAAGACCAGGAATATCAAAGAGGGTGACCTAGTGCTTAAAGCACTTCGCAAAAATGTGTTAGATCCAAGAGGAAAATTCAGACCGAACTGGTCAGGCCCGTACATTGTTAAAGCCATCCTGTCTGGCGGAGCGGCACAATTGGTAGACATGGACGGCAACGACTTCCATAATTTAACCAACTTGGATCAACTCAAAAAATTCTACACCTAGTCGCATGGGTTCATGACCCAATAGAGCTACGTCTGGCCTGATTCCTTTATAGGATACGTAGGCAACCCCTCAAGGGGGCCCGGCCACTTTAAACCACTTTAAAATAAAAAAAATATCCTCCCTCTATTGATTTAATATGTGCCCGGTTCAACATTGCGTCACGACAAAAAAAAAAAAAAAAAAAGGGTAAATATGCCGCGACACGGGAAGAATTCCCGTCTGACGGGAGAAAATCCCGTGTCACGGCAAACTCTGAACGGCAAAAAAGAACAGAGTTCCTCCCGTGACACGGGATTTGTTCCCGTCTGACGGAGAACTATTCCGTGCCACGTCACCCTGCCTGCCAAAAAAAAAAAAAAAAAAAAAAAAAAGTTTCGCCGTGACGCGGGAACTTTAACCGTGTCACGGGACTCTTTGACCGTGACACGGCAGATTTTCAGTTTACCATTTTATTTATTGGCGCATTCGTTGCGAATTTCCTGTTCGAGTTTTGTTTTCGTTCTTCCATTGCGTCCGACTCCTTGACTCGTATAATAAATAAAAGTCATTGTTTTTTTTTATTTAAGAAATAAATGCGCTATTATTATTAAAATATATGCGACTACAATATTGGCATCATACGCCTTATTTTAAATAAAAATAAATAATAAAATGCAAAGCACTATTGATCTAATCTCTCTTCTCTTTAGGAACATCCTTCTCTTGTTCAATTAGGTCGGCCTTCACCATTAGTGTGTCTTTTGTAGCCCGAACCGTCACACCCCTAGTCGAACTTTCGCCCCTTTCACCTTTCTTGAACTTTTTCGGTTGCTTCTCCCTATACACCATCTTTTCTTTACCCTTTCCTTTCACATATGTCTTCTTTCTTGGCATCTTAGGAGTCTTAAACTCAATTCCTTGTGTTCTCGGACCTAGGCGATCTTTAAGAGGAGCTTTCTTCTCTCCAAGACGACTCTTTACATCAGGCTTGCGCGATTCGAATCGTTCCCTCCTACTTCTAGGATTCAACCACGCCTTGTATGCACTAGATAATGGAGGAGGAGCTTGGTCACTTGCAGAAACGGTCCACAAAGGCCTTCCAATCCAATAAGCCTCGTACTTGTGAACGTTACTTTCATGCAACGATACTTCACGAGGACTATCGTTATAGCGTGGAATTACTTGTTCCAGTCCATACTACCGCATTAGTCGAGAGGGACAGTAAAAAGTCAGTTTGGAGATACTAGGAACACGACAATACGGAGTTTCATTCGTGCCAACCATCCTAGTAAGCCTCCACCAAGGTACCACCCAACGAATGGAAAATTCTCTCTTTGCAAAGAAATTTTTCCAATCTTCATACGACATGTTCGCAGAATAATTCTTCTTCCTACGGACTAAGTCGTTAGGGCCATATTTTTCAATGTCGTCGGGGGCTTCAAATAATTCCAAACGCTCCATCAACCAAATCTGCAAACAACAAGAATATTAAAAAAAAAAAAAAAAAAAAAAAAAAAAAAAACTGCAGATTCCCGTGACACAGCAGTTTTGACCGTGTCACGGCAGACCCTAACCGTGACACGGTGACTGTTTTGTGTCACGGGGGCTATTCAGAGCGTATTTTTACCTGTAATAGTACCAGAGAACCCTTCCTGATGGCTTTCCGGTCAGATTTTGCCTTGTCAAGGCCACGAAATGTTTCTCCAAGGCACGTTGGCATAGGAGATCTTCCGGATTCTACATGCTCAAGTACAGACGCTAGACAAGCATGTCCTACCCTACCGTTTGCAAATAGTAGCTTGCTAAATATGCAAAAAATATATGCCCTTCTACGATATACATGATAAGATTCAGAGATAGGGCGATTAAAATATAAGTTAGCAAGTTTTTCTAAGTCTACTTCATTACCACAAACAATTCTATTTAAATCTGGGTCTGTTAGATTCAGATGGCGTTCAAAGTCTTGGTAATAATATTCACGTAAGGTAGGCATGGCTATAAGATTCCTAGCAGGAAATCCAAAGATTGCACCAAATTCCTCCGGCAGTGGACAGATTTCATCATAATCAAATTTGAAACAATGCGTTTCTGGACTCCAATAGTCTAATGCTGCTCTAAAAAAATCATGTTCAATAGCTACATGTCGCAGGGCTAGCAAACCCCTGACATGAAATAATTCTAACTCTCTTTTTTCAGCATTGGTCAAAGAATAAGACCAGTCGCGCAATGTATTATCAAAATTCTGAGACATGATTATTGAAATATGAAATTCTAAATTATTTTGTGTTTCGTAATTATGCACATCATGAATAATCTGGTCTTATTTTATAGCAAAAGCGCTCGGAACTGCCCAAAATTTATCTTTTCGCACGCGTGAAACAAACCGCTGAATGATACGCTTCCCGTGACACGGGAAATTCCACCGTGTCACGGGAATCTTTTCCGTGACACGGCAGGTTTTGCCGTGACACGGTGAACAGTGCCGTGTCACGGCACTTTACGCGCCTGATTTTTTTTCATCTTTTCCGTATCTATCCGGATTTTTTTTTTTATTTTCTTATCTTTAACATTTTTTTTTTTAGTCTTTTCTGAGAGTTTTATTTCTAATAAAATTCTCACCTTTTTATTTTTATCTTATAGTCTTCTCTGAGAGTTTTATTTCTAATAATATTCTCACCTTTTTATTTTTGTTTTATTTGTTTTGTTTTCACGAAGATTTTTTTTAATATATATTTATTTACTCATCATTTTATTTTATTTCTTTTCTTTTCTTTCGGGGAAATTTTATTTTAAGTATTTTCTTTATTTATTTCTTTTCTTTTGGGGAAGGTCGGTACCCTCCTTTACTCCACTTATATTCTTCGTTGCGTCATTAATAAGTACACAATCACACACAAAGAGTCTCAAACACACACTAACACACATAATAATAGATGTATAAACTGTAAATAATGTATAAAGAGTTGTAATACAATATGTCAAGTGTCATCATAGCATGTACAAAGAATCATAATACAAAAACCCTCGGTCAAAAATCTCTAGAATCAGAATCAGTCGCGTCTCCACCCTGGGTAGGTGGTTCGCCCTGGGTATATGGGAACGGCGAACCTAAGAGTCCCTCGACCATCCGAGTACGGGGAGTAGCGTCCCTACTAGTTCCCGTAGGCCCAGTAGTAGTCAAGCTCAAAGCAGGACCTGTCCAGCCAGAGAACGGAGTAGACTGGCCCAAAGATACTGGAATCGTCGGCGAAGGCATTGTCCCATACATCGGAACCGAGAACAAACCCGACACTGGTGGAGGAATCCCGGATAATGTGGCCGAGAATGAACCAGGATCCAAAGGAGACCCAAACTCAGGAACTGGAGGCTGTGAAAATGACGGACGCTGAGAAGACTGACCCTGCTGCCACTGAGCCTCCTGGAACGGCTGAGTAGTCTGTGGCTCTCGCTGAGAACGCCGGCGAGCCTCGGGAGATCGTCTACCATGACCAAGCTCCTCCTCGTCCGAGCCTCTGGGCCTCGAGCGCGAGCGGGACCTCCGTCGCTCCAAAAACACAAAATCAAAATATGTCAATGATACAAAATAAAACAAACGGTAGAAATAATAATAAGTGATACCTCAAGGACGTCGCTAGAGCTCCGACAACTCGCACCACGCCGAAGCTTGATGATGCAATACTTCAGCGCGTCCACCAGCTTCATGATTCCCATCACCTCTGGGCGGTTAGGCTGAGGATAAAAACAAAGAAAAATCAGTAATAAGCAGCATTAAAGGAGTGGATAATGCGTCAAAGAAAACTCACCGGCTCAAAAACCTCGGGCACTGACTCCTGCGCCTGTCTATAACCCTCCGGCGCGTCGGCAATATGATCCTTCGTGATACCGATCGGCCCAGGGTAGCGGACAGACTGAGGAGGAATCTGAATCCTCCCCATAGGGTGAATGGTAGTCTGAAAATATGATCAAATAATCAGGTTATTCGACTATTTGAAACAGAGACTAGCAAAGAAGATTCTCGAAAGAAATCATACCTCCGGAAGACGGGGCGGAGGAGCCAGAGAGGGAAGCAAATCCCGCGCGTAGTCGCTCTCCATGCGAACGAGCTCCTGCCACGGAATAGTGTAGCGCTCTCCCCTGTTGATCAACCCTCTGATCAAGCGGGAGTCCAGCATCGACTCTGGCGGAGAAGAAGGCACCACAAAGCGATCGCCGCTATGCTGACGGACGACTCGCTCCCCCAAATACCAGACGAAGCGCCCAGTACCAACCAAGATGGTACGGTACGCTGAAAGACGTAGGGCCTCGGGCAGGTCAGTCATCCCGGCCCAAGGACGGTACTGGACATCGATGGGGACCTGAAAATCATGAAGAGTTAGGCGTGAACAACGGAAACAATATCAGAAGGAAAGAATGTGACAAAACTAATCCTTACGCCAACAGAAGAGGTGCCACGGCGTAGTAGCCCGCGAAGTGCTGGAACAGACTCCACCCGCGACTCTCCTCGGTCGCGCCAGCTGGCCCCGACAGGAAAGTCGTGGACCGCTCCTCGACGCCGGCGAGGAGCCAAGCCTGGGAAGTACTCGTAGAACCATATCTGCAACAAAGTGATACTTAGTACACGAACCGAACAAGCCGAAATGAAACAAGAAGGGAAAAGATCATCACCTCTACGACTCTCCACAGGCCGTAAACGGTGATAGGAGACTCATCATTCAGCTGACGGCAGCCATGACGTAGAGATAAAAGAAGATCCGCGTACCCAAGACTGGCCCAGCTGTAGGATCCTATCTCGGAATCCTGGCCAAAGAGGGGAGGTAGCAGAGGAGCACGCGTGAACTCCTATCAGGAGAAAGAGTCATAGAGATCAGGATCAAGATGAAGATCCGCACCCGCTGCTCGGCCGTCGTATCCTCCATATCAAAGCCACGGGCAAGAACTGAAGCCGACTCCGATCGTCCACTCCTAGGACCACCTCGAGATACTGGTCGAGTCCTGATGTGCTGAACAATCGGACCCAACAAATCAGCTACCTCAGCCGATGCCCAAGATAGATCGGACATCTGGCCTACTGCCCGATCAGTAAAGCGCAGCCCGCTGATCATGCTGAAGTCTAAGGGGGTCACCGTCATCTCCCCCCAAGCAAGGTGAAACGTGTTGGTAGTATCCCAGAAATACTCCAACAATGCGCGAACGACCGTCGCACCGCACAAGCCCTACAACTGCCGAGTAAAAATCGACCAAGCCGGACGACTCCCATAAAGCGCGCGTAGCAGGATCCCTCGTAATAACCTGGTGAAGCCGAGGGATCAAATCACCGGCTCCGGAACCGTGCTGGCGAAGTGTGTCATCGACTATGCCAGAGAGTGCGCGGTGAGAGACGTGGTTTTCACGATAGAAAACCAGCTGGTCCGGGGTCCATGAAGGTGGAACCCACCTATTCCTACTCCTAGATGTCCGAGGCTCGGACTCCAAGACGTCGTCGTCCATGTCCTCAGGGACCGTGGGAGTGTCCTCTCGAAAAGCCCGACGTCGGCCGCGGGTGGAAAGGTCGCAGTCTCGTCGTCTAGGCATGCTATTGTCAAAATCTAAATGTTTAGCATCATTTCCTAAATATTTTAAAATTGCAAAATAATAATCTAAAAACTTAGCGTCATTTCCTGAGTTATTTAGTTGGTTATTGAATTATATGCTAAATTTTTACCTCAAGGCTAAAAATTGGCAAAATTATGGTATTTAGTTTCTCCACGACAAACTAATACTACAGTTCTCCTAGCCGCATGATACTATGTTCTCCATGAAAATATAGTACATATGCAAAATATGAATCAACACATCATTTCACAAAAATTCACCATTTCAAAGCATGAACATTATTTCACAAAGTAGCACCCAAAAATGGTGATTTGTTCAATTCTCCATCAAATCATGCAATTTTTGTCTCAAATTTCTCACAAACACACATGTACACATATACAAATAAAATCATGACAAGAATTCCAACATAAAGCTTAAAAATCAAAAACCCCCAAATTGTTTTTTTTTTTTGGGGTTTGTCATGAAATTGTTAATGTGAAGTAAATTCAAAGCAAAAATCAAAGGGACTTACATGAATGTTTGCAAAAGGTCAAAAATTACAACGAAATTGATGGAATTCGAACTCCAAAACGAAATTGTGTTCCAGTCACCAGCGCAGCTGCCGCGACATGGACAAGACTAACCGTGTCACGGTCAAAAGCAACTGTGTCACGGCAAACCTTCAAGGCTGACGGAGCTCCGGTGAACTGGGCGGCAGTACAGGAACAGAAACAGAAGCAGCAACGAAACAGCAGCAGCGCAGTAGCCAAACAACCGCAGCAAAGCAAAAAGAAAAGGAAAAAAAAAAAAGAGAGACTAACCGTGTCACGGTCTCCGTTACCGTGTCACGGCGAGTTTTGAACGGCCGGCGGTTCACCCCAGGCGTGGCGCGGCAGCTTTGGGAAGAGAGAAGTTAAAATGGTGAAAGCAAGTGTGAAAGAAAGAAAAATGTGAAATAGTGGAATGGTGCACGCGGATTTAAAGGCAGAAAAGGACAAAAAAAGAGCCGTTGTTGACTGATTCAAACAACAAAAAAAGGAAAAAAAGAAAAAAAAATAGGTGTCCCGTGACACGGGATCCTTGTCCCGTCTGACGGGAAGCCTTGACCGTGTCACGGCGACCTGCTTACGTGGCGCGGCAAATCTGAGCCTGGTCAGGGAATATTCTTAGCCTTTTGACCAGTTTGACTGACTTTCCGAGTTTTTTTTGGGTTTTAACTTACTTCATAATGCTTTTCGTAGTCCATAAACACTTCAACTTTGATCTAGCATGAAGAACGGATTTTTGTAACATCATCGCACTTCCTTTCGGGACAAGAGGCCAAAAGTAGGTGTCTACACATTCCTAATTTAGTTATGTAGACACCTAAAAATGTCTCCCCAAAACCAAACCCGATGATAAATAACCTTTCACCGCCACTATTGGTCAGGTTTAGTATTTAATCCCGAGAGTGCTTAAAAAATCGTATTTTATTAAATTCATATTTTTGAAAGGTCTATGGATCAGTCTTGGTATTTGGTAAAAGCATAGTTTTAATTTGTTAATTAATTTTAAGCCCAAACCTCTTTATTTTATTATTTTATTATTTATTTTTGGCCCAAATATTTTATTTATTTTTGTTATTTTCTTATTTTTAGCCCGAATAATAAAAGTCAGAAAAAAGCCCGAAATTATCAATCGGCACTTAAAAAGCCGAAAGAAATTAGGGTTAAAAATGAATTTAGAACGAAAAGTGGACTGGAACTGACCGTGTCACGGTCAAGCTTGACCGTGTCACGGGAACTCTTCCCGTCTGACGGTGGGACTTCCCGTGACACGGGAGGTCTGCCGTGACACGGGAAGTTCCGTGTCCTTTTCGCGTAAACCCTTAACGCGTTTTCCGTTCCGTTTTCTAAAAATTTCCCGCGACACTCCAAAACTGACCGTGTCACGGGAACTTGTACCGTCTGACGGTACAGTCTAACCGTGTCACGGTACAGTCTGGCCGTGTCACGGGATGCATTTTTAGGGTTTTTATTATTTTAGGGTTCCGTGTGCTCCCTCAGCACATTTCCCTATAAATACCCCCTCATTTCTGATGTACAGGGGAGGAGAATTGGATTATTCTTATTTTTCTCTCTTCTATGCTCTTAACGTAAACACTAGCCTACCCTTTTCACTTCAAAATTCCTTCTTCAAGCACTCAAAGGAGTCCATATTTTACTCGAGGTTCTGTCCTTAAACCAAGGCGTGAAAGGTAGAATCATTTGAGGGTTTGGCCCCAAAATCAACTTTATTTTATTTAATTTAATTTAGTTATTGTTTTGTTATTTCCTAGAAGTTACTAACTCGTTTATTATTTTGTAGTTGCAAACAAACAGATTCAAAGTAAGGATCATGCTCTTTTTATTATTATTGTTTTTCTAACAATTTTTATGTTGTTGGAATTATGATTAAATTGGTTTTATATTAATATTGATTCTATTATATTTATGATCACCATATTGCATGTTTAAAGGGAATATGTAATTGAAAATCACGCCTAATAAGATAATTTGGACAACCGGTTTAGGTTCCTTTTTAATCTTATTATTAATTGAAGTGATCACCAAATATTTAGAATTATGTGTGCATTAATATTCAACCAATTTAGTTAAATAATAGTTTGGAGCAAATTGAATTATTGTTTGTATGCCTTTGAGATCACAGGAATGCTTTTCAATATAAGAATCGAGTAGAGGCCAATACGGGCGAATGTGACTCCATGACTCACTTCGTACCATCATCCCCGATCCTTCTTTCGTGGTTCCGAACCATATGGAGTTAGTAATCTCATGGATTATGAATGGGGTGTAACCTTCACGGGTCGATCGTTGTTGCCTATCGTTGTCGCTTATCGTGGTTGCCTTTTTATGATCCGTGAACGGTTTACAAGTTCCTTAAAAACTTGTTGGCGGCTCCCTACTTTATTTGTCCCTAATCGTATGTGTCAATTCCCACTTCCTATGAGTGCCAAGCATATTTACAACATGCTTTTAACGTAGGCGCACTTCGAACGATGCCTACAAGTTACCATTGATAAATTGACTTTAGTTGACTTTTAGAGTTTTAATCATAATAAAAGAAGTGTTTTTAGGGAAAATACGATTTTGCCCTCTCGAACGGTTAAATTTTATCAAATTAAGAAAACGCGTGGAAATTTATTTCCAGCGTCTGACGACAGGACCAACGCCTGGCGCCATACCTGGCATCTGGCGCCAGATCCAGCAGTTGGCGCTGCGATCGTGTTTTATTCTTTTCGAAACTCTTATTCGTTTTTTATCATATCCGACTTATTTTCTCTATAAATAGCCTCCTAAAATTCTGTTTTCAATCATCAACATCAATCATCAAACAATCATCAATTCTCATCAACAACTCACTGATTTTCTTCTCTCTCTAAACTAAAGCTTATTCTCCCTCTCTTTTCTAAACTAGCCTTTTGCATACAAAATTCTGCATTCACAAGATCTAGAAACACCTAGCCAAGTTCGAAGTTGCCTTTGTCCTAGACGTGAAAGGTTTTAATTTCTGAGGGTTTGTCCCAAATCTATCTTTCAATTAATTACATTAATTGTTTAATTTTATATTTTCCTTGAATTTACTAACGCGTGTATTTTGTTATTAGAAAGAGATACGAGGCATCCAAGTAAGTGCTTTAATTGTTTTATGGATATTATGATATAGAAATCGTGCTTAGATTGTTATTTTGGTTCCTAGTATCATGTTAGGATGCTTTCTTTAGTATGATATCTAGGGTGTTTTGATCTTCCTAGTATCATGTTTAGGGTAACAACCATAATTTCTAATATCAAATATGACAATTGTGATTCCTGCGATGCTTCCTATTTTCTTCCTAATATTCATGTTAGTATCATGTTGGGGCTAAAGCTTTGATCTTTGATGTTTAGTGACATGCTAGGGTTTGTTATTAATCTTGTTAGTATCATGCCTAGGATCTTGCTACTATTATTCTTTAACATGATTGTTATGATTATTGTCATGATTATTTTAATTATGATTGTTATTATTTATGTTGCTTGATGTTTATTGTTATTGTTTGATCACGCCTTTTATGCATGTTTAAAGGGAATTTCTACTTGCAATCACGCTTAATAAGATAATTAATAATTTTGTTTAGGGTTAATATGATTATAATTCAAGTGATCGCCAATAATATTTTTTTTGTGCATATTAATTCAACCAACATAGATTTAACAGGTTTAGGGTTAATCCTATTGATTGCATGCTAGTTAGAAAGCGCACATGATACAATCAGAATTAAGTAGAAGCCTATTTTTAGGGCAGGTTCAGTCTCTCTTTGGTTGGATTTGTACCTTCATCCCCGAACTACTAGTCATGGTTCTAGACCTATTGGAGTTAACGATCTCTTGGATCGTTAAGGGGTGTAACCTTCACCTCGTGAACGGTTTACAAGTTCCTAAAATTTGTTGGCGACTCTTTTGCTCTATCTTCTTTCTCTTTGGATGCCACCATGCTTAAGTGTATGGTCACAGTGGGGTTCAAGTTTGGGGTAATGCTTGAAATATTCCCTACAGTTTTTGGTGACTCCGCTAGGGAGGATTTCTATTTTAATTCCTGAAATTTATTTCGGCAATGAATTAGAATGAGTGGATGAGACTAAAAAAGTTCTAAGTATTTCATGTGCATAATTTTGATTAACATTATTGTCATATGCATAAAAAAGATCTCATTTGAAAGACCATCCGTAATGAGTTAAAAAAATAGGATTTTTACACGTAGGAAATTTGAGGAATATCTTTCACAACTGGGATCGAAATAATGCTGCGCGAAACTGGAAAATTTTATCGTGCACGGAATGCTGCTGAGGCATGTAGGAACTAGCGTCAGAAAATAGAGTCTGTCGCCAAGGATTTGACTCTGTCACTAGCCGCCAGAGCCAAATCGCGGCCCCGACCTCTGTTTGCTAGCGCTAAGTTTTTAGCTATGTTTTTAGTTATGTTTGCTCGATCCTACTTCCTGATTGAGTTTTTCTCACTTTTCTGAAACCCATATGTGTTCTACATATGGACATAACCCTCTAGGAATTCATGTTCCATCTACCTGATTAAACGCTCTGCGCAACAAAGGGTACATCCGAGAATTTTGTATTCACCAAATCATGGAAGCGAGTTTTTAACTCGCGGTGTCCCAGCTACTCGTGCCAACCCTTCAAAAGGTAAGGCTTCCGCACGGTGCATCCGGACAATTAACAATGGACCCTATTTGACTAACCCATATCTAAAACTTTAGAGAACTAGAGCCATGGTTAGGTTGCAAACTCATTGCATCATGTTGTGCCTACTTGACTACTTGTGCATTATTTGTTGTGCATACTCTATGTGTTTTACCTAACCGTTGTTTGACTTGTGTTTAAGCCTTAATAAACTGATTAATGACTAAAGGACTTTGACTAATTAATTAATTAGAGTAATTAAAGTCTAATAATTTAATCGGAATTGACTTAGTACGACTTTAGACATGTCCTGTAGAATAATAATACTGAAAACAGTCCAAGATCAACGTTCCAGCAATGGCGCCAAGATTTGGACTGCAGCACTACACTTTTTTATGCAGCGCCTAGCGACATATCAGTCGTCTGGCACTACACTGCAAAGTGCGGCGCCAGTCTTGTTGCTTTGGCAACAGTTCAGTATTTTTCTTAAGTCTTCACTATGAGTCTAATTAAACAGTTTGCTAATCAATTCGCTTATTTTGTTAGTAACAATACCTTCGTTAAGTCCTTAATTGAGTCCAGTCACATAGTCTAGCGACATGGTCTTACACAAGAGTCTTAATATGTCACCTACGCTCACTACACACACTAGTCTTAGCATACACTTTGAGTATATGTCACCATGACCATGTCTTAGGTTCATGCATGAGTCACTTGAATAGAGTTTGAGTCAAATAATTAACAATCAATATCCCTAATTTCCCTTTTCACAGTACTTGGTCAAGGAGAGAAGGGTGATTAATCAAGGAAAACACCTTTGTTCAAGTCTTAGTTTTTGATAAACCGATTCGTCAAAAGAGGAAGCTAAAAAGATAATGGCAACTCAAAAAGAAGTCAATGAACTTAGGAATCAATTGACTAATGTAACCGAGGTGTTAAAGACTTTAACCCTTCAAAACAATGACCCTGTGAAGCAACAACAAATGGAGCTTATGCAAGAAAACTTGAGCAAGCTATCTAGTGACTACAAGTTCCAGGGCATTAGTTCGCAAGGGGTCTCGGTGGACAAGGAGCTTCTTCCGCAGAAGTTCAATGCCACTAACATCCCTAAATTCAAGGCAACAGATAATCCTTATCTTCATTTAAGAGCCTTTGAAACTATAATGAACATTAAGGGGATTGATAGGAAAGTCTTTCATTCCTTGTTTTCTTTATCTCTTGAGACCGTTTGTCAACAATGGTTCTTTTCTCATGATAAAGAGAAAACTTCTACTTGGGATGCTATTGTAAACGCTTTCATTAATAGATATAAATACAATATTCAAGTAGAAACAAATTATAGACAAGTTGAGATGCTAAGACAAAAGGAGAATGAAGGCGTTACTTCTTTCTTCAATAAGTAGAGGGAAACTTCCGCTAAGATGATTTAGGTGCCCTCCAAAAAAGAATATGTAAGGATGTTTATCAAGAATTTACAAGAAAAGTATTCAAAGCATTTAAAATATCAACACAACTTAAATACTTTCAAAGTCGTCTATGACATAGGCATCGAGATCGAAGATCACCTTGCGAAGCAAAAAGCTACTAACAATAATAACCACAGTGGCTGGAAAGGAAAGAAGAACGACAATCCTTCTTCTTCCAAAAACGCCCACTCTAGTATTAATGTTAGTACCTTAGACCATAACGATGTCTTAGCTATGAATAATCAAGGATATATAAAGAAACCCAGGAGAGAACTCACACCCATTGGAATGACCTACGATGCTGCTTTCGACCGTCTCTACGATCGAGGATTAATCAAACCTATTGGCCCTACCTAGGGTCCAACGCCAGAAAATCAATCTTCGAGATGGAATCCCAACTCTTATTGCAAGTACCATCGAGGAAACGGTCATACCACTGATGAATGCTACAAGTTTAAAAATCTCATTCAAGATCTCATAGAAGCAAATAAGATCCCATGGCCTCTAGCTAGCGAGAACACTGGGCGATGATGAAGCAAACAACAGAAGACAAGAGGCGAGCTGCAACGACAAGATTTCACGACCTCTTTTTCTATTTATTTTTCATTTTTTCCTTTCCCCAATAAGTCTAGCATAGACACCATTCTATTTCCTTAGATTAATTTTGTAGATTCTTTCTTTTTCCCCTTTTAATAAAATGAGCATTTATTTTCTTGCATATGTGATGGGTGTCATAAATGGCACCCATTTTTGAGCATTTAAGTCATTTTTACCTTCTTTTCATGGCTTTAATGTTTAATAAATGCTTAGTTTTATGCTTTTGGTCTTAGTCATAGCTTTCCTCTCTTATTTTGTAGCTTTTGTGCATTTCTATGGTTTTTCTAGTCTTTTCTCCTTTATTTTCTCTATTTTCCTAGTTGTAGGTATTGTACGAGGTTCAGGTCTTGATATTGGTGATTTACTAAGGTGGAGGAAGCTTTTGGAGCAAGCTCATGGAAATTAGAAAGCTCAAGATGCAAGGAAGTGGATTCTCCAAGTTCTAGCTCTTGTGCTCTCAAGCCGTGCTCTCATGAATATGGGGTGTTGAACACACATTCATGTGCTTTTGGGACTGCCTCACTTAGTGTTCATCATCATCATGATTGTGCGTTCATTCGAAGACCTTAGCGAACGCACGAAGCCGCGAGAAGATCTGAATCAGTGTAATCCACGCATATGCGCCAGGTACTATTCGCCTTCCTTACAAGCACAACAGTTGCAAGCCAATCAGGGAAGTTACAAGGCCGAATGAACCTAGCGTTGACAAGGGAATAAAAGCGTCGTCAATTGTTTATCCCTAGATCAAATACAATTTATACAACTTAAACAAACCTAATACGAGTATAAGGCAAGCATAGGGGTCGAACCTCAGAGAACGGTAAACACCACCAAATGTTATCGACAATTAAGCTAGTCCGGAATAGGGGATAAATAAACTAAAGTCTAAAAATGCTAAAACAAGAAATAAAACATTAAGGCACCAAGGGAAATGGGTAGGTGAAGTTGACGCTTGACCATACAATAACAAAGTAGCATATCAATGGTAAACTAAACATGCATGAATACCGAAGTAAAGGGTCCAATCTAGCCGCCTTCCGGGGTCAATTGGCTTCTCCTAACATAGCCTCTATGTTTCCACATTAGAACCATATACTAGGAGGTACTATTAAATAACAATCGATAGTAATGAATCTCAACTAAGTCAACTTCCGTTACTTGTTAGTAAAGACTCATCTTTGATCAACTAACAATGTGCACTTGCAAGAAAGACCAAAGAATATCAAGCATGCAAAGACTTTAATCACCATTAACATAACCCCAACATTAAAAGCATGAACAATTAGCAACTACACCATCCCCAGACCCTTGGCTAGATGACTACTCACAAATCATGTTGAAAACAATATCAATCATCAAATCAATAAGCATCAACATGATTAATAAGCAAGGAAGAAAAATAAAAGCAAATAAACAAAATCAAGAACAAAGGTAAAGAGAAAGAGTAAGAAATTGCTCATTAATTGAAGATGAAGGTCTACAAAGGATTGAACAAGCTCCTTCTTCAAAATCCAAGTTCATTAATGAAGAAAACCTCACTTTCTCTCTCTACCAATGAAGACTAACCCTAACCTAACCTAAAACTAAAACTAATTAGAGAGAGGAATAGATAGTTATTCCCTCCCCTTCTAATTACCCCAAAATTGGGTATTTATACTAAGCTAATAAAACTAGGAAAAAAAAGAAAATAAAAGAAGGAAATAAAAGAAAGAAAGAAAAGGAAAATAAAAAGAAAAATAAAATAGAAAAGAAATAAAAGAGAAAAGAAATAAGAAAAGGGAAAAGAAAAGGAAATAAAGATAAAAGAAATAAGCTAAGAAAAACAAATCCCCAAAATCCCCCCAAAACATCAGCTACCCCGAGCTTCTTCTTCAAAATCAATTGGCTGCTCTAAACTCCATTGAAATGCACCACCATCACCACCGTTAATCAACCATCATCATCAAATTGAGGTCGTTCGATCCTCATTAAAAGCCATGTGCATAGCTCGTGGAGCGGTTCGGTCGAACCGTGGGTTGGTGCGGCCGAACTACGGGGTTGGTTCGGTCGAACCATGGGTATGTTCGACCACTCCTCTTCGAATAACAAAACCCACAAAGTCTCTGACTCGAAGTTCGATCAAACCACAAATGGTATGCTCGAACTTGATTGATTTTCAATTTGTTCTGATTTGCTTAATTGAGGGGCCGAATTGCTTGTGCGAATTGGTTGCTTAAATGTTGCTGGTTTAGGTGCGGCTGATTGCGGGTGTAAATTGGGGCGGTGGTGAATTTGGTTGCTGCGGTTTTGGCTAGTGGAGATGCGGCTGCAATTGGGTGATGGTGGTAGGCATGGTGGTTGATGCGCGAGTGAAGGAGAGGGAATTGTGATGGTGGCTGTTACGGGGTGTTGGTGCGGATTGGAGCAGGGGAAATGGAGGTGAGTGGTGGTAAGTCTGTTGCGGCTGGTGGTGCTGTGGTGGTGCGGCTGCTTTTGGGTTGCAGGCTGTAAATTGGTGGTTGAAGGTGAGGGTGAGCAGGGGAGATGGAGGTGCTGTTGGTGGTGTTGCGGGCTGCTCTGGTTTTGGGGTTAGGGCTGCACATGAAGGTGGTCAGTTGGTGTATTGGTTGCGGCAGCTGTGAGGGGTGTGGATGGTCGAGGGAGCTGCTGTGATGTGGTCAGGTGGTTGGTTGTGTTGATGTTGGTGTTGGTGGAGCAGGGATGAAGCAGGGGAGTGGATTGGCTGTGGTGCTGGTGTGGTGGAGGTTAAGAGAGATGGGGTGAAGGATAGGAGGCAGCAGCTTGGGTTGGCTCAAGTTTGCGCCTCGAACCTTGAACTTCGAACTTGATTTGAACATGGAAATCGAGCGTCAACCCGAACACACCTACAAACACGAGTAAGATTGAGGAGAGAATTGGGACAAAGAATAAAATAAAATAAAATAGAAAATAAGAGACATAAAACTAAACTAATAAAAATAAAAAAAAAACTATACAAGCAAATAAAGTAAAATAAAATACGAAAATAGACTAAAACTAATAAAATAAAGAAAATAAACTAAAACGCTCCAACACTACCAAATAAACAAGAAACTTTATTAAAGAGAAAACAAGAGAAAGAAAGGGAAAATAAGATAAAATAAACACGAAAATGACTCTAAAACTACTCCCTAAGAGTGACATAAATGTCACTCATCAAGCGTCTTAAAGCATTTTTTACTTTGGTGGCTGGCACCTGACTTCTTTCCTCGCCGTGGTTTCTTTTCTTTTGCCGGATGGGCTTCTGTTTGGGATCCACGGGAGTTTGTAGACAGAAAGATCCGGGCTGATGCCTGGCATCTCTTCCACTTCAAAGGCAACTTTGAATTCTTTTAGTAGTTGGTGCAAGCTTGCATCCAATTTAGCAAAAGCAGCCGTCCCCACCTTAACAGTTCGCTCTGGCTGACTGTCGTCCAGAGGAATATCAATGTGCTCTCCAGCCGATTGGGGACGGAGGTCGTTTGAACGCTCCTTGGTCAGTGATTGCTTTTGCTTTTCTTTTTTTACCGCCACCAGCTGATCATAGTTTCTCTTCTTGGAAGCTGGTGGGGTCGGATGGTTGTCCTTGATATTATCAAGGTCTATTGGCTCTTTTCCCTGACAGGTTGCAGCTGCCGCAGGCTTGATGTCCGAGAGATAGCATTCTCGAGCCGTCTTCTGGTCCCCGTTCAGGGAGCCAACAGTTCCATCATCTTTCTCATACTTTACCAGCATGAGAGCATGGATGATGACGACCTTGCACTCGTTAAGAGTGGGTCGGCCAAGATTGAGGTTGTAGAAGGTCGGCTCTTCAACCACCAGGAACCAGATGGTCATGTGCCGACCGCTACCTTTCTGTCCGAATCGGATGGGCAGATCAATTCGTCTGAGTGGGTTCACAACTCCTCCCCCAAATCCAACAAGGGGATGGGAGACATCCATCATGCTATCCGGCCTGTATTTGAGGTTGGATAGTGTAGGGAATATTTCAAGCATTACCCCAAACTTGAACCCCACTGTGATCATACACTTAAGCATGGTGGCGTCTAAAAAGAAGGAAGCTAGAGCAAAAGAGTCGCCAACAATGCAAGTTTTAAGAACTTGTAAATCGTTCACATGGTGAAGGTTATACCCCTTAACGATCCAAGAGATCGTTAACTCCAATATGTCTAGAACCAAGACTGGAAGTTCGGGGATGAAAGTACAAATCCAATCTAAAAGAGACTGAACCTGCCCTAATAATAGGCCTCTACTATATTCTTCTCGTATTCATGTGCACTTTCTGACTAACATGCAATCAATAGATTTACCCCAAACCTGTTTAATCTTTGTTGGTTGAATATTAATGCACAAATAAATCTATTATTGGTGATCACTTGAATTATAATCATATTAACCTTAAACAAGATTAATAATTATTTTATAAAGCGTGATTACAAGTACAAATTCCCTTTAAACATGCATAAAAGGCGTGATCAAGCAACAACAATAAATATAAAGCAACATAATAATAATAATCATAACAATTATTATAATTGAAATAACAACAATCATGTTAAAGCATAATATTAATAGCAAGATCCTAGGCATGATACTAACAAGATTAATACCAAACCCTAGCATGTCACTAAACATCAAAGATCAAAGCTTTAACCCTAACATGATACTAACATGAATATTAGGAAAGAAACATGAAGCATCACAGAAATCATAATAAGCATATTTGATACTATAACCTTTACCCTAAACATGATAGTAGGAAGTTCAAAACGCCCTAACATGACACTAGAAATCAAAATAACAACCTAAAAATGATTTATATATCATAATATCAATAAAAAAAACAATTAAAGCACTTACTTGGATGCCTCGTACCTCTTTCGAATAACAAAATACACACGTTAGTAACTTTAAGGAAAGTAATTAAAATCAACAATTAAATTAAATCATAGAAAGAGAGATTTGGGACCAAACCCTCAGAAATTAAAACCTTTCACGTCTAGGGCGAAGGCAACTTCGAACTAGGATAGGTGTATCTAGATCTTGTGAATGCGGAATTTTGTATGAGAAAAGCTAGTTTAGAAATCAAGAGGGAGTAATAAAGAATTTCTTGATGAGAGATGAGAGTTGGTGATTGAAAATGGAGATTTCAGGAGGCTATTTATAGTGAAAATCAGCAAGATATGATAAAAAACGAATCAGAGTTTCGAAAAGAATAAAACACGACGATGTCGCCAAACACGCACCTGTCGCCAGACGACAGGGTTGTCGCCAGACGCCAGGTCTGTCGCCAGGCGACAGACGTGTCGTAAGGCGCTGCAATCAGTTGTAAGAACCTTCTAGAAGATTCTAGAAGACTATAACCAATCCTAATTGCATCAGGAATGATAAATCATAATAGGCCCTCCTCTAGATCATTGGGCCGCATATAAGAATCAAACCAGGCCTAGTTTAGTAATTTGGCCATAACTTCCTCATTATTCATCGGAATTGGGCTTATAATATATCGTTGTAAAGCTCTTTTTGAACCCGATCCAGCTACACCATTATTGGAACCTTGCCATGGACCAAACTAAACTGGATTGGCGGTTTTCACAAAATAGGTTTTAAAAAACAGAGAGAAGAGAAATGAATTAAAACTAACCGCAACATTAGACTTTCCACACTTTCACTTCATTCGATTATGATTCACCATGAAAGGTACTCATCACTGGTTTTTGTTTTGGGGAGACACAAATGGGTGTCTACAGAAGCCCCCACTTTGACTGAGTTAGGAGAAACTCAAATTTCGAAAACAAAGGTCAAAGTAGCGATAGGGACGGAAAGTGATTCAGAACGTTCTACGATCCTAAATCATTCTTGTAATGGTTATACCTGTAAACTAGCATTAGTTAAAACAGATAAGAGAGTTAAGAAACGCGTATCTTGCAGAGTCGAGCTCACGTCTCTAAGAGTAATCGATTTGTTGTGTTTGTTGTTTGTTGATGAGTGTCATTTATGGCACTCATAGGGCAGTCTTATAGGATGACTTCATCCATTTTTCATGCTCTCTTATCTTAATTTTTGTCATTTTTCCTTTAGTTCCTCTCTTTCTTTGTGTTTTTCGTGTTTTCTTTGTGTTTTCCTTTTATTTAGCCTTTTTTCCCTTTTATTCCTTTCCTATTATTTGTTGTTGTAGGTACCTAAGAGTTGTATTTGCAAAGGGAACAAGATGAGCTATATTTGCTAAGCAAGGAGGAAGCAATCTGCTGAGAGAGGGCTTGGAGAGAGCTTAGAGAGGGCTTGGATAGGCCTTGGAGAGGGCATCAACTCTTTCCAGGTTGCCGCGGGTGCGGGCTCGATTGCACCAAATTAGCTAAAATCGACTAGGAACTCTCCGCGGTCTGGCCGCGAGCTCCCCGCGGGCGCGGATAGATTGGAAAGAGGGCTCTAGATTAGAGAGACCGCGGCCCTCTGATTACTCTTAGGGAGCAGGGGATTTGCCGCGCCCTTGCCATGAGTGCGGTGGCTTTTTCCGCGGGCGCGGGCTAGAAGACCCGCGGGCGCAGGTGTTTCCCAGACAGCCTACGGAGTTTGTTATGGGTTCCGTACCCAATTCCCCGCGGGCGCTGGATTTCTTAGAGAGGGCGCGGGGATCCTTTTTTCCTTCTTTGCCTATAAATACACTTGTAATTCCTTTTTGAAAATTAACTTTTAGATAATTTTCATTATCTTAGTTTTAGAGTGAGAAGTTAGAGAGAAGTTAGAGAGAAGTTCTTGGATTTGGATTTGTATTTCAACATTGGTTCAATTGTGCTTGGATCTCTTCATCTTCAATCATTAATATTAGTGAGAATCTCTTCTTTTATTTCATCTCTTTACTTGTTTGTTTTAGATTCATGTTTGATTGTTTGATTTCCTTGGATTTGAATTTTATATTGTAGGTGATATTGTTTTCTCTTTATTTTGATTTATAATGATGATCAATGCAATTTCTAGTGTTTTGTTCTTGAGTTACACCATGATTAGTGAGTAGATTAGTTGCTAGGGAGAAGGGGAAGCATGCACGATTGATAATTTGAGCTAGTTGATGATCATTGATTGATTGAATCGTTGCAATTAAATTGGTTGACATAGTTTTGCATGTGATTAATTAGATTAGGAGTGATCAACCTATAAGATTAATCTAGATTGCATTGCAATTCTTAATGACATGAACCATCAATTCGAGAATTGTTTTCATTGATTGAGTTTGATTGTGAATTTCCTTGATTACCCATTCATAGTGACCCCTAGCTTGGCCTCTAGGAGATAGCTCTTGAATTCTTTTGATTGCTACTATTGTTTGTCCTTTGCAATGCTTGAATCAGTTGAATGAACTATAAATTAGCATGATTAATGAACTTGCATGTGGAACCTATATCCCTAGTGTTTAGTTTCTTGAATTACTTGATTAATATAGCTTTGTTACCATATTACCAACCATTTTCTCACTACAATCTTCGAAGTAGCTTGACTTAGGCTATAGTTAATACCTACTCACTCCTTTGGGTTCGACCCTATACTTGCCTTATACTTGTATTAGGTTTGTTTAGGTTGTTATAAATTGTGTTTGATCTAGGGATAGACAATTGACGACACGTTTATTCCTCTATCAAAATGGCGCCGTTGCTGGGGAGTGATATTGGTGCTTAGCTTTAGTTGTTGAGTCTATTTCACTTAATTGAAAAATACAAAAAGATTTTGTTTCTTAAGGATACATTTGTAGCCGTGTTACTAATATTTTCATTGAGTTTTGCATGCATAGAGCTCGTGATCGATCCATTGTGCCTTTTGACCCAGAAATTGAAAGGACTCTCTCAAGGAGAAGAATTGCCAGTCGATCCTTGGAGTTTAGTTCCTCAAGCGAAGAAGGATTTGAAGAAGAACTAAGCATGGGAGAACACCAAGAGTTGCTTTGAAAGAATTGGGAATTCCCGGTGCGTACAAGTTTGAGAGTGCAATTGCTCCACCTACAACACCGGCGAATGATTTCAAAATTAGGCCGGCTATGATCGCCTTGATCGAGAGGAGACAATATAGCGGAGCTATGAATGAGAGTCCGTTAAACCATCTCAAGGAGTTCGAAAAGTATTGCAATACTATCAAAGTAACGGAGTTTCTCAAAAGTTCATCCGGCTAAAGTTGTTTCCTTTTTCTCTCATAGACCGAGCCTTGGAGTGATTTGATAAGGTGGTAAAGCCAAACTCCCTAAGTACATGGGACGAAATCACCAAGGAATTCTTGTCTCGGTTTTACCCACAAAAGAAAACGGCGGAGGCTAGAGCTTTGATTCAAGGGTTTAAGCAAAGACCTAATGAAAGCCTTTACAAAGCATGGGAGAGGTATAAAGAGTACCAAAGGGTGTGTCCCCACCACGGAATTCCAACCTATCAAGTCATTTAAATTTTCTATGGTTGCCTAAGTCCTTAAGGAAAATCATGCCTTGATGGGGGAGCCGGAGGTCCCATTATGAATAGGACGGAGGAAGAAGTGGTGGACATTATTGAGGATGTGGTGAAGTACTATAGATATTGGCAAGATGGTGAGAGGGACTTAACTAGCAAGAGTGGCTCTTCGGTGTACTCTATAGACCATCTAAATGCGATCAACAACCTATCCTCACAAATGGCAAACTTGGGAAAAGAATTACCGCAATCAAGGCCAAATTGGAAAGCTTTTCTTCTTTTCAAGCTTCAAATCTTCCCTCCCAATTTAAAGGGAGAGGTACTCTTTCTAACTCTCAACCCCCTCCCTCCTCAAATAATATGCCTAGTGGTTGCTTGTTTTGTGATGCATGTGGATCTTATGATCATGATTCTTGTAATTGCCCTCATGCTTCTCCGGAATGTGGTGATGATTTTGATAATAATGAGAGTGAGCATGTGAACTATGTGTCAAATAATAATGTGCAAAGGTTTGATAATCAAATGGGTCAATGGAATAAGAATTACCAAAACCAAGGTAATTTTGACAACTCTAACCATGTTGGTGGTTATAGGAACCAGGGAACCAAGGTTCTCGTGGTAACTATAACAATCAAGGTTATAGTAGTCAAAATCAAAACCAAAATTATGGTAATTAAAACCAAAGTTATGGAAATTATAACCAAGGTAGTGGAAACCATAATCAAGGTTATGGTCAAAATCTAAATAGGGGTAATAGAACAATCAAGGTAGGGGCAATTTCCAAAATAATTCTCAAAGGGGTCCCCCACCCGGGTTTGTTCCAAAGACTCAAGGTGAAAATTCCTATTCACAAACTTCTTCTTCTAGGACTAATTTGGAGGAAATAATTGAAAATCAAACCAAGTTGTTGAACACATACATGGCCGTTAGTGACAAGAAATTCAATGAGATTATGACCCATAACAAAATGCTCGAAAACTAAATTTCTTAACTTGCTAATGCTTTTAAAGACTAAGCAAGCCCTTCTTATTTACCTTCCCAAGACCTAGATCCCAAGAAACCCGTGAATGCTATTGTTACAAGGAGTGGTAGGGTTCTTGAGGAGAGATTGCCTAGGAAGAGTGAAGACAAGGAGGTCCCCAAGGAAGCTTTGGTTGAGAATGAGGGAGATAGAGCATTTAGATGTGGTTGTGGTTGAGACACTTAAAGAGGTGAGAGTAGAGAAAGAGATTGTGAAACCCAAGCTCCCTTATCCCCAAAAATTCATGAGACACAAATTGGAAGAGCAATTTGGGAGATTTATTGATATGCTCAAACAACTTCACCTTTCTCTACCTTTCACCGATGTGATCAACCAAATGCCAAACTATTCCAAATTCCTTAAAGACATTTTGAGTGGGAAAAGGACTTTTGATGTTGTGGAGACTATCAACTTGACTGAGAATTGTAGTGCGATCATCATGAACAAAATGCCACCCAAGTTGAAAGACCCCGGATACTTCTCTATCCCTTGTGCTATTAACAAGATGCAAATTGATAATGCCCTATGTGACTTAGGAGCTAGTGTAAGCCTAATGCCATATTCGGTTTATCAAAGACTTGATCTAGGGGAACTCTTACCTTCCAACATTACCTTGCAACTAGCCAATAGGTCAATCAAGTTTCCAAAAGGTAAAGTGGAAGATGTTCCATTGAGGGTTGGGAAGTTTGTGATCCCGGTGGATTTTGTTGTACTTGAAATGGATGAAGATGCTACCATTCCTATCATTCTAGGTAGACCCTTTCTTGCTACCTCGGGTGCTATGATAGATGTCAAGAGTGAAAAGATTTTGCTTAAGGTAGGAGATGAGGTCATAGAGTTCGATTTGAATGAAAGCATGAAATATCCAAGTTCTTCTCTAGAAAATTGCATGATGATTGACTCTCTTAATCATGTTGTGTTTTCCATGCATGAGCACTTGCTCACCTCTAACAATGCTCTTGAGAATGTTTTGTTGAACAAAGATAAGGTAGGTGCGCCATGCAAGGAGATAGCTCTTGAATTCTTTTGATTGCTACTATTGTTTGTCCTTTGCAATGCTTAAATCAATTGAATGAACTATCAATTATCTTGATTATTGAACTTGCATGTGGAACCTATATCCCTAGTGTTTAGTTTCTTGAATTACTTGATTAATCTAGCTTTGTTACCATATTACCAACCATTTTTTAACTACAATCTTCAAAGTAGCTTGACTTAGGCTATAGTTAATACCTACTCACTCCTTTGGGTTCGACCCTATACTTGCCTTATACTTGTATTAGGTTTGTTTAGGTTGTTATAAATTGTGTTTGAAGAATTGCTTAATGGAAGCATGGAGGAAGTGGATGAACAAATGTGCTTGAAGATCTCAAGCCATGAAGCTTTGCAAGTGGCCGCAACAAAAGAAGGTAAAGGTGTGCCTATGGTAGAGCTCAAACCTCTACCGTCACACCTTAGGTATGAATTCTTAGGCCCAAACTCCACTTACCCCGTAATTGTTAGTGCATCCTTGAGTGAAAGCCAAGCTCAAGCGCTATGTTGTGTCTTGAGAAAGCATCAAGGTGCTTTGGGCTATATTATTGATGATCTTAAGGGTATAAGCCACGCTTTATGTACACACCACATAACGCTTGAGGAAGGCACCCTTCCTTCTATTTAATGACAAAGGAAGCTACATCGTCAAATGGGAGAGGTGGTGAAAAAAAAAGATCACCAAGCTTTTGGATGCGAGAATCATATTCCCTATCTCAAGCTCTAGGTGGGTCTCTCCCGTTCATGTCGTTACTAAGAAGGGGGGTATGACCGTAGTCAAGAATGAGAGAGGTGAGCTCATTCTGACTAGGACAGTCACCAGTTGGAGGATGTGTATAGACTGTAGACGTCTAAATACATCCACCAAGAAGGATCACTTTCCCTTCCATTCATTGATCAAATGTTAGAGAGACTAACAAGGCACATGTTCTATTGCTTCCTTGATGGCTATTTGGGATTTTTCCAAATCCCAATCCACCCCGATGATCAAGAGAAGATAACATTTACATGCCTTATGGGACCTTTGCTTTTAGGAGAATGCCTTTTGGCCTTTGTAATGCCTCCGCAACTTTCAAAAGGTGCATGATGAGCATTTTTGGAGACATGTTGGAGGAAGAAATGGAGGTGTTTATGGATGATTTCTTCGTAGGTGGGGTTTCATTTGAAGAGTGCCTTATGAATCTTGAGAAATGTTTTGCAAAGTTTGTGAAGGTTATTCTTGTCTTGAATTGGGAGAAGTGCCACTTCATGGTGGAGGAAGGAATAGTGCTTGTGTCTCTCATAAAGGAATAGAGGTGGATAAGGCCAAGATCGAGGTTATTGAGAAGCTTCCACCTCCGGTGAATGTCAAGGGAGTGAGATCATTTTTGGGACATGCGAGCTTCTATAGAAGATACATCAAGGATTTCTCACTCATTGCCAAGCCCCTTAATGATCTTATTCAAAAAGATGTTGAATTTGTTTTTGATGGTAAATGCTTGGAGGCATTTAATAGGTTGAAGAAGGCCCTAATCTCTACCCCCATTGTTCAAGCCCCAAGATGGGATCTACCCTTTGAATTGATGTGTGATGCTAGTGATTGGGCAATTGGAGGTGTTTTGGGAAAACGTGTGGACAAAAAACTTCATGTGATTTACTAAATGTCCACGACACTAAATGGGGCCCAAAAGAATTACATAACAACGGAAAAAGAATTCTTGGCCATTGTTCACTCTTTTGAGAAATTTCGGTGTTATTTGTCGGGTTCCAACACCATTGTCTTCACGGATCATGCGGCTCTCAAGTATCTCTTTGCCAAGAAAGAGTCCAAGCCAAAGTTGATTCGTTGGGTGCTTAAACTACAAACTTTTGAAATAGAGATTACGGATAAGAAGGGTGCAGAAAATGTTGTGACGGACCATCTTTCTCGCCTTGAGGGTGATCAAATTCATGATGATGGTTTACCAATTGAAGATAGAATGCTTGATGATGTCTTGTATGCCATTAAGGTAAAGGAGCTCCCATGGTATGCCGACTTGGTGAACTTTATAGCATGTGGGGAGTTTCCACCTTCTTTCTCCAAGAACCAACGAAAGAAACTCAAGAGGGAGGCAAAACATTACTTGTGGGATGATCCCATCTTGTATAAACGAGGGGTTGATGGCTTGCTTAGGCATTGTGTTCCGAATGAAGAGGTGCCTAGTGTTCTAAAGATATGCCATTCGGATCCTAGTGATGGCCATATGGGTGTTTCCGAAACCGCTACTAAGGTTCTTCAATAATGTGGTTTGTGGTGGCCACATCTCTTCAAGGATTCATGGGGTTGTGTCAAGTCATGTGACCGATGTCAAAGAGTTGGGAATATCTCCAAGCATAATGAGATGCCTCAACAACCTATTCTTGAGTTGGAGGTGTTCGATGTATGGTGGATTGACTTCATGGGACCATTCCCATCTTCATACGGGAATCAATTCATACTTTTGACTGTGGACTATGTTTCTAAGTGGGTTGAGGCCATTGCTTCCCCAACAAATGACCACAAAGTAGTGTTGAAGTTGTTCAAAAAAAAATCATCTTCCCAAGGTTTGGTGTGCCTAAGGCTGTGATAAGCGATAACGGTTCTCATTTTGTTCACAATGCCTTCCAAAAGATGTTGAGGAAACATGGGGTTCATCAACGCTTCGGCCTTCCATATCATCCGCAAACGAGTGGCTAAGTCGAGGTCTCCAATCGTCAAATAAAGCTTATTCTTCAGAAGACGGTTGCAAGGAATAGAAAGGATTGGTCGGACAAGTTGGATGATGCTCTTTGGGCCTATATAACGGCTTTTAAGACACCTATTGGCACCACTCCATATCGCCTTGTCTATGGCAAATCATGCCATCTCCTGGTGGAGCTTGAACACCGTGCTTTGTGGGCAATCAAGAAGATAAACTTTGATTTAGAAAGTGCGGGGGAGAAAAGGTGGTTGGATCCTCATGAGCTAGAGGAGCTTAGACTTGATGCTTATGATTGTGCTAGCACCTACAAAGCTCGTTCCAAGGAAGCGCATGATAAGCTTATTGAGAAAAAAGAGTTTTGTGTTGGTGATAAAGTCCTCCTCTAAAATTCAAGAATGAAGTTGTTTCCTGGAAAGCTCATGTCAAGATGGAGTGGCCCTTTCTTGGTGAAAGTTGTTTTTGCTAATGGTGCCGTGGAGATTTCTCCTTTGGATTCTTTATCTTCTTTTAAGGTTAATGGTCATTGGCTCAAGAGATATTTTGATGGAGTGTCTTTTGGTCTTATTCATAAAATGATTCTTTTCAATCCACCTTGAATGGGTGGTAAACGTCGAGCAAACGACGTTAAACAAAAGCGCTTACAGGAGGCAACCCAGATTCTCACCTCTATTCTTTTTTCTTTCTCTTCTTTTATTTTTCTTTGTTAATTTTTGCTCTAACCTTTCCTTGTGTTTTTGGTTTATTTTGTAGGTTGCCTTCATTCATCAACTATGGAGTTAATGTGTTTGATGAGGATGGAAAAAGGAGAATTTGGAGTGCAGGGGAGAGGGCACCTCGCGGGCTTGGAGAGGCCTCGGTGCCCTTGCTTTAAAAAAGGGGAAATCCGATCAGGAACTTCCCACGCTCTCTCCGCGGTCTCCCCGCAGGCGCGGGTGAATTAGAGAGGCCGTGGGGAGAATAATATAGGGCGCGCATATTTTGTCAAAAAAAAGGATTAGGAACTCTCTGCGGTTGCCCGCGGGCGCAACAATCCTGGAGAGGGCGCGGCACCTGTTAAAGGTAAAATCGAAGAATTTTTCCAGTAAGGTCCCGTAGTCTCTCCGCGGGCGGATCCCCGCGGGCGCGGGGAAGTCGGGAGAGCGCGCGGCTTGCTGGGTTATAAGAGGGCCGATTTTGCTCTCTTTCTCTATCTCCTCTCTTATTTTTTCAATTCCCCCTTATTTTTTTCCCCTTTCTCTCTCTTCCTCGTCTCAAACCCTAACCCCCAAATTATCTTTCTCACACATATCCACTCAAATTCATCCTTGTTTTCACTCAATTTTCCATCACAATTTCCTTCATACTCCATTTTCATCAAGATTAGTATCTTTTCTCGTGGTTTTTTGGGAAATTCGAGTCCTTGACGGGATTTAGAGCTTTGTTTGAGTCTTCAATCTTGGTATACTTCTAACCTTTGTTTTATTTTTGTCAATTTCAATTGATTATTATACATTGTTTTTGGTTTGCCTTGATAAAGCATGACTATGATGTTTATGGTGGTTTGTATGGTGATTTAGGAATTATTTTGAGTGATTTGTGCTTATTTTTGTGATGGATTGTTACTGTTGTTGGTTGTTGTTTGGATTTTTGGTTGTTTTGTTGCTTGTAACAGGTACTTTGTAGTTTGTGGTGGTTTTGGGTGGTATTGTGAAGGTGGTTTGATAAATTAGTGGTAGTGTTGGTGTTGATTTTGGGTGATTGTGTAGTTTCTTGTGTTGGTTGAGCGTGTGACTATGGATTTGTTAAGGAAGGTTAAGAGTAGCAAGAAACGTTCTAACCAATCCCCCGTCCAATCCTCCCAAGGCCTATCCTCTCAAAGCCAACCTTCTAACACTGAACCTCCTCACAACCAAACTACTCAAGATGATACCCCACCTCCTCCTTTACCTCCTCTCAAATTTCACAATCGGTCTAAACATGTCCCTATCTATAACAAAATGAAATCCCGGAAATTTAGACCTACCAGCAACTATCTTCTCGATGATATGGTCAAATTAGGAGTTGATGCCGATCTTGACATCTTACTCTATAACCTTGGTTTGGATGAGTTTGTAAAGTCATCTCCGCGAACCTATTTGGAACCGTGCATTGAGTTTTTCTCCACCTTTGAGTATAATAGGGCAGAGGATACCGACTATATCATCTCTTTCCAACTATTCAATTCCAAGCATACCATGAACCATGCCGAATTCAATAAAGCCCTTGGCTTCAACCCCAATACCGATATCTTTGAGCCCTTGGTTTCTCTTCTCAATTCCGATTACAATGAGGTGGCATGGTGGAGAGCCATTGCTAAAAAGAAGGTGTTTGACTCTAAGAATTCGCTTGCTAGCGAGATCATTCACCCAGCTCTTAGAATTCTTCATCGGGTTCTTGGCTATGCCGTGTTTAATAAACAAGATCTTGGGAAGCTTTCGAGGGAGGAGATCTTAGTTCTTTGGATGGCTACAAGGCCGGATTAGGGGTCGAGGTTGAATTTTGGGTATATTTTTATGAATTATTTCTAGGTATTCATTAATCGGAAGAAAACTGGTGAGATACATTGTGGAGGTATGGTTACTAGATTGGTGCATTATTTCAAGCAAGAACGTTTCTTGAGGTCTTGCACTTCGGTTGGAGGGAGTGAAGACATGTATCTAGATTTGAAGCAACTTAACACTTTGCGCTTCATTACTAGAACTAAGAGAGACGGTGTTTATTCTTGGCTAGTGCGTAATGTGCACCATTGTTTACTCCCAAACCCGGCTGTCACCTCAATTACTCGAGAGGATAGGATTGTTTGGAGGATTCCTATGGACAATGGGAGAGTTGAGGATGATATGGAGGAGGATGATGATGATATGAATGATGGTGACGATGATGATGATGATGGAGAAGGTGGGGAAGGAGAAGATAGAGAAGGAGAAGAAGAAGAAGAAGAAGAAGAAGAAGAACCGCAGCAAAGAAGAAGAAGAAGACAACAACATCAACAACATGACTACCAAGGAGATGCCTATCTCCGTGAAATGGAGGCTATGCGCGAGCATATGAAGTGCATGCAACTGAGCATGCAAGGTATGTATTTCAACCATCAAACCTTGTCTTTTCAAACTAGCACCCTATATGACGCTAGTGTGCGTAGGGGCAGGTCACTCCTCCGGTGAACTACCCATATGTGCCGCCCTAACAGGGGCCTGTGCCATCTTGGGGTGGTGACAACCTCCCCATGTACCTCTATTGGCCCGGGGTTACACACCCCGATGAGCCAAGGCGTAACTTCCCAGATGAGTCCGGTCATTATGACTACCGGGTTTCGGGGGGTAGTGATTATCGGGGTCACCCCGACTACTACTATGTTCACCCCACTCACCCCGAGCTCTATTTGCAACCCGAGCCATTTGACCAACTTTCCACATCCCAACTTGACCTTTTCAAGGGTCGTTATGGGTTCCCTCCCGGTTTTACCGGAGGTTGGGATGTGGGTGATGGTGGTGCCAACCCTAGTGCCAAATAGTTCCCCCGTTTGGTTGTTTGATTCCCTTTTTGTTTTCTCCCTTTTTAGCTTTGCATGTTTTTTAGCATCGTGGTCGATGCCCTTATTTTGTGAGGGGGGGAATCATAAAGGATGTTTTAGTGTAGGTTTTGGGGGAGGCACCTTGGACTCATGGGGATGTGTTTGACAAGGCTTTGGTGGATTTTTCTTGCTTCTCTCTTGGTAGTCTAGTTGGTATGATGTTTGTCTTGTTGTCTTGGTTTTGATGATGATATTTTGAGGTCTCTTTCAATGATAATTTTCAAGTAAGTTTTCTTTTGTTTGCTTTTGTTTGGAAGTTACTAACAATTTCATTTTGTATATAGACCTTTTCTTTTTCTCACCTTGCTTGTAGCTTATGCTTTGGTCTTCGAAGCTTCTTGAAGGAGGTCGTTCTTGCCCCTTGGTTATTGTAGCATAGCTTGGATGCTTGGTGAGACCTTTATTGTTTTATCTTTTTACTTTTATTCCTTTACTTTTCTTGGTTGCTTAGATTAGGATTAGTTTTAGGGGAGTTGAACGGTTCGAGGATGTATGATTATAAGTGTGTTTGGGGTCTTTGGCGATGTGGCCATTTGACCGTTTGTATGTCGATTGGGAAATACGTGTTATGATTGCATCTTTGTCCTTTTCTTTGTTCTCTTACTTTTCCTTTATCTTTTCTTTCCATCTTTTATTCTCTTTTCTCTTTGTTTTTGGTTTTGTACATAGCTTTTTTAGGCTTTATTTTTCATTCTTACTATTTTGACTTGGACTTGTAAACAATGGACTCTTGCTTTTAAATAATAATCTTACTAGGTGGTCATGGTATGCAAGGTTTGAGAGTACGTTTGGTTGATTCTAGGATAAAGCATGCTAAGGTATTTGTCTAGAACTAGGGGGATCATGAAGCCAGATTCTACTTGTTTGTGGCTTGTTTGGTAGTTGCTCCCTATCTTTGATTTGATAACCTCAGTGAGTTTTTGCTACAACCATGTAAGATTCATACTTTTTCAAGATTTCAACATATTCTTTCATAAGCAGCATGGATCCTTGACATTCGCAAACCTAATCTAGAATCTTAACGTATGATTCCTAAGACCGAGACCGAACCACCTAGGGAGGACAAAGGCATCTTTTCGGGGAGGTATTTTTCCTTTTTCTAGGATAGTGTCCTTCTTTTTACTTTTGGTTTTTGGGATACATTTGCCTACTTGCTAGCCCTTTGAGCCTTTTTCCCTTCTTTTCAAGCCATATCGATCTTTAGTTCTTGAGCCTTTTGTTTCATTTTCAATTTCATTTTTGGTTTTTGTGAAGCAATGGTCATAGTTGTTGGAGATTGTGGTCTATAAGTTTGGAAATTGGTTCAAGTTTATGAGCAAGTTAGTGTTGTATATACATTGTAAATAATGGAAAATGTCTAGAAAAAAAGTCGTCCCAATTCAAAAAGTCAAGGACAAAATAAATACAAGTTTGAAAATAAAAGTCGTGCAAAGTTAAAAGAGGCGAGGACAAGCACTTCTAAAGAAAGAAAACAAAAAAAAAAAAAAAAAAGTGAAAATTGCAAAAATAGAAAAAATATTTTTATGAGAGTTCTCTTCCTTTTTGAGCATTGAGGACAATGCTCCAATCAAGCTTGGGGGGGAAGCGTTCTCATGCTTTTTGTATAAATGTTTGTGATCTTAGCTTTGAATAAGCTTGGGGTGTTGGTATTTTTGTTTGGTTATTACTTGGTTATGGTGTAAAGAAATGCGCAATCTTTGCTTCATAATTTAGGTTAACCACCAAATTTTTAATTTAGCCTACCTTAACCCTTTTTGCCTTACGTTACAACCTTTGGGAAGACCTTTAGACCTAGGGGTTGAGTCATTCATCGGTGGAGGGAATCATGGGTTATAGCCTAAGGAAATGGGATGCTAAGTCAAGATGTCGAGTAGCCCAAAATTTGATCTTTTTCCGGCTCCTTCGCGGAATCTATGAGATGCTCACTAAGGGGAGATATGAGATTAGTAGGGGGAACGCGGTAAGATCGTTTGGGATGAAAGTGGAGTGTGACAACTAGTTCCTATTCTTAGCATATATATGTCTCAATCAACCTTAGGTATCTTATAACGTGCATACCATGATTAACTTTAGAAAGGTTGTTATTCATTTGAATTATAGTCACTTTGTAAAGTCCATTTCACAAAGATTTTTGATTAATTTTTTTTCAAACTTTGCTCTTTATTCTTTTATTTTGCCTCATCTTTTCTTCTTTTGTTTTGCTTAATAAGATTTATATGTTATCTCTAGGAAACCTTTACGAGATAATTACTCGTCCTCTAGGGCGATCTAGGGGTTTAAATGGCTTGTCTTTTGTTGCTAAAATTGACTGTGATTCCTACGAAAGTGAGTTAGTGTATATTCTCACCACCTTCTTTTTCGTTTTACTTTGAATAAGCCCTTCTTTTTCCTTTTTAGCCTTTGTTTTGCTCGGGACGAGCAAAAGTCTAGCTTGGGGAATTTGATGAGTGTCATTTATGGCACTCATAGGGCAGTCTTTTAGGATGATTACATCCCTTTTTCATGCTCTCTTATCTTATTTTTGGTCCTTTTTCCTTTAGTTCCTCTCTTTCCTTATTTCTTTGTGTTTTTCGTGTTTTCCTTTTATTTAGCCCTTTTTTCCTTTTATTCCTTTCCTATTATTTTCTGTTGTAGGTACCTAAGAATTGTCTTTGCAAAGGGATCAAGATGAGCTATATTTTCTAAGCAAGAAGGAAGCAATCTGCTCAGAGAGGGCTTGGAGAGGACTCAGAGAGGGCTTGGAAAGGCCTTGGAGAGGGCATCAACTCTTGCCAGGTTGCCGCGGGCGCGGGCTCAATTGCACCAAATTAGCCAAAATCGACCAGGAACTCTCCGCGGTTTGGCCGCAGGGTCCCCGCGGGCGCGGGTAGATTGGAGAGAGCGCTCCAAATTAAAGAGACCGCGGCCCTCTGATTACTCTTTGGGAGCAAGGGATTCGCCGCGCCCTTTCCGTGGGCGCGGTGGATTTTTCCGCGGGCGCGGGTGTTGCCCAGATAGCTCGCGGAGTTTGTTATGGGTTTCGTACCAATTTCCCCGCGGGCGCGGGGATCTTGTTTTCCTTCTTTGCCTATAAATACACTTGTAATTCCTTTTTGAAAACTAACTTTTAGATAATATTCATTAGCTTAGTTTTAGAGAGAGAAGTTCTTGGATTTGGATTTGTATTTCAGCATTGGTTCAATTGTGCTTGGATTTCTTCATCTTCAATCATTAATATTAGTGAGAATCTCTTCTTTTAGTTCATCTCTTTACTTGTTTGTTTTAGATTGATGTTTGATTGTTTGATTTCCTTGGATTTGAATTTGATATTGTAGGTGATATAGTTTTTCTTGATTTTGATTTAGAATGATGATCAATGCAATTTCTAGTGATTTGTTCTTGTGTTACACCATGATTAGTGAGTAGATTAGTTTCTAGGGAGAAGGGGAAGCATTCTTGATTGATAATTTGAGCTAGTTGATGATCATTGATTAATTGAATTGTTGCAATTAAATTGGTTGACATAGTTTTGCATGTGTATAATTAGATTAGGAGTGATCAACCTATAAAATTAATCTAGATTGCATTGCAATTCTTAATGACATGAACCATCAATTTGAGAATTGTTTTAATTGATTGAGCTTGATTGTGAATTTCCTTGATTAGCCATTCATAGTGACCCCTAGCTTGGCCTCTAGGAGATAGCTCTTGAATTCTTTTGATTGCTACTATTGTTTGTCCTTTGCAATGCTTGAATCAATTGAATGAACTATCAATTAGCATGATTATTGAACTTGCATGTGGAACCCATATCCCTAGTGTTTAGTTTCTTGAATTACTTGATTAATCTAGCTTTGTTACCATATTACCAACCATTTTCTCACTACAATCTTCGAAGTAGCTTGACTTAGGCTATAGTTAATACCTACTCACTCCATTGGGTTAGACCCTATACTTACCTTATACTTGTATTAGGTTTGTTTAGTTTGTTATAAATTGTGTTAGATCTAGGGATAGACAATTGACGACACGTTTATTCCTCTATCATTTGTGACAACCTTCCGCAAGCTAGGGAACGCCATCCTGCTGTTTATTTTGACAATCATCCGCAAGCTAGAGAATACCGCATGAAGACTATTATGCCCGTAACTTCCTCTAATTCCGTCGTGATAGACTTCTACAAGCTAGAGAACCCCATCAAATATTGCTTCGCCAGAAACGACCTTCTAGCGCTTTGTGACCATCTTCCGCAAGCCATGGACATGACCGAAGATTGCTTCGCCTGAAACTATCTTCATTTGTTGCGATAATACCTTAAAGAGTATGACCGAAGACCAACGCCTGTCGATCCTTTGCTTTTGCTATGCCAGTGCGTCGGCGCTTTTGCTGCTTGTGAACCAGTATGTTAGTGCTTCTTTCTGTTAATGAACCATTATGTCGGTGCCTTTGCTGTTTATGAACCATTATGTCAGTGCCTTTCCAATGAGCCAATGTTTAGGCGCTTTAAGCTAAGTGAGACGATCATTTATCAGGTCGATCACTTAATGTGATTGTAACCGAGTCGATTACTAAATCATGTCAAATTGCTTATAGGAGCAACTAGCGTACCAAGGAACCCAAAATTGTTGTATGAGGTCGAAATAACCGTTCTGAGAGGCTTCTAACTCTGTCGCCGTTGGCGCCACGATTTTTCTCTGTCGACAGACGCTGCACTCTTTCGCCAGGCGACAGAGCTGGCGTTTGACGCTAGAATCGGGATTTTCGTATAAATCCCTCTTCTTCCCCGTGTTACTGCTACTGCTCTTCTTTCTTCGAGTTTCGCCACAAAAGTTTGAATTGCTTGTTCTTGCTCGTTTCTCAACCAAATTCGCTCAAATTTGTAGCAAATCAAAGCCTTGTTCATCTAGTTTCCTGATCTATGTAAGTTTTTCAAACTCACTTGAATTTTGATGAATTTTGTTCATGTTTGTTCACGAATTACTTGAAAATTCAAAACTTATATTGCTAAATTTGCTTTGTTTATCAAATTTTATGCCATGAAATTTCTTGATTATGTTTGTATATTGCCTTGGGAGAATTTTGAAACTTGTTTGACTCAATTTGGTGAAGAAACGAACAATTTACCATTGTTGAACCTCTTAAGGTCAGGAAAATAATGTGGCTCGATCTTGATGTTTTTGCTAGCAATTCTTGTCCCATTTGTCACATTAATTATCATAATATTAAAAGTGGGGTTTGACTTTTGTTGACTTTCTCTCTTCTCTCTCCTCTCCATGGTTCTTCGATTTTGATCGGTTTCTTCATCAATCTTGAGCTCCGATGGCTAAGAAGAAGAAGTAGAATTCTTCTACACCCCAAGAAGCACAACAGAAGTTTATTCATGAACCTTTTAGTACAAATTTGCACAATATGAGAATCTCAGGCACTTCATTTACCCATAGTCCGATTCAGGAAGTGGATGAACTAGTTACTCCGACGCCGGCTTCGGTCCACTCAGTGTGTGGTGTTCTCGGAAGTGGTGCTGAGACCATTGCTCCATTTGTGGAAGCAATATCTAGACCTGATTCTTCGATTTTCAATCAAACAGTAACTGGGGTTTCTGGATCTACTGTTCCATTGGTTGCTGGAAAATCTAGGCAGCGATCTGAGCCAACTGTTCCCGATCTTCATCCTACATCTCCCCCGGAACAGAATGCAAACAAAAATGGTGAGGATCAATCTATTCCTTTCTCTGGTAAACTGACTGCTAAAGGAGCTCCTCTGTCCTATGTTGCCCCGAAGGTTCAATATGGGAAGCAGGTTACTCAACTGCTGGAGTCTGAGCTTAATGCAGGTAACAAAAAGTGGTCTAATGCATTAGTTTTCTATGTGGTTTGCTATTATCCTACTATTGTTGTTGTTCATCGATTTATTGCCCAGCAATGGATTGCTATGCAGACACCAGATACATGATGATGGATACTTTATCATTAATCTTTGTTCTAGTGATGATAAAGATACTATACTTTGTTCTGGTCCTCATATGTTTCTTGGAAAACCAGCAATAGTTAAGCCATAGAGTCCTAAATTTGATTTTAGTGCTGAAATTCTGAGAACTGACCCTCTCTGGGTCAAGTTTCCTAATCTTCCACTTAATTGTTGGGGATCTGATACTCTTAGCCGTATTGGCAGTTTGCTTGGAGTGCCAATTTGTGGTGATGAATGCACAACTAGACAACTTAGAGTGTCTTTTGCTAGGGTCCTAGTTGAAATTGATGTTACAAAGCCTATGCCTAATTCTGTCCTGGTTGAGAGTCCTTCAAAGGAAGTGTTGGAGCTTAAGGTAGTGTATGAGTGAGCTCCGCCATTTTGCTCTAAGTGCAACAAGGTTGGCCATGATTGCTCTACTAAACCTGCTCCTGCTAAGCCTAAGTAGGCTCATTCTAAAGAGCCAGCTCCTGCAACACTCAAGCAGAAACAAGCCTGGGTTCCTAAGCCTAGTCAAGCTCCTGCTCCTACTGTTGGTATTGATGCTTCTGTCCATGGACAATCTATTATTACTCCACAGGTTCATACCTCTCAAGATAACTCAGATGAGGGGTGGAGAATAGTTGGAAGGAAGACAAAGAGTCAGCAAACTAAAGTTAATCAACCTGATTCTACCTCTAATGCTTTTGTTGCTTTATTTGAAAATGAAATGGATGGTGCAGGTGGTTTAACTATTAATCCAAGCGGGGGTGAGGTTAATCCCCCTCTGGTGCCATGATTTACTCTATCTGGAATGTCCGGGGCCTGAATGACCCTAGCAAAGTTGCCTCTGTAAAAAGGTTGCTTCATTCTCATAAAGTTGATGTTATTGGCTTGCTTGAAACAAAAGTTAAATCTAAAAATGTTTTTAATTTTCAAAAGAAGTTTGGCTCTTCTTGGCTTTGGGTGTGCAATTATGATCATTCTCCTAAAGGGAGGATTTGGCTTGGATGGAATGCAGATAGAGTAACTGTCAATGTTTTAAAGGTTCATGAGCAATTTATTCATTGCAGTGTCCTTTCTAAGGATCTTACTATTCAAATTCAGCTCACTGTCATCTATGGGCTTCATTCTATTCATGATAGGCTTCCTATGTGGGAAGGGATTAGGAACATCTCTATTCAGCATTCTCCTTGGCTATGTGCTGGTGACTTTAACTCTGTTCTTAGTACTTCAGATAGGCTTCATGGTACTGATGTTATTGATTATGAGACTAGAGATTTCCAGAGTTTGGTTGATGATTTGGACCTCACTGAGATCAAGAGCAAAGGAGCCTTCTACTCTTGGTCAAATAAGGCTCATAATGGTCCTAGAACTCTTTCTAGGATTGATAGAGTCTTTGGTAACCAAGCTTGGTTGGACTCTCATGGTCACGTTGAAACTGTCTACCTTCCCCCTTCTTTATCTGATCATAGTCAAGTTCTTTTGGATATTTGTCCTGCTCCTACTGGGAAAGGTAGACCGTTCAGATTTCTAAACTGTATTGCTGATCATCCTGATTTCCTTGATATTGTTTCTCAGGCATGGTGTTCTGGTAGTTCTGTCTGGCAGAAGCTTAATTCTGTGAAGTTTAGTATCAAGTCTCTTAATAGCAAGCAATTTTGCAATATTGCTGAGAAGATTGATCAAGCTAATGCTGAGCTTGCTGAAATTCAGAACCTAATGGCTCAGAATACTGATGATTTGGATTTATATGCAAAAGAATCTGATGCTATTAAGGTTGTCAAACACTAGAATGATATTTAAGAAAGTATCTTCAAACAAAAGTCTAGGATCAACTGGATTAAGCTTGGAGATGGCAATTCTCATTATTTTTTCTCAGTGATGAAGACTAGACAAGCAAGGAACATAATTGACTCTATCTTTGAATCTAACCAGGTTTTGCTTAAGGATCCTGATTCTATTTCTCATGAGATTATTTCTTTCTATAAGTCTCTTTTAGGGACTAAGGCTCCTTGGCTTCCTGCTGTTGATCTTGTTACTATGAGGAGAGGTAAACAGCTTAGCTCTGTTGCTCAGAGCTATCTTATTCAGCCTGTCTCTCATGCTGAAATTGATGATGCTCTTAAGGGAATAGATTACACTAAAGCTCCTGGTATTGATGGCTTTAATTCTTTTTTCTTTAGGGTTCATGCCAAAGATGATGCCCCCACCGCATGCATGCACCGATCTCATGAACTTGCTCCTTGCATTCCTTCAAACTTAAGCTCCAAATGACAAGCAAGAGGCATCCAAATTGATGAGAAATATGAGAAGAAGGCTTGGGAATCCTTGGAACACAATCATAACCTGAAAATACACGAAAACAAGCAAATAAAAGGGAAAAATACCAAATAAACAAAGAAATGCACAAAGAAAGAAAACTCACTAAGGAAAGCACAAACTAAAGAAATAAAGAACAAACTAAGGAAAACTAAAGAAAAGAGCAATAAAATAGCATGAAATTCATCCTAAAAGAAACCAAATGAGTGCCATAAATGACACTCATCAGCATACTAGTCCAATCATGGGTGACAAAGCCGCATTGGAGAAACTTGGAGAGGAACTCTAAAGCCTAAAGGCCCTACGAGAAGTAGAAGCCCAAATGAAGGCTCATAAAAAAGAAGAAAAGGCTAAAATAAAAGCAGAAAAAGAAAAAAAAAAGACATTCTGCAAGAAAAAGCAAGAGCCGAAAGAGTAGAGGCCTTGGAGAAACTTGTCCTTTGAGCTAATACCTACCTTGCGCGATCTCGAATTGCTTAAGCAAGGGGAAGAAGAAGGCTTCATTGAATTCTTTTCCAGGTGGCAATCAAAGGTTGCTCTTATTCCACAAAGAAATCCGGATCATGAACTTGTCCCAAAGTTCATAGACAATATGTCTCTACCATACAAGTGCCATTTACAATACCTGGGTTTAGACACATTTCAAAAAGTCTATACTGTTGGAAAATTAATTGAAAGGGACTTGATAAATGAAACCATGAATCATATAGATGGACTTGATTTTTAGAGAAGATTTAACCTACGTTGGAACCGGACAAAGCTCGAAGACGCAATCTCAAGAAGTTGTCAACAATTCAAGATGTATAGCCCTAGGTCTTGTTTTGTTTCTTTACTTTGTTTTATGATAGACTAAGGGATTCATGCTGTCGAATCTACTTATTTTGTACTCTAATTAATTAATGAATAAAAAATATATTTTCAAGTACGTCTATATTGTTCTCTTTTCGATCTCTTTATTTTTATTGACTTGAATTAAATAAAACGTATACATACAAACAGGCAATATCAAAAGGCATACATACTAAACAATTTAAGAATCTTGATGAGCTTTGGCTTGCAAGATGTATTGAATGAAAAGAGGCCCATCTTAAGCACACAAAGAAAGGGTATGATGATTTCACCAACATAGGAGGCAACTTGAAACTCCATAAATACAATCCCATGTTCTTAACCTTAGAGAAAATCCATCTTTTTGGCAGCCCTTTTGAGCCTCGTCAATTGAGCCTTAGTTATTCAACCTACATTATTCAATACCTTGGGATGGGAATGGTGCAAAGATACGAATAGGAAATTGGGGGAACAAAACATAAGAGGGGGACACAAAGTTAGTCTAAACCCAAAAGGAAAGATAAAATGCAAAAGAAAAAAATAAATAAAGATTGTTTTAAACCCAAAACAAAACTTGTTAAAAAAAAAAAGGTTTAAATTTGAGAAGCACCAAAAGTAAGGGATTTTGGGAGTATACTTGAGCTTGTCCATTGTTCATAACCCCAAGCCTAGCCACGTTACGACATTGGGAAGGCCCTCCTTGAGGTAGACCATAACCATATACCAAAATCATCATTCCATGAAAATATTGCCAACCTTAGGCCTTTGCACATATGGACCTACTATTAAGTAGTCATGCCCATATATAAAATGCATGAAGTGATGAGTTATGATAAAAAGATCATATAAAAAAATTCAAATGATTTGGATAATTTGATAGCCATTGGCTTGATTACATCATGTTAGTAAAGCAATCGAATCAAACTAACTTCGATGTTTTCCATATCATTTGCCAAAGAAAAATAAGATGACTATCACTCTAAAAAAAAAACAACAATCATCTTATTTTCTTTTAATAATAGGGCTATTTATTACCAAGGTAATTCAAGTTCTATATACATTGCCTAGAAAGAAAAAGAGTTTATACAATAAATTAATTTGATATGTCGACAGCCTCGACGTCAACTTTAGATTTCTTTTACAACTCTTGAGAATTGGTCTTTTCACTTGTCATGAGCAACTAAAACGTCTGCCTACGATAAATATCTCCATCTTCTCTAAGCGAGGAATATTGATTGAACATGATCGCTACATGAAAAAATGATCGTTATCGCTATCACAGGTATACCTCACTGCCAAGTCATCACGATGATTCAAATATCCTTGCTTTTCGAAAACATGTTTAATTCTCTTTCTTTATTATTCTAGGAAAGTTGGATTACCCTTCCTTTTTATACAAATCCGTCTTTTTGTTCATTTCTTTTTTAAGGGGTAAGTCGGGATGATCCCTCCCATTTGGCAACTAAAATACTAGAAAAATAGTATAATTTTTTTTGCTCTTTGCATCAAACTGGGGGCTAAGAAGCCTGGACATCCCCACTTCTCTCTAATTACATATTGGAACACGCTATATATGCTGTGAAATCAATGTCATGCAAAACTTATTACGAACCATCTTAATAACTTTAAATGACAAAGGGAAGAATACCACTTTCTATTATTTGACCAAGATAATTAATTATGTTACTTGATAAAACAATTCATGATAAACATATGCAATACTTCACAAATTAAAAATACAAACCTTGGGGCTTCAAATAAACATGAGAAATATCCCCTAGCATGTGTATACATGAATTGCAAAAGCCACTAAGGTTACTGTTTCGGGGGTTTTTGTCCCTCGGGAGAGTTAAAACACTAAGACTGGATCCAGCAAGGGGCGCCTGTACCTGCAAAGCAAACGGACCGCCAGATGGTCGGTGGTCCGCCTCCGAAGATTAAGTTAGTAAAGTATTCGGAGTAAAACGTGCGGAAATAAGTTTATCTGCTCGGATTCCAAGGTCGGGTAAGGTACTGTCTGTTTCCTGAAAACGACAGCTCAATAATAAATGTAGATGTGATGTGTTGTCTCGTGTTCTGAAAATGTGCCCTCAAATGAGGGAATTGTCCCTATTTATAGGGTCTTTTGGGAAAGTGTGCCCTCCCTAGGGTCTGGTGACCTACGGATTAGGGCACGCCGCAAAACAGCGCCTCAAGGTTTGGGCCCTTGAAGGCCGCCATTTCATAAGCGATATCTGAGTGACACGTGTCACTGATCCTAAAAGGCTATTTGGGCGCCTCTTAGGGTGACACGTGTTGCCCTCCTAATGGTCCATTTTGGATCATCAAACATCCCAAATCAAAGGGGTGCCTGCCTACCACGTGTCACCATCTCAAAGGTCCAAGGTGGCACCTCTTCCAGCGACACGTGGCGGGCTCCGATTGGGCCACTTGGCCGGGTATAAAAATACCCAAATCATTTGCCCCTCACAGAGGTCACGTGCATCGCACATGACACTTGTGACAGGTGTCGGCCTCTTATTGGCCGAGTCATTACTTTTTACTGTTGGGAGAATTTAGGGTTTTAACCCCAAGTTTTCACCCCCCCCCCCCTATAAATAGAAAGGTTTGACTTCCTTTTGGATTCATATTTCCGTGAATCTTTAAAAGAATCTTGAATCTTCTGACTTTCAAGGACTTTGACCTTCCAGAGAATCCGACAGCCGGCCCCCTTAGTTCGCCTGCTTCATCAAGCGCTTAAGACCGACGACTCTCGTTACCTTCTCCTAAGGTAACCGCCTGGTCCCTTTTTACTTATTTTTTGCATTTTTCTTTATCGAAATGGTTTCCCAAACGCACCCGGCACGGCCTAGGTTAGCGATCAGCCGGTCACCGGGGACGGCTGAATCTAGAACTAGGAGTGCCGAATGCTCGTTCGAGAACTTTGCTTTAAGTACATCTCCAAATCCGACAATGTCTATGCCTCTGCAGGACACAATGGCCAGAACAAAGAAAACGACAAGGAGATATAGAGCGGATGGTTCCTTTTACCATTCGGACAGTGAGACTGTCAATTCTGATGGCTCCATTAGGGTGCCTGTCTCTGAGGTTAGCAGAGACCCGCCTAGCAACGTCAGCACTCCAAATGACTCATTTTTGGAGGAGTGCGACGAGGAATTTGAGAACCCCGGGCCGAGTGGATCGGTGCCGGATGATGAGCTGGGGGAGGACACTGCTGGCAACAGTCGGCAGTCCCCTAGCTTCGAAGAAAGTTCTGATGACTTTGCGTCATCATCTTCTAGCTACGTCCCCCTTGACTCAGAGGAGGCACAGTCAAACTTAAAAGCTACCAGAGAGTCCCTCTCCGTTGAGAAGGGAGAGGGTTGGGCGGAGCCGTTTGCTTCTAGGCGGCATGAACGTGCGCCCTACTATCTGCACGTTCCAGAAGGCAGGCGGAAGATCATGACGGATGATTTCCCAAATTTCTTTCTGCCCATGTCATGGGACATGGCTTTATTCTGTCCGTGTCAGATGCTGTAGACACGGTCACCTAGCCTGAGATGGCTGTTTATGGTGACCAGTGCTTCGGCTGCTATGAGGCAGCCATCCAGGCAGGACTTCGCTTTCCTCTCCATCCGGCCGTGGAGAGGATCTTGGACGGATACCAACTGGGTATCTGGAAACTAGCCCCCAACTCTTGGGTAAATATCTTGGGCTACGTTGCCACCTGCGAAATGATGGAGGTGGATCCCAGCTTCGAGGCATTTGCTCACATGCACTGTCTGAGCATAACGCCCAATTTAAGTGGGATCGGCTGGTTTACTTTGACCAGCCATACCCAGTACATGATGACGCTGGGGAAAGAGAATAAGTGGAAGGACTGGCGAACCAAGTTTTACATAGTCTCTTCCCTAGACGCCCAAAGGAACAGGCGGTACAATCGCTGGACTCAGTATCCTCGCCTCTTGGCTGGGAAAAAGGCTCTTCCGCCTATTCCCTGGCGGGCCCAAGAGGAGATCTTTGACCGGGGCCTCTTTACTGTGGCCGTTCGGACAAACAAAGAGACGGGGGTTAAGGAGGTCACCCCTCAGAGCTATATTCCCCGATTCGAGTTGCTCTCGGACGGGACGTACTTGGCCGCCTGCGGGCTTAGTACTGAGATGCCGAGAGGTAGCTGGCCGCATAATATTATTACCTTTGCTTGCTTTTGATTATTTGTTTCTTTGCTAACACTTGGTTCCTTGTTGCAGATAAGGCAATGGCAAAGCTTCCTACCCACAAGAAACCAACCCTCTTAGCCGCCTTCTACCGCTCAAACCTAAAACAGACGGATGAGCAGCCACCAGGCGGCACTCCTAAGGTAACGAGCTTGCAAAGATTTAGCTTAATGAAATGTGTTCACATATTCTGTTTATGAGACTCACGCTTGGAATTCCTTTCAGAGTGTCTCATCAAAGCCTACCCCCTCTTCTCAGCCCAACCCCAAGCTGCAAAAGCAGACAGCTGGCGACGTTTCCCAGAACCGGAGGAAACACGTCGCCACCAATCCTGCTAAGAAAGGGACAGGCGCCTCTTCCCCCAAAAAAACTCCATTAAAGTCGGACGCTCTTCAACGAGCGTCGAAGAGTGGAAAAACGCTACTCACCACTGCTGGCGGCACAGCAGGCGGCAGCGAAGCTGCCGAGGGAGAAGGAGGTAAGCCATCCGACCATTCGATCCTGCACTTTATAAACGCCATTTATATTCAGTCTTGACTTAGCTGTATTTGTCTGATAAATGCTCCAGCGAGGCCAACTGTCCTCAAGATGGCTAGACGGATGCTCAGAACGCTTGATCTTGAGGACAAGGCGGCCGTCAGTGGGGTCGGCACCCTAGACTTTGATGGCATTCTGACACTTCTTTGCGAAGTACAATTTCTTACAACTTGACTAATGTACATATTTTTGTCGAATGGTTGCTGACAAGTTTCTTTAGTTTGGACGCCTGCAGTCTATGCTGCACGTGAGTGGTCTCAAAGGGCCCCTTAATGAGAAGACCAGGGAGGTAAAGGCAGCGAATGCTCGGGCCGCCTCTACTCTGGACAAAGCTCAGTTTGAGATTGCTCAAAATGAGATTCTGACACTTGATATGTTGTATTCCCAAGCGTCTGCTAACCTGCAAGTTCAGCAGAACTTGGACGCAGCCAAGCAGCGAGTGAAGGAGCTCCAGGACCTGGTCAAGGGCCTTAACGAGAAGCTGGACAACCTCAAGGAGGCGGAGTCCAAAGCGGCTAGCCTGGAGGCAATGGTCAAGAGACTCAGAGGGCGGCTGAGCAACCAGGAGAACCAACTCCGGACCAAGTATAGGTCCTTGATGGAGGAGGAGAAACAATCCCTGGTTAAACAAATGATGGACGATAACGAGGTCATCATGTGTGCGGCCTCGGTGACTGCTCAGCCATCCGCCGATTATCAAACCTGGAAGGTCTAGTTTGATAAGGCTAATGACGAGTTCAATGCCCGTCTCCTCAGAGAAGCTCAAGAGGCGGCTGAGAAGGAGGCGGCTGCCAAGAGTGCCTCGGGGGAGTCCAACTCGTCTGGCGGCTCGTCGTCTGGGGAGGAGGACGATCAGGAGGAGGAGGATGCGGAAACTAGAGAGCATGCGCCGGAGGACAAGGCGGATGCCGATGCTAAGAAGCTCCCCTGATTTTTAAGCTTTATCTGTTTTTCTGCGACCGAATGGCCATGTGTTTGATCTTCTAGCCTGTGTACCGAGTAAAAAATGTATCTTTACCAACCAAGGGGTCGGGTAAGTCAAAAATTCTCCTGGCTTGGCCAGTTAACACTTTTTCAGTCGTCAATTTTGACGGCTATTATATCTAATGAAGCATCCGGTCATTTGGCCGGTTTTATTTATATTGGTGTTTATGCATGCTTTAAAAATTTTCAAAGCTTATTTTTATGCATAGAATTTTAGCTAAGTATTTTAGCCCGTATAGTATGCGAATGTACTTGCCCCTGGACGGACGTCGATTGGTTTCGGTTGATTGGATTGATTGACTTAGAAATTATTAATACTTAGAAGAGTATGCATGGTTTCTAAGTCAATCAATCACTATGGTGATTTCCCCAAACCAAGCGACAGACGGCCATGCAGAGCAGTCGATTCTTTAATTTCATTCGGCCATAGGCCTCGTTAAAATAAGATGCTAAGTTTTAACTTAGCTTATTTGTTAAGAGAAAGTATTCCGCCTGGTTTTCCCCAAAGCAGAGCAAGCGCATTCGGCCATAAGCCTTGTATACGTATAATGCTAAGTTTTTGGACTTAGCTTTTTTTTTTATTGAAAAGATTTCTCCACCTGCCTTGCCCTAGAGAAAAAACAGGCGGATCCGTCCTTATGCCTCGATAGCCTCTAATCATGAAACAGTGACCTCTTTCCAATTGTACTAGAATAATTCGAAAGACTTTCGGCCTTTTAGATTTCACTTTCGATTTATTCAAACTACTGCGGATGCGTTCTTAGCATTCGGTAGGGTCGTTTGACGTATTAGTAGAGCAATGTGCCACCCAAATGGGAGATGCTTCTCCTCGACGAATTCGCCCGAATGGACGTTGTCGGTTATCAAACTCATGTTGGAGCAGACGGTCATACTCATGTTGGAGCAGACTGTGCCGTCGGCCTCTATTGTTTTATTAATATCCGGCCATTGGCCTCTATAAAAATGGTAAATAGCCGTTAAGTATTGGACTTAACTTAAAAATAAATTAGTAGGGTCGACTGCTTTGGTGCAGTCGGCTCCTTCAGACGGAATGGGGCGTCTGCTGTTGGGACAGACATTTGAAAATAGGGTGGTTGTCTGTACTTTGTACAGGCGACGCTAGCATAATTTACAAAAATTAGCAAAAGAGACAAGTTTGGGAAATGAAGACGCTCTCATTAATCAAAACTTGGAAACATTTACAAAAATTCTTAGAAGTAGTACTTTTTTAAGTTGTCTACATTCCAAGTTCTAGGAAGTCGCCTACCGTCTGGTTCTTCCAGTTGGTAGGTACCGTCTCTTACTTCATAATAGATTCGGTAGGGGCCTTCCCAATTTGAGGTTATCTTTCCCTGCTCATCCGCCCTACCGACTGCTTCCATTTTCCGTAACACAAAGTCCCCCACTTTGAGAGGACGCTTGTGTACTCTTTTGTTGTAGGCCCGAATCATTCTCAGACGGTAAATCTCATGGCACAAGGCAGCATTTCCCCTGCGCTCTGGAAGTGAGTCCAATGCTAGCCGCATGGCCTCCCAGTTTGCCTCTTCGTCATACAACATGATTCGAAGAGTCGGCTCATAGTGTTCGATGGGCAGGACAGCTTCTGCACCATACACCATGAGGAATGGGGTTTCTCTCGTTGCCACTTTGGCGGTTATTCTGATGGCCCAGAGGACGTGTGGTAATTCATCCGCCCAAAGGCCACCAGCTCGCTCTATTTTCTTTTTGATCTCGTCTGAGATTAACTTGTTAAAGGCTTCGACCTGGCCGTTTGCTTGGGGCCGGCCGAACGATGCAAAGAAACTCGAGACCCCCTGGTCTCCCAACCAAGTTTTGAGCTGAGGCGTCTCAAACTGAGGACCGTTGTCAAAAACCATAGACATAGGCACCCCAAAACGAGTGATAATATTCCTCCATATGAAGGAAATGACATCTTTAGTCTTGATGCTCTTGACCGCCTCTGCCTCTACCCACTTTGTAAAGTAATCCACAGCTACCAATATATAGCGCTTGCCGCCTAGGGCAGCGGTGTAAGGCCCAAGTATGTCCATGCCCCATTTGGCAAAGGGTATTGGGCTATGGATGGCCGTCAGGTCTGTGGCCGGACGATGGATGAGCTTGCCAAACTTTTAGCACTTGTCACATTTTTTGACCATTTCCATTGCATCCGACTCCAGAGTCGGCCAGAAATAGAGCCGCCTAGCCTTGGCAGATAAGGACCTGCCGCCTATATAGGAGGCGCAGAAACCCGCATGCAAATCTTCGAGGACTTCTTTACCCTTCTCTGGGGTAACACACTTCAACAGAGGTTTCAAAAAACCAATCTTGAAGAGTTCTCCTTATCTCAGCTCGAAGTTTGCCGCTTTCTTCTTCAGAACAGCCGCCTCCTGGGGTGAATCAGGGAGCGTACCGTCTGCAAGGTAGGCCCGGATGCTGTCCATCCAGGTTGAGCTTCGGTCTAGAATTCCAATGGGTTCTTCATTAGACATACTTCTCTTTTCCATGACCTCCCAGAAAACTGACCGGGGCGTTTCACAGTAGGCGGATGATGCCAGTTTGGATAGAGCATCCGCCTGATTATTTGAAGACCTGAGCAGCTGACTTAGATAAAACTCCTCAAGTGTCCCGACTTCATTTTTTACCGCCTGCAAATATTTTATCATGGCCGGATGAGTAGCTTCGTACGTTCCATTGACCTGGAGTACGACCAGTTGGGAATCAGAGCAGGCGTCAATTTTCTTTGCCCCTGCCGCATTGCAATACCGAATGCCGACTAGCAGGGCTTCATATTCGGCCTCATTGTTAGAGACCTGGAACTGGAACCATAATGCATATTCATACTTATCTCCCTCAGGAGATTGACAGATAATCCCTGCACCACAGCCGTTCGTAGTGGAGCTCCCGTCCACATACACTTTCCAAACCTGGTTAGCATTGTCTGGTGCAACCGACCTTGTCATTTCAACATTAAAGTCAGCAAATGCTTGCCCCTTTATTGCCTTTATTGGTTCGTAAGTGATTTCCAATCCTTGCATTTCAATCGCCCATTTAAGCATCCGTCTAGAACACTCCAAGGTTGTGAGTGGTCGCTTGATTGGTTGGTCAGTATAGACCTCTACCGCATGCGCCAAGAATTAAGGTTTTAGCTTCTTGATGGCCATGTAAAGGGCAAGGCCAAATTTTTCAACCATGGGGTACCGAAGCTCTGCGTTCCTAAGAACGTGGCTAATGAAATACACCAGGAGCTGGATGTCGTCTCTTTCAGCTAAGAGAACGGCACTGAGGGCATGATCAGAGACGGCTAAATACATGAAGAGCTTCTCTTTGGGCAAAGGGCTAACAAGCCTCGGCAAAGAGTGTAGATGAGTTTTTAGCTTTTGAAAGGCCGCCTCTGCATCATCCCCCCATTCAAAGTTGGTCTTCTTTTTTATTGCCTGGAAGAAGTAGAGACACTTGTCACCTGGCCGACTAAGGAATCTCCCCAAGGCTGCCAGACAACCTGTTAACTTTTGCACTTCCTTCACAGTACGGGGCAACTGCATGTCGATTACCGCCTGTATTTTTCAAGGTTGGCCTTTATTCCCCTTTGGTCAATCAAAAATCCGAGAAACTTCACAAACTTAACACCAAAGACACACTTTTTTGGGTTTAGCATGACCTTGTGCCGCCTGAGTGTGGCGAATGTTTCTCGGAGATCAGCAAGATGATCCGCCTGTTGTTTGGATTTGACTATCATGTCGTCAATGTACGCCTCTACATTCCTTCCGATTTGATTAATGAAAACCGTATTAATCATTCGTTGAAAAGTAGCAGGCGCATTCTTCAAACCAAACGGCATCACCGTATAACAGAACAACCCCTGATCAGTGAAGAATGCCGTCTTTTCTTGATCTTTTTTCCACAGGGGGATCTGATGGAAACCTGAATAGGCGTCCATAAAACTCATCAGGGCATGTCCGGCTGTTGAATCGACCAGACTGTCGATCTTAGGCAGTGGATAGCTATCCTTTGGACATGCCTTGTTGAGGTTTGTGTAATCAACACACATGCGCCAAATTCCATTCGGCTTTTTTACTAACACACGTTAGCTACCCACTCAGGGAAATTGCATGGCCGAATGAACTTGGCGTCCAACACCTTTTTTACTTCGGCAGCTGCCGCCTAACTTCTTTCCTCGTCGTGGTTTCTTTTCTTTTGCCGAATGGGCTTCTTTTTAGGGTCCACAGCGAGTTTGTGGACAGCGAGATCCGGGCTGATGCCTGGCATCTCTTCCACTTCAAAGGCAAAGATGTCTTTGAACTCTCTCAACAGCTGGTGCAGGCTCTCACACAGCTTAGCAAATGTGACCGTCCCCACCTTAACCGTCCGCTCTGGGCGACTGTTGTCCAGAGGGATATCAATGTGTTCGCCAGCAGGCTGGGGACGAAGATCATCTGACCGTTCCCCGGTCAGTGATTGCTATTGTTTTTCTTTTTTGACCACCACTAGATGATCGGTCTTTCTTTTCTTACCGACTGGTGGGGCCAACTGTTCTTCCTTGATATCATCAAGGTCGATTGTCTGCTTGCCCCGGCCGGCTGCTGCGGCCGCGGGCTTGACGTCCGAGAGATAGCACTCTCGAGCTGTCTTCTGGTCCCCATTGAGGGATCCGACTATTCCATCATCCTTCTCATACTTGAGCAGCATGAGAGCAGGAATGATGACGGCCTTACACTCGTTTAGAGTGGGTCGGCCAAAGATGAGGTTGTAAGCTGTGAGCTCTTCAACCACTAGGAAACGGTGGTCATGTGTCGACCGTCTCCCCTATTCCCTAAGCGGACGGGTAAGTCAATTCGTCCGACTGGGTGCACAAGTCCTCCCCTAAACCGAACAAGGGTGTGAGAGACCTCCATCATGTTATCCGTTTTGTATTTGAGATTGGATAACCATTTGAGGCTGATGAGGTCAGAGGAGCTGCCTGTGTCAATCAGAATTCGACCAACCAGTTGGTTGGCCACTTTGCATTCAATGACCACAGGGTCATCATGCGGCCGACAGACTTTGCCTCTGTCCTGCTCGGTGATGACAACTTTAGGGAAGGCGGATGTGCCTGCCGCCTCTCCTTCTTCGACAGAGTTGACCATCTTTCTCAGATGGTCCTTGGTGCCCCGAATGGTGGGGCCACCCCCGGCAAATCCGCCTGCTATTGTATATACCGGATCTTCATCTGTTTCGGCACTAATAGCAGGCTAGGGAGTCTTCTTCTTGGACTGCCCTGGATTTGCCTTGGAAGTCACTTTGGACTTCACATAGGACTTCAGCCGTCCCTTGTCAGCCAGACGGTCAAGCTCCCGCTTGAGACTGAAGCAGTAGTTCGTGTCATGGCCGACATACTCATGGAAATGGCAGTGTTTGCTTTTATTCCTATTTTCAACGGAACCTTTCATAGGTGTTATTTCGGATGATATACTACAAGAGGGGGGTGAATTGTAGTATGTTCCTAGTGCCTACTTTTTGCGGAATATAAAACTGATTGCTGTTAGGAACTTAGACAATGCAAAGCGGATTTTACGAGGAACCATCCAGGGCCCAACTAGAAGTAAAAACCTCGACCCTACCTTAGGGATTTCAAACACAAACCACTTCACTATAATAGGGCAAACACCAAGTTACAAACTATTAGACACGGACCTTTATTTCACAAGTTCCTCACTGGACTTGCTACTTGATAGGACCCTATCCTACCCAATCTAAGCACTACACTTAGATTCACTCATACCACCAAAGTACTACACGTACTGCCAAAGTACAAAATACTTGTACCACCTAAGAACAAAACTCACAGCTTCACCTAGAAGCTCACACATTGCACTCTTAATATAATTATAACGAGAATCCTCACGAACTCTCACACCCCAATACATAAAACACTCAAAACCCTTTTTCCCAACTACAAGATCTCAAAGAGTAACTCTACATACATACCAATGAATAAAGAGATAAAACTAATATGTTGGACACTCGAGATCTGTCTGGAACTTACTAGAGGAACTGTAACCGGAACCCGACTGGAACTTCGACCTGGAGGTTTGACTTAGCTTCGTGGTGAAGGATGAAACCATTAAGCACGACCACTAAGCTTCATCAGCCTCAACTTTAAATGAATACATAAGAGCATATTTATAGTACACCCAAATTATTCTTTTCGTAAAAGATAAGTTTTATTAAAAGATAGAAATAAAAGATATTTTCCAAAAGTAAGTTTTCCAAAACTATATCTTTTGTTAAGAATATATTCTATCAATAATAATAAGATATATTTACCATAAAATCAGATTTTATCTAAATCTTAAATTTTCCAAATATACTAATATATCTTTTAACAAAAGATATATACTTACCATATCTTTTTACAAAAGATATACTTGCCATATCTTTTTATAAAATATATACTTACCATATCTTTTTACAAAAGATATATTTACCATATCTTTTAACAAAAGATATACTTGCCATAAAATTAGATTTTATTTAAAACTTATTTTACTGAAAATATTTTCCAAAAATAACTTATCTTTTTCCAAAAGGGATTTATTAGAAAATAAATATTTTTATTCTGTTAAACCAAATCCCTAAAAGATATGCACGTATTAGGTAAATATTTATATCATTAAATTCGACCTGCGACCTTTAACGACGTGCAGACCTAAGTTCCGATTAGGTTTCGGAACTCTGACAATCTCTGAGTTCCTGACAAGTCAGTAACTCTAATTTCATTGACTATCATGAATTCTCCTTGGTTCTTTAGACTTGTTCCAGACTGACTTTTATGTCCAACATACTTACATGAATCCTAGAGCGATATACTTTGATTTCTCCGTCTTCATCTTGTTTCTTTGAAACTCTTGTTCTGGAATCTTGTAGTATTGATGTATTCTAGATCTCGGGGTAGCGTTAAGTTCCTGTTAGGGAACTTAGATAGTTCTTGTTAGAGAACTAAGTTCCTGTTGGGGAACTCTTCATGTACCTGTTAGGGAACATGCTCCGGCTCTCGTGGGAAAGCCTGCCAAAGGTTCCTTCTACATCTCGTTAGAGAATATCTTCTGGTTCCTTCGTGGTTTGGTTCTTGTGGGAGAACCTGCTTTAGGTTCATTCATTCTCTCATGTTCCTCTTGAAGTCTTCTATGTTCCAACCCATTGACATCACCTAAGTCAGTTCCTGTCTTCACATAAACACTTAAGAGAAACATTAGATTGAAGTTTGTTTGTCATAAACAAACTTCAAGTGAGAGAACTAATTAAACTTAAAGCTTATGTAAATACTCCTACACATATACAACTCATGTATGCATAGTGTACTTACCTTATGAAGCTAACATATGCAAACACCTATTTACATAGTTACCTTCATGGTTCTTTAGCCATCATCATGTTTATCAACCATAACACTCATCATTGTTCTTGTTTCTCTATTTCTTATCATATATTGCTCAGTTTCCTTATATATATATATATATATATATATATATATATATATATATATATATATATGTGACATTGCTCAGGTTCCTTGTATCATGTTCCAAGAATAACTTGTTCTTTCTATGCATAACTTAACAAACACGTTAAATAGATAATCATCATTAGTTTACAATCATCAAAACTTAATTACTCAACAATTTCCCCCTTTTTTATGATGACAAACTAATGATTCTTATCACACATTAAAGAATAAATCGATGTACATTTATTCCCCCTTAATTCTTCAACGAGATAACATTAGAATAAGTTAGGAACATACAAAGGAACTTCACACAGTTTGGAACTTAGCAATAAACACCATTATTAATATATATATACTTTCAACGATAATGATGTTAGAACTTTAAACTTAACTATTGCATACCATAAGCATCATAGATATTCTTCCACCTTTTGTCATTATCAAAAAGGGTATTGTTCCACACATTTGTTTTCCGTAAAATACACACGCGTAAAGTCATATATGTCACACCTACCACCATATAATAAGTAAATATATAATGGTTAAACACTTGTTGTTCCTAAAAGTCTCAAGGTACTCACTTTTCAAACACGGATACCATTTCTACACTAATTTCCAACTCACAATCCAAAGGCCCAACTTCAAAACCCATAATTGAACTTGACAAATAAGAAGTTAAAAATCAAGTAAAGAACAGAGCTAAAAAGTTAGAAATGGATTGCATAAATAGGAAAATGAAAGCACAAGCTCAAAGGATATATGAAGAAGCATACGGAACAAAATAAGTAGAGGGAGCATGAAGTGGAATTTGTGCTCTTCGTTTAGACCTTTTGAGATGATAAGATTCACCACATTTGTTCTTCATTTCATACTCTTGAACCTCCTGCTAAACACAACACATATTCATCTTGCTAATTGATAACCAAGTTCCCTTACTTCAACTACCAACTTCTTTGAGAAACATTCTGCTTACTGGAACTTAAACAGATTTCAGCTTCATAGTCAAGTTCCTTCAACGTTTAATGTTGCTCCTTCACACGACATCAACATAGTCAATATTCTTCATATTTAGATATCTAGGAAATTAAATATTGGATCACCCTTATTCTTCTTCTTCTTCTTCTTTTTTTTTTTTTTTTTTTGTTTTAATTTTTAACATAGGGTGTCATTACACAGATTTTGCATGCTTTCTTAAAATAACACATTTTAAATCAATGAAGATAATACTTACTCATACACTTGAGTTCCACAACCAGCTTTGAACCATTTTGATTTCTTGGTTCCTACCTTATTCCCCCTGAGTTCCTTACCATTCTTCTTCCTTTTCAAGTGCTTACTTCTTTTCTTTTTCTTCAACTTCCCCCTCAACATGTAATCACCATTCTTCAAGTTTCATTGATCCATAAAAAGATTATGAACAAACTTAGAGCACATGGGAATTAAGAATAAGAAGTATGGCTATATGAAAAGATAAGGAAATAGGGTCAATAGAATCTTTGAATATATGAAAATATGAAATAAGTATAGCACAACACGGACACACAACTAAAAGTTGTAGAATAATGTTGCATTCGAAGAAATATGCTGTGGATGCTTGAAAGTTGGCTAAAAGTAAGGTTAGTTCCCTCTGAAATTTAAACAAGTGAGGTACAAACGGTCTAGGAACTTACCTGTCTTGTTCCATCAAAGTTTCTTCCATTTTTCCTTTGGCAACTTAGGAACTTCGTGTTTGACAGCACCCATAGTTCTATTATGAGACCTCTAATACTCTTAGGCAAGTGAGTATGTCTTTTACAACATAAGAACTAAGTGTGACACATAAACAATAACCGCACATTCTTTACTTCAAGTTTAACATGCATAGGAACCCCAACTTGACATAACTTAAGGGAAAAATACTTTATACTCATGTTATGTTTCATTAAGTCTTGTTCCATTAAGCAATATACAAGAATATGACAATTCAAGACAAAACCATAAGAGAATCCATTCACAAATTCACATATTGCATTCATACATAAAATATATCAATTCAATTCATCTAATGCCGACATGTGAAAAGGAACTTATATCTTATGTGGTCTATAACCAGTAAAAATATAACTTTTAAAACATTGGTTGACATGATGGCTTACCTTGGAGTTCTTGACGTGGTTGTTTTGTTCCTTGATGATCTCAAATCTAATATGAACTTCCACTTCTAACTCAAGTTCCATTGTCAATGGTTAATGCTTACAAATATATTTTCTCATCATAGAATCATCAAAAACCAATGCACAATGGCTCGTTAGTTGTACCAAAAATATAATCAATGTAAATAAGTACAACTAATACCTTAGTCCATCTTGAAAACAAAAATTAACAATTTTAAAGCTCAATTTTCAAGAAGGAACTTGGATAGCAGTCTATCCTAGAATATGTTCCACATAGACATCTATAACAGAAAGTTATACAAAAGACATCCATGTGGTACAGCTCTAATCCCATATAAACAGCAAGATAAAATAATATTCAATTACCTTCAAGTCTAGCTATACGAGCAACAAGTTCCTGAAAAACAATACATACCTCTGTATTGGTTGTTTCCTATAAGAACCAACATGGCCTTGTTCCAATCACGTGCCTTACTCAACAAGCTTTTTCCAGAACACCCTTTTTAATCTTCGACCCTTTTTAGGTGTTCTAGAATAGGTTCAGGATGTAACAAACACCTTCTTCCTTTTAAGCTCATTGAGTTCTTGTTACACATCTAACCTTCAAGCTCCATCCTCAAATGCTTCAATGTCTTGAGGCTCGGCCTTAGTTACATATGCATATAGGACACTGTAGCTCCATAGTTTGTTGAGATTTTGCTGGTCGGAACAAATATTATCTCAGCTGTGGAACTTCGTCGGAACTTGCTTTCTTGTATTGAGTTCATTGAATTTTGTTGCATGAGTTGGAACTTAACATCTAAAAGTTCCTCAACATGTGTATCTAGCTCTTGTTGTTATCCTTAGTGACATATTTCTTTACTAGGAACTCAGTTAGTTCTACAAGAACTTGTGAGTTCATCTTTTATAACCTATTTGATGGGAACAAACCTGTTAGTCTCAAAATATGTTCACATATTGCACATTAAACATGATAGTGTAAACTCTTTATGTATTACTATTCTAGGCGTTTATGGATAAATCGCCTTGGCACTTCTATCATCAAACATCCCTAAGTAGAACATAGGATGTCTTGTTAATCAAAGATCTATTATTTCAGTGTTGATGATGTAGCAAGAGGTATTAAAAACTATTCCAAAGAACCTGCAAAGACCATTAGCATATAACTTTGTTCTCTTCGTGTCTTTCATGATTCAAGGTTGAATATTTGTTGTCAATCCTGTGTTCCTTCTGTGTAGTCTTATAAGTCAAAGTTCTTCCATTGTAGGTTTATAGCAGAAAATATCTTGATTTAACAATCATCATCCCTTTGGAACCTCGTTGTCGAGATACTACGAGTTCCTTCCTACTATGCACCTTCAACTGTTCATGTTCCTAATGATATCAGGTTGGAACATGCCCTTCTAGTCCTTTTGACCATTGTATCTTGGGTAGAAGAACGTGTTGGTTTAATCTCAAGTTCTTCAACACCTTGTCAAAGTTCCTCAAATATTCATTCTGAAGATATAACCTGAATAATCAAAACCCAAGAAAATTCTTTTGTGCTTTCAAAAGGTTAGTAGGTTAGTCAAGAGAGAGAGATAAAATCTAAAGCATAAATGTATTGAAACATAAAGTTCCAGTAAGAATACTCCCTTTTGGATGTCGTTCCATAAATGAAATTATGGATCTCCAACACGTAGTCAAAGATAGTCATCTTAACTCATCATCCTTCATAAGAGTCTGCTACAGGAATTCATGCTTGGTTCTAAAGAACTTTGAACAATAGGAACTTGAGTGGAACTTGCATAAAAAGCTGAACAGGAACTTGTACACTAACTCTTATAGCACCTTGATATAGAAGCTTTGTTATTCCTGTATCCTAAATCTATTTTATCAATTCAAGTTCATCAAGTTCCAACTAGTTAAGCACCAAGTTCCTAACGGAACAAACTTTTATGCACCGATTTATCTCAATGGACAAACCTACAAAACAATCATTAACAACCAGCACAAAACTAGAAGAGAAGTTAGTTTGTCATGATATATGCTATAAGCTTTAAAACAACTTCTCTTTTACATCCATTCACTAATAACCTTCATAGAAATGGGGAATTGAATTTTAATAGGAATTTGTGAAGGATCAATGCATACCAAAAGCACATGACCAATATTTATAGAGAAATGTATAGGTGACTTACACACTTATCCATATTATCGCTTCACCTACTACATACCTCTTATAAAGGCTTTGTAGTGAGAGGAACTTGCATATAATTCCATATATACAAACAACCAAAAATCATCGTTATTAATAAGTTGTCTCCACTCACATAGCCTGCAAAATTATCACCTTTTGGCTTTGGTTACCCAATATATATTGGGTACCTTCATGTTAGTAATAGACGTCAATAATCCATAATTAAAACAAATACTATTAAACCAACTATCTTTACTAACCATTAACATCATGTGTCTACATAATAAATATTCAGAATAATAAGGACACATGATAAGGTCATTCTTTGGCAAATATTCAAAATATACGTTCATTACCTTTCCCAAAGAATTAATTTTCCATTCAAGGTAATGCCAGGTTCCAAGAGACCAAATATGCATAATTCTACACAATAAGTTCCTTGAACTATTTCTAGTAAACTGAAAGTTAATCAATTTGTAAATCTGAAAAATCTTTTCACACTATAAATCAGATTTGAGGTTACACAAAATTAATTTTAAAACATTAACAATAAAATTAACAAGGAAAATTCGTCAAAAATAACACCACCTTTGGGCGGTCTTCCAAGAATAGAACGACCTTTGGATTATTCCAAAATAACACCACCTTTGATGCACATCCGCCAAAAATAGAACAAAAAACCTGTAACCTGTTTCACAGGTTATATTTGACATGTGTCCATGTGTGATTGGTTAGAAAAAGTATTTTATTTTAACATTTTTTTAACAATAATGATTTTAAAAAACAAAACTTAATTTTTTTTCTTAAAAAAATTAAAACTAAAATAAACTAACTGAAATAAAAAAAAAAAAAAAACCACCCTCACCGAAAGCTCCCTTCCTCGATCCCAATTTCAACCCCCCACGAACCTCCACATCCACCACGAACTCCCCGAAAACCAACAAATTCACACCCATCACCTTTGAATCTGCCGTGAAATCACCGCCCTTCATCCCTATCACCGTGAAATGGCGCGCCCAGCTACCCTCGAAACCCAATCAAACACTAACCTCCGCCCAAAGAGAGAGCTTGAGGGAACGAAAAGAGGTGCTAGTAGGACGCTGAGAAAGGGGTCGGGGGGAGGCCTAACAATGGCGGGGAAGGGTGAGATGACGTCGGAAGGGGTAGGGAGACTGGGTAGTGGAGGAGGATGGTGGTTGGGTCAGTGGGGTTGGGTAGGGGTTTTTTTTTTAATAATTAAGGTTTTATATTTTTATTTTTAAGGTTTTTTGTTTTGGTAAGATTTAATGTTTTTAAAAAAAACAAAGTGACCACTGATAGTTTGACATGTGTCATAGGTAACCTATTAAACAGGTTACTAACAGGTCACGTTCTATTTACGGAAGATATGAGTCAAAGGTGGTGTTATTTTGGAATAATCAAAAGGTCGTTCTATTCTTGGAAGACCGCCCAAAGGTGGTGTTATTTTTGACAAATTTTCCAATTAACAATTTAACTAGAAATACTACAAGGAACTCGCACACATAATAACATGCATATAACAAAGAATTCAAAGACGATACACTTACCTCCAATATGTTAATCTTTGAATTACTTCTGCTTTACAAGCAGATTTTGGTCTGCATGTGGTGTAGGGAACATTCTGGGTCTGAGTTCCAATCGTTGCATTCCTCATAGTTATACATCCTTGCCTGGAACATGCTCTTCGGGGTTACCCGGTTTTATCTAGAGCATTGGCTCTGATACCAATTGTTATTTCGGATGATATACTACAAGAGGGGGGTGAATTGTAGTATGTTCCTAGTGCCTACTTTTTGCGGAATATAAAACTGATTGGTGTTAGGAACTTAGACAATGCAAAGAAGATTTTACGAGGAAACCATCCAGGGCCCAACTAGAAGTAAAACCTCGACCCTACCTTAGGGATTTCAAACACAAACCACTTCACTATAATAGGGCAAACACCAAGTTACAAACTATTAGACACGGACCTTTATTTCACAAGTTCCTCACTGGACTTGTTACTTGATAGGACCCTATCCTACCTAATCTAAGCACCACACTTAGATTCACTCGTACCACCAAAGTACTACACGTACTGCCAAAGTACAAAATACTTGTACCACCTAAGAACAAAACTCACATCTTCACCTAGAAGCTCACACATTGCACTCTTAATATAATTATAACGAGAATCCTCACGAACTCTCACACACCAATACATAAAACACTCAAAACCCTTTTTCCCAATTACAAGATCTCAAAGAGTAACTCTAAATACATACCAATGAATAAAGAGATAAAACTAATATGTTGGACACTCGAGATCTGTCTGGAACTTACTAGACGAACTGTAACCGGAACCTGACTGGAACTTCGACCTGGAGGTTTGACTTAGCTTCGTGGTGAAGTATGAAACCATTAAGCACGACCACTAAGCTTCATAAGCCTTAACTTTGAATGAATACATATGAGCATATTTATAGTACACCCAAATTATTCCATTCGTAAAAGATAAGTTTTATTAAAAGATATTTTCCAAAAATAAGTTTTCCAAAAATATATCTTTTGTTAAGAATATATTCTATCAATAATAATAAGATATATTTACCATAAAATCAGATTTTATCTAAATCTTATATTTTCCAAATATACTAATCTATCTTTTAACAAAAGATATACTTACCATATCTTTTTACAAAAGATGTACTTGCCATATCTTTTTATAAAAGATATACTTACCATATCTTTTTACAAAAGATATATTTACCATATCTTTCAACAAAAGATATACTTGCCATAAATTAGATTTTATTTAAAACTTATTTAACTGAAAATATTTTCCAAAAATAACTTATCTTTTTCCAAAGGGAATTATTAGAAAATAAATATTTTTATTCTGTAAAACCAAATCCCTAAAAGATATGCACGTATTAGGTAAATATTTATATCATTAAATTCGACCTGCGACCTTCAACGACGTGCAGACCTAAGTTCCGATTAGGTTTCGGAACTCTGACAGTCTCTGAGTTCCTGACAAGTCAATAACTCTAATTTCATTGACTATCATGAATTCTCCTTGGTTCTTTAGACTTGTTCCAGAATGACTTTTATGTCCAACATACTTACATTAATCCTAGAGCGATATACTTCGATTTCTCCGTCTTCATGTTGTTTCTTTGAAACTCTTGTTCTGGAATCTTGTAGTATTGATGTATTCTAGATCTCGGGGTAACGATAAGTTCCTGTTAGGGAACTTAGATAGTTCTTGTTAGAGAACTAAGTTCCTGTTAGGGAACTCTTCATGTACCTGTTAGGGAACATGCTCCGGCTCTCGTGGGAAAGCTTGCCAAAGGTTCCTTCTGCATCTCGTTAGAGAATATCTTCTGGTTCCTTCGTGGTTTGGTTCTTGTGGGAGAACCTGCTTTAGGTTCATTCATTCTCTCATGTTCCTCTTGAAGTCTTCTATGTTCCAACCCATTGACATCCCCTATGTCAGTTTCTGTCTTCACATAAACACTTAAGAGAAACATTAGATTGAAGTTTGTTTGTCATAAACAAACTTCAAGTGAGAGAACTAATTAAACTTAAAGCTTATGTAAATACTCCTACACATATACAACTCATGTATGCATAGTGTACTTACCTTATGAAGCTAACATATGCAAACACCTATTTACATAGTTACCTTCATGGTTCTTTAGCCATCACCATGTTTATCAACCCTAACACTTATCATTGTTCTTGTTTCTCTATTGCTTATCATATATTGCTCAGGTTCCTTATATATATATATATATATATATGTGTGTGTGTGTGTGTGTGTGTGTGTGTGTGTGTGTGTGTGTGTGTGTGTGACATTGCTAAGGTTCCTTGTATCCTGTTCCAAGAATAACTTGTTCTTTCTATGCATAACTTAACAAACACGTTAGATAGATAATCATCATTAGTTTACAATCATCAAAACCTAATTACTCAACAATAGGGGTCGGCTTCTCGAGAGTTAGCCGATCCTTGATTTCCAAGAGGGTGGAGCAGCAGTCCTTGTGGAACTCGTACCTTGGAACGTACGGTTTCCACTCTTTTTTCTTCTTCTGGGCCGGTTGATAAGAGTTATCAACGGCCAAGATTTGTTTTTTCTTTTTGCTCTCTTCTGGCTTAGGAGCGCCTGTACCTGCAAAGCAAACGGACCGCCGGATAGTCGGTGGTCCGCCTCCGAAGATTAAGTTGGTAAAGTATTCGGAGTAAAACGTGCGAAAATAAGGTTATCTGCTCGGATTCCAAGCTCAGGTAAGGTACTGTCTATTTCCTGAAAACGACAGCTCTGTAATAAATGTAGATGTGACGTGTTGTCTCGTGTTCTGAATATGTGCCCTCAAATGAGGGAATTGTCCCTATTTATAGGGTCTTTTGGGAAAGTGTGCCCTCCCTAGGGTCTGGTGACCTAGGGATTAGGGCACGCCGCAAAACGGCGCCTTAAGGTTTGGGCCCTTGAAGGCCGCCATTTCAGAAGCGATATCTGAGTGACACGTGTCACTAATCCTAAAAGACTATTTAGGCGCCTCTAAGGGTGACACGTGTCGCCCTCCTAATGGTCCATTCTGGATCATCAAACATCCCAAATCAAAGGGGTGTCTGCCTACCACGTGTCACCATATCAAAGGTCCAAGGTGGCACCTCTTCCAGCGACATGTGGCGGGCTCCGATTGGGCCACTTGGCCGGGTATAAAAATACCCAAATCAGTTACACTTGGGGGCTACAAAAATATAGGTCTCACCTCAACTTTCATTTTGAAATGAGACCATATTCTGGAAAGTGATTCGAATGAGTTTATAAATTATTCTAACACTCCATCAAACCTAAGTTTTGTAAATATTCATTTTCAAACTACGACACTTTTTAATTGGAAGAACATCACTTTCAATTATCAAAGTATAATGATGACAAACACTAAAAAGGGAGAGATGACAAAATTGGATATACAAAAGTTTGCTCACATTTTCATATCTTTGTTGAAATAAGTTGCAAATTACAACTTACCTTCATCAATCTTGGACAAAAAAGTCACACTCAATTACGAGCTAGACTTTTCATTCCATTTTGGGTCCAGTTTTGAAAATAATATGATTATGTATTTTGCCTACTAGAAAAAGTTAATTTTCAATACAAACTTTCATTGGACCCTTTTCAAATTTTGAATTCTAGTTCGAAACAACATGTTTCTAATAAAAATAGTATTCAAAATTCCCTTTCTGAAATATTGTTTTCTCAAATAAATAAATTTTCAGATTCTCAATAAGCGTTTGGATAATACATGTATATATATAAATATTTCAAAAAGGAATGAATTAAGATTCGAATTCTTTTTCACTCGAACTTGTTCTCGCTTAGTTCTCCTGTGAATATTGGCTAAGGGGTGGTAAACAAACCACCTACTAGACCAAAATCAAAGATTGATAAGAATAAAGAAAATATTTGATGGTATAAATCAACTTTGAGAATAATATCACTGCAATGATCTTTACAAACGTTTAGACATTAGGTAAGATTACTAAACCTTGAACACAATTGTTTTTAGTTTGTAAACAAACAAAGAACTAACTTGCTTTCTTGAACATGACTTTAACTAAAATGCAAAAGCCATGTTATTATCCTAAATATCTCAAAAAACAAAAACAGGATATATACATAGGTCCATCCCAATATCATGATTATATGGATGGCCTAAACAACAGCAAATCATTAGAATTACCCCAAAATGGGGGCTCCAAGACTTGTGAAATAGCAAGAATGCGCATAGCCCGACACATGTGGGCTCCAATATCAACAAAAAACAAAAAGAGATATTCATGCCATTCGAGCTACTTTCGAGAATCGCCTAAACTACAAAGGGTTTACGTAGATCTCGATCTGTACAATTTTCAAACTTATCACAATGATTAATCATGTTGTTCCTTTGAAAACTAAGTTTGCAACTAAACTTGTCCATTAAACATGTTACATACTCAAGCCACATTCAAGTTCAACTTCAGAAACTAATCTTAGTGCATAATTGTTGTTCCAATACTTCAATTTACTCTAGAGATTAGAGAGTAGGACTAGTATAGAGCAAAAGAAACAAAATCATGATGCATAAAACATACTTGCTCAATCATTCATCATGAAAATTGTATCAAGACACATTATTTCATGAGTTAGAATGTAAACAAAAGACTCCTAAATTCTAAATTAAGGAGTCTTCATTATTCTCCATTGTTCCACACATTAGAATTTCGCACGGAGGATAACATCTACTTTCTCGAGATTCAAAACAGTGACAAAATTTGAGCTTAAAAGAAGGAATTCAAATTTAGTAAGAATAGACGAAAAATTTGAACAACATTTCATTTTTCCCTTACTTGTTCTAATGAATGACCAATATTACTAGAATTAGCAAAATTCTTTTTTAAAATCATCAATGGTCAAAAAACGGTTTAAACACACTAGTTTAATCGTTTTCAAGATCCTAGTCGTTATCATAATAAGACGAAACACGGGATTTGTAGACCCATTTCAAGCAACATGAAAGGGTCTAATTATTGACAACAAGCAAATCATCGAAGTCACCCAACACTGGGGGCTACAACATTCGAAAATGTAAAATGGGGGCTTATGAACCCGGAATATAACCAAGCTACACCAGTTTGATGATCTCTTTAGGAATTTCCTAAACTAACTAGTTTTGTGCAAATCTTGAAATCATAGTTTTATAAGTGAATAATAATAACCATCGGTTTTATCATTGATAAAACCAATTTTGCAACTTACGCATGAAAAAAAATAATATATAATAATAAACATGAGTCGCAAGAACAAATTCATGCTATTATAAAAGTTCAAAATTTCATTGATAATTTTAATGCATAATTGTTGTTCTAAACACTTCAATTTACATTAAAATTAACAAGTATAGTCTATGCGAGCAATAAAGTTCAAGCACAAAGTCAAAATTAGAACAAAAATATATATATACGCTTGGCATGCTGATACAGGATCAATACTTTGTCACTTTACATGAAATTTGTTGCAAATATATTGCTTAAAAATGTGACAACGACAAACAAACATATTCATGAAAACAAGTCGAATTAAAAACCCTCAAATTCAAATTTTGGGGTTTATAGTTTGAAAATCGCCCAAATTCAGCCAAGAATGAACGAATTATGGCAAATATGAATAAGGGATGAGATCTACTTCTTTTAGCTTCAAAAAACAAGAAAATCCAAGCTCTTTAGAGAAAGAAGCAAAAATCGTGAAGGAAGGAGAGAGAAAGCGAAATGAAAAATCACGCTGAACGATTCTCTTTTTGCTGACTTAAATGTCGCGCGCAATTAGTCGCGCGAGACAGACCAGGGCAACTCAGAACAATGCGCGCGCCTGGCAGAGCGACCTACTGAGTTGCGCTGACCGGTATCCAGATTTTGATCCGTTTAATCATTTTTTCAACGGTTTTTGCTCGTTATTAGACGTAATGGCGCGCAAATTATCAAAATCTTTTTAAATTTCTTTGAATATTGTAGTTTATTTTCTTCATTTGCTAGTTTTTTGCATCATGCTTGCATGCACACCGTGCTTTGTGCCTTCCCCAAGCATACGTTTTGAAAGTTTTTCGTCAGAGTGCCTTAAGACGTTATGTGGTGGTGCTTTACGTAAAAGCACCCGTAGACAGGTTTGTCATATTATTGTAGTGACGTTACAAATGTTCGGGTTTTCTTCTTTTTTCACGTCCGAAGAAAAAAGGAAGGTGTTTTCATGCAACGTAAAAATGCAAATAGTGTATTGTACGGCGCAAAATTGTACGGCGTAGGTGTTGCGTAAAATTTCACTCAGCCCAAGATTTGCGAGATCTACCTCTCGGGACTAAAAGGTAGAGAATTACTGTAGGAGTTATCTCACGAGTCGACAGGCGCGCCAAACCTTCAAAAACAGGCACTTCTTGAATGGGAGCAAATACGGTAGTTGGTGCGCTTACTAACTTACCGGAAAATTAGGGTGTCGAATCCATCCCCTGTATAAAGAAGCGACAAGACGATGTCGCGCCTATGTAGTCACGTGCCCCCAGTCTAGAGACACGTGTACTCATCTTGTGGACAAAACTGATGAGAGAGTTGCTGACTTTCTTCCCTCTCACTGAATTTGGATATATGCCTCCAGAGACATGTATTTCTATCTTGTGGACTTCCGGCTCGAATACCGAACCCGGCTCGAATACCTGATGAGTGTCATTTATGGCACTCAATTGGCTTCTTTTAGGATAAATTTCATGCTATTTTATAGCTCTTTTCTTTAGTTTTCCTTAGTTTTGTTCTTTATTTCTTTAGCTTGTGCATTCCTTAGTTAGTTTTCCTTCTTTGTGCTTTTCTTTGTTTATTTGGTCTTTTTCCTTTTATTTGCTTGTTTTTGTGTATTTTCAGGTTATGATCGTGTTCCGAGGATTCCTGAGCCTTCCTCTCATATTTCTCATCATTTTGGATGCATGTTGCTTGTCATTTGGAGCTCAAGTTTGAAGGAATGCAAGGAGCAAGTTCACGAGATCGGTGCATGCATGCGGTGGGGGCATCATTTTTGGTGTGAACCCACCAAATAAGCCATTTCAAGACTGCCTACCTTAGTGTTCATCATCATCACCAAGACGAGCGCACGAGGATGAGCTAGGACGAAGAAGAGGAAGCCTCCAAGTGCAGGCGCACCCGACTGAGGTGCAGGCGCACCACCCCTTGGTGCGGGCGCACCACCTTGTGCCCCTGTTTCCGTACCCATTTTCTCGCGGTCGCGCCCTTCCGGGTTTCTTTTGGACGATCTAACTAACTCTTCCTTTGTAATTCTTACTTTATATAGTTTTCCCTTCTATTTTTAGAAGGAGGAGAATTAGAATAGAATGATAATTAGTTTTAGGGGATTTTCTTAGAGAGAGAAACTCTAGATTGTTAGAGAGAGAAACTTAAAGATTGATTGTTGATGATTGAAGCTAGCTACATTTCCTTTGATCTTTGATCAAGTTTGTAAGGATTCCTTTTCTTTAATTCAATCCTTAGTTTGATCTTTAGTTTGATTTCAATTATTTTGTTGAATGTTCAAGTTTGATTGAATTTTGATTGATTTGTGATTTGATTTTAGTTTGTTTAGTTTGATCATGATGAATTTGTTGTTTAGCTTTGTTTTGATCTTGATTTCTATGGATTGTGAGTTTAATTGCTAGGGTAATGGTGAAGCATATATGAGTAATGGATTGATGTTAATTTGGGGAAGTTTATAGAGTTGATGATGTGATTAAATTGGTTAATTGATTATGTGCATGTGTGTGTTTGATTTAGGCTTGATAACCCTAGTTATTCACACTATATTGCATTGTAGGTTCACATTGATACGGATCATTGATTTGTGGCTTGCATTTAACGATTGAGGTGTCTTGTGACGTTCCTAGCTAGAGTTTATCGTAGTTGACGCTAGTTAGACCTCTAGGAAAATAGCTTGATATGTTCTTTTGGTTGCATGATTGGTTTCCCCTCGCATCACTCGACTTAGTCAACTCTTTCCCAATTAGCGGAATCCGTTACAAGTATATGTGGATCCCGAGCCCTAGTGTCTATTACATTTGTCCCAACCTAGCTTGTTTAGTTGTTTAGCATTCAAACCCTTACCTCACCTTTCCGGAATAGCTTGACTTGACAATATAAGATCGCCCTCCATTCCTAAGTGGTTCGACCCTCGACTTACCATTATACTTGTATAAGGGTGTGTTGAGAGATTACAAATTTTGTTTGGCCTAGGGTAAGGTTAGTTTCAACGACCTAGTCCGACCCATGTCAAAATGGCGCCGTTGCCGGGGAATGGCGTTGTGATTGTATAATGTTGTTGAGTCTATTCCACCTTATTCAAAAACACAAAAAGATTTTACTTTAGGCTACATTTGTAGTCGTGCTACTAATAATTTTGTTTGAGATTGTGTGTGCAAGAGAACGTGGGAGAAGCTCAAAGGATCACATTGAAAGAGTTGGGCACTCCGGGTGCTTACAAGTATGAGAGCGGGATTTCTCCTTTATTGATTCCGGATGGGGCTTTTGAAATCAAGCCGGCAATAATCACCTTGATCGAAAGGAAACAATATGGTGGTACAACAAGTGAAAGCCCTCTCAACCATCTCAAAGATTTCGAGAAGTATTGCAATACAATTATGGAAGCCGAAGTTGCTCAAGAGTATATAAGGCTCAAGTTGTTTCCCTTTTCTCTCACAGGGAGATCCTTAGATTGGTTGGACAAGGAGGTAAAGCCAAGGTCCCTAAGAACATGGGATGAAGTTACCAAGGCTTTCTTGTCCCGTTTCTACCCACAAAAGAAGACGACGGAGGCTAGAGCCTTAATCCAAAGTTTCAAGAAATTACCTAAAGAGAACCTCTATGAAGCATGGGAGAGGTACAAGGATTACCAAAGGGAATGCCCTCACCACAGAATTCCAACTTATCAAGTCATGCAAATTTTCTATGGGGGTTTGAGCTCTCAAGGTAGATTGAGCCTTGATGCCGGAGCCGGAGGCCCGATTATGAACAAGACGGAAGAAGAGGTTGTGGATGTAATAGATGATGTAGTAAGGAACTACATGAATTGGCATGATTTGAGATGGAATCGACAAGCACAAGTGGCTCAATCGATCAATCTAATGTCGTCAACAATTTGTCCACATTGGTCTCGGAGTTAATAAAGGAGGTGATTTCTCTCAAGACCAAGCTTGAGAGTCCTTCACAAGCTTCTAGTCTTCCCTCCTATTTTAATGGGAGAGGTACATCTTCCTACTCTAACCCTCTTTTTTCTTCTTGTTGCATGATAAGAGAATGCTTGGTTTGTGATTTATGTGGAAAGAAAGATCATGATGCTTCTAATTGCTCCAATGTTCCTTGTGATGGATATGATGGATATGAGAATGTGCATGTGAATTGTGTTGATAATAATGATTTTGGACCTAGATTTAATGCTCAAAAGAATGTAGGGAATAGGAATTATCACAATCATGGGAGCTATGATAATTATAACAAAAATAGTGGTGATGGTAACCATGTGACCCAAGAGTTTTATGGTAACCATAACAACTTTGGTTGTAATGATCAAAGCCATGGACAAGAATATGGGGATCATAATCAAGGTTATGGTAACCATAATCAAAATTCCGGCCAAAATCATGGTAGGGGTAATTGGAGGAATCAAAGTAGGGGATATTTTCAAAATGATGTTCAAAGAGGTACCCCACCCCAATTTACTCCAAAGACTCAAAACCAAGGTGATGATTTCTATGCTCAACAATCTCAAATGAATAGGCTAGAGAATTTCATGATGGCTCAATCTGAGAAGTTGAATGAATTCACATTGTCTTGTAACAAAATGTTTGAGGTCCTATTTACTAATGGAAAGATGCTTGAGAACCAAATCATTCAACTAGCCAACCCTTTGAGAGATTATGCTAGTCCTCCTTCTTTACCATCACAAGAAGTTGACCCTGGGGATCGGATGTGTGCTATCACCACTAGGAGTGGTAAGGTCCTTAAAGAGAGTGTTCCTAGGAAAAGTAAGGAGGATGAAAAGAAGAGTGATTTGAGTGAAGGGAATAAGCATGAAGAGTCAGGCAAGATGAGTGAAGATTTCAATGATAAGCCTAAGGAGAAAGAGAGGAAGCGAGATGAGGTTTACAAACCTAGACTTCCTTACCCCCAAAAGTTCAATAGGCACAAATTGGATGAGCAATTTTGACAATTCATCGAGATGCTTAAGAAGATTCATCTTAATATTCCTTTCACCGAGGTCTTGGAACAAATGCCAAACTATGCTAAGTTTCTTAAGGAAATTTTGAGCGGTAAGAGAGGTTGCAATATGGTGGAACCGGTGAATTTTAGGGAGTGTTGTAGCGCCTTTATTCATAATGACTCACCCCAAAAGTTAAAAGATCCCAAAAAAAAATTCGTACCTTGCAAAATAAAAGGAAAATTGTTCCAAAATGCCCTTTGTGATCTTGGTGCTAGTGTTAGCATCATGCCTTATTCCGTTTTCAAGAAACTTAAGCTAGGTGAGCTCCTTCCATCCAACATGACCCTTCGATTGGCCGATCGGTCGATTATGTTTCCAAAGGGGAGAGTTGAGGATGTTCCCCTCAAGATAGGAAAGTTCATAATTCCCGTTGATTTCATTGTGCTTGAGATTGCGGAGGATGATCATATCCCTATCATTTTAGGAATACCTTTCTTAGCCACTTCGGGAGCCTTAATAGATGTCAAAGGAGGTCGTATTACCTTGAGAGTTGGTAAGAATGAGGAAAGTTTTGAGCTAAAACCAATGCATTAGTCTTTGTCTCTTGTGAAAGGAATTATGTGTGTTAATTCCCCTCGCCCTTTTGATAATGTATGCATGATTGATTCTTCAACTAACAATGTTCTTGAGAATTGTGATGATGTGCTTTTGAGTTGTGATTTCAAGAAGGTTAGTGAATAGAAAACGAAGCTTCCCAAGCTTATGGACGAGGAGGAAATTGACATTCCTCATTGGTTTGAGCTATACCCTCAAGAGGAGGACGATGACCCTAAGAGTGTGGATGGTGTGAAACCATCTACAAAGAGGAACAAGGCAAAGAAAAGAGCACGAGCTTCTAGGAAAAAGAGAAAGAGAATGGAAAGTAAGGAGAGAATGAAAAGTAAGGAAAAACAGCATAGCGCGAAGAGGCTGTCGTTGAGCTGACTCTCTGTCGCCAAACACTGACCTTGTCGCCAGGCGACAGGCCTCGTCGCCAGAGGCTGTGCCTCTCAGCTGGCGCTGCACTTTTTTTTTTCTCCGAATCCTTTCTGGAAACCAACTATACTAGTGTTATAATAAATAACCCCCAAATCTGCCAAGTTTTGTATATTTCGAACATATTAAAATAATAGTTATAACTTTAATTCTCTTTAAGCAATCATGTATAAAAATTTTAGTGATTTTGCTCGTGAGTAGTGCCGACCTTTGACTGCTAGGGAGAGAAAAAAGCTTGATTTCTTTCATCAGGGAGGTATATATGGTATTAAGGGGGTAGACATAGATATAGATTTTATTCATACCGCCTTTGAATATTGGGATCCAGACACTCATTGCTTTAGAATAGGACATGATGAAATTAGTCCTTTACCAGAAGAATTTGGTGCTATTCTAGGCTTTTCTTCCATGGATCTTGCGGTAATTCCTAATATGAGCGAATATTATTATAAATATATTAAGCGTTTCTTTAATCTTAAAGACATGGATCTAACAAATATTGTAGATGGAATTATAGTAAATCTGAAAGAATTTGCACGCCATTACTTTGATAGACCATATTTTGAGTCTTTTCATGTTTATAGGAGGAGAGCTTTCCTCTTTTGCATGTTTAGCCAATATCTCCTCACTAGTGGGAATAATCATGAGGGTCAAGCAAGCTTAGGAGGCAGCCGAGAAGGAAGTGGCTGCCAAGAATATCTCCGAGGAGTCCAGCTCGTCAGGAGGATGATAAGGAGGGGGATGAAGAGTCCAAGGAGCATGCGGTTGAGGACAAGGCGGATGCCTATGCTGAGAAGCTCCCCTGATCTTTAAGCTTAATCTTTTTTCTTTCTGCGGCCGAATGGCCAATTATTCTGCTTTTCCGGCCTGTGTGCCGAGTAATCCATGTATCTTTTACCGACCAGGGGGGTCAGGTGATTTGACTATTCCTGGCTTTGCAAGTTAACATTTGCATTCGTCAATTTTGACGACTGTTATTTTATGAAGCATCCGGTCGTTTGACCGGTTTTATTTATTTTGGTGTTTATGCTTTAAAAATTTTCAAAGCTTTCAATTTTCATGCATAAAATTTTGGCTAAGTATTTTAACCTGTATAGTATGCGAATGTTCTTGCCCCTGGCCCAATGTCGCTTGGTTTCGGTTGAATGGATTGATTGACTTAGAAAATTTTATACATTAAAGAGTATGAATGGTTTCTCAGTCAATCAATCATTATAGTGATTGCCCCAAACCAAGCGGCAGACGGTCATATAGAGCAGATGGTTCCATAAATGCATCCGGCCAAAGGCCTCGAGTAATATGGAAAAATTGCTAAGTCTTTTCACTTAACATTTTAATTAAGAACATATTGGTCCGCCTGCCTTGCCCCATAATAAGGACAGGTGGTGAGATATCATTTATTCCTGAAACAATAGCCGTCCGTCTGTACTAAAACAGGCGAAAGACTCGGTGCTTTTTAGATTTCAAGTTAGATTAAATCAAACGACTGCGAGCGCTGCCTTAGCGCATTCGGTAGGGCCGCTTGTTCTTTTCGTAGAGCAATGTGCCACCCAAAAGGGAGATGCTTCTCCTCGACGAATTCGCCCGAATGGACGTCGCCGGTTGCCTGACTCATGTTGGAGCAGACAATCGTACTCATGTTGGAGTAGACAGTAGTTTATATAATATTCATCTGGCCATTGGCCTCGGTTAAAGAATTGAATAGCCACTAAGTTATTAACTTAGCTTTAAATAAAAGATAACTAGCTGCCAAGTTAAAAGCTTTGTTTTTCATCCAGCCATTGGCCTCTCGTCCCGTGGACATTAGCTACTTAGTTATTAACTTAGCTTAAGGATAAGTTTTAGGCCGACTGCTTTGGTGCAGTCGGGTTCTTTTTTGGGCGTCTGCTGTTGGGGCATACGGTCCCAAAATTATATTTAGATTAAGGATGTGCTTAGTCGTCTGCCTATTGGGCAGGTGGTAGCTCGCAGAATCTCGGCGTTGGCCGTCTGCGTATTTTGCAGGCGATACTCCAACGTCGCTATTAAAAATGTTGGTCCGCTTGCACATTGTTCAGGCGGTACCATAAAGGGTAAGTAGGATCCTCCGACACATAGTGCAGGCGGCATCCTTCATTGTTATGAGCATGGTCCTTCTGCACTTTGTGCAGCCGGTGCTCAAAATAAAGAAAAGAAAATAAACACAAGTATGAAATGAAGGAAAAATTTCATTAACAAGTCAAAAAACTATACAAAATTTCAGAAATAATAATTCTTCAAGTTATCTACATTCTAGGTTCTGCGTAGTCTCCTGTTCTCTGGTGTTTCCAGGCGTTAGGTTCCGCCTCTTACTTCTTCATAGATTCGGTAGGGGCTTTCCCAATTTGGGGTTAACTTCCCTTGTTCATTCGCCCTACCGACTGCCTCTATTTTCCGTAACACAAAGTCCCCCACTTTTAAAGGACTCTTGTGTACTCTTTTGTTGTACGCTCGAGTCATTCTCAGACGGTATATCTCATGGCGCAAGGCAGCATTGCCCCTGCGCTCTGGGAGTGAATCCAATGCCAAGCGCATGGCCTCTCAGTTTGCCTCTTCATCATATTGCATAATCCGAAGAGTCGGCTCATAGTGTTCAATAGGCAAGACAGCTTCTACCCCGTCCTAGTGTCATATTTGATATTAGAAATTATAGTTGTTACCCTAAACGTTATACTAGGAAGATCAAAACACCCTAACATGACACTAGGAATCATAATAACCTAGACATGATTTATATATCAATAATATCAATAAAACCATTAAAGCACTTACTTGGATGCCTCGTATCTCTTTCTAATAACAAAATGCACGCATTAGTAACTTCAAGGAAAATAATAATCAAACAATTAAATTAAACAATTAAAATAGAGATTTGGGACAAAACCCTCAGAAATTAAAACCTTTCACGTCTAGGGCGAAGGCAACTTCGAACAATGCTAGGTGTGTCAAGATCTTGTGAATGCGGAATTTTGTATGCAAAAAACTAGTTTAGAAAAGAGAGAGAGAGAGTAATCAAGAAATTCTTGATGAGAGTATGGAGAGAGAGAGAGAATTAGAGTATATAAATTGTTGTTGATGATTGAAAACGAAGGTTTTAGGAGGCTATTTATGGAGAAAATCAGTCGGATAGATAAAAAAACGAATCAGAGTTTCGAAAAGAATAAAACAAGATTGGCACAAGACATTAGCGCCAGACGCCAGGGCTAGCGCCATGCGCTGGTCCTGTCGTCAGACGCTAGACAACAGTTTCACGCGTTTTCTTAATTTGATAAATTTTAGCCGTATAGGAGAGCAAAATCGTATTTTTCTTAAAACACTTCTTTTATTCTGATTAAAACTCTAAAAAGTCAACAAAAGTCAATTTATCAATGCTAATTAAATTAGGAATGAAAAGAACCTTCTAGAAGAATCTAGAAGACTATAATCAATTCTAATCGAATTAGGAAAGACAAATCGATATTAGGCCCTCCTCTAGATCATTGGGCCGCATATAAATATCAAACCGGGCCCAGTTTAGTAATTTTTCCATAACTTCCTCATTATTCATCGGAATTTGGCTTATAATCTATCATTGGAAAGCTCTTTTCGAACCCGACCCAACTACACTATTATTGGACCCTTTTTATGGACCAACCAAAACTGGATTGGTTGTTTTCTAAAAATAGGTTTTCAAAAATAGAGAGAAAGAAAAGAAATAGGTTTTCGACGTGAAAGGTACTCATCACTGGGTTTGGTTTTGGGGAGACACAAATGGGTTTCTACAGAAGCCCCCACTTTGACTGAGTTTGGAGAAACGCAAGTTTCGAAAACAAAAGTCAAAGTATCGATAGGGACGGAGAATGATTCAGAACGTTCTGCGATCCTAAATACTCTTGTAACGCCGATACCTGCAAACTAGCGTTAGTTTAAACAAATAAAAGAGTTAAGAAACGCGTATCTTGCATCGTCAAGCACACGTCTCTGTAGTAACTGATTTGTTGTTGTTGCATTGCTGTTGTGACAACCTTCCAAAAGCAAGGGAACGTCGTCGATCAATGTTGCTACATCTCGAGCCTTTTTCTTGAATCATAGTGAAAACCTTCCCAATCATAGCAAAAGTCGTCGAAGACCGCCTCATCACGAACCGCTCTTCTCACATCTTGGTGACAACCTCCACAATCTTAGCGAATGCCGTCGAAGACCGCCCATCTCGTGCTATCTTCTCAAATCTTGGTGACAACCTCCACAATCTCAGCGAATGTCGTCGAAGACCGCTCATCTCGTGCTATCTTCTCAAATCTTGGTGATAACCTCTAGAATCTCAGCGAATGTCGTCGAAGACCGCCCATCTCGTGCTATCTTCTCAAATATTGGGTGACAACCTCCACAATCTTAGCGAATGCTGTCAAAAATAACATTACTTGAAGTCATTCTCAGTTGTTGCGATAATATTCCGAAGAAAATCACCGAAGACCAACGCTAGTCGATCTTTAAAGCTCGCTTGAACTTGCTTTAGCCAGTACGTCGGCGCTTCCGCTGCTTGTAAACCAGTATGTCGGTGCTTTAATTGCGAACCTGTATGTCAGTGCTTCTGTTGTTTATGAACCATTAGGTTGGTGCCTTTGTGATGAGCCAATGTTTAGGCGCTTTAAGCTTAGTGAGACGATCTTTTGTCAGGTCGATCACTTATTTGCGATTGTAATCAAGTCGACTACTCAATCATGTCAAATTGCTTATAGGGGCTAACTAGCGTACCCAGGAACCCAAAGTTGCTAGACGATGTCCTCATAATCTAATATGGGGGCCACGCATTATGTCGCTAGACCAGCGCTCGCTGGAACCATCTGGCGTCGCGCTTTTCTTCTGTCGCCAGACGACAGATTCTGTCGTCAGGCGACGACCTTGTCGTCTGGCGCTGGATTTGGATCTTCCCTATTTTGTCCTTGTTGTTGTTGTTCGTTGCTCGGTTTCGCTTCAAACTTTGTACTTGGTCGTTTCCTTTCAACCAAATCCGCTCAAATCTTTTGTAAATTAAAGCTCTTCATTTCTAATTTACTGATCAATGTGACTCCTCTTATCTTGGAGGAATCTCTTGTGTCATATTCGCATTTTTTTCGAAAAAAATCCAGGAATGTCCTTGCTTGCTGGGATGCACCTGAATTTAATCTTTGATTGTAGGACTTTGCTAATATCTTTAATTATCTTGGGGTTGACCTAAGGTTTAGTGTTGCTTGACTCATTGACTTAACATGACTCAAGGTATAAACTTGACTCGCTGTGATTGGCTCGAGGTTGACTCGACTCGAAGTGTTTAACACATGTGTTAGACTCAAATCAAGGTGGTATGACACGGCATGACTCAACATGTACATGACTCGTGTGTGCATCGTAATGTGATCGTGCGACTTGAAAATGCAAAAAAGCAAAAAATTTCCGTCATTTTTGTGGAGGGTACCGACTTTCTCCCGAAAACGAAAGACACAAAGAAAGAAACAAGCGAAGTTTTTTGGAGGTGTATGTTGAATGAGCTTAGTCAAATGTTGTTTGATACTCTCTCTCAAGGTGCAAGGATTAATTTATCCTAGGCTATCTCAATTGTTGACTCAATGATGAAAGTATGTAGGTAATTTAGGCACGGAGGCTATGCACTAAATATTTCGATGCAATGATGATTATGATTGATGTGTGATGTTGATATGACAAGGCATATTTTAGCGTTGTGTTAGGATTCCATGACAAAGGGTTCCTAAGGGAAAGTATATTTGGTCATGTATCTGTGCGGTGTGTGAATGTGATACTAAAGTTAGGCCGCAAGGGCTAAGTGTGTGGGAAAATATTATTTCAAGAAGAGTCAAATGATGGTGACTCTTTAGGCTAGGTAAGCTAATGATGTAATGATCAAGCCCCTAAGTCTAGCTCTAAATAGATAGGGATGAGCACTGGAGATCCCTTGATATGATCATGATGTGTGAATGTGAATATGAATGCATTTTTATTACGGCCCCACCTCGATGTGAGGTTTACTACGTATCCGTTAGGAATCAGGCCGAACATAGCTCTAGTCGAACCTCGCACAAGTGTGTGTATACCTCAAAGAGGTCTTTTAAGGGTTGTAACATGGTTAGGCTACAGGTTGAAGAAGAAAGGGATAAAGGCTCAAGACCCTAAATAAGCCCCCATTGTGTGAAACCTTGCTTTTGAATCTTTGTATTTTTATGCTTGAGTTTTCTACTCTTTTTTAGCTCTCTTTAGCTTTAGCATTTATTTTATTTTTATAAGAGTAGGCAATCCCGATCATGCGGTCTATCACTCACTTGGCATTCATGTTTCTTAGGCACGGTACCGAGCACTCGATAAAAGACGCAATCTGGGACGTGATCTTATCAAAGACATTGGAACACTTGCCCTTTTGTACACTTTTATTTATTGCTTATTTTTGCTATTTTAATCTTTTGAATCACTCAACCTTTTTATGAAATCGAAAATTGCATAAGTTGCGCACCATCCCATCCCAAGGTTAGGTAGATGTGGGTTGAAGAAAGACAAGTCTATTGTTAGACGGGGCTTAAAGTGGTTTATCAAAAAAGATTGTATAATTGAAGGGTGAAAGGTGATATGATGTGGCTACAAGGGGTGCCTCAAATTATTGGTATACCTTGTGCTTAGTTTGACATGGACTTTTTTCTTTTTTTTTTTTTTTGCAATGCTATGTAATGAAATTATCGTATGCAAAGAAATAAATGCTCATTTTATTAAAAGGGAAAAAGAAAGGTTCCTATGATAGACTTATTGGGGAAAGGGTAAATAAAAGAAACAAAAAAAGAGGAGGTCACGAAATCTTGTCGTTGAACCTCGCCTCTTGTCTTGTATCGTTTGCTTTATCATCACTCGCTCTTCTTGTTAGCTGGAGGCATGGGAAGCTTGTTATTATCGATCAAGTGTTGGATAGCCTCCTTTAGTTTCCAACAGCTCTCAGTAGCATGACCCCTACCATGATGGTACTTGCAGTGTTCATTGGATTCCAACTAGGAAATCTCTTTTCAGGTGCGGGATCTTAAATAGGTCAAATGGGAGTAATGATTCCCTTAGCACGGAGTCGATCGAAGGCAGTATCGTAACTCATCCCAATGGGGGTGAAGTCTTTCCTTAGTTGCTTCTTAGATCCTTGGTTATCCATGGCTAAAACTTCACTGAGATCAAAGGTACTAACATTGTTACTAAAGTGGGCGTTTTTGAAAAAAGAAAGATTGTCGTTCTTCTTTCCTTTCCAGTCACTGTTGTTGCTATTGTTAGTAGCTTTTTTTCTTTGCGAGGTCATCTTCGATCTCGATACCTATGTCATAAACGGCTTTAAAAGTATTCAAGTTGTGTTGATATTTTAAGTGCTTTGAATACTTTTTTTATAAGTTTTTGATGAACATCCTCACGAATTCTTTTTCGGTAGGCACCTCAATCATTTTAGCGGAAGTTTCCCTCTACTTATTGAAGAAAGAAGTAAAGCCTTCATTCTCTCTTTTTCTTAGCATCTCAAGTTGTATATAACCGGTTTCGACTTGAATATTTCATTTATACCTATCAATGAAAGCGCTTACTATTGATTCCCAGGTAGAGGTTTTCTCTTTGTCAAGGGAGAAGAACCATTGTTGGCAAACGGTTTCAAGAGACAAGGAAAACAAGGAATGAAAGACTTTCTTATCAATCCCCTTAATGTTCATTATAGTTTCAAAGGCTCTTAAGTGAAGATAAGGATTATCTGTTGCCTTGAATTTAGGGATGTCAGTGGCATTGAACTTCTGCGGAAGAAGCTCCTTGTCCACCAAGACCCCTTGTGAACTAATGCTTTGAAACTTGTAATCACTAGATAGCTTGCTCAAGTTTTCTTCCATAAGGTCCATTTTTTGTTGCTTCACAGGGTCATTGATTTTAAGGGTTAAAGCCTTTAACGCCTCAGTTACATCAGTCAATTGATTCCTAAGTTCGTTGACTTCTTCTTGAGTTGCCATTATCTTTTTAGCTTTCCTCTTTTGACGAATCAGTTTATCAAAAAGTAAGACTTGAACAAAGGTGTTGTCCTTGATTAATCGCCCTTCTCTCCTTGACCAGGTACTGTGGAAAGGGAAATTAGGGATATCGACTGTTAATTATTTGACTCAAACTCTATTCAACATGCAATGGATATAAGAAAGTAGAAAGAATGAAAGTCGTGATATGGAGAAAGATGATGTCTATGGAGAGATATGAAAAATTAGGAGTAGAATGTACCCCACCCTCAAATGACGGAAAAAACCGACTCAAGAATGAACCTAAGACATAGTCGTGGTGATATATACTCTAAGTGTGTGCTAAGACTAGTGAGTGTAGTGAGTGTAGGTGACATATTAAGACTCTTGTGTAAGACCATGTGGCTAGACTATGTGACTAGACTCAATTAAGGACTTAACAAAGGTATTGTTACTAACAAAATAATAGAATTGATTAGCATACTGTTTAATTAGACACATAGTGATAACTCAAGCAAAATACCGAAATGTCACTAAAGCAACAGGACTGGCGCCGCACTTTGCAGTGTAGCGCCAGACGACAGATTTGTCGCCAGGCGCTGCAAAACAAAGTGTGGCGCTGCAGTCCACATCTTGGCGCCATTGCTGAAACGTTGATCTGGGACTGCTTTTGGTATTATTACTCTACAGGGTATGCCTAAAGTCGTACTAAGTCAATTCAGATTAAATTATTAGACTTTAATCACTCAAAATTAATTACTTAATTAATTAGGCAAAGTTCTTTCAGTCATTAATCAGTTTATTTAGTCTTAACACAAGTCAAACAAACGGTTAGGAAAAACACATAGAGTATGCACAACAAAAAATGCACAATTAGTCAAGTAGGCACAACATGATGCAATGAGTTTGCAACCTAACCATGGCTCTAGTTCTCTAAAGTTCGGGATATGGGTTAGTCAAAGAGGATCCATGGTTAATTGTCTTGATGCACCGCGCGGAAGCCTTACCTTTTGAAGGGTTGGTGCGAGTGGATGGGACACCGCGAGTTAAAAACTCGCTTCCATGGTTTGGTGAATTCAACATTCTCGGATGTACCCTTTGTTACACAGAGCGTTTAATCAGATGGATGGAGCATGAATTCCCATAGGGTTATGTCCACATGTAGAACACATATGAGTTTCATAAAAGTGAGAAAAAACTCAATTAGGAAGTAGGATCGAGCAAACAGTGCTAAAAACTGGTCAAAATTAGAACGCATATTTCAAGCTCGGTATTGGAAGAACTTGGCGCCAAGAAACAGAGGTCGGTGCCGCGATTTGGCTCTGGCGCCTAGCGCCAGAGTCAAATCCTCGGCGCTAGACACTGTTTTCTGATGCTAGTTCCTACATGCCACAGCAGCTTTCTGTGCTCGATAAAATTTTCCAGTTTCGCGTAGCATTATTTCGATCCTAGTTGTGAAAGATATTCCTCAAATTTCCTACGTGTAAAAATCCTATGTTTTTAACTCATTACGGATGGTCTTTCCAATGAGATCTTTTTATGCATATGACAATAATGTTAATCAAAATTACGCACATGAAATACTTAGAACTTTTCGAGTCTCATCCACTCATTCTAAATCATTGCCGAAATAAATTTTAGGAATTAAAATTGAAATCCTCCCCAGTTGAGTCGCCAAAAACCAGTAGGGAATATTTCATGCATTATCCCTACCTTAAACCCCACTGTGATCATACACTAAAGCATGGTGGTGTCCAAAGGGAAAGAAGATAGAGCAAAAGAGTCGCCAACAAGTTTTAGGAAGTTGTAAACTCTTCACGAGGTGAAGGTTACACCCCTTAATGATCCAGGAGTTGTCAACTCCAATAGGTCTGGGGTCATGACCGGTAGTTCGGGGATGAAGGTACAAATCGAACCTAAAGGGGATTGAACCTTCCCTAATAATAGGCCTCTACTTTATTCTGATCGTATTCATGTGCGCTTTCTGACTAAGATGCAATCAATAGGTTTACCCTAAACCTGTTTATCTATGTTGGTTGAATTTTAATGCACAAATAAACCTATTATTGGCAATCACCTGAATTATAATCAAATTAACCCTAAACAAGATTATTAATTATCTTATGAAGCGTGATTACAAGTACCAATTATCTTTAAACATGCATAAAAGGCGTGATCAAGCAATAAAAATAAATATAATCAAGCAACATATATAATAATAATAATGGCTTTAGGCCAGGGATGAGTGGGAGAAAGCAAGGTAAGATTAACCCCGAAAAAAGTGATCCAAAAATGGCCAATACTCTTAAGTTCAGTCAAATTCATTCCAGCCGAAAAGTCCAAAGAGCGCAGACTAGCCACGGAGCTTTTTTATTAAGCCCTGTCTCACTTCCTCTTTTGGGTCCGCCCCGGGGGTTAGGTTAGACCGCTCGGGTTCTTTTTTATTTTTTAGTCTTGAAGGAAGCAGGAACATTCACAACAACAGGTCATAGAATTTTTGTGATTCCTACATAAAGGGATGGGAGCCGAGTCGAGACGTTGATGCTTCGCCCACGGGGGGAGCACAGACACAGCGGAGGAGCGAAGCTACGACTTGTGAGTGAGAAACTTAGCTCAAACTTGGCAACAAGTGGCTCTATCGAACTACCACTATCCTTTTGTAATAATAATAATAATAATATTCATGTTAAAGCATAATAATAGCAAGATCCTAGGCATGATACTAACAAGATTAATAACAAACCCTAGCATATCACTACACAATAAAAATCAAAGCTTTAATCCTAACATGATACTAATAATCATAAATATTAGGAAAGAATAGGAAGCATCGCAGGAATCACAATTGTCATATTTGATATTAAATATTATAGTTTTTACCCTAAACATGATACTAGGAAGATCGAAACACCCTAACATGACACTAGGAATCATAATAACCTAGACATGATTTCTATATCAATAATATCAATAAAACCATTAAAGCACTTGCTTGGATGCCTTGTACCTCTTTCTAATAACAAAATACACGCATTAGTAACTTCAAGGAAAAAATAATCAAACAATTAAATTAAATAATTAAAATAGAGATTTGGGACAAAACCCTCAGAAATTAAAACCTTTCACGTCTAGGGCGAAATCAACTTCGAACAATGCTAGGTGTCTCTAGATCTTGTGAATGCGGAATTTTTTATGCAAAAAACTAGTTTAAAAAAGAGAGAGAGAGAGTAATCAAGAAATTCTTGATGAGAGTATGGAGAAAGAGAGAATTAGAGTATATTAATTGTTGTTGATAATTGAAAACGGAGGTTTTAGGAGGCTATTTATAGAGAAAATCAGCCGGATGGATAAAAAAACGAATTAGAGTTTCGAAAAGAATAAAACACGATTGGCGCCAAACGTCAGACATTAGCGCCAGACGCCAGGGCTAGCGCCAGACACCAAGGCTAGCGCTAGACGCCATTCCTGACGCTAGGCATTGGTCATGTCGTCAGACGCTAAACAACAGTTTCCATGCGTTTTATTAATTTGATAAATTTAGCCGTACAGGAGGGCAAAATCTTATTTTCCTTAAAACACTTCTTTTATTCTGATTAAAACTCTAAAAAGTCAACTAAAATCAATTTATCAATTCTAATTAAATTAGGAATGAAAAGAACCTTCTAGAAGAATCTAGAAAACTATAATCAATTCTAATCGCATTAGGAATGACAAATCAATATTAGGCTCTCCTCTAGATCACTGGGCCGCATATAAATATCAAACCGGGCCCAGTTTAGTAATTTGGCCATAACTTCCTCATTATTCATCGGAATTGGGCTTATAATATATCATTGGAAAGCTCTTTTTGAACCCGACCCAAATACACTATTATTGGACCCTTGACATGAACCAAACCAAACTGGATTGGCTATTTTCTAAAAATATGTTTTCAAAAACAGAGAGAAAGAAAAGAAAAAAAATTAACCACAACACTAGACTTTCCACACTTTTACCTCATTCGATTATGATTCGACGTGAAAGGTACTCATCACTTGGTTTGGTTTTGGGGAGACACAAATGGGTGTATACACCCTCTTACTTTCTATCCCAAAGAAAAGCTTCTCTTTTGAATTGGGATATAAACCAACCAAAGAAGAATTAGAGTCTCACGATGCAAAGAACAAAACACGTAGAGTCAACAACAAGAAAGGGATAGTCACTTTACTCCAATCCTACCAACGAACCCTTAATGGACAATTCTTTAGGGAGGGAGAAGATTACCCATGCTACGGCTTTCCAGAACCATTAGTTATGGAAGGAATCAAGAAGCATGTATTCGAAATATTCCACGATTGCTACTTCTTGAACGACGATCTTAAAACCATTGAATCAAAATGCCCAATTCCAGGGTGCTATGATGGGCAAGCATTTAACTTACTTTTTGGACTATAGCAAAATCATTTCGCTACAATGACCAATCAAAATGTCATTCAAGATGAAACTTTTGACCCAACCTCGTTGATTACCCCTTCTAATGAAACCTTTGAGCATGGATGGAGAAGATCTTTCAAATGGACCAATCACAAAGGCGATAAATTGGAGATCATCACAGGCGTAGGGAAGATGTTCGAAGAATAAGACGATGAATCTAACATACACTCTAGGTAAGCTTAAAATATAGGCCTTGTGGACATTACTGAGTCTTTATTTTCTAGTTCTAAGGATAAGGATCCCAAAAAGGATTCTTTTCTTGATGTACTCTCTTTTGAATTTAATAATATGAGCTCTATTTCCGATTATATGCCTTCTATTGAATCTTTCAAATGCTATAACAATCAATCTAATAAGATGACGACATTAATAAATTGGTTGAACTAATGAATGAACGAGAACGAAAGAACCCTATCATTGAAGAAACTGAAATAGTGAATATAGGAACCAATGAAAACAAAAAAGAAGTCAAAATTGGCTTAACTCTAAATCCGTAAGAGCGATCGACTCTCATATCGACGCTCAAAGAATTCGAAGACGTGTTCGCTTGGTCATACAAGGACATGCCTGGAATAGATAGGGAAATCGCGGAACATACCATTCCCTTGAACCCTACCTCAAAACCAGTATAACAAAAACTTCGACGAATGAAACCTGATGTCGCATTAAAAATAAAAGAAGAAGTACAGAAACAATTGGATACTGGTTTCATTCGCGTATGTAATTACCCAGAATGGGTGGCGAACATTGTCCCAGTCCCCAAAAAGGATGGACGAGTTCGCATGTGTGTCGATTTTAGGGACCTTAATAAGGCTAGCCCTAAAGACGCTTTTCCTCTACCACATATTGACATATTGGTAGATAACAAGGCTGAACATGCGATGTTATCCTTTATGGATGGATACGCAGGTTACAACCAAATTTTAATGGCAAAAGAAGAGGAGGAAAAGACATGCTTTATTACCCCTTGGGGTACATATTGCTATACAGTCATGCCATTTGGTTTAAAAAATGCAGGAGCTACGTACCAAAGAACGACCACGACTCTCTTGCATGATATGATGCATAAAGAGATAGAAGTGTATGTGGATGGCATGATAGTAAAGTCCAAAGATAGAATGGGACATATAAAAGTTTTACGCAAATTTTTCACTCGCATAAAAGAATACAAAATGCGATTGAATCCACAAAAATGCGCCTTCAGAGTAACTTCCGGCAAGTTACTCGGTTACATAGTAAGCACACATGGTATTGAGATTGATCCCTCTAAAATAAAGGCAATTGTTGACATGCCTCCCCCTCAAACAGAAAAAGAAATTAGGGGGTTCCTTGGCAAATTGCAATACATTAGTCGATTCATTAACAAATTGACTATGACTTGTGAGACAATATTTAAAAAACTGAAAAAAAGAGGAAAAACATGAATGGGACGATCAATGCCAAAAGGCCTTTGAGAAAAATTAAAGATTATCTCAAAAGTCCACCAATTTTAGCACCACCGGTACCCAAACTACCTCTTAAGCTATACATCACAGTTACGGACACAGCCACAGGCGCCATGTTAGCAGAAGAGATAGAAAAAGTTGAGTGTGCAATATATGACATAAGTAAAAAATTCATTCAATATGAAATAAAATATAGCACATTGGAAAAAACGAGTCTAGCATTAGTGTGGGCAACTAAAAAATTACGACATTATATGCTACCACACACCACTCATGTAATTTCTCAACAAAATCCAATAAAGTATTTATTTGAACAACCACCTATACAAGGAAGGATATCCAAGTGGTTGGTGATGTTGGCTGAATTCGAGCTATAATATATTCCTGAAAAGTCAATGAAAGGAAAAGTGATTTCCGACTTTCTAGCCCAACATCCAATTCAAACAAGTCATGCAAAAACTACTCATCTTCCGAATGAAGAGATTCTCATGAAAAAAAATGACAAATGGGTAATGTACTTCGACAATCAAAAAGGATGTGGCGTAGGGGTGTTACTAATAAGTCAAGAGGGAGCACATACTCCAATCTCTGTCAAATTAGACTTTGAGGTTACTAATAATGCCGCGGAATGTGAAGCGTGCATTATTGGATTAGAAGCAGCCGCTAGCATAGGTGTGCAAAAATTAGAGGTATATGGAAATTCTTGTTTGATTATAAATCATATACTGAAAAAATGGAAAATAAAGAACTCTACAATGATATTATAATAATCATACCTAGAGCAACTCATCGAGCATTTTGAATATATTGATTTTAAATGTATCCCAAGGGGATTATAATCAATTTGCCGATGCGCTAGCAAAATTAGCCTCAATGATCAACATTCCAAATCACTTAAATATGATGCCATTATGCATTGATAGAAGAGAAGAACCATCATATTGCAACGCAATAGAGGAAATAAATGACATTGAAGGAGATAATCCTTGGTATGATCATATCCTCCAATATATTACCCATGGCACATACCCTGAAAATACTTCATCGAAAGACCAAAGAGCCTTAAGAACACTTGCGGCACAATACGATCTAGTAAATGGTAAACTATGCAAAAAAGGACCTAATGGTCAAGGCTTATTATGTATAGACCAACCCGAATCCACACGCCTTATGGAAGATACTCACAAAGGTGTTTGTGGACCTCACATAAATGATAAAATGCTTGCAAAGATAATTTCACGACAAGGGTACTATTGGTCCACCATGGAACATGATTGCATACAATATGTCAAAAAATGTCCAAATGTTTGCTAATTTACAACACCTTCCACCATCCGAACTATACAACCTCACTTCCCCTTGGCCTTTCTCAACTTGGGGAATTGACATAATTGGTAAAGTTTCTCCAACAGGAGTAGGAGGGCACGAGTACGTATTAGTAGCCATCGATTACTTTACCAAGTGTAGTGAGGCCGCTTCTTACGTGAATATCACTTCTAAACATGTCGCAAAGTTTATAGAACAAAACATATTTTGTAGATATGGGGTTCCACATGAACTAATTAGTGATCAAGGATCTCAATTCAAAGCTGAAGTCGAGACTCTCTTAACTCGTTATAAAGTAAAACATCATCACTCATCTCCATACAGACCTCAAATTAATTGAGATGTAGAATCGGCAAACAAAAACATAACAGTCATCATTAAGAAAATGGCAGAAAATTATAAAGATTGGCCGAATAAACTACACTTCGCATTATGTGGTTATAGAACGTCCATACGAACATCAATAAGAGTAAATCCATACTCTTTAGTTTTCGGAATGGACGCAATTCAACCAATCGAACTGGAAATACCATCCCTACGCATCGTACTCGAAAGTAAGCTACCGGAAGCTGAATGGGTAAGAGCAAGGTATGAAGAGCTTTTATTCCTCGATGAACGACGATTAAGAGCTTTGCATCATGTACAAGTCTACCAACGGCGCATTGCGCATCATTTTAATAAAAGGGTAAAACCCAGAAATATCAAAGAAGGTGTCCACCAACGATCCAATAGGGAAATTCAAGCCTAATTGGATAGGTCCCTACCGCGTAATTGAAATCCTATCAGGAGGAGCCGTCAGATTAATGGATATTGGAGGAGATTAAATTCGCTAATTAATAAAAATTGATCGACTTAAACTTGTTCATTCATTAAATAAACCATTTTTAGCATTTAATTGAAAGATTCTAAGTGTTATGCACTTTACCGAATAGCACGGCAAAGCACATAACACTTGGGCGGGTAATGTAAATTAAAAATACCATTCTAAGTGTTTAGATTTTTTCGAACATCACGAAAAACTCTTCACACTCGGGGGGGGGGGGGTATAAAACCAAAAAATAAAAAAATAAAAAATTTTAACTCTCGTAGCACAAGTGGCGCGCGCAACTAGAATAGTTGCGCGCGGATGTCACGCGCAACACATTTCGTTGAGCGTGACAGGCTCGCGCAACCTCGGCTGTTGCGTGCGCCGCCTGACGATAAACTACGAACCCGGATTTTTATGCTTGAAAAAAGTTTCGACTTTTTACTTGCGACAAAAAAAAGGGTGTTTCTTAAAAATAACATATACTCATAAAATCAAAAATTATACTTTGATTTGAATATTTTCTTTAAACAAAGTTTGATTAGTTTTTTTTTTCATTTAATTTCTATTCAAGAGATTAATGAAAAAATATATAAAAAAAAATATATATTTATATATAATGAACAAAAAAAAAAAAAAGAACTACGCAAAGACCTGATTTCGTATTACGAATACGTAGGCAATCTCTATGATTCGGTCATATCAAAATTAAAAATATATATAACAAAGCTCATTTTTATTTTATTCAAAATCCAAAAGAGAGAGAGAGACATTATTGAATTAGATAGTAAAAACCAAAAAAAAAACATAGTAGTGATTACACTTTATTTGAATTAAACTAATGATAAAATTGTGTAACACCCTAAGATTTTACTATGTCGTCGATTGTCACAGATGATAGAGGAGTAGTTTCCATCGCAGTATTTTGTTTTTTTGTAAGCATTAAAAGTATCTACTCCTTCCCATAATAATTTCAAATCATCCACTAATGGTTGCAAAAATACATCAATGTCAATTCCTGGACTAGATTTCCCAGGAATAATAGATGATAGGATAATTGAGGAACGTTTCATACAAAGCCATGGAGGAAGAATGTAAATCATTAATACAACTGGCCATGTACTATATGTGGTATTCATTAGACGATAAGGATTAAACCCATCACTAGCAAGTCCCAGCCTTACACTTCGAGGATCAGAAGAAAAATCCCGATATTTATCATCAAAGTCTTTCCATGCTCAGTAGGATGCCTCAGTATCCCTTCCTTTTTATCACGATCCTTGTCATGCCATATCATATCTTCTGCTGTCTTAGATGACATGAAAAGTCTTTTCAACCTCGGGATTAAAGGGAAATATCTTAATACCTTTACAGGTTCATTTTTTTTTTTGTATCATTACCTTCCCTGCCACTAGTATTGCCTTCTTTAGACTTTGTTGTCTTCCATCTCGAAGCATGGCATACAGGACATTCATCCTTGTCCAAAAATTCACCTCGATAAAGAATGCAATTATTCGGGCAAGCATCAATTTTTTCATATCCAAGACCCAAGTCATTAATCATTTTCTTGGATTCATAATAGGATGATGGAAACTCCATAATTTGAGGAAATGCTTCAATTAGAATTTCAAGAATCATTGTAAAGGATTCGGCAGACAAATGATGCATACACTTTATGTGAAACATACGCAAAAGAAAAGAAAGTTTAGAGAATGTCCTGCATCCAGCATATAATTCCTTATTTGAAGCTTCTAATAATCTATTGAATTTATCCTTTTCTTTGTAATTCATTACTTGTGTCGGGGATAGGGTGGGTTCTAGAATTGAGGAATGGTCAGAAGAGTTAGGCTCAAATTGATCTTCTAACCTTTGATCAATTGATCCATCATGCTGCATAGGTTCATTCACACAGGGAATATTAACACCAAAAGCATCTCCTAACAAGCCGCTCATATCATCTCGACCTACAACCCCATGTTGCTTAATTTGAGCCCCCTGACCGGTACTTCTAGTAAGATCACATCACTTAACATGCACTCAAGAGCACCTCCTTTACCATGAAAAATCCATTTCTTATACTCCTTGTTAAAACCTTTAAACAAAATATGCTCTTCTATTTCATGTATTGTCAACCATTTTTTAACCCTACATTTCTTACAACGGCATAGAGCTTTTCCTTCTACAAGCCCTTCTTTAGCTAACTCAATAAATTTAATAGTTCCGACACGATAAGTTGGATGGTTGTTTAGCAATTCAATCCAACTTGTATCCATATCCATTTTTACCAAATAAGATTATCCTTACATAGAAAAAAAAATTAAGTAAATTAAAAAAAAAAAAAAAAAAAAAACTAACATTGAAGCGTAGATACTACATATCTAACTTAGTTACTATATTATTAACAAGTAATACCAACAAATATTGAACTTGAGCATTTAAAAAAAATAATTAAAAAAAGAAGAGAATATTACAGTGGTAACATCAAATCTTCTTAACAAGCAACCACTAACAACAATACACATACAAGCTAAGGAATGAACTAAACTTTCACAATTAATAAATTAATAAATAACTTGGACTAACCATTATCATCAACTTATGAACCAAAATTAATGATATTGAACTGAACATAAAAATCTATAAGAATTTGTGCACAAAAAAAAATTTATAAAATTAAGGAAATCATGCATAATTGAAGTAAAATAAGCCATATCATTTTGCCGACACAAAAATCAAAACAGCAACACTGAGAATACTACTAGACTTGCAATTTTAAGGCTTAATTATATATATGATGTCCTCAACAAATTTTCTACTATAATGTGATAAATAAATATTGGCATTGTAAATAAGTTACAGATCATACATACCAAAGTAGGAACTAGGAAGTTGTACAGTCTCTACACAGTTGTAGTAAGAATCCTTTTGAACTTTCTCCCCGTATTGAATCAACACGCATAAAATAAATCTGTATTTCAATACAACATAACTATAAAGAGTTTGTTGTTCTGTATAATTTTATACTTGGCTAGATTATACAAAATAAGTTCTTGATTCATGTTTCCTAACCATCAACCTATATTATCAAAGTGCATAATTCCTCTGTTTCTTTTAAATTATAGGTTGTCTATTTGTCCTAAAGCAAATTAATCCTACCTTATGTGATATATTTTTATATGACTAATATTATTTGCAGTCTTTCTTAGCCCCCATTATAAAGAAAAAAAAAAGTAATATAATCCTACTTCATCTAAATACATACATAATTTAAGTTACAATCAGAAGATTATTATGTCTAATTAAAGACAAAAGATTAATCAATTGAATATTTTACTGTTTTTTACACAATTATCTTTGATGTTAAGATCTATGTAAGGAAATTCAATTTATAATAATTATAATGTTAAAGATACAATCTTTACATACATGCAAGATGAATTGGTATTTTAACAATAAAAGTTCAGATTGAACCATCACGCTCTTCCCCTTTACTAATGCAAAAAAATAAAAAATAAAAACCCAATTGAAAATTTAACACAAAAATTACACAATCACGACCTTTAAAAACAATTGAGAATGTAATTCAAAATCAAAATCTACTAATAATTCTCAATTGAGTTATGAATTCAAAATCACAATCTACTAATAATTCTCAATTGAGTTATGAAATCGAATAAATTAAAGGTTAAATTAATTGATTGAATGCACAAAGTTAAAAACCTAATTGCAGATTAATTAGGGGTTTTATAGAAATTGAAATGAAAACAAATCCTACCTCTTGATTGAAGACGATGATGGCGCTCTGATCTTCCAGGTTCTTGTGCATGTGATAGCTAAATTTTGATGAAACCAGTAGATTGTAGTTGTTTCTTTAGTGCATAGCTAGGGTTAAAGGGTTTTGCTGACTTTTGTGGTTTTTTTTCTCAACTATCAGACTTTTTTTTTTTTCAATTTTTTAAGAAACCGCCTTTTTAGTTTTAACCGCTCAAACAAAAAAATAAGAACTCGTGTAACATATTGTGAATTAAAGGCAGGATTGATTTGTGACTATTTATAGTGTCGAACAAAGTGTCGAGATTATAAGGAAATAAAATGTAGTGGTGACGCTTTTGAAATTGTCGGAATAAAAGTGTCGGATTTATAAGGAATTTGTAGTAGTGTTTGTTGGAGACTCTTTTGCTCTATCTTCTTTCCCTTTGGACGCCACCGTACTTTAGTGTATGATCGGTGGGGTTCGAGCTAGGGATAATGCTTAAAATATTCCCTACAGTTCTGCATTTCTTTAGCACTGGCAAAATGGTGAATCATTGGAATTGCACCACTATTACCTTGGTTCCTAAGGTTCAAAATCCTTCTTATGCTAAGGATTATAGACCAATTGCTTGTTGTACAGTCTTATATAAGCTGATATCTAAGATCTTGACAGCTAGGCTTGCCTGTGTTCTCCATGATATTATTGATAATTCTCAAGCTAGGTTTATCCCTGGTAAACATATAGGAGACAATATTTTGCTTGCAACTCAGTTAATCAAGGGTTACAATTAGGGGTGTTAATGAGCCGAGCCTGCTCGTGAACTGTTTGGTGCTCGGCTCGGTCAAAGCTCTGTCAAAGCTTGGCTCGAACAGGCTCGACTCGAGTTCGAGTTCGGTTTGATATTTCAACAAGCCAAGCTTGAGCCATCCATAGCTCGGCTCGAAAGCTCGTGAATAAGCTCGAACTTTTTTTATATTAATTAATATTTTATTGGAATATCCTATTTTATTTAAAAAATAATCTACAAACTAGAATAATAATTAAAAAGGAAAAAATAGAAAGAAAGAAAAAAAAATCAAACTTTGAGTATTCGTATTTCACCATTTCCCAACTCTCATATTGGGCAAATGGGCCATCTTCTAATTTAGACATTTTCAAAGCTTCCCATTTAGTTTCTATTTGCCTCCTACCCTCTATTAAACCCTAGCCGTTTTCTACCTGTCCTTCACTCCATTGTTTGCTACCTTGCCTCACTCCATTATTGCCTCACTTCTCAAGTTCCAATTTCTTCTGATCCAATGAAGTAGTCTTCTGATGAAACACGAGTTAATCCACTTGCTTCAGTCAGTTTGTCACTTTGTCCTCCAACATAAAAGATAGGGTTTTTTATTTTTTTGTTAAAAATCGTTTCACGAAATTGCTTTGATAGATAAACATTATCATTTTGTTCTCTAAAATTATACTTTAGTTTCAAGTTTATTAATTAGTTGTTGATAATACTAAAGCAGGGATCTTTGGTTAAAATAGATGAAATTAAGCAAAACAAACCACTAAATGCTCGAGCCCCAAGTCGAGCTTCAGTCAAGCCTTGATTTGAGGTCAAGCTCGAGCTCGAGCCAAGCCCTTGTGTATATGTTACGAGCTCGAGCCGAGCTCAATATCTTAGGCTCGACGAGCTTCGAGCTCGAGCCGAGCCTAAGGTCACCACTGTCGAGCTCGAGCCGAGCCTAGAAAGGTTCGGTCTCGGCTTGGCTCGTTAACACCCCTAGTTACAATCATAAGTATATTGCCCCAAGATGTATGCTTAAGGTGGACCTTAAAAAAGCTTATGACTCAGTTGAATGGACTTTTCTTGAGACTGTTATGGCTGAGCTTAGCTTTCCTGCTCAGTTTATTAGCTGGATTAGGGGCTGCCTTTCTACTGTGTCTTTCTCAATCTTGATCAATGGAGTTCCTGCCAAACCTTTTCCAGCTAGGAAGGGGCTCAGAAAAGGTGACCCTATGTCTCCCTTCCTTTTTGCAATTGGAATGGAGTATTTGTCTAGATGTCTTTTTGAGTTACATCAGAACCCTGATTTTAACTATCACCCTAGATGTGAAAAGATGAAGTTGACTCATCTTATGTTTGCTGATGATCTGCTCATGTTCTCTAGGGCAGATTCTGGTTCTGTTATTCTTCTTTTCCAGGCTTTCACTAAGTTTTCTGAAGCTTCAGGGCTCTCTGCAAATTTGGATAAGAATGAGATTTATTTTGGTGGTTTATCTGAAGATGAGCAGGCTTCTCTTAAAACTTTGGTGGGTGTTGCTCTTGGGACTATTCCTTTTAGATACCTTGGATTTCCCCTATCCTTAAAGAAACTTACTATTGCTCAATGTAAGCCTTTGATGGAGAAGGTGACTGCTAGAATCAATGTGTGGCCTGCTAGGTTTCTGTCTTATGTTGGTAGATTGCAATTGGTAAAGAGTGTCCTTTTTGGTATTCAAATCTATTGGGCTCAAATTTTTGTCCTTCCCAAGAAGATTCTAAAAGAAATTGAATCAAGATTTAGGGTCTTTCTTTGGACTGGGAAAGCTAACCCCTCAAAGAAATCCTTAGTCTCTTGGTCTCAAGTTTGTCTCCCTAAAGTGAGTGGGGGATGGAATGTCATTTCTCTCCTTGAGTGGAACCTTGCTGCTATCACTAAACTCCTCTAGGATTTGGCCTATAAAGCTGATAGTCTTTGGGTTAAATGGGTTCACACTTACTATTTCAAAGGAAAACCATGGTGGGGTATGGCTGCTCCTAAGAAATGCTCTGTGGTGCTTAAAAGAATCTTGAAATGCAGAACTATTATTGATACTATTGGTAACTGGGATTCTGTAATGCAAGGTGGCAGAGTCAAGATTAAGAAAATTTATCACCACATTAGCATACAGGTTCCTAAAGCTGATTGGAGAAGAATTTTATGCAATAATGCAGCTTCTCCAAAAAGCTTATTTGTCACTTAGCTTACTATTAAGCACGGATTATTAACTTAGGACATGTTACTGAGTTAGAACATCAACTGTGACCTTGTTTGTTTTCTTTGCAATCAGAGCTTTGAATCTGTGCAGCACTTGTTCTTTAAATGCTCTTTCAGTAAAACTGTGTGGTTGCAGGTTCTTCAAGTCTTGGATTATAAGAGATTTGTTAGTCAGTTTGAAGCTGAGATGACTTGGGTTTCTAAGGTCTACATAAAGTCTAGACCTAAGAATAAGCTATTGGGGATGTGCTTTGCTGAAGCTATTTACCATATCTGGTTACAAAGGAATGTTGTGATTTTTACAGGAAGCTGCAAGACTGCTGATACTGTTATTAGAGATATTCTGTTTTCTGTAGCTTGCAGATGTTCTGAGCATGATAGACATTTGTTAATCCTGTAGTCTTGCTGTTTGGTTTGTTTTTTTTTGTTTTGGCTGGTTTGGCCTTTGTGTTTTGAAGTGTTGTTCTGCTTATTTTATTTAGGTTCTTTTTCTAGTCTTGGTTCCTGGAACCCTTCCTAGAAGGTGGCTCGGAACCTGAGTCCAGTAGTTGCCCTTAGACCTGACAAGGGAATAAACGCGTCGTCAATTGTCTATCCCTAGATCAAATAAAATTTATACAACCTAAACAAACCTAATACGAGTATAAGGCAAGCATAGGGGTCGAACCACAGGGAATGAATAAACACCACCAAATGTTATCGACAATTAAGCTAGTCCGGAATAGGAGATATATAAACTAAAGTCTAAAGATGCTATAACAAGAAATAAAACACTAAGAGAAATGGTTTAGGTATAACATTCACTTGAACATAAACAAAGGCATAGAAATTGAATTAGTTATGAACTAAACATGCTCGAATATCGAAGTAAAGGATCCAATCTAGCCGCCTTCCGGGGTTAATTGGCTTCTCCTAACATAGCCACTATGTTTCCACATTAGAACCATATACTATGAGGTACTATTAAATAACAATCGATAATAATGAACCCTAGCTAAGTCAATTTCCGTTCCTTGTTAGCAAAGATTCACCTTTAATCAACCAACAATGTGCACTTGCAAGAAGATTAAAGAATATCAAGCATATAAAGACTTTAATCACAAATAAATCAATTCTAAACCCTAGAACATGCTCAAGATCCAACTACACCACAACCATCCCCTTAATGGGGGAATTACTCACTAATCATGCTAATAACAAGATTAATTAACAAATAATCAAGAATAAACATGATTAATAAGCAATACCAACAACAAAAACAATAATTAAAAGAAAGCAATAAAAATAAAGGAGAGAGAGTTAGAGATTCTCATTAATTGAAGATGAAAGTCTATAGAAAAGATGATCAATTTCTTCTTCAAAATCAAAACTCAACAATGGTTAAACCCTTAATTTCTCTCTCTAAACTACTCTAATCCTAACCTAAACCTAGAGAGAGAAGCTCTCTTAAAAACTAATTAGAGAATTTAGAATAATTGGTAATTGTTCCTCCTCTTAATTACCCCAAAATTGGGTATATATACAAAGCTAATAAAACTAAGCAAAATAAAAGAGAAAAGAAATATAAGGAAATCAAAAGAGAAAATAAAAATAAAAATAAAAGAAAGAAATAAGAAAACGAAAGTAAAAGAAATTAAATTAAAAGAAAAAGAAAAATAAACCAAAAACAAATCCCCCCAAAACCAATCAGACACTTTTTTTCCTCCTTCACATTTGGCTGCTTGAACTCCATTGAAGCGCATCTTCATCACCACCGTTATCGTCAAATTGTCACCGCTCATCCTCCTCATTTATCATCAAGCATCAAATAAAAACCGTTCGATCTTCATTAATTATCACTCGCGAAGCTCGTGGAATGGTTCGGTCGAACAATGGGTTGGTGTGGCCGAACTACGGGGTTGGTTCGGTCAAACCATGGGTGTGTTCGACCACACCTCTTCAAATTACAAAACCTCAAAAGCTTTTGACTCGCACTTCGACCGAACTCCTATACAGTTTGCTCGAACCCAATTGGAATTGCATTTTGCTCTAATTTTAGCTGATGCTTGTGCGAATTGGTGATTGGAGCTACGGGGGTTGCGATTTGTTGCTTAATTGTTGCAGGTGGTTTGTGATGGTTGGTAGATGCGGTGAAGGGCTGCTGAGCGCGGTGGCCGAAAATTGCGCGGCTACTAGGTGTGGTACGGTGGTGCTGGTTGACGTGAGGGAGCAGGGGATTGTGATGGCTGTGTTTGTGAGGTGAAGGAAGCAGGGGATTGTGATTGATTGTTGCGATGGTGATTGGTGGTTGGAATTGCAGGGAAGAGGTGCGGTTTGGGTGGCTGTTGTGGCTGCTAGGTGTGTGGAGCAGGGAATTTGAGAGGTGGAGCTGCTATGTGCGCCGATTTGGGTGGCTAAAGGTGGTTGATTGGGGGTGAAGGTGGTAACAGCGGCTGTAAGGTGTGAATTGGTGTGAGTTTTGGTGGTTTGTGAATTGGTTGTAGGTGGTGCTGCTGCTGGTTTGGCTCGGCTGTGAGGTGGAGTTGATTGGTGGCTGTTGCGAGGTTTTGGTGGGCTGCTGTGTGCGTGAGGGAGCAGGGGAATTGGTGTGGTGGAGGTTAAGAAGGTGGGGTGATGGATAAGAGGCGGGCAGCAACCAGCAAAGTAAAGGCACACACTTTGTCTCGTCCCCGAACTCTGAACTCACTTGACATGAAACCCGGGACTCTAAAAACAAAACCGAGGAGAAGTCAAGACAAATAAAAATGAAATAAATAAATTAGGAATAAATAAAGTAAAATAGAAAAGAGAAATAATACTAAACTAATAAATATTAAATAAAACTATACAAGTAAATAAAATCAAATAAATAACAAAATAAACTTAAAACTAATAAAAACTATGAAAGTAACAAAGAAAAGGAACGAAATAAAATAAATCGAAAGCAAATAAAATACGAAAATAAACTAGAAACCAATTAAATAAAGAAATTAAATTAAAACATACTAAAACTAAGAAATAAACTAGAAACTTTATTAAAAGGAAAACAAGAGAAAATAAGGGAAAATAAACACGAAAATAATTCTAAAACTACTCCCTAAGAGCGACATAAATGTCACTCATCAAATTCCCCCAAGCTAAACAGTTGCTCGTCCTCGAGCAAGGCTAAGGCAAAAGAGAACAAGATGGAATTATTGAAAGCAAAAGAAACAAAATAGAAACAAAGAGAAAGAATGTACACTAACTCACTGCCGTAGGAATCACGGATGCATTTAGCGTATGCATCAAGCCCTTTAAACCCCCATGTCGCCAAAGAGGACGAGTAAGCTCTCGTGAGGGTTTCCTAAGAGGTTTAACCCACAACTCTTGGCAATACATAACATTCAAGGCAAGGCAACAAATGGAAAAAGAGAAGAAACATGAAAAGAGAAAACAAACACAAGCTCATGTATGGACAAAAGATAGGGACAAGTACTAATGAATGCAAACCTTTCTAAATGGACAAATGTATGCACGTTCCAAGATGTCCATGGTTGATTGAAACATAACACATGCTAAGCATAGAGAACTACTAAGGACTCAATCCACCCTAGCCCCAACCAATCGGGCCACGTTCTCTCCACTAGCTTCAAATCAACCCTTAAGCTAGCTTCTCAAGATTCCACGAAGGAACCGGAAAAAGATAAAGAAATGAAAAACTTTGAAAAGGTAATCCCGACGTCTCAACTATGCATACTCTTTCCATAGGTTTGAAGTCTATCTCCCTCCACCGTTCTTTTGACCTAACCCACTAGAGTCCAAGGGTCTTTTTATTGGTAGTAACGTAAGGATAAGGGTTAAGGCGGGGTGAAAATTTGAAATTTGGTGAAATTTCCTAAGTGAAGCAAAAGTGCGGCCGACACTCAAAAACAACTCAAGAAGTCACTAAATATCAAACAAAAATACCAATAATGCCACTCCCCCAAGCTTATTCAATACCAACACACAATATATACAAAATAAAGGAACGATCCCCCCAAGCTTGAACAAAGCATTATCCTCAATGCTTAAACTAGGGAAGAAAACGAAACCAACTAATATGTTTCTATTATTTTTTTTTCTTGCAACATTATTTGATTTTCTTGAATTGCATCTTTCTTTTGAAACTCAACTCTAACCAAATCTCAAAGTGCTTCTTGTTTATGATCAATATTCTCAAAACTCAAACCTCACATGTCAATGCTTCACTAACTAAAAGGGTTGGTAAACATAGGCCATCAGGTTTGTAACGTGGTTTAAACAAGAATGGGAAACATAAGGCTCAAATTGGTGAGCAAGTAGGTGGATGCAAAATAGGAAATCAAATTTGTAACAAAACAAAAAGAAGATAAAGAAAAATAAGAAAGGGGTGCCCTTTTCCTCCCCCAGAGTGCTTCGGTCACGATCTTGGGAGCTATAAGTCAAACAAGGATCAAGACATGCATAGCTAAGGATCCAAATGTGCCACACAACAAAGTGATGAAGGCTAGAACAATGTTACCTCACAAGGGATTAGAACTAACAAATACCAACTAAGGGTGCCAAATTCACTATAGAGAGCAACACCATCTTACCACATAACTGTGAACTAGGGCTTCATGGATTCCTAAAAAGTTCTTAACCCGACTACCTTAGCATGTAATATCCTAGAGTCAACCAATGACACTCTCAAATCGTGCACACATTAACCACTTAGGAAGAAAGGAATTCAAGAGTAAACAAATCCAAAAGATATAATGTCCAATCCAAGTTAAAACAAAGACACAACACCTAATTGCCTTGATTAAAACGAAAATCTTTTTGTATTTTTCAAAAGCATGAAAAACATGGAAATGCATATACTCAAGTGCATGACATAAATGAATCAACATCCTACCAAACATGATAGAATACCCTCCCCCCAAGCTTGAATGAGACCAAGCTCTCAAATCATGAACAATGAAACCAAAGAGGGGAAAACAAGGAGAAATTAATCCAACATTACCAACACATGATCTTCAAGTCACAATGAGTAAGAGAGAGGAAAAATAAGGATATTACCGGATATGGGAAAAATGCAAAATCACACAAAAACCCAAAATAACCTCATAGGATCCACAATCTCTACAAATAAGGCTTGAACTCCACATGATAGGTAAGTTGAGGCACATTTCCTTGATTCTTGATCATCACTAATTCACAAGAGTATATCGAGTTGTGTACCTAGCAAGAAACACAAACACGTCCATGAGAGAAAATCTAATCTAAAAAGAAAAGAAAATGAAAGCAATAAAACACGGGTTACTTCCCGAGAAAGGCTTGCTTAACGTCCAAGCATGACCAATCTAGTAAATAACCTGACAAAGAACGTAAAAGCTTGTTATATGCACCGGCAAACATATCAAGAAATAGAGCATACGCGATGCTCATATGACAAGCAAACATAAAGTACAAGGTGACTGAGCAATTGCATGTACCGCTCCAAGCATTGCCTCACACGTAAAATATCGAACAATTCATTCAACGATGGAATCGAGAGGGAAGAAAGAGTCCGGTTTTAGTTCACCACAGCACGAAATTATGAAGAAGCTACTCTAGCTGAGAAGTTGAGTCACCTTTCTTTATGCCGGTTACCGATAGGTCTAAATCCTTCTCTAACAGTCTAAACAAGGCAAGCCAAAAAGATAATTGGATGATGCCCACTGGGGCGGATTCGGGTCGTGTTTCCGTTACAACACGGCAAAACTAAATGGTTCTAATAAATAGAATAAAAACAAGTCTTTTTAGGCTATATACTTAATTTTCCTGGGAGCTACGAGCACGAGTAGGTAGGTGGCTTGGGGAGCGAAGTAATCTTTTACTTCTCCCACTAAATAAAAGAAGCGTGTGTGCCACGAGTGCTCTGTCTTCAAAAAGGCAGAATGCCCGAGACAAGTCAGTGGGGGGCCCTGTCGAGCTCCTCCCCCTTCTCCCCTCCCCCCCCCCCCCCCCCCAAAAAAAAAAAAAAAAAAAACTATACTTGAGAGTTTCCTTATAAGCTTGAAAGAACTAAGCTTCCTCTTTAAGGGACTAAGCTGAGAGTTCGTTCGTCTTAATAAGTTGAGGTTCTAATAGAGTCGTTAGTTCCGTAGCTCCGGAAGAAAATTCCATGATTCAAAAATTGATAGGCAGGCAATGCAATTGCTCGCACACATAGAGCATATGGAGATTCTCGGGCAGGGAAAGGTGGCACTCGACCTCAGTGATATAGAGATTAGGGGTCAGTGCATGTCACCCTCCTTTTTTCTTTAGCACATCAGTTTGGAGCCAATCCCAGGCCAGCAAGATAAGAAGCCCTACTTTCTTCCAGTTCTCGAAGTTGTAAGGGATTTAGCTACCTTTGATAGATGCCATGATAAGGATTCGCGGTAGATATTGAATCCGAGGAAGGAGGATAGACAAGTAAGGTTCATAGTTTGATTAACACTAGATTGAGAATTGTGAGCTTTTTTCTAAAGTCTTCACCCTGGATCCACCCCTTAGACAAAGAGCATTCTGGTCAAAGTTAGCCTCAAAGCAACTTTGATCGCTCTCTTGTCAGGAGCTAAGAGTGTCTCAATCTCTTGTTTTTACAAGAGTCGTAGGACATAAGTAAGATAGGGTATAGGTGCCAACGAGCAGGGTAGGGATGAAAGAGATCAAACACGGGAATGAGCGCCCGCCTCCTCTTCTTTTAGGGGTCGGCCATCCGTCGTATCGAATGACTACTCGGCAAGTCTTAATAGTGTACTGAGTCGTCAACAAATGGGTCGCGTTAAAAAAGCCCAAGCTTATATGCATTGGCCCTCGGAACCTGGAGCGATAAGAAAGAAAGCCCTACCCAGAGCTACAACTAGTGGCACTTCAAAAGGCTTAGATTAGTAAGGTAGCATAAGCTACTTTCATTCTAAAGGAAACCGAAGAAGCAACCTTTAGTCAATAGGAGCCCATTATCGTGATGAATTTTTTAAACTTTTTACGATTTTCAAGTGTAAATTTAATGCTTATATGTAGCCCTAAGGGGTATAAACAACATTTTCCTTTCTTAATAGGCTACTAGATTAGCCCCGTGCGATGCACAGTTTTAAAATAAGAAATGAATTATAGATTCTTTAGCACATATTAAGATAAAACAACTACTTTCTCTTTACGGAGTAATACTTTCTAATTAAATACGAAAATACAATTTCCAAAAATTCATTTTTTTTCATATTATTTTTTAGAATTAATTGAACTATATTATTAACTACTTTTAACAACTACTTGTAAATAATAAAATAGCATAATATGCGTAAAAAAACTTAAAATTTAAATTGAATTTAATTTTCAAAACAATGTTAAATAGGTAGCTTAAAAAGGGAAAAAAATGACATCATCCGTACATTTTTGCGGGAAAAAATTAAATAAGAGAGTGACACATAAGTAGTGATGACGTCAGCGGTTGTTACTTTAATAATACAAGCTAAGAGACGCGCACAATGCGTGCGTGTGCAATATAAGTAATCTACCAAGCTCGATTTTTTTTCAACAATATTATCGCTTAATTATTTTTTTTAAAACAATATTAGTAGGTTTAAGAATTATTGATAAAATATAATAAAAAATATATACGTTGATGATGTCATTGTAGGCTAAATAATATACTACGTATTCTGATTTTTTTCTTGAAAAATATTTTTTTAAAAAAATAACGGTGGTATTTATTTATTTATTTTTTTAAACTAAAGATGGTAGTTTTTTAAGATAATAGTTACATTTTTTTTTACAAAGGATGGTAATTTTTTTAAATGAGGAGTATTTTGGGAAAGTAAAATTTATCACCCAAAACCCCCTTTCACTTCATATATTAATCCATCCGTTTTTAAATACTTGCTCCATTTCTCTTGGACACGCATGTCGATGCTAATCTTTGATCACTTATATCTTTAATTATCAATAAGTATAAATTCTAATAATTGAAAATTAATAATCTATTCATTGAGATGATTCCAACAAGTAACAAATGAATAAATCAAGAAATAGAAATGGAGCAAGTATTTAAAAACGGAGGGAGTACTATAGATTTATATATTAGGTCTTATAATGAAAAGTATTAAACCATCCAAAAAAAAAAAAAAAAAAAAAAGTTGAACCAAACACCAAATGCATAAACCCTAGTAATATTTTCTCCGACCACTCGACCAGTGGTTTTGTTTTCCTCCTTTTGTCCATCTTTGGTCTTCCAGAGGAGATAACAAATTTAAATTTGTGGGTTTAAGTGTTTTAATTGTAATGGGTTTGTGTTAATTCACTAAATTTAAGCTATTAGGTTCGAATTTTTGACAAAATTTTGATTATTTTGTTTATTCTAATCGAAAAGGGTTGATCAAATTGGAGAAGAATATAAATTTGAGCTTAGATTACAATGGAAGATACCTCCTTCCTATTTGCAGGCCTTAAATTTGACAAAATAAAGTTTGCCAAAGATTTCCAGAAGTTCAAGGTATTCCATTATACTTTTTTTTTTTTTCTTAATTTTGTTAATATTTGCTCATTATACTTTTTAATGTTCAATTATATTGTATGAAATTGATGGATGAACAACAGTTCAAGGGAATTACTTTATATGGAGTACCAATTTTCCTTATTAATTTATGCTCTGTGTAGTTTTTCATTGCTCATTTAATTGGGTTTTTCTTCAATCTGTGAAATTGATAGGTGAACTGCTGCTCAAATTTGTCTGTGTAGTTTTGACAGAAATTAAGCAGTAGGGAGTAGATTGTAACATGCCTTCAATATTCTACTATTTTTAGTATTTTGTTGGAAAATTTGCCAAGAATAATACGACCTTTCAGCGGTTTTCCATAAATAGAACGCCTTTGGATTATTTCAAAATGGAACGACCTTTGATACACATTTTCCATAAATAGAACGTGACCTGGTGGAACCTGTTTAGAAGGTTACCAGTGACACGTGTCACAATGTCGTTGGTCAATTTTTTTAACAATTTTTTTTTTAAATTTAAAATAAAAAATTACTTAAAAACTAAATAAGAAAACTAATTTTTTTTTTAAAAAAAACCCTCCCCTTAGCAGCCACTCAACCACCATCTGCTCTCCCCCTCTCCACCCCCGGCTGGCGGCCTGATCCCTCTACCCGGTGACCGCGCACCCCTCCTGACCTAGATTTCGAGCCTACACGCCCCTCCCCTTCCCTTAATAAACCACCTTCCCTCCACCTTATAACCCCCTCCCTCCTCTTGAAATCCCACCTCTCCTCACCACGCGGCCGACTGGCGCCCCAACCCTTTCCCCTTTGCCGGCGAATCCATCACGCCCCTCCGGCGCCCATCTCCAATCCATTCCTCCCCTAAACCACCACTCGAAAACCTTAAAATTGAGTGGTGGTTTTAGGCTCATTGAATTTTCGGGTAGTGGTTCAAGGGGAGTGGATGGGTGGTCGGAGTCGGGGTCTGGGTCAGGAGGGTACCGCCGACACCAGGTATAGGCTCTGGCCACCGGCGGGTTAAGGGATGGGGATAGCAGGTGGTGGTGGGTGGCTGCCGGGAAGGGGGAGGGATTTTTTTTTTCCAGTTTTTTTTTTTTTTTTTTTTTTTTTTTTTTTTTTTTTTTTTTTTTAAGTCATATTATTAAAAGAAAAATGTTAAAATAAAATAAATAAAGTTTTAACCAATCACAAATGTGACACGTGTCCAAAGTAACTTGTAGTTTCAGGTTTTTTGGTCTATTTTCGGCAAATGTATATCAAAGGTCGTTCCATTTTGAAATAATTCAAAGGTCATTCCATTCTTGGAAGACCGCTGAAAGGTCGTATTATTTTTGGCAAATTTTTCTATTTTGTTTACACATGATACAAAATCAAATTTAATGAGATACTCACTTGATCTATTGATGGATTGAGAAATGGGAAAACTGCAATAATTCAGAATATCCGATGCAATGGTGATATTCCATATCTTTGTGTTTTGTTCCTTTCTTATTTTAAATAATTTTTTTTCTCTATAACTAGGGGTATAAAGAAAACAAAGCTTTGGAAGTGGATCTGGATTTTGTTGACGATGCTAAAAATGAAGCAGAAGTAGGAAAAAAGTCCATTAGGAAGAGAAAAAGAAAGGGCACTGGAGGTAACATTTTTGTACGTCAGCTTGGTGATTTGAGTCTTTGATTGAAACCCAAATTTGCTAATTACTTTTGTTGCATTTTTTTAATTGTTTGGTTCAGGATCAGTGGAGGGATTTAGTGTCTTTAATAAGAGTGCCAGTGCAGTTAATGAAACTGAACTAAATGACGAGGAAGAGGAGACGCCTTCTGAAAAGAAGGAATTTTTCCAGCAGCTTCAGGTCTTATTTTGTTCTAATGTTGCTTTCCCGATTCATACAAGCATGCTATTTGATTAGTTCTCAACTCTAATATAATGTTGCCATCTCTAGAGTTTTGCCTAGTGCTACTGCTGACATAACTATGTTAAATATACTTGCTGAACCCTGGTATCAATGTTTCTGTAACTTACAGCGTGATGCACTTCTGCGGAAAGATCATAAAATTCATATTTCTGGGAGTACTGTTCCATCTCCTCTCCAAAGCTTTAAGGAGCTTAGTACTAGGTGAGTATTTGATTTGCAACTTATGAACCACATGTTACTTATTTATGAAAATCTAGTTTCCTGTTTCAGCTCTGATTTTAATTATTTTGTTCATGAATTTCAATGCGTTGTTTGAATTATATAGAACTAATTTTGGAATTATGAATTTTGTTTGCCACTAAAATTTGATATTCATGTCACTTTGATTTGAATCTTATTTATCATGGGACTGAACCACAAAAATCTGTACACTAGGGCCATTTTCTCGATTCTTGCCACCGTTTTTGGAGTATGTTCATCTATGGTGATGATTATAAGCATCATGTGGTTTTTTCTATTTTCTTTATGCAGCCATGTGCTGCAGTTTTCATGTATCCATTTAAGAATTTTTATTTTGAAGGTCTAAAAGTCGAATCATAGTTACTGAAGGAGTTTCTTTGTGTGAGATCCTCGTGCAAATGTATCTAATTTGCTTCAAAATTTACATCACATTATGGCTGCAGCAAGAAAAAATCTAGGATGCAAAAACCCCAATAAAATTGCAATTGTGAATGATATATTTTCTCCGTTTCATATTAGTTGACACTGGCATGTTTGTCAATGCATGATTTCAGTAATTAATATCTTTAATAATCAATAGGCAGATTATATAATTAGTTAATATTCTAAATATATGCATTGAGACGTATCATACAACTCTGCATATTTTTCTAAAAATCTCAAAGGAAGTCAAAGTCACCTATTAGTGCTCAAGTAAAAACAAGTCGATTAACAAGGAATGGAAGAAGTATGATTTACCTGTTCATTTTCGCACATTATTGTAAGTTTTGTGTCTGCAATTAAAGCAGAATTCTTGTAATGCATTCTCTTTACCAGGCATGACTGTCATGTTGTTACATTTAGAGCACTCCTACCGATGAAGAACTTTTCCTTGTGAGGAAAAAAAGTTCTTCACCAACTTCTATCTGTGGGGAAAATGTTTTCCTCACAAGTATATCTCATCTCGTGAGGTAAATTAGTTTCCTCATGAGGTCTCTATTACCCAAATCACCCCTAACCCATATATATATTTTTAAAAAAATAATAATTAGCGACAACTATTCCATCTACCCAAAGCCACCGTTTAACAGGTTGACTATGAATGACATTCAAACTAACAATTTTGGGTGAAACCCATTATTGAGTGGTTTTGACTTTTTGAGTAGGAGAAATTGAACTTAGGGGTGGCTTATTTTATATTTTTCTACTCAAGGGTGGTAATGGGAATTTGTCCCTCACTTGGATTGGTTTTGGGTTAAACTTTTTAATAAACTGGCCACTTCTCTTTTCAGTTTTCTTTCTTAACCTTTATAGCCTCTTAACCTTTGCCTGACAGGTAAGAAATGTAAAGATAAAAGCAAAACAAAGCAGTAGAGGAAGTGATATTCTAAATTTGGGGTCTAGTTTGAGATTATAACCGTTCTTTGTTTCTTGAATAGATACGGATGCAAACCCTATTTGCTACGAAATTTAGCGGAACTCGGATACAAGGAGCCCACTCCAATTCAAAGGCAGGCTATTCCAGTCCTTCTATCCGTATGCCTTCTTTTCAATCTATCCATGCTGTCATCTTGGTTTCTGTGTCTTCTATTCTTTTGATTCTTGTTACTTTTGTTGATTTTCAGTGTAATCCACTTTTTTGTAAAAAGGAAAACAAAAATTTATGAGTTGCATGCTGTTAACTGAATATTTCTGCAGGGACGTGAATGTTTTGCTTGTGCGCCCACTGGCTCTGGAAAAACTTTGGCATTCATTTGTCCTATATTAATGAAACTTAAGGTATGCCTCCTGTGTTTCATCTCACATATGTTGATAGTATGGTGATTTGTGATAGAAAATAATGTGAATGTCTTCTATTTGAATAAGCAGCATGGGTTAAAAGATCGTGTTCGTGCTGTTGTTCTTTGCCCTACTCGTGAACTAGCAGCTCAGACTGCTAGAGAAAGCAAGAAACTTGCTCAAGGAAAGAACTTTTATATAAAATTAATGACTAAAGAGCTTTCCAGAAGTGCTGATTTCTCAAAAGTGCCTTGTGATATACTTATCTCAACTCCACTTCGCTTAGAATTTGCAATTCGCAAAAGGAAGCTTGATTTAAGCAGGTATGTGTACATTACATTGAAGGCTGATTTTAGATGATGTGGGGATGAGGTATGTATTTGATTGTGAAACTCACGCCTTGCAAGAGGTAGGCTCCGTTCTTTAGAGCTGCTTTGCTCTGTTGTAATCTGCTCTGCTGTGCTTAAAAATAATACTTAAAATTGAACTATTATAATAATAATAATAATTAATTTTAATAATAATAATAAATAATTAATATTTAATAATAATAATAAATAATTAATATTGAATTATAATAATAAATAATTAATATTGAATAATAATAATAATAATAATAAATATTTAATAATAATAATAATAATAATAATAACAATAAATAATTAATATTTAATAATTATAACGTTAATAATAATAGTAGTAGTAGTAATAATAATAATAATAATAATAATAATAATAATAATAATAATAATAATAATTTGTCAAAAAAAAACCTTTTAAATGCACTGTTTGCAAAAATAATCTTTTAAAAACTATTTTGTAAAAGAAAACCCAAACACATTTAATTTTTGTTGAAGACAATCTGATACCTCTAATTCACCTGATTAACCACTAATTACTTCTAATTACTTTCTAACTATTTAATAATAAAATTAGTTTATAATTAAATAAAAAAAAAACAAACCACAATCTCTACCACCAGCACTCACCCACTCCCTTTCCCCCTCCCCTAGGAGCAGCCCCACCACCGACTAAGCCATCAGAATCATAGCCCCCATCCAAGCCAACCACGAAAACCACCCCAGCCACAACCTACTACCAACTACCAGCTAGCCTACTCCCGTCGTCAACCACCACAAGAAACCGCCTCACTCCCATCGCCATCCCACCACAAAAATTTCCACACCCAGAAACATCAACTCGACCACGAATTCTCGAAATACAACATCGTGTTCAAAGAAGGCCGAGAACAATAATCAGAGTTTGCACAATCGGAGGTTTCTCTCGAAAGAAGTTGGGGCGGGCAAAGCTTCCGCAAGGGCCCTCCTTTTCCCGTGGAAGGAGGAGAGAGAAATTTCAAGGTGAAATTAAAGTCTTGAATTGATAAATTAGGGTTTTTGTGAGATAATTTAAGGAAATTGAGATGGAGAAGCCATTGATAACCATGATTGAGCTAGGAGAGAGAAAGATGAAACTAGGAACTTTTGGAGGAAATTGATGAAGAAGAAAGGAGGGGGTAAGGGGGAAAGGGATGTGGGTCGTCAGGCCTACGGTATGGGTTCATGCCAGCGGCTCAAATGGGGGAGGGGGGTGCTGACAATGATGCACGGGTACGCCGCTGGGCTGCCGTCTCCCGCACCCGAAATGTATTGGGGACGGGTACGCGACGGGGACGGCTAGGATACGTCCCCAATCTGTCCCCATCAAAAGTGGTACGGCAAGTCATTTAGGGGACGGCTAGGGTCATGATCGGAAACGTTTCGGGTACGGGAAATCCCAAATTCTGCCTTACCCAAGAAGCCAGCCCAATTTTTTTTTAAAAAAAACCCAAATCAAAACAAAACTTACCTCAAAGTCGATTTCCCCTAATTCTCACAAACCCTAAAATTTCGAACTCCTTCATCTTCTTCTTCCCTCTGCGATTTGATTGACGGCGGCGACCGGAGACTCACCTGGCAGTCGACGCTTGGTTCAAGGCGGCGCCGGAGACCCACCTTCTTCTTCGCCGGAGACCCACCTGCGAGGCTTCTGACTCTCTTCTTTCTTTCTTTCTTTCTTTCTTTCTTTCTTTCTGACTCTCTTCTTTCTTTCTTCTATAAGTGTTTTGTTTTCTTTTTTAATTGTTTTTATGTGTTGTTGATATTATAGTGAATTATAGTGACATAAATTGAGAATGTCAGTAGGTGATTAATTTTTTTATTTTTTATTTTTTTACATTGTGCAGTACCCTATGTTATCGCTGAACATTAAGTGTTTTGTTTTCTTTTTTAATTGTTTTTTTAATGGATTTATATTTTACTGATTTTTTTTTGCCGTATCCAAGCCGTACCCGTTTTTTGAAAAAAAAAATTTGCCGTATCCCGTCCCCGTATCCGTATTAGTGCAACCTAGGCTGCTGTCAAGGGAGGGGGAAAAGGAGAGGGAGGGGTGGCTGGATGTCTGGTGGTGGGCAGGTGGGGGTGAGCGCTTTTTTTTATTTTTTTAAATTTTTAAACTAATTTAATTATTAAGTAGAAAATGTGGATTAAAGGTTAATTAGAAGAGATTAGAGGCTAATTTAGGTGTATTAGTAGGACTAGGTTGTTTTAAGCAAAAAAAAAAAATTAACTTTGGGTTTTCTTTTACAAAAAAGCTTTTAAAAGGTTTTTTTTTTCACAAAATAGTGCATCTAAAAGGTTTTTTTTTTTTTTTTTGACAAATTTGCCTAATAATAATAATTGATTTTTTATAATAAAAATTAATATTGAAAGATAATAACTACGGAGTAATATTTAAAGATAATAATAATTTTTAATTTTATTTAATAATAATAAAAGTAATAATTAAACAATATTTAATAATAGTAATAATATTAATAATAAAAAATAATAGTAATGCTCTGCTTCAATCTGATCTGATGTGCTGAAATCTGCGTGCCAGAAGCTCAAAAGAACACGACCGTACTGTTCCAACCTCACCTAAGACCCCTTGCACTTAGTGCCAAGGTGTCACGGTCCGGGAGTTTGGACCCCGAAACGTGCGGCGCGCTCTAGCCTTTTGGCGGCAAGAATGCTAGCCTTGAGCGGAAGAGGGGCTTGTGAGCACAAAGCAACACAAGCGGGCAATTAAATCAAAGGAGCACTCGCGTCTATTTGGGCGACGGAGTGCGGGTGGTCGGGGCTTGTGACGGCCGATACTTCAAGGCGGGCACAAGCGGGTCCGAACCACGAGTTCTTAATGCATCAAGTTGGTTTGGAGGGGAGCTATTATGCAAGTAAGACACAATATCTATAAAGGTCTAACAACAAACAAGCATAAAAGCAAAGCTACACTTGGTAGAAGGCTTAAGATTTCTTTAATCATTCACCCTCTAAAGAGCTTTAAATGACATACAAAGAGAATCCCTAGTGAACACTGAACTAACAGTAACATAATAATGGGATCTCAAGTTAAGAAAACATAAACTAAACTCTAAGAAAGCATCTTAAGGGAATCTAATACATCAAAAGGAGTTGTATTCTAACATAAGGGCTGACAAGGGAAAATGAGTTGAAAATGTCTAAAAGGACAAAAATACCCAGAATTAATGAACCAAATCAGAGAAACTTTCCTCTGTTAATTGTAATAAGTTTTTTAAGAATCAGAATAAATTTTAAAGCTCAAAGGAGCCTTTGCACCTAGGTGCACCTAAGTCAATTGCAACAAATGATCAATACAAAAAGGCTTAGTAGATCTAAAGTTTAGTACAAATCCTAGGGAGGGTCCCCTTTGGATACATTTAAAAAAAAAAAAAATTCCCTCGAGGTTGTGGGAAAAAAAAATTCACCCAGACCACCCACATTGGTTTTTGATTGGGCTTTTTGGAATGGAGCCATTATAGTAGTATGATATCCATGCCAGATTGGAGACATAATCATCAGTATTATGAGTTTGGTGCTACATCTATTTTATTTTTTGTATTAAAAAGCATGATATAATTCTAAAGTGGATAAAAAAAAATTAAAATAAAACCTCAACCCAAAGGAACAGTCCAACATTATTATATATGTTCGATCAACAAAATAAAAAATTGACTAAAAGAAAAATACAAAAGCAAATATAGTCAAATCAAACCACTAGATCATTACTTAATGAAATGTATTACCAATGCTATCAAATTTAAACAATTAAAGGCTTATCTAGTCTAGTTTACAAAAAGAACCATATTGGTAGAAAAGTTGCTGGGGTGCATTCCTGCATCTGGTTTTCCTAAAGCACTATTTCGTAGTTTGTTTTACTTTAGCTCTTAATTCACCTGGTAGTTTGTACTGTTGATATATCTATTTGAAATGTTGAACATGGATTTCGATGAAATAAAAATACAAGAATTGTCAATTCTAGGCTTATTTTTAGATTCTGCTAACATCCACAAATGGTTATCTAGACTAAAGAATTTTGCAGACAGTCTTGGATCAATTGATCCCATATGTATGTTGATTGACCTAGATCATTTTCAGAATATTCATTCTTCTTAAATTATGTTTAAAATAATACACCCTCCCAAAAAAATGACCACCCAATTTTCTTTCTGCAGGGTTGAGTTCCTTGTTCTTGATGAATCTGATCAGCTGTTTGAGCTTGGTTTTATGAAGCAGATTGATTTTGTTGTTAAAGCCTGCTCAAATCCCTCAGTGATTAGAATGCTGTTTAGTGCGACTTTACCTGACTCTGTTGAAGAACTAGCACAGACATTGATGCATGGTGCTGTGCGGATAATTGTTGGCAGGAAGTAAGTATGAGTTTTTTAGTGGTTTATGTTACACATGTTTCTGTTTCCATTGGAGAAGTATTCTTGATACTCCTGAAAATGAAAACTTGAAGTGAATATTACTATGTAATCTTTTGTGCTTTGTAAAGAAGTAAGGTGACAGCAATAAAAGCAAGTATAGATCACGTCTTTGGAAAGGTTTGAACTTTGAAGAGTCTTAGTTTAATTCATATCTTTAATGAGATAAGGCTAGTTGAAAAATATTTCTTAAAGACCTTGATTGGTGACATTTTCGAAAATATTATAGTATTATGGAGAAGTACATGAATTAGAATAGTAGTACAAGCTTCTTGTAGAAGCACTAAAATAAAAATTAAAATGGGAGTGAAGTAATAAATAGCTGACTGAAAACCTTTGTAGAAGACCGCAACGGAAGAGTTACCTGATTATATGCTCATAAGAAAGGAAAAAGAGGGGTGGGGCGCACTTTGCCTAAGTTCCTGGATTAAAACTATTGTGAGAGGGTCCTTCACTTTAGGGGTCAACTTGATTGGTAAAGTATCAATGAGCTTGCCCTTGTGAGCCTTTGATAAGTGAACCTACCTCGTGTCTTGCACACTCTGCTCTCATTATTTTCTCTTCTGATTATAACATCTGAATGCTTCCTTGTTAATTTGTTTGCATCTTAGTCTTGTTTACTTTTTGTTTTACTATTACTAATCAAAAAGTGAATCATTTTAATCTGCCAACTGAGCTCTTTTGTATTGGGTTGTAAAGTATAATTTTGTGTCTTGTAAGGGTTAGACCACTGTATGTTAAAAGCAAAAAGTGATCTCATTAGAGATCTATAAAAGAATGCTTCCTTCCTTCCCCAGTAAATTGAAGTCAATGTAGAGGCTCTCCTCCTGCCTCTGACAAAGGACTTTTATCTTTTCTTACAGTTCTTTGGAAACAATAGAAACCAACATATTTGAATTCTCTGAAATATTAATATATTTAGTCTTTTCTGGTGAGTGTTATGTGTATCTGCTTTGCATATTATATATGTTCTTCGAGTGACTTTGGCCTTGAATTCTGTTTTTGTTTTGTTCTGCTTTTCTGTGAATCTTTCCCTTCCTCTTATCTGATATTGTACGCTGTCTAATTTGCCTTTGATGTTTGATTAGGAACACAGCTTCTCCATCAGTAAAGCAAAAGTTAGTTTTTGCTGGAAGTGAAGAAGGAAAATTTCTTGCTTTGCGTCAGATTTTTGCCGAGGTAGGCTTCTAACAAGTGACGTAGTGTTATTGCTGCTGTTAGAAACCCCTTATTGTTCGCTGATATTCTTTCCTTAGTTGGTACTTCCTCCGTTTATAAATAACATGCAACATTTTGACTTTCATGCTTCTCAACATATTGCTTTGTTATATAATGTTTTATTTATTTTTATTTCTTTTTCATGTCTATCAGTAAAAGTTATAAAAATTTAATTTCAATTTAATGGACATGTTATTCATATTTCCAGTTTAAATATACAAAAAAAGGATGTCTACCTGCTTTATTAAGAAGTAGAATCTATGAGTCACTTGTTGCTAATTTGAATTTGTTATTTTTCATCTTATACTAGAAGCATAGATAATCTCTCTCCATCCTTTATTAGCTGACACACATTTCTCTTAGGGCCATTTCTATTTTGTTGACAGCTTGACACACTTGTACTTCTTTCCTTTAAAGGAATGGTCCTTCTAATTTTTCGTATTTTCAGTCTCTTGTTATGGGTCCCACTTTTTTCCCAACTTATATGAAAACAATTAAAAATTTGATGCCCGATTCCCATCAACAAAAGTAATGGTCCACACCCCACTAACTACAACTAAAAATTACCTCACTGCAAACCTTTACAAATAAAAATACCAAAGTCAATAAAAATGCATAGAACTCTGTGCTGGTCAAACTGTGTCAACTAAATAGTAACTGAAGGAGTAATTCTGATGAACTAGAGGTGAATTAAGTTCTAAGTTAATGTAATAGAAATAAATTGTGATTGACTAAGAGATTTTGTCAATGCACTTTAAAAGGATTATTCTTGCTGTAATTTTGGCATGTTGTCAACATTATTGCATTGTTTGTAAATAAAAAGTTAAAATTCATTCTAGTATAAGACTTTTATATTATGATATTTCTATTGTCATTGTAAGCAAGTATGTCATGTTACAAAGTGCTTTGAATAAATTTCAAGGTTTTCTTATGTAACGGTACACTCAATATTGCTTGCTTCAGATTCTATATCTAGTTTGCATTCTTTACACCAGTCTGACGGAGGAATGGTACTGATATTTTCTTATTCTAATAGTATCTCTCTATTTCCCCATAAACAGAGTCTGAATCCACCAGTCTTAATCTTTGTGCATAGCATGGAACGTGCTAAAGAGCTTTGTAGAGAGCTGGTGTGTACTGATATCAAAGTGGATGCTATCCATAGTGATTTGCAAGAAGCGCAGGTACTGTACTATTCCTTACGGAGTAAGCTGCTTGCTTGCTTCTTTATTTGGTATGAGCATTGTGTACTTCAAACCCTACTTTCTTCATCATTAATGTCACCCTGAGCTTGAAAGACTTTTTTTTAAATTATTATTTTGGAACATGTGAAACTAGTCTTGTGATTTAGGATTGGGATGAGAACACACATAGGAAGTAAAATCTTTTCCTTGGTGTCTGTTTTTGTCGCAAGTATATGGAAACAATGGCTAAATACTGAAGAGAATTGCTTATTGCATACAACTGCAATTAGATGAATTATTGAATGAGGTTGAGATATCATGGGGAATTATCAATTAATACTTTAATAGAAAGAAGGCTGAATCTGTTAACGGTGGATGTTGGTTTTAAACGGTCCATTGACATATGTTATCAAAGTTCATTATGTATTATATTCTGTCTTGCAGTAATTACTGATATGTCTGCTTCTCCTTTTTCTGGTTGAAACATTTTTTTTGTTGCAAACGATCTTTAAACACTTTTCCATGGATCTTGTGTTTTTTGTTTAATTATGTGCAGCGGGAGAATGCTGTTGATAATTTCAGGGCTGGTAAAACTTGGGTTTTGATTGCCACTGATGTCGTTGCTCGTGGTATGGATTTCAAAGGTCTCAACTGTGTGATTAATTATGATTTTCCAGAGTCAGCTGCTGCTTACATCCATAGAATTGGTATGTTTAAATCTCTCTCACTAAGATATAAGTGCGTTATTTGTGATTGTTGTTTGATTCTGCTCTGTATGCTGAGTCAACATTTTGTGGTTTTATATTTTGGAGAACTGTGCAATGCCCTAATGTTCTTTCTCCAAGAAAAAGATATTCTGAATTTGGTTGAAAAATATGCCCTAATCTTTGATTGTTTGATCAACTCTCAGTGATTGTGCTGTCTTATTTCTGGTTGAAACCACCGGTTAATCGGCTTCTGCTTGCTTTAGATGTTGAGCAATTTGAGGATCTATATGGTAGAACACCTTTTGATCTTAGTCATCACTAGATTTACTACAAATACCTTCTGCTTGATTTTGGTTTCAAGAATCAGTGTAGCAATTAGTCATTTGAACATTTAAGTTTTTTGTTGATTCTCAGGAATGAATATTATTTTAGATGCCTTGGGCATTGGTCACTGATTAATTTTCGTCTGTGATTATATTAATGCATAGCTGAAAAACAAATTTTTGTGAAGCAATGTCCGTTTAACTCGGATTATTAAGTTAATGTTCTGTAATGTTTCTACTGGTAGATCTGGTCCTGGGAAGGCTGGGAGAGATAGTGCAATTAGTCATTTGAACACTTAAGTTTGTTGTTGATTCTCAGGAATGTATACTATCTTAGATGCCATGGGCATTGATCACTGATAAATTTTTGTCTGTGATTAAACCAATTGAAAAACTATGTGGAAAGCATTTCTGTCTAACTGGGATTTTTAGTTAATGTTCTGTGCTGTTTCTACAGGTCGAGCTGGTAGAGCTGGGAGAGAAGGAGAAGCCATTACCTTTTACACAGAAGTAGATGTACCATATTTGCGCAATTTGGCGAATATTATGTTAGAGTCTGGGAGTGAGGTACCATCTTGGATCATGTCTAAACCTAAAGCCAAATGGAAGAAGCATCGCCCGGTCAGAAATTCTATTTTTTCTGGTCCTGCTGATGGGAAATAGTGGATGGTAATTTAGCAAAAGATGTAGGAAGTCATCATGTAATTTTTATTTTTTGTTACTCTTTTCTCCGGATTCCTACACTCCTACTCCAATTTTGTCTAGTAGCTAACATGTTTAGTGTTTCCTATTTATTTTAGGAAATTTTCGGAAATATTAAGAGGTTTGTTTAGCTACATTTGTAACTTTATAAGATGTGCGTAGTTCAAACAATCCCATTTGCATGCCCCCGGTTTACAATATATTTATTGAAAATCGGGGGCCCAGCACGTGCCACCCATTTACTGTTTTTTTTTTTTTAAAAAAAAAATAACAAAACTAGCGGAATTTCATACCTCAAAATAAAAAAAAAGCAGAACAACAATGGAGGAGAGAGAAAGTGAGAAAACACAGAATTCGATCATCAATTGAGGAGAGGGAAAGTGAGAAAACGCACAAATTGGAGAATTCCAAAGAAAGTGAGAAAACGCACAAATTGCAGAATTCGATCATCAATTGAGGAGAGAGAAAGTGAAAAAGCGTACAAATTGGAGAATTCGATCATCAATTAAGGACAAAGAAAGTGAGCAAACACACAAATTGCAAAATTCGATCATCAATTGAGGAGAGAGAAAGTGAAAAAACGCACAAATTGGAGAATTCGATCATCTATGGAGAATTCGACTTTCGATACCACAAATTGCAGCAATCTCATCCACGAATTGCTACAAAAACAGAGGCAAATTGAAACTGAATTTGAAATCGATTTTAAATCGATCGATTATAGAAGAAGAAGAAACTAAGAGTTTTAAAGATGAATTCGTACCAATATTTGACGATAACAATAATCCAGACAATGGAGACGATGCAGAAGAATCAATTGACAATGCAGAAAATCAAGTGGTTCCTGGTAAATCAATTGATTCAAATTCAGAACAAACAACCAAATCAAATGCAGCTTGTAGACACCTAAAAATGTCTTCCCAAAACCAAACCCGTTGATGAACAAATTTTCACCGCCACTATTTGTCGGGTTCAGTATTTAATCCCGAGAGTGTTTAAAAAATCGTATTTAATTAAATTTAATTTTTGAATAGTCCATGGATCAGTCATGATGTTAAGTCAAAGCATAGGTTTTTTTTTTTTTTTTTTTTTTTTTTTTTTTTTTATATTTTTATTTTATTTTATTTTATTTTATTTTATTTATTTTAATTTCAGCCCAAACCTTTATTGTTTTATTATTTATTATGGCCCAAACCTTTTATTTATTATTTATTTTATCCCGAATAATAATGATAAATCAGAAATGGCCCGAAATTATCAATCGGCACGTAAAATGCTGAACGAAATTAGGGTTAAAAATGAATTTAGACGGAAAATCGGACTACAGACTCCCACTTCACGTCATCTGTCCACCGTGTCACGGGAAACTGCCCCGTGACGGTGGGATTCCCCGTGACACGGGGCACCTGCTGTGACACGGGGGTTTCCGTGTCCTTTCCGCGTAAACCCTTCATGCGTTTTATTCCCCGTACACTAAAATATTTCCCGCGTCACGCAACTGTTCACCGCATCACGGGAATATTCCCCGTCTGACGGTGGAATTTCCCATGTCACGGTTCCCTTTGCCGTGTCGCGGTTCAATTTTTTAGGGTTTTTATCTTTTTAGGGTTCCGTGTGTTCCCTCAGCCCATTTTTTCTATAAATACCCCCTCATTTCTAATGTACGGGGCATCAATTAATTCGCTATTTTTCTCTCCTCTCTGCTCTAGCCTAAACACTAGCCTACCCTTTCTTCTTTCAAAATTCCTTCTTCAAGCACTCCAAGGAGTCCATACTTTACTCGTGGTTCTGTCTTTAAGCCAAGGCGTGAAAGGTAGAACTGTTTGAAGGTTTGGCCCCAAATCAACTCTATTTAATTTAATTTAATTTAATTATTGTTTTATTATTATTTCCTTGAAGTTACTAACTTGTTTATTATTTTATAGTTGCAAGCAAACAGAATCAAAGTAAGAATTATGCTCTTCTTATTTCTATTATTTTTCTAACGATTTTATTGTTAGATTTATTGTTAAATTGCTTCCAATATTAATATTTATTCCATTATATTTATTGATCATATTGCATGTTAAAGGGAATATGTAATTGAAAATCACGCCTAATAAGATAATTTGGACAACCGGCTTAGGTTCCTTTTTAATCTTGTTATTAATCAAGTGATCACAAATATTTTAGAATTATATGTTGCATTAATATTCAACCAATTTAGCATAATAATGGTTTGGAGCGAATTGAATATTTTGTTTGTATGCCTTTGAGATCGCAGGAATGTTTTCCACTATAAGAATCGAGTAGAGGCCAATACGGGCGAATGTGACTCCATGACTCACTTCGTCCCATCATCCCCGATCCTGCTTTCGTGGTTGCAAACCATATGGAGTTAGTAATCTCATGGATTATGAATGAGGTGTAACCTTCACGGGTCAATCATTGTTGCCTATCGTTGTTCCTCATCGTGGTTGCCTTTTTATGATCCGTGAATGGTTTACAAGTTCCTTATAAAATTGTTGGCGGCTCCCTACTTTCCTTGTCCCTAATCGTATTATGTCAATTCCCACTTCCTATGAGTGCCAAGCATATTCACAACATGCCTTAACATAGGCGCACTTCGAGCGACGCCTACAATTTGGCGACTCCACTGGGGAGGGTTCTTGGTTATTTATCGATTTGAGTGATCGATATTTAATTATGATGAGTGGATGAGACTTGAAAGATTCTTGAAAAATATTCCTGTGATTAATTTGGCATTCTTGCATAAGCATAGACGTTTTTACGTCGCATTTAGGTCTGTCCCGTAGGAAAAATTGAATAACTTGATTGCGTACGGAGGAAAATAGGGCACCAGTCAGATTTTATGACTGCCGTGCCACGGCAGAATCTGCCGTGTAACGGTGCAGTACACCATCTGACGGTGTGCAGCACCGTGACACGGGGATTTCTGCCGTGCCACGGTAGTCTTAAAATCAATCTGGTGGCTTGTTTTCTCTACTCACAATCAAGTTCCTTCGATTTTTCTGAAAAAACGTGTGTGTTCTACATGCGTCTTAGCCCCAGGAGATTTAAACTCTATCAACCTAAAAACGCTCATGGCAATAAGGGTTCATCCGAGTTATTAAATCCACCCAAACCATGAAGTCGAGTTCGATTTCATCACGAACTCGCGGAGCCGCCCGTTGGCATACACCCTCAAAGGAGGCTGCCTTGCTAACGCGTCCAAACTCTTAACCATGGTACCCTTTTGACACCCAAAGCTTGACCAATAGTTTAACATAGATCTTGACCTTAGGTTGCGAACTCTTTTTTTAAATCATCATGACTAAATGCTACATGATTTGTTTGGTGCTAACCCTCATGTATTTGCTCTTTTTGTTTACCCCATGACCGAGGGTTTTTATTTCCACATATTAATTAGTACGGACTAAAATTGGTTAAAACTTGGAAAATACACAAATTTAGGCCTGGAATTGCGCACCGTGTCACGGCAGGTCTGCCGCGCCACGGTGTGCAATGTCGTGGTACGGTGCATTGCCCCTTCTGACGGTGCTCTGTACCGTGTAACGACAGTCAGCACCGTGACACGGTGCCCAGGAGGTTTGTCCAGTCAGCTTTTTTTAGTCTTCGTGCATGCTTATGGGTTCGTATGTCTGGTTTGGTGTCCAGTCTAGCTGTGCGGTCATAACACGTGTCCATAACCTTCACTTAATCACTCACATGTCGTGTTCACACACTTTTAATCGTGCACCATTTCATGACCGTATTTTAGGGTAGTCTTGTGTCGTTTTTTTTTTCGGAGTAAGTCGGATGGTATCCTCCCATATACTTTTTTTTTTAAAAAAATAAAAAATAAAAAAAAAGTGAATTTCAAATTTCAAAATATTTTTTTTAATTATTTCCGGATAGGTTAAGGTTAAGTTTGGTCATTAAAGGTGTGTTTGTTTCGGTGTCACAACACTTGGTCAAGAAGCAGGGGTAGATTGTTATGGTTCGAGTCAATACCTCAACAAAAAAAATGTCACTGCCGCTGCAATGGACAAGATTAAGGAACAGATGAGTAAGATCTCTGAAGAGTTCACTTATGTGGAACAACCTGTCACCTCTTCGTCCATAAGGGACAAACTTCCTGAGAAGTTTTCCACTGCTGATATTCCCAAGTTCAAGCATACTGATAATCCGCTTTTCCACTTGAAGGCCTTTTCTGCGTCCATGGCTCTTAAGGGAGTAGATGTGACACTCTTCCCTACTGTGTTCCCTCTTTCCTTGGAGCATGCCTGTCAACAATGTTCTACTATCTGGAATCCAAACATGTTGCGACCTGGGAGGACGTTACTGAAAGCTTCATGAATCGTTACAAATGTAACATCCAGGCCAAGACTTCTGAACGTGAACTCTCCATTCTCAAACAGAAGGAGAATGAAGGCTTCACTACTTCCCTAAGCAGGTGGAGGGCAACAGCTGTGCTCTTGGTGGATCCTCCCAAGGAAAAAGAGATGGTTCGCTTGTTTATTGCCAATTTGACTCATAAGTACAAAAAACTTTTAAAGTTTCTGCCTTTAAGTATATTCGAAGTTGTATACGATATTGGAATCAATATCGAAGATGAACTGATGAAGACTGCTGGTAGCAACAATAATAACAACAACACTTGGAAAAATAAGAAGAACGACACTCCTTCTTCTTCGTCTTCCAAGCCCAATAATGCTACCAACAATATCAATATCAATGATGTGCTGGCTCTTAATGCCCCCCTCAGAGATTCCAAAGGAAAAGGAGGGTTTACACGCCTTTGGGAATGACTTATGATGCTGCTTTCGATCGCTTGCATAGTTAAGGACTGATTATGCCAATTGGACCTTTTCCAGAACCTCGACCAGAGAACAGAACTGCTAGCTATGACCCTAATGCTCATTTCAAGTTTCTTCAAGGCAAGGGTCATACTACTGAGAAGTGTTGGAGGTTGAAGGATGCGATCCAAGACCTGATTGATGCTAATCAACTTCCTGTCCCTCCAGGGGGCAAGAAGCCTAACATTCAAACATGTCCTCTTTCCGATGCTTTGGCTATCATGGGAGATGAAGTCTCCTTTGATCCGTCAATACTCATTCAACCTGTGAATGTACCTCTGCCAGAAGTTGTATTTATCTCGAACTATGAAGAAGTAAATGGAATTTGGGATAATGACGATGAATATGTCTATCTCAAAGATATAGCCTGTTCATCTCTTGGCACAAGTGAAGATGTTTGGGGAGACCTTGAGGTCAAGGTTCTCACCAGAAGTGGACGGTTGCAACAACCTAGTCCACCTCCACCGCAATCACAACCAATAGTTGATCCCATCAACCCTGTGAACAACGATGTGGTCAAACAATTACAAAAGACCAAGGTGGAAATGAATGTATGGAAAATTTTGGCCACCTCTCACGAGCATCGAAAGGCTGTGATGAATGCTCTGGTGAAGATAGGAGTTTATGATGATATGACTCCTCAAGGACTGGTCAACTTTCTCACTACTAAATTGCTAAGTACTAGCAATTTGATTTCCTTCCGTGACAAGGATCTACCCCTGGAAGGGGACCAACATAACAAGGCCTTACACCTCACTGTGGTGTGTAGGCACATGAATGTTCCTATGAGCCTGGTTGATTATGGCTCTGCAATCAATGTATGCCTACTCCGCACCGCAAAGAAGTTGGTGTTGGGGTTTTGTGAGTCCGACTCACCGCGGAAACAACCTCGACCCAAGGAACCACTCGCAATTAATAAAACCATAAAGCATAAATAAATAATCACAAGAAAGGAAGAACGAATCTTACCCTCGAAGCGAGCTTCGCCCTTACAAAAACGGGCTCTTACTTGAAAGCTTCGAGCACCGCAAGCGCCGTGCCTCCAACGGTATCCACCCACAAAGGACGGACACGACTTTAAGGTCCGCTACCTTGGAGTTAGCAAGGTCCGACCAAAACCCGAGTGTTATTAGAGTTTAAGAGTTTTCCCAAAAATATGGAATGCTCTTTCTAACTCCCACTCAAGCAAAGAATTCTCAAGCCATGCCATGACTATTTATAAGGAAGTATGCCTTGTGAATTTCACTCATCTTTCAATGTGGGACTTTTCACAAAAAGATCCCACATGGAAAGATTGGTGAATTCAACCCTTAGTTAAATAAACAAAGGAACAAGTACCAAGTGTCACATGGTTAGGTGTGGACCACTTTCTCACTTGGTCCTCAAGGCATTTCACATGCAATGTGAACTAACCATGTGTCACCCAACCTTGAGCCCCAGGTTGGGTTCGGTTGGCCCATTTTATTTTGGCCCGTGTCCATGACCCATCAACCCGGGTCCACGGCCATTGCCACATGTGTCGCCACCGTGGCGCGCCGCCACCATGGCGCTGCCACGTGGCACGCTGCCACTTGGTGGCTGCCAATGTGGCGGCTGCCAACGTGGCGGCCACGTGTGCTGCCACGTGTGCTGCCACATGGCGTTTTTCCATGTGTGCTGCCACGTGGCATGCTCCTATTGGGCATGAATTCCTAGCCTTTTGCGTGGCTAGGATTTTACTTGTTACTTGATGCATTTTCCCGTCTCGCCAAATCCTAAATTTTGGCTCGACATTTGAGATTCTCCGACGCTCGGTTTCGACGCTCCAAGCTCGAAATTCCGACGTCTAAATGTTTAACACTCGGGCGACGAATTACTTTCTTCTGAATTAATTCGTCGAGTCAGTTCGTATATTTTGCTTGGGTGTGACCCGAAGGGTTCAGTCAAGATTAAGCTGTATTATTAATTATATTAATATTACTGATCGGAAGCGGCCTCCACCCAGGCATTCCGATCACTTGACCTTGCTGAATATATTAGCTTTCTAATAATTCTGAACCCGCTATCAGAATAATACACTAGTTCGAAGGACACCATTCCTTTCAATCTCCCACTTGTCCTTCCGGACAAGTGTGCATTTAGTGTATAGCCCCTTTCCTATGTCTCTTCATGTCTCTTCATGAACTACAGAGTAAGATTACTCGTCATCTCTGTTACGTCCAGAAGTGTTTCTCGAAATCCGAGTTTGACTGTCGATAAGCAGATGATTTCTAAAATCCATCTGAGCACAGCCATGCATTTTCACAGTCTCGCTCTTCGAGAGTCCTTGTAAACAACAAGACATGTTCCCTATTGTTAGTAGGGGGACATTTCCAGTCTTGTAATGTAGCTTCTCTTACTAAGAGGACTCACCCGCCTGATATCTGTCTTTATAATCCCCAGTTACGACAGACGTTTGGCGGATACCAAAGCGGACCAGTACTCAAACAAGAGATCTCCCACTACTCATGGTCAAAGGAAAAGAGTTCCGATAGTAATAATGAGAAAATACTTATGACGATTTTTTAAATCTCTTAAAGTATCCTCATAGGTCGATCCAGTATGGTTCTAAACCAATACTTGTGCAAATGATTTATATCCTCATAGCACAAGAAACGGTGCTATAAATCATACTACACACTAATCTCTGATGGTCATCAATCGTCCACAAAATATGACCTTGATTAGGGATAATTTTCGATTAAAATATTCAATGTTCACTTAATAGGTGTTTCTTTATCCAAGCCATTGACTTGATACCCTATTTTGAATATTTATTAAAATCGAATGGACTCATTATTTAATTTTAAACCACAATTAAATAGTTTTGTGGAATATTTAGAAATATTTTATTCCACTATGAAACTTCACAATGTTTCATCTTATGATAAATGGTTTTTCCCAAATGTTTTAAGAGTAGTACTCTTCATAAAACATTCATAAAAATCACACTCATATTTGATATGCTTGATTTCTTTCATGCAATTATGAATGTTGTCGTTCACTTATTGCATAGGTTTAGTTATAATTACTTTGCAAACCTTAGCATCTTCATTATCCACCATTTCCATAATAAGATGATAAAATTTTGAGAGTGTTAATGGATTACATGTGATTCAGGATTTATTGTCCAAGCAATGGCTCCCACTCATTTTTATGATTCGAGACCTTCTACTTGACAACCTACAATCATCAACGTTCAACAACGAACTTTTCCATTTAACATCTTTCCTTATTATTGCCTTTAAGGCAACAATATTCTCAACATATATTTTAGTAGACTCCCTGATGATGCCTTGCTTGGGTTTCACTCCAAGCGACTCACAACGATTTGGGATACCCTAATCACTTGTGAGCATGGAAATTTTCCTTAAATTCCCGCACATTATACATGGATGCACATCCATGTTACCATTCTCAAGCCACGACACTTCTTGCCTCGTGCTTATAAATGGCTTCCTTGCTAAGGATCTAATCCTTGTTAAGGTTTGTGCTTGCAACATCAAAACTCAAATTATATTTGTTTCCATGCGTCAAGAACTCATCCAACTACTTATCTAAGTTCTTTGGATGTTCTTGACTATAATCTAATGATCTAATACTTAGATTAATGTCGATTGGTATTATATACGTACTTCACATGCTCTAAGCATTTAAGTCATCTGACGATTCCATATCATAGCTTTACATGATAGATTTAATTCTAGTATTATTCTCAATTTTATTCCATCCATGTAACATTTAGCTCATACAGTTACACTGAGTCTTGCCAAATTGTTCTCTATATGATGTGGTTGAAAGTCTCCTACTAGAGTCTTTCTCGTTTGACTTAGTACTTAGCCTAGCTTATACATAGGTCAAACATTTACTTAGCTTCATACATATGGGTCGAAAGCCTTTCAAAGTCCTTCATGTTTAACATGGTAATTTCTTTTACTCATTTAAACATTTAATTAAGTCTATACCATAGAACTTAATTCCCAACATGTACTAAGTATCGTCTTTAGCTCGGTCCATTGTCGAAAATACTTTCAAATCTAAACATTTAGCATTTGATGGTTGTTTCACAATAGAGTTCGTAAACTTCTTGTTGGACCATTACTTTTGCTCCCACTAAACTTCTTGTTCATTAGAATTTCTATGTTTCTCCATAAGTCAATCCTCTTATTAACTTTATGAGAAAACACGTTCCAATTCCTTCATGTAATGCTTCCTTTAATCCTATGACGGATTCCATGTGCTTGCTTTCAAATCTAGCATTATTTAGATTTTCAAAACCCTTAGACTATTCCATAGTCACTTCCAAAATCCTATTTTGGGTAGGCGGTTTTTGTATCTATTTTGCCATATTTCATATGTGCAATTTTGCTAGATCAATCACGAAAAGACTTGAGCATTCCGATTGGTGAATGAGATTTTATTAAAATCAACTCCTTGATATTAATTATATCCTTTACAACCAATCTAGCTATGTATGCATATACATTTCCACATTTGTTAGTTTTCTCCTTGAAAACTTATTTGCAATCGATGGGTCTTTCACCTTTCATGCAAATTAATCAAGTTTCAAACATGATTTTCAAACATGGAGTCTATTTCGGATTTTCATGGTCTTTAACCATTATTCGGAATTTGGATTTGTCGTAGCTATCTTACAAGACATTATTCCTTTACTATCTAATAGTAAATAGTATGCTTGTAAGTCTTAGGTTTGTTTCTAACTTAATAGAAAATTTATAGGATTCAATCCAAGCCTTTGGTGAATTCTATACCTATACGGGGCAATTGCATCAAACACTGAGTTTTAAGGCGCTTTCAAAGCCCTTTTATTATGTTGATCTTACTCCAACATTTTTAATGTTTTGTGAGTAATGAATTCTCTTTTAAGGCACTTGTAAAGTACTTTTGAGTATTCTTGATAAAGCATTCTCATGAAGTCCTTTAAGGTCTTCCGAGATTCTCAGTTCTAGTTTGTTGCTAAGTTCGATGGTCATCGAGTTCATTTGTCTCCCACTTGTCGTTTTGGAAACGTGTTACTTTCCAGAAAGACACTACTTAGAGCAACAAACAATTTTTGTTCTCAATTAGGATGTGGAGGTAATACCCGTAGTCTCACTTGAATGCTTACAAAGAGACATGTATATTGTCTTTGGGTAAAAGTTCGCTGTGAAACAAACAGTTAGCTCCTACTTGAGCTATCTTAGTCTTTATTGAGCCATTCAGCTCCCACTGAGTCACCTAGCTCCCACTGAGCCACTTTGCTCCCACTGAGCTAGTGAACTCCCACTGAGACTAAAAGCCTTAGACATATACTTGAAAAGACTTTTAGAAGTTATTTCTATCCATAACTGAATATGGCGTCCTTTCTTAGCTTCGACACATTGTTTAGTGTAACATTAGTCATTTGTGCAAATCTTTAAGAACTTTATAGGAAGGGTTGTGAACCATCATTGTTCGAGTCATTTTCAAATGACACCGAGGTCTCCATGAAGACACACTATGTTCTTTGTGGAGTTATTTATGAAAATTTCCATTCATAACTTTGAGATAGTCACGCTTGGCTCAAGCAAACATCGCTCGATCTAATCTAGACGTTTTGATATCTTGCCAAGTCGATTCTGTACTTCACTGAACTCTTGAGCTACTCAAGTCAAGTTTGTTCACATTTGATGAATATAGCCATATCCTTTCAAATTCTTTGTGAAACATTGAAGTAATTGAATCCTCTTTAGCCTTCGGAGTCAACTGTCTATACCAAGAACAATAGCTCTCTGTTTTGTCGGTTTCAACAAGTAAGACTTGCTTGTCTTAGAACGATTCCAAATCGAGCAACTATCAAGAGTCTATATAATAGAGCCTTTGAGTACGTTCTTGTCGATGTGACATTGCTAAAGATGTTCGGAATGCAAATCAAGCCCATGACTTGAACTTAGTGAGTTTATCATGTTTAGGGAAATGTTTGTTTATAATCAGGCATTCTTGACTCAATGCTTGGATAACCATGCCATTCAAATAAATCTCGCAACTATTGCTCATTACTTTGAATGTGAGTTTTTCCGTGTGTAAACGGATCAATTGCTGATTATGGGACATAATAACCATTACTTGTTCCAGCCTTTGGCTTAAAAGGTCTTTAAACAAAACAAACGACCTTACAAGTGATGTAGCTCTTCTTGCTTCATTCTAAGCTTGTAAGTCGATAACTTAGCTTAACTTCAATAGTTTGAGGTCACTATCATAGTGGAACACTCAAGCAGTATCCGATACTTGTGAAGATAACGAATTGCTAAGTTAACTACAATAACATGAACTCATGAGTTGAAATGAAATCTAATTCCTTTTCTTCGTTCCTTCTTTCCTATATTTCTTATCATACAATATCTCATAATCTTACTTTAAGAATCATTTCTTTAAGTACCTTGACTCTTATACTTTGTTAGGCATAATCAAGCACCTAGTGCGCCGTAAAACAAAGTTCCATCTTTTCCATTAATTCTTACTCGAATTACTACATCAATGAGTCCTACTCAATTATGTATGATGCGAAAGGATACATTGGTTGTCAATCTTGAGATTGCAACTCAATTCCTCATGTTTTATCAAAACTACCTAGTATTTTGAATACATGATGTCCAACCGTCCTTTCAGACTTAGTTATAAAAGTCATTTATGAGAATTGTATTTTAGAAATGCTTTTCCTGTCTTTGAGATCTATTCTCAAGGATTTCCTTTACCAATCATGGAAACAATATTATTTGATTTAGAATACTATAAATATAAGTGCTAAGTATAACCATTTATCAAGAACATAATAAGTTTGAAATTTAATAGCATTCATGCAAACTTCAATCTTATTAAACGTCTTATTTACGCATAATAATTGTCCCTATTTGGCGAAAATAAGGCGATTCCAAGATCCGAAGAAACAAAGAGTGGTTAAGCATGCTTTGGCTTGTCTTAAACACTCAATCTTCTAGGGTAAGCATTGCCTTGCTAATGGCTCTAAGCCACTCTTGGTTAGACAATCGTCGCATCTAATGCATCTTTGACGATGTATCTCTTTTGCCACGGTATGTGAGGACTCCTCACTCATACCGATGAGTTAAACCAAAACCAACGTGCACACCCGGTGTGCCTTACGCGCCTTGGAGAAGTGATGGCACCTCGCTTTGGCGTAAGTGTCGTTTTGGAAAGGCAAGTTTGACTCAATATTATTAGGGACCTAGGATTTCTATGTTGGTTGATTTAAGTGAACTTAACTAATCATCGCAACATCAAGAAAACCTAAACATGCATCTAACGAATAATTCACATATATATAAGCATAAAATATAAAGCGAAATTATAGATGCATATTGACAACTAGCATGACCCCTTGAATTCTTCAAATCTTCAAAAGGTCTTCATTTGCAATTCAAGGCTTTGTCTTCCAAGATACGCCGTCTTCAAGACTTAACCAAACTATGCAAATTACTAGTGTCTACGACTAGGAATAATCTAAATATAAAGGTACAAAAATACTTAACGGTGCGTAGACCGTATTTAGATTTACAAAAATACATAACGGCACGTAGTCCGTATTTTCTATCCTAGTCGGGTCCCACTAGTTGCCATTTCATAAAACCTGTGAGAGAGAATATACATTCCATTCATCCATTCACTATTTGTGAATGGCCCATGCAATTTACAAAATCAAACAAGTAAAATGCATTTAAACAACGCGCGCACTAGTAACTAATCTAGGTGGTTAATCCGATTAACACGCCTAATTAAAACTAGTCAAAGTTGTTTAACCGATTATGTAATTGACGTCATTAATAATTGAAGCTCCCACTAAATTCCGCATTTCCCTTAATTAATCTAATTAATTAAGTCGGTAGCACCCAAACTTGTCAAAATAAAATTTTGCCAATGCCGCTCAAAACCGAGGCCTAGCCTCCCAAAATTTTAATTAAAATAAACAAAATTAATTAAAATAAATAAAACGGCAAAATAAGCAATATTACGGCTAGTCACCTCACCGCACCAAGCATACGCACACACCCAAAAAAAACCGCACACACGACCCACGGCACGCGGCCACATGCTGCTGCCACGGCACGCCCGCGCGTGGCTGCTGCAGCCCGTGTGCTGCTGCCGCGCGTGTGGCCGCACGCAAGGTGGGGCAGCCACCTTGGCAGCCACATGCGGGCTGCTGTGCAGCCCGGCTCGCCAAGGTGGTTCTTTGCCTCGTTTTGCGTGCCATGGCCTCGGGATTTGATTCCTTTTCTCGAGACAAAATTAATTAATTCTAAAATAATTTTAGAACTAATTTAATGAGCAAAATAAAATTTTTTTTTAAACAAGTCTAACTTAATAAAATTTTCAAAGTGCAAATAACCAAAATAATTCCAAGAACCATTCTTAATTAAATTGGTTTAGCTTGGTGCAAAATTAAATTGAGGTAATTTCTCACTTTCAATTTAATCAATTTAAATTAAACTTGAGAATTTGACAAAGTAAGGGGAAGTTGGAAAAATATGAACTTTAATGTTCAAATGAAAATTCCAACATCTAAATTTTGTGAATCCTTGAAATTATATCTTCCAACATGAAGATAACCAAATTTCTATCACAAAAATTGAAACTTTATGTTTCCAATCAACTCAAAATGATTAAAACAACAAAGTTTAACATAAAATAACATGGAATTTAGTGGTTTTTAAAGTTTCCATCACTTATCACAAATAAAGATTGAATCTTTAACACTTAGGAAGCCTCAAAAATAAAATTTTTACACTAAAAAGCAATTAGTTTGCAATTATGTGAAAATAAATCAACCTTTAAGCATCAAATACTAGCAAGTAAGTGTGCTTTAAGGGGACTTAAAAATGCAGAAAATAATGCAAATAATCAACCACATAATCAACAAGTTATGCCATTAATTTCAAGGTTAGAAAAGACTTAAAATTTTTCGTCAAAAACGAAAAACCCCTCGAAAAAGGCATTTCTGGTCCGAATTTGGCTAACATCACAGCCCCTTTGGGGTAAAAACCTTTCCAGAACACGTTTTTCACCCAAAATTCACTAGTCTTGGGCGAAAATCTGGGTTCTGGGCCAAACTCGACATTAAAAACGGGATTAAAATAAATAAAACCAAGCTACTAATCTAATTAGCAACTTAAACCAGAAAATTAAGCCAAAATAAACCTTGAAAAACATGATTATAAAAATAAACGAGCGGGGCTCCGATACCGCTGTTGGGGTTTGGTGAGTCCGATTCACCGCGGAAACAACCCCGACCCAAGGAACCACTCGCAATTAATAAAACCATAAAGCATAAATAAATAATCACAAGAAAGGAAGAACGAATCTTACCCTCGAAGCGAGCTTCGCCCTTACAAAAACGGGCTCTTACTTGAAAGCTTCGAGCACCGCAAGCGTCGTGCCTCCAACGGTATCCACCCACAAAGGACGAACACGACTTTAAGGTCCGCTACCTTGGAGTTAGCAAGGTCTGACCAAAACCCGAGTGTTATTAGAGTTTAAGAGTTTTCCCAAAAATATGGAATGCTCTTTCTAACTCCCACTCAAGCAAAGAATTCTCAAGCCATGCCATGACTATTTATAAGGAAGTATGCCTTGTGAATTTCACTCATCTTTCAATGTGGGACTTTTCACAAAAAGATCCCACATGGAAAGATTGGTGAATTCAACCCTTAGTTAAATAAACAAAGGAACAAGTACCAAGTGTCACATGGTTAGGTGTGGACCACTTTCTCACTTGGTCCTCAAGGCATTTCACATGCAATGTGAACTAACCATGTGTCACCCAACCTTGAGCCCCAGGTTGGGTTCGGTTGGCCCATTTTATTTTGGCCCGTGTCCATGACCCATCAACCCGGGTCCACGGCCATTGCCATATGTGTCGCCACCGTGGCGCGCCGCCACCATGGCGCTGCCACGTGGCACGCTGCCAACGTGGCACGCTGCCACGTGGTGGCTGCCAATGTGGCGGCTGCCAACGTGGCTGCTGCCACTTGGCGGCTGCCAACGTGGCGGCCACGTGAGCTGCCACGTGTGCTGCCACATGGCGTTTTGCCATGTGTGCTGCCACGTGGCATGCTCCTATTGGGCATGCATTCCTAGCCTTTTGCGTGGCTAGGATTTAACTTGTTACTTGATGCATTTTCCCGTCTCGCCAAATCCTAAATTTTGGCTCGACATTTGAGATTCTCTGACGCTCGGTTTCGACGCTCCAAGCTCGAATTTCCGACGTCTAAATGTTTAACACTTGGGCGACGAATTAATTTCTTCCGAATTAATTCGTCGAGTCAGTTCGTATATTTTGCTTGGGTGTGACCCGAAGGGTTCAGTCAAGATTAAGCTGTAATATTTATTATATTAATATTACTGATCGGAAGCGGCCTCCACCCAGGCATTCCGATCACTTGACCTTGCTGAATATATTAGCTTTCTAATAATTCTGAACCCGCTATCAAAATAATACACTTGTTCGAAGGACACCATTCCTTTCACCAGATTTGGCATGACCTATCATTAATCATCAAAGGTTTGTTGGCTTTTTAATTGGAAAAGCAATCTTAATATCAATGGGACCTAGATTTATTATGCATTGATTATTTAGTGAACTCTAGCGCATCATCAATCAACATAAATAAAATCTAACATGCATAATCTACCAATGCAATAAAACATGACATAGTATAGCCCCTTAGTCCTAAGTAAACTAGAAATGAAAATGCTTCCGCTTGAACCATCATGGATCTCCATCCACCTTGTTCCTTTGGGCCTTCACTTCATGGGCTTCTTTGGACTAAACTATTTAAATAATTAATCTTCTTAATTTAAATGAAAGTTAAAAAAATACTTAACGATTCGCAGACCGTATTTAGATTACAAAAATACATCACGATGCGTAGATCATATTTAGAATCTATGGGTCATAATAGTTTATATATATCAACATAATGTCATATATTATATAGAAGTGCCAAATAATAAATCACTCAACATGCTTGTCTAAACTACAACATCGAATGTTCATAATTAAGGCAACATATTTCCTAAAATATCTTATATTTTAAATCATAATTAGATAATATCATATATTATTCATGACCGTTTATAAAATATCATATATTTTAATTTAGGCATGAGATAGAATCAAATCATATTTTAATCTAGAAAGATAAATCATATTTTATCTTCCATGATTATCCTAACAACTTTATGAGATTCCATTCTAATGACTAGCCAATCGAATAATTTTAAAATTAATAATATCCTAATCTAATTATGGGATAATCACATTATTTAAATCAATTATTATCCTTTTCGTCTTAGCTCAGAATATTCTAACAAATTTCATCCAAAATTAAACACTATAATTATGGATAATCACCAAATTTAACAACTTTAAATATGGATATTTTTAAATATATCAAATTTAGAATATTTGAATAAAACAAAAGATTTTATCTCAAATCAATGTTATTTTATCCAAAAATAAATTGTATTTATCTTGAAATATTTTTAAAACAAAAATAATTTTTATTTGAAAACCATGCCACACACCCCGACCACCGTGGTTGGCTAGCCAAAGCTAGCCACGGTGGCTGCCTGCCTTCGACAGCAGCCACTGCCGTAAGGCTGCAGCGTGGTAGCAACATTTGTTGTCGGTGCAGGCCACCGTGCGCTACCAGCCAAGGCTAGCCACGGTGGATAGCCGCCTTACGGCAGCCACTGCTGCACCCTGCAGCAGCAACAACAACATTACAGCTGTGGCAGCAGTTGTGCAACACTTGCACGCTGCTGCCCCTGGCCGCCGGACCTCCTACTCTCCCTCTTGGACCGCCACCTGGTCGGTATCCACCGTGGTTGTGCCACCCAGCCACGGTTGCCGACCTTAAATAATTTTTTTTAAGTTTAATTTAATTAAGATAACTTTTATCAAAATTAAATTAAATCAGTCCGCAAATTAAAATTAAATCCCCATTAAATTTTAAAATTAGGCTTCATCATAAAATTAATCCTAATTTAATTATAACTTTTAAAATTAAATTGATGATCATACACAACATTTTTATGCATAAATCAATTCAAATTTAAATTATGAAACATAAACAAATTGAATTAAATTAAAAACCAACCACAAAATCATATTTAAAACAAAATCAACTAAAACAAGCATAAAAAATAAGATTTTCAAGGCTTATATGGTTCGAATTTTTTGAATAAACTAGGGTTAGGGTTTAAAATTTTCAACCAATTTAGGGCTTAATTCAGTCCTCCTAATGGCTATTTTGAGCATAATTAAATCACATTTAATTAATTCCAAAAGTTTAATCACATTAAAATAATAATTGAACCATAATTAAATTAATTTCTTTATCTTAATTGATTTTAAAATTAAGAACATGGACTTCAAACAATCGTATTATTATTAAGCGTGTTCATGCAAGAGGATAACTGATACAACTGAATGTTTTATAATTAGACTAGATCATGAAGCCCAAAACCCTCCATACAACTCCATATGGTCGGCCATATTAGGGGATGAGGCCCATCATGGGCTTTGTCCTCTCGTGCTCGATCTAGGCCCTTTATGTGACCTTATAGGATCCATTTAATCGGGTTTTGGTATATTTTACTAGTCCAAAGATCAATAGTACCTCTAGTTATGATATAACGACGACCCAACTACACGAACTTAATTATCTCCATAATTTGATCCATTTATATTTCTAGTAATTACACATGACGAAGACATAAATCCTTCATTTTACATTGTAAGCTATTCAATTTCTTTGGTACTTTGAAAATTAGTGTCACCGGTAAACCATGAATAATTATCGCTCATCAATTGTTTCAAAGTCCAGGTGTGCAACTAAAGGACTCCTCAATTGGGTGAAGATGAAGGCCTGTAACTGCATTCCCCCCAAAAATTATGAGATTAGATTTTTCGAGTCAATGACAAACCCTAAGAAGCCTTATTAAAAGTGTAGGGAGAAGTTTAGGGGAAGAGGGTTCTTTGCGTGGATTACTAAGGAAGATTTTAGGAAACATGAAAATTCTCAAATGAAGAAATTGCTTAAATTCACAAGATGATTGCAGATATGCATAAGAGCTTTAGGAACGATGTGAATATAGCTGGGAGGGTTGTTATTATCTATGTGTTGATTGTAACAAAGTGATGTAATTTCTAGGTAGATGTTTAAGAATGGATTTGAATGTAAGATGCAAAATGGTTTATGTTGGAATTGAATAAAATTGGAGCTTAATTTCTATTTGTGTCTTCAGTTTCTTAGTTTGTTGCATTGTTTTTTAAAAAATCTGTAATTGAAGTACATATATGAACATTATTGTAAATGACCAAAAATTGGGCTGCTAGTCTATCTCTTGCAAAAAATTTCATAATTATATTCAAAATGTTTACAAAAGCCGTATGTTCCACCAAGCCTATACAAAATAGGGCATCATTCATAGCACATAAGTTAAAAAGTAGATGCACAAGTCATAAAATAACAACCCATGTTCAAAAAGACATTATTTTCTAATAAATAGTAGAAATTAGACTTTTGGTGTCCCTTTGCTTTTGCATCTTTGTGTAGCTTTAGATGTCCCTGCAACTACATACTTACTTTTGTGAACTAGTTAAGCTTCTAGTTTGCATCATGCTGCTTATTTGCAGTGATTGAGATGCTGGTGTTTGTTGTGAAGCAGTATGTTGAGAAGTAATTGTTGAAATTAGAATGCAATGCAAAAAACAGAAAGCAAAACGTAGAAATGAATCTTTAGCATTCTCATTCAAATACTCTAATTGAGTCACACCTTTTTATAGGCTACAAATGTAATTGACAAAATAAATAAAAAGCAACTAATTAGCATGCAAATCCTAATTACATGGGATTGTTGTTGATAGTGCCAATATTCTAGCCCACTACTACTACCATTACTAACTTACTAGTTTGACTAAGTAAATAAAAATATTAAAAAAACCATGTATCTACTAACTAACTTTGAAGCACCAACTCTAACAATAATAGGTTGAGAAGCATATTTTATCTTGGTAGCAAATGTTGTCTTATGTCTGTTTTGTTTTTCTGTGACAAATCCTTGTGTTGATTTCTCTTTTGCTGTCTGTAGGGAATATTTCAAGCATCCCAGGCTTGAGCCCCACTGTGATCATTAGGGATGGCAATTGAATCTGAGTTCGATTTGAATCCGATCCGATCCGAAGGAAAAAATCAGATTCGAATCCGTTTAAAATTTGTCCGAATCCGAATAGGAGGTAGATCGGACTTGGACCCTACGCAAAGTCCGACAAGGTCCGATCCGAGTTCGAATCCGAGAGTATAAGCATATGCTCTATAACTTGGGACAATTATTTTCTTGTTTTGTAACAAAATTTTGTTACGTAACTTAGTTTATAATTTAAATATGTTATGTTTATACTTTAATTGGTATGACAATACAAGAAATTATAGGTATATGACATTACAAAAAATAAAAATAAAAAATATTCGGATCATTTCAGAGGTCCGTATAAACGAACCGGATTCGGATCCAAAAATTACGAGTCGGATCGGATTTAGACTCGGATTCGAATCCGAGTCCAGGGTCCGTTTACTAAACGAATTGGATTCGGATTTAGCCACATCCGACCCGAATTCGATCCGTTGCCATTCCTTGTGATCATACACTTAGCGTCTAAAGGGAAGGAATCTAGAGTAAAAGAGTCGCCAACAAGTTTTAGGAACTTGTAAACCATTTATAGGGTAAAGGTTACACCCATTCACGATCCATGAGATCGCTAACTCCATAGTGGTCTAGAACCATGAATGGATATTCGGGGATTAAGGTACAAATCCAACCTAATAAACATTGAACTTGCCCTAAAATAGGCCTCTATTTTATTCTTCTCATATTCATGTGTTCTTTTTGACTAACAAACAATCAATAGGTTAACCATAAACCTGTTTATCTATGTTGGTTGAATATTAATGCACAAACAAAACTGTTATTGGCGATCACTTGAATTATAATCATATTAACCTAAACAAGATTATTAATTATTTTATTAAGCGTAATTACAAGTACAAATTCCATTTAAACATTCATAAAAGGCATGATCAAGCAATAACAATAATATATAAAGCAACATGATAATAATAATAATAATATTCTCAATAAAGTATAATACTATTAGCAAGATCCTAGGCATGATACTAACAAGATTAATAACAAACCCTAGCATGTCACTAAGCAATAAAGATCATAGCTTTATCCCTATTGTGATACTAACATGATAGAAGGAAAGAATAGGAAGCATCCTAGAAGCATACATGATATTAGAAATCTTAGATATTACCCTAAACATGATACTAGGAATGAATAAAGACATCCTTACATGGTACTAGAAAACAAAATAATTAAAGCATGATTTTCATATCAAAATAACAACAAAGTAATTACTTACTTGGCTGCCTTGTATCTCTTTCTAATAAAAAAATACACGCATTAGTAACTTCAAGGAAAATAATAAATCTAACAATTAAATAAAATAATTGAAATAGAGATTTGGGACCAAACACTCGGAAATTATAAACCTTTCACGTCTAGGGTAAAGGCAACTTTGAACATTGCTAGGTGTGTCTAGAACTAATGTATGTGTAATTTTGTGGAAGGGAAGGTTTAGAAAAAAAATAGAGAGAGAGAGAAAGCTTCTAGCTTTTAGAGAGAGTATAGAGAGAGATGATGGTTGTGAATTGATGAGAACGGGGAGATATGACCCCTAATTATAGAAAAAATAGTCCGGAAACAAATCAAGTCCTATTCGGAATAAAATACCTCCTGTCACCAACGACAGGAGTTAGTGCCAGACAGCAAGCTTAGCGCCAGGCGACAGTCTTGTCGTCTTGCGCTAAGTCAGAAATCAAACGCGCTTTGTACGCGGAATCCTCTTCTTAATACGATTAAGAAGCTTATTCCGCATTGATCATATTAAAATCAGGTTTGTGACAAATCACTTACTTTATTCAAAATAAAACTCTTGAAAATAAAGTTATTAATCCTAATCCCATTAGCATTTTAAAAGAACCTTCTAGATTATTCTAGAAGATTAAAATCAATCCTAATAACTTTAGTAATTATAATTAATAGGCCCTCCTCTAGATCATTGGGCCACATATAAAATTCATTTCGGGCCCAAATTTAATTTAAGCTACAACTTCCTTATTGTTCATCATAATTGGGCTCATAATATATCGTTGGAAAGCCCTTTTCGAGCCCGATCAAAATAAACCATTATTGGACCCTTATCATGGACCAAGCTAAATTAGACTGGCTATTTTCATAAATAGAGTGTAAGAAGAAATATTTTCAAAAACAGAAAGAAAGATATTTTAATAAAAACAACCACATCACTAGACTTTCACTTTAGTCGATAATCAAATGACATGAATGGTATTCATCACTGGGTTTGATTTTGAGGAAACACATTTGGGTGTCTACGGAAGCCCCCACTTTGACTGAGTTTGGAGAAACGCAAGTTTCGAAAACAAAATTCAAAGTAGCGATAGGGACGGAGTATGATTCAGAATGTTCTGCGACCCTAAATCATTCTTGTAACGCCGATACCTACAAACTAGCATTAGTTAAATAGATAAAAGAGTTAAGAAACGCGTATCTTGCACCGTCGAGCACACGTCTCTAGAGTAACCGATTTGTTGCGGTATTTTGTTGTGAAAACCTCCACAGTGCCTTGTGAACGCCATCTGAAGGTAACAGTGCCTTGCTATCTTCATTTGCTTGTGACAATCCTCCATAGTGCCTCGGGAACATCTTCGAAGGTGATTGTGCCTCGCCATCTTCAGGGTTGTGGCTGTGCCTCTCCATGGCTGTGCCTTGCCGCTATATACAATCTTTTCTCTGCTTCAAAACATCGTTGAAAACCGCTGCTTGTAGCTATCTTTAATTTCATAGTGATAATCTTCCGAGGAAAATTATCGAAGACCACCGCTTGTTGATCCTCAATGCTTTGCTTGAATACTTGCTATGCAGATGCTTTGATGAAATTGTTGCTGTGCTTATACCTCGGCGCAGTTTGTGAATGAGCCAGTACCTTGGCACTTGTGCTTCTTTATGAACCATTACTTCGGTGCTTGCGATGAGCTAATACTTAGGTGCTTTAAGCTAAGTGAGATGATCATTTGTCAGGTCGATACACTTACTGCGATTGTTAGTCATGTCAAATTTCCTATAAGGGCTAACTGGCGTACCAAGGAACCAGGAAATTTTTGTAAAAGTTATGCATAATTATTTATGGGAGCCATGCATCTTGTCGGTGCACCAACGCACCCCTTCTACCCCTAACGACACCATATTTGATGGGGCAGACGGCGAGGACGATGCCTCAGACTTGGGGTCTGATGAAGGGGAGTCAGGAGGCGTGGAACAGGCCGAGAGATCCGGCTGAGAGGCGTCTGTCTCTGACCAAGAAGAAATTACGGCTGAGTATCAGCAGCCGGCTACAGGACCGGCTCAGCCAAATCCCTTAACGAATAAAATGCTCCCTAGGGACTTAGCTGTTATGGAAAGAGGTTTTAAGGCTTTTGCAGATGCACACCCGGTAGGAGAGGAGTGGAGAATAGAGGTTCCCCCGCTTGAGGCAACGATTACCTGGGAGAACGACATTGAAAATGCCGACAATTGTTTCGGCTGCTATGAGGCTGTGATTAAAGCCAGCCTCCGCTTCCCCCTTCACAACGGGAGTATAAGAATTTTAAAGGGGTATGACGTGGGCGTCTAGAAACTCACCTTAAAGTCATGGCTTAATATACTGGGATTATTGCCGCCTGTGAGTATCAAGACATTGAGCCCAGTTTTGCTGCAATTTCTCATATGCACTATATGAGCCGGGCACCGGGCAGACATGGTGCGTGGTACACTCTAACCACACATCCGGAATATTTAATGACCTTTGACAAGACGTCCAAATGGTCCGGCTGGAAGGATAGATTCTATTTGGTTTGATCTCCTACTTTAGGGCACAACCGGTTCCTTCGCCAGTACAATCAGGACCTGGAGCTTCTCGAGAAGAAGTGTGCTTTGCCTCAGATGTCTTCCAGGGCTTATGAGCAAATTACGAAGCCGGGCTTCTTTAAAACCACCACCATGCCCTTAGAGGGCGGGACTCAAATAATTGTTCCTAAGAACTGGATACCTCATCCAGACTTCTTTAAGAACGAGGCCTTCCTCTCTACTTGTGGGCTTAGCCCTATGTTCAAGCGGGGTAGACTTATTCTCTGCTTTGGGATATCGTCGAAGACCGTTGCTTGTAGCTATCTTCAATTTCATAGTGATAATCTTCCGAGGAAAATTATCGAAGACCACCTCATGTTGATCCTTAGTGCTTTGCTTGAAAATTTGCTGTGCAGATGCTTCGCTGAAATTGTTGTTGTGCCAATACCTCGGCACATTTGTGAATGAGCCGGCACCTTGGCGCTTGTGCTTCTTTGTGAACCATTACTTCAGTGCTTGCGATGAGCTAATACTTAGGCGCTTTAAGCTAAGTGAGAAAATAATTTGTCAGGTCGATAATACTTACTGCGATTGTAATCGAACTGAGTACTTAATCATGTCAAATTGCCTATAAGGGCTAACTGGCATACCAAGGGCTAGGAAATTTCTTTATAAGGTTCACATAATTATTTATGGGAGCCATGCATCTTATCTCCGCACCAGCGCACGCTGCTACGCTTTGTCACCCGGATTTTGCTCTACCGGTAGGTGACAGACATTAGCGCCCGGCGACAAACTTGTCTTCTGGCGCTGGAGTCGAGTTTTTGAAATAAAACCCCTTTCTTCTCCATTTCTGCTGCTGCTGCTGTTCGATTGCTCAGTTTTGCTCGAAAGTTCAGCTTGCTCGTTCTCCTCTGTTTGTCAACCAAATTCGCTCAAATTTGTTGCAAATTAAAGCTTATTTTATCTAGTTCCCCATCTATGTAAGTTTTCTTCAAACTCACCTTAGTTTTGCTGAATTTTGCATGTTTTATTCACAAATTTTTAGGAAATTCGAAACTCATATTTCTTTATTTACTTTGTTTGTTGAACTTTATGCCATGAAATTGCTTGATTATGCTTGTAAATTACCTTCGGAATATTTTGAGACTTGTTTGACTCAATTTGGTGAAGAAATTAGCAAATTGCCATTGTTGAGCCCTTTGAGTTCGTGAGAACAATATGGCTTGTTCTCCGTATTTTTGCGAGCCATTTTGTCCAATTTGTCACAATATTTGTCATAGTATTACAAGAAATTGTTTGATTGCTGAAAAATGTTGTTTCTACATGTATTGAAATTATGCTATGTTTTAGTACTACGTACTTTGTTTTTGTGAATATAGTATCATGCGGCTAGGCGAACCTTAGATACTATAGGATCCTTAATTTACTGTTACTTTGCTTAATATAGCATGGCTAGACGACGCGGTTCCATATCTCGTTCTAGGGAGGCTCACCGGGAGGACAATCCCCTTGACTCCGACTTGGGGACCTCTTCTTCTCTAGGGGAGTTCCCGGAGTGGGACGAGTGCACTCTGTATTTTGCGCCCAAGTTCCACATCTCGGAGTGCGTTCGGTGCGGGATTCATAGCGGGAGAGTTCGTAGCCATGATTCTGGCAACGACACCATCGGTTCCTTGTACAATACTTACTTTCGCGATCATGATGGTTTGCATCGCCTGTGGGAGTCTTGTGGCTTGACTCCTTTTTTCCGAGCCACTCGAGCTCTATATTCTTTCGGGCTGAGCTGTTACGTGGTTCAAGTTTTGGTGGAGTTCTTTTGGGACACCACCAACACCTTTTATTTCCCCTAGGGTGAGATGACCATTACCCCTATTGACTTCAGTCTCATCACGGGACTGGAATTTCGTTTGATCGCGCTTCTGATCGATAGCGAGATCACCGTCTATTCTCCGGTGGTACTAGATTTGTTGGGCCCTATTACTATCCGGGCTCGTAGCGAGGACGAGCCGACCATCTCAGTTCTCGGTGTATCCTCCGGTCCACACTCGCGACGACCTTTCAAGATGGTGCGACCACCCTAGAGCAGCGGGTGCGCATCTTTGCTCTTATCTTGTTGTCAGGGACCTTTTCTCATGATAAAGGTAGTCGAGTCTTACTCTACTATCTGCCTGCTCTTTGTAACCTTCACATGGTCGGGTCATATGATTGGGCCAGCTTGGCCTATGCGGACTTCCTAGTCGGATTGCGACTTTCTAGTCGTCATGGTTCCTTCGAGGAAGATATCGCACTATCCAGATTTTGGAGACTCGTAGAGGTATACTTTACTTCCTTTACTGAAGTTAGCTCTAGATTTTCATTAGCATTTATTAATACTTCTTTATCTTCGTAAATCTGGTTCTACGATTATTTCCCGTCTCTCACATTGGCGAAACCTTCGCCTTGCGAGCTCCCCGTTACTGCCTGATAGGGAGGCCGCCTCAATGACCAGCTATTACCGCTCGCGTTCAAGAGTAGATCTTCTTGGTATGTTTCTTGAATACTTATCTTTTATTTCCTTTAGTAGGATTTTATCTCATGAGTATGCGTTTTGTAGGAGCCTGCTGTAGAGTTTTGGCCGATTTGGACTTTCCCGCGCTTGCTGCGCATTACACTGCTTAGCGTCGGTATTTTCAAGGGACGTACGATGCTGTGGTGTACCTAGGCGAGAGAGTGGCTATTCAGCACTCCTCGGAGGCTTTTGTTGTTCCTACTCGCCCTCCTCGGCACCAGCGAGCACAGATTGGCGGACTCATGCCCGTGCAGAGCTGTGCTATGAGGAGACGTTGCTGTCGCTTTTGGCTCCACCACCTGTTTCGCTAGAGGGGGCGGAGGTATTCCTCATTTCTTGTGTTTGTCTTTTGTGTAGCCCCCAAATAGATACTAATTACTTGGATTATTTTGCCAGGATGTACGTTCAGAGTTCGTTCCTCCCCCCGTATCTATCAACTACCAGGAGATGTATGGTCCAGTTGTGGAGATGAATCCCCTAGCTCCTCCGGATCATTGTTTGATCGAGCGGTTGATACCTTGGAACCAGACCTGGGTGAGTCATTTATTTGCTGTTTACTCATACATATATCTTTGATTGTTACTGACTTTGTCTCTTGATAGTTCTCTCGCGAGGTGGTAACAAAGATGGCGAGGGGTATGGACGCCTTTCATTATCAGCTGGTGAGATTGAGAGATCGAGCCTCTTGCCGTCGTGACGACACTACTGTAGAGGTATTTCTCTTATCCTTATTACATGTTTTATTTGTCTATTTTTGCTTCTTACTTGATTTATTTTTGCAGGGACATCCTATTTCTCCACCACATACACGGACGAGCACCGAGGCCACGAGAGAGAGATCCGGGTTTTGCTCGAGACGTCGTCGTACTTCTTCTGGGGGCTAGATCTCAGCGGAGCAACAGCGGCAGCAAGAGAAGAATAGGGAAGACCCTACTCCAGTGCCAGACTACAACTTTTGGCGTTTAGCAATAGATTTCAGCGCCTGGCGCTAGATCTCAGCGTCTGGCGACAGAGCCAATTCTTGGCGCCAGCGATATTTCAGCAGCGACAGAGCTCGAAGCCTCTCAGAACGATTATTTCGACTTCATACAACAATTTTGGGTTCCTTGGTACGCTAGTTAGCCCCTATAAGCAAATTGACATGATTAGTAGTCGGCTCAATTAAAATCGTAGTAAATGATTGACCTGAAAAAAAATCGTCTTACTTAGCTTAAGCGCCTAAAACACTGGCTCATTACAAGCACCAAGGCATCGGTTCAAAAGCAAGAAAATCACTTATACGACAATTTTTCCAAGATTGGATTGTCATCTCCAACTGACAATATTTCCATTTTCGCGCATCTTCTTCAACGACAATTTTTCCAAGATTGGATTGTCATCTCTGGCAAAGTTTCCAAGCGTGGATTGTCGTTCTCCTTCTCTGTTTGGCAATTTTTTCCAAGTTTGGATTGTCATACATTCATGGATCTTTGGCAAGTTTTTAGAGATTGGATTGTCATACACCCAGTTCCCAATAGCAAAATTTCCCAAAGGATTGTCGTAGGTCTCTACTCATCATAAATTTCGGCAAAAGTTCCTCAATGTGGATTGTCATTCATTTCAGCAAGTGGCAAATTTTCCCGAAGTGGATTGTCGGTCAACTCTTTTTTGCAAATGTTCCAAGACGCGGATTGTCAATTGTGGCAATATTTTCCTAAAAGAATTGTCGCATAGCGTTAGCAAATTTCCAAGGTGAATTGCTTTTAAGAGTTATATTCCAAGATGTGGATTGTCGATCGTAGCAAAATTCTTATGACAGATTGTTACGAAGCATTGGCATCTTTTCCCAAAAATTGGATTTTGGCAAATTTTCCGAGATACGGATTGTCGCTTCATCGTGGAAACATTTCCAAGGATGGATTGTTACGAAGCATTGACAACTTTCCCTTAATTGGATTGTCATACATCATACAAGAGTTGTGTTGGCAACTATTCCCAACGAAAAAGAGGATTGTCATCACAACAAAAGCACCGACATACTGGTTCACAAGCAGCAAAGCGCCGACGTACTGGCATAGCAGCATTAAGGATCAACAAGCAGTGATCTTTTCCAAGACTATCACAGGAAATTAGAGGCAGTTACAAGCGTAGCAGTCTTCAGGCGGAATTCTCTAGCTTGCAGAAGATCGTGAAAACAACAAGATGGCATTACCTAGCTTGCGGAAGGTTGTCACAAACAACAGCAAACAACAACAAATCAGTTACTACAGAGACGTGTGCTCGACGGTGCAAGATACGCGTTTCTTAACTCTTTTATCTGTTTAACAAACGCTAGTTTGCAGGTATTGGCGTTACAAGAATGAGTTAGGATCGCACAACGTTCTGAATCAGTCTCCGTCCCTATCGATACTTTGACTTTTGTTTTCGAAACTTGTGTTTCTCCAAACTTAGTCAAAGTGGGGGCTTCTATAGACACCCAAATGTGTCTCCCCAAAACCAAACACAGTGATGAATACCTTTCATGTCATTTGATTATCAAACAAAGCAAAAGTGTGAAGTCTAGTGATGAGGATGTTTTTAATAAAATATCTCTTCTTTCTATTTTTGAAAACATTTCTTTCCTTACTTTATTTATGAAAAACGTGCATTCCAGTTTATTTTGGTCCATGATATGAGTCCAATAATGGTTTAGTTGGATGGGGTTTGAAAAAACCTTTCCAACGATATATTATAAGCCCAATTCCGATGAATAATGAGGAAGTTATGGCCAAAATACTAAACTGGGCTCGAGCCGGATCTTACCTACGACCCAATGATCATGTGGAGGGTCCAAAGGTCTAATCCTATTCCTAAACTAATTAGGATTGATTAGAAGCTTCTATAAGTTTCTAAAAGATCTTAATTATCCTTTTTGAAAAGATAAGATTAAAGAATTTGTGTTAAATAAAAACTTTCCTTTTTTAAAACTTTCCTTTTTCTTAAATCCTAATTCTATTCGAATTTAAAGATGTTCAAAGTCAGTCAGATTTTATTTTCGTGCCTCATAATCTTTATCCAAATCTTATATGTTTGGATAGATATTGAAACTATCTTTCCAATGATATATTATAATATTAATTCCGAGCTATAACGAAAAAGATATGAATGGAATACAAAACTCTATCCAAAACTGACACCCTTCCTCTATTTCGGCCATATAATTACATCTACAAAAGATTTTAATCTGATTCTAATTGGTTTAGAAATTAGACGTCAAGAGCTTTCCAACGACATATTATTTTCCTTATTTGGACTTTCAGATCAAAAGATATGATAAAAACAAAACGCGTGAAACTGATTATTAGCGCCTGACGCCAAGCATTAGCGCCTGGCGCTAAGGTTTGGCGCCTGGCGCTAATGACCAGCGTCTGGCGCTAATCGTGTTTTATTCTCGTTGAAACTCTGATTTGTTTTTCTATCCGTTTGGCTAGTTTTCTCTATAAATAGCCTCTTAAAATTCTGTTTTCAACCATCAATTTTCATCAATCCTTCTGATCAACTCTCATCAAGAATTTCTTGATTCTCTCTCCCTCTTTCAAGCCTAGCTTTTTACAAACACAATTCCTCATACATTAGCACTAGACACACCTAGCATAGTTCGAAATTACCTTCGCCCTAGACGTGAAAGGTTTTAATTTATGAGGGTTTGGTCCCAAATCTCTCTTTCAATTATTTAATTTAACTGTTTATTTTATTATTTTCCTTGAAGTTACTAACGTGTGTATTTTGTTATTAGAAAGAGGTACAAGGCATCCAAGTAAGTGCTTTAATTGATTTATTGATATTATGATATAGACATCATGTCTAGGTTGTTATTATGATTCCCAGTATCATGTTAGGATGCTTGATGTTTTGAATGACAACAATGATTCCTAGTATCATGTTTAGGGTAACAACTATAATTTCTAATATCAAATATGCTTATTATGATTCCGTGATGCTTCCTATTTCTCTTCCTAATATTTATGTTAGTATCATGTTAGGGTTAAAGCTTTGATTTATATTGTTTAGTGACATGCTAGGGTTTGTTATTAATCTTGTTAGTATCATGCCTAGGATCTTGCTATTGTTATGATTTAACATGATTATGATTGTGATTATTATCATGATTATTTTTATAATTGTTCTAATTATTATGATTATTATTATGTTGCTTGATATATATTTTATTGTAATTGCTTGATCACGCCTTTTATGCATGTTTAAAGGGAATTTGTATTTGTAATCATGCTTAATAAGATAATTAATAATCTTGTTTAGGGTTAATATGATTATAATTCAAGTGATCGCCAATAATAGTTTTATTTGTGCATTAATATTCAACCAACATAGATAAACAGGTTTAGGGGTAATCCTATTGATTGCATGTAAGTCAGAAAGTGCACATGAATACGATCAAAATAAAGTAGAGGCCTATTATTAGGGCAGGTTCAATCTCTTTTAGGTTGGATTTGTACCTTCATCCCCGAACTACCAGTCATGGTTCCAAACCTATTGGAGTTGAAGATCTCCTGGATCGTTAAGGGGTGTAACTATCACCCTGTGAACGGTTTACAAGTTCCTAAAACTTGTTGACGACTCTTTTGCTCTAGCATCTTTCTCTTTGGACGCCACCATGCTTAAGTGTATGATCACAGTGGGGTTCAAGCTAGGGGTAATGCTTGAAATATTCCCTACATGATCCATATTATGTTTAAGAGCAGTCCAAACACCTTTCTCGTTAATTACAAAATCAATGAAAGCTTCACAACATGTACGGTAATCCAACTTAGAAAACTTCCTAAGCATATTAGAAGAAGCATCCTTCCAACTAGCATTTAAACATAGGTAGTTTCTGCCTCTCCAAACACTTGAAGTACCAACATATCGAATTTTCCCTTTCTAATACTAAATACATGCCTAAATGCATAATCAGTATACATTTCGTATGCTTCCGCATCACTTTTGACTTGTTTCCACTTCCATTCAGACACTTCACTTTCCTTAAAAACAACTTCATACTTAAAACCTGCAAGAAAAAAACAAAATGCATAACAAACGTTACTATAGTTAAAAAATAAAACCAAAAAGTTCAAATAAAGAAAAACGATGTTCATAATTACTTGTACAATTTTATTTTTAAAAACATACATGATCAAAGGTTCAATAAAATAACCTAGAGGTTCATAAATATAATAACAGTGTTGATAATAATATTAATCTGCTAATAAAAATTTCTAAAAATAATTACAATGGAAAGTGCATAATACGAATTATAAACAAATAATATTCATAAAATACCATTTTAAACCTTAAATTCAGCAATTAAAATAAAAGAATCAAATTCAACACGCTTTCAACTAATATATATGTATCTCTTTCAAATTCTTCCCATAAATTCTTCTACAAGAAATCATATGATCCGAATGTTTAGGATCAAGAATTAATGAGCAGTTTAATATACAAATGATCAAGTTCATCACAAATTAATACAATACAATATGAAATCAAAATCTCTTCACAATTTCAAAAAGTAGATGAATAGTTTGATTACTTCATAAATTAATCAAGAAAATACAACTAATTAAACCTAAAAAATTATGCGATGTTCAGAATCATCTTAAACTTTAAATTTCAAAAAAATCAAAAATAAAATTCAGCAAATAACAAACCTAATAATTATACAATAAGATCAAATAAACGATTAATTGAAAAACAATAATAAATCAAAATCTCATCTAAAATTTCAGCAACTAAATAAAACCTAATTATTCAATGAGTTCAAATCAACAAATAACAATCCAAAACTGATTAGCGATAATTATCAATTCAACTAATTAATAAAAATTAACAATTACTCAACATTACTAAGAAACTACATTGAAAAACCTAATTAATGAAAATTATCAATTGAAATAAAGAATCTAACCTCCACTATCAAGAACTTCGGGTACAAAAATTAAATCCATGGAGATGAACTACAGTGAAGAGCAGAATAATCAACAATGGTGATAAGCAATTGAACAGAGGATCAACAATGGTGATAAGAACAAAGAGGAAAATAAAGGAGAGAGAAAATCAAAGAGAGAGAAGAAGAGAAGAGAGAAAATTAACGCCCAACAAATTTAGGACTGATAATTGTAAAGAAGAAACTGATAAATTATGAAGAAATTGAAATAAGAAAGACGTGCGAAGCAAAACAAGAAAGTTTTAGCTGCAGGAAATTGGTAGAGGTAGAACCATATTAGTTGTGGTGCACACAGAAATAGGTGCACCATGGTTCACCTAAAAATTTTCGGATAATTAATTCTTCCTCATATAATTTATTATGAGGCTCAAATAATTCTTACTTATCCTACTCTACAAATACCTATTGAATCCCAAAAATTTGCCACACAAAAGTCTAAAAGGTAAATTTTCTTTTCGTTTTCCTTTTTATTTTTCTTTTTATTTTTTTCCTTTTATTTTTTTCCTTTCCTTCTTTCTTTCTTTTTCTTCACGTGAAACAGCGCAGCTAGCACGCATGAATCGCCGCTGTCCATCGGTGTTGCTACAGTCGCCGGTCAGCGGCGTTAGCTCGTTAGCCACCTTTATGTGGCTTGATTCCTTCTTTCCCCTTCCTTTGTTTATTAGTTTGGTTTTGATTTTAATTGTTTAATATTTGTTTAATTAGTATTAAAATAATATTAAAAAAAACCGCACCATATTTCTAATTTGATTTGGTTTGGTTTGGTTTGTGGTTTGGTTCAGTTTTAAACCGCATTAGTTTCACCCCTATGTGTAATTGGCCTTGTCTTTATCTTGGCCTTACGACGACCCATTTATTATGGTAATTAGTAGGGACAATTTAAAGAGAAGCTTTCCAAGTGATCTGATCCATCGGCATAATCATGTTGGGGTTTGAGCGAAGAGTGGACCTATTCTAGTTCTATTTTTAATATGCATTATTTTTATTATTTATTGTTTATATTATTATTAATTCTTGTTGATACTAACGCATTGGTTTTAAATATTCGTTTGATTTTGAAAGGACATAAAATGGTTCCAAATTATAAGTTTGACTTTGTTTGAATTGGTTTGACTTTTGAATTTGGTTTGTCACTACAACTAAATAAAAGCAAAGGTTACACTACAAAACCATTGTCTAATATAAAAAAAGTGTTTCCTTGTAGCTAAAGAAACACATATGAGGTGTATTATATGCCCCCGTTGTTTATTCATAACGCAACACATTTATATTCAAAGGCAACAATTTTGAAAGACAAGGTAAAATGATACGTGATGAGTGACATTTATGTCACTCCTAAGATAGTGTTTATGCCTTGTTTGAACTTGTCTTAGGGTGTTTTGTAGTTGTTTTGTTCAAATAATGCGTGCATACATGTCTCGATGTGTTTTTAATGAAATCGCGTATATTCTTGAATGCTTGCCTTCATTGCGTGTTTGCACCGTTCCCTATACCTTATTACTTCCCTTGGTGTTTGTGCTTAGGTATTTGAAGTCTTGGATTTCATAGAAGAATCCAAGGAAGCATGAGAGAAGATTCGAAGAAAGCAAGGTGCAAGGGCGCGCACAATGTGCACGGGCGCGCGGCTGGAGTGTGCGGGCGCGCAGCCCTGTCAGAAACCCGCGCAAAAGAGACGAAATTGCAGAGTCGAGGCAGAAATTTTTGCGCGGCCTGCGTGCAACTTGTGCGCGGGCACACACACAAATGCGCGGGCGCGCAACCAGCAGCACGGGCGCACACACCCAAGCAGCAAACCGCACAACCCACGAATGCGCGGGCACATAGGCCGCTGCGCTGGCGCACATCCCACTGCGCGGGCGCACATACCTTTACGCTGGCGCACAGATTTGTGCGAGGGTGCACAACGAGCCCCTGTTCAGTTTTTTTCGCGACTTCCTTTATATTTGCGAGCCTTGTTTTTGTACGGGAGAACTTCATTTTTTTACCTTTAGATCTTTTTCCTAGTTTTAGGAGCTCTTCTCTCTCTTAGGGTCAGATTAGGATTTTCTCTCTCTTTTTTAGGAGTAGTTGTAGAGAGAGAAAGCTTGGATTTCCATGGAGTTTTTGAGAGGTTGAAGAAGCAACTTTGTGGAACTTCTTCTCATCTATTCAATGAGCATTTTCTAACTTTCTCTCATCTTTATTGCTTTGCTTAATTCTTAGTTTTTGCTTTTTGTTTGTTGATTTGAGTAGATTAATTAGTTTGTTTGTTTAATCTTGTTTTTATTCTTATTTTACCTTGTTTTCCATGTCTTTCTTCATTATGTTAGCTTAGGTCTTGTTCTAGGGAATTAGATGAAGGTTATATTAATGAATTGAATGATTGATTGTGATTAATATGAAATTGTTTCTTGATTATTGTGTATGGGTAATGCTTTTATGGATTAGAATCTTTCTAGCTAATCGATTCTATGCTCTTAATTGTGATTTCAATCAATTGTGCGAGAGTGAGTTGGTTGAGAGCCCTAAATTCTTCCATACCTTTGCTAGGCTAGTTGCACGAGAGTGAATTAGTTTAGTAGGATAATTAACATGCTTAATTGTGCGAGAGTGAGTTAAATGTGTTGATGTTCCTAATCGAGGTCATTTTCATCTATTTGTATGATGTTGTTTAATGCATTGATGTGATTGGGTTCCACTTTCCCTAGTTTTAGTTATTTGCTCTTAGTAGTGTTTGGTTTAATCTCTCTCTATCTCACAACCTTTCCTACTAGTCTAATTTGCACAAATTGATACACTTAGTCTTCGTAGTTCGACCCTTTACTTGCCACTAACTAGTTTAGCGTAAGTTTAGGTATTATAAATTTCTAATTTGGTTAGGGTTAGTAGACCAACGACCTACTCTTAACCGCGATCAAATTTTGGCGCCGTTGTCGGGGACTAAGGCGTTCATTAGTTTATGTGGATTAGTTTAGCTAGGTTCTTGTATATTATTTGATTTTTGTTTGCTTTTCTTTGTTCTTTGTATAAAAATGGCATGCTTATCTTTTCCTCAATTTGATGGTGAACCCTTCTATGCTTACTTTGAAAGACTAGATGGTTTCCTTAGTTACCATGGGTGTTCTCTTAGTGATGCTTGTGGTATAGCTTATTGGGGGCATGAATGAGTATACTAGGGGAATGGTTGAGGACATGAATAATGGTAGATTTTGTCATTTGTCTATGCATGATGCTTGGAATTTCTTCACATGGCTTGCTAGAGATTCTTATGATAGAGAATCTCATGTTTCTTGTTTTGATTCTCAATGTCAAGATACTTTTAATTTTTGCATGAATTCTCTTGATACTTCTAATGTGCCTTGTGATGATCCAAATATGCAAGTTGACCACTTTCCCTCTTATGCTCATTGTGATGAGATTAGTGCTAATTTTGATGATATGCAATTCGATTTTGATCATGAACCTCAACCCAATAACATTGATGCCCAAATTCTCTCTCAAATGCAATATCTCACCCAACAACTCCAAGAGCTCCAAGAGGAACAAAAATTGAGAGAAGTGAGGCTTGCCCAAGTGATGAGTGTTATGATTGATTTAGATGGACGTGAGGCACCTCACTTGGAGTGTGAGAGTGTTGTTGAGGATGATGTGGGGCAAGGGTGTGAAAGTGAGGGGATATTTTCTTGTGATGAGAGGATTTTTGAGGATTTTGATCCTTTTCATTCCCCATTTGAGCTTGAATGCCATCCTTCCCCTTATTCACCCCCTTGAAGAGCTTCCCTTGGTGAGGATGTGAGTGAGCCATATTCATGTTTTAATGAGGGATTTCATGAGGATGATGATGATGAGTTTGAGAAATCATGAGAGATTGAGAGTCCCTTGAGTGGTGGTGGAGGAGTTGAGAATGAAGAAAATGTCGATTTTGAGGATTCCAACCCCCTTCCCCATCTTGATGAGTCTACCTTGCATGTTGGTGACCCTTCTATCCATGAGTCTTTGGACTCATTTGAGGTTATGGCTAGTATGTTCATTGAAGGTGTAACAAAACATTATAGCCTTTTGAGAGAGTTCATTGGCAATGCTTCATGGGAAAGGGATGAGTTTGAGAGAAACCTTTATCCTTTCATGCATGGTTTAGAGACTCTAGGCTTTGAGGATCTTGAGGGAGTTGTTGTTCATCGTTGTGATAGAGAGGAGGATGAGGTTATTTCTATTGGAAAGTTTTTGTTTGAGGGAGATTTGAGTCATGAGTGTTCTTTTGAGGATTCTATGATTGATTTTCATGCCCTCATTGGTGATGTGAGGCTATGTGAGACCATTGTTTCTCCTCCCCTTTTTCATGTCCCTTTCTCGAGGAAATTTGACCACATCTCCTACTATCCCATGTTCCTCCCTTCTTTTGTCAAAGAGCCTATTGAGGACCTTCTCTTGTTTGATGAGACTCTTCCTTTTCATCCTCCTATTATTGAGGAAATGGGTGATTGTACCACCCAAAAAGATTTTGAGGAGGTTTTGCCTTTTTATTCTTTTCCTTATTTTTCTTCTTCTTTCTCTTCTTATTTTCTTGATTTTTCTTCTTTCTTTTGGCATCTTCCTCCTCACTTACGTGCAATAATCTTGTTGCACGTCCTCCTTCCGTCATTTGTCTACTTGTTATCATATGAAATGTGTAATAGTGCATTTGATAAGCTTTTGCGTTCGTTGCAATATTATTTACTAGAGTGGTCTCGCTTGGACGTTAAACAAGCCTTTCTCGGGAAGTAACCCGAGGTTTTATTGCTTTCATTTTCTTTTCTTTTTAGATTAGATTTTCTCTCATGGAAATGTTTGTGTGCCCCTTGCTAGGTACATAACTTGATATACACATATGCATTGGTTTGGATCAAGAATTAAGGAAGTTTAATGCCTAATTTTGCTAGCATATGGAAATCGAGATTCAATTCAAGAGGAAATCGGCTTTGAAAGGTTAAATTGGTTCATTTGCGAGTAATTACACCCACCAATATTCGATAATATCTTTCCTAGCTCTTTCTCTAATGGTCGGTGACTCGTTGGACTTGTGTTGGTTTGTTGGATTGATTTCTTTATTTTCCCCTCCCATGGATTATTTGGTTTATATTTGAGTATATTGTCTCATTCAAGGTTGGGGGGAGGGTATTCTATCATGTTTGGTGGGATGTTGATTCATTTATGCCATGCACTTGAGTATATGCATTTCCATGTCTTTTCTTTTATTTTGAAAAATCCAAAAAGATTTTTGTTTACTTTCAAGGTAATTGTGGCAAAATGTGTTTTGTTTGTTCTTATTTTGGACATTTTGTTTTGGGACTTGAATCCTTGAATGTTTTTCTTCCTAAGTGGTAAATGTATGCACGGTTTGAGAGTGTCATTGGTTGACTCTAGGATACTATATGCTAAGGTAGTCGGGTTAAGAACTTTTAGGGGTCCATAAAGCCTTAGTTCACGAGAATGTGGTAAGATGGAGTTGCTCTCTATAGTGGATTTGAAACCCTTGGTTGGTATTTGTTAGGTTATAATCCCTTGTGAGCTTCATTTTTTCTAGCCTTCATCACCTTGTTGAGTGGCAATTTAGGATCCTTGACTATGCATGTCTTAATCCTTGTTTTGACCTCTAGCTCCCAAGATCGTGACCGAGCCACTCTAGGGGAGGAAAAGGGCCCCCTTTTCTCATTTTTCTTTATCTTCTTTTAATTTTGTTACAAATTTGATTTTCTATTCTTTATCGACCTACTTGCTAACCAATTTGATCCTGATTTTCCCTTTCTTGTCTTAACCACATTACAAACCCAATGGCCTATGTTTACCAACCCTTTTAGTTAGTGAAGCATTGGCATGTGAGGTTTGAGTTTTGAGAAGGTTGATCATGAGCAAGAAAACTTTGTGAATTGGTTTAAGTAAGGTCTTGAAAGTTGAGCTTGAAAAGAATATGCAAAAAAGTTTGAGAAGAAAGATGCAATTCAAGAAATTCAGGGAAGTTTCAAGAAAAAGCCGTCCATAGTAAAAAAAAGGCAAGGAAACCAAATAAGAGCTAAATAAAAATAATAATAAAAAAAAAATGGAAAAGAAACAAAAAAACACAAAAAAATATTTTAGTTTGGTTTCGTTTTCTACCCTAGTTTAAGCATTGAGGACAATGCTTCGTTCAAGCTTGGGGGGGAGCATTCCTTCTTTTTTTTTGTATATATTGTGTGTTGGTGTTGAGTAAGCTTAGGGGAGATGGCATTATTGGTAATTTTCTTTGATATTTATTGACTTCTTGAGTTTGTTTTTGAGAGTAGGCCACTCTTTTGCTTCACTTAGGAAATATCACCAAAATTTTCAAAATTTTACCCCGCCTTAACCCTTAGCCTTACGTTAAAACCCAATAAAAGACCCTTAGACTTTAGTGGGGTTGAGTCAAAGAACGGTGGAGGGAGATAGACTTCAAACTTATGGAGAGAGTATGCATAGTTCACACGTCCGGATCACCTTCTCAAAGTTTTTCATTTCTTTATCTTTTTCCGGTTCCTTCGTGGAATCATGAGAAACTAGCTTAAGGGTTGATTTGAAGCTAGTGGAGAGAACGCGGCACGATTGGTTGGGTCTAGGTTGGATTGAGTCCTCATTAGTTCTCTATGCTTAGCATATGTTATGTTTCAATCAACCATTGACATCTTGGAACGTGCATACATTTGTCTATATAGAAAGGTTTGCATTCATTGGTGCTTGTTCTTATCTCTTGTCCAAATATGAATTTGTGTTTTCTTTCTCTTTTTATGTTTCTTTTTCCTTTTCGTTTTATTGCCTTGCCTTGGTTTTTGTATAGAGTTGTGGGTTAAACTCTTAGGAAACCCTCACGAGAGCACACTCGTCCTCTAGGGCAATCTAGGGGTTTAAAGGGCTTGTCTTTAGTTGCTAAAATTTACCGTGATTCTTACGAAAGTGAGTTAGTGTACATTCTCTTCTCCTTTAGTGTCTTAGCTTTGCTTGAATAATTCACTCCCTTTCTCTTTGTCTTGCTCGAGGACGAGCAAAGGTTTAGATTGGGGGAATTTGGAGCGTTCGTTCTTTTTTTTTTGTATATATTGTGTGTTGGTGTTGAGTAAGCTTGGGGGAGATGGAATTATTGGTAATTTTCTTTGATATTTAGTGATTTCTTGAGTTTGTTTTTGAGAGTAGGCCACCCTTTTGCTTCACTTAGGAAATATCACTAAAATTTTCAAATTTTTTCCCCGCCTTAACCCTTAGCCTTACGTTACAACCATTTAAAAGACCCTTAGACTTTAGTGGGGTTGAGTCAAAGAACGATGGAGGGAGATAGACTTCAAACTTATGGAGAGAGTATGCATAGTTGAGATGTCGGGATTATTTTCTCAAAGTTTTTCATTTCTTTATCTTTTTCCGGTTCCTTCGTGGAATCATGAGAAACTAGCTTAAAGGTTGATTTGAAGCTAGTGGAGAGAACGCGGCCCGATTTGTTGGGGCTAGGAAGGATTAAGTCCTCATTAGTTCTCCATGCTTAGCATATGTTATGTTTCAATCAACCATTGACATCTTGGAACGTGCATACATTTGTCTGTATAGAAAGGTTGGCATTCCTTGGTGCTTGTTCTTATCTCTTGTCCAAATATGAATTTGTATTTTCTTTCTCTTTCTCTTTTTATGATTCTTTTTTCTTTTCGTTTTATCGCCTTGCCTTGGTTTTTGTATAGAGTTGTGGGTTAAACTCCTAGGAAAACCCTCACGAGAGCACACTCATCCTCTAGGGCGATCTAGGGGTTTAAAGGGCTTGTCTTTATTTGCTAAAATTGACCGTGATTCCTACGAAAGTGTGTTAGTGTACATTCTCTTCTCCTTTAGTGTCTTAGATTTGCTTGAATAATTCACTCCCTTTCTCTTTGTCTTGCTTGAGGACGAGCAAAGGTTAAGATTGGGGGAGTTTGGAGCGTTCGTTCTTTTTTTTTGTATATATTGTGTGTTGGTGTTGAGTAAGCTTGGGGGAGATGGAATTATTGGTAATTTTCTTTGATATTTAGTGACTTCTTGAGTTTGTTTTTGAGAGTAGTCCACCCTTTTGCTTCACTTAGGAAATATCACCAAAATTTTCAAATTTTTTCCCCGCCTTAACCCTTAGCCTTACGTTACAACCATTTAAAAGACCCTTAGACTTTAGTGGGGTTGAGTCAAAGAACGGTGGAGGGAGATAGACTTCAAACTTATGGAGAGAGTATGCATAGTTGAGATGTCGGGATTACCTTCTCAAAGTTTTTCATTTCTTTATCTTTTTCCGGTTTCTTCGTGGAATCATGAGAAACTAGCTTCAGGGTTGATTTGAAGCTAGTGGAGAGAACGTGGCCTGATTTGTTGGGGCTAGGAAGGATTAAGTCCTCATTAGTTCTCTATGCTTAGCATATGTTATGTTTCAATCAACCATTGACATCTTGGAACGTGCATACATTTGTCTATATAGAAAGGTTTGCATTCATTGGTGCTTGTTCTTATCTCTTGTGCAAATATGAATTTGTGTTTTCTTTCTCTTTTTATGTTTCTTTTTCCTTTTCGTTTTATCGCCTTGCCTTGGTTTTTGTATAGAGTTGTGGGTTAAACTCCTAGGAAACCCTCACGAGAGCACACTCGTCCTCTAGGGCGATCTAGGGGTTTAAAGGGCTTGTCTTTATTTGCTAAAATTGACCGTGATTCCTACGAAAGTGAGTTAGTGTACATTCTCATCTCCTTTAGTGTCTTAGCTTTGCTTGAATAATTCACTCCCTTTCTCTTTGTCTTGCTCGAGGATGAGCAAAGGTTTAGCTTGGCGGAATTTGGAGCGTTCCTTCTTTTTTTTGTATATATTGTGTGTTGGTGTTGAGTAAGTTTGGGGGAGATGGCATTATTGGTAATTTTCTTTGATATTTAGTGACTTCTTGAGTTTGTTTTTGAGAGTAGGCCACTCTTTTGCTTCACTTAGGAAATATCACCAAAATTTTCAAATTTTTACCCTGCCCTAACCCTTAGCCTTACGTTACAACCCAATAAAAGACCCTTAGACTTTTAATGGGGTTGAGTCAAAGAACGGTGGAGGGAGATAGACTTCAAACTTATGGAGAGAGTATGCATAGTTGAGATGTCGGGATTACCTTCTCAAAGTTTTTCATTTCTTTATCTTTTTCCGGTCCCTTCGTGGAATCATGAGAAACTAGCTTAAGGGTTGATTTGAAGCTAGTGGAGAGAACGCGGCCCGATTGGTTGGGGCTAGGGTGGATTGAGTCCTCATTAGTTCTCTATGCTTAGCATATGTTATGTTTCAATCAACCATTGACATCTTGGAACGTGCATACATTTGTCTTTATAGAAAGGTTGGCATTCCTTGGTGCTTGTTCTTATCTCTTGTCCAAATATGAATTTGTGTCTTCTTTCTCTTTCTCTTTTTATGTTTCTTTTTCCTTGTCGTTATATCGCCTTGCCTTGGTTTTTGTATAGAGTTGTGGGTTAAACTCTTAGGAAACCCTCACGAGAGCACACTCGTCCTCTAGGGCGATCTAGGGGTTTAAAGGGCTTGTCTTTAGTTGCTAAAATTGACTGTGATTCCTACGAAAGTGAGTTAGTGTACATTCTCATCTCCTTTAGTGTCTTAGCTTTGCTTGAATAATTCACTCCCTTTCTCTTTGTCTTGCTTGAGGACGAGCAAAGGTTTAGCTTAGGGGAATTTAATGAGTGACATTTATGTCACTCCTAGGATAGTGTTTATGCCCTGTTTTAGCTTGTCTTAGGGTGTTTTGTATTATTTTTTGTTGGTGTTTTGTAGTTGTTTTGTTCAAATAATTCGTGCATACATGCCTCGATGTGTTTTTAATGAAATTGCGTATATTCTTGAATGCTTGCCTTCATTGCGTGTTTGCACCGTTCCCTATACCTTATTGCTTCCCTTGGTGTTTTTACTTAGGTATTTGAAGTCTTGGATTGCATAGAAGAAGCCAAGGAAGCATGAGAGAAGAATGGAAGAAAGCAAGGTGCAAGGGCGCACACAATATGCACGGTCGCGCGGCTGGAGTGTGCGGGCGCGCATCCCTGTCAGAAACCCGCGCAAAAGAGGCAAAATTGCAGAATCGAGGCAGAAAGTTTTGCGCGGCCTGCGCGCGACTTGTGCGCGCGCTTACACACAAATGCGCGGGCGCGCAGCCAACAGCACGGGCGCACACATTCAAGCAGTAAGCCGCACAACCCACAAATGCGCGGGCGCACAGGCCGCTGCGCTGTCGCACATCCCACTGCGCGGGTCACAGGCCTTTGCGCGGGCGCACAGATTTGTGCGAGGGCGCACAGCGAGCCCCTGTTCAGTTTTTTCGCGACTTCCTTTATATTTGCGAGCCTTGTTTTTGTACGGAAGAACTTCATTTTTTTTCCTTTAGATCTTTGTCCTAGTTTTAGGAGAGCTTCTCTCTCTTAGGGTTAGATTAGGATTTTCTCTCTCTAGTTTAGGAGTAGTTGTAGAGAGAGAAAGTTTGGATTTCCATGGAATTTTTGAGAGGTTGAAGAAGCAACTTTGTGGAACTTCTTCTCATCTATTCAATGAGCATTTTCTAACTTTCTCTCATCTTTATTGCTTTGCTTAATTCTTAGTTTTTGCTTTTTGTTTGTTGATTTGAGTAGATTAATTAGTTTGTTTGTTTAATCTTGTTTTTATTCTTATTTTACCTTGTTTTCCATGTCTTTCTTCATTATGTTAGCTTAGGTCTTGTTCTAGGGAATTGGATGAAGGTTATATTAATGAATTGAATGATTGATTGTGATTAGTATGAAATTGTTTCTTGATTATTGTGTATGGGTGATGCTTTTATGGATTAGAATCTTTCTAGCTAATCGATTCTATGCTCTTAATTGTGCTTTCAATCAATTGTGCGAGAGTGGGTTGGTTGAGAGCCCTAAATTCTTCCATACCTTTGCTAGGCTAGTTGCACGAGAGTGAATTAGTTTAGTAGGATAATTAACATGCTTAATTGTGCGAGAGTGAGTTAAATGTGTTGATGTTCCTAATCGAGGTCATTTTCATCTATTTGTATGATGTTGTTTAATGCATTGATGTGATTGGATTCCACTTTCCCTTGTTTTAGTTATTTGCTCTTAGTAGTGTTTGGTTTAATCTCTCTCTATCTCACAACCTTTCTTACTAGTCTAATTTGCACAAATTTATACACTTAGTCTTCGTGGTTCGACCCTTTACTTGCCACTAACTAGTTTAGTGTAAGTTTAGGTATTATAAATTTCTAATTTGGTTAGGGTTAGTAGACCAATGACCTACTCTTACCCGTGATCAATACGTAAGGCAACACTTTTACAAAGACAACAAATGAAAAATGTTGCCATCTAAGGAACAATTCAAAAATATTTCTAAATTTTGCCACTCCCAAGCATTTAGTAGTTGGTAGGGCTTAAACTTGTGACCTCAAAGTCACAAGGTGAGTTCCCCACCAACTCCACCTATATATATATATATATATATATATATATATATATATATATATATATATATATATATAATATTAGCCAAATTAGTATAAAAGTTAGCATCCTTATGATATATTGGTATAAAAGTTATCGCGGTGACAGATTGGTATAAAATTTAGTAAGTTGTGACATATGGGTATAAAAATAAGTCAACGGTGACATATTGGTATAAAAGTAACCATGTGATGACATATTGGTATAAAACTTTATTAGTGATGAAATTTAACCCTCATTCTTGTTAGAAGAATAAGCGTATTTTGTACAAATGATTATTCTTATTCTTGCTTGTAGCTTAAATCTATTGTTTTTCTTTAACTTGTTTTTTTTTTGCGTCAAATATTTAATTTAAAATTTTTTGGACACTATTAAAAGCCCCCAAAAAAGTTAAAGAATAAAAAAAGGAAGAAATAGGAAAATATAGAGAAATATTCTTGATTATGTAGAGTAATTAATCAAGAAAAAATACAAGATCAAACTCTTTGAATTTTCAAGATTATATCAAGATTTTTTTCCAATATTCAATTTTATATAAATATAGTTGCTCCCAACTTCTTAAATATTACAACTTATTACATGCCAATTTTAACTTTTGAGATATTAAATAATATAAATTTCTCTTTCCATTCATTTGAGATTTTTTTTGAACTCACAATTTTTTTTGTTATTATTTGTCAATTATCTTAGGTGAATGAGCATGGAGGAAAAAATTATTTAGCATAAAATGAGAATTAACAAAAAAAAAACTTTATTCGGAAAGAAAAGAAGGGTGAAATGTTACAACTTATTAATTTTTATACCAATTTGTCGCAATTTGTTAACTTTTATACTAATATGTCGCCGGTGACTAACTTTTATACCAATATGCCGTCGGCGATAACTTTTACACCAATATGTCACACAGCTGCTAACTTTTATACCAATTTGGATAATTGGCCATATATTGTATATATGTATATGTATATATATAACACACACTCTCCATAAAAGCAACATCTTAAATTATGTTGTCTTGAAAATATAAATGTTGTCATAGATAGCAACATAAATATTAATGTTACATTTTCAAACAATAGTTTTGTTATTGTTATCTTTTCATGCAACAAATATTATGTTTGTTGTCTTAGACAAGAAAAAGGTAACACTTTAAGTGAGTGTTGCCTTATATAGTCTAGAGCAACATTTTTTTTCTATTACTTTATTTCAAGGGAACAAATAAATATTATTGCGTTAGATTATTGTAGAAACCCATTTGTGTCTCCCCAAAACCAAACCCATTGATGAGTACCTTTCACGTCGAATCATAATCGAATGAAGTGAAAGTGTGGAAAGTCTAGTGTTGCGGTTAGTTTTTATTTCTTTTCTTTCTCTCTATTTTTGAAAACCTATTTTAAGAAAATAGCCAATCCAGTTTGGTTTGGTCCATGGAAAGGGTCAAATAATGGTGTAGTTGGGTTGGGTTCGAAAAGAGCTTTCCAACAATATATTATAAGCCCAATTTCGATGAATAATGAGGAAGTTATGGCCAACTTACTAAACTGGGCCTAGTTTGATCTTTATGCACGGCCCAATGATCTAGAGGAGGGCCTAATATTGATTTATCAACCCTAATGCAATTAGAATTGATTATAGTCTTCTAGATTCTTCTAGAAGGTTCTTTTGAATCCTAATTTAATTAGCATTAACAAATTGACTTTGGTTGACTTTTTAGAGTTTTAATTAGAATAAAAGAAGTGTTTTTAAGGAAAATACGATTTTGCCCTCTCGTACGGCTAAATTTTATCAAATTAAGAAAACACGTGGAAATTTATTTCCAGCATCTGACGATGGGACCAGCGCCTGGCCCCATACCTGGCGTCTGGCGCTAGAATCCATCGTTTGGCGCCATGCGCGTGGTTGGCGCTGCGGTCGTGTTTTATTCTTTTCGAAACTCTGATTCATTTTCTATCATATCCAACTGATTTTCTCTATAAATATCCTCCTAAAATCTCCGTTTTCAATCATCAAATATCATTAATTCTTATGAATTTTCTCTAATTCTCTCTCATCAATTCTCATTAAAGAATATCTTGATTACTCTCTCTTTCTCTTATTCTAAACTAGCCTTTTTGCATACAAAATTCCTCATTCATAAGATTTGGACACACCTAGCCAAGTTCGAAGTTGCCTTTGCCCTAGACGTGAAAGGTTTTAATTTCTGAGGGTTTAGTCCCAAATCTCTCTTTCAATTATTTAATTTAATTGTTTGTTTTATATTTTTCTTGAAGTTACTAACGCGTGTTTTTTGTTTATTAGAAAGAGGTAAGAGGCACCAAAGTAAGTTCTTTAATTGATTTATTGATATTATGATATAGAAATCATGTCTAGGTTGTTAGTATGATTCTTAGTATCATGTTAGGATGTTTTGATCTTTCTAGTATCATGTTTAGGGTAATAACTATAATTTCTAATATCAAATATGACAATTGTGATTCCTGTGATGCTTCCTATTTTCTTTCTAATATTCATGTTAGTATCACGTTAAGGCTAAAGCTTTGATTTTTATTGTTTAGTGACATGCTAGGGTTTGTTATTAATCTTGTTAATATCATGCCTAGGATCTTGCTATTATTATGCTTTAACATGAATATTAATTATGATTATAATTGTTATGATGATTATGATTATGATTTTGGTTATAATTGTTATAATTATTATGATTATTATTATGTCGCTTGATATATATTTATCGTTATTGCTTGATCACGTCTTTTATGCATGTTTAAAGGGAATTTGTACTTGTAATCACGCTTAATAAGATAATTAATAATCTTGTTTAGGGTTAATATAATTATAATTCAAGTGATCGCCAATAATAGTTTATTTGTGCATTAATATTCAACCAACATAGATTAAATAAGTTTAGGGTAAACCTATTGGTTGTATGTTAGTCAGAAAGCGCACATGAATACGATCAGAATAAAGTAGAGGCCTATTATTATGGAAGGTTCAATCTCTTTTAGGTTGGATTTTTACCTTCATCCCCGAACTACCAGTCATGGTTCCAGACCTATTGGAGTTAACGATCTCATGGATCGATACGGGGTGTAACCTTCACCCTGTGAACGATTTACAAGTTCCTAAAACTTGTTGGCGACACTTTTTCTCTAGCTTCCTTCCCTTTGGACGCCACCATGCTTTAGTGTATGATCATAGTGGGGTTCAAGTTTGGGGTAATGCTTGAAATATTCCCTACAGTTTTTGGCGACTCCACTGGGGAGGATTTCTATTTTAATTCATGAAATTTATTTCGGCAATGATTTAAAATGAGTGGATGAGACTCGAAAAGTTCTAAGTATTTCATGTGCGTATTTTTATTAATTTTATTGTCATATGCATAAAAAAATATCTCATTGGAAAGACCATTCATAATGAGTTAAAACATAGGATTTTTACACGTAGGAAATTTGAAGAATATCTTTCACAACTAGGATCGAAATAATGCTGCGCAAAACTGGAAAATTTTATTGAGCACAGAAAGCTGCTTAGGCATGTAGGAACTAGCGTCAGAAAACAGAGTCTGTCGCCGAGAATTTGACTCTGGCACCAGGCGACACTCCTGTCGCCAGGCGCCAAAGCCAAATTGCGGCGCCGGCCTCTGTTTGCTGGTGCCAAGTTCTTCCAATACTGAGCCAGAAATATGCGTTCTAATTTTGACAAGTTTTTAGCACTATTTGCTCGGTCCTACTTCCTGATTGAGTTTTTCTCACTTTTCTAAAACCCATATGTGTTCTACATATGGATATAACCCTCTGGGAATTCATGCTCCATCTACTAGATTAAACACTCTGTGCAACAAAGGGTAAATCCGAGAATGTTGAATTCACCAAACCATGGAAGCGAGTTTTTTTTTTAATTCGTGGTGTCCCATCCACTCGCGCCAACCCTTCAAAAGGTAAGGCTTCCGCGCGGTGCATCCGGACAATTAACCATGGACCCTCTTTGACTAACCCATACCCTGAACTTTAGAGATCTAGAGCCATGGTTAGGTTGCAAATTCGTTGCATCATATTGTTCCTACTTGCCTAATTGTGCATTATTTGTTGTGCATACTCTATGTGTTTTTCCTAACCGTTTGTTTGACTTGTGTTTAAGATTAAATAAACTGATTAATGACTAAAAGGGATTTGCCTAATTAATTAATGTGAGTAATTAAAGTCTAATAATTTAATCAGAATTGACTTAATACAACTTTAGGCATGCTCTGTACAGTAATAATACCGAAAGCAGTTCCAAATCAATGTTTCAGTAATGGCGCCGAGATTTGGCCTGTAGCGCCACATTGTGTTGTGCAGCGCCTAGCGACAGCTCTGTCGTCAGGCGCCACACTGCAAAGTGTGGCGACAGTCCTGTTGCTTTGGCGACAGTTTGGTATGTTGCTCGAGTCATCACTATGAGTCTAATTAAACAGTTTGCTAATCAATTCGATTATTTTTTTTAATAATAATACCTTGTTAAGTCCTTAATAGAGTCTAGGCACTAAGTCCCATGGTCTTACACAAGAGTCAAAGCATGTCACTTGCACTCACAATATAAAGCACACACTAATATGTATGTATACTTTGACCATGTCTTAGAGAGGCTTGTATGCGCGTGCTTTCCGTCATTTTTTTTAGGGGGGGGGGGGGTAAATCGGATATTAATCCTCCAATTAAACCACTTGTTTGAACCCTATACTTGATTCCCAAAAATATACACCCTATTTTTTGCCTTTTCATTATAAACCTGTAAAGTCAAAGTTAATTTGAGTCAAGTCATTAAAACAATAAATGGTTTAATTTACAGCGCGTGGTCAAGAAAGGCCTGCGTTTGATCAAAGAGAACCTTTTATTCAAGTACAACTTTTTGACAAGCCAATCGCTCAAAAAAGGAAAGCTAAGAAGATAATGGCAACTCAGGAAGAAGTTAATGAACTTAGGAATCAATTGACTGACGTGACTGAGGTGTTAAAGGCTTTAACCCTCAAAATCAATGACCCTATGAAGCAACAACAGATGGACCTCTTGCAAGAAAGCTTGAGCAAGATATCTAGTAACTACAAGTTTCAAGGCATTAGTTCACAAGGGGTCTTGGTGGACAAGGATCTTCTTCCGCAAAAGATCAATGCCAACGACATCCCGAAATTCAAGGCAACTGACAACCCTTATTTTCATTTAAGAGCTTTTGAAACAATAATGAGTATTAAGGGTATTGATAAGAAAGTATTTCCCTCTTTATTTTCTCTATCTCTTGAAACCGTTTGCCAACAATGGTTCTTCTCCCTTGACAAAGAGAGAACCTCTACTTGGGAATCAATAGTAAACACTTTCATTGATAGGTACAAATGCAATATTCAAGTTGAAACTGATTATAGGGAACTTGAAATACTTAAGCAAAAAGAGAATGAAAGTTTCACTTCTTCCTTCAACAAATGGAGAGAAACCTCTGCTAGGATGGTTGAAGTACCAATCGAGAAATAATCTGTGAGGTAGTTCATCAAGAATCTTCAAGAGAAGTACTCTAAGCATCTGAAATATAAAAATAATCTATACATACCTTCAAGGCCGTCTATGACATTGGAATTAACATTGAAGACGACCTTGCTAAGCTAAAAGCTGCTAACAATTACTGCAACAGTGGATGGAAAGGCAAGAAGAATGACAATCCTTCTTCTTCCAAAACCACCCACTCAAACAACGTTAGCACCTTTAATTTGAGTGAAGTCCTTGCTATGAACAACCAAGGACAAAAGAAACCATTTAGGAGGAACTTTACTCCTATAGGTATGAGTTATGACACCGCATTTGACCGACTAAATGCAAAAGGTCTTATAACTCCTATTGGACCATTTGGGGACCCACCAGTTGAAAAGAGGACAACTAATCGGAACCCAATGCACACTGCAAATATCACCAAGGTAGGGGCCATCTCACTAAAAATTGTTGGAAGCTTAAGGAAGCTATCCAAGATTTAATTGATAATAACAAACTACCATTGCCCCCTGCTAGTATGAAGCCAAACATTGCCAACGCACCTCTCGCTCATTCCTTGGCCATCTCTGATGAGGAAAACGAGGTTGATCCCTCATCTCTCATCAAGCCTATTGAAGAAATTCATGCTATCGAAGAAGAGGAGGAGATCTTTTTTAATGCCATGGATGACTTTCCTGAACCAGCAAGCAAGGAAGACGTACGAATGCTTATATGGTCCATGTGGGAGGGAACAAATTTGCTACGTGACGCTCTCGAATTCGCAAAGAAATAAGCAGAGGAGCTTCAGAAAAGAATGTTAAAATTCTACCGACAAAGAAGAAAGCATTCTCTCTACAAGTAATTGACAGACCCAAGAAGAGTAATAAACTCTATACTCCAATTGGGACTTCATATGCTAAAATGTTCCAAATGCTCTCCGAGAGTAGTAAGGTCAAACCTCTCAAACCGAGACCATTTGAATCACTAAAGAGGACAGATAGATTCTACTGTAAATACCATCAATCAGGGGGACATACCATTGAAAACTGTTTTAAATTTAAAGATTTAATTCAGAAGATGATTGATGATAAGAAGCTAGTTCAAATCCCACAAGAAGAAGATATAAGCATTAATGGGGTTTGGGACAGCGATGAAGAAGACGTCTACCTAAAAGACATGGAAAGACCTCCACATTCGGTATCGTATTCAGTAGGTGACTTTTGGGATAAAGAGGATTCACCCATAGATGTCCTCATAAGATTTGGAAGAATACAACCTCCCGTCTCTACACAACCTATGCCAACTGCACAACAAATTCCCATACCTATCATAGAAGACAATGATATTGTCAAGTATTTCAAAAAGACCAAGGTCAAGGTGAATGTATGGAAGCTTCTAGCTACATGTCGAGAACATAGGTTGGCAGTGATGAATGTCTTCGATAAGATAGGGATAGATTCTGACACAAATCCTGAGGGGTTGGCTAACTTCCTTACGAGTGATCTCCCTAGTCTTATCAACTTGATTACCTTTTCTTACAAAGATTTACCTCCAGAAGGTGACAAGCATTACAAGGCACTAAACCTCACAGTAGTTTGCAAGAGAATGAACGTCCCAATGACTCTTGTAGACAATGGATCGGCAATTAATGTCTATCCCCTCAGAACTGCAAGGATGTTAGGCATAAGGGATGAAGACTTAACCCCGTCAACACAAGGAATAAGAGATTATGAAAATACTCGTCGCCAAGCTCTTAGTAAGATTACCGTGAATGTAACGGCGGGAGCAATAGAACACACTACTACTTTCCAAGTGGTAGATATTAAGGCTTCATTCAACTTATTGTTGAGACACCCTTGGCTTCATGACCTCAAGGCCATCCCTTCATCTCTCCACCAACATGTAAAAGCCATAGTTGGAGGAATTCCTATCACAATTGACGCTTCACCCATGAGGATTAAAGCTAAGGAAAATCCAATCATCAATGTGGAGCACGATGAAGATGATGAAGACTTGTGGGGCTTTAATGAAGAGGACTCCTTAATCGAGGAGGGTGAAAGGACCTCTCTCTGTCACGACCCCCACTCCAATATGACAGTGAATGCTATTCTTAAGAAATAAGGGCATTTTCCTGGAATGACTCTAGGAAAGAAGAAGGGAATAGCAAAACAGCTGGAATTACCTGGCCTCCCTAAGTTAGATACTTTCGAACTTGGTTTTGAACCAACTCAGGAAGATCTTAAGCAAGCCCAGGAAAGGTATATGGCGCGTAGGAACGCTCGCATCCAAAAGAAAGCAATTACAATGGATCAGTACCCTCTTACTCTCAATGGAAAATTCATAAAAGAAGGAGAGGACTATCCATGCTATGAATTTCCCAAACCTTTTGTTGTAAATGGCATAAGGCAACCGGGATTTGAAATTTTCTTGGATTGCTACTTTCTAGATGAAGTCCCAACTCCTATTCACAAGGAGAAAGCTCCCCCATGCTTTGACTTTAATGTCATGGGATTATTATTTGCGCAAGAAAAAGATGAGCCGAGATACATAGAGGGTAATTCCTCGCTCATCCAAACGGTCCTACAAAGAGAGAACTTTGACCCTTCAAAGCTCATCACTCCGGCAGAAAAATTAGCACAAGGGTGGCGCAAGACAGTCATGGTGACTGCTCCAAGCAGAAGGAAAATCTCCATAACCATAGGGCAAGGACCGATGTTCGAAGAGTCGTCAGAGTTAGAGTAAGAGTCCTTTCCTATAGAGTCATCCAAATCCTTAGTTATAGCACCCCCTCCTTCTTCTATTTCTACGCCTAGGATAGTTAGTAGTCAAGTCCCTAAGGACATCTCCCTTTTTGAAGTAATGATTTTCGAATTCAATAATATGTCTTCTTCTGCTTACTCCTCGTGTTTTTCTTTAACCCAAGATGACAAGCATTGCTTAACTAACAATGAAAATGACAAAAAAATTATTAAAGCAATGGAAACACTTGAAAAGAAAACACCGATAATTGAGGAAACTAAGACGGTTGATTTCTCAAATGATTCAACCATTAAAAGAGAAGTTAAAATCGGATTAACACTTAATGAACAAGAAAGAACCGATTTAATTAATCTACTTAAAGAGTTTATCGATGTATTTGCTTGGTCATATGAAGATATGCCAAGTATTAATAGAGAAATAGCTCAACACACTATACCAGTGATTCCAGGAATGAAACCTGTAAAACAAAAGTTGCGCGGAATGAAGTATATGTGACGACATGATTTTTAAATCAAAAGATCACCCACAACATCAAGTAGCCTTGAGAAAACTCTTTGAAAGGCTAAGAAAATAAAACATGAGGTTGAATCCATCTAAGTGTGCTTTTGGAGTCACCTCAGGCAAGCTTTTGGGATACGTCATAAGCTCTAGAGGAATAGAGATAGACCCAAACAAGATCAAGGCAATCATGTCAATGCCACCGCCCAAAACCGAGAAACAAATTCGAGGATTTATTGGCCGGTTGCAATATTTAAGTAGGTTCATATCGAAATTAACAAAGATATGTGAACAAATATTCATGAGGCTCAAGAAGAATATACCAGTAATATGGGACGATGAGTGTCAAAAAGCCTTTGAAAAGATCAAAGCCTATCTCGCAAATCCTCCGGTATTAGCACCAGCACTTCCCAGGATACCTCTTCGTTTGTACTTAACATTCACTAAGGAGACAATGGGAGCCATGCTTGCACAAGAAGTAGAAGGTAAAGAAAATGCAATCTACTATCTAAGCAAAAATATGCTCGAGTATGAAGTACGTTATACATCACTTGAGAAATTGTGCCTCGCATTGGTGTGGGCCACAACCAAGCTAAGACATTACATGGTCGTGCATACTGTCTTTGTAGTTTCCCGAATGGATCCACTTAAATATCTATTCGAGAAGTCTACATTCAATGGGCGCATATCAAGATGGATAGTTAACTTAGCCCAGTTCGATGTGAGATTCATGCCTCAAAAAGCTATCAAAAGATCTGTGGTTTCGGATTTCCTAGCTGATTTACTAATAGAAGATTCGACGCCAATAGACGACAATGAATTTCCAGACGAAGACTTGATGGTCACAGAAGATGATACTTGGACTTTATACTTTGACGGAGCCTCAAACCAAAAGGGATGTGGCGTTAGAGTATTAATATTATCACCTAAAGAAGTGCACATTCCAATCTCCATAAAGCTAGATTTCGACGTTACCAACAACGCTGCTGAATACGAAGCATGCGTGGTAGGCCTTTAAACAGCTTTGGCATTGGGAGTAAAGAAATTACGAATATTCGGGGACTCTTCATTGATCATCAATCAAATTTCTAAAAGGGATAAACTTTCACTCCTTACTTTCCATCTTTTAGAAATTTGGTTGATGATCAATGAAGAGTCCCCGAATATTCGTAATTTCTTCACTCCCAATGCCAAAGCTGTTTCAAGGCCTACCACGCATGCTTCGTATTCAGCAACGTTGTTGGTAACGTCAAAATCTAACTTTATGGAGATTGGAACATGCTCTTCCTTATGTGATACTAATAATACTCCAACGCCACATCCCTTTTGGTTTGAAGCTCCGTCGAAGTATAAGGTCCAAGTATCATCTTCTGTGACCATCAAGTCTTCGTCTGGAAATTCATTATCTTGTATTGGCGTTGAATCTTCTATTGGGAAATCTGCTATGAAATCTGAGACCACTGATCCTTTGATAGCCTTTTGAGGCATGAATCTTACATCGAACTGGGCTAAGTTGACTATCCATCTTGATATGCGCCCATTGAGTGTAGACTTCTCGAATAAATACTTAAGTGGGTCCATTCGAGAAACTACCCAATACAAAGACTGTATGCACGAGCATGTAATGTCTTAACTTGGTTGTGGCCCACACCAATGCGAGGCACAATTTTTCAAGCGGTGTATATCGCACTTCATACTCGAGCATCTTTTTACTTAGATAGTAGATTGCATTTTCTTTAGCCTCTACCTCTTGCGCAAGCATGGCTCCCATTGTTTCCTTGTTGACTATTGGGTACAACCTAAGAGGTATTCCTGGAAGTGCTGGTGCTAATACGGGAGGATTTGCGAGATAGGCTTTGATCTTTTCAAAGGCTTTTTGACATTCATCGTCCCATATTATTGGTACATTCTTCTTGAGTTTCTTGAATATTGGTTCACATATCGTTGTTAATTTGGATATGAACCTACTTATGTATTACAACCGGCTAATAAATCCTCGAATTTGTTTCTCGGTTTTGGGCGGTGGCATTGACATGATCGCCTTGATCTTGGTTGGGTCTATATCTATTCCTCTAGAGCTTATGACATAACCCAAAAGCTTGCCTGAGGTGACTCCAAAAGCACACTTGAATGGATTCAACCTCATGTTGTATTTCCTTAGCCTTTCAAAGAATTTTCTCAAGGCTACTTGATGGCCTGGGCGATCTTTTGATTTTACAATCATATCGTCCACATATACTTCAACTTCTTTGTGCATCATGTCATGGAGTAAGGCAGTTGCTGCTCGTTGGTAAGTAGCACCCGCGTTTTTCAACCCGAATGGAATTACCGTGTAGTAGTAAGTACCCCATGGTGTTATGAAGGTTGTTTTCTCCATGTCTTCTTCTGCCATGAGCCCATGAGAATCTGATTGTATCCCGCGTACCCATCCATGAACTAGAAAAGCGCATGATTTGCTATGTTATCAACCAAAATATCGATGTGTGGTAAAGGAAAGTAGTCCTTTGGACTTGCCTTATTTAGATCTCGATAGTCGACACACATTCTTACCCTTCCGTTGGATATCCTGATAAAACCTGCAGTTATTTGTTTTTGAACTTCTTCTTTTATTTTAAGAGCTATGTCGGGTTTCATTCGACGCAACTTTTGTTTTACAGGTTTCATTCCTGGAATTAATGGTATAGTGTGTTGAGCTATTTCTCTATTAATACCTGGCATATCTTCATATGACCAAGCAAATACATCGAATTCTTTGAGTAGATTAATTAAATCGGTTCTTTCTTGTTCGTTAAGTGTTAATCCGATTTTAACCTCTCTTTTAATGGTTGAATCCTTTGAGATATCAACCGTCTCAGTTTCCTCAATTATCGGTGTTTTCTTTTCAAGTGTTTCCATTGCTTTAATAATTTCCTTGTCATTTTTATTGTTAGTTAAGCAATGCTCGTCATCTTGGGTGAAAGAGAAACACAAGGAGTAAGCGAAAGAAGACATAATATTGGATTTAGAAATCATTACATCAAAAACAGAGATGTCCTCAGGGACTTGATTACTAACTGTCCTAGGGGAAGAGATAGAAGAAGAAGGGGGTGCTACAACTAAGGACTTGGATGACTCTATAGGAAAAGACTCTGACTCTGACTCTGACTAAGACGACTCTTCGAACATCGGTCCTTGCCCTGTCGTTATGGAGATCTTCCTTCCACTTGGAGTAGTCACCTTGACTGTCTTGCGCCACCCTTGTGTTGATCCTCTTGCTGGAGTGATGCGCTTCGAGGGGTCAAAGCTTTCTCTTTGTAGGACCGCTTGGATGAGCGAGAAGTTATCCTCTATGTACTTCGACTCTTTTTTTTCTCGCCCAAATAATAATCCCCTGACATTAAAGTCAAAGCATGTGGGTGCTTTCTCCTTGTGGATAGGATTTGGGATTTCATCTAGAAAGTAGTAATCTAAGAAAATTTCGAATCCCGGTTGCCTTATGCCATTTACAACAAAAGGTTCGGGAAATTTGTAGCATGGATAGTCCTCTCCTTCTTTTATGAATTGTCCATTGAGAGTGAGAGGATACTGATCCATTGGGATTGCTTTCTTTTGGATGCGAGCGTTCCTACACGCCTTAGACCTTTCCTGGGCTCGCTTGAGATCTTCCCGATTCGGTTCGAAACCAAGTCCGATAGTATCTAACTTAGGGAGGCCAGGTAATTCCAGCTGTTTTATTTGCTATTTCTTTCTTCTTTCCTAGAGTCATTCCAGGAAAATGCTCTTGTTTCTTTAGGATAGCATTTATCGTCATGTTGGAGTGGGGGTCGTGGAAGATAGGGGTCCTTTTATCCTCCACGATTAAGGAGACCTCTTCATTAAAGCCCCACAAATCTTCATCGTCTTCATCGTGCTCCACATTAATGATTGGATTTTCTATAGCTTTAATCCTCATGGGTGAAGCATCGATCGTGATAGGAATTCCTCCAATTATGGCTTTCACCTGTTGGTAGAGAGATGAAGGGACGACCTTTAGGTCATGAAGCCAAGGGCGTCCCAACAATAAGTTGAATGAAGCTTTTATATCTACCACTTGAAATGTAGTAGCATGTTCTATTGCTCTCGTCATTATATTCATGGTAATCTTACCAAGAGCTTGGCGACGAGTGTTGTCATAAGCTCTTATACCTTGTGTTGACGGGGTTAAGTCTTCATCCTTTATGCCTAGCATCCTCGCAGTTCTGAGTGGACAGACATTAATTGTCGATCCATTGTCTACAAGAGTCATTGGGACGTTCATTCTCTTGCAAACTACTGTGAGATTTAGTGCCTTATAATGCTTGTCACCTTTTGGGGGTAAATCTTTGTCAAAAAAGGTGATCAAGTTGATAGGACTAAGGAGATCACTCGTAAAGGAAGTTAGCCAACCCCTCAGGAGTGGTATCTGAATCTATCCCTATCTTATCCAAGGCATTCATCACTACCAACCTATGTTCTCGAGACGTTGCTTCCATACATTCCTCTCGACTTTGGTCTTCTTGAATTGCTTGACAATATCATTGTCTTCTATGATAGGTATGGGAACTTGCTGCGTGGTCGGCATAGGTTGTGTTGATATGGGAGGTTGCGTTCTCCCAGATCTTGTGAGGACGTCTATAGATGAATCCTCTTCAACCCAGAAATCATCTACGGAATATGACACTGAAGGTGGAGGTCCTTCGATGTCTTTTAGGTAGACATCTTCTTCATCACTGTCCCAAACCCCATTAATGCTTATGCCTTCTTCTTGTGGGATTTGGACTAGCTTTTTGTGATCAATCATTTTCTGAATTAAATCTTTAAATTTAAAACAATTTTTAATAGTGTGTCTCCCTGATTGATGGTATTGACAGTAGAATCTATATGTCCTCTTTAGTGATTCAAATAGTCTCGGTTCGAGAGGTTTGACTTTACCACTCTTGGAGAGCATTTTAAACATTTTAGCGTATGAAGTCCCAATTGGAGTATAGAGTTTATTACTCTTCTAGGGTCCGTCAGTTACTTGTAGAGAGAAGGGTTTCTTATTCGTGGGTGGAACCTTATCACACTTTCTCTGAAGCTCCTCTACTTGTTTCTTTGCGACTTCAAGGGCTTCACGTAGCAAACTTGATCCCTCCCACATGGACCATATAAGCATCCGTACATCTTTTTTGCTTGCTGGTTCAGGAAAGTCATCCATGGCATCAAAAAAGATCTCCTCCTCTTCTTCAATAGCATGAATTTCTTTGATAGGTTTGATGAGAGATGAGGGATCAACCTCGTTTTCTTCATCGGAGATGGCCAAGGAATGAGCGAGAGGTGCATTGTCAATGCTTGGCTTCTTATTGGCAGGAGGTAATTTGGAGTTTATTGTTATCAATTAGATCTTGGATAGCTTCCTTAAGCTTCCAACAATTTTCAATAAGATGGCCCCTACCTTGATGATATTTGCAGTGTGCATTGGGGTTCCAGTTAGCGGTCCTTTTCTCAACGGGTGGGTCCCTAAATGATCCAATAGGATTTATAAGACCTTTTTCACTTAGTCGGTCAAATGCGGTGTCATAACTCATACCTATAGGAGTAAAGTTCCTCCTAAATGGTTTCTTTTGTCTTTTGTTGTTCATAGCAAGGACTTCACCCAAATTAAAGGTGCTAACATTGTTTGAGTGGGTGGTTTTGGAAGAAGAAGGATTGTCGTTCTTCTTGCCTTTCCAGCCACTGTTGGAGTTACTATTAGCAGCTTTCAGCTTAGTTAGGTCGTCTTCAATATTAATTCCAATGTCATATACGGCCTTGAAGGTATGGAGATTATTTTGGTATTTGATATGCTTGGAGTACTTCTCTTGAAGGTTCTTAATGAACAACCTCACATATTCTTTCTCGCTTGGTACTTCAATCATCTTAGCAGAGGTTTCTCTCCATTTGTTGAAGAAAGAAGTAAAACCTTCATTCTCCTTCTGCTTGAGTATTTCAAGCTAGTTCCCTATAATCAATTTCAACTTGAATGTTGCACTTGTACCTATCAATGAAAGCGTTCACTATTGACTCCCAAGTAGAGGTTCTCTCTATGTCAAGGGAGAAGAACCATTATTAGCAAACGGTTTCAAGAGATAGAGAAAATAAAGAGGGAAACACTTTTTATCGATACCCTTAATACTCATTATAGTTTCAAAAGCTCTTAGATGGAAGTAAGGGTTAACAGTTGCTTTGAATTTCGGGATGTCGTTGGCATTGAACTTTTGCGGAAGAAGATCCTTGTCCACCAAGACCCCTTGTGAACTAATGCCTTGAAATTTGTAGTCACTAGACAACTTGCTCAAGCTTTCTTGCATGAGGTCCATCTATTGTTGCTTCACAGGGTCATCGATTTTGAGGGTTAAATCCTTCAACGCCTCAGTCACAGTAATCAATTGGTTCCTGAGTTCATTAACTTCCTCTTGAGTTGCCATTATCTTCTTAGCTTTCCTTTTTCGAGCGATTGGTTTGTCGAAAAGTTAGACTTTGAATGAAAAGGTTGTCTTTGATCAAACGCCCTTCCTTTCTTAACCACGCACTGTAAATTAAACCATTTTTGTTTTAATGACTTGACTCAAATTGACTTTGACTTTAAGGGTTTATAAAAAAAGCAAAAAGCAAAAATAGGGTTTATATTTTTGGGAATCAAGTATAGGGTTCAAGCAAGTGGTTTAATTGGAGGATTAATATCCTACTTAGCCCCCTAAAAAAATGACGGAAAACACGCGCATACAAAACTTAGATATGGTCAAAGTGTGCATACATATTAGTGTGTGCTTTATATGGTGAGTGCAAGTGACATGCTTTGACTCTTGTGTAAGACCATGGGACTTAGTTCCTAGACTCGATTAAGGACTTAACAAGGTATTATTATTAATAAAAATAATTGAGTTGATTAGAAAACTGTTCAATTAGACACAAATTGATGACTCGAGCAATATACCGAACTGTCGTCAAAACGACAGAACTGGTGTAGTGTAGAGCCAAAAGACAGAACTATCGCCAGGCGCTGCAGTCCAAATCTCGGCGCCATTGCTGGAACGTTGATCTGGGACTGCTTTCGGTATTATTACTCTACAGGGTATACCTAAAGTCGTACTAAGTCAACTCTGATTAAATTATTAGACTTTGATTACTCAAATTAATTAATTAATTAGGCAAAGTTCTTTTAGTCATTAATTAGTTTATTTAGTCTTAACACAAGTCAAACAAACGGTTAGGAAAAACACATAGAGTACGCACAACAAATAATGCACAATTAGTCAAGTAGGAACAATATGATGCAATGAGTTTGCAACCTAACCATGGCTCTAGTTCTCTAAAGTTCGGGATATGGGTTAGTCAAAGAGGGTCCATGGTTAATTGTTCGGATGCACCGCGCGGAAGCCTAACCTTGAAGGGTTGGCGCGAGTGGATAGGACACTGCGAGTTAAAAAAAAACTCGCTTCCATGCTTTGGTGAATTCAACATTCTCGAATGTACCGTTTGTTGCACAGAGCGTTCAATCAGGTAGATGGAGCATGAATTCCCATAGGGTTATGTCCATATGTAGAACACATATGGGTTTCAGAAAAGTGAGAAAAACTCCATCAGGAAGTAGGATCGAGCAAATAGTGCTAAAAACTTATCAAAATTAGAACGCATATTTCTGGCTCGGTATTGGAAGAACTTGGCGCCAGCGAACAGAGGTCGGTGCCACGATTTAGCTTTGGCGCCTGGGTTTTGACAGGAACTTTTGTTTTGAAGTCTTGTTGTATTATTGGGTTTGTAGTGGTTTTTCTGTCTGTTTTGGTGTATTGTCCTATTGTCTAGCCCTTCTGCTTGTTTTTTCTTGCAGTTGAGTCTAGGAGGGACTTTTTGTGTATTTGATTCCTTTTTCCTGTCTCTGGCACCCTTCCTAGAAGGTGGCTTGAGGTTGGGAATAGGGCTGTTCCTTCTCTCTATGATGAACCCTTCCTAGAAGGTTGCATTGTAGAGTTTAGGAACTGTTTAGGGTGTGTTGGTCTTTTATGAGGCTTGTGTAGTTTGGTTTACAGCTTTGTTTTGGTAAGTTGTTTCCTGTATTCTTTGCTCCTTTTGGTAATAAAATTTCTAATTTACCCAAAAAAAAAAAAACACCAAATTATAGCCCCGCATGTAAAACTAAAGACTATGTAATACCAAGTTTTTTTAAAGCAAATTTATTAATGATTAATTATGGAAAATTTGTCAATTACTACTTCTAAAAAACTTCATTTGTTAATTACTACCCCTAAAAAAATTGGTTGATTACTACCCCTAAAATTGATTAATTCTAGCATCTACTACCTTTTTTCCTAATCAACCTTTTTAACTACTTAATGACATCATTATCTTATCAAATTAAAATTAGTGGTTTTTAAACCTTGATTAATTAAGTAAACCCTCTCACCACCTTTGCACCACCATTGCATCACCTCCACACCACCATTGCACCACCTTCGGAAGCCCCGGTCCCTACAACCTCCAGCAGTTGCTTTACCATGAAACCTACTCCTCTCTTGATCCCCCACCACGAAACCCACCCTTCTCGTTCCCCCACCACGTTCCCTACTCCCTCCCTTTTCTTCACTACGAAACCCATCCCCCTCCCATTCCACCACAGCCAAACTCATCCCCATCACGTGATTGGTCTATTTTTGGGGGTTGGAGGAAGGAGAAGGGCAGTAATCAGGGTTGGGGAAAGCAGATGAGATATGTTTGTGGTTTGGAGAACGAGATGGGTGGTATTTGCGGTGGGGGAGTAGGATGGAGATGGATTTCATGGTGGGGAAATGGAAGGAGATCGGTTTCGCGGTGGGGGAACAAGAAGGAGGTAGGTTTCACGGTGGGGAAATGATAGGGGGTGGGTTTTGATGTAGATGAGCAAGAGGGGGTGGATTTTGTGATAGAGGAACTGTCGGAGGTGGTAAGGGGGTTGCTAGAGGTGGTGCAAGCTATTAATTAAGGGTTAAAAACTACTAATTATAATTTGACCATATAATGATGTCATTAAAAGCATAAGTAGGCTAATTAGGAAAAAAGATGGTAATTGCTAGAATAAATTAGTTTTAATTAGGGGTAGTAATGAACAATTTTTTTTAAGGTGTAGGGAATATTTCAAGCATTACCCCAAACTTGAACCCCACTGTGATTATACACTTAAGCATGGTGGCGTCCAAAGGGAAGGAAGCTAGAGCAAAAGAGTCGCCAACAAGTTTTAGGAACTTTTAAACCGTTCACGAGGTAAATGTTACACCCCTTAACGATCCAGGAGATCGTCAACTCCAATAAGTCTAGAACCATGACTGGTAGTTCGGGGATGAAGGTACAAATCCAACCTAAAAGAGATTGAACCTGCCCTAATAATAGGCATCTACTTTATTCTGATCATTCATGTGCGCTTTCTAACTAACATGCAATCATTAGATTTAACCCTAAACCTGTTTAATCTATGTTGGTTGAATATAATGCACAAATAAAACTATTATTGGCGATCACTTGAATTAAAATCAAATCAACCCTAAACAAGATTATTAATTATCTTGTTAAGCGTGATTACAAGTACCAATTCCATTTAAACATGCATAAAAGGTGTGATCACGTAATAACAATAAATATCAAGCAACATAATAATAATCATAATAATAATCATGACAATAATTATGTTAAAGCATAATAATAATAGCAAGATCCTAGGCATGATACTAACAAGATTAATAGCAAACCCTAGCATGTCACTAAACATCAAAGATCAAATATATAGCCCTAACATGATACTATCATGAATATTAGGAAAGAAATAAAAGGCATCGCAAGAATCATAATAAGCATATTTGATATTAGAAATTATGGCTGTTACCCTAAACATAATACTAGGAATCATTGTTGTCATTCAAAACATCAAGCATCCTAACATGATATTAGGAATCATAATAACAACCTAGACATGATTTCTATATCATAATATCAATGCAAACAATTAAAGCACCTACATGGATGCCTCGTACCTCTTTCTAATAACAAAATACACGCGTTAGTAACTTCAACGAAAATAATAAAATAAATAATTAAATTAAATAATTGAAAGAGAGAATTGGGACCAAACCCTCATAAATTAAAACCTTTCACGTCTAAGGCGAAGGCAACTTCGAACTTGGCTAGGTGTGTCTAGATCTTGTGAATGCGGAATTTTGTAGAGAAAACTTGAGGGAGATCAAGAGATTCTTGAAAACTAGAGAGAATAAGAAAATTGATTGTCGTTGATGATTTTTTGATGATGGAAAATGGAGATTTTAGGAGGCTATTTATAGAGAAAATCAGCCAGATGGATAAAAAAACGAATCAGAGTTTCAACGAGAATAAAACAGCTTAGCGCCAGACGCTGGACATTAGCGACAGACGCCAAGCCTTAGCGCCAGGCACTAATCCTGTTGTAAGGCGCTAGAAATCTGCTTCACGCGTTTTCTTAATTTTGTTAAAATTTAGCTGTACAAAAGGGCAAAATCGTATTTTCTTGAAAAACACTTTTTTTATTCTGATTAAAACTCTAAAAAGTCAACTAAAGTCAATTTATCAATGCTAATTAAATTAGGAATGAAAAAACCTTCTAGAAGAATCTAGAAGACTATAATCAATTCTAATTGCATTAGGAATGATAAATCAATATTAGGCCCTCCTCTAGATCATTGGGCCGCATATAAAGATCAAACCGGGCCCAGTTTAGTAATTTTGCCATAACTTCCTCATTATTCATCGAAATTGGGCTTATAATATATCGTTGGAAAGCTCTTTTCAAACCCGACCCAACTACAATATTATTGGACCCTTGACATGGACCAAACCAAACTGGATTGGCTGTTTTCTTAAAAATAGGTTTTCAAAAACAGAGAGAAAGAAATGAAATAAAAACTATCCGTAACACCAGACTTTCCACACTTTCACTTCATTCGATTATGATTCGACGTGAAAGGTACTCATCGCTGGGTTTAGTTTTGGGGAGACACAAATGGGTGTCTACAGGTAGTAATTCACAAACACCCCCTTTTTTGGGTAATAAATTAATAATTAACAATTTTTCCTAATTATTTTCATCAAGCTTAAATACATTTTAATTCGGGTATTTAAAATCTATACTGTACATTAAAAAGCATTCCTTTTAAAGGAACAGTGCCACATAGCACTCTTCAACGTATATCGGCATGTGACACCATGTCACTATGCCACATCACTATTCAAAATACATGCGACACATAAACCTGCAACCTCTAACCAACAAAGGTTATACACTTACCATCTCAACCAACTTTTATTACTGTTTTAAATTTCACATAATTAAGATTATATATTCCTTTCAAATTAGAGGTTATTTGATTTATTTATTTTTCACAAGATTAGAAAATAAATACATATAAGGTAAAAAAAATCGTAACATTTAAGGCAACGTTCAAATCATACACTAGCTATACAAAACAATTAAACATAATGATCAAATTAAAGAATTACAAAAACTAGTACAAACTATCAATGCGGGGCATTGCCCGAGACACACACTAGTTCGTGTATGAAATATTACAACTTTCAAGTGGTTTTTAATAAGCAACTTATTTTTCCCTAAACATTAATTAATAATTAAATTTATTCAAAGATTTTAAAATAATTGTAACTCTATGAGCCTAACTATTTTCAAACTTTGGTCATATAGTTATTGAGTTGTTAAATTGCTTTGAACAGCCACATATGAGTAATTCCAACAACCGAATTTAGCATTTGCAAATTAAACTCAAATCAAATTTTCGACCACAAAATAAATAAAGTGGAAGAAGAAGAAGGAGGCTATCACCATCACCGCCTTCATCATCACCGTAATATTCATCATCATCTTCACCAACGGAGCCTTTATCAAATTGCATTTTGAAGTAAAATAATCCCTTCCACTTGGAATTTATGCAATAGAACACCATCATCAATATCCCTAACATCTACATGTAATTTATCCATTCCATCACACCATTATCAAACTTCTTTCCAATCATTAGATTTCCCCTCCAAGAACATCCAATTAAAAATCAAAGGTTTAAATTTTTAATACCATTTCTCTTTCATTTACCCCACCTCTAACACTCACGTGCCATAATCCTTCCTCCATAGTTGGCATTAACCCTGCTGCCGGCTAGCCGCACCTCTCTCTCTCTCTCTCTCTCTGTCTGTCTCTCTCTCTCTCATACCCCCCTAAAAAAACAATCAAATTCGAGTTTTGTTCTTGAAAGAATAGAAATACACAATAATAATAACAATACTAATTAATAACGATATATCATAATAACAAAAACAAATATATAACAACAATAATAATGATAATAACAATTAAACACAAAAAAATAAATGATAATAACAATTAAGCTATTTAACCTAGTGATATATAACACCCTAACTTAAAGATTAATACTGCTAGTTTTTTTGTTTTTTTTAATGTATGTGACACACTTTAATTAGTTGCACTATTCACATATTTCTATGCTTAGTATTTAAAATATATAAACCACATTTTTTTTACAAGACACATTTCATCACAAGTCACTCATTACCATATGCCACATATCACCTTCCATAATATTTTTGTTTAAGTATTTATGAATATTATAACTTGCAAATTCAATGAAGAAAATGAAGAGTTTCATTTCCACTATAATTAGTACACATTATTTACATATTAATTATAATAATAATTATCTTTTCATCTTCCCTAGACTTAAAATATAACTTAAACTATAATTAATACTTAAGATTAATACTTCTAGCTTTTTTATAAGACACACTAACTAGCCTTTTAGCCTATTCAAAAGTTAAAACTTTTGATATAATATACAACGAAGTAATTATTTCATAGCTAAAACTTAAAAGAAAAAAAAGAGTCAGAGTAGAACTGTGAAAGAAGATGAAGAAATTTGGTTAGGTATATATACATGAAGATTGTGGGATATGAAATGACATATTAGTTTAGGTTATATTTTAAGTCTAGCTAGGAGATGAAAGACAATTGTTGTTATAATTAATATGTAATGTGTACTAATTATAGTGAAAATGAAACTCTTCATTTTCTTCATTGAATTTGCAAGTTATATAATAATGTATAAAGACTTAAACAAAAATATTAAGGGAGGTGACATGTAGCATATGGGATAGTGAGTGACTTGTGATGACTTGTGTCATGTGAATACATGTAGTTTATGTTTTTAAATACCAGGTATGGATATAGATAGATAATGACTTAATTTCTTTTAAAATTAAGTAGTTGTTGTATAATGCATTGTTAGATTAGTCTTAATGTACACTTTTATAATATGAACTTTATAAATTTTTTTTTACTAATACTTAACTAAAAATCAGGACCGTCTTAGGGAATATGGGGGCCCTATGCTAATTATAATGATCAAACTCTAAAACTATATGCACAAATATATCAATGCATGCAAAAACAATACTTCGTATTATATTTACAACATCAGACTTAAATTGTTTTAAATTTATTTAATTTTAAAATTATTTAATTTAGACCAAGTAATAAAATTCCAGTCTTGCATAGTTACTTATAATTTGTGCTTGTGCCTTGCTTCTAATATTAAAAACTCACAAATCTATATATCTATATATTACTATTAAAAGTCAAAGGGGCTACATGTGATTGACATGTGTCATCTCTTCCTTAATATGAGGTAGCGACCATGAGCAATGACATGACATAAAAATATATTGTTGAAAAAATTGTTTGGGTTAATTAAATATTTGATCCATACACAACAAGAAAATAATTTACAAGTCATATATTAACAAAATAAAAAAAAAAAATAAAAAAAAAGGTCAAAATTTTAAGTAAAAAAATAAATAAAAAGGAATGCAAAATTACTACGGAATACCCCTTATTCACAATCAATTCTAATTTCTTCAAATAATCTCATTAAAAAAAGTAAACATTTTAAGTAAAAAATAAATAAAAAGGAATGCAAAATTACTACGGAATACCCCTTATTCACAATCAATTCTAATTTCTTCAAATAATCTCATTCTTTTTATATTCCATTCATTTCACTTTAAATTACATTCATTTCTCTTCAAATCCCATTTATTTCACTTTATATTGTTATTCTTTATCTTAAATTACATTCATTTCTCTTTAATTTACATTCATTCACTTTTCAGTCATCAATAATTCACTTTAGTAATGTGCTAAAGGTTGATCGAGACAAGCACTACTACAAAAATTAGCAAAGAGACCCGTTGAAAAATGCTTGAGAGACCTCGTCATAACGGATCTCTATCTCGGGGATCTCTTTGATAAAGAGACCCGTTTATTAGTGGGGGTCTTTTTGTGAGAACAAAGAAACCCGTTGTCCCTAATAGTGGGTCTATTAGGTAAGTTAAGAAGTTGATAGTTTAGAAGACGAATATACCCGTTTTGTGAGGTAAGGTGTATGTTTAGTTGTATCAAATAGACCTATCATGTCAACTAAAGGGTCATTTTGTTCTCTAATTTTTTTTAAAAAAAATAAAAATTAATTTTATGGTTTTCTTTCAAATTTTGATTTTTTTTTTATTTATGCTCCATAAAAATTGGCGGAAATTTCATATATATATTGTAATTTATAATTGAATATATTGAAATTTACAAAAATTATTACATCATCCAATGTAAAATCGATGTGAATGATACAAAAAGATCATCCAACATATAAAACTCCAACCAAAAACAAAAAATGTACAATTATAATTACATTATTAAGGGTTGAGTACACCATTTCCTATCTCCGTTGAGAATTTTGTGTGATCTTATGAAATCAAGCAAATATGACAAAACAAAAACAAAATAATGAATCATTAATAGTTAAGAAACATTCTACATTACAAAACTTACTTAAAAATATATTCAATTATTTGCATAAAATGACAAAAATTTGAAATCATGAATGCAATACTCTGCATGTAGGCTATTCTTTTTTTTTTTTATTATTTGATGGGGCATGTAAGCTATTCTCAATTTAAAACCAATTTACCACAGAAATTTTCAACAAAGAATTGACAACGATGAAAACCATACGATGTAAATTTACAAAATAAAGCAGGATGTATAATTATACAAAGCCTTTAAGATCAGATCTGATCTAATAGTATTTTCACTAATACTGAAGGTAATACTCCTTAAATAATTTTTCACCACCCAAAAAATCAAGAAATGAAAACCAACATTTAAAGGACAAATTACCAGAAAAACTGAAGATATATTTTCACTTATATCGGCACATACAGATAGCAGCAATCCGTTCCTTCCAGACTGGGCTCTCACGTGTCCAGTGTCCTAAGAGCATTATTTTTCACATCTAGGAGCATTTAAAATACAAATTGCCAGAAAAAAATGACGAATGTCGCCAACATATATATTGGCATATTGCTTCCTAGGAGCATTATTTTTCACACCTCTCTCTAACTTAGCAATTTTTTTAAACTTGAGAAATTTGACAGGAGTAAGAGCAAGCATATTGAAGAGAGAGAAATACCCGTCTAGGAGTCCCCCATTTCTGCATATTTAGAGTATTTGATGATTTTGAATTCAATAGAGGGAGAGGAAGGAGTGACGGCGGTAGATTCAAAGAGAGGATGAGCTAAGGTTTTAATTTGGGGTTTGGGTTTTGGGTTTTGAAGAGAGAGAATGCCAATTAAACATCAGTAGCTAGTTGGTAAATGAATTGAGGACACAATGAAAAAAAAAAACAGAGTACGAATTAAATAGGGGCAGTCATTGTTACAGTAAGGACCAAAGCTAAAGACCAGTTAATAATGAGAACGGGTCTCTTAGCTATCTAATATGCCAAAGTTGTGGGACCTATTATAATAAAGAGACTCGTTGGTTTTGGCAACGGGTATTTTATCTCTCTCATTTTGTCTTTAATTTATGTAAGAGATCCGTTACAATTAATATTAGGTCTCCTTTATCAAACAGACCCGTTGGTTAAATAACGGGTCATTAATTGGGGGTCTCTTTTCCAAGTTTTGTAGTAGTGAAGGTTCAAGCAACTCACTTAACTGCTATAATTGTCGTACTTCTCTAGTTAAGTTTTCTGTCTTACTTTAGTTTGTGTTTTGTTGTGATTAGCTATTGTTAAAAAAATAATAATAATTCACTTTAGTTCCAATTAGCGAGCCATGTATCCTTATAATATTCAGGTTTAAATCCTTGGTCCCACTTTGTATGTCCCATTTGTGTTCCTCTTCATTTGATTGCTTGTCAAATTTACAAGGATCCACTTTTCAAAAATCTAATAGAAAAATAAATATTATGACAACCAATCAATATGAGTGGAACACAAATGGGACAAAGTGGGATAGAGGATTTATATTCTTATGAATCTACTAGACGTTTCATCTCCAAAGGTTTGCTAGTTTTTTTTTCTTTACACAACTTTTTAATCAATTACTTTTTTACCCTTTAATATCTAATTGGCTTTGGGAACTTGGCCTTCAATGGTATATATTGATTTTATACCTTTTTTTTTGTATGGTGTATTACGGGTTTGAATAATTTGAGAATACTTGTCGACAATCATTAGTGTCAAGGGAAACAAAATTGGTAAGTTTCCTATTTTTTTCTATTATATAAAATAGTTTGCTTGTGGTTTTCCATTCTTCCTGATATTCAAAATTTTATCCATGAATTTTTTTTTTTTTTTTTTTTTTGGGAAGAATTCATGAAGAAAAAAAAAATTGATTTCACACTATTAACTCTTTTGGTAAAACTATGTATTTCCTTAAAAAAAAATATCTAAATTCTGTTACAAAGTCAATGTCTTTACAAGATTCAACAATCAATTTTAAAGTGAAGCTTTCATACACTATACAATCTAACAAAAAAATTTAAGGTTGTTCAATGACCTTCAAGTTCGTTACAAGGGAATAATGTCAACTCTATCTTCCAAGTCCAAAAAAATAAAACTTCTTACTTAAATTAAGACTCCGGGGCAATGCTTGGGCCACACGCAAGTTAACATTAGAAAATTCTCACTTTTTTTTTTTAATTCTTTCTTTAGGAATTTTCAACAAAAACTGAAGGAATTAGTTAAATTGCTAGAAATTAGAAGTCTTTTCTTTGATAAATTTTCATTTTTTTTAATAATTAAACCTCATTATATCATTTATTAGTGTGAAAAAATGGAAATTTGAATAATTTAACATAGGAAACCAAAACACAATTTAGAGATATTTAATCAAGAAATATTCAATCTTAAAAGAAAATCAAGTAATATTTAAACAAAGAAAATGAAAATCAATAGTGTTTAGTTGTTTACTACTCCTAGAAAGGAAAGAGATTAATTACTTAATTAAATAATTAATGGGCTTAAAAATAATAAATGACAGTCTTGCTCAAAAGGAAAGGAAGACGAATTGATATTTTCGAGGATATCATGCTATGAATGATGCAACTACTTGTAACTTGTTTTAGAAGAGAGAGAAGTAGTTTAGCTATTAAAAATGAGGGACCTCTTTTTTCCATTTAGGCTTTGATTAAAGCGGTTTTTTTTTTTGTTTTGTTTTTTGGACCTCATAAATTGAGGAGCGCTGTGCGATTGCACACTTAATTTTTACCTAGACTCTAGTCTAGGATGAAATCCCTGCACCCCCATGCAAACGACGATGTATCTTTGTTGTTTTTAATTTCTTTCACCTTCAAACTACAAGACAACCTAACTTGATCTCCATCTTACATCTCTTTTGATCTCACTGCCACTTTCTACTTCTCCGTTGTTCACAAAATAGTTTTCGGTAGAATTGCTACATTTGCATGCTTTAAATATATTTATGAATTGCAGAGATTTTTGTGTATTGATTTGATCAAAAATTGATTGTCGTAACTTACGATCAATTAGTTCAACAAGCAAATAACGAGCTTAATCAAACAGCCAAGTCATATAACACAAGAATTACAAAAATAATTTGATTCAAACGAATTTTTTGTATTTCATCAAGTAAACACTATAGGTTGTGCAATATAAGTTTATTCTCTTGTAGCTATTGATTTGCCTGTATAGTTAATATATCCATAACTCAATACTTGATGTACATGTATAAATATGACAATGAACATGCATCCATTTTAGATGAACATATTTCAATACAAGAATGAACATCTATTTAAATATTAGTATGAAATTCAAACGAAAATTAACAAATATCTTGACCGTGCATTTAATTTATGGAATTGAACAATTGCAATAATATCTGTATAAACATCTACTAAAAATTCGAAACATACATCTATTTATTAATATGGCTATGTTGCCTATGTATCTACATGAGAATGAGCAAAAGACTTTGATAAGAACATCAAATTTATTTATAAGTAGTTTAAATATAGTAAATATGAACATTAGACGCTATATATATATATATATATATATATATATATATATATATATTGGGATAATGTGAGAACCTAAGTCTATAATAGGAACTAAGAACTAATTTGTAGCGTTGATCACTCTCAATCCAACAACCCTTGCTTCACCCGCATTTTTCATTTCAGTAATGAAATTTTGGTAATTTTGCCACTTTGAATGACCTTCCTTGTTTTTCTCTCTCTTCGCTTCATTTTCTCTCTCTGGATTCGTATTCTTCGTTACGATTTAGTTCGAGCTTCATTCTTCACTTCTTCGATTTTGATCTGCAGTTATTTTTCATTCTTCGATTTTTTTCATTCATTAATTTTCTAATTATATTTGTATTTTTGTTGTTTATTTTGATTTCATTGTTTATCTTATTACGAGTTTTTCGAGGTTTTTTATTGTAAATTTTATCAACTTTTACTTATTATTGTTCTTTGAATTATTTTATACAATTTAGTGTTTGATTTTGGGTTTTATTTTTGCGATTTAGGTTTTTTAATTTCTATTTTATGGTTTTACAGTTACGGAATTCATGGTAGATGTTGTGCATATAGTTGGTATATGGCTTGTTGTTATTAATCAAGTAGTATAACTTGTTTTTTAAAATTTACTTTTTACATTGAGTCATTAACTGGTGGAAAGTATATGTTTTATTGTTTTTACGAGTCTCATTCTCACCCTTTTTCTACACCTATTACTAGGCAGGTTACTAACATGAAGTTGGTTTAAATTTTGCGCATAAAAAGTTTATTTTTGACAACTCAAAGTTAAATATAGGGGTTGTTATGTCTTATAGGATCATGAAAGAACTTTGTGGTGGGTTTCAAAATGTCAGGGGCAATAAAAATGATTTCAAAAAATTTTCTAGGGACTTGAAAGTTTATATCTCTAATGCTGATGGTGCAATGTTTGTTCAAAGCCTTTAACAAAAAGTGAAAACCAGTAAAGGGGGGTTATTATTTTGATTACTGTGTTGATTGAAAGCAGGAACTTGACTCGTGTTTTTTGGGCTGATGCTATTGGTAGAAGAGATTATCAATTGTTTGGGGATTCTCTATCTTTTGATTCTACCTATGATACAAATAAATATTCACTGGTTTTTTGTCCTTTTACTGGAGTTGATAATCATAAGAGATGTGTTACATTTTGTGCTGCTTTATTATCTAAAGAAGATATAGAATCTTTTGTGTGGCTATTTCAAACTTTTTTGAAGTGTATGGGAAGGAAACCCTCTTGTATAATCACTGATCAAGACCCTGCAATGGGTATTGCCATAAAAAAGGTTTTTACCAAGACTAAACACAGGTTATGTATGTGGCACATAATGAGGAAGGTACCTGAAAAGGTTGGAACTCAGTTTTGTAATGAAACCAACTTCTTAAAAATGCTAAGTGCAGTAGTTTGGGATAGAGAAATTGATCCCCATGTATTTCTTGATGGTTGGAACAGTGTTATGAAGAAATTTGGCCTTGTTATTGGTTTGCATACATGTTCAAGATTAAACATCTTTGGATCCCTGCATATTTCAAGGACTTATTTATGGGTGGCTTACCGCGTTCTACTACTAGGTCTGTGATGCGTTCCATTTATGGCACTCTTAGGCTAGGTTTTCTTCCTTTTTTTATGATCTCTTTTAGTCTTTTATGTCGTGTTTTTAGGGAATAATGCTTGATTTGCGTGTTTTTGTGTTTGTTTAGAGAAATGCGTGCTTTAAATGGTTTTCTTATTATTTTATTCATTTCTCGGCTTTTTCTCTCGATTCTCCGTTTCTTTGACTTGTTTTGTAGGTGTGTCGAGTTTCTCGGGGTTTAATTATCAAGGAGGAAGCTCGAGCGCATTCAAGGAGGTTGATGGAGCTAAGTTCTGGAATCCAAACATGCAATTCAAGCTAGCTCCGCAAGCACAAGGACCTTGGAAGCAATGCTTTGGCTTGGAATGTTCAAGTGCTTGGAATACAAAGGAGCTTCCCTTCTCACGAGCATCGCCTCAAGTGTACCAATGATAGGGATTCTCTAGAGCGCGGAGATCGATCGAGCAAGCGAAGGAAGCAAGGCCACGAGCACTAAGCAGAGGTCCGCGCGCGCGGCATAGGTGGTGCGCGCAAACCCAACTGTGCGCGCGCGCAGCCTGGTTGGTGCGTGCGCACAGATCTTTTGTGGCCTACTGTGCGCGCGCACGGAGAGTTGCTGCGTGCGCACGGCCTACCCTATTTTCCTTCGCTCGTTTTATTATAAATTAGCCTTGTCATTTCTATTTTTGAGGACGATTTTTAGATTAGCTTGGAGACTTTCTCTCTCATATCATAGGTTAGTTTGAGAGCTTCTCTCTCTAGTTTTTAGGGATAGTTTAGGAATTTTTAGAGAGAAAATTGAGGGATTTCAATGGTTGTTTAAGAGATTGAAGATCCAATGGTGACAATTGTATTGAAGATCTTCTTAATCAATCAATGAGCATTTCTCACTCTATCTTATCTTTAATTCTTTGTTCAATTTCATGTTTGTTTGGTTTAAATTTGATGTTTGATTCTTGATAGTGTAATTATTCTTGATATTTTGTTGATTCTTGATTTCATTAGTTTTTACTTGATAGATGATGATTCTTGAATAGTTGTTTGGCTACGAATTCGGTGAAACTTGTATGATTGATTGATTGTGATTAATTTGGGAATTGTGTTGATTGATTGTTGAGATTAAAGTGATTAATGAAGTTTGCATGTGTGTAATTCGATTAGGCCTTGAGAATTATGCTAGATTGCATTGTAATTGCTAATGACATGACCCATTGATTAAGGAATTACAATTATTGATTGGTTTGGATTGTGATTCTCTTAGTTTGCTATTAGTAGTGAACCCTAACCTAACAATTAGGAGATAACTCTTTGATTCCAATCGATTGTTCTTATCATTAGTCTTCACAATCTTTGATTGGCATGATCTTCCCAAGTTGTTGCTATTGACATGATTACTTGTTGATCCCCGTTCCTAGTGTTTTTTTTTTTTTGGTTGCTTGTTTTGTTTGTTGTTAGTGTTACATCTTACCTTCGATTTTGACCTAGCTTAGGCGCATAATTGAAAGTGCTTGAACATTACCGTTCCTTTGGGTTCAACCTTTGACTTGCCTCTATACTCCTATTTAGGTTTGTTAAGTGTTTATAAATTTAGTTTGACCGAGGGAAGATTAGATAACGACCTAGTTTTCCACTCATCAAAATGGCGCCATTGCCGGGGAACGATGTCTATGTTTGAGTGGTTTTGATTGCTTGTGTCTAGGTCTTTGTTTATACTTTTCTTTTATTTGATTTTTGTTGTTTTGTATAAAAATGGCATATCTCTCGTTTCCTCAATATGATAATGAGCCTTTTTGTGAATATTTGATTAGACTTGAGGGATTTTTGGACTATAATTGTTGTAGTCTTTGGGAGGCTTGTGAGATTTGTTATTTTGGTTTGAATGAGCAAACTAGGGATGAAGTTGAATGCATGCATAATGATGAATTTAGAGCATTGCCATTTGATGATGCTTGGGATTTTTATGTTTGGTTTGCTAGGGATGTCTATAATAGGGGTAATCATGTTTCTAATATTTATGTGCAATGTCTTGCTTCTTCTAATATTAGCATGAATTCCCATGATTTGTCACATGATCCCTTAAGTGAACCTAGAACACATGATTTCAACTCTATTTCCCCTTTTGTTCATGATGATGAAGTGCATGCTCAAATTGATGCTAATGGTGTGTTTCAATATTCTTCATTATTTACCATGCCTTCTTATGATGTGCTTCGTTCCCTTAATGATGAATCTCGTGTGTTTGATTTTGCCCCCACTCCCCAATGCGATGTATATGCTCATGATCCTAATGTTGATTATTCCAATCTTTGTTGTACTTTTTTTTCTCTTGTTGAGCCTCAACCTTCTACATCTCTTGAATCTCTTGTTGATATATTTAAGTCTCAAATTGGGCATATTGAGCTTAGTAACGACCTTGGGCCTAGTAAGGAGATGATTCTTCAATCTATGAGAGGTCAATTAGAGATAATGAAAAAGAATGAGGAGCGTCTTGAGGAGGGAAGGAGAAGAAAAGAAGAATAAGAAAGCCAATTGTCATCCTTCGAGCTTGTATGTGAAAAATCCCAATTTAATGTGTGTGTTGAGGATGATGGTGATGAATTTGAGCAACCAAGAGAGTGTGAGGATCCCATTGGTGAGCATTTGAGTAATGGTGAAGGAGTTGATAATGAAGAGAGTGTTGATTTTGATAACCTCAACCCTACTTCCCATCTTGATGAGTCTCTTATGCATGATTGTGATTCTTCTATCCATGAGTATTTGGAGTCGATTGAGGTTATGACCAATGTGTTATTTTAGTGTAAAATGAAAACCCATAACCTTTTGAGTGAGTTCATTAAGAATGCTTCATGGGAGAGAGATGAGTTTAAAATGAATTTGTATCCATTCATGCGTGGCTTTGAGACTTTAGGCTTTAAGGAAGTTGAGGGAGTTGTTGTTCATGATTGTAGTGAAGGGGATTATGTAGTTCCTCTTGGAAGTTGGATGTTTGAGGGAGATGATGATCAATAGTGTTCTTCTTTTGAGGATTCTATTATTGATTTTCATGCTCTTATTGGTGATTTGAGGCATGGTGGTGAGGAAGAGTTCATTTGTGAGACCATAGCCCCTATTCCCTCCTGTCATGTCCCTTTTTCAAGAAATTTCAACCACATCTCCTAAACTCCTATATCCCTCCCTTCCTTTGTTAATGAGCATATTGGGGACCCCCTTGTCTATGATGATCTTAATGTCCCTCATTTGTTTATTGTTGAGGAAAAGGGTGATATTGCCACCAAAAAATATTTTAGTGAGGAGGATTTGCCTTTTTCATTTTCTTTCCATTCTTTTATTCCCCCTTTTCATCTTATTTTCTTCTTTTTCCTTTTGATCCCTCTTCTTCTTTCTTTTGGCATCTCCCTTCTCATTTGCTTGCAATAATCTTGTTGCACGTTCTTATCCTATCATTTACCTACCGTTTATCTTATGAAATGATTAGTAGTGCATTTGACAAGCTCTTGCGTACGTTGCAATACTATTTTACTAGCGCGGTCAATCTTGGACCTTAAGCAAGCCTTTCTCGGGAAGTAACCCGTGCTTTATTGCTTTCATTTTCTTTTCTTTTTTAGAATAGATTTTCTCTCATGGAAATATTTGTGTGCCTTTTGCTAGGTACATGACTTGATATACTTTGATGCCTTGGTTTGAATCAAGAATCAAGGAAGATTGACTCCTATTTTGCTAGTATATGGAAAGCAAGATTAAATTCTAAAGGAAAGTGGTTTTAAAAGATTTAATTGGGTCATTTGCGGGTATTTACACCTGTAGACACCCATTTGTGTCTACCCAAAACCAAACCCAGTGATGAGTACTTTTCACGTCGAATCATAATCGAATGAAACGAAAGTGTGGAAAGGTCTAGTGTTGCGGAAAGTGTTAATTTCTTTTCTCTACTTTCTGTTTTTGAAAACTTATTTTAAGAAAAACAGCCAATCCAGTTTGGTTGGTCCATGATATGGGTCCAATAGTAGTGTAGTTGGATGGGGCTTACAAAGACCTTTCCAACGATATATTATAAGCCCAATTCCAATGAATATTGAGGAAGTTATGGCCAATTTACCAAACTGGGCCCGGTTTGAGCTTTATGTACGGCCCAATGATCTAGGGGAGGGCCTAATATGATTTATCATTCCTAATGCGATTAGGAATGGTTTTAGTCTTCTAGATTCTTCTAGAAGGTTCTTTTCATTCCTAATTCAATTAGCATTGATAAATTGACTTTTCAGAGTTTTAATCAAAATCTAATAGCATTTTCGAGGAAATTATATTATTTTATCCTCCAGTACGGTAAACTTATCGGATTTTCGAAAACGCGTTGGTATCAGGCTTGGCGCCTAACCCCAGGCCTTGGCGCCTGGAACCAGGCCTGGCGCTAGTGTTGGTGCCTGGCGCCAGCCCTGTTTTCTGAGCGTCAGACTCTGTTTTGTCTAATTTATCTTTTTGACTGATTTTCTCTATAAATATCGTATTAAAAACTCAGTTTTCATTCACCAATTGTTTTCATTCATCATCTACATTCATTCATTCATTAATTCTCATCATTCACAAGTTCTACAATCTGTTTTAATTAGCATTCACTCAATTCTTTCTTTAAACTTTGCTTTCTCATACAAAATTCCGCATTCACAAGATCTAGAAACACCTAGCCATATTCAAAGTTGCCTTCGCTCTAGACGTGAAAGGTTTAATTTCTGAGGGTTTGGTCCCAAATCTCTATTTCAATTATTTAATTTAATTGTTTGATTATTATTTTCCTTGAAGTTACTAACGTGTGTATTTTGTTATTAGAAAGAGGTACGAGGCATCAAAGTAAGTACTTTAATGGTTTTAATTGATATTATGATGTAGAAATCATGTTTATATTGTTATTATGATATTCCTAGTATCATGTCTAGGGTATTTTTAATATTAAATATGATTAGTATGATGCTTCCTATGTTCTTCCTAATATTTATGATTGTTAGTATCATGTTAGGGCCTAAAGATTTGATTTTTATTGCTTAGTGACATGCTAGGGTTTGTTATTAATCTTGTTAGTATCATGCCTAGGATCTTGCTATTATTATTATGCTTTAATATTAACATGAACATGATTATGATTATTATTATTATAATTATTATTCATGATATTATTTATTATTATGTTGCTTGATGATTTTATTTATTGCTTGATCACACCTTTTTATGCATGCTTAAAAGGAATTTGGTACTTGTAATCACGCTTAATAAGATAATTTATAATCTTGTTAGGGTTAATTTTGATTATAATTCAAGTGATCGCCAATAATAGATTTATTTGTGCATTAAATTCAACCAACATAGATTAAACAGGTTTAGGGTTAATCCTATTGATTGTATGTTAATCAGAAAGCGCACATGAATACGATCAGAATAAATTAGAGGCATATTATTAGGGCAGGTTCAATCTCTTTTAGGTTGGATTTGTACCTTCATCCCCAAACCCTTATTTGGTTCATGACCTTATGGAGTTGACGATCTCTTGGATCGCTAAGGGGTGTAACCTTCTGACAAGGCAATAAACGCGTCGTCAATTGTCTATCCTTAGATCAAATACAATTTATACAACCTAAACAAACCTAATACGAGTATAAGGCAAGCATAGGGGTCGAACCACAGAGAACGGTAAACACCACCAAATGTTATCGACAGTTAAGCTAGTCCGGAATAGGGGATAGATAAACTAAAGTCTAAAAATGCTAAAATAAGAAATAAAACATTAAGGGAAATGGTTTAGGTATAGCATTCACTTGAACATAAACAAAGGCATAGAAATTGAATTAATTATGAACTAAACATGCTCGAATATCGAAATTAAGAATCCAATCTAGCCGCCTTCCGGGGTCAATTGGCTTCTCCTAACATAGCCTCTATGTTTTCACATTAGAACCATATACTAGGAGGTACTATTAAATAACAATCGATAGTAATGAACCTTAACTAAGTCAACTTCCGTTTCTTGTTAGCAAAGATTCACCTTTAATCAACCAACAATATGCACTTGCAAGAAGATTAAAGAATATCAAGCATATAAAGACTTTAATCACAAATAAATCAATTCTAAACCCTAGAACATGCTCAAGGTCCAACTACACCACAACCATCCCCTTAATGGGGAAATTACTCACTAATCATGAAAATAACAAGATTAATCAACAAATAATCAAGAATCAACATGATCAACAAGCAATACCAACAACTAAAATAATAATCAAAATAAACAAATAAAAATAGAGGAGAGAGAGTAAGAAATTGCTCATTAATTGAAGATGAAGGTCTACAAAGGATTGAACAAGCTCCTTCTTCAAAATCCAAGTTCACTAATGAAGAAAACCTCACTTTCTCTCTCTACCAAAGAAGACTAATCCTAACCTAACCTAAAACTAATTAGAGAGATGAATAGATAGTTATTGAATGTCTTTCTAATTATCCCAAAATTGGGTATTTATACTAAGCTAATAAAACTAGGAAAAGAAAATAAAAATAAAAAGGAAAATAAAATAAGAAAACTAAAATAAAAATAAAGGAAAGAAAATAAGAAAAAGTTAAAAGAAAAGAAAGAAATAAAAATAAAAAGAAAAGAAAAATAATAAAAACAAATACAATTCCCACCCAAAACAAATCAGACCCACGATTTCCTTCTTCTTCTCCTTTACATTGGCTGCTCTATCTCCATTGATCACCATCACCACGCATCAAAATAATCAATCATCACCGCTTATCATCATCATCTTCATCAAGCATCCAAGATCGTGGCCGTCTAATTTTCATTAAAACTCGCGTGCATAGCTCGTGAAGCGGTTCGGTCGAACCATGGGTTGGTTTGGTCGAACTACGGGGTTGGTTCGGTCGAACCATGGGTATGTTCGACCACTCCTCTTCGATTAACGAAACCCACAAAGTCTCTGACTCGAACTTCGACCGAACCACAAACGGTATGCTCGAACTTGATTAAAATCAAATTTTAATATGATTTTTGCTTAATTGAGGGCCGAAATGCTTGATTGGTGGTTTGAGTAGTTGCGGGTCAGGTGTGGTGAAGGGCTGCCGTTTTGGGTGGCTAAAAGAGGTTTATTGCGGTGGTGGTAGGCGTCGTGGTTGAGGTGCGGCTACTGTTGCTGCTGCAGTTGGGGTTGCGGGTTGGTTAGGTTGGTTGAATGGTGGTGTATTGGTTGCGGCAGTGGAGGTGTATTATGGAGGCAGCAGGGGAGTTGCGTTCAGGGGTTAAATTGGTGGTGTATTGGTGTGGGTTTGGTTGATGTGGGGTGAAGCAGGTTGCTGTGTTGTGTTGCTGTTGTTGGTGGTTGTGGGCTGGTGCGTTGATTAGGTTGCAGCAGGGCAGTAGCAGAGGATTGTATGTTTTGGTGTGGTGGAGGATAAGGGAGGGGTGTGGTGTAGTTTAAGCTGGCAGCAACAGGGCAGCAGCTTTAGAACAAATTTGCACCTCAAATCCCGGACTTTTAACTCGAACACGAATTTAAAACCCGAAACACCAAACTCGACCTACAACAAAAACACGAGGCATTATCAAAAGACAAAATAAAAATAAAATAAATAAAATAAAATAGAAAATAAGGGACATAAAACTAAACTAATAAAAATAAAACAAAAACTATACAAGCAAACAAAGTAAAATAAAATACGAAAATAGACTAAAACTAATAAAATAAAGAAAATAAACTAAAACGCTCCAAAATTACCAAATAAACAAGAAACTTTATTAAAAAGAAAACAAGAGAAAGAAAGGGAAAATAAGATAAAATAAACACGAAAATGACTCTAAAACTACTCCCTAAGAGTGACATAAATGTCACTCATCACCTTCACCTCGTGAACGGTTTACAAGTTCCTAAAAAAACTTGTTGGAGACTCTTTTGCTCTATCTTCTTCCCTTTTGGACGCCACCGTACTTTAGTGTATGATCACAGCGGGGTTCAAGCTAGTGGGATTTTAAGGCTTGAAATTATTCCCTACAGTTTTTGGCGACTCCGCTGGGGATGATTTCTATTTTAATTCCTGAATTTGTTTCGGCAACGATTTAGAATGAGTGGATGAGACTCGAAAAGTTCTAAGTATTTCATATGCGTAAGTTTGATTAACATTATTTTCATATGCATAAAAAAGATCTCATTGGAAAGACCATCCGTAATGAGTTAAAAACATAGGATAAATTTGAGAAACGTCTTTCACAACTAGGACTGAAATAACACCGCGCGAAACTGGAAAATTTTATCGAGCACAGAAAGCTGCCGAGGCATGTGGGAAGTAGCGTCAGGGGCCAGAGCTTGGCACCAGACTTTAAGCCGTAGCGCCAGACGCCAGTATTGGCGCCAGGCGCTACAGTTAAAAGCTGGCACCAGTCTCTGTTTGCTGGCGCCAATTTCCCCCAATACCGAGCCAGAAATATGCGTTCTAATTTCGACCGATTTTTCGTATTGTTTGCTCGATCCTACTTCCTGATTGAATTTTTTCTCACTTTTCTGAAACCCATATTTGTTCTACATATGGACATAACCCTCTGGGAATTCATGCTCCATCTACCCGATTGAACGCTCCGTGCAACAAAGGGTACATCCGAGATGTTGAATTCACCAAACCATGGAAGCGAGTTTTTTTCTAAAACTCGCGGTGTCCCATCCACTCGCGCCAACCCTTCACGGTTAGGCTTCCGCGCGGTGCATCCGAACAATTAACCATGGACCCTCTTTGACTAAACCATATCCCGAACTTTAGAGAACTAGAGCCATGGTTAGGTTGCAAACGCATTGCATCATATTGTGCCTACTTGACTAATTGTGCATTATTGATTGTGCATATATATTCTATGTTTCTCTTAACCGTTTGTTGACTTGTGTTGAGACTAAATAAATTAATGACTTAAAGAACTTTGCCTAATTAATTAATTAATTAATTAATTAATTTGAGTCATTAAAGTCTAATATTTTAATCGGAATTGACCTAGTACGACTTTAGGCATGCCCCAGTTGACTAATAACACCGAAAACAGTCCCAAACCGAAGCTCCAATATTGGCGCTAAGGTCTGAGCTGTAGCGCCACACTAGGGAGTGTAGCGCCTGACGACAGCTATGTTGTCTGGCGCCAAGCTTCACAGTGTGACGCCAGTCCTGTCGCTTGGCCGACAGTTCGGATTATTGGTCGAGTCATCACCTAGGGTCTAATTAAACAGTTTTCTATTTAATTTTATTAATTTTGCTGTCAATGATCGAGTTTAGGCACTAAGTCCCATGGTTTTACACAAGAGTCCAAGCATGTCACTTACACTCAACGCACACACCAATACACATACTTTGACCATAATTAAGAGAGTCTTGTGTGCGCGTTTTTCCGTCATTTTTTAGGGGGGTAAGTCGGATATTAATCCTCCAATAAAAATAATAATACTTAGTTCCCTAAAAATATGTACATTATTTTTGCCAAAAATATGCACCCTTTTCTTTTTCTTTTTCCCTTAAAATAAACCATAAAGTCAAGATGATTCGAGTCAAGTAATTAAAACGCAAAATGGTTTAATTTACAGCGTGTGGTCAAGAAAGGAAGGACGATTAATCAAAGATAACCTCTTCGTACAAGTCCAACTTTTCGACAAACCTATAGCTCGCAAGAGAAAAGCTAGGGTTATAATGGCAACTCAAGAAGAAGTCAATGATCTTAAGAACCAACTGGCTACTGTGACTGAGACATTGAAGCTTCTCGCACTTAGGATCGATGATCCCGTGAAGCAACAACAAATGGACCTCATGCAAGAGATTTTAATCAAGTTGTCTAGCGACTACAAATTTCAAGAGCTTACATCACAAGGGGTCTCGGTGGACAAAGATCTTCTTCCGCAGAAGTTCAACGCCAACGACATCCCAAAATTCAGAGCAATTGACAACCCTTACTTTCATTTAAGAGCATTTGAAACATAATGAGTATCAAGGGTATCGATAAGAAGGTCTTCCCTTCTCTTTTCTCACTATCTCTCGAGACCGTTTGCCAACAATGGTTCTTTTCTCTCGAGAAAGAAAAGACCTCTACCTGGGAGTCTATAGAAAACGCTTTCGTAGATAGGTACAAGTGCAATATTCAAGTCGAGACTAACCATAGAGAACTTGAAATCCTCAAACAAAAAGAGAATGAAGGTTTTACCTCTTTCTTTAACAAGTGGAGAGAAACCTCAGCTAAGATGATTGAGGTGCCAAGTGAAAAAGAGTCTGTGAGACTGTTTATCAAAATCTCCAAGAAAAATATTCCAAGCATCTTAAATATCAAAATAATCTCCATACCTTCAAGGCCGTTTATGACATTGGGATCAATATTGAAGATGACTTGGCTAAGTCAAAAGCTGCCAGCAATAACTCGAACAGTGGCTGGAAAGGAAAGAAGAACGACAATCCTTCTTCTTCCAAAACCGCCCACTCAAATAATGTTAGCACCTTTAATTTAGGAGAAGTTCTTGCCATGAACAACCAAGGAGAGAAGAAATCATTTAGGAGGAACTTCACTCCTATTGGCATGAGTTATGACACCGCATTTGATTGATTAAATGCAAAAGGTCTTATAACTCCTATTGGACCATTTGGGGACCCACCAGTTGAGAAGAGGTCGGTTAACTGGAACCCCAATGCACACTGCAAGTATCACCAAGGTAGGGGCCATTCCACTGAAAGTTGTTGGAAGCTTAAGGAAGCTATCCAAGACCTAATCGACAATAACAAACTGTCGTTGCCCCCTGCCAGTAAGAAGCCAAGCATCGACAATGCACCTCTAGCTCATACCCTGGCTATCTCTGATGAGGAAAACGAGGTTGACCCCTCCTCTCTCATTAGACCTGTTGAAGAAATCAGTTCCATAGAAAAAGAAGAGGAGATCTTTTTCGATGTCAAAGATAGCCTTCCAGAACCGGCGAATAAGGAAGATATACAATTGCTCACACTGTCTATGAAGGAGGCATCGCAATTACTACGTGAAGCTCTCAAAGTTATGAACGAACTCCATAAGAAGTATGATGAGCTTCCACTTCCAAAAGAAGAACCTAAAAGAGAATTCACACCAGTGAGAACGACTTATGAGGCAAAGCACTTTCCCTTACAAGTCACTGAAAAACCCAAGAAGAGCAATAGAATCTACACTCCAATTGGGATCCCATATGCGCAAATGTTCGAAATGCTCTCCGAGAGTGGCGAGATCAAACCTCTCGAACCGAGACCATTCGAGTCATTAAAAAGGACAGATAGATATTACTGTCAGTATCATCAATAAGGGGGTCACACTATAGAAAACTGTTTCAAATTCAAGGATTTGGTACAAAAAATGATTGATGAAAAGAAACTAGTCCAAGTTCAACAAGAGGTGGATACAACCATTAATGGAGTTTGGGACAATGATGAAGAAGATGTCTATCTAAAGGACATAATAGGACCTTCACCTTCTGTGTCATACACCACAGATGACATTTGGGCTGAAGAAGATTCATCGATAGATGTCCTCACAAGATCCGGGAGAATGCAACCTCCCGTTTCAACACAACCTATGCCCACCATACATCAAGTTCCCATACCTATCATCGAAGACAATGACATTGTTAAACAGTTTAAGAAGACAAAAGTTGAGATGAATGTATGGAAACTTCTGGCAACATCTCGAGAGCATAGGTTGGCCGTAATGAATGCCTTGGATAAAATCGGGATAGATTCTGACACTACTCCTGAGGGACTAGCCAACTTCCTCACAAGTGACCTTCCTAGTCCGATTAATTTGATCACCTTTTCGGACAAAGATTTACCCCCAGAAGGTGACAAACATTACAAGGCATTAAACCTCACGGTAGTCTGCAAAAGAATGAATGTTCCTATGACTCTTGTAGACAATGGATCGGCTATCAATGTCTTTCCACTTAGAACTGCGAGGATGCTCGGCATAAGGGATGAAGATTTAACTCCGTCCACACAAGGAATAAGAGCCTACGATAATACTCGTCGTCAAGCTCTTGGCAAGATTACCCTAAATATAACGGCAGGAGCAATAGAACATGCTACTACTTTCCAAGTAGTGGACATCAAAGCTTCATTCAACTTATTGTTGGGACGCCCTTGGCTTCATGATCTAAAGGTTGTCCCTTCATCCCTCCACCAACAAGTGAAAGCTATAGTTGGAGGAATTCCAATCACCATCGATGCTTCGCCAATGAGAATTAAATCTATAGAAAATCCAATTATTAATGTGGAGCACGACGAAGATGACGAAGACCTATGGGGCTTTAACGAAGAAGTCTCCTTAATCCAGGAGGATGAAAGGACCCCTCTTTGCCATGACCCCCATTCCAACATGCTTGTCAATGCAATGTTGAAGAAACAAGGACACTTCCCTGGGATGACTTTAGGAAAGAAGAAAGGAATGGCAAAACCACTGGAGTCACATGGCCTCCCTAAGTTAGATACTTTCGGACTTGGTTTTGAACCGACTCGGAAAGATCTCTAGCGAGCCCAGGAAAAGTTGAAAGCACGTAGGGACACTCGCATTCAAAAGAAAGCAATTCCAATGGATCAGTACCCTCTTACGCTTAATGGTCAGTTTATAAAAGAAGGAGAGGACTATCCATGCCATGAATTTCCCGAGCCATTTGTTGTAAACGGCATAAGACAACCGGGATTCGAGATTTTCTTGGATTGCTACTTCACTGATGAAATCCCAACTCCCGTCCACAAGGAGAAAGCACCTCCATGCTTTGACTTTAACGTCATGGGATTACTGTTTGGGCGAGAAAAGAATGAGCCAACTTATGAAGAAGATAACTCCTCGCTCATTCAAACGGTCCTACAAAGTGAAAGCTTCGACCCCTCGAAGTTAATTACTCCAGCTGAAGGATCACTACAAGGGTGGCGCAAGACTATCAAAGTGACGACTCCAAGCGGAAGGAAGATATCAATCACGACAGGGCAAGGACCGATGTTTGAGGAGTCGTCTGAGTCAGAGTCTGAGTCTGAGTCAGAGTTTTTCCCTTTAGAGTCTTCTAAGTCTTTAGTAGTAGCACCTCCCCCTCTTATTTCTTCTCCTAGGATAGTTAGTGATCCAGTCCCTGAGAACATATCACTCTTTGATGTAATGATCTCAGAGTATAATAATATTTCTCATTCTCCTTACTTCTTGTGTTCCTCCCTAACCCAAGATGACGAGCATTGCTTAGCTAACGATGAAAAAGACAAAGAAATTATTAAAGCAATGGAAACACTCGAAAAGAAAACACCGGTAATTGAAGAAACTGAAACAGTTGACATCTCGAATGATTCAACTCATAAAAGAGAAGTTAAAATCGGATTAACATTGAATAAACAAGAAAGAACCGATTTAATTAACTTACTTAAAGAATTTATCGATGTATTTGCTTGGTCATATGAAGATATGCCAGGCATTAATAGAGAAATAGCTCAACACACTATACCACTAATTCCAGGAATGAAACCTGTAAAACAAAAGTTGCGTCGAATGAAACCCGACGTAGCACTTAAAATAAAAGAAGAAGTTCAAAAACAAATAACTGCAGGTTTCATCAAGGTATCCAAATACCCCGAATGGGTCGCCAACGTCGTCCCAGTTCCTAAGAAAGACGGAAGGGTAAGGATGTGTGTCGACTATCGAGATCTAAATAAGGCAAGTCCAAAGGACGACTTCCCTTTGCCACACATCGATATTCTAGTAGATAACACGGCAAATCACGCGCTTCTCTCATTCATGGATGGATACGCAGGTTACAACCAGATTCTCATGGCAGAAGAAGACATGGAGAAAACAACCTTTATAACACCATGGGGCACTTACTGCTACACGGTAATGCCATTCGGGTTGAAAAACGCGGGTGCTACTTACCAACGTGCAGCAACTGCCTTACTCCATGACATGATGCACAAAGAAGTCGAAGTATATGTCGACGACATGATTGTAAAATCAAAAGACCGTCCAGGCCATCAAGTAGCCTTAAGGAAATTTTTCGAAAGGCTAAGAAAATATAACATGAGGTTGAATCCATCAAAATGTGCTTTTGGAGTCACCTCAGGCAAGCTCTTGGGATACGTCATAAGCTCTAGAGGAATAGAGGTGGATCCAACCAAGATTAAAGCAATCATGTCAATGCCACCACCCAAGACTGAGAAACAGATTCGAGGATTTATTGGCCGGTTGCAATACATAAGTAGGTTCATATCAAAACTTACGACGATATGTGAACCAATCTTCAAGAAGCTCAAGAAGAATGTACCAGTAATATAGGATGACGAGTGTCAAAAAGCCTTTGAAAAGATCAAAGCCTATCTCGCAAATCCTCCCGTATTAGCACCAGCACTTCCCGGAATACCTCTTAGGTTATATTTGACGGTTACCAAAGAGACAATGGGAGCCATGCTAGCACAAGAAGTAGAAGGAAAAGAGAACGCAATCTATTACCTAAGTAAAAATATGCTCGAATACAAAACACGCTATACACCGCTCGAGAAGTTGTGCCTCGCCTTGGTGTGGGCCACAACTAAGTTAAGATATTACATGTTGGTGCATACCGTTTTCGTAGTCTCCCGATTAGATCCCCTCAAGTATCTATTCGAGAAATCTACACTCAATGGACGCATTTCAAGATGGATAGTCAATCTAGCTCAGTTCGATGTAAGGTTTATGCCACAAAAAGCTATTAAAGGATCTGTGGTGTCAGACTTTCTAGCAGATTTTCCAATAGAAGACTCGACGCCAATACAAGACAATGAATTTCCAGATGAAGACCTAATGGTTACTGAAGATGATACTTGGACCTTGTATTTTGACGGAGCCTCAAACCAAAAGGGATGTGGCGTTGGAGTACTACTAGTATCACCTAAAGAAGAACACGTTCCAATCTCCATAAAGCTCGATTTCGACGTTACCAACAATGCTGCTGAATATGAAGCGTGCGTGGTAGGCCTTGAAACAGCTTTGGCATTGGGAGTAAAGAAGTTAAGAATGTTCGGAGACTCTTCTTTGATCATCAATCAGATATCTAAGAGGTGGAAAGTAAGGAGCGAAAGCCTAGCCCCTTACCAAACCTATCTGGAAACTCTTACCGATCACTTGGAGAAGGTAGAATACACATATTTACCTAGAGAGGAAAACCAATTTGCCAATGCCTTGGCAAGATTAGCCTGAATGGTTAGGATTCCCACGGAAATCGAGCAAATGCCTCTAACTATCGAAAAAAGGCAAAAACCAGCATTCATCCAGGCTATAGAAGACGGCGACTTAGTCCAAGAAGAGGAAGAAGAAGAAGAAGAACCGTGGTACACAGACATACTCAATTATGTCACCAATGGAGAATACCCTCCTCATGCTGACAAAAGAGCAAAGCGAGCATTAAGACTTTTGGCTTCTCAATATGTACACATAGACAACGAGCTACATTAAAGGGTACCTAAAGGTCGAGCTCTCTTATGTGTAGGAAAGATGGATGCACAAAGAGTAATGAGAATAGTTCACGAAGGAATCTGTGGCACTCATGTGAACGACAAAATGTTAGTCCAGAAAATAATGCGAGAAGGATATTATTGGACTACAATAAATAGGGATTGCCATCAATACATAAAAAGATGCCCTAAGTGCCAAATTTATGCAAATTTACAACATGTCCCTCCATCTTTGCTCTACACCTACACATCGCCATGGCCATTCTCTACATGGGGAATTGACATCATTAGCAAAATCACTTCCCCAGGGACACCACGAATTTATCCTAGTAGCAATTGATTACTTTACAAAGTGGGTCGAAGCGCAATCGTACGCTAAACTCACTGCAAAACATGTAGCACTCTTTATCGAAAGAAATATTATTTGTCGATATGGAGTCCCACATGAAATGATAAGTGACAATGGAACTCACTTTCAAGTCGAATGTGAAGAATTGCTACAAAAGTATGGCGTTCAACACCATCATTCTTCCCCTTATAGACCTCAAGCAAACGGAGCAGTTGAGGCAGCTAATAAAAATCTAAAGACTATCATCGAGAAAATGACGGAAAATTATAAGGATTGGCCTGACAAGCTTCACTTCGCATTGTGGGGTTATCGCACGTCAATCCGTACATCAACAGGAAATACGCCATTTTCCTTGGTATATGGAATGGATGTCGTACAACCTGTCGAATAAGAAATGCCATCTCTACGCATCGCGTTACAGAGTAAACTCGATGAAGTTGAATGGACTAGGGCAAGATACGAAGAATTGATTCTACTCGACGAAAGACGACTAGAAGCTCTACATCACACTCAGTGTTACCAAACTCGTATGGCTAGGCATTTTAATAAGAAGGTCAAGACAAGAAATATCAAAGTAGGAGATTTGGTATTAAAAGCACTAAGGAAAAATGTTTTAGACCTAAGGGGAAAATTTAGACCTAACTGGTCTGGACCCTACATTGTCAAGACAATCCTATCAGGAGGTGCAGCAAAACTAACTGATATGGATGGCAATGAATTCTCAAACATGACCAATCTTGACCAACTTAAGAAATACTACCCATAATTACTTGAGTAGGATACTCAAGAGAGCTAAGTTCGGCCTGATTCCTTAAGAAAGGATACGTAGGCAACCCTTTACGGGTGCGGCCACTTTATTTTTCGACATCTCTGCGTTCCAGCATTAATTAAAATTTTAACAGAAAATCAGAGAATTATTGGCGTCGCAGAACAGAACCTGGCGCTAGCCAGAAGTCATCAGCGCCAGCCGATGGAATTGGCGCCTGGCGCCAGACTTCAATGGCAGGCGCCAATCTGGAAATAGAATCTGGGTGAATTTTGGTGTTTTTTGGAAAATTTTCGACTTCCGTACTCGAAGAATTTCTGGAAAATTAATTTTTTTCGATTTTCATTGCTTTAATAAAATAAATTTAAAGTAAATAATTTAATTAAAAGCTGAAATTTCATTAATGAAATAAAATTACATTATTAATGGAATTTAAGTAAAGCTGAAATAAATTAACTTTAAATAAAAATAACAATCTAAGTCTAATAAATCTAAAGCTAAGCAATGCTTTTAATCTTTGTTTTCCTTTCTAGCTGTTTTCCAATTCTTGTCTGCTTCCTCCTCTTCATCCATAACTTTAGCTAGTAGGCATCCTTTAGAGGACCTACATTCAATTTTGGAGTAGATGGTCTCCCCTTCAGCTAACACTCCATGCTTCTTTTCCACCCAGGCCTTTTTATCTGTGGTGTTAGCTTTCCTTTTTCCTTTGTCTTTGATAGTATTTTTCTTCCTAGGCATTGCAGGTGTTTTGAATTCAATTCTTGCACCTAAGAAATCCTTGGCAGGAGTCACCCTGTCACCTAGACGATTCTTCACATCGGTTCTACCCTGATCAATCGAAGATTTCTTCGGCAACCACTTCTTTACATCATTGGGCAAAGAAGGAGGAACCTTTTGGGTAATCACTTCCCATAAAGGTCTAGCGCTCCAGTAAGCATCGAATCTATCTACTTCTTGAGATACAGGGTACTCAAAGGGAGAACGAAGATCCCCGGAAGGAATATTCTGAAGCAAGCCGTATTGTCTTTTTACCCTGCAGGGATAATAATAAGTTACACGAGACAAGCTTGGAAGACGGCAAAAAGGTTGCTTGTTAACACCAACCATCCTTTCTATTTTCCACCATGGGATGACCCACTTGATAGCAAAATCACGTGATTCAAAGACTTTTCTCCACCCATGGCGCCCAATTTTAGGGATGCGCTTCTTCTTTCTCACGAAACAATTGGGAGTATATTTTTCAATATCGTCCGGAGGGCTAATTAATCCTAGCCTCTCCATTAGCCACATCTGTAAAAAATTGCAATGCAAATAAATTATTATTACAATACAAAAATATATTTTTTGATTTCTGTAATTAAAAATATTATTTTTCTACCTGTAATAAAATTGGAGAGCCGCGAAAAGGCGCTTTTGGGTCCCTTTTCAATTCATCTAGACTAATCATAGTCTCTCCAACTATTAATGGCATTGGATTTCTCCCTGATTCAATTTGTTCTAGTACAGTGGTTATAATTGATTGACCCTCATTATTTTTACCACTACTAAGAAAAAATTGGTTAAGCATGCAAAATAGGAACGCCCTTCTTCTATATATATGAAAAGATTCAGAAAGAGGTTTATCAAAATAATAGCGTGCAAATTCTTTCAAATTAACTATGTTGCCATCTACTATTTTTGATAAATCCCTTTCCTTTAAATTAAGGAAGCGCTCAAAATCCTTATAATAATATGCATCTAATCTAGGGATTGCTATAAGGTCTATCGCAGGGAAGCCTAATATAGCACCAAATTCCTCCGGCAAAGGGCTAATCTCATCATACCCTATTCTGAAACAATGAGTATCAACATTCCAAAATTCTAAAGCGGTATGTATGAAGTCTAGGTCAAGATCTACCCCTTTGATGCCATAAATTCCCCCCAGGTGAAATAAATCTAATTCTTTTCTCTCCCTTGCATTAAGAGATCGACACCATTCATGAGTGTATTGGGTGAAGGTCTTGGTGACTAAAGACATGATTATTGTTTTTCTAAAGAAGTGAATTATTTATTCGCTGGAATTATGAGAAGAATCGACTAGGCAGGGGATTTTTATACACAAATTGCGAGGAATTTTAATCAGATTAAAATACAGCATCAGCGTCAATTGGCGCCAGCCGCCAGCGCTTGGCGCCACACGCTAAGTGTAGCGCCTAGCGCCACGCGCCATAGTGTGGCGCCAGCTGGCGCCAAGTTGCCAGACCAGCCGCGCGTCCTCAACTTGTGTTTTTAACATTAAACTCGAGTCGGTTAATGACTTTATGGCTCTGCTTAATCCTTTTTCCTAATTAATTAAATATAGCTATTATTTTTTTAATTGATATTATTCCTTTTGGACTTTATTTAAAAATTCCAAACACCCGACATTTTATTCGATTATTTTCCTTTTTTATTTTTTCTTTTTGGGGGAGAGAGTCGAATACCCTCCATCAATAATAAAAACGACGGAACTTTTGCGCAAAATTGTTGTCACACTTTTCTTGCACACACTAACATACACATAACAATCAAATAAATTCATAATAGCATAAATATACAAAATGTGTCTATAAATAATGAGTCTAAGGCAAAGTTCTAAAAAAAAGTCAAAATAAAATATACACAAGAACAAACTACGGCGCTGGAGGACGTAGGCCCATCATGTCATAAAAATTGCGCCGTACGAGGAGTCACCTCTCCACCAGCTCCAGCCCCAGCTCCAGCTCCAGCCTCTGTAGGAGGAGGAAAACTCAATATAGGACCACTCCTGCCAGGATCAACCTGAGGCTGAGGCAGCAGAGGCTGTTGCGATGACGAGCCAACCTCGTACATCCCACCACCTCTGAAAGCCGAGGTAGCCTCTCCTACCGGTGCAGCATGAGCACCCTTAGAAGAAGATCCCGATCCCTCTACAACGTCAGCTCGAGCAGCCTCAGAGCGACCGCCTCTACCCCCTGACGAAGTGCGACGACGTCTCGAGCTAGACCTCGCCGGATCCCTCCGCCCCTCAGGTCTCGCGCGGGTGTGAGAAGCGATAGGTTGACCCTGCAAAAAGAGTTAAATTAGAAACAAAGTAAAATTGAAGCAGCAATGCAAAAATAATGAGTAAAGAAAGGCTACCTCTCGGATGACGTCATCCCGACGGCAAGTGGCCGCATTCCTCATCCGGACGAGCTGGCTCCGGAAGGCATCTATGCATCGTGCCATCGCCGAAACCACCTCGCGTGAAAACTGAAAAAAAAAAAATAAGTCAGTAAAAATGCATGATATATGAACACAAAAATTCTGAAAAAACTAGGCTCACTCTAGTCTGGTGGCGAGGAATCGACCGCTCTACGAAGCGCTCGCCCTCGGGAGCCAAAGAAATCATCTCCTCGATCGGCCCGTACATCCCCTGGTAGTGGATGGACATACGGGGTGGCACGAACTCAGTAGCACCGTCCTGATAAGACAAAAAGGTCAGTAAAACATTACTTGGGGGCTACTTGGTGAAAAGTAAAGAGCTAAAAATCTTACCCTCACATCCTCAGCCGGTACGGGGGCTAGAGCTAACAAAGGTAGTAGCTCCTCAGCATAACACCGCCCGAGGATCACATGGGACCGCTAAGGAGTACCAGCTCCCTCAGACATGCTCGATAACCGCGCCTCGTCGAACATATGACGTGGTGGAGCAGCAGGAACGACGAAGACATCAGAAGAATGTTGTCTAGCGACCCTCTCTCCTAAGTACGCGACCGCTCCATAAGTCCTCAGAAAATAGCGACGCTCAGTAGAATACTGTGCGGCTAACCCAGGGACTGTCCAACCGCCCCACGGCCGGTATACCACCTCAGGTCCCTATAAAGAGCATCAATCAGGCAAGAATATATCTAAAGCACCGCGGAAGAGCAAGATAAACAATGAAAGTCATACCGAGATGATCCGGTTCTAGACATGTTTAGGGTAATTTTACCCCGCCACGTGGTCCAATCAGAGGATGACACGTGTCAGCCCCAGGATGGCCCAAAGTGGACCAATCCCCGCTTGACACGTGTCACTCCAGAAATTAAGGGAAAAAGGCGGCCTTCAGGCCCAAATCCCGAGAAAGCCGCAAAGCGGCGCGGCCCACCAATTATTAGGGTTTAGTGACCTAATCAGGGGCACAATTCCCAAAAACCCTATAAATAGGGAGATGTCCCTCTTTTTGAGGGCACGTTTTACCATTTATTACACTTGCATTCTCTCACATCAGAGAAACACCTGAGCTTGGAATCTGAGCAGATACCCACCTAAATTTCCATTCTCTTTATTCCTTCTCAAGTTACTAACTTGACCGTCGGAGGTGGAGCTCCAACCACCCGGAGTCTCCGTTATTTTGCAGGTACAGCTCGGCCGGATCAGACTTCGTGTTGTAACTCTCCCGAGGGACAAAAACACCCAAAACATTTGGCGCCGTCTGTGGGGAGAGTACCTCGAAGATGGTTCAAGAGTCTGTGCCACCCCCTAACCGTCTGGGCGAAGACCCAGAAGTCTTTACAGACAATGAGGATGAAGATCCTCAGCTCGAAACCTTTACAGCCGAGGATGGCTCGCTCAGAATCAAGAGCATCCGGCCCAGAGATATTCTGGAGCGGGCTGCCTCCCAGGCGGGTCCAAGCCGACCCACTGGGCAGTCGGAAGGGGAGACCCAAATGGCCGCTGGATCAGCCCCTGTCACCCGAGACGAACTCATGAGATTCATGACAAGTTTCAAGGGTGAAATTAAAGAGCTGATCACCAAAAGACGAGCTGGCCCAAGTAAAGGTCAGTCGGCGAAGAAGACTCCTCCAGAGAAGGGGAAGTCAGTTAGAGACCGGCAGCCCACTCCTCATCCAAAAAAGAAGACAACCGGGACCATTGATTGGTAAAAAATTCTCCTTCCTAGGAAAAACACCAATAACACTCGCCGGACTCAGCAGCCGGTGAGAAGTAAAAAATCAACTCTTGATGCCCGGGAGATCATCAACTAGAAGAAAAACCAATCGCTGTCTGAGTCGGCTTCAACGTCGAACTTTCCAGACAGCTTCAACAACATCTCTGCAGTGAGTGCACCCCCCTTGCATTAGAGCCAGACAGGCGGTAATACCGTCCATTCTGGCCCTCACATGATTGGAGCTGTACCGTATGTGCCTACTCAGGCTTACGGACAGTATCCCCCTCACTTCATGCAGCCGACCTTCTTTGGAGGTCAGGCGGCATATCCAAATGTCCAGCCATTGGACTGGCAGCTACGTCTGCTGCGCCTGGGTGAACAGCCTTCTGCGTTCACCCGGGAGATAACCGAGGCGGCCCAGCCGGCCAAGGTTAAGAATGTATTGGTTGGTACCTATGATTGTACCACTAATCCGGAAGACCAACTCATGGCTTACACCAACCTCATGTATCTACAGGGGTTGGATGATGCCACTTGGTGTCGGTGCTTCCCGGCTACATTGAAGGGCATTGCCCAACAATGGTTTGGCAATTTGCCAGCCGGGTCCATCGATAGCTTCAGGAAGCTCGCCTTCTTGTTTGCTTCCAACTTCTCAATGAACATCCCTGCTAAGAAAACAAGCCTTGACTTGAGCACTGTTAGGCAGGGGTAGAGAGAAGGGATGCGCTCATATGTCAGGCGGTTCAATCTGATAAGAATTCAGATTCAAGGACTGTCTGACGAGGTAGCTTTTACAGACTTTTTCAAAGGTCTGAGAGACGGGTCGACCTTTAAGTTCGACCTAGTCAGAAAAGGGGCTTTCACCTTACAGGCGGCCCTGAGGGAGGCGGAAAGCTACATCCAAGCTACCGACCTCTGCTCGCTTGGTAACCAGTCGGACTCCAAGAAGTCCGACAAACAGAAAGACAGCCGGTCCGCTCAGCTGGCCAAAAATAAAGAAGAGAGCAAGAAAAGAAAAGAAATCTGGGCGGTTAATGATTCTGACCAGCCGTCCAAGAAGAAAAATAAAGAGTTTAAACCGTACGTCCCCAAGTACGAGTTTAATAAAGACTGCAACTCCATCCTCATGGAGGTAAAGGACCGGCTGTCCATTGAGAAGCCGAATCTTATGAAGAGTTTTGTCCAGTCACGGAACAAAAATAAATTCTGTCAGTTCCATGAGGAGGTCGGCCATGACACCAACGACTGCTTCAGTCTTCAGCGGGCGTTGGACCGTCTGGCTGACAAAGGGCTGTTGAAGTCCTACATTTCTAAGTCCCCAGCCGGGGCAAAAAAGAAAAACAAGGGTCAGTCCTCCAAGACTACCCCCCTGCCTGCTAGTAGCTCGGATACCGATAAGGAGCCGGTCTACACAATAGCAGGCGGGTTCTCTTGTGGTGGCCCTACCATCCGGGGCACCAAGAGCCATCTTCGAAAGATGGACAAAGATGATAACGAGCAGGCGTCAGCAAGCACCTCCTTCCCAAACGTCTTGATCACTGAGAAGGATAGGGGCAGCGTCCGCCGTCTGCATGATGACTCGGTTGTCATTGAATGTAAGGTTGCCAACCAACTGGTTGGAAGAATCCTTATTGACACCGGCAGCTCATCAGACATCATCAGCCTCCGGTGCTTGCAAAAGCTGAAATATAACGTCAGTTGCATGCATCCGGTCACCCACCCCTTGGTTGGTTTTGGGGGTTGGATGGTCTACCCAGCCGGAAGAATTGACTTACCCATCCGGCTGGGAGAGAAAGGCCAAGGATGACATATTGTCGTCAGATTCTTGGTCGTTGAGGAGTTGACCGCCTACAACATTATCCTTGGTCGGCCGACCCTCAACGTAGCCAAGGTAGTAATCATCCCATCTCTCATGCTCATCAAGTATGAGAGGGATGACGGCACTGTTGGTTCCCTGAATGGGGATCAGAAGACGACCCGAGAGTGTTATCTCTCAGCCGTCAGAGACACTGTGGCCCCAGACGGCCAGGAACCAATAGACCTTGACAATGTCAAGGATGCCGACCCAGCGCCTGCCCCACCAGCAGTCGAGAAGAAAAGAAAGGCACCTCTGCTAGTGGAGGTGAAGAAAGAGAAAAAATAGCAATCACTGACCGGTGAACGGTCAGATGAGCTCCGCCCTCAACCGGCTGGTGAAAGTATTGATCTCGTTCTGGATGACAGCCGTCCAGAACGTACTGTAAAGGTTGGGACGGTTACTCATGCTACTTTGGGTGCAAGCTTGCACCTTCTGCTGAAGGAATTCAAAGACATTTTTGCCTTTGAAGTGGAAGAGATGCCAGGCGTCAGCCCGGATCTCGCTGTCCACAAACTCGCCGTGGACCCCAAAAAGAAGCCCATACGGCAAAAGAAAAGAAACCACAACGAGGAAAGAAGTCAGGCGGCAGCTGCCGAAGTCAAAAACCTGCTAGACGCCAGGTTCATCCGGCCTTGTAATTTTCCCGACTGGGTGGCCAATATGGTCCTTGTTAAGAAACCGAATGGGACCTGGCGCATGTGTGTTGATTACACAGACCTCAACAAGGCGTGTCCAAAGGATAGTTACCCGCTTCCAAAGATCGACAGCCTGGTCGATTCTACAGCCGGTCACGCCTTGATGAGCTTTATGGATGCCTACTCCGGCTTCCATCAGATACCCCTGTGGAAGAAAGATCAAGAGAAGACGGCCTTCGTCACTGATCAGGGATTATTCTGTTATACTATGATGCCGTTTGGCTTGAAAAATGCGCCTGCCACTTTCCAACGGATGATTAATACGGTCTTCATTAATCAGATTGGGAGGAATGTAGAGGCGTACATTGATGACATGATAGTCAAATCCAAGCTACAGACGGATCACCTTGCTGATCTCCGAGAAACATTCACCACCCTCAGGCGGCATAAGGTTATGTTAAATCCTAAGAAATGCGTCTTTGGTGTTGAGTCTGGGAAGTTTCTCGGATTCCTGATTGATCAAAGGGGGATAGAGGCTAACCCTGAAAAGATACAGGCGGTGATAGACATGAAGTCACCCCGTTCTGTCAAGGAAGTGCAGAGGGTCACCGGCTGTCTGGCTGCCTTGGGGAGGTTCCTCAGTCGGTCAGGCGACAAGTGCCTCTACTTCTTCCAAGCAATCAGGAAGAAGACCAGATTTGAATGGGGGGAGGATGCTGAGGCGGCATTCCAGAGGTTGAAAGAGCATTTACATTCTCTACCTAGGTTGGTCAGTCCTTTACCTAGGGAGACCTTGTACATGTACTTAGCTGCCTCAGATCATGCCCTCAGTGCCGTTTTCCTTGCTGAACGAGACGGCGTGCAGCTCCCGGTTTACTTCATTAGCCATGTTCTTAAAAATGCTGAACTCCGGTATTCCATGGTTGAAAATTTTGGCCTTGCTCTGTATATGGCTTTCAAAAAATTGAAGCCCTACTTTCTGGCACACCCGGTGGTGATTTACACCGACCAGCCACTCAAGCGGCCAATGTCTACCTTGGACTCATCCGGGAGAATGTTGAAATGGGCTATTGAAATGCAAAGTCTTGAAATCACTTACGAACCAAGAAAGGCAGTGAAAGGTCAGGCGTTTGCCGACTTCATTGTTGAAATGACCCGTCCGGTGGCTCCGGATAATCTTGATCAGGCTTGGAAAGTGTAAGTAGACGGGAGCTCTACTAAGAACGGCTGTGGTGCAGGCGTAATTTACGAGTCTCCTGAAGGGGACAGATTTGAGTATGCACTACGCTTCAAATTTCAAGCCTCTAACAATGAGGCAGAATATGAAGCCCTGCTAGCCGGCATTCGCATGTGTAAGGCGGCAGGGGCCATGAAAATTGACGCCTACTCTGATTCTCAATTGGTTGTTAGCCAGTATGAGGGAAGCTACGAGGCTACTCATCTGGCTATGATTAAATATCTTCAGACAGTCAAAGAAGAGACCAAGGCACTTGAGGAATTCCGGTTGAGTCAAGTGCCTAGGTCGGAAAACAACCAGGCGGATGCATTGTCAAAGCTGGCATCTTCCGCCTGCCATGATACTCCTCGGTCCGTCTTTTGGGAAGTTCTTGAAAAGAGAAGCATCTATGAGGATCCCATTGGAATTCTAGACCGAAGCTCTACCTGGATGGATGGAATCCGGGCCTACCTCTCAGACGGTACACTTCCTGATTCGCCACAGGAAGCAGCCGTCCTGAAAAAGCGAGCTGCAAGATTCGAGTTGAAAAGGGGAAGGAAGTTCTCGAAGACCTGCACTCGGGATTCTGCGCCTCCCACATAGGCGGCAAGTCCCTAGTCGTCAGAGCCAGACGGCATTATTTTTGGCCCACTCTTGAGGCAGACGCCAAGGAGTTGGTGAAGAAATGTGACAAGTGCCAAAAATTTGGAAAACTCATTCACCGTCCGGCTACTGATCTGACGGCCATCCACAGCCCAATCCCGTTTGCAAAATGGGGCATGGACATTCTAGGACCTTACACGCCTGCTCCAGGCGGAAAGCGCTACATCTTGGTGGCTGTGGATTATTTCACCAAGTGGGTAGAAGCTGAGGCGGTTAAAAACATCAAAACCTCAGACGTGATTTCCTTCATCTGGAAAAACATTGTCACCCGATATGGGGTACCTATGTCTATGGTATTTGATAATGGTCCTCAGTTTGAGACGCCTCAGCTAAAAACTTGGTTGGGAGATCAGGGGATCTCAAGCTATTTTGCATCTGTTGGCCGGCCCCAAGCAAACGGCCAAGTTGAAGCCTTCAATAAACTCATCTCAGACGGCATTAAGAAGAAAATAGAAAGAGCCGGTGGCTTATGGGCAGAAGAGTTAATCCATGTCCTATGGGCCATCCGGACAACAGCAAAGGGGGCAACCGGTGAAACCCCATTCCTCATGGTTTACGGTGCTGAAGCCGTCTTGCCCATCGAACATTACGAGCCGACTCTCAGAGTCATGCTATATGATGAAGAGGCAAACTGGGAAGCAATGCGCCTGGCATTAGACTCACTCCCGGAGCGTAGGGGCAATGCCGCCTTGCGTCATGAGATTTACCGTCTGAGAATGACGAGAGCCTACAACAAAAAAGTACACAAGCGTCCTTTGAAAGTTGACGAATTAGTGTTACGAAAAATGGATGCAACCGGTAGGGCCAATGAGTTGGGGAAGCTAACCCCAAATTGGGAAGGCCCCTACCGGATCTATGAAGAAGTAAGGGATGGCACCTACCGCCTGGAAACTCCAGACGGCAGGCGTCTGCCTAGAACTTGGAATGTAGACAATCTAAAAAAGTACTACTTCTGAGAATGTAAACTTTTTGTAAACAGTGAGCCAATTAATGAAGATTCAAACTTTGTTTGCAAAATTGAGTTATTGTTTGATTATCCATCCGGGTAATATCCAGACGGATTCTTCATTTACCTAACTAAGTTCGATACTTAGTAAAGGTTACATTTGTTTGAACGCCTGGGTAATACTCGGATATCAAGATCTCTTGTTTATTTAAGTTTGATACTTTGTTCATTTAACTAAGTTTGATTATCCGCTTGGGTAATACTCAGGCGGATTTTTCATTTACCTAACTAAGTTTCATACCTGGTAAGATTAAATAATTGCATGTCCGTCTGGGTAATACCCAGACAGACTCGTTTGTTTAAATAACTAAGTTCGATACTTAGTGTAAATTCAATACTCCGACTAAAAACTAAGCACAAAAACGTTTAGTGGCTATACAACCGGTCTCAAACAAGACCAGAGGCTAAAATGGCCGGATGGTTGCTCATTTTATAAAATCGCCTGTCCCAACATGGACAAAGGCGTCCGGCGACACCCCTCCGGGTGCAATCGTCGCAGAGAACAGACCATTTGTCGGTTCTACGTACCCATGCAGACGGCAAAGATTGAACGACCTAATTGGTCAACTCATAGCCGTCTGACCAAAATGACCTGTGAAGAATGATCAAGTTGCCGAATACCGGATGCCCTGGGGCATCAGTCGGTCACCGACTGAAGGTCTCACTTAGGTTGTTTATTCCAATATTGCAATTCCTACCTCAATTGGGGCAAAGGAGTCGTTCGATGGCTATGAAATCTCTACCAAGACGGATAAACACCGTCTGGGTAGTGACTGGAACGCCTGTTGGTGTACGGCTGTGCACTTGGTTTGGGGCAATCACTATTGTGATTAATTGACTTGGAAACATATCATGCTCTTTACAGCATCAGACGTTTTCAAGTCAATCAACCAACTCCATTTGAAACCAATCACACAGCCGTCCAGGGGCAAGGACAGCCAGACTATTAATTAGTTAGGCAAAAATCGCCGCATGCTTTTGATAAGTTAGGCAAAAATGAAAAATTAAAATTTGCGAAATTAAAATTCAAACGCAAAATGATCAAAACCGACTCAGTCGGTGCAGTGGATTAAAGTCCACCCAACCAAACGGTTGAAGTGGATTAAAGTGTTAACCGGACCCCGTCCGGGAGAAAGAGAAATTGTTAATTAACCCGGCTCCTCAGCCGGTAAATACAAATATACTCGGCACGTAGGCCGGAAAAACAAGTTTTGGCATACTGCCGCTGAATAAAAGAAAAAGACAAAAAAACAGAGATTGGCATACTGCCGCTGAAAAGTCACTTCTGGCCTACAGGCGGCTCTTCCTGGTCCTCTTCCTCACCGTCTGAGGGAATCTCTTGCGCTTCACCCGGACCAGGTAGCTCAGGCACAAGGGGCACAATGTTGGCATTAGCCCAGGCGTCGAAGGACTCAGGCTCTGGATCACCCTTCTCTCTCAGGTACACCACGTCCTCGGCGTACCTGTGAGCCAGTGCATAGACGCCATAATCCGCGTCCGGATACAGGGCAGCCCAGGCGATCTTCATCCGGGCGTCATTATCAGCGTCACTTTTAGCAACAAGGCGGTTTTGCTCCGCCTCCAGGGTTGCTGCAAAGTTCTTCTGAGCCTGAGCAGCCTCCTTCTCCAGTTTTTGAACCTTGGTCTTCAGGTTGGTGTTCTCTTCAGAAACACCCTGAAGATTGCCAAGGTCCGTGTGGGCCTTTTTGAGCGCCTCATCAGCCTTTTGGCACGCTCAGAAGCCTTCTTCTGGGCCTCCTCCGCCTCCTTCCGGGTCGTCTTTGCATCAGTCGCCCGCTGTTTGGCCGTCTCCAGATCCGCCTCCAGCTGCTGGATTCTAGACGCCTGTGTCATTATGATTGCTTTAGTTTCAAGTTCATTTATAATAGTGGAGTGTAAAGCAATATTGTCAGTGTCTAGGGCGTATTTCTTAGCCCTTTTTACCTCTTCCCGTTTGCAGGAATAAGGACGTTTGAGCCCGTCCACCCGCAGCATGGCCTGCAAAAAAGCAGGTGGTATAAGTATTGCAGGCGGGATAAAACGGAAAAAATAAAATTGAATTGGCAAGTTTCTTACCTCAGCCAGAAGGGATAGAATGCGTTCAAGATTGAACGTCTCTATCCCAGGAATACTGTCTTTATCCCTCTTCCGGACGGCTTCCAGCATGGCCTTGGCATGCTTCTGGACGTCTGGCCAGCGGGGAAATTGATCTGCACCACAATCAATACGTGATGAGTGCGAAACTAAGGCAGCACCTATTTGTTGCTGGCCGTCTGAAGATGACGTCTGTTGAGAATGGGATTTCACCCGCAAAGGCCACCCCAGCTCAAGCGGGGATTCAAAAGGGTTCTTACCTTCAGAGCCAACCAAGCGGGAACCGCTTGCAGGCGTGGAGAACCCCCCAGTCGCGGTTACGGGAATAACGAGGCTGAGGCCCAGGCTGCCGCCTACCTTCTCGTTCCGCCCCGCTATCCGCATCTGCTGATGCCCGGCTGAGGAGCCAGGAGTTGACGCAGAGGTGGTTTTTTTGATTTTGTTGAGAACGACGGGGGTCTCCTCCCTAGCCCGTTTGAGTTGTTTCTCAAACGTCTTTCCAACCTCTCCCCCCTGTGAAAATAACCAAGTTAAAGTTAGCATCCGGGGAAAAATAATTACTAAGACCAATTTACGAAAGGGTCAGGCGTTTATTACCTTGGCTTTGACCTCAGCCGCAGCTTTCTCCGTAAGCTCTTTGCGGATGACTGCAGAGGATCGCTTGGGAGTCTTCTCTGTTTGCAACATTTTTAATGCTTCTTCTGCAAAAAGAGAAATTGGTCAATATCATAAATTAATTCTAATAAAAAGCTACTACAGACGGATATAAACTCAGGCACATACGTTTGGTAAACATGTGTCCTAGCCCGCAGGCGGCTAGGAAACACTCGTCCCTGAACCAGGCGCTCTTGGGGATCCAGTTCTTGGGAACTTTTATTGTTTCCCCGGCTGAAAAAGTTGCGTCTGTGAGGCCGAAGAAGTTTGCCTCAATGATCTTGTCAAAATCTTCCTCTGGGATCCGGGGAAGAGCGCACTTCCGGCCCAACAAGTCGGGCTTCTTATTGTACAGACGGAATTCATAATTTTCCCGTCTGGTTGGAGCTGACATCAGGTAGAACCTGTGCTTCCAGCCGTCGAATTTCGAGACCTTGTCCAAGGTCATCATATATTGGGGCTGTGTGGTCAGAGTGTACCACGCCCTCCAGCCGCCTGGGCTTCTGCTAAGATAATGCATACTAGCAAAAGCCTCCTAGCCGGGGTTAAGCCCCTGGAACTCGCAGGCGGCAACATACCCCAGAATGTTTGTCCAAGAGTTGGGGGTAAGTTGCCAGACTCCGAGGCCGTAGCCTCTCAAAATTGCCTTCACTGCCTGGTAGCCTCTCAAAATTGCCTTCATTTCCTAGTGAAGGGGAAAGCGGAGACCAGCCTTGAACGCCGCCTCATAACAGCCAAAATAGCTGTTGGCGTTCTCTTGATCGTCCTCCCAGGCGATGGTGCCATTCTCAGGCGGCACCCGGATCCTATACCCGTCTCCTAGCGGGTGCATTTTAGTAAAATTCTTCAAGTTTTCCTCCATTTGGATCCGGTCCTTGGAGGAGACGTGGATGTTGGAGGGATCATCCTTCTCACTCCACTTTTTCCTTTCTTCCTCTTCGCTATCCGGAAGCGAGGGTAAATCGTCACTGCTCTCAGAGGTAGAGGCGGAGCTGTCGCTCTCCGTCTCCTCCTCACTTTGACTCAAGGGGGCAGAGACGGCCTCGTCGCCGCCTTGGTCATATTCCTCCAAGAAGGAATCAGCAGGAGTTGAAGGGGCTCGCGGAGGGGATCTCTCCAGAGCCGTCTGGCCTCCCTAACCAGACGTTTCTCCCTCGGGAGTTTGGCCGCCTGAGCCTTCGCTCTTGTAATTTGGATCAGTTGTCGTCTGCATTGTCTGAGCCATGGTGTCCTGTACAGACACATAACTGGTCGGAATCCAAGGCAAAGGGTGGTCCCAACACCCCGAGACGACACTCCCAGTCCTAGACTCAGCCGTCCCTGGTGACCGGCTGGACTCTAACCTAGGCTGTGCCGTGTGTGTTGGTGATGCATCCATTTATTGCAAGAAATATGTACAAGCGGTGAAAAAAGAAAAAGAGTTGAGAGAGACAGAGACGGTACCTTTGGATGTGATATCTGAAGGAAGGCGGGTCCGGCTGGGTTGATGGAGAACAAACTTTCTTACTCGCGTCTGACTCAAGCGGATGACTTCTGCTCTCAAAGTTTTCTCTCTAGAAGATTTTTTGTAAACGTACAAAATTATGAGGGTAAAACGGCTATATATAGAGGGTAAAACGGCTATATATAGAGGGTAAATACGGGGGCATTTCCGTAATTTACTCGGAAGGTGAACGGTTACTCTTTAATGGTAAAATTACCACCAACCGGAGCGTAACATGTGTCACAAATGCCACGTGGCGAGCCACGTCACATTTGTGAGGGGCAAATGTTTAGGGTAATTTTACCCCGCCACGTGGTCCAATCAGAGGATGACACGTGTCAGCCCCAGGATGGCCCAAAGTGGACCAATCCCCGCTTGACACGTGTCACTCCAGAAATTAAGGGAAAAAGGCGGCTGTAGACACCCATTTGTGTCTCCCCAAAACCAAACCCGGTGATGAGTACCTTTCACGTCGAATCATGATCGAATGAAACGAAAGTGTGGAAAGGTCTAGTGTTGCGGAAAGTTTTATTTCTTTTTCTCTTCTTCCTATTTTTGAAAACTTTATTTTAAGAAAACAGCCAATCCAGTTTGGTTGGTCCATGATATGGGTCCAATAGTGGTGTAGTTGGATGGGGCTTGCAAAGACCTTTCCAACGATATATTATAAGCCCAATTCCGATGAATATTGAGGAATTTATGGCCAATTTACTAAACTGGGCCCGGTTTGAGTTTTAAGTACGGCCTAATGATCTAGGGGAGGGCCTAATATGATTTATCATTCCTAATGCAATTAGGAATGGTTTTTAGTCTTCTAGAATATTCTAGAAGGTTCTTATCATTCTTAATTCAATTAGGACTCTTCAGAGTTTTAATTAGATCAAATAGCATTTTCGACTGAAATTATATTATTTTATCTTCCAGTACGGTAAGTTTATCAGATTTTCGAAAACGCGTTGAAAGCCGATTTGGCGTCCAACCCCAGGCCTTGGCGCCTGGCTCTAGCCACTGGACCTGGCGCCAATGAGCCAGGTCTGGCTCCAAAGTGGTTTTGTGGTCTTCAGACTCTGTTTTGATAAATTATCTTTTTTGGATGATTTTCTCTATAAATATCGTATCAAATACTCCGTTTTCATTCACCAATTACCAACTATCTTCATTATTCATCATCTACATTTATCGTTCACCAATTCTCTTTATTCTTAAGTCTTCATCAACTCTCATCAAATTCTTTGAATTCATTCATCTCATTCAAGAATCTTCAATTCTCTTCTTAAAATCATTCATTCTTTCTTTTCTAAAACTTCGTTTTCTCGAATACAAAATTCCGCATTCGCAAGATCTTGATACGCCTAGCCATATTCGAAGTTGCCTTCGCCCTAGACGTGAAAGGTTTTAATTTCTGAGGGTTTGGTCCCAAATCTCTCTTTCAATTATTTAATTTAACTCTTTGATTATTGTTTTCCTTGAAGTTACTAACGTGTGTATTTTGTTATTAGAAAGAGGTATGAGGCATCCAAGTAAGTGCTTTAATTGATTAATTGATATTATGATGTAGATATCATGTTTAGATTGTTATTATGATTCCTAGTATCATGTTTAGGGTAAGTTTAATATTAAATATGATTGCTATGATGCCTCTTATTTTCTTCCTAATATTTATGATTGTTAGTATCATGTTAGGGCTAAAGCCTTGATTTTTATTGCTTAGTGACATGCTAGGGTTTGTTATTAATCTTGTTAGTATCATGCCTAGGATCTTGCTATGCTTTAACATGATTATAATTATGATTGATATTATTATTATTAATGATGTTGATTATTTATTTATGTTTCTTGACACATATTATTTTATATTGTTATTGCTTGATCACCTTTATTGCATGTTTAAAGGGAATTGGTACTTGCAATCACGCTTAATAAGATATTTAATAATCTTGTTAGGTTAATTGTGATTATAAATTCAAGTGACCGCCAATAATAGATTTGTTTGTGCATTAATATTCAACCAACATAGATTAAACAGGTTTAGGGTTAATCCTATTGATTGTATGTTAATCAGAAAGCGCACATGAATACGAGCAGAATAAAGTAGAGGCCTATTATTAGGGCAGGTTCAATCTCTTTTAGGTTGGATTTGTACCATCATCCCCGGACCCTTATTTGGTTCATGACCTTATGGAGTTGACGATCTCTTGGATCGTTAAGGGGTGTAACCTTCACCTCGTGATGGTTTACAAGTTCCTTAAAAACTTGTTGGCGACTCTTTTGCTCTATCTTCTTCCCTTTTGGACGCCACCGTACTTTAGTGTATGATCATAGTGGGGTTCAAGCTAGTGGGATTTTAAAGGCTTGAAATTATTCCCTACAGCGGCCTTCAGGCCCAAATCCCGAGAAAGCCGCAAAGCGGCGCGGCCCACCAATGATTAGGGTTCAGTGACCTAATTAGGGGGCACAATTCCCAAAAACCCTATAAATAGGGAGATGTCCCTCTTTTTGAGGGCACGTTTTACCATTTATTACACTTGCATTCTCTCACATCAGAGAAACACCTGAGCTTGGAATCTGAGCAGATACCCACCTAAATTTCCGTTCTCTTTATTCCTTCTCAAGTTACTAACTTGACCGTCAGAGGCGGAGCTCCAACCACCCGGAGTCTCCGTTATTTTGCAGGTACAGCTCGGCCGGATCAGACTTCGTGTTGTAACTCTCTCGAGGGACAAAAACACCCAAAATAGGACATGTGTAGTGGACATGTCCACATGATGACCGCCCCAAGAGGCGCTCACAAGAAATCTCCGCGGCGATGGTCTCGCCGGCGCAATGGAAGGAAAGTACTCGTAGAACCAGATCTACAAAGAGCTAAAAGTGTGAGTAAATGCTAATTAATATGCAGAGCTAAACTTTATAGGGAATAAATGTTTACCTCTACAACCTTCCAAAAGGCAGACAAAGCAACGTTCGTCCCAAAGGACCGGTGTCGACACGAGTCCCTCGGCGCACGAACGAAGTCAACATAGGCCAAGCTGGCCCAGTCATAAGTCCCGATCCGGTGAAGATCACGGACAGCAGGAAGATAGTAAAGCAACGCTCTACTACCTTTGTCAGGGGAGAATGTCCCTGATAACAACATCAGCACAAAGATGCGCACCCGCTGCTCTCGGGTGGTCGCATCGTCATCAAGAGCCGCTGCCAGCGTTGAGCGACGAATTCCTCTAGCACTAAACTGAGTCGTCTCGACCTCAGCTCGGGCCCGAATAGCGATCGGCCCCAACAGCTCCTCGACCTCCGAAGAGAAGACGTCGATTCCACTGTCAAACGGCAGTGGCACAGAAGTGAACTCCAGTCCTGTGATGAGACTGAAGTCCGTAGGGGTGACCATCATCTCGCCCCAGGGGAAATGGAAGGTGTTGGTGGTGTCCCAAAAGAACTTCACCAAAGCGCGCACTACGTGATGACCCCCGCTGGAGGCGACCATGGCCTCAGAGGTCTCGAACAGAGTAGCTAGTCCACAAGACTCCCATATGAGTCTCGTCTCAAGATCCCTGGCGATGTACATCCTGTACAAATCGCCTAAACCATCACAGCCAGAGCCGTGATGCCGTGTCCTCCCGGGCGCGATGCCCTGTCTCACCCTCTCAGAAATGTGGTGGACAGGGGCGAAGAACAAGGTCCGCTCATCCCACTCCGGAAGCCGACCAAGTGAAGTGGAAGGCGTGATGTCATCCTCTACGGGCTCATGCTCCCGTCTAGTGTTTCGGGACCGTGAACCCGAGCCTCGCTCTCTAGCCATGCTACATTGTGCAAAATTATCATGAATTAAGGTTCTATGGTATCTAAGGTTCGCCTAGCCGCATGATACTATGTTCGCAAAAATAGAGTACGTAGTACTAAAACAGAGCACAAATTCAAATTGAGCATAACGGAATTTTTCAAGCAATCAAACAATTTCTTGCAACACTATAGTTATTATTGTGACAAATTGAACAAGAATTGCTAGCAAAAATGTCAAGAACGAGTCACATTGTTCTTCACGACCTTAAGAGGTCCAACAATGGCAAATTGCTCATTTCTTCACCAAATTGAGTCAAACAAGTCTCAAATTACTCCCAAGGCAATATACAAACATAAACAAGCAATCTCATGGCATAAAACTTGACAAACAAAGCAAATTGAGCATTATAAGTTTCGAATTTTCATGAAATTCGTGAATAAACATGCCAAGAATTCATAAAAACTGATGTGAGTTTGAAGAAAACTTACATAGATTAGGAAAATAGATGAAATGAGCTTTCATTTGCAACAAATTTGAGCGAATTCGGTTGAGAAACGAGCAAGAACCGAGCAATTGAAGTTTCGGACTTCTTTCGAGCAGTTTCGCGATGAACAAAACAGCGAAATGAAGAGGAAGGGGGTATTGAAGGAAATCCCCATGCTGGCGCCAGGCCCTATGCATTGGCGTCACATATTTGGCTTGGCGCCAGGCGCTAATGCTAATAAGTTGGCGATGATGGTTTTTCAGCGACGCCAGATCACCCAACCATCTAATCAGGTTGTGCTAGCCTTCTGCAACATATTTTTGGGTTCCTTGGTACGCCAGTTAGCCCCTCTAAGCAATTTGACATGATTTAGTAATCGTCTTGATTACATAAAGTGATCGACCTGATAAAAGATCGTCTCACTTAGCTTAAAGCGCCTAAGCATTGGCTCATTAGCAAAAAAAAAGCACCGATATATAGGTTCAAGAGCAAAAGAGCACCGACATACAGGTTCAAAGCAACGAAAGCGCCGACGTACAGGCATAGCGGAAGCAAAGTTCAGGCGAACTTTTAAAGATCGACAGGCGTGGATCTTCGGTAATTTCCTTTGGAAAATTATCGCATTAAGTGAAGGTGACTTCAAGAGAAGATATCTTCGACGGCATTCCCTAGCTTGCGGAAAGTTGTCATGAACAACTGGAGGTAATTTCGGGCGAAGTTATCTTCGATGGTATTCCCTAGGATGTGGAATATTATCAATGCGGATGGAGATTGTTTCAAGAGAAATAATCTTCGATGGTATTCCCTAGGATGTGGAATATTATCAATGCGGATGGAGATTGTTTCAAGAGAAATAATCTTCGATAGTATTCCCTAGGATGTGGAATATTATCAATGCGGAGGAGGATCGTTTCAGGCGAAGCAATCTTCCAAATTGGAAGCAGTTACAGGCGTAGCGGTTTTTAAGCGAGATGGCATTCTCTAGCTTGCAGGAGGTCATCAAAACAATCGGTTACTTTCAGAGACGTGTGCTCGACGGTGCAAGATACGTGTTTCTTAACTCTTTTATCTGTTTAACTAATGCTAGTTTTGCAGGTATCGGCGTTGCAAGATTGATTTAGGATCGCAGAACGTTCTGAATCATTCTCTGTCCCTATCGATACTTTGACTTTTGTTTTCGAAACTTGCGTTTCTCCAAACTCAATCAAAGTGGGGGCTTCTGTAGACACCCATTTGTGTCTCCCTAAAACCAAACCCAGTGATGAGTACCTTTCACATCGAATCATAATTGAATGAAACGAAAGTGTGGAAAGGTCTAGTGTTGCGGAAAGTGTTAATTTCTTTTCTCTTCTTTCTGTTTTTGAAAACTTATTTTAAGAAAAACAGCCAATCCAGTTTGGTTTGTCCATGATATGGGTCAAATAGTAGTGTAGTTGGATGGGTCTTACAAAGACCTTTCCAACGATATATTATAAGCCCAATTCCGATGAATATTGAGGAAGTTATGGCCAATTTACCAAACTGGACCCGGTTTGAGCTTTATGTACGGCCCAATGATCTAGGGGAGGGCCTAATATGATTTATCATTCCTAATGCGATTATATTATTTTAATCAAAATCAAATAGCATTTTCGAGGAAATTATATTATTTTATCCTCTAGTACGGTAAACTTATCGGATTTTCGAAAACGCGTTGGTATCAGGCTTGGCGCCTAACCCCAAGCCTTGGCGCCTGGAACCAGGCATGGCGCCCGGCGCTAGTGTTGGTGCCTAGCGCCAGCTAGCCAGGGTTGGCGCCAGCCCTGTTTTCTGAGCGTCAGACTCTGTTTTGTCTAATTTATCTTTTTGGCTGATTTTCTCTATAAATATCGTATTAAAAACTCCGTTTTCATTCACCAATTGTTTTCATTCATCATCTACATTCATTCATTCATCAATTCTCATCATTCACAAGTTCTACAATATGTTTTAATTAGCATTCACTCAATTCTTTCTTTAAACTTTGCTTTCTCATAAAAAATTCCGCATTCACAAGATCTAGAAACACCTAGCCATATTCGAATTTGCCTTCGCTCTAGACGTGAAAGGTTTAATTTCTGAGGGTTTGGTCCCAAATCTCTATTTCAATTATTTAATTTAATTGTTTGATTATTATTTTCCTTGAATTTACTAACGTGTGTATTTTGTTATTAGAAAGAGGTACGAGGCATCAAAGTAAGTACTTTAATGGTTTTAATTGATATTATGATGTAGAAATCATGTTTATATTGTTATTATGATATTCCTAGTATCATGTCTAAGGTATTTTTAATATTAAATATGATTAGTATGATGCTTCCTATGTTCTTCCTAATATTTATGATTGTTAGTATCATGTTAGGGCTAAAGATTTGATTTTTATTGCTTAGTGACATGCTAGGGTTTGTTATTAATCTTGTTATTATCATGCCTAGGATCTTGCTATTATTATTATGCTTTAATATTAACATGAACATGATTATGATTATTATTATTATAATTATTATTCATGATATTATTTATTATTATGTTGCTTGATGATTTTATTTATTGCTTGATCACACCTTTTTATGCATGCTTAAAGGGAATTTGGTACTTGTAATCACGCTTAATAAGATAATTAATAATCTTGTTAGGGTTAATTTTGATTATAATTCAAATGATCGCCAATAATAGATTTATTTGTGCATTAAATTCAACCAACATAGATTAAACAGGTTTAGGGTTAATCCTATTAATTGTATGTTAATCAGAAAGCCCACATGAATACGATCAGAATAAAGTAGAGGCCTATTATTAGGGCAGGTTCAATCTCTTTTAGGTTGGATTTGTACCTTCATCCCCGAACCCTTATTTGGTCCATGACCTTATGGAGTTGACGATCTCTTGGATCGTTAAGGGGTGTAACCTTCACCTCGTGAACGGTTTACAAGTTCCTAAAAAAACTTGTTGGCGACTCTTTTGCTCTATCTTCTTCCCTTTTGGACGTCACCGTACTTTAGTGTATGATCACAGTGGGGTTCAAGCTAGTGGGATTTTAAGGCTTGAAATTATTCCCTACAACACCCACCTAACATCCGGTAATATCTTTCCTTGCTCTTTCTCTAATGGTTTATAATTTGTTGGACATGTGTTGGTATTGTTGGTTTGATTTCTTTCTTTTCCCCTCTCGTGGATTATTTGATTTGTGTTTGAGCATGTTTTCTCATTCAAGCTTGGGGAAGGGTATTCTATCATGTTTGGTAGGATGTTGATTCATATATGCTTTGCACATTTGTATATGCATTTCCATGTTCTTTATTTTGAAAAATCCCAAAAAGATTTGTGTTTCTATCAAGGCAAATTTGCAATGTGTTTTGTTTTGTTCTTTCTTTGGACATAATACTTTTGGACTTGTATAGTTGAATGCTTTTCTTCTTAAATGGTAACGGTGTGCACGGTTTGAGAGTATGCTTGGTTGATTCTAGGATAAAGCATGCTAAGGTAGTTGGTTAGAACTAGTGGGACCATGAAACCGGATTCTACTTGTTGGTGGCATGTTGGTAGTTGCTTCCTATAGTCAAATTGACACCAATAGTGAGTTTTTGCTACATCCATGTGAGGTTCATTATTTTTCAAGCCTTCAACATATATTTGCATGAGCGGCATGGATCCTTGACTATTGCGGACCTAATCTAGAATCTTGACTCATAATTCTCAAACTCGAGACCGAACCATCTAGGGAGGACAAAGGCATCTTTTCGGGTGGTAATTTTTTCTTTTCTAGGATAGTTTTCTTATCTTTGGTTTTTGGGTTTATATTTGCCTACTTAATAACCATTTAAGCCTTTTTCCCTTCTTTTCGAGCCACATCTTTAGATCTTGAGCCTTTTGTTTCATTTTCGTTTCCATTCTTGGTTTTTGTGAAGCAATTAATCATTATTGTTGGAGTTTGTGGTGGAGGAGTTTGGATATTTGGTTCTCTTGAAAGCAAGTTTGTGTTGTGATTTTTGTGTAAATAATGGCAAATGAATAAATGAAAAGCCGTCCAAAGTTAAAAAAAAAAAAAAAAAAAAGTCAAGGACAAAGCAAGTGCAAAGTTGAAAGCCGTCCAAAGTTAAAAGAGGCAAGGACAAAACACTAATAAATAAAAAAGAAAAAAAATGTGTGAAAAATGAAAAAAATGCAAAAACATTTTGATGTGAGTATCCTTCTCCCTATTTAGACCATTGAGGACAATGCTCCATTTGAGCTTAGTGGGAAGCGTTCTCACGCTTTTTGTGTATATGTTTGTGATGTTAGATTTGAATAAGCTTGGGGGTGTTGGTGCTTTTTTTTAGTGCTTACTTGATTGTGGTGTTGAGGATTGATCACCCTTTGCTTCACTAATTAGAAAAACCACTAAATTTTAGCCTACCCTTTACCCTTTTGCCTTACGTTGCAACCTTTGGGAAAGCCCTTTTAACCTAGTGGTTGAGTCATATACCGAGGGAGGGCATTATGAGTCATAGCCTAAGGAGAGGGGATGCATAGACAAGACGTCGAGTAGCCCAAAATTATCTCTTTTTCCGGTTCATTCGTGGAACTTTTGAGATGCTCACCAGGGGAAGATATGAGACTAGTAGGGAGAACACAGTAAGACCGTTTGGGATGAAAGTGGATTGTGAAAACTAGTTCCTATGCTTAGCATATTTATGTTTCAATCAACCTTGGGTATCTTGGAACGTGCACTCCCTTACTTGTTTAGAAAGATTTGCATTCATTTATGCTTGTACATTTGCAAAAGTCCTTTCATGAACATTTGTTTGCTTTTTTTGTATTTTGGTTTCTTTTTCATGCTTTGCCTTGTTTGTATTATTACGTGAGTTATAGGTTAATCTCTTAGGAAACCTTTACGAGAGCATCACTCGTCCTCTAGGGCGATCTAGAGGTTTAAATGGCTTGTCTTTAGTTGCTAAAATTGACCATGATTCCTACGAAAGTGAGTTAGTGTATATTCCCATCCTCTCTCTTTCTTGTTTATCTCTTTTCTTGAATAATTTCATCATTTTTCTCTTAAGTTGGATTTTGTTTTGCTTGAGGACGAGCAAAAGTTTAGCTTGGGGGAATTTGATGCGTGCCATTTATGGCACTCTTAGGCTAGGTTTTCTTCTTATTTTTATGATTGCTTTTAGTCTTTGATGCCGTGTTTTTAGGAATTACTGCTTGATATGCGTGTTTGTGTGTTTGTTTTGAGAAATGCGTGCTTTTATTGGTTTTCTTATTATTTTATTCATTTCTCGGCTATTTCTCTCGCTTCTCCGTTTCTTTGACTTGTTTTGTAAGTTTGTCGAGTTTCCTGGGGTTTAATTATCAAGGAGGAATCTCGAGCGTATTCAAGGAGATTAATGGAGCTAAGTTCAGGAATCCAAACATGCAATTCAAGCAAGCTCTGTAAGCACAAGAACCTTGGAAGCAATGCTTTGGCTGGGAATGTTCAAGTGCGTGGAATATAAAGGAGCTTCCCTTCTCACGAGCATCGACTCGAATGTACCAATGATAGGGATGCTCGGGAGCGCGGAGATCGATCGAGCAAGCGAAGGAAGCAAGGCCACGAGCACCAAGCAGAGGTCCGTGTGCGCGGCAAAGGTGGTGCGCGCAAACCCAGTTGTGTGCGCGCGCAGCCTGGGTGGTGCGTGCGCACATATCTTCTGTGGCCTACTTTGCGTGCGCACGGAGAGTTGCTGCGTGCGCACAACCTGGCCTGTTTTCCTTGGCTCGTTTTATTATAAATTAGCCTTGTCATTTCTATTTTTGAGGACGACTTTTAGATTAGCTTGGAGACTTTCTCTCTCATATCATAGGTTAGTTTGAGAGCTTCTCTCTCTAGTTTTTAGGGATAGTTTAGGAGTAGTTTTAGAGAGAAAAAGTGAGGTATTCCAATGGTGGTTTAAGAGATTGAAGATCCAATGGTGACAATTGTATTGAAGATCTTCTTAATCAATCAATGAGCATTTCTCACTCTATCTCATCTTTATTTCTTTGTTCAATTTCATGTTTGTTCGGTTTAAATTTGATGTTTGATTCTTGATGGTGTAATTGTTCTTGATATTTTATTGATTCTTGATTTCATTAGTTGTTAGTTGATAGATGATGATTCTTGAATAGTTGTTTGGCTAGGAATTGGGTGAAACTTGTATGATTGATTGATTGTGTTTAATTTGGGAATTGTGTTGATTGATTGTTGAGATTAAAGTGATTAATGAAGTTTGCATGTGTGTAATTCTATTAGGGCTTGAGAATTATTCTAGATTGCATTGTAATTGCTAATGACATGACCAATTGATTTAGGAATTACAATTATTGATTGGTTTGGATTGTGATTCTCTTAGTTTGTTATTCATAGTGAACCCTAGCTTAAAAATTAGGAGATAGCTCTTTGATTCCAATCAATTGCTCTTATCATTAGTCTTCACAACCTTTGATTGGCATGATCTTCCCAAGTTGTTGCTATTGACATGATTACTTGTTGATCCCCGTTCCTAGTGTTTTTTTGTTTGGTTGCTTTTTTGTTAGTTGTTAGTGTTACATCTTACCTTCGATTTTGACCTAGCTTAGGCGCATAATTTAAAGTGCTTGAACATTACCGTTCCTTTGGGTTCGACCCTTGACTTGCCTCTATACTCGTATTTAGTTTTGTTAAGTGTTTATAAGTTTGGTTTGACCGAGGGAAGATTAGATAACGACCTAGTTTTCCACTCGTCGGTCTGAAGGTGAAAACAGTTTCTTTTGTAATTTTACAAACCCCCATGTGACCTGTGTTGAATTCTTTTTCCGTTATGAAAATGCTCTTGATTCTCAAAGGCGTGAACAGGATGAGTTGAACAGGCTTAATAAATCTGAGCCTCAATTGGTTACTCATTTACATTTGGAAAAGCACGCTACCGTTGTTTATACTCGTGCCATATTTTCTTATTTTCAAGAATAATGCCAGGGACCCTGTTTTTCTTGTGGTGTTGAAAGTTTTAGTTCTCTGTATGAAGATGATGTGAAGTTTTCTGTTATTGTTGATCATGAGAACAGGAAAAAATTTTGATGTAAATTTTGACTTGGCTACATATGAGTCAAGTTATACCTGTAAAATGTTTGAGAGTCAAGGCATCTTATGTAGACACATTTTGTTCATTATGAAAGGCAAGAGTATACGTTCCTTATCCTTATATCTTGAATCGTTGGAGAAAAGATGTGCTTAAGAAATCTTCCGCCATAAATGATGTTTTAGATGATGCTTCTACGTATGATAAGAAGAAGCAATTGGTGAGTGATGTATGGTCCAAGATCTTCAGTTGTGTGAGTTTATTTGACCAATCTAAGGATGATTTATCTGAGCTTATTAGGACATTATCTTCATTTGAGGAGCAGATGATGACAAAGAAAAATCCTGAAAATGCAGCTAGTTCAAAAGAGTTGAAAGATGCTAATATTCAAGTTTTGGTTGGGTCAAATGAAGTAGATTTAAACATCTTGCCTTCAAATCAGTGTCTTAATAAAGGTTCTGCTAGAAGTTCAAAGAGGTTGAAGAGTGCAAAAGAAATAGTTTCTGAAGAAAAATCCAAAAAGGGCAGAACCTGTAGAGCTTGTGGGCAATCTAGTGTTTCACATGGCAGTAGAAATTGTCCAAACAAGAAGTTCTCCGGGTATTTTACTTTAAAATGTGTTCCATTTACTTTAATCTTTTATTTATTTACTTTAACATTTAACTTGATTTACTTTTTATTTTTGTGCAGATATTATTATACTTGGTACTTTTTTTTTTGTATATTACCTTTGTATTTTTCCTATTTACTTTAAGTTGTAATTTGTTTACTTTACATTGTACTTTATTTACTTTAATTTGTCATTGATTTATGATTATTAATTTTGTGCAGTTATTATAATACTGGGAAATTTGAAGATGTTTTGGAAGATCAAGATCAAGATTTAATGAACAAATATTTTTTATTTTTATTATTGTAATATTTTTACATTTACTCTAAGTAATTGTACTACAGATTAAAGTTCAGTTTATTTACTTTTAGCTATTATACATTAACTTTATGAAATAATTCATTTACTTTTATGATATTTTATATCATATGAATTGTTTGATTTATGTAATGTCCTTATTTACAAAATTGAAGATAATATCTTGTATTACTCCCTTTGTCCTAGAATACGTGGTATGATTTCCATTTTTCGTTCTAAAATACTTGACATAATTCTAAAAATAGTATGGGACCACATTTACCATAGGACCCCATGGTTCCATGGTATTAAAAGTAATACTATCACATGTAGAGCTGTCAAAAGTTTACTCGACTAAAAATACTAACCAAAAAAAATGGTGACCTAAATCCAACTTTACTAAATTTGAAACCAATCCTATACCTATGTTGACTAGAGTATTTGAGACCCAAACTCGAACATGAATTGACGTGTAGATGATCCGACCTAAATGTAACCCATTAATTATTGACTTGCTGACTTGAACTTAATAATGATTCGACTTGGAAATTAAAAGATTCAACTTAATTATAACCTGCAAATTATTTACTTGAACCAAACCCGACTAAAACTCGAGCATGACCTAATTTTAACCCGCTAATTCTTGACTAGAACCAAAGACAACTTAAACCCGATAATGACCCTAACCCATTTTAACCCGTGAAAGCCCGAATTAAACCCAACCTACTATTCACCCGACCCGAATATAACCAACCCGACCTGTTATTAAATCGAGATAAACCCGACCTAAACCTGATAAGATGTAAGGCCTGACGTAACCCGACTCAAGCATGACCCAATCCGAATTTGACCCACATAGGTTACGGTATTAACTCCAGTTGATTTGACTCGAGTGGACCCGACACATTCTTACTCGACCCAAAACCGACCCGTACTTACTGAAATAGTGTTGTGCATGACCTTCCAATAAACAATATTTTGGAAATTTTTACTGTTTTTTACTTTGAACAAGCATTAACCTACCACCTCCACAACCACCTCACAACCACTTTCACAACCACCTCCACCTCCACAATCACCTCACAAAGCCTTTATTTTTTAATTTTTCATTTACTTTTAACTTCATTCTTTTTACTTAACACTAATTCCCTTTACTGAAAATCGAACATCATGTTTTTGACATGATTTTTTTTTTTCTTTTTTTGCCTTAAATTCTTTTTTCCATTTGCACCTCTACTTTCATTTTTTTTTACTTTAATGATAATTAGTTTACTTTTGGTCCATTTGCTATTACTTTAACAGTATATTTCTTTACTTTAAAATCGAACACCATATTTCAGAAAGAATTAATTTTCTAGAACTTTTTTTCTTTTACCTTTAACATAGTGTTATTTACTTTAACACTGTTTTTATTTACTTTTGTATCAACACCATTTTTCAAACAGAATAATTTTACTACTTCAACTAAGAGATATAATATGTATTCTTCATACAAACATACTAATTAAACATTCAAACAAATGTTTTGGATTAATACTATACAACTAAAGTACTCTAATGTCTATGATATATTCAAATCCATTAAAAGCATATACAATTCTTCAGATTCTTTCTTCTCTTCCCAATCCTTAACATTTGTCAACAGTTTCTATTGCATTTGATTGTTATCATTGAGAAGTAGGTCAAGTACTGTTCTTATATTATGGTATGTCAATCTTTGAAATTCCTGCAAAAAAAAAAAAATTAAAGATTAACCTCAGTTTAAATAAATTATACTCTAAGTAATCCAGATAAGTTATAGAATTTAAGGACTCAAAAATAAGTATGGTAACTTACCTCTTCTATTGTTCCCAATCCTATCCCATTAACACCATCATACACCTTCATATGCAGCGGTAGATAGCTTACTGAGAATTTTTTTTTTTTTCTTTTTCTTTTTGGAATGGTAGTTCAATTATTCTCAGCTTGTAGGACAATATATCATTTGCCTGTGGATGCTTTCTTTTTTTAAACAACTTCTGCACTTGTATGACCTGCAATGCAATGACTGTTAATGTAATATGAGACATTGAAAAATGAATTTAAAGACACTCTTTTAATCTATTGATGCTTTACCGTTTCTAAGATAAAACTTTGTATAGGCTCATATTCTTCATTGGTCTCGTACAAAGTGTTGTCCAGATGATCAATTGTTTCATCTTTGAAGTTTAAGATAGCAAGAAAATAATGATCTTCCTTCTTCAGAGGAATAAATACATGCACACAGATTTTTTTTTTCTTTTTTACGCATATTTACTTTAAAGTTGTTTTATATTACTTTAAACATATATTGTTCTACTTTAAATATTTATTTTATGTCTTACACATTGACCAGCATACGTTAAAGCTGTTTTTTTATTACTTTAAACATATATTGTTCCTACTTTAAATATTTATTATATATCTTATACATTGAGCTGCATCCATGTCCAATGATTATGAACTGTTCCAATCCATCCATAGTTTTTGCAGACTTATTACGCCCTTTTTCCCATGAGCATTCAAACACATGGTTAATGCATCTTGTTAAAAAAAATCCCAAGATTATTTCAAATATTTATTCAATGCATAATTTTATATTATAAAAGTAAATGTAAAAAAACTTACCATGAAGTCAAATCCAAAGAAGAATCTGACCAAGTCATTTTCAGCCCTGTCTCTTTGTATTTCATTGTTATTGAGGTGGTTTAGCCAAGCAGTGATCAGATTACTTGAAACTTTCCACTCATTGAGAAAAGCGTTACAATCTCCCTTACTACTTCAATTGAATCTATAAACCAGCCTACTACTTCGTTGTAATGTTGAATTATATTTAAAGTTAAACTTATGCCAATCAAATTTATATATTTTTGTGAGTATAAAACATACCTCTTATTTGGAAAGTTTTCATCATCATTGATTGCTAAGTAGTCAATCACTTGGTGACATTTCAAGCTCATGTTCTCCATTACTTCCTTGCGTTTCTTCAAGAAATCAGAGACACATATCATACCTTCCACCCCTTTCTCTTTCTCAAGTTTCCTAACGACCCTGAACCTTGAAATTTTTTTCACAAGTTGTCTTCTTTTGGTGTTTATATCTGCCAAAGCAATAGCAACACAGATTTATGCACAATACACCTTTCTCCTATTTGCTAATTCAAGGTCAAAATCGAAAGTGTCTGCAGAAAAACAGAGCATATGCATCATTGCAAAAACACCGCAATCAAGAGTATATCTTGGTGTCTTCCACTTGAATTTAATTTCATCAAATTCATATTCTAGTATTTCATCAGCTTTTTTATGATTAATTCTCTTTAGAAAGTTTGACATTTCCTCCACCCATAACATTCGTAAAGCAATATATAAGTAAAACAAATTTATAGTATAGATTACTTTAATAAACATCTGATTTACTTCAACTAGAATATCTTTTACTTTATATTTTATCTTATTTTTTTACAGGAATTATAATGTATACTTTTAATACATATTCATTTACTTTAATAAACATATGTTTTATTTTAATTAGAACATCTTTTACTTTATATTTTATCTTATTTTTTTACAAGCATTATAATGTATACTTTTAATACATATTCATTTACTTTAATAGTAGTGTTATTCACTTTAATAATTTACTTTTTATATATCAAAAAAATCTTACCACAATAGATCCACGAATTCTGTAGAAAGACTTATCTTTCTCATCATACTCCCTGTTATCCAAGTATTGAATGGACTCTTTCAAAAAGTTAACCACTATCAAACTGTAGTGGTTACTGAGACATATTGGTACAAAGATCTGTCAACGAAATTACACTTATTAGTATACAAATTTAAAATCATAATGCCCTATAATGTAGTTTGATTGACTTGAATAATAAAACATACCAATTGAGTTGTCATAATTTTCTCCTGCGCATTACTGAGGCACATCCAATCATATCATGCTTGATTCAATTCTTCTATGTGTACTGAAGGAGACTTCTGGTCTTTTGTATTTGTTGTTTGAGAAGCATCTTGTGACATGAGAGACAGCTCTAGAGGTCTCTTTTTATTAATGAGGACATAAAATATATTACTTAATTACATCATACACATTTAATTATGAATTTAGCTACACATTTAATTTAACTCTTACACTATGGTCAATACCAAAGAAAACGCATAATGAATCTTCTTTCAATCGAGAATCATTCATAAGAAATGACCAACATTGAACTACATTGGATTTTATCATTTGAGGGGGCACTGTTGGAGCTAGGGATGTTGTGTCATCTCTAGTTACCATGAGAAATCCTTCAAACTTCACAATCTCTTCACTGTGCACATTTAAATATTTATAGTAAGTAATATATTATTTAAAGTATATTAAATATTAACTAAAGTAGATAGAATATTTTTAAAATTAGAAAAAAAAATCATAACTTACTTTTTGAATGGACTATACTTCACAAAGCAGTAACCAGCCACTACTTGGTACAGCTCTGGCATTTCATTCATTCTTGATTTGTTGCCTATCATTATCGTTGAAACAAAATCAATTTCAACATCTTTTTCTCCACAATCTAAATTGATTTTAACTTTTGAAACTATCTCTTGGTTAATGTCCTTGAACACAATGTTTGTTTCTGGCACAAGTTGTTTATCAGCATCACCTGAAATAAAATAGAAGATTTAGTTTCAAAAGAATCATACACTATCCACTATGGATTGATTAATATTTACTTAAGTTAACAACTTACTTTCAATTGTTTATTCTATTGCTTTCTCGGTAAGTGTTGGTTGGTTTTCTTCAACAGGAATATCCTTTAGGATACTCTCAGTGACTGAGCTTATTACATTACTAAGATCAGCATCAAATGCCTTTTTATCAGGCTCCTTCTCTTGTTTCTCTTTCTACTTTTCATCTTCCTTTTTCAGTTATTCCTTCTCTAGTTCATTCACCTGTTCCTCCTTCTCTTCCTCCTCCTCTTCTTCCTCCTCCTCTTCTTTGTTGTCTTCCTCCTCCTCTTCTTCCTCCTCCTCTTCTTTGTTGTCATCCTCCTCCTTTTCCTCCTTCTCTTCTTCATCCTCTTCTTCCTCCTCCTCCTCTTCTTCCTCGTCCTCCTCTTTGTTTTCATTTTCCTCTTTGTCATCCTTGTCTTTGTTGTCATCCTCCTCTTTGTCATCCTTCTCTTTGTTTTCATCCTCCTCTTTGTCATCTAGATCCTTTTCCAAATCTTCATTTTCATCATTCAGATTTATAGTTTTAGGATCACGTGCATCCTCTTGATTAGTTTCAGGATCAGCTTCAGAATTTTTATGTTGCTCCTCCCACGTTGACATAAACACACTAGATACATCTCTTTAATCATCATAAAGCCTGACTATTTCATCCATAGCGTTTTGTACTTTAGGATCTTCCATTAGCATTTGTGTTTCTGAAACCAGTTGAGAATTTGATGTGTTATTATAAGCATTTTTATTAACTTTATTACACTTATCAGTTACTTTTATGATCAATCATGTGTTATTATGCATCATAATATTTATATTAACATCATAGACATATAAAGGTAAATAGTTTACTTTATAACAGTTTCTGTTTACTTTATAGAATGAATCATTTACTTTAAAGGAACAAAGAAAAGGATAAAACCTACTTCATAGCATATAAAACATGTTAATTAACTTTCAAAACATATATATTTACTTTATAAGCACATTTATTAACTTTATTAAACTTATCAGTTACTTTTATAATCAATCATGTATTATTATGCATCATAATATTTATATTGACATTATAGACATATAAAGGTAAATTGTTTACTTTATAACAGTTTCTATTTACTTTATAGAACGAATCATTTACTTTAAGATTTATACCTTGGAGTAATACATTAATTTACTTTATAAATTTAATACAAAACATATGAATCTAACTTTAGATTCTAATTTAATAAACTTTTATGAACCTTTTGAAGCTTCTAGTTCATTAATCCTTCTCTTTATCAATATTTGCGTTTTTGAAATCCTTTGAGCTGAGTACCTAATGCAATTAATTTGCACAATCAGTTTATAAGTATACACATGTTAAAAAACTTTTAAAACATATATATTTACTTTGTAAGCTTTTTTGTTTACTTTATTAAACTAACCATTTACTATATTCAATCATGTAATATTTTATACCTTTAATTGGAGATTGATCTGAATTTGCTGCTTTCTTTGGACTTTTCTTCTGTGCGGCAGAAACTTTCTTGGCTGTAGGAGAATTCTTGGATGCAGTAGCTTTTTTACTTGCAGTAACCTTCTATGTAGTAGGAACTTTCTTGGCTGCAGGAGATTTCTTTGCTGTAGTAGTTTTTATACTTGCAGCAGCCTTCTTTGCTACAAGAATTTTCTTTGCTGGAACTAGTTGTGTTGGTGGTTTTTTCTTTGTAGTTTTTTTCATTTTATTTTGTTTTCAATTCAAAACAATAACTTATCATACTTTCAAACTATATGGTAATGTTATAAGCAAGGATCATCATCTTTTTTTGATATGTTATACACAAGGCATAATACAAAAGTCACATCAATTTATTAATTTATACACAAGCCATAATAGCTTAGATCTCACAGTAATTCATTAACATTTAATCAATTTATAGTTACTTTTAGTCAATTTCTATCTACTTGTAAAAAACTATAGAAACTCAAAACAAACTACTCAAAACATATGATTTTATTTTGTTGACTTTGAAATTTTTTTTATCTACTTTTATTTGATTTCTTTTAGCTAAGAACTCAGTAGCAACATGTATAACTGCAAACAACAGACTAGAAAGACCATAGCAACAGTAGGTGACACAGCAAGTGTAGCAAAGTAGTAGCAAGCCAGGGAAACCATGGTTCACAATGATAACATATTAGACAACTTAAAATCAAAAAAATCTAACTATCAAATTATGCCAAACAATCTAACTACAAATTATAAACAAACAATCTAACTATCAAATTTTACTATAGAAATTCTAAACAAACTACTCCAAATATCCGATTGTATTTTTTTGACTTTAAATTATTTTTTTATCAACTTTTATTTGATTTCTTTTAACTACTATTAACAATTACTCATAAATTAACCAAAATTATTCTAAATTAATAGCAATTGAAGTAAAATTTCTTAAGTTCATAAATATAAACATATCTAAAGGTTTATGAATATTCTTTCAAAAAAACTTTGTTATAATTTTATACCAAAATTTGTAAAATTAACCTGATATAAATTTAGATAATAATTCGTAAAAAAATAAATTTATACAGAATTCTTTGACTCAATTTCGAATTGCTTTGTCATGCATGTCGATTTTAATCTAAAATAAAAAAAAATGAACAGAAACAATAAGAAAATCAAACATAATTTGAACAAAAACAAACTAAATTGTGAAAATACCTGATTATGAAGAAATCGAACTTAAAAACAGCAAAATTGAACTTTGAAGTACTCCGATTCAACTTTTGCTACTTCAAAATTAACATAATCTAGCAAAAAACACAAATATAAGTAAAAAAAATTTTAGTAAAAATAGACGAAAAAGTATGAACATCGAAGTTTTGATATAATACCTAATATTCACCAATTTTTGAAATTTTTTGTTCCGAAAATGAAATATGTATACAATACAAGTTAAAATTGTGATTATATAGCAAAATTGAGCAGTTTTCTTGATGGTTATGGCGGTTTTCGAAGCTCTTGAGCAATTGAAAATGCCGAAAATAGAGCGAGAGTAAAGAGAGAGTGGAGAGAGAAAATGGCGCCTGAATTTGCGTGTTGTATTAAATTTGTCTGATTTATTTTGGGTCGTTAGATTACGCGCCTCTTTTCTCAGCTCTAACGGCCCTGATTAGTTCTTAGTTCCTATATATATATAATAGGAAAAATAACACATGAAAAAGAATTTTTTTTTTTTTTTAAAAAAAAAAAACAGAAACAATATATACATAAAAATGAACCTAAAAGAGTATAGAAACTGACATGTTCAACATAATATGTAAATGAGCATCTACTCATATATATATGAGCATATATTGGAATGATAATGAACATGGCATAAAAATTAATGAGCATTAATAAATATATGTGGCTAAACATATAAAGCTCTATTCAATGTTTTTAGTATCTTGCTGCTTGCATAAAATATACTTTTATGTTAGGTGTGACATACAAACGATACAAGCAAGCTAAGTAGTAAGTACTACATATACTTAATTACTTACTACTCCATACTATACATAAAAAAAAGTACGTATTTGTAACAATCAATACACATTATTTACAAAACGTGAATGAATGTCTATCAAAATTGAAATAATAAACTTATCAAAATAAAAATGAACATTTATCAATACAAAAATGATCATTTATTAATACGAAAACGAATATACAACATGTATATATCAATATCGCAATAAATATATATTGAATAAAGTGATCATTTATCAATATGAAAATGAATATTTATCAATATGAAAATGAACATTAATAAATTTAAAAATAAAATAAAAATAAAACTACTTTAATAAATTTTCTTTCATGATTTGGGAAAGAAAAAGAAAGCAGTTATGCTTATGATAACTGTCAATTAGAAAGAGAAAGTAGAATTAGAGACTAAAAAATTTAAGAGGGACAAAAATTGATGGGAAATTCAATAAATGAAATTTTTGTTGATTGAATTTTCCAACGAAATGACCATTAGAAGAACAAATCACACACTTTTAAGTCACATACACGATTAATTGATTATTCATCTCCGCCATCATCGCCGACAACGACTTTAGCGTTGGAGGTTTTGGAATGCAGAACCATGGAGGTAGTTTGGGAAGTGTTCAATTGTTAGATCATTACTTGGTAGAAATCTCATTGTCGACGAGCGATCTCGATAGTTGTATAAATTGAAGTGTGTCTTTTTGATGGGCTTAGATACTGGGTTAATAGGAGGCTAAACGCATCGTTTTAGAGGGAGTGTAGGTAGAGCTACATACACTAGAGTCTAGGGATATATTCTTCTACGGGCCCATTATAGATATTGATGATTTAGCCTATACATAAAGTATTGTGTGACATTTTTTTTTTTACCTAAAAAATGGATTATATATGTGTTTTTCTTTATACTTCATAATATATTCATGTGTAACCTTCTTAAATTTACCTGGATTTTTAGTTTCCAAATGTTACAATTTTTAAATTTGTATGTGTACATATACGTATATTTTTTAAAACCCATGCATTATAGTGCTTGTTGGTTGACAAAACAAAAGTGGAAGGCTAATAGACACAACAACGCAAAAATAGAGGGAGTTGGACTTCCCACAAAATATAGAAAGTAAATTACTACTAAGGTCCTTTTGGTCAATTTAAATTTATGGAAAAATTTCAACTTTTCATTGTTAAACAAGTTCAATGAGTTTCATTAAGGAAACAACTTAATATGAATTACAACTTTCTATAGTAATTTATTTCACATGTCAAGATTGTCAACCACCCGAATCGTAGAAAAACTGTGCAAGATTTTAAATGAGACAATTAGAATAAAATGGATCAATATTTGATTTTTCAATTTTTTTTATTTTTTTATTTTTTTTGAGAAATTTGTTTTTTCTATTTTGGATAAGCCTAATTCTTATTTTATTTTGGATAGAAAATAAAATAATGTTGCTGAAGATGGAGTTCCCCCACCCCCCTAGAAATATTAAGAAAGTAGTGGGACAACACTATTCAATGAAGCAACGACTAAGTTGGTAACTAACTGTTATTTGCCCCCCACAAACACAAACCCCTTTCATTATCATCAAACTCAAATACTAATACTAATATTCTTTCATTGAATTCTTCAATATTATTCCTCTCTTTTTTTTCCTTCTTCTTGGCCTGCAATAACTTTTCTTCATACCCTCTTTGTCAAAACACATCAAATCATAACTTTGCTTCTTTACAAGTTTTAGTCTTTTAAACCTGGTATATATTTTCAGTTTCTCTGCTACCTATTTATATACCTTTCTTCTATTTTTGCTGTATAAAATTTGTATTTTTCCATGAAATATTTTAGTTGTACTGCATGATTGTTGTAGTGTTTTTGTTAAGATCGATCAACTAGATTTTGAATCTTTGTGTGTTTTTAGTAGGGTGCAAATTTAAATGGGGTGCACTAAAGAATTTTGGCTGTGTAATTTAAGGTAATTTGATTTTGTTGTTCTTGAAAATAAAAACAGAAAATTTGTATGCATTACATAACCTTTATGATCAGATTTTGAGATACCAAAATGTCGAAAAAAAATTCATCAAAATGATCATATGACAGTTTTTTATTGGTTATGTTTCATCTAGGATTTTTTTTTTTTTTTTTTTAAATCTGGGTGGATGATCTAGGATTAAAAGTGGGTTTTCTTTGGATTTTTACAGAATAATCAACAAATTTGTTTAACTTTTGTATTACAACCAGGTGTTTGACTACATCAACGGATGCAAAAATGGGTAGAAAAGGTAACTGGTTCTCTTCAATGAAAAAAGCTCTCAACGGACCAGAGGTGCAGGAGATTGTTCAGGTTTGTCTTATTTTACTCGTCGTGATAAACCAGTTAGTCAACCTTATTAATGGATTATTACAAATGTTACAAGATTGATGTTTTCTACTTTAATTTTTAGGAGTCAGGAAAATCAAAGAAGAAATGGTTTAGCAAGAAAAAGAGGTCTGGTCTTAACACAACACCAGCAGACACTGCCCCTGCAACAATGGCGTTACTTCCTCAGCCAACTGTGGCACCGGTGGTTGATCCTGCTGCTGAACCAGCAAAAGTAAGTAGTGCAGCAGATAAAGAACAGAAATTAAGTAGTGCTGCAGATAAGGAACAGACGAAACATGCCTATAGTGTTGCTATAGCAACTGCTAAGGCTGCTGAGGCGGCTGTTGCAGCTGCTCAGGCTGCTGCAGAGGTTGTTCGTCTGACAGCAACTACTACACCTGTTTCTGGAAAGTCTAAGGAGGAAGCTGCAGCCATTAAGATTCAAACAGCTTTCCGAGGATACATGGTACGTTTTTTGTTAAAATTATTATGATCACAGAACTCAGGGTAAATAAGATGGTAATTTTGTTTAGATTGTAAGCATATTAAGTATTACTCTCTTCGTCTCAAATTATGTAATAAGCCATATCTGATTTAAGATCATTTTCAAGGGTTTTTAAACTTATACATCACCATATTCATCATTATAATGACTTGGTCTATCATTGAAATTCTTATGAAGGTATCATTATGGTAATATTCAAAGTTTAACTTGCTTTTTTTTTTTTTTTTTTTTGTTTTTTTGCACGAACCAAAATAGAAATGTATCTTTTTCGAGGTGGAGTGAGTCATGTCATGTAAGGAAAAAATAAATAAAAACGCTTCATATCATGGTGAACTTTTTTTCATTGCCTTTATTTTTTTTATAGGGGAGGAGAACATTACGTGCTCTGCGAGGGCTGATGAGGTTGAAAGCAGTAATGCAAGGACAGGCAATCAAACGTCAGACTACAAACACTCTGAAGTCAATGCAAACATTAGCACGAGTGCAGTCTCAGGTACATGAGAGAAGACAGAAGATGGCTGAGGAAAACCTGGCTCGTCAGAAACAGATTCAGCAGACATATGCAAAAGAGCAAGCCAAGGAACTTGAAAAATCACAAGTATGCTAATCCATCACTGTGATTTCTGCAATTTTGAATCAAACTACAATAATTTTCTTGTTTTTATAGTACTTATGCTGATGACAAAATGTGTTGAGCATGTTGCAGCAAAACGGTGATGGTTGGGACAGCAGTAGAAAGACAAAGGAACAGATCGAAGCAAAGTTGCAAAGCAGACATGAGGCTGCCATTAGAAGAGAAAGGACTCTGGCTTATGCATTTACCCATCAGGTAACAACTTAGACTTCTTTCCCGCTTACATGCCCAGCAACAATGCCCAAAGAAAATGAAGAATTTCAGGGTAGAAAATGCAAAATTTATTTCGCGCTGACAATGGAGAGGAGTTAGTGAGTCATGTACACAAGGTTCACCTATGTCATTATGCAAAAGCATATTTATCAAGGGTGTAAACTACTTCATGATTAGGTGTCTTCTTTTCGTACAACTAAGATTGTTTTTTGATTGAGCTAGGCTCAAACTTGGTTCAATTAATAAAAAAAATTTTGGTTCATTTATATATTTATAACTTCTGTACTTTGTGCTTTATACTTCTATTCAAATTTATTTCAAGAGTGAGCTATATAGCACTTTTTAAAACAACTCCAAAATTTATCACATTCATGTCCTTTAGAAATTGTTTTTTTTTTTTCTTTTACTTAGGAAGAGTGATAAAAATAGAACGCCTTGATAATTTGCAAAGTAGCGGTAATTTGTAAGGTAGTTAATTGGAGAATAAGAGCAATCCAATAGCTTAGTTTGTCAACATAGCTAAATGAAATCATATGCTGTACAGCAAGCATGGAAGGCATCATCAATGTCTGCGCACACGTTGTTTATGGATGTAAACAATCCCCACTGGGGCTGGAGCTGGTTAGAACGATGGTTAGCTGCTAAACCATGGGAGACCGCAACCACTCCTGAGAAAGACTTTAGCAATGATAACTCCCCTCGTATTATGGCCTCCTCAAAGAACACTTTGTCTGGGAATCATGAGCTTACAAAAGCCTATTATGGCCGTGAAAAGCCTTCCCCAACATCCATTCGAAAACAACCCCGTTCTTCAACTGGTGGTCGCTTGTCCACTTCCAAAGCTCCTTCAAAGTCCACTGCAGCAACCAGAAACTTGAGATCCCAAAGCCCAAAGATGAGCCCAAGGAAGAGCATTTGGGGTCCAGAAGATGATGCAAGAAGCACACTGAGTATGCAATCAGAACAATCAAGGAGAAATAGTGTAACAGGTTCATCTGTTAGGGATGATGAAAGCCTAGCGAGTTCTCAAACTGTTCCAAGTTATATGGCTGCCACTGAATCTGCAAAGGCTAGAACACGATTTGGAGGTGAATGCAAGAGGGAGAAGAGTGTCACACCCGACAGAGTCTCTGTTAGTTGAGCTAGGAAAAGGGCTTCTCAGCCTGCTTCTCCTGCACGATCAAGGCGGTCTACTTCCTCAGATCATACTTAGAACCTAAATGAAAACATAATTCTTAATATTAAAAATAACTGATTTTGATTTTACTACTCCCTTATTTATATCGGTTTGTATTATTGCTGATAAAGTACGTGTTTGCTTGAGGCTGGTCATTAGTTTCTTTGGCATAGTCTTTAGAGCAGTATGTTTGTTAAACCTTTTGGTTTCTTTATTTTACATTGAGGATAAAGCATGATGATTTTGTAACCAATAATAACTGGCATTTATTTCTGAGTTTGACTGATACAGCAGGAACTACTATCTAAAACAATGTAAGGCAGACTGGTGTTAGAGATACACCAAAACAAAGACAGGCTTTGCTGATTCCTACAGCATATGCTTTTCATCTCCTGCTTTTGATTGCAGAAGCATATTTCATATATTGTTGCAATATCAGCAAGACTAATTGGCTTCAGGGTTTTCAAGAGCAGGAATTATTATTACCTTTACCTGCCAAATCTGAATTCTAGTAAATACAGCAAATTCTTTATACCCAGTACTGCAGCAATGCATGTTGCATTTATACCACTTGGAAGTAAAATCACACGATCAGTCAATGCCACAGCCCACAGCTGATAATCCCATAGCTTAAGAGCAGCTACTATGTGTTACCTGCCATAGAAACAATATGATACAGCCACGTTTATTCTCATTGCACAAAGTTCAAAACTAATTTGTTGGAACATTTTTCCATTAGAATTGGATACATTATAACAAATAAAATCGCAGAAAAAAAAAAATTCTTTGCAAAATAATGTATTATCGTATCAATTTAAATTCCCATGTAGATTCTGATGCAGGGATTTATTCCTGAAATCATCAGAGAATTTTTGCAGCACTTGTGCCCTTGACAGAGTTGACACTGGCTAAGGAAGGAAAAAAAAAAAGAGTACTGGTATAACAACTGGATGGTGTTAGGCAATCTTAGCTCAATCATCTATGGACCACCCCTCCCTTTTAACTCCTCTCTCCTACTTGCTGACAAGCTCTCCAATGGTTCATGGGATTTCTCAAAGCTCTCCTTCAGTGCCACTCCTAAGGTCAAAATTGAAAAGCCTCACATCTCTTACTTTTCCGCCCCTTATGGAGATCGAGCTTTTCCCTTCTGCTCTCTCAGCATTAGTGGAAAATTCAATTCAAATCTTACATTCCACGCATTTGGAACTCCAGAAATTTTAAAAATAAAGCGCCTATTTCTCTGAACTTTTACTGTTTGAACTTACGTGAACTTAGTTTGTTTTAACTTATCTGAGCTTTTTCTTCTTTGAACTTATCCAATCTAGAGCTTATTTTGTTTCAAATAAAATAAATATAGATCAAAATAAGATGAACCAAATAAGCCCTTATAAATGTTAATACCTTGACCTAATCAAAAGAAAGTCTATGACAAAAAACAGTGGAGCATATGAAGAGTAGTCCAAGTATCTGATTTGAATCTAGATTACATCCCTACATTGAGTAGTGACCCATCTTTAGTCATATGCACACCAAATATCTACCTTCATTGCAAAAAAAAAGAAGAAAAAAAAAAAACACTAATATCTTTATTCTTTTTTTAAAGAGTTACTTTGATCGGCACATAGTTTGAGATGATTTAAGTGACTTTAATATAATAAGATGTGAGGTAGTTGCAAGATTAATTTTTTTTTTAAAAGAATAAAAATAATAGTTAATAGTTTATTGAAAAGCACGTGCACACACACACAGGAGTAGTTAACTAATTTTATAATAAAAGAGTCTAATATGTTACATACACACACACAGGGAGTAGTAAACTAATTTTGTTATAAAAGAGCCACACACACACACACAGGGAGTAGTAAACTAATTTTAGTATAAAAGAGACTAATATGTTGAGTAGCCCAAATAAATTAATGAGCACACTTTTATTTAAGGCTCCCTAGGGTCTGTTAAGATTAATAGGACCAAAAGACACTGCAGATTCATGACATTTACTCTGACAAGTAATCTGAATTTAGTACATTAAAACCTGACATGCATATCTATATTATAGATCATAGCCAAACTCAAAGATAAAAGTAAATAAAACAATGTTGAATCCTAATCTATAATCAGAAATTCTACACAAAACCTACATTCCAGATTTCCAGTATACCAGAATTATAAGCAGGGTTAGTAATGTTTAATTATTCTAATTATTTATACATGTTATAAAGTGTTAGGCATTATCAGGCTATCAGTTCATATTATTATGAGTATCAAGCCTCAATAACAAGGTTCCACATAACATAAACAATCAGACCTATATGACAATTATGCAGACATCCACCAAAAATAAAAAAATAAATAAATTTAAAGGTATATACAGAGAATTCAGCTGGAGTTCATCAACTGTACAGAAACATTTCTCGTCAGAAGTTTCACCGTCGGGGACTAGTATAGTAGTATTTAACTGAAAAGAAGGGAAAAAATACCTTATTACTTTCCAGAGCATTGGCTATTGCATGTGTAACTTGTTCATCAAACTGGTTGGTGCACTGCTCTGCTTTCTGCTGAAGTGGGTGTAAAAGGAGGTCAGCTTACTCAACGAGGATTCAGGGAAAACTCATCCAAGAGCAATGGACAATCTTCAGCTGCACTGCAACCAAGATAATCCTCATATCCAAATCAGCCAGAACTTGTGAGTTAAAAAGGTTTGTTGTGCTCTCTTTATGACTTGTTTCACTTTTAAATACATAAGATCCTCTGAAAACCTTCGAATCTATTGAATCTCAATTCTCCAGAGCTATAGATCGACATACTGACAAAGAAGGTGCCAAAGTTCCATCTTCTGGTCTCTCATCATGATCAATCTCAACAACTGAAGATAAAAAAAGGTATAGCTATGGATCAAAAGGCATGTGAGATGGATAGATAAAATCATTACTACGATTTTGATGAAAATACAAACACTGAATTCTAGAATGTAACTGTTGGACAATTTACAGTGTTTCATACTCACCATCCTTTCCACCACTATCAGATTTAGCTTTTTAATTGCGATGTGGCAGAATCATCTAGTAATACAATGAGCAAGCTAAAGCCAAACAACTCCTTAAAAGCTCCTGAGTATTGACACAAAACTTTATCCTATTAACATATTTGATGAGAACAGTACCCCAGAACATTAATCTCATTAATTTCCAACCGTAGCCTAAAAAATATCATAATTATGCCTTTGACGCCATTAGCACTAGAAGCATTCCCACCAGAAACAACCACTCAGAAACAAGGACCAAGCATCTAAAGCTCAATTTGCATACAAAAGACAGATCTTAAGGTGCTCCACCGTTCAATAAACAACAAACCTTACTAACACAAGGCTTCTGACAGTCAGGGTCCTTGAAATGTTGCTTAATCTACCCAATACACATAATCAAAATCATGTTTTCTTATATTCACTATAGTACTTCCTTCAAAAAGTATGCACCAAGTATAATGTACACAATATAATTTTTGGTTAAGTGGAATAAATGAAAATGTGAAATAGTGGGACCGCACTTTTTTAATGGGCCACATGACCATAAATGTAGAAGAGCATTCTTCTAGGATGTCCAAAAAAGGAAAATTGCAAATATATTATTGTAAAAATTAAAACTAATAATCCCACATTTGCGTGGTCCTCTCATAACAAGCCCACATTTGAGTAATCGCAAAGCAATCCCACCTGTTACCTATATCTTCTCAAACTAGACCCTTCACCAGTTTCGTTAGATTCGTAACAAATTGAGGGAGACATTCCAGGTGTCGCTTTCTAATTGGTGTTTTTTATAATGAAAAAAGGGAAATTATCATTTATACACCCTAGGTTTGGGCTTTTATCAATGATACACCTCCTTAGATTTTAACTATCGACGGTACACCTATACTTTCAACTAATTAACTGCAGCAAGCAGTACTGTTTTTGTATTATAAATAAATAAATAAATAACTACAAGAAGCATTCCATTAATTGAACGTTAGTAATAGGTTAATGACTTGCAATTTTAACCGATTTTAACTCCCTCCTTAATTTTCCTCCTATATTTAAAGTAACCCACCCACCTCTATCATTATATAAACGAAGCCCCCTCATTTGCTCTTATTTATGCAGCTTCTTCTTCATTTGGCACTCAAATCAGCCAAATGAATAAGACACTTCATAAATCAGAGCAAATAAGAGGGCTTCGTTTATATAATGACAGAGGTGGGTATGTTGCTTTAAATATAGGAGGAAAATTAAGAAGGGAGTTAAAATCGGTCAAAATTGCAAGTCATTAACCTATTACTAACGTTTAATTAGTTGCAAGTACAGGTGTACCACTGATAATTAAAACTTAAGCAAGTGTATCATTGATTAAAGCCCAAAACCTAAATAAGACTCTCACAGCCAACCTTAGCCTTCCCCTTCCCTTCGGTGTTTGAAAAAGCGCGCCTGAGGCGCAAGGTGATAAGGGGTAAGCGCTGGCAAGGTGATTTTGATTAGGCGCACATGAGGCGCACTTGAAGCCAAATTCTGCCAATTTTTTTCAATTATTTATATAATGCGCCTCACTTCAATGAGGCGCACCAAGGCGCTGCATATCCCTTATCGCCTTGGTTTGTCACTATCTCTTGATTCTTTTCTCTTGATAAAGAGAAGACCTCTACTTGGGATGGAATAATAAACGCTTTCATTGATAAATATAAGTGCAACATTCAAGTTGAAACTGCACATAGACAACTTGAGATGCTAAACCAAAAGGAAAACGAAGGTTTTATCTCTTTCTTCAACAAGTGGAAGGAAACTTCAGCTAATATGGTTGAAGTTCCTACTGACTAAAAAGAAGTCCGTAAGGATGTTCATCGAGAACCTTCAAGACAAGTATTCGAACATTTGAAATATCAACATAATTTGAATACTTTCAAGGCCGTCTATGACATAGGTATTGAAATCGAAGAGGACCTTGCAAAACAGAAAGCTACTAACAATAGTAACACAGTGGCTGGAAAGGAAAGAAAAACGATAATCCTTCTTCTTCTTAAAACACCCACTCTAGCAACAACGTTAGTACCTTTTATCTTAATGAAGTCTTAGCCATGGATAGTCAGAGACCTAAGAAACAATTAAGGAAAGAGTTCAGCCCCATTGGGATGAACTACAATTCCTCTTTTGATCAACTCCATGCCAAATGACTCATCACTCCTATTAGACCTCTTCAAGATCCAGCACCCGAAAATAGGTCACCTAATTGGAATGCTGACGCTCATTGCAAGTACCATCAAGGTAGGGGACATATTAATGAGAGTTATTGGAAGCTAAAAGAGGTCATCTAATATTTGATCGATAATAACAAACTTCTCATACCTCCAGGCAAGAAGAGCGAGTGATGATAAGGCACAAGACAAGAGGCGAGCTTCAACGACAAGATTTTCTTACCTCTTTTTCTATTTTCTTTATTCACCATTTCCCCAATAAGTCTAGCATAGGCACCCTCTTATTTTCCTTAGACTTTATTTTGTAGGATTTTTCTTTCTCTCTTTAATAAAATGAGCATTTAGTTTCTTGCATATGATCATTGCATTGCATTTAAAAAAAAAAAAAAAAAAATTATCCATGCCGAACTAAGCACAAGGTATACTAATGATTTGAGGCACCCCTTGTGGCCATATCATATCACCTTTCACCCTTCAAATATACAATCATTTCTTGACAAACCACTTTGAGCCTCGTCTAACGATAGACCTTTATTTTTTCAACCCACATCTACCTAACCTTGAGAAAGGATGGTGTGCAACTTATGCAAATTGCTAAATACAAAAGCTTGAGTGATTTTATCTAGATCTCAAACGTTCAAATAATAAGAATAATAAAAGTGTGTAAAAGGGCAAGTATTCCACTGTCTTTGATATGAATATATCTTTGATAAGAACACGTCTAAGATTGCGTCTCTTATCGAGAGCTAGGTACCGTGTCTGAGAAACATAAATGCCAAGTGAGTGATAGACCGCATGATCGGGATTGCCCACACTTTTCAAAAAATACAAAAACAAAAAAAAAATGCAGAGCAAAAAAATAAACAAAAGAAAGAGAGTTAAAAAGTGAGGAAACCTCAAGCATAAAAATATAAAAATTTCAAAAGCAAGGTTGCACACCTTAGGGGGTTATCTAGGGTCTTGAGCCTTTATCCCCTTCTTCTTTGACCTTTAGCCTAACAACGTTACAAACCTTCAAAGATCTCTTTGAGGTATACACATACTTGTGCGAGGTTCGGCTAGAGCTACGTCCGGCCTGATTCCTAACGGATACGTAAGCAACCTCACATCGAGGTGCGGCCGTAATAAAAATGCATTCATTCACATTCATATTTACATTCATACATGATCATATCAAGCGGTGGCGGAGAGAGGGGGGTACAAGGGGGGACAGCTGTCCCCCCACTTCAATAAAAAAAAATTAGTTAAAAATAATTATGTGCAGCAAAAACCATAAGAAAAAGGGTTTGGTTCAATGGTTTCAGGGCTTACTAGTAGTCTCCATGGTCATGGGTTCAATCCCTTTGACCAACATTTTTTTCTTCTTATTTTTATTTTAAAGTTTTCCTCTTTTCTTGCATGTTTCTTTACTTCACACATTCAATTAGAAGTAATACATAGTACTACTTAATGGCATCATGTTCTAACTTTTAAATTACCATAGTAATTTACATAATTTTATATATATATATATATATATAAATGCATACATTACAACCCTAAATTATTGGTTATAGTAGGAATTTCGGGTAAAGGTGTTTGGTTTTATTATATATCTCAATATAAATTAAATTGTCACGGGTTTAAAAACTTTGAATCTATGGATCCGCTATTGACCAAATTAGAATAAGAAATTGTTTATTTGTTAGGATTATCGTGAATTAGAAATCACATTTATTAATTATTTGATAATTTTGATTGTATATTACTTTCAAAACAAAAATGAATATTTGAAGGTGAAGTTGTTATTGTAAATATGCTTTTTTTTTTCAATTTTTGGACTGTATAACTAAGAAATTTGGATTTCCAGGTTGTAAAACTTATAAATATTAAGCATAGTCCCTACAATTTCTTGTATGTTTAAAAGGTTTGTCCATTTATGGAATGTACGCCACCTTTAGTCCGTCCCCCTAGGTGAAAAATCCTGGCTCCGCCACTGATATCAAGGGATCTCTAATGCTCATCCCTATCCATTTAGATCTAGACTTGGGGGCTTGATCCCTACATTATTAGCTTACCTAGCCTAAGAGTCACCACTATTTGACTCTTTTCAAAAAAAAATTTCATACACTTAGCCTTTGCAGCCTAGCTTTAATGTCACTTTCACACACATCAAAGATACATAGACAAATAATCCTCTCCTTAGGAACCTTTTGTCATGAAATCTTGACACAACGTTGAAGTATGCTTTGCAGCCTAGCTTTAGTGTCACTTTCACACACATCAGAGATACATAGACAAATAATCTTCCCCTTAGGAACCTTTTGTCATGAAATCTTGACACAACGTTGAAGTATGCTTTGCAGCCTAGCTTTAGTGTCACTTTCACACACATCACAGATACATAGACAAATAATCCTCCCCTTAGGAACCTTTTGTCATGAAATCTTGACACACCGTTGAAGTATGCTTTGTCATATCAAAATCACTCATCATTGCATCACAAAGTATGAAGTGCTTAGCCTCCGTGCCTAAGTTACCCAAACACTTTCATCATCAAGTCAACAATTGAGATAGCTTAGGATGTTATAATCCTTGCACTATGAGATACAACATTGACGCATGCATTCAACTAAGCTTATTCAACATGCACCTCAAATACTCACTTCGATTCTTTTTTGTATCTTTCTTTTTCGGGAGAAAGTCGGTAACCTCCACAAAAATGACGGAAAATTTTCTGCATTTTTAGTCAAGCACATCACAATACAATGCACGCACGAGTCATGCACATTGAGTCATGTCATGTCATATCACCTCGAGTTACACGTCGAGTCAGGCAATAGCATTAAGTCACACAAAGTCAACATTAAAAACATAAGCAAAGTCCTGTAGTCAAAAACATATATGCAGGTGCACTAAGTACCAGACACACAAGTGATCTTTACAAAGACCTAAGACAGAAAACGTAAATTTTCAAAGACATGCAAAGCTATCACTTCCAAGGCGAGGAGATGAGAAAATTTGAACAAGACGACTCAAGGCGTAGTGGTCTTTGACGACATTCCCTAGGATGCGAAAGTCGTCACTCTATTTGAGAAGATAACTCAAGGCGAAGCGATCTTGGACAGCGCTACCCAAGATGTGGAGGTTGTCAAATAAAACAACTTTGATTCAACAAAAATTGATTATATCCTATGGCACGAACGGGTCGCACAACAAGTTTCTCAAGACGAAGAGACTTGTAATTATTGGAAAAGTTTTCCCGAGACGAAGAGAAATTGTCGATTGATGCAAGTTTCACAAGACGAAGAGACTTATAATTATCGAACAAGTTTTCCCGAGACGAAGAGAAATTGTCGATTGATGCACACTTCCTGAGGCGTAGAGGTTGGCGATTGCATCCCAAGGCGTGGGTACTTAGCGGAATTTCACTTAAGAGCTATTCAAGGCGTAGGAGCTCATGACAGGATTCTCAAGGCATGGAAACTGTTAAACTATTAGACTTCCCAAAGCGTGGAAAATCATCATTCAGAAGACTGCTCAAGACGAAGGAGTCTACGACATGAGGCGAGGAAATTTGTCATCAATAATTTGTGAGTTGCTCAAGGCGAAGAAGTTCATGATAAGAATTCCTAAGGCGCGGAAGACCGTCATTCGGTGGATCGCTCGACACGTAGTGGTTCGCAACAAAATTCCCGAGACATGAAAGGACGTCACAGTAAAATTGAAGATAGCTACAAGCAGCGGTCTTCGACGATGTCCGGAAGCATAGAGGAGATTGTTTATAGCGGCGAGGCACAGCCGTGGTAAGGTACTTCCACAACTCTGAAGATGGCTACAAGCAGTCACCTTCGACGATATTCCCTAGGATGTGGAGGATTGTCACAAGCGATTGAAGATGGTTACGAGCAATGGTCTTCGACGATGGCGTTCACAAGGCACTGTGGAGGTTGTCACAACAAATAATGCAACAAAAATCGATTACTTCAGAGATGTGCGCTTGATGGTGCAAGATACGTGTTTCTAACTCTTTTATCTGTTTAACTAACGCTAGTTTGCAGGTATCGGCATTACAAGAATGATTTAGCATCGCAGAACGTTCTGGATCATTCTCCGTCCCTATCGCTACTTTGACTTTTGTTTTCGAAACTTGCATTTCTCCAAACTCAGTCAAAGTGGGGGCTTCTATAGACATCCAAATGTGTCTCCCCAAAACCAAGCCTAGTGAAGAATACTTTTCACGCATTTGATTATCGAACGAAGTGAAAGTGTGAAAAGTCTAGTGATGCGGTTGTTTTTATTAAAATATCTCTCTTTTTGTTTTTGAAAATATTTCTTTTTATATACTCTATTTATGAAAAATAGCCAGTCTAATTTAGTTTGGTCCATGATAAGTGTCCAATAATAGTGTAGTTGGATCGAGCTCGAAAAGAGCTTTCCAACGATATATTATAAGCCCAATTCCGATGAATCATGAGGAAGTTATGGCCAAAATACTAAAGTGGGCTCGAAATGAATTTTATATGTGGCCCATTGATTTAGAGGAGGGCCTATTAATTATATTCATAAAGTTATTAGGATTGATTTTAATCTTTTAGAATATCTAGAAGATTCTTTTATATTCTAATAGAATTAGGATTGATAATTATATTTTAAAGAGTTTTATTTGGAATAAAATAAGTGTTTTATGATAAACCCGATTTTAATTTGATAAACGCAGAATTTGCTACTTAATCATATTAAAAAGAGGATTCCGCGTGCAAAGCGCATCTTATTTCTGACTCAGCGCAAGACGACAAGCTTGTCGCCTAGCGCTAATAGTTGTCACCTGGCGCTAGTGCATGTCGTCTGACGCTAACTCCTGTCGTTCGCGAGGAGCGACAGGAGGTCTTTTATTCTGAATGAGACTTTATTTATTTTCGATCAGTCAGACTATTTTTCTATAAATAGGGGTCGTATCTCCATGTTTTCTATAAATAAGGGTCGTAGCTCCCTACGCACCCGAACAAAATGGTATGTGGTATGGTGTAACTGAAAGAAAAATAGAAATTTATATAATATAATGAATTCTATGCTTATTAGTTATGGGATTCCTAATAACATGTGGGGGGAGGCTATTCTTTTTGTTTGTCATGTTTTAAATAAGGTTCCTCACAAGAAGCTTGACAAGACTATACGAAATATGGAAGGACTAAAATACTTGAAAGTGTGGGGGTGACTAGCAAAAGTTGGCATACCTACCTTCAAGAGGGACAAAATTGGTCCTAAAACTATAGATGCTATCTTTATTGGCTATGCTTGTCAAAGTGTAACTTATCGTTTCCTTGTTAAAGGTACTAACATTTCTTATGCAGGTGGCCATTCCATTGAGGCAAGAGATGTCGAATTCTTTGAGAACATTTTTACTTGGAAAATGTCTTCATCTTATGATAGTGAATTACTTACTAGTAATTCTACTAGATTACCTATTGCTAATGCTCCTATTAGTAACGATGGTTCTGTTTTGGAGCTAAGGAGAAGCAAAAGGGCACAAAAGAATAACAGTTTTGGACCTGATTTTGTTACTAACTTTTTATCCGAATCTTTCAATATTGATGATGATTTTGTTCAGATCTTTGTGTTGGAAGATGATACAAGAACCTACGATGAGGTAATGAGGCGAGTTGATGCTATTTTTTTTAAAGAAGCAACCCTTTTTTTTTTTTTATGTTTAGAGAGCCACAAGGGCGGGGGTGAGAATCGATTTAAAAATCGGGAGGGAAGCTCTAACCACTTGAGCTATCCCTTACTCTGTTGGAAAGAAGCAATTGATAGTGAGTTACAATCAATTCTCAATAATAACACTTGGGAATTGGTTTATCTTCCTAGGGGTTGCAAGCCCATTACTTGTAAATGGATCTTTAGGAAGAAGTTAAAACCCGACAGATCCATAGACAAGTATAAGGCTAGAATAATAGTGAGGGGTTTTACTAAAAAACATGGCATTGAATATTTTGATACTTGCTCCCCTATCACTAAAATTGCAACCATTAGGACTTTGATTGCTCTTGCTATCATTTTCTTATCTTGTTGTACACCTAATGGATGCCAAACCTGCATTTCTGAATAGTGACTTGGATGAGGAGATTTACATAATCCAACCCGAAAGGTTTGTTGTTCCGAGCTAAGAAAACAAGATTTGTAAGTTAGACAAGTCATTATATGGGCTTAAGCAAGCTCCTAAGCAATGGCATGACAAATTCGACATTGGTAATGGTTTTCATGTCAATGAAGGTGATTCTTGTGTTTATTCTAAGCATGATAGCCATAGTTGTGTGATTATTTGTCTTTATGTGGATGATATGTTGATTTTTGAAACTAACTTAGATTGAGTAAATGAAACAAAAGATTTCTTAAGTTCGAATTTTGAAATGAAAGACATGGATTTTGGGAGTAAAAATCAATAGGACTCAAAATGGCATCTATCTTAAACCTGACACACTATGTTGAAAAACTTCTCAAAAAGTTTAACTCATTTAATGTCGATCTAGTTTGAACTCCATATGACCCTAGTTTCCACCTAATGAAAAATAAAGGTGATCCCATTAATCAGTCTTAATATGCTAGAATTATTAGTAGTGTTATGTTTCTTATGAACTACACTAAAACTAACATTGCTTACTCGTAGAAACACTCATAACCTAGTAGTGATCATTAGATTGCTCTCCGGATTAGGTATCTTAAAGATACCATGTTTGGGGTTTGCACTACTCCAAATTTCCAAGAGTTTTAGAGGACTTTTGTGATGCGGTGGTTATGTCATCACCCTTTGGGGGTGGAGCTATATTAGGGGTGCGAGTCAATCACGAGGTGAGGGGTGTTCAACTCTACTCGAAAACTTTTTACATGTGCTCAACTCGTGCTCGCTAAAGTTTCGAGCCAATAGAACTTGCTCGACTCGTACTCGTTAAATTTTCGGGCTTTCTATAATTATATGCCTTCATTAATATTTTTTGTTCACTTTATGTTGTTTTTTTTTTAAAATATATTTATTATTAAATATTTACTCTTTCTTTTATTATAATATATATTGACACAATAACACCTATAAGTGTAAAATTTGTTTAAACATGGTGAATTTATTTGTAAATTCTATATTAATAAAATATATTATCGAGTTGCTCACGAGCTTGTCCAGTTAGAGCATTCTTAACTCGTGCTCGTTAACATCTCGAGTCGAGTTTTGACCGAGCGTTGACCGAATCGAACTGCTATGTCTAGTAAGCAATCTTGTACTGCTATGTCTACTATAGAATCTGAATTCATCGCTCTTGAAATGGTAGGTCATGAGGCAGAGAATGGTTCAAGAACATGGGGGAAGCCAGCTCCTTCACTTGCACTTCATTGTGTTTCGCAAGTTGCGATTGCTTTTGCAAACAACCATACCTACAATGGGAATAAAAGACACATTCGCTGTTAGAAATTTGTTATCCGAAGGAGTGATATCACTAGACTATGTAAAGTCGAAAAGAATGTTACGGATCTATTGTCTAAAGGCCTATGTAGAAAAGTTTTGAAACATCGGAAAGGATGGGGCTAAAGCCAGTTGTGTGAATTGTAAAGCAATGAACTCCTAGTCATTATGAGTTCAAAGGGGAACATTATATAAAAATTCGGAAGCATAATTTTTATTTTTGTCCATCCCTAGATGTTTGTTCTGTGCCTTGCTACAAATGAGTAAGAGGTTGAGCATATGGCTCTTAATGAACCCATATCCATATTTTTGGTGGTGTGTTGTAGGATATGATTCACTTACTTAGGTGTGAAAGTGGGGCCGCTTCCTATGAGTATTTCGTGGGCTTATACTCTAGAGCACCTATGAGCATTCAAGACATATGACCAATATAATGCGTCATTTTATTCGTGGAATTTCATAATATTATACATGGTCAATTGTGTGACTTAAGTGACGGGTTCCTAACCCCCTATTAAGTTCAAGACGAAAGTCAATTAATAGGAAAGGGATCATAAGTTGATATTCACTATATGTCAATTCAAGTCGCGAGACATTTGCACTTATGCAATTGCTTGTTTTGCTAGAATTCATCATTCTTCTTATTTTCTTTTTTCTAATCTTTGAATCTGTGGGGGGTTGTTGGATATTCTTGATGAAAAACAAATTAAAAAAAGTGGTATAAAAGTGAATTAAATGTCCTACTTTGAAAGAACAAGAGTGTTCTCCCATGTTTAAATATTGTTGTATCTTAGTCCTACTAAGTTGATTAAGTATGAAGTGGGTTTTTTATTATACCACACACGCGCACACGCGCCGAGCCAAGTTGGGTCGGCCGGGACTCGAAACTTGGTCTTGGGAATGCGATGCGTGGGTGGCCTGTTTGGAGAAATTTTTATCTCTTTTCTTTACCTCGGTAACAAAATATTGTCAATTATATTTCGACTATTATAGTTTAATTAGCCCTTGATTACGGCTAATTAATCGGCAGAATTATTCCTTGCCGTTTTGGTGTAACATATCTATTCGCTTGGCTAAACAAACCTAGACACTTTCTTGTGGTAACTGTTGATGGTTTCTTCCCTATAAATACCCGTGCTTTCATCTTATATGATTTCTTATCCTGGGCAAACATTCTGAGTTCCAATCGGGTTCGTGAGTGTACACAAACTCCGGCGCCGTGCTTATTTTGCGACCGTTTTGCGTCTACTGCACCGGGAGGTAGCGTGAAATCATCTTTTTGGTTAGTGGTTATCCACGACGCGGCTACTGTCATTTGGTTTGCATCCTATTGAGATAAGTTTTTACTGTTTTTTTACCATATAATGTTTTTTTGAGCTTCTTGGTAGAGCACGTCAGCACAGCGGAGCACATTAAATTTCAGCACAGCAGAGCCGATTTCAACATTGTTGTTGTTGTTGTTGTTAAGTGCATATACCATTGATTTAGGTGAGTGAAAACATAAATAAATGTGTACCATATTTAACATATGTTAATAGTAGAAAGATAAAAGACAACGATTTACTTATATTTATTTCACAAAAATTTTAAAATAAAATGATTCAATGAGTAACAATAATTTTACTTATAAATATGTCTTAATCATATATTTTTAACCCTCAAAATAATAATCATATAACTAATGTATAAAGCTAAACTTTTAGTCGGGCGACAAGACAGCGACACTTGGCGTTCTAACTTTTCGCCAAGTGTCGTGCCACGTAGGATGGAATTATATAGAATTCAATTTGTAGGATAAAAAAGTTAGTTTAGAATTTTATTTCGATCAAATTTGAATAGAATTTTAGGATAAAATTGTTAATTTAAAATTTTATTTTTGATAAAGTCCCAATATTTTTATCATGATTTTTTTTTTATATATATAAAGTACAAATTGAATTATAATTTTATTTTAAAAATAATTAGATTATAACTCATATAAATTATTATATAAATTTATTTTTTGTGTCATAAAATTTTTCTGGAGCAAAGGAATTAGTTCAAAATGTACCACATCCATTGTTTATAATATATTCTAATCAATTAAAATAATATACTTCACAGTCTAATATAATTTTATTACTGTGTGTAGACCTGTAAATCAGGTACGGTTACCAGTCATTTTAGACAGGGTCATTATTTCAGGTTACGGATCAAGAAATATTTTTCACCAATATTATTATTATTAGTCATTATATGTGTACAAGATTAAATCGTCACAAAAACACATCAATTCCTAACTAATTTTGTATCAATGATATGTTTTAAAATTTGACATATAGATTAAAAATATATCTTAAAATTCAATAAATAACCCAACTAGTGATATATAAACTACTACTTCAAAACAACCTCTCTTTTTTTATTCTTAAATTGTATGGAAAGATTTTAAAATAATTTAACTCAATGAACTAACAATCAATACCCACATTAAATGTTTCTACACATTGTGATTCTAATATCAAATGTTTATAAAAAGAAATTGTTATTAATTGTTTATTATTATTTATTTTTTGAAAAACTTATTATAATTAATAGAAATTATTAATTAATAATATTATTAAATATTAATTGTTAATAGTTTGAATTATTAAATATTATTAATTGATAATTATTATCATTAATTATTATTATGATTAATAAATATTAATTATTATTAATAATTATTAAAATTAAAGAACGAGACCTAAGTCTAACATGCACAATCTGGACAATCAAACATCAAACACGAAGCTATGGATCACCAAACCTCTAGAGTAATATTTTAAGCAGTTAAGAGCAATCAAAACAAGCATTGAAAAAACAACAGAATTTTTTTTTTATTTTTTACCAAAATACACTGCAAAATAGCAATACAAATTACTTCATAACTCAAAACTAAGATCAGATTACCAAAAGCTTTCTTTCTTCTTTCCGATATTACTTTATCTAGATCTAAATAAAGTACTGGAAGCAATGTACATCAACCATGATTTAAGGATGTAAACCAGTAAACCGAATATTATGTTTTAGTAAAATCATTTAAAAGAAAAGCCTGACAAGACAAAGAAGGAAAGCTTCTCACATGTAAATAGTATAAAAGCATGTATATATTTGGCTTTAAATAAATTTATTTCTCCCTCAATACAGCTTCTTCACTACAGTTAATCATTTACTTAGCTCATACCTTCTCCTCTTTCATTTATCCATTAGTTCATTTGTCCAAACATATCATTTTTCATTAGTTCATGTGATCATATTACTAGTATACTATTCCAAGAAAAACTTTCAATGGTTTCAAGAGGGATGTGAAATCTAAAAGGAAAGGAAACATTATCACACACAATAAACACCCTACCCTCTCTTAATTGTTGTATAATTACTGGTGGGTATGTACAGAATAATGGAGTAAGTGATAGTGTCATGCATGAGGTTAAGTCCTTGATGCTAAACAATATACAAAGTACATGCAATGCAAGTGAGAACTGGGAACAGAACATTAGAAAGAGACCCTTTTACGAGAAGGAGCGGGAGGAGGATACAGTACATGAATCAAATAAAAACAAATACTTACCTGGGCAGCAATAAAATTGTAATTCATGAAGTCCCTTCTAGAGAGCTGCTCAGGTGGTTTTTGTACCATGGCAATATTGTAACTCTCCAATGTAATGAATAGTAAACTCATTGCTCCAATCTTTTATGTAATACCAAGTCAGAAATCAAGCCGGTAAGGATGTAAGATTTATATAAAATATTACAATGTCAATATAGTACATCCAAGAGTGGAGACAATCATTCCAAGAAGCTAAAGCACCATAATTTTAATGCAGTTGATTGATAAACCTCCTTTGGTCCTAGAAACATTGTTACAACACATGCGATCGCATGTGTTTTACTTTCTCCATCACTCAATTTGCTTGCTCTTGATATAGGCTATACCATGATGCCATAACGAGGTTTTAGAATTCCAAATAAATTTCAAAAGTTCATTTGTTCCTAAAACTCAATGCCTTTCGTTTTTGACTTAGTGCAAAATGTCTCGCCATAGCAGGATTGAAAAATCTTTTCATATGCTCTGAAAGTTTATGAATTCTACGAAGATCGTCAATCCTTGACAGATGCCTCAAAAATATATCAAACTTCAGATAAGGTATCTTAATTCTCTGATTTACAACATCATCCAAAAACAAACATGCATTTTCAATTTGGTCACAATCAAAAAGTCCTTCAATCATCACACAGTAAGTCTTGACATCTCGATCACATTTTTTCTTGCCCATTTCATCCCAAGCCTCAAGCGCTCCCTCAGGATCACCCATGGCAAAGAACATCTCCAGCAGCGCATTAAAAGTGTGTACACTGGGCATACAGTCAACATCAACCATCCTCTGGTAAAGCTGAATTGCTTCATCAGCCTTCCTATTATCACAAAGAACCTTGAGGAAGCAGTTATATGTGACAATATCAGATGGATACCCTTTCTTTTCCATCTCTTCCAAAAATTGGTATGTTTCCTTCACCTTTCCAGCTAAGCACATTCCTTCAATCAACTCCTTGTAAGTGGAAACATCAGGAAGACAACCGCTTTGTATCATATCCCCAACTACTCTAAAACACTCCTCCACTTGATCATTCTTAGCAAGCGCCAAAATCATTATTACATAAGTCTTTGCTGTAGGAGGAGATGAGATAGAGGATTTTTTTTTCATCAACTCAAATAAACCAACAGCCTCAGTCACCATTCCTGCTTTACAATACGTTTCAATTGCAGCATTATAGGTAAAACTATCGGGAATAAAACCCATGCTACACATCTCCTCCAAAATCTTCGTTCCTCTAGAAGGGTTTCTAGCCCTACACCACCCAAAAAACAATATATTGAAAGTATTGGCATCTGGAGGAACCTTATTCTTCACCTTCTTGAACAGAATCTCTGCATCCTCAACCAAACAACACTTGCAAAGAGCATCAAGTAGCAAGTTAAGCGCCTTGATCTCTGGCTGCACTTTAACCCTAATTCCTCTCTTTTTCTTTGAACATGTCAAGACTTTCATCAAATGCTTTTCCGTGTACTTTTTCAAAATAGTCAAGAGAACTTCAACGGGTATCAACGTTTTATCATTCCTTTTCATGTAATCCAACACATCACAAACTATCCTAAATTGTTTAACCTTGAATTTTGTAGAAGATAATATATTAATCATTTCATTGTAAGTCTGGTATTCATGGTAATAATGCTCCTGTCGAGCCGCCCACATGAAAAACCTAAAAGCAATTTTCTCCTCGAACCGAAACCTATTAAGGGTTTCTATAACCAACTCAGTTGTCAAGGAAATCCCAGCTTGTTCAAGAGCTTTTTCCATATTCTTATCACAACCCACATTTTCAATAATAATTTTATGCAACCCATCAACACTATTATAGACTAAACTCTTTTCATCTTCACTAACAAAGTCATTGGACACTCCAGTTGAGTGAAATATTCTCAATGGGTTCCCAAATTCAGAGTAACCCTTTGAAGAATATGGCTTGGAAATCAATCTAAACCCGAAAATCGAAGAATCGTTACGAAATAAAGAACTAGAAACAGAATAAAAAATTGAGTTTTGGAGGGTAGGGAAACCAAATGAATTCTTGCACTGCTTAACAATTAAATTTGCAAAAGTTCTCCGCATTTTGAAGGAAATTAGCTGGTGTTATTTGATAAAGAAAGATTGGAGAAGGTTACCTTTTCACCGATAACAATTGAAAGAAAGCTCAAGAGAGTGGCAACAATGGCGAACCGTTTCTTCCCCATGAAATGCCCGTATACAACCCAGAAACTTCAGTGAGTCCTTGTTCAACACCTGAAACAGTGAGCTCTTTCACTAAACTTCTCCATCTTCACCCTAAATCAATCTGCAAATCAATAACTTAATACTAAAAGCGAAACGAGTGATGACACATGTCATGGTTATAAATTTTCCCTCCACTCTTTATCTTTCCTTATGAAAATATTTATAGCCTATACGACTAATATTTACTTTCCACTTTAACGATTATATTTTTGTCATACGCACACAAACGAAATATTTTTAAATGTATATATTTTACTGTAATTCTTTTTTTTAAGCATATAATTGTTAAATTAATGTTGTAATTCGCTATATAAGTTATTAAAAATCTGTGCATGGCACGGGACTTTAACTAGTTACGATATATTGTTATATATTTCCGAGCGTACCGTACACCCATCTAATCCAAGTTAGTTACTCCGTAGGTTTTTTTGCTCTTTATTTATTTGATGATTAAATAAAAAACAATTATTAAAATGAGAACAAAATATGTATGGGTGTGCAGCCACGTGTATATATCAAACAATTGGTCTTGGCTGCACTCTAATGCAGCTATCTTGGCTGCAACAACACGCGGCCCAATTCGCGCGGCCCAAACCAAATTTCTTCAACAGCCCGCCCAAACAACATGACTCCCTATAAAATATGAACATTTAGTAAAAAAAATTAAGAACACCTAAAAAACAATGAACATTTAATAAAAAAATATGAACACGTAAATAAAAATGAACATTCATTAATAATAACATGAACACTTAGTACTATGTACTGAAAATTGAACATGTAAAAAAAAAATTTATCATTTAGTGTGTTAAAAATGAACTTGATAATTATATAATTATAAAATTGATGGACAAGTCCTTAAAAATGAACATTTAGTAAAAAAAAATTATGAACATGTAAAAAAAAGAACAATTAGTAATAAAAAATGAGCACGTTAAAAAAATATTTGATAACAAAAAGTAAGCACGTCAAAAAAAAAAAAAAATGTAGTATATTAAATATGACCATTTATCATACAATAATTGAATAGTTGAACCATTCCATATAAAATGAACATTTCATAAAAATATATGAACACTAAATAAATGATTTTGAACATTCAATATATTAAAAATGAACATGATTTCCATATATTCCATATACGTTCATATTCATTGATAAAAAAATTGTTAAAATATGTTCATTTTTATGTATTAAATGTTCATTTTTAGTGTACTAAATATTCATTTGGTACTGAATGTTCAATTTTACAATACTACGTATTCATTTTTTTCCCAAAAAACAAATAACAGCAACTCAAAAAATAAAATAAAAACCGTAATAACAAAGAGATTCATAACAAATGCAGCAACTCAATAATTCATCACGAAAATCAAATTCATCGCTATTATCAGTAACTCATCAATTAAATCAATATTTATAACAAATTCAAAAATTCAATTGAGGATAGTCTAATTCATCAAATTTATCAAAAAAAAATCAATTGAAATCTATCCCGTAAAAAATCACAAAATCAATTTCAATTTTAACCAAAATATAATCTAATTAAACTAATTAATTAGAAATCAACAACATAAAAACTAACCTCCATTGATGGTCTCTTCAAGAATAACAATCAAACCCAAAATAATGTAACAAACAGAGGAAGAGAAAGTGTCAAATGGAGAAAAAAGAGGAAAAAGAAAATGAAAGAGGAGAGAGGAAATGAAAGAGAAGAATGTATCATAAAAAAAAAAAGGAAAGAAAAACTAAGAAAAAGGAAAGAAGAAAATTGCAGGAAGAACATAAAGAAAGAAGGAAGATGAAGGTACGTAGCATGCGTTTTATTAATAACAAAATGCGTTTTGTGGGTGTTGCAGCTATCTTGGCTGCATTAGAATGCAGCCAAGAATTTGTCTATATCAAATTCCAGCGAATTACTACTCCTAGGACTCAAATATTAGCCCGACCCGGTCTGTCCCGAGGAGTGGGCTGATTTTTTCGACCTTGGCCTGGCCCGACCCGCCCAATGATAACCTCTAGAATAATTGCACTTTTTAATATTTTCTCCATTATTTTTTTATTGCACCACGAGAGATTTCACGCTTGCTAATGCATTACTTTAGCTATTAATATCTTCGATTACACTTTTGTAAAAATTTTAAAAATTTGATATTTGAAAAATAAGTTTCAAGACGAATCTAACTAAATCTCACGTGACTATATTTTTCCTAACGAATAAATCATAAATGATGGTCAAAGAAGATTAAGTAAATAGTGTAAAAGTTTTTTTTTTTTTTTTTTTTTTTGAAAACCCGTTAAAGGCGTCATTATATTGATAATTTGTTCATCAATACATACGGAGAAACCTCACATGGGCTATGGTTCTCCCAAATTTGCTCTATACCAAAAGGAGTTAATTGGGCTAAATTATGGGCAACTACATTACCGTCTCGTTTAACATGACACCAATTAACGGAATTAAAAGAGACACAAGAAGCAAGAATATCATCTAGGATGTTATCAAGATCGGTGAAGAAAGTCAAGACTTCGTGTTGTAACTCTCCCGAGGGACAAAAACACCCAAAACATTTAGCGCCGTTTGTGGGGAGAGTACCTCGAAGATGGTTCAAGAGTCTGTACCACCCCCTAACCGTCTGGGCGAAGACCCAGAAGTCTTTACAGACCATGAGGATGAAGATCCTCAAGTCGAAACCTTTACAGCCGAAGACGACTCTCTCAAAATCAAGCGCATCCGGCCCAGAGACACTTTGGAGCGGGGTGCCTCCCAGGCGGGTACAAGCCGACCCTCTGGGCAGCCGGAGGGGGAAACCCAAACGGCCGCAGGATCAGCCCCTGTCACCCGAGACGAACTCATGAGATTCATGACAAGTTTCAAGGGTGAAATTAAAGAGCTGATCACCCAAAGCCGGGCTGGCCCAAGTAAAGGTCAGTCGGCGAAGAAGACTCCTCCGGAGAAGGGGAAGTTAGTCAGAGAACGGCAGCCCACTCCTCATCCAAAGGAGAAGGCAGCCGGGACCATTGATTGGTCAAAAGTTCTCCTTCCTAAGAGGAATAACAACACCCGCCGGACTCAGCAGCCGGTGGGAAGCAAAAAATCAATTCTCGATCCCCGGGAGATCATAAACCGGAAGAGAAACCAATCGCTGTCTGAGTCGGCTTCAACATCGAACTTTCCAGACAGCTTCAACAACATTTCTGCAGGGAGTGCACCCTCCTTGCATGAGAGCCAGACATGCGGTAATACCGTCCATTTCGGCCCTCACATGATTGGAACTGTACCGTACGTGCCTAATCAGGTTTACGGACAGTATCCCCCTCACTTCATGCAGCCGGCTCTCTTTGGAGGTCAGGCGGCATATCAAAATGTCCAGCCACTGGACTGGCAGCTCCGTCTGCTACGCCTGGGTGAACAACCTTCTGCGTTCAACCGGGAGATAACCGAGGCGGCACAGCCGGCCAAGGTTAAGAATGTGTTGGTAGGTACCTATGATGGTACTACCAACCCGGAAGATCACCTTATGGCATACACCAACCTCATGTATTTACAGGGGTTAGATGATGCCACTTGGTGTCGACGCTTCCCGGCTACATTGAAAGGCATTGCCCAACAATGGTTTGGCAATTTGCCAGCCGGGTCCATTGACAATTTTAGGAAGCTTGCCTTCCTATTTGCTTCCAACTTCTCAATGAACATCCTTGCTAAGAAAACAAGCCTTGACTTGAGCACTGTTAAGCAGGGAGAGAGAGAAGGGCTGCGCTCATATGTCAGGCGGTTCAATCTGATCAGAATTCAGATTCAAGGACTGTCTGATGAGGTAGCTTTTACAGACTTTTTCAAGGGTCTGAGAGACGGATCGACCTTTAAGTTTGACATAGTCAGAAAAGGGGCTTTCACCCTACACGCGGCCCTGAGGGAGGCGGAAAGCTACATTCAAGCTACTGACCTCTGCTCGCCTGGTAACCAGTCGGACTCCAAGAAGTCCGACAAGTAGAAAGACAGCCGGTCTGCTCAGCCGACCAAAAATAAAGAAGAGAGCAAGAAAAGAAAAGAAATCTGGGCGGTTAATGATGCTGACCAGCCGTCCCAGAAGAAAAAGAAAGAGTTTAAACCGTACGTCCCCAAGTACGAGTTTAATAAAGACTGCAACTCCATCCTCATGGAGGTAAAGGACCGGCTGTCCATTGAAAAGCCGAATCCAATGAAGAGTTCCGTTCAGTCACGGAACAAAAATAAATTCTGTCAGTTCCATGAAGAGGTCGACCATGATACCAACGACTGCTTCAGTCTTCAGCGGGCGTTGGACCGTCTGGCTGACAAAGGGATGTTGAAGTCCTACATTTCTAAGTCCCCAGCCGGGGCAAAAAAGAAAAACAAGGGTCAGTCCTCCAAGACTACCCCCCAGCCTGCTAGTAGCTCGGATACCGACAAGGAACCGGTCTACACAATAGTAGGCGGGTTCTCCTGTGGTGGTCCTACCATCCGGGGCACCAAGAGCCATCTTCGAAAGATGGACAAGGATGATGATGAGCAGGCGTCTGCAAGCACCTCCTTCCCAGACGTCTTGATCACTTAGAAGGACAGGGGCAGCGTCCGCCGTCCGCATGATGACCCGGTGGTCATTGAATGTAAGGTTGCCAACCAACTGGTTGGAAGAATCCTTATTGACACCGGAAGCTCATCAGACATCATCAGCCTCCGGTGCTTGCAAAAGCTGAAATACAACGTCAGCAGCATGCATCCGGTCACCCACCCCTTGGTTGGTTTTGGGGGTGGGATGGTCTACCCAGCCGGAAGAATTGACTTACCCATCCGGCTGGGAGAGAAGGGCCAAGGACGACATATTGTCGTCAGATTCTTGGTCGTTGAGGAGTTGACCGCCTACAACATTATCCTTGGCCAGCCAACCCTCAACGTAGCTAAGGCAGTAATCATCACGTCCCTCATGCTCATCAAGTATGAGAGGGATGACGGCACTGTTGGTTCCCTGAATGGGAATCAGAAGACAGCCCGAGAGTGCTATCTCTCAGCCGTTAGAGACACTGTGGCCCCAGGCGGCCAGGAACCAATAGACCTTGACAATATCAAGGATGCCGACCCAGCGCCTGTCCCACCGGCAACCGGGAAGAAAAGAAAGGCACCTCTGCTGGTGGAGGTGAAGAAAGAGAAAAAATAGCAATCACTGACCGGTGAACGGTCAGATGAACTCCGTCCCCAACCGGCTGGTGAAAACATTGATATACCTCTGGACGACAGCCGTCCGGAGCGTACTGTGAAGGTGGGGACGGTTGCTCATGCTACCTTGGGTGCAAGCTTGCACCTTCTGCTGAAGGAATTCAAAGACATTTTTGCCTTTGAAGTGGAAGAGATGCCAGGCGTTAGCCCGGATCTCGCTGTCCACAAACTCGCCGTGGACCCCAAAAAGAAACCCATCCGGCAAAAGAAAAGAAACCACGGTGAGGAAAGAAGTCAGGCGGCAGCTGCCAAAGTAAAAAAAGCTGCTAGACGCCAGGTTCATTCGGCCTTGTAACTTCCCCGACTGGGTGGCCAATGTGGTTCTTGTTAAGAAACTAAATGGGACTTGGCGCATGTGTGTTGATTACACAGACCTCAACAAGGCGTGTCCAAAGGACAGTTACCCGCTTCCAAAGATCGACAGTCTGGTCGATTCTACAGCCGGTCACGCCTTGATGAGCTTTATGGATGCCTACTCCGGCTTCCATCAGATACCCCTGTGGAAAAAGGATCAAGAGAAGACGGCCTTCGTCACGGATCAGGGGTTATTCTGTTATACTGTGACGCCGTTTGGTTTGAAAAATGCGCCTGTTGTTTAGGGTATTTTTACCCTAGACACGTGGACCAATGAGAGGTCGCCACGTGTCGAGCTCAGGATGGCCCATGTGGCTCAACATCCTCTTAACACTTGGCGCCCTCAGATATGTTTCCGAAATGGTGGCCTTCAAGGGCCCAAATTCCTAGGAGCGCCGTAAAACGGCGCAGCCCACTAAAATCTAGGTCAAGTGACCTAGGAAGGGGCACATTTTCCAACGACCCTATAAATAGGGAGATATTTCCCCATTTTGGGGACACATTGAATCATTTATTACACCCTTATTCTCTTACATCAGAGAAAGACCTGAGCTTGGAATCCGAGCAGATACCCACCTAAGTTTCCGTTCTCTCTATTCCGTTTCAAGTTACTAACTTGACCGTCGGAGGCGGAGCTCCGACCACCCGGAGTCTCCGTTATTTTGCAGGTACAGCTCAACCAGATCAGACTTCGTGACGTAACTCTCCCAAGGGACAAAAACACCCCAAAACATTTGGCGGCGTCTGTGGGGAGAGTACCTCGAAGATGGTTCAAGAGTCTGTACCACCCCCTAACCGTCTGGACGATGACCCAGAAGTTTTTACAGACCAGGAGGATGAAGATCCTCAGGTCAAAACCTTTACAGCCGAAGACGGCTCTCTCAGAATCAAGCGCATCCGGCCCAGAGAGACTCTGGAGCGGGGTGCCTCCTAGGCGGGTCCGAGCAGACCCACTGGGCAGCCGGAAGGGGAAACCCAAACGGCCGCTGGATCAGCCCCTGTCACCCGAGATGAACTCATGAGATTCATGACAAGTTTCAAGGGTGAAATTAAAGAGCTGATCACCAAAATCCGGGCTGGCCCAAGTAAAGGTCAGTCGGCGAAGAAGACTCCTCCAGAGAAGGGGAAGTCAGTCAGAGACCGGCAGCCCACTCCTCATCCAAAGGAGAAGGCAGCCGGGACCATTGATTGGTAAAAAATTCTCCTTCCTGGGAAGAACACCAATAACACTCGCCGGACTCAGCAGCCGGTGAGAAGTAAAAAATCAACTCTTGATGCCCGGGAGATCATTAACCAGAAGAGAAACCAATCGCTGTCTGAGTCGGCTTCAACGTCGAACTTTCCAGACAGCTTCAACAATATTTCTGCAGGGAGTGCACCCTCCTTGCATGAGAGCCAGACAGGCGGTAATACCGTCCATTCTGGCCCTCACATGATTGGAGCTGTACCGTATGTGCCTACTCAGGCTTACGGACAGTATCCTCCTCACTTCATGCAGCCGACCTTCTTTGGAGGTCAGGCGGCATATCCAAATGTCCAGCCATTGGACAGGCAGCTTCGTCTGCTGCGCCTGGGTGAACAGCCCTCTGCGTTCACCCGGGAGATAACCGAGGCGGCCCAGCCGACCAAGGTTAAGAATGTGTTGGTTGGTACCTATGATGGTACCACCAACCCGGAAGACCACCTTATGGCTTACACCAACCTCATGTATCTGCAGGGGTTGGATGATGCCACTTGGTGTCGGTGCTTCCCGGATACATTGAAGGGCATTGCCCAACAATGGTTTGGCAACTTGCCGGCCGGGTCCATCGATAGCTTCAGGAAGCTCGCCTTCCTGTTTGCTTCCAACTTCTCAATGAACATCCCTGCTAAGAAAAGAAGCCTTGATTTGAGCACTGTTAAGCTGGGAGAGAGAGAAGGGCTACGCTCATATGTCAGGCGGTTCAATCTGATAAGAATTCAGATTCAAGGACTGTCTGACGAGGTATCTTTTACAGACTTTTTCAAGGGTCTGAGAGACGGGTCGACCTTTAAGTTCGACCTAGTCAGAAAAGGGGCTTTCACCTTACAGGCGGCCCTGAGGGAGGCGGAAAGATACATTCAAGCTACCGACCTCTGCTCGCCTGGTAGCCAGTCGGACTCTAAGAAGTCTGACAAGCAGAAAGACAACCGGCCTGCTCAGTCGGCTAAAAAGAAAGAAGAGAGCAAGAAAAGAAAAGAAATCTGGGCGGTAAGTGACTCTGACCAGCCGTCCCAGAAGAAGAAGAAAGAATTTAAACCGTACGTCCCAAAGTACGAGTTTAACAAGGACTGCAACTCCATCCTCATGGAGATTAAGGACCGGCTGTCCCTAGAGAAGCCGAATCCAATGAAAAGTTCCATTCAATCAAGGAACAAAAATAAATTTTGTCAATACCATGAGGAAGTTGGCCATGACACCAACGACTGCCTTAGCCTTCAACGGACGTTGGACCGTCTGGCTGACAAGGGGATGCTGAAGTCCTATATTTCTAAGTCCCCACCCGGGGCTAAGAAGAAAAACAAGGGTCAGTCCTCCAAGACTACCCCCCAGCCTGCTAGTAGTTCAGATACCGATAAGGAGCCGGTCTACACTATAGCAGGCGGGTTCTCATGTGGTGGCCCTACCATCCGGGGCACCAAGAGCCATATTCGAAAGATGGACAAAGATGATGATGAGCAGGCGTCTGCCAACTCCTCCTTCCCGGACGTCTTGATCACTGAGAAGGATAGGGGCAGCGTCCGCCGCCCGCATGATGACCCGGTGGTCATTGAATGTAAGGTTGCCAACCAGCTTGTTGGACGAATCCTTATAGACACCGGCAGCTCATCAGACATCATCAGCCTCCGGTGCTTGCAAAAGCTGAAATACAATATCAGCAGCATGCATCCGGTTACCCACCCCTTGGTTGGTTTTGGGGGTGCGATGGTCTACCCTGCCGGAAGAATTGACTTACTCATCCGGCTGGGAGAGAAGGGCCAAGGACGACATATTGTCGTCAGATTCTTGGTCGTTGAGGAGTTGACCGCCTACAACATTATCCTTGGCAGGCCAACCCTCATAGCCAAGGCAGTAATCATCCCATCTCTCATGCTCATCAAGTATGAGAGGGATGACGACACTGTTGGTTCCCTGAATGGGGATCAGAAGACGGCCCGAGAGTGCTATCTCTCAGCCGTCAGAGACAGTGTAACCCTAGGCGTCCAGGAACCAATAGACCTTGACAATGTCAAGGATGCTGAGCCAGCGCTTGCCCCACCAGCAGCCGGAAAGAAAAGAAAGGCACCTACGCTGGTGGAGGTAAAGAAGGAGAAAAAATAGCAATCACTGACCGGTGAACGGTCAGAGGAGCTCCGTCCCCAACCGGCTGGTGAGCATGTTGACATACCTCTGGACGACAGCCGTCCGGAGCGTACTGTGAAGGTTGGGACGGTTGCCTTTGCCAAGTTAGGTGCAAACTTGCACCTTCTGCTGAAAGAATTTAAAGACATTTTTGCCTTTGAAGTGGAAGAGATGCCAGGCGTCAGCCCGGACCTTGCTGTCCATAAACTCGCTGTGGATCCTAAAAAGAAGCCCATCCGGTAAAAGAACAGAAATCACGGCGAGGAAAGAAGTCAGGCGGCAGCTGCCGAAGTAAAAAAGTTGTTGGATGCTGGGTTCATTCGGCCATGTAATTTCCCCGACTGGGTTGCAAATGTTGTGCTTGTAAAGAAGCCGAATGGTACCTGGCGGATGTGTGTTGATTACACGGATCTCAACAAGGCATGTCCAAAGGACAGTTATCCGCTTCCTAAGATCGACAGTCTGGTCGATTCAATAGCCGGGCATGCCTGGATGAGTTTTATGGATGCCTACTCTGGTTTCCATCAGATACCCCTATGGAAGAAAGATCAAGAAAAGACGGCCTTCGTCACTGATCAGGGGCTATTCTGTTACACGGTGATGCCGTTTGGCTTGAAAAATGCGCCGGCTACGTTCCAACGGATGATTAATACTGTCTTTATTAATCAAATTGGGAGGAATGTAGAGGCATACATTGACGACATGATATTCAAATCCAAACAGCAGGCGGATCACCTTGCTGATCTCCGAGAAACCTTCACCACACTCAGGCGGCATAAGGTCATGTTGAATCCTAAGAAATGCGTCTTTGGTGTTGAGTGTGGGAAGTTTCTCGGATTCCTGATTGATCAAAGGGGGATAGAGGCTAACCCTGAGAAGATACAGGCGGTGATTGACATGAAGTCAACCCGCACTGTCAAGGAAGCACAGAGATTAACCGGTTGCCTGGCTGCTCTGGGGAGATTCCTCAGCCGGTCAGGTGACAAATGCCTTTACTTCTTCCAAGCAATCAGGAAGAAAACCATATTTGAATGGGGAGATAAGGCTGAGGCGGCTTTTCAACGGCTGAAAGAACACCTCCACTCTTTGCCAAGACTTGTTAGTCCATTGCCTAGGGAGGTGTTATACATGTACTTAGCCGTCTCAGATCATGCCCTCAGTGTCGTTCTCCTTGCTGAGAGAGACGGTGTTCAGCTTCTGGTCTATTTCATAAGCCATGTCTTAAAAAATGCTGAGCTCCGGTACCCCATGGTAGAAAAATTTGGCCTTGCTCTTTATATGGCTTTCAAGAAATTGAAACCATACTTCCTAGCTCATCCGGTGGTAATCTACACCGATCAGCCCCTCAAGCGGCCAATGTCTACTTTAGAATCATCCGGAAGAATTTTGAAATGGGCTATTGAAATGCAAAGTCTTGAAATCACTTTTGAACCTAGAAAAGCAGTGAAAGGTCAGGCGTTTGCCGACTTCATTGTTGAAATGACCCGACCGGTGCAACCGGATAATCTTGACCAGGTTTGGAAAGTGTATGTAGACGGAAGCTCAACAAAGAACGGCTGCGGTGCAGGAATTATATATGAGTCCCCTGAGGGGGACAAATTTGAATATGCACTACGGTTTAAGTTTCAAGCCTCAAATAATGAGGCGGAATATGAAGCCCTGCTAGCCGGAATCCGCATGTGTAAGGCAGCAGGGGCAACGAAAATTGACGCCTATTCTGATTCACAGTTGGTCGTTAGCTAGTATGAGGGAGCAGATGAGGCAACTCATCCGGCTATGATCAAATACCTTCAGGCAGTCAAAGAAGAGACTGGGGCACTTGAGGAATTTCGTCTGAATCAAGTGCCTAGGTCAGATAACAACCAGGCGGATGCATTGTCCAAATTGGCTTCATCCGCCTGCTGTGTTACTCCTCGGTCGATCTTTTGGGAAGTTCTTGAAAAGAGAAGCATATATGAAGAGCCCATTGGAACCTTAGACCGAAGCTCTACCTGGATGGATGGCATCCGAGCGTATTTAGCAGACGGTACGCTTCCTGATTCACCACAGGAAGCAGCCGTCCTGAAAAGGCGAGCGGCAAACTTTGAGTTGAAAAATGGAGAACTCTTCAAGGCAGGTTTCCTCAAACCTTTATTGAAGTGTGTTACCCCAGAAAAGGGAAAAGAAATTCTCGAAGAATTGCATGCCGGATACTGCGCCTCTCATATAGGCGGCAGGTCTTTAGCCGTCAGAGCCAGGCGGCAATACTTCTGGCCTACTCTTAAAGCAGACGCCAAAGAGTTGGTCAAAAGATGTGACAAGTGCCAAAAGTTTGACCCATTGATTCGCCGCCCGGCTACTGATCTAACGACAATCCACAGCCCAATCCCATTTGCTAAATGGGGCATGGATATCTTGGGTCCTTATACGCCTGCTCCAGGCGGAAAGCGCTACATTTTGGTGGCTGTGGATTATTTCACCAAATGGGTAGAAGCTGAGCCGGTTAAAAACATCAAGACTAAGGATGTCATCTCCTTCATCTAGAAGAACATCATCACCCAGTTTGGGGTACCTATGTCTATGGTGTTTGACAATGGTCCTCAGTTTGAGACCCCTCAGCTCAAGACTTGGTTGGGAGATCAGGGTATCTCACATTGTTTTGCATCAGTCGGCCGACCCCAAGCAAACGGCCAAGTTGAGGCCTTCAACAAACTCATCTCAGACGGCATAAAAAAGAAAATTGAACGGGCCGGTGGTTTATGGGCAAAAGAATTAATTCATGTCCTATGGGCCATCCGGACCACTGCTAAAGGGGCAACCGGAGAAACCCCATTTCTTATGGTATACGGTGCTGAAGCCGTCTTGCCTATTGAGCATTATGAGCCGACTCTCAGAGTTATGCTCTATGATGAAGAGGCAAATTGGGAGGCCATGCGGCTGGCATTGGACTCCCTCCCGGAACGTAGGGGCAATACTGCCCTGCGCCATGAGATATACCGTCTGAGGATGACCAGAGCCTATAACAAGAGAGTGCACAAGCGTCCTCTGAAAGTGGATGACTTTGTGTTGCGGAAAATGGAGGCAACTGGTAGGGCCAATGAGGCTGGGAAGCTAACCCCTAATTGGGAAGGCCCCTATCGGATTTATGAAGAAGTCAGGAACGGCACCTACCGTCTGGAAACTCCGGACGGACGCCGCCTGCCTAGAACTTGGAATGTAGACAATCTAAAAAAGTACTACTTCTGAGAATGTGTAATTTTTGCAAACAGTAAGTCAATTAATGAAAATTCAGGCTTTGTTTGCAGAATTATTTTTCCATTTTTATTCCACTGGGGCAATACCCAAACGGACCCTGTGTTTAACTTACTAAGTTTGATACTTAGTTTGGTTGAATATTATAACTGCCTAACCGCCTGGGTAGAGCCCAGACGGATTCTTTATTTATTTAACTATGTTTGATAATGTAACTTAATAATTGTTGGACCGCCTGGGTAACACTCAGACGGACTATTTGTTCAACAAACTAAGTTCGATACTTAGTGTAAATTCAATGTTGTAATTATGCTCGACCAAATGATCCGATTAAAAAACTAAGCTTAAAAATGCTTAGTAGCTATACAACCGGTCTCAAACGAGACCAAAGGCCAATATGGCCGGATGGTTGCTTATTTTATGAAATCGCCTGTCCCAACATGGACAAGGGCGTTCGGCGACACCCCTCCGGGTGCAATCGTCGCAGAGAACAGACTATTTGTCGGTTCTACGTATCCATGCAGACTGCAAAAATTGAACGACCAAATTGGTCAACTCATAGTTGTCTGACCAGAATAACCTATGAAGAACAATTAAGTAACCAAGTACCGGATGCCCTAAGGCATCAGTCGGTCATTGGTAGAAATTCTTACTTGGGTTATTTATTCCAAAGTTGCACTCACTTCCCCTATTGAGGCAAAAGATTGTGTAATGGCTACGCGTTAACCCAGACGGAATATAACCGCCTGGGTAAGAAGCTCAAAGCACCCGCTTTTATGGCCGGCTGTTCACTTGGTTTGGGGCAATCACCATTGTGATTGATTGGCCTAAAAAAACTCCATACTTCTCCAAGTATCAAGTGTTTTCAAGCCAATCAATCAGCTTGACATAAAACCAACCACACAGCCGCCCAGGGGCAAGAGCACCCGGATTGCAAATTGCCGCATGCTTTTTTAAGTTAGGCAAAATACTAAAGAATTGCAAACAGATGCAAAATTCAATTGAAAAACCTCAAAACACAGACATATATAAAAACCGACTGAGTCGGAATACTTCATTTATATTTGAAATGGCACAAAGGCCAGAATAAGTGTTAACCGGACACATCCGGTGAAGAAAGAAAGAGAAAATGTTAATCCAACCCCATGGTTGGTAAAAAGATACAACAAAGCACGGCATGCAAGACGGTAAATAAGATTGTTGGCATACTGCCGCAGAAAGTGGGGAGGCCCGCCTAAGGCTGAGGTGGAGTCTTCTCCGCCTGAGTCTGGCTGGCCTGGCCCTCGTGATGATCATCCGCCTGCTCCTCATCATCAGAGACTTCATATCCCTGCTCAGCAACCCAGTCTTTGAAGCGAGGCGGTGGAGCATCACCTAGTTGCTGGGCATCATACACCGCAGTGGCGTAATCATACCTCAGTTTATAGACCTCAAAGTCTATTTCTGGGTAAAGGAGGCCCCAGGTGATCTTCAGCCGGGCCAAGTTGTCTCGTTCATTCTCCTCAGTCAGCCGGGTCTGCTCCTGGGCCAGCTCATCCGACTGCTTGTTGCGCAGATTCATGAGCTCGAGCTTCAGGCGGTCATTGTCAATCCGGAGTTGGGCATTCTCCTTGTCAGCATCTTCCAATGCCTTGAGATCTGATTTGGCATCTTTCAGCTTCTTGTCAAGGTCATCAGCCCGGCTGTTAGCTTCATCGTTTGCAGCCGTCAAACTCCGGATCAGCTCCTCCTGTTTCAACTCTACTGCTTTAATCTTTAAATTACACATATAATCAGAATGTTCAGCAAAGTTGAGGTTTTCTAGGGCCCTCCGTTTGGCGTCATTTACCTCTTCTTGCTTCCGCCTGAAGGGGCCCCGGAGACTGTCCACTCTCACCATAGCCTGAGACAATGACAGCCGGTTTATGAGTTACTTAGTCAAATTTAAGATTAAAGACATCAAGATAGAGGAATCATTTACCTCAGCCAGAGAACCCATTAACCGGTCAAAGTCCACGACCTGCAGATCAGGTATGGAAGCCTTCTCAGACCGGGTGAGGGTCCTCACCATCCGCTTTGCGAAGCTCGCAAGATCCGGCTGGTCAGAAGTCAGATCTGCATCAAAAGTAATGCTTTGTGAGATAGAAGCAGCGTAGTCGGCATTCATTCGTTGCCGGCTGCTGACTGACCCTTTTGAAGAATCAACCTTGGCCTTGATTCTCATAAAATCAAGTGGCCAAGGTATTTCAGTTCGTTCCTTACCTTGAGCTTCCGGATGGGTCTCCGGCTTGTTCTCCTCCCCAATGGTTGTCCCACCGCCTGCAACCTTAGGTGTCTCGCCACCCTTCGATGCCGTTGAGACATCCGGCGCTTTCTGCTGTTCTGAGCTTTCGCTGAGTTTTTTTAGAACAGCAGGGGATTTGCCGCCCCCAGTCGTTGGACGACCGGATTGAGCAGATGTTTGTTTCTGGGGGGGATCCTTCCTGGCGGCTTTGGCAGCCGGAGCCTTCTCCAGATCATCTCCCTACCTTTTCAGCAACTTGGAGAATGATCGTGGAATCCTCTTGACGGACTCTTGAGAAAGAAGAAAAATGTAAGCATACCCAACCGGTATATATATAAAAAAAAACATATAAAGTCAGGCGGTCTTACCCTGCCTTTCATCGTATCCTTAGCCTCGACGGCTGCCTTTTTGGCAAGTGCCGCCTCCTTGCACAGCAGCGCCGCAGACTTAGCAGGAGTTTTACGCTGGTCAACCATCCTCAAGGCTTCGTCTGCAAAAACAAGAATTTCAAGTTAGAAGAAATTAAGTCAAGTTTGCAATAAAAATGAAATAACAATCATTCCGGATGAGAAGTATTCTACCCCTGGGAAACATTGTACTCAGCCCGCAGGCGGACAAGAAGCACTCGTCCTTGAAGAAGTCCGGATGGGGGATCCAGTTCTTGGGAACTATGATGTGAGTCCCATCCCCCATGGGCTCAGTTGTTGTCTTAAAAAATCCCGGCTCTATTATTTGCTCCCGGGCCTTAGTAGATAGCACCGGGAGAGGGCATTTCCGGCCTAGAAGAGCCGGCTCGGTGTTGAACCGGCGCAGTGTCCGGTTGTGTCTCAAGGTGGGGGAAGAAATCAAGTAAAATTTATCCTTCCACCCGGACCACTTGGACACTTTGTCCAAAGTCATTAGATATTGGGGCAAGGTAGTCAGCGTATACCATGCCCCATGGCCGCCTGGGGCCTTGCTCAGGTAGTGCATATGAGCGAAGGCGGAAAAGCTGGGGTTCAAGTTCTGAAACTCGCAGGCGGCGATGTAACTTAATATATTCACCCACGAGTTAGGGGTGAGTTGCCAAACCCCCAGATCATACTCCTTGAGGATTTTTCTAATCCCAGGGTGGAGGGGGAACCGGAGGCCGGCTTCGATAACCGCCTCATAGCAGATGAAGTAATTATCTGCATGGTCAATGTCGTCCCCCCAGGCCATCACAGCATCAGCCGGAGGGACAATAACTTCCCAACCCCTTCCAAATGGATGTTTCTCTTTGAAGGCCCTGAACCCGCTATTCAGAAGTGCAATGTTGCTCAGCAGCATCCGGGTCTTCTTGGGGTTGGGATTGTCAGCAACCTTGGGCGGCTGCTGATAGTCAGCCGCAAAATCACCCTGGTCAGAGCCGGAAGATTCCGCTCTTGATCCCTGGCCGGTCTCAGTATCGCCGGCTTCATTAGAGGAGGCGGCTCCCTCGCCGTCTACCTCTCTTACTCCAGAGATCCCGGAGGTAGAGGGAGCCTCTTCGTCAGATCCGCTCTCCTCCCAATTCCTCTGTTCCCCTTCCGGGAAAACCTCATCGGCTGGCACTTTCATGGTGCGCCGGCTTTTAGACCGCCTGACCGTTTGTTTCGTTCTGGCCATTGTGTCCTTCACAGACACAGAGAGGGAGGAATTCGGAGATGAGCATATTGGTTCCGACAGTCCAGAAGAGGCACCCCCTGTTCTAGACTCAGCCGTTCCGGGGGATCGGCTGAGTGTCCTAGGCAGTGCCGAGTGGGTGGATTGGGAACTCATTTATATTCTCTTAAGAAAGCCGGGTATACAGGAGAAAAAAATGGTATGCAAATTGAAAGGGAGAAAAGCTAAAATGGTACAGGCGGTTACCTTGCTTTAACTCTGAAAAATCTGAAAACCGCTACAGCCGGTGAACCGGGTGATGAATTGCTAGCACTCGGAAGCTTGAAACTTGTTGTGATGCAGACGGGAGCAGAGAAATCTCTCTCTAGAATATCTCTTTTTCTCTCTCTAAAAAGTCAATGTGAACGTAAGGTGTGAAAAGGAGAGGGGTAACTTTCTATTTATAGAAAGTAAAAGTGGGGGGAAAAAATTTTGATATGAAATTCAAAAATTTTGTCCGTTACTGTTCACCTATGAAAGGTGGACACGTGTCACAGGCCCCACGTGATGTGCACGTGCGACCTGTGAGGGGCAAATGTTTAGGGTATTTTTACCCTAGACACGTGGACCAATGAGAGGTCGCCACGTGTCGAGCTCAGGATGGCCCATGTGGCTCAACATCCTCTTGACACTTGGCGCCCTCAGATATGTTTCCGAAATGGCGGTCTTCAAGGGCCCAAATTCCTAGGAGCGCCGTAAAACGGCGCAGCCCACTAAAATCTAGGTCAAGTGACCTAGGAAGGGGCACATTTTCCAACGACCCTATAAATAGGGAGATATTTCCCCATTTTAGGGACACATTGAATCATTTATTACACCCTTATTCTCTTACATCAGAGAAAGACCTGAGCTTGGAATCCGAGCAGATACCCACCTAAATTTCCGTTCTCTCTATTCCGTTTCAAGTTACTAACTTGACCGTCGGAGGCGGAGCTCCGACCACCCGGAGTCTCCGTTATTTTGTAGGTACAGCTCAACCGAATCAGACTTCGTGACGTAACTCTCCCAAGGGACAAAAACACCCCAAAACACCTGCCACCTTCCAACGGATGATTAATACGGTCTTCATTAATCAAATTGGGAGGAATGTGGAGGCGTACATTGATGACATGATAGTCAAATCCAAGCTACAGACGGATCACCTTGCTGATCTCCGAGAAACATTCACCACCTCAGGCGGCATAAGGTCATGTTAAATCCAAAGAAATGCGTCTTTGGTGTTGAGTCTGGGAAGTTTCTCGGATTCCTGATTGATCAAAGGGGGATAGAGGCTAACCCTGAAAAGATACATGCGGTGATAGACATGAAGTCACCCCGTTCTGTCAAGGAAGTGCAGAGACTCACCGGTTGTCTGGCCGCCTTGGGGAGGTTCCTCAGCCGGTCAGGCGACAAATGCCTCTACTTCTTCCAAGCAATCAGGAAGAAGATTAGATTTGAATGGGGGGATGATGCTGAGGCGGCATTCTAGAGGTTGAAAGAGCATTTACATTCTCTACCTAGGTTGGTCAGTCCTTTGTCTAGGGAGACGTTGTACATGTATTTAGCCGTCTCAGATCATGCCCTCAGTGCCGTTCTCCTTGCTGAGCGAGACGGCGTGCAGCTCCCGGTTTACTTCATTAGCCATGTTCTTAAAAATGCTGAACTCCGGTACCCCATGGTTGAAAAATTTGGCCTTGCTTTCTATATGGCATTCAAAAAACTGAAGCCTTACTTTTTGGCACATCCGGTGGTGATTTACACCGACCAGCCACTCAAGCGGCCAATGTCTACCTTGAACTCCTCCGGGAGAATGTTGAAATGGGCTATTGAAATGCAAAGCCTTGAAATCACTTACGAACCAAGAAAGGCAGTGAAAGGTTAGGCGTTTGCCGACTTCATTGTTGAAATGACCCGTCCGGTGGCTCCGGATAATCTTGATCAGGTTTGGAAAGTGTATGTAGACGGGAGCTCTACAAAGAGCGGCTGTGGTGCAGGCGTAATCTACGAGTCTCCTGAAGGGGACAGATTTGAGTATGCACTACACTTCAAGTTTCAGGCCTCTAATGAGGCGGAACATGAGGCCCTGCTAGCCGGCATTCGCATGTGTAAGGCGGCAGGGGCCATGAAAATTGACGCCTACTCTGATTCCTAATTGGTTGTTAGCCAGTATGAGGGAAGCTACGAGGCTACTCATCCGGCTATGATCAAATATCTTCAGGCAGTCACAGAAGAGGCCGGGGCACTTGAGGAATTCCGGCTGAATCAAGTGCCTAGGTCGGAAAACAACCAGGCGGATGCATTGTCAAAACTGGCGTCTTCTGCCTGCCATGATACGCCTCGGTTAGTCTTTTGGAAGTTCTTGAAAAGAGAAGCATCTATGAAGATCCCATTGGAATTCTGGACCGAAGCTCTACCTGGATGGATGGCATCTAGGCCTATCTTTCAGACGGTACACTTCCTGATTCGCCACAAGAGGCAGCCGTCCTGAAAAAGCGAGCTGCAAGCTTCGAGTTGAAAAATGGAGAACTCTTCGAGGCGGGGTTTCTGAAGCCTTTGTTGAAGTGTGTCACCCCAGAAAAGGGGAAGGAAGTTCTCGAAGACTTGCACTCAGGATTCTGCACCTCCCATATAGGCGGCAGGTCCCTAGCCGTCAGAGCCAGACGACATTATTTTTGGCCCACTCTTGAGGCAGACGCCAAGGAGTTGGTAAAGAAATGTGACAAGTGCCAAAAATTTGGCAAACTCATTCACCGTCCGGCTACTGATCTGACGGCCATCCACAGCCCAATCCCGTTTGCAAAATGGGGCATGGACATTCTAGGTCCTTACACGCCTGCTCCAGGCGGAAAGCGCTACATCTTGGTGGCTGTGGATTATTTCACCAAGTGGGTGGAGGCTGAGGCGGTAAGAACATCAAGACCTCAGACCTCAGACGTAATTTCCTTCATTTGGAAGAACATTATCACCCGGTATGGGGTACCTATGTCAATGGTGTTTGATAATGGTCCTCAGTTTGAGACGCCTCAACTAAAAACCTGGTTGGGAGATCAGGGGATCTCAAGCTGTTTTGCATCCGTCGGCCGACCCCAAGCAAACGGCCAAGTAGAAGCCTTCAACAAACTCATCTAAGACGGAATTAAGAAGAAAATAGAAAGAGCCGGCGGCTTGTGGGCAGAAGAGTTAATCCATGTCCTATGGGCCATCCGGACAACAACAAAGGGGGCGACCGGTGAAACCCCATTTCTCATGGTTTACGGTGCTGAAGCCGTTTTGCCCATCGAGCATTACGAGCCGACTCTTAGAGTCATGCTATATGATGAAGAGGCAAACTGGGAAGCAATGCGCCTGGCATTGGATTCACTCCCAGAACGCAGGGGCAATGCCGCCTTGCGTCATGAGATTTACCGTCTGAGAATGACTAGAGCCTACAACAAGAAAGTACACAAGCGTCCCTTGAAAGTTGACGACTTAGTGTTACAAAAAATGGAGGCAACCGGTAGGGCCAATGAGCTGGGAAAGCTAACCCGAAATTGGGAAGGCCCCTACCGGATCTATGAGGAAGTAAGAGACGGCACCTACCGCCTGGAAACTCCAGACGGCAGGCGCCTGCCTAGAATTTGGAATGTAGATAATTTGAAAAAAAACTACTTCTGAGAATGTAAGTTTTTTGTAAACAGTAAGTCAATTAATGAAGATTCAGACTTTGTTTGCAAAATTGTTTTGTTGTTTTTTGATCATCCGCCTGGGTAATACTCAGACGGATTCTACATTTACCTAACTAAGTTTGATACTTAGTAAAGGTTACATTAGTTTGACCGCCTGGGTAATACTCAGATGGATCCCTTGTTTATTTAATTAAGTTTGACACTTGGTATGATTTAATAATTGCCTGTCCATCTGGGTAATACCCTGACAGTTTTTTTTTTTTTTTTTTTTTTTTTTTTTTTTTTTTTTTTAACCAACTAAGTTCGACACCTAGTGTAAATTCACCGATCAAAAACTAAGCACAAAAACGCTTAGTGGCTATACAACCGGTCCTAAACGAGACCAAAGGCTAAAATGGCCGGATGGTTGCTCCTTTTATAAAATCGCCTGTCCCAACATGGACAAAGGCGTCCGGCGACACCCCTCCGGGTGCAATCGTCGCAGAGAACAGACTATCTGTCGGTTCTACGTACCTATGCAGACGGCAAAAATTGAATGACTGAATCGGTCAACTCACAGCCGTATGACCAGAATGACTTATGAAGAACGATCAAGTTACCGAATACCGGATGCCCAGGGGCATCAGTCGGTCACCGACTGAAGTTCTTAATTAGGTTATTTATTCCAAAATTGCACTTTTTATCCTAATTAGGGCAAAAGAGCTGTTCAATGGCTATGAAATCTCTACCAAGACGGACAAACGCCGTCTAGGTAGTGACTGGAACGCCTGTTGGTGTACGGCTGTGCACTTAGTTTGGGGCAATCACTACTGTGATTGATCGACTTACAAACGTATCATGCTCTTTGCAGCATCAGACGTTACCAAGTCAATCAACCAACTCCACTTGAAACCAATCACACAGCCGCCCAGGGGCAAGGACAACCAGGCTTTTGATAAGTTAGGCAACAAATCGCCGCATACTTTTGATAAGTTAGGCAAAAATGAAAAATTCGCAAAAATTGAAATTCAAACGCAAACGTAAGATGAGCAAAACCGACTCAGTCGGTCCATTCATTAAAATTCCACCCAACCAAACGGCTGTAGTGGATTAAATGGTAACCGGACCCCGTCCGGGAGAAAGGAGAAATTGTTAATTAACCCGGCTCCACAGCCAGTAAATACAAAGGTACTCGGCACACAGGCCGGAAAAACAAGTTTTGGCATACTGCCGCTGAATAAAAGAAAAAATGAAAAACAGAGATTGGCATACTGCCGTTGAAAAGTCACTTTTGGCCTGCAGGCGGCTCCTCCTGGTCCTCTTCCTCACCGTCTGAGGGAATCTCTTGTGCTTCACCGGGACCAGGTTGCTCAGGCGCGGGGGGCTCATTGTTAGAGTTGACCCATGCTTCAAAGAACCTAGGCTCTGGCTCACCTCTGTCTCTCAAGTACACCACGTACTCGGCATAACTGTGAGCCAGTGCCCAGATGCTGTAATCCGCGTCTGGGTACAAGGCAGCCTAGGCGATCTTCATACGGGCGTCATTGTCAGCGTCACTCTCAGCAACTAGACGGTTTTGCTCCGCCTCCAGGGTTGCTGCAAAGTTTATCTGAGCCTGAGCAGCCTCCTTCTTTAGCCTCTCAACCTTGGTCTTCATGTTGGTGTTCTCTTCAGAAACACCCTGAAGTGTGCCAAGGTCCGCCTGGGCCTTCTTGAGCTCCTCATTAGCCTTCTTGGCGCTCTCATCCGCCTTTTTCTGGGCCTCCTCCGCCTTCTTCTGGGCCGTCTCAGCATCGCCCGCCTGCAGGTTGGCCGTCTTCAGATCCGCTTCCAGCTGCTGGATTCTAGACGTCTGTGTCATTATGATTGCTTTAGTTTCAAGTTCATTTATGATAGTCGAGTGTAAAGCAATATTATCAGCGTCTGTGGCGGACTTCTTGGCCCTTTTTACCTCTTCCCGTTTGCGGGAATAAGGACGTTTGAGCCCGTCCACCCGCAGCATAGCCTACAAAAAAAGCAAGCGGTATGAGTATTGCAGGCGGGATAAAACACTTGGAAAAAATAAAATTAGCAAGTTTCTTACCTCAGCCAGAAGGGATAGAATGCGTTCCAGATTGAACGTCTCTATCCCAGGGATGTTGTCTTTATCCCTCTTCCGGACTGCGTCAAGCATGGCCTTGGCATGCTTCTGGACGTCTGGCCAGCGGGGAGATTGATCTGCACCACAATCAATACGTGATGAGTGCGAAACTAAGGCAACACCTATTTGTTGCCGACCGTCTGAAGATGACGTCTATTGAGAGTGGGATTTCACCCGCAAAGGCCACCCCAGCTCAAGCGGGGATTCAAAAGGGTTCTTACCTTCAGAGCCAGCCAAGCGAGAACCGCTTGCAGGCGTGGTGAACCCCCCGGTCGCTGTTACGGGGTTAACAAGGTCGAGGCCCAGGCTGCCGCCTACCCTCTCGATTCGCCCCGCTATCCGTATTTGTTGATTCCCGGCTGAGGCGCCAGGAGTTGAGGCGGAGGTGGATTTCTTCGTTTTGTTGAGAACGGAGGGGGTCTCCTCCCTAGCCCGTTTGAGTTGCTTCTCAAACGTCTTTCCAACCTCTCCCCCCTGCAAAAATAACCAAGTTAAAGTTAGCATCTGGGAAAAATAATCTTTAAGACCAAATCAAGAAAGGGTCAGGCGTCTATTACCTTGGCCTTGACCTCAGCCGCAGCTTTTTCCGCAAGCTGTTTGCGGATGAGTGCAGAGGATCGCTGGGGAGTCTTCTCCGTTGGCAACATGTCTAAAGCTTCTTCTGCAAAAAAGAAAGAAATTGATTAGTATCATAAATCAATTCTGGTACAAAAGCACTACAGGTGGATATAAACTCAGGCGCATACGTTTGGTAAACATGTGCCCTAGCCCGCAGGCGGCTAGGAAGCACTCATCCCTGAACCAGGCGCTTTTGGGGATCCAGTTCTTGGGAACTTTTATTGTTTCCCCGGTTAACAAGGTCGCGTCTGTGAGGCCGAAAAAGTCTGCCTCAATTATCTTGTCAAAATCCTCCTCAGGGATCCGGGGAAGAGCGCACTTCCGGCCCATCAGGTCGGGTTTCTTATTATATTGGCGGAATTCATAATTCTCCCGCCTGCTGGGAGCTGACATCAGGTAGAACCTGTGCTTCCAGGCGTCAAATTTGGAGACCTTGTCCAAGGTCATCATGTATTGAGGATGCGTGGTTAGAGTGTACCACGCCCTCCAGCCGCTTGGGCTTCGGCTGAGATAGTGCATGTTTTGGGGGTTTTTGTCCCTCGGGAGAGTTACAACACGAAGACTGATCCGGGATGAGCTGTATCTGCAAAACAAACGGAGACACCTGTTGGGTGGTGCTCCGCCTCCAACGATCAAGTTAGTAACTTGAAAAGGAATAAAGGATACGGAAATTTAGGTGGGTATCTGCTCGGATTCCAAGCTCAGGTGTTTCTCTGATGTAAGAGAATGCAGGTGTATTAAATGATCAAAAACGTTGTCCCTGAAATGAGGGACATCTCCCTATTTATAGGGTCATTGGGAATTGCCCCTGATTAGTTCACTAAACCCTAATCATTTGGTGGGCTGCGCCGTATTCCGGCGTTCTCGGGATTTGGGCCTGAAGGCCGCCTTTTTCCCCTTTATTTCTGGAATGACACGTGTCAAGCAGGGATTGGTCCGTTTTGCACCCGGAGGGGTGTCGCCGGACGCCTTTGTACATGTTGGGACAGGCGATTTTATAAAAATAGCAACCATCCGGCCATTTTAGCCTCTGGTCCTTTTTGAGACCGGTTGTGTAGCCACTAAACGTTTTTGTGCTTAGTTTCTTAATCAGTGTTGAATTTACGCTAAGTATCGAACTTAGTTTTTTTTTTTTTTTTTTTTTTTTTTTTTTTTTTTTTTTTTTTTTTAGCATGCGAGTCTGGAGAATCCGTCTGAGTATTACCCAGGCGGATAGTATCATACTAAGTATCAAACTTAGTTAGATAAATGGAGGATCCGTCTGAGTATTACCCAGGCGGATAGTATCATACTAAGTATCAAACTTAGTTAGATAAATGGAGGATCCGTCTGAGTATTACCCAGGCGGATAGTCAAGCAATTGAATAAACAAAATCAAACTTAAATAAACAAGAGATCCGAGTATTACCCAGGCGGATTAACAAATGAAATCTTCACTAAGTATCGAACTTAGTTAGGTAAATGAGGAATCCGCCTGGATATTACCCGGATGGATAATCAAACGATAATTTTGTAAACAAAGTCTGAATCTTCATTAACTGACACTGTTTACAAAAAGTTTACATTCTCAGAAGTAGTACTTTTTTAGATTGTCTACATTCCAAGTTCTAGGCAGGCGCCTGCCGTCTGGAGTTTCCAGGCGGTAAGTGCCGTCCCTTACTTCTTCATAGATCCGGTAGGGGCCTTCCCAATTTGGGGTTAGCTTTCCCAACTCATTGGCCCTACCGGTTGCCTCCATTCTTCGTAACACTAAGTCGTCAACTTTCAAGGGACGCTTGTGTACTTTTTTGTTGTAGGCTCTCGTCATTCTCAGACGGTAAATCTCATGACGCAAGGCGGCATTGCCTCTACGTTCTGGGAGTGAATCCAATGCCAGGCGCATTGCTTCCCAGTTTGCCTCTTCATCATACAGCATGACTCTGAGAGTCGGCTCGTAATGTTCGATGGGCAAGACGGCTTCAGCACCGTAAACCATGAGGAATGGGGTTTCACCGGTTGCCCCTTTCGCTGTTGTCCGGATGGCCCACAGGACATGAATTAATTCTTCTGCCCATAAGCCACCAGCTCTTTCTATTTTCTTTTTAATGCCGTCTGAGATGAGTTTGTTGAAAGCTTCAACTTGGCCGTTTGCTTGGGGCCGACCAACAGATGCGAAATAGCTTGAGATCCCCTGATCTCCCAACCAAGTTTTTAGCTGAGTCGTCTCAAACTGAGGACCATTATCAAAAACCATAGACATGGGTACCCCGTACCGGGTGATAATGTTCTTCCAGATGAAGGAAATTACGTCTGAGGTCTTGATGTTTTTAACCGCCTCAGCCTCAACCCACTTGGTGAAGTAATCCACCGCCACTAAGATATAGCGCTTTCCGCCTGGAGCAGGCGTGTAAGGACCTAGAATGTCCATGCCCCATTTTGCAAACGGGATTGGGCTGTGGATGGCCGTCAGATCAGTAGCCGGACGGTGAATGAGTTTGCCAAATTTTTGGCACTTGTCACATTTCTTCACCAACTCCTTGGCGTCCGCCTCAAGAGTGGGCCAAAAGTAATGTCGTCTGGCTCTGACGGCTAGGGACCTGCCGCCTATGTGAGAGGCGCAGAATCCCGAGTGCAAGTCTTCGAGAACTTCTTTCCCCTTTTCTGGGGTGACACACTTCAATAAAGGCTTCAGAAACCCCGCCTTGAAGAGTTCTCCATTTCTCAACTCAAAGCTTGCAGCTCGCTTTTTCAGGACGGCTGCTTCCTGTGGCGAATCAGGAAGTGTTCCGTCTGAGAGATAGGCCCGGATGCCATCCATCCAGGTAGAGCTTCGGTCCAGAATTCCAACGGGATCCTCATAGATGCTTCTTCTTTCAAGAACTTCCCAGAAGACTGACCGAGGCGTATCATGGCAGGCGGAAGATGCCAGCTTTGACAATGCATCCGCCTGGTTGTTTTCCGACCTAGGCACCTGATTCAGCCGGAATTTCTCAAGTGCCTTGGTCTCTTCTTTGACTGCCTGAAGATATTTAATCATAGCCGGATGAGTAGCCTCGTAGCTTCCCTCATACTGGCTAACAACCAATTGAGAATCAGAGTAGGCGTCAATTTTCATGGCCCCTGCCGCCTTACACATGCGAATGCCGGCTAGCAGGGCTTCATATTCCGCCTCATTGTTAGAGGCCTGAAATTTGAAGCGTAGTGCATACTCAAATCTGTCTCCTTCAGGAGACTCATAAATTACACCTGCACCACAGCGGTTCTTTGTAGAGCTCCCGTCTACGTACACTTTCCAAACCTGATCAAGATTATCCGGGGCCACCGGACGAGTCATTTCCACAATGAAGTCGGCAAACGCCTAACCTTTCACTGCCTTTCTTGGTTCGTAAGTGATTTCAAGGCTCTGCATTTCAATAGCCCATTTCAACATTCTCCCGGATGAGTCCAAGGTAGACATTGGCCGCTTGAGTGGTTGGTCCGTGTAAATCACCACCGGATGTGCCAAAAAGTAAGGCTTCAATTTTTTGAATGCCATATACAAAGCGAGGCCAAATTTTTCAACCATGGGGTACCGGAGTTCAGCATTTTTAAGAACATGGCTAATGAAGTAAACCGGGAGCTGCACGCCGTCTCGCTCAGCAAGGAGAACAACACTGAGGGCATGGTCTGAGACGGCTAAATACATGTACAACGTCTCCCTAGGCAAAGGACTGACCAACCTAGGCAGAGAATGTAAGTGCTCTTTCAACCTCTGGAACGCCGCCTCAGCATCATCCCCCCATTCAAATCTGGTCTTCTTCCTGATTGCTTGGAAGAAGTAGAGGCATCTGTCGCCTGACCGGCTGAGGAATCTTCCCAAGGCAGCCAGGCAACCGGTGAGTCTCTGGACTTCCTTGACAGAATGGGGTGACTGCATGTCAATCACCGCCTGTATCTTCTCAGGGTTAGCCTCTATCCCCCTTTGATCAATCAGGAACCCGAGAAACTTCCCAGACTCAACACCAAAGACGCATTTCTTAGGATTTAACATGACCTTATGCCGCCTGAGTGTGGTGAAGGTTTCTCGGAGATCAGCAAGGTGATCCGCCTGCTGCTTAGATTTGACTATCATGTCATCAATGTATGCCTCCACATTCCTCCTAATCTGATTAACAAAGACCGTATTAATCATTCGTTGGAAAGTGGCAGGCGCATTTTTCAAGCCAAACGGCATCACAGTATAACAGAATAACCCCTGATCAGTGACAAAGGCCGTCTTCTCTTGATCTTTTTTCCACAGGGGTATCTGATGGAAGCCGGAATAGGCATCCATAAAGCTCATCAAGGCGTGGCCGGCTGTCGAGTCGACCAAGCTGTCGATTTTTGGAAGCGGATAACTGTCCTTTGGACACGCCTTGTTGAGGTCTGTGTAATCAACACACATGCGCCAGGTCCCATTCGGCTTCTTAACAAGGACCACATTGGCCACCCAGTCGGGAAAACTACAAGGCCGAATGAACCTGGCATCTAGCAGCTTTTTGACTTCGGCAGCTGCCGCCTGACTTCTTTCCTCACCGTGGTTTCTTTTCTTTTGCCGGATGGGCTTCTTTTTGGGATCCACGGCAAGTTTGTGGACAGCGAGATCCGGGCTGACGCCTGGCATCTCTTCCACTTCAAAGGCGAAGATGTCTTTGAATTCCTTCAGCAGAAGGTGTAGGCTTGCACCCAAGGTAGCATGCGCAACCGTCCCAACCTTAACAGTACGTTCTGGACGGCTGTCATCCAGAACGAGATCGATGCATTCGTCAGCCGGTTGGGGATGAAGCTCATCTGACCGCTCACCGGTCAGTGATTGCTATTTTTTCTCCTTCACCTCCACCAGCATAGGTGCCTTTCTTTTCTTACCGGCTGCAGGTGGGGCGGGAGCTGGGTTGGCATCCTTGACATTATCAAGGTCTATTGGTTCTTGACCGCCTGGGGCCACGGTATCTCGAACGGCTGAGAGATAGCACTCTCGGGCCGTCTTCTGATCCCCATTCAAGGAACCAACAGAGCCGTCATCCCTCTCATACTTGATGAGCATGAGAGACGGGATGATTACTGCCTTGGCTACGTTAAGGGTTGGCCTGCCTAGGATGATGTTGTAGGCGGTCAACTCCTCAACGACCAAGAATCTGACGACAATGTGTCGTCCCTTGCCTTTCTCCCCCAGCCGGATGGGTAAGTCAATTCTCCCGGCTGGGTAGACCATCCCACCCCCAAAACCAACCAAGGGGTGGGTGACCGGATGCATGCTGCCGACATTGTATTTCAGCTTTTGCAGGCACCGGAGGCTGATGATGTCTGATGAGCTGCCGGTGTCTATAAGGATCCGTCCAACCAGCTGGTTGGCAACCTTACATTCAATGACCACCAGGTCATCATGCGGGCGGCGGACGCTGCCCCTGTCCTTCTCAGTGATCAGGACGTCTGGGAAGGAGGAGCTGGCTTCCGCCTGCTCATCATCATCTTTGTCCATCTTTCGAAGATGGATCTTGGTGCCCCGGATGGTAGGGCCACCGCATGAGAACCCGCCCGCTATAGTGTAGACCGGCTCCTTGTCGGTATCCGAACTACTAGCAGACTGGGGGGTAGTCTTGGAGGACTGACCCTTGTTTTTCTTTTTTGCCCCGGCTGGGGACTTAGAAATGTAGGACTTCAACAGCCCTTTGTCAGCCAGACGGTCCAACGCACGCTGAAGACTGAAGCAGTCGTTGGTGTCATGGCCAACTTCCTCATGGAACTGACAGAATTTATTCTTGTTCCGTGACTGGACAGAACTCTTCATAGGATTCGGCTTCTCAATGGACAGCCGGTCCTTTACCTCCATGAGGATGGAGTTGGAGTCTTTGTTAAACTCGTACTTAGGGACGTACGGTTTAAACTCTTTCTTTTTCTTCTGGGACGGCTGGTCAGAGTCACTAACCGCCCAGACTTCTTTTCTCTTCTTGCTCTCTTCTTTCTTTTTTGCCGGCTGAGCAGGCCGGCTGTCTTTCTGTCTGTCAGACTTCTTAGAGTCCGACTGACTGCCAGGCGAGCAGAGGTCGGTAGCTTGAATGTAGCTTTCCGCCTCCCTCAGGGCCGCCTGCAGGGTGAAAGCCCCTTTTCTGACGAGGTCGAACTTAAAGGTCGACCCGTCTCTCAGACCCTTAAAAAAGTCTGTAAAAGCTACCTCGTCCGACAGTCCTTGAATCTGAATTCTTATCAGATTGAACCGCCTGACATATGAGCGCAGCCCTTCTCTCTCTCCCTGCTTAACAGTGCTCAGATCGAGGCTTGTTTTCTTAGCAGGGATGTTCATTGAGAAGTTAGAGGCAAACAGGAAGGCAAGCTTCCTGAAGCTGTCTATGGACCCGGCTGGCAGGTTACCAAACCATTGTTGGGCAATGCCCTTCAATGTAGCCGGGAAGCATCGACACCAAGCGGCATCATCCAACCCCTGCAGATACATGAGGTTGGTGTAAGCCATGAGGTGATCTTCCGGGTTGGAGGTACCGTCATAGGTACCAACCAACACATTTTTAACCTTGGCCGGCTGTGCCGCCTCGGTTATCTCCCGAGTGAACGCAGAAGGTTGTTCACCCAGGCGCAGCAAACGAAGCTGCCAGTCCAAAGGCTGGACATTTGGATATGCCGCCTGACCCCCAAAGAGGGTCGGCTGCATGAAGTGAGGAGGATATTGCCCGTAAGCCGGAGAAGGCATATACGGGACAGCCCCAATCATATGAGGGCCAGAATGGACCGTATCACTGCCTGTCTGACTCTCATGCAAGGAGAGTGCACTCCCTGCAGAAACGTTGTTGAAACTGTCTGGAAAGTTCGACGTTGAAGCCGACTCAGACAGCGATTGATTTCTCTTCCGGTTAATAATTTCCCGGGCATCAGAAGTTGGTCTTTTACTTCTCACCGGCTGTTGGGGCCGGCGGGTGTTATTGGTGTTCCCCCCAGGAAGGAGAATTTTTGACCAATCGATGGTCCCGGCTGCCTTCTCCTTTGGGTGAGGAGTGAGCTACCGGTTTCTGACTGACTTCCCCTTTTCTGGAGGAGTCTTCTTCACCGACTGACCTTTACTTGGGCCAGCCTGGTTTTTGGTGATCAGCTTTGTAATTTCACCCTTGAAAATCGTCATGAACCTCATGAGTTCGTCTCGGGTGACAGGGGCCGATCCAGCTGCCGTTTGGGTTGCCCCTTCCGGCTGCCCAGTAGGTCTGCTCGGACCCGCCTAGGAGGCGCCCCGCTCCAAAGTCTCTTTGGGCCGGATGCGCTTGACTCTGAGAGAGCCGTCCTCGGCTGTAGAGGTTTCGACCTGAGGATCCTCATCCTCCTCGTGGTCTGTAAAAACTTCTGGGTCTTCACCCAGACGGTTAGGGGGTGGTACAGACTCTTGAACCATCTTCGAGGTACTCTCCCCACAGACGGCGCCAAATGTTTTGGGGGTTTTTGTCCCTCGGGAGAGTTACAACACGAAGACTGATCCGGGATGAGCTGTACCTGCAAAACAAACGGAGACACCTGTTGGGTGGTGCTCCGCCTCCAACGATCAAGTTAGTAACTTGAAAAGGAATAAAGGATACGGAAATTTAGGTGGGTATCTGCTCGGATTCCAAGCTCAGGTGTTTCTCTGATGTAAGAGAATGCAGGTGTATTAAATGATCAAAAACGTTGTCCCTGAAATGAGGGACATCTCCCTATTTATAGGGTCATTGGGAATTGCCCCTGATTAGTTCACTAAACCCTAATCATTTGGTGGGCTGCGCCGTATTCCGGCGTTCTCGGGATTTGGGCCTGAAGGCCGCCTTTTTCCCCTTTATTTCTGGAATGACACGTGTCAAGCAGGGATTGGTCCGTTTTGGACCAACCTGAGGCTGACACGTGTCACCCTCTGATTGGGCCACGTGGCAGGGTGAAAATACCCTAAACAGTGCATGCTAGCAAAAGCCTCCCAGCCGGGGTTGAGCCCCTGAAATTCGCAGGCGGCAACGTACCCCAAAATATTTGTCCAAGAGTTGGGGGTAAGTTGTCAGACCCCGAGGCCGTAGCCTCTCAATATTGCCTTCACCGCCTGGTGAAGGGGAAAGCGAAGACCAGCCTTGAACGCCGCCTCATAACAGCCAAAGTAGCTGTTGGCGTTCTCTTGATCATCCTCCCAGGCGATGGTGCCACTCTCAGGCGGCACTCTTATTCTATACCCGTCTCCTAACGGGTGCATTTGCGTGAAATTTTTTAAGTTTTTCTCCATTTGGAGCCGGTCTTTAGCAGAGACATAGATGTTGAAGGGGTCGTCCTTCTCTTTCCACTTCTTCCTCTCCTCCTCCTCGCTATCTCAAGCGGGGGCAGGTCATCGCTGCTTTCAGAGGTGGAGGCGGAGCTGTCGCTCTCCGTCTCCTCCTCATCCTGGGCCAAAGGAGCTGAGACGGCCTCATCGCCGCCTTGGTCGTATTCTTCCAAAAAGGAATCTGCTGGAGTTGAAGGGGCGCGCGGAGGGGATCTCTCCAGAGCCGTCTGGTCTCTCTGACCAGACGTTTCTCCCTCAGACGTTTGGCCGCCTAAGCCCTCGCTTCTGTAGTTTGGATCTGTGGTCGTCTGCATAGTCTGAGCCATTGTGTCCTGCACAGACACATAAATGGTCGGAATCCAAGGCAAAGGGTGGTCCCAACACCCCGAGACGACACTCCCAGTCCTAGACTCAGCCGTCCCTGGTGACCGGCTGGACTCTAACCTAGGCTGTGCCGTGTGTGTTGGTGATGCATCCATTTATTGCAAGAAATATGTACAAGCGGTGAAACAAGAAAAAGAGCTGAGAGAGGCAGAGACGGTACCTTTGGATATGATATCTGAAGATAAGCGGGTCCGGCTGGGTTGATGGAGAACGAACTTTCTTGATTGCGCCTGACTCAAACGGATGAGTTCTGCTCTCTCAAAGTTTTCTCTCTAGAAAATTTTTGTAAACGTACAAAATTATGAGGGTAAACGGCTATATATAGAGGGTAAATACGGGGGCATTTTCGTAATTTACTCGGAAGGTGAACGGTTACCTCTTTATGGTAAAATTACCACCAATTGGAACGTGACACATGTCACAGATGCCACGTGGCGTGCCACGTCACATCTGTGAGGGGCGAATGTTTAGGGTAATTTTACCCCGCCACGTGGTCCAACCAGAGGACGACACGTGCTAGCTTCAGGTTGGCCCAAAGTGGACCAATCTCCACCTGACACGTGTCACTCCTGAAATTAAGGGAAAAAGGCGGCCTTCAAGCCCAAATCCCGAGAAAGCCGCAAAGCGGCGCAGCCCACCAATGATTAGGGTTCAGTGACCTAATCAGGGGCACAAATCCCAAAGACCCTATAAATAGGGAGATGTCCCTCTTTTTGAGGGCACGCTTTACCATTTATTACACCTGCATTCTCTCACATAAGAGAAAGACCTGAGCTTGGAATCCGAGCAGATACCTACCTAAATTTCCATTCTCTTTATTCTTTTTCAAGTTACTAACTTGACCGTCGGAGGCGGAGCTCCAACCACCCGGAGTCTCCGTTATTTTGTAGGTACAACTCAGTCGGATCAGACTTCGTGTTGTAACTCTCCCGAGGGACAAAAACACCCAAAACAATAATCTTTATACTAAAATCAAAACCCAAAACAATTAAATTAACATTAAGCAAAATAATGAAACAAAGGAGGATGAAAATAAGACTAACCTTTTTGTGTGGGAAATTTTTGGAGATTCATGGGGTATTTATAGGAGAGAATTATTGTAGGGTAAAAAGGAAGATTGGGCCTCATAAAAATAATGGGTCAATTAAGTAAACAAATGGGTTAGACTTGTTTGATTGGACATAAGTTGTAGAATAAAGGTGCATAAAATAATTTGTTCAAATAATTTTCGACCCAGATTAATAATTTGAAACTTTTGAAATTAAAATCCAGAAAATAACAAATAAATATTATAAATAAAATAAAATTTCATTTATAAAATATTTAAAAAATACGGGGGATTACATTATGGACTACGAAATGCATTATGAAGTAAGTTAAAACCCATATTTGAGACCAAGTTATATTAGAGCCTTGTCCAATTACTAATTAGGCCTAAAACGTGTTCATACATGTTTTAACTTGATTAATAATAAACTCAAATGCGTCAAATGCAATGATTGGATCCAACGGATCTTACATTGTTGAAAACCGAGCCAAACAGATAAACCAACCATCATATTTCCGTGCACGGCCTATACAGATGAATTGCCCTTTCAAAGAGCTTTCCAAGTTCCAAGGCTCCTGGGATTGATGGTTTCAACTCTTACTTTTTCAAGAAATCTTGGGAGGTTGTGAAAGATGATGTTTATGCTGGTGTCATGGATTTTTTCAATACTGGGATCATGTGTGAAGCAATGGAACTGTACTACTATAACTTTAGTTCCTAAGGTTCATAGTCCTTCCCTTGCTAAGATTTCAGGCCAATTGCTTGTTGTTCTATTCTCTATAAGTTAATCTCTAAGATTCTTACTTCTAGACTTGCAACTGTGATTTCTGAGGTGATTGACAGTGCTCAAGATGGGTTTATCCCAGGGAAGCATATAGGAGATAATATCTTACTAGCTACTGAGCTGATTAAAGGTTATGGGCATAAGTTTCTTTCTCCAAGGTGTATGCTGAAGATTGATTTGAAAAAAGCTTATGACTCTGTGGAGTGGAGTTTCTTAAAGGTTGTTATGTCTGAGATTGGTTTTCCTAGTCAGTTTATTAATTGGGTTATGGCTTACCTATCTTTTGTCTCTTTCTCTATTATGTTTAATGGCATCCCTTCTAAGTATTTCCCTGCAAAGAAGGGTCTTAGGCAGGGAGATCCAATGTCTCCTTTCCTGTTTTCCATTGGAATGGAGTATCTTTCAAGGTGCCTCTCCGAGTTACAATTTAATCCTGATTTCAATTATCACCCTAGGTGTGAGAAAATGGGGTTGACTCATCTCATGTTTGTTGATGATTTATTGCTTTTCTCTAGAGCTGATACTGGATCAGTTTCTCTGATTTTTGAAGCTTTCTCTAAGTTTTCAAAGGCTTCTGGCTTATCTGCTAATTTAGACAAAAGTGAGGTTTATTTTGGTGGTATTTCTAAGTCTGAGCAAGATGAGCTAAGAAATCTGATTGGGGTTGTTTCTGGTACTATCCTTTTCAAGTATTTAGGGGTTCCTCTATCCTCTAAAAAACTGACTATTGCTCAATGTAAACCTCTTGTTGATAAAGTGTATCAAAATTAATGGTTGGACTGTTAGACAGTTATCTTATGCTGGTAGGCTGCAGTTGGTGAAAAGTGTTCTTTTTGGAATTCAAACTTATTGGGCTCAGATCTTCATCCTTCCCAAAAATATCTTGAAGGAAATTGAGGCTAGGTTTAGAGCTTTTTTATGGACTGGTAAAGCTAACCCTTCAAAGAAGTCTCTTGTTTCTTGGTCTCAAGTTTGCCTTCCCAAAGTTAGTGGAGGGTGGAACCTTATTTCTCTCCCTGAGTGGAATACTACTGCTATCTCTAAACTACTTTGGGACCTTGCTCATAAAGCTGATAACCCATGGGTGAAATGGGTTCATATACATTTTTTCAAAGACAAACCTTGGTGGGAAAAGCCTTCTCCTAGGAAATGTTCCTGGGTTCTGAGTAGGATTTTGAAATGTAGGACTGTTGTTGATGATATTGGTGGCTGGGATGCTGTTTAGCAAGGTAATAAAATCAAGATTAGGAAGATCTACCTGAAGATTATTACTCAAACTCCCAAGGTTCCATGGAGAAGGCTATTTTGTAACAACCCTACTACCCCTAAGAGCCTGTTCATTCTTTGGCTTGCTATTAGGAATAGGTTGCTTACAAAAGATAGATTGTCTATCTTGGATTTGCAATGTGATCCTATGTGTTTTCTCTGCAATTTGCATCTTGAGTCTGTTCAGCATTTGTTTTTTGAATGCAGGTTTGCTAAAAATATCTAGAAACGGATTTTGGATATGCTTGGTTACAAAAGATCTGCTCTGTCCTTTGAAGCTGAAGTTCTGTGGGTTTCTAAAGTCTACAGGAAAGCTAGAGCTAAGAACAGACTTTAAGGTATGTGTTTTGCTGAAGCTGTGTACCATATTTATCTGTAAAGGAATGCTCTGATCTTTACAGGAAGCTGCAAATCTGGTGAAGCTGTCCTTAGAGATATCTTGTTTGCTGTAGCTTGTAGATCTTCTGTTAATGACAGAAATTTGTTGCTCATGTAATGTTTTGGTTTTTAGGTGCACTGTTTGCTTTTGGCAGCTTTGATCTTGTTGTTTTAGCAGTTTACAGGCCTGTCTGTTTTGCTAGTTTGTTTTGTGGTGTTGTCTGGTCCTGGTTCCCAAAACCCTTCCTAGAAAGTGGCTGGGAACTTAAGTCCAATAGCTGTTCTTTTCCAACCTAGAACCCATCCTAGAAGGTGGCTAGGTGTGGTTTAAGAACTATTTTGGTGTATGTTTGGCCTTTTAGTCTTTGGTGTTTTTGGGTTTTATTGCTTAGCTTTTGTAAGCAATAATTTGTAATTTGTAAATTTTCACCTTTTGGTAATAAAGTTTTCATTTACCAAAAAAACAAGAGCTTTCCAAGTTCCGAGCTAAAAAGAAAAAGTTATGATCAAAACACTAAACCGAGCCCTAAAACCAACACCCTTGCACTCCAACAAACATATCTTTTGATCAATAAAATATTTTAACCTAATTCTAACGGCATTGGAAAGTAGATATTCAGAGCTTTCTAATGATATCTCACACGCCTTAATCCGACTTCTCAATAAAAAGTTATGGAAGTTTTAAAAACGCGTTTTCGTATAAGGCAAACCGCACCCAGCGCAACTCAGGAAGTTGTGCGCGCCTGGCGCAAGTGACTCATTGAGATGCGCGTGACACCCAGCGCGACTCAAAGAGTTGCGCGCGCCACCTGACGACACGACTCTAAAACCCTAAACCTAGATCCCTACGCCTATAAATAGGGGTCTTCGTTCAACCCGAAAGAGGACCGAATAATCAAAATTCTAACCCTAGCATTCTCAAAAAACCCTAACCTCTCAATTTATCTTACTATCGTACTACATTTTCTTCTCTCTTCCCAAATACTTTCCAACCTTTATTGAATCCATTGAAGTCCTTGGAGGTACGAAGAAGAAAGAAAGTCCATAAATGCATTAAACGGAGATTTAACATAAAAGAAGAACAATTAGTTTCCTAAGCACTCAGATAAAATCACTTTTCTTTTATTGTTTAAATAACTTTAATTGAATAAATAGTGTTGTTTGATCACTTTAAACAAAATTTTAATTAATTAATTCACATAATATTATTTTGTTAATCAAGACTAGAATTTGATAATTAATTGTTGTTTTATCACTTAAGACAAGGCGAATATTGTTTATTTTGTTCTTTTCACGAACATTGATTAAATAAGAACAACATATTTTGCAATGTAATTCCTAAGTGATTGACGCTTGTAAATAAAATCAACTAACTTAGTTATTAGGAGCCACATTCCATATATTGTTTGGTGATGAAATTGTGAAAAAAGAAAGAGCTAGTAGAGGCCGTAACTAGGGTTAGAATAGCGATTCCTCCCTAAAAGGAATGTTATATTAGAGGACGTAACTAGGGTTAGAATAGCGATCACCATTGTTAATCCAAGACTCACTCCAAATATTCACACTCGACCCATTCCCAATTATCCAAATTAGCCCCTCCTTAAACAAAGCCTTTGAAGATCAAATACTTTGCCAAGAGTAGCTACCATCTGCACCAAGATGGGCATCCACGAACCTCTTCCCTGCATAGTACTTTGGACTAAGTACTTTATTCAATAAGGAGTCTGGATTGCTTGTGAGACAACATGCTTGTCGACCAAGGAGGGCATCATTGAAAATCCTCAAATCTCTAAAACCCATACCCCTGAGGCATTTAGGAGTACAAAGGTCCTTCCAGCTCTTCCAATGTACTCTCTTTTTGTCATCCTCTTGGCCCCACCAAAAACAAGCCATCATAGCGTGAATATCATCAATCACCCCTGCCGGAATTTATATACCCCCATAATATACGTGGGGATGGCCTGAATCACCGATTTAAGGAGTATCTCCTTTCCTGCTCTTGATAAAAAAATTCTTTCCACCCCGACAACTTTTTCCATATCCTATCCTTGATAGTTGAAAAGACCATCTTTTTTTATTTCCCTATGACGGTTGGGACTCCGAGGTACTTCTCATGCTTGTTAACACACTTCATTGATAGAACACTCAACAACTCCTATTGCCTTTTGACGCTAACACCTTTGCTAAAAGAAACCTTCCAATTTGTCGTAGTTAATTTTCTGTCCGAAAGCCTGCTCGTATATGTTGTGAATTTCAAAAATCTTCAAACACTCCCTTGGATTGGCTCTTGCAAAGAGAAGAATATCGTTCGCGAAAAGAAGATGAGATATCTCCGACCCCTTACGACTAGCTCTGGCTCCATGAATAGAACCATCAACCAAAGCTTTGCGCATTAAGCCTGACAAATCATCTACAACAAGAATGAAAAGATTCGGGGAAAGGGGATCCCTTTGACAGAGGCCTCTAGTTGGAGTCACAGAACCACACACATTTCCATTGACAATTAAAGAGTACCTGACCATAGTCACACAATCCATTATGATCTTCACCTATCTGTCGATAAACCCCATTTTCAAGAGTAATTTTCACAGAAAATTCCATTCTTCTCTATCGTATGCTTTACTCATATCAAGTTTCATAGAAACCATGATTTTCCTGCTAGAACATCTCTTTTTCATCGTGTGGAATAATTCAAGCGCAATAAGAGCATTGTCAGTAATAAGTCGACCAAGAACAAAGGCACTTTGATTTTCCGAAACAGTGATAAGGAGAACCGATTTCAACCTCATCACAATGGCCTTTGAGGTAATTTTGCTCTCACCTTGTTGTCAGGGACCTTTTTGCCTGACAGAGGTAGTCTAGTGCTACTCTACTACTTGCCTGCTCTTCGCGACCTTCCTATGGTCGGGTCGTATGATTAGGCCTGCTTGACTTACATGGACTTCCTAGTCGGACTGCGACTCGTTAGCCGTCAAAGCTCCTTCAAGCGAGATATCGTGCTTTCCTGCTTTTGGAGAGTCGTAGAGGTACACTTTATCTCCTTTATTAAAGTTAGCTCTAGATCTGTATTGGCATTTATTGACACTTCTTTATTGATGAGTGTCATTTATGGCACTCATTTGGTTCTTTTTAGGATGAATTTCTTGCTATTCTATAGCTCTTTTACTTAGGTTTTCCTTAATTTTACTCTTTATTTCTTTTAGTTTGCATTCTTAGTTAGATTCCTTTCTTTATGCATTTTTTGGTTTATTTTGTTATTTTCTCTTTTATTTGCTTGTTTTCCTTTATTTTTCAGGTTAATGTCGTTTTCTAAGTTTCCCGAGCCGTCTTCCCAAGTTCGGCATTGATTAGGATGTCTAATGTTCTCAATTTGAAGCTCAAGCATGGAGAAGTGCAAGTTCCTAAAGTCCTTGAGCTGTGCATTTAAGCCGTAGGGGCATGATTTCTAGTCTTGAACCCGCAAACATGAAGTTTAGAAACTGCAAGGTCCCGTGTTTATCAAGAGCATTAAGTGGAGCGCACGAGGAGCATCGGAATGATAGGGAAGAGGGCTCCCCTGCTCCCAGGCGCGGGCGTGCGCGACCATGGCGCGGGCGCGCGGCCTGGTGGCGCGGGCGCGCCTCCTTCTGGCACGGGCGCGCCTGTCTGGGTCCTTGTTTCGTACCCAGTTTTGCGCGGGCGCGCTCCCCCTTATGGTTGGCCGCGCCTGTATGGGTTTATTGGGGGACGATCTAACTAACTTCTCATAGTTAGTTTTACTATATATAGATTTTCTTTCTATTTTTAGAGAGAAGTTTTTAGAGTTCAATTTTTCAGAAATTAGAATAGAATTAGGTTAGATTTTTAGAGAGAGAAACTCTAGTTTGTAGAGAGAGAAGTTCTTGATTGATGATTGAAGATTGATGATTCCAAGTGATTTTCTGCATTGAATTAAAGCAAGTTTGTAAGGATTTCTTTACTTTAATGCAATCTTAGTTTTGATCTCGATTTCTTTGTTAATTGTTCAAGTTGATTGATTTTTGAATTGGTATATTTTTTATTAATATGATGATGATGAATTTGTTGCTTAGTTTAGTTTTAATAATGATTTCCATGAATAGTGAGTAGTTTTCTTGCTAGGGAAATGGTGAAGCATATATGAGTAATTGATTTATGCTAATTGGGGGAAATTGATGGAGTTGATGTTGTGATTAAATTGGTTGATTGATTATGTGCATGTGTGTGTTTGCTTTAGGAGTGATCAACCTAAGTTTCTCATACTAGATTGCATTCTAGGTTCATAATGATACGGAAAATTGATTTGTGGCTTACATTTTTCGACTGAGTAGGTTTGCAAGGTTCCTAGTTAGAGTCTCTCGTAGTTGACGCTAGTTTGACCTCTAGGAGATTAGCCTACCATATTCTCTTGATTGCTTAATTGATTTTTCCTCGCAACACTTGACTTAGTCATCTCCGATCCCAATTAGTTGAATTAATTTCGAGTTTATGTGGATCCATACCCTAGTGCTTGATAAATTTGATTTTCGTTTCGATTGTTTGATTGGTAGAATAGACACACCTCACCTCATTTTCTTTGAAATAGATTAGCTTTGACTTTAGCATTCACCCCCCATTCCTAGTGGTTCGACCCTCGACCTACTCTATGCTTGGTATAGGGGTGTGTTGAGAGATTCTAAATTGTGTTTTGACCAAGGGTAGAGAGTTTTCAATGACCTAGTCTCGCCTTAGATCATTTATCTTCATAGATTTGGTTCTACGAGTACTTTTCGTCTCTTACGCCGGCGAGACCTTCACCTCGCGAGCTCCCTGTTGCTACCGGTTGGGGAGGCCGTCACAGTGAGGATGCTACTACTAGGCGCGTTCGAGAGTTGATCCTCTCAGTATGCTCCTCAAATACTTGTCTTTTTATACCTTTAGTAGGATTTTATTTGATGAGTATGCATTTTGTAGGAGCCGACTGTAGTGTTTAAAACTCCGCCAATTTATTTACCGTTTTACTTGTACATATATCTTTGATTGTTACTGACTTGTCTCTTGACAGTTCTCTCGCGAGGTGGTAACGAGGATGGCGAGGGGTTTGGATGCCTTTCGTTACCGGCTGGTGAGATTGAGGGATCGAGCTTCTTGCCGCCGTGACGACACTGCAAAGGTATTTCTCTTATCCTTATCTCATGTTTTTATTTACTCATTTAGCATCTGACATGACTTACTTTTGCAGGGATAGCCTATTCCTCCTCCGCACACTCGGACAAGACCTGAGGCTAGGAGAGAGAGGTCTGGGTCCGACTCGAGGCGTCGTCGTACCTCTTCCAAGGGTGAGGGTGGCCGGTCAGAAATGACTCCAGCTGAGAGACCGGAGGGTTCAAGCTCTTTGTCTAAGGGTTCATACGCTAGGCCGGCAGGCCAAGGAGGCGTGACATCGACTCCTTTAGGGGGTGGTGGGACGTAAGAGGTTAGCTCGTCGTCGCAGCAGCCGCCTCAGCCGTTGGCTATTCAGCATCAGGGTGAGCCCGGATGGGCTGGCCCTACTATGTCGATCCCGACTGTCGGCGATCCTAGGCCCCTTAGGTGAAAAAGTTGAATTTAAAACTCCTATGATGCCTAAGAAGAAGAGCACTACTAAAGGCAAAGATAAACTCTACAGAAAAGAAAATATGGGTAGAGAAGAAACATGGTGTGATGGCTAAAGGAGAAATTATTGACATCAAAATTGAATGCAGATCCTCTAAAGGATGCTTGGTAGCAAAAAGTAATGGATGAGGAAGAAGAAGATGACAAGAATTGGAAGAGAGCAAAAAAAGAGAAGAAATATTAGAGCATTGCTTTACTTTCAACTTATTAGACAATTTTAATTTTTAAGTTAATTTTTTTTCAATTAAATTCCAATAATGTAATTTCACTTTATTTTATTAATGCAATTTTCACCTTTTTAAATTAAATCAACATTTACATTATAATTACCATTATAGCAATGGAAACACTAAATTATATTTATGAAAATTATTCGAGTACGAAAGTCGAAAATTTCCGAGATACACCAAAATTTGCCCAGTTTAATGCGGAAAAATTGGCGTCGCAATTTAGGGCTGTCGCTAGACGCTGATGTTTGTCGCTTGGCGCTGTCCTCGTCGCCAGACGCTGCTGTTGTCGGCCGACACTGACGTTTGTCGTCAAGCAACAACTTTGATGCATTTGAAAATTTTCGTGCTAATTGCTCTGAGTGGACTTTTCCACGCTAGGATGCGAGATTTGTAAAAATTAAAGTGTCCGCACCCTATAAGGGTTGCTTACGTATCCTTTCCTAAGGAATTAGGCCAAACGTAGCTCTCTTGAGTATCTTACTCAAGTAATTATGGGTAGTAATTCTTAAGTTGGTCAAGATTTGTCATGTTTGAGAACTCATTTTGCAGCACTCTCTGATAGAATAGTTTTGACAATATATGGCCCAGACTAAATGGGTCTAAACTTGCCTCTTGGGTCTAAAACATTTTTCCTTAATGCTTTTAACACCAAGTCTCCTACTTTAATATTCCTTGTCTTGACTTTCTTATTGAAGTGTCTAGCCATACGAGTTTAATAACATTGAGTATGATGTAGAGCCTCTATTCGTTTTTCATCAAGTAGAATTAACTCTTCATATCTCGCTCTAGTCCATTCTACTTCATCGAGTATACTTTCCAACGGGATGCGTAGGGAAGGTATTTCTAGCTCTACAGGCTGTACGACATCCATCCCATAGACTAAGGAAAATGGCGTATTCCCTGTTGATGAGCGAATTGACGTGCGACAACCCGACAGAGGAAAGTGGAGTTTGTCAGGCTAATCTTTGTAATTTTCTGTCATCTTCTCGATGATAGTCTTTAAATTTTTATTAGCTGCCTCAACTGCACCATTTGCTTGAGGTCTGTATGGAGAAGAGTGATGGTGTTGAATACCATACTTTTGTAACAATTCTTCACATTCTGCTAGAAAGTGAGTTCCAATGTCACTTATCATTTCATGTGGGACTCCATATTGACAAATAATGTTTCTTTCGATAAAGAGTGCTTCATGTTTTGCAGTGAGATTGGCATATGATTTTGCTTCAACCCATTTAGTGAAGTAATCAATTGCTACCAATATGTATTCATGGCCTCTTGTTCCTGGAGGAGTAATTCTTCCAATAATATCTATTCCCCATGTTGAGAATGGCCATGGTGATGTATAGGTGTAGAGGAGAGACGGAGGAATATGTTGCAAGTTAGTATATATTTGGCATTTAGGGCATCTTTTGACATATTGATGACAGTCTCTATTCATGGTAGTCCAATAATACCCTTCGCGCATTATCTTTTGGATTGGCATTTTGCCATTTACATGTATTCCACATACCCCTTCGTGGACTATTCTCATAGCCCTTTGGGCTTCATTTTTGCCTACGCATAGAAGAGCTCGACCTTTAGGTACCCTTTTGTGTAATTTGTCATTAATGAGCACATATTGGGAAGCCAAAAGTCTTAAGGCTCGTTTTGCTCTTTTGTCAGCATGGGGTGGATATTCCCCTTTTGTGACATAGTTGAGGATGTCTGTATACCAAGGTTCTTCCCCTTGTTCTTCTTCTTGGGTTACTTCATCATCCTCTATTTCTTGGATATATGCTGGTTTATGCCTTTTTCTATTGTTAAAGGCATTTGCTTAATTTCCGTAGGAATCCTAACCATTGAGGCTAGTCTTGCCAAGGCATCAGCAAATTGATTTTATTCTCTACGTAGATATGTGTATTCTACCTTTTCCAATTGATTTGTGAGAGTTTCCAGGTAGGTTTGGTAAGGGGCTAAGCTTTCACTCCTTACTTTCCATCTCTTGGAAATTTGTTTGATGATTAATGAAGAATCCCCGAAAATTCAAAGTTTTTTTACTCCCAACGCCAATGTTGTTTTGAGGCCTACCACGCATGCTTCATATTCTGCAGCATTGTTGGTAACGTCAAAATCTAGCTTTTTGGAGATTGGAACATGTTCTTCTTTAGGTGATACCAATAAACTGCTACGCCACATCCCTTTTGGTTTGAGGCTCCGTCGAAGTAGAGAGTCCAAGTATCATCTTCTGTGACCATCAAGTCTTCGTCTGGAAAATCATTCTCGTGTATAGGCGTGGAATCTTCTATTGGGAAATATGCTATAAAAAATTTGAAACCACGGATCCATTAATAGCCGTTTCAGGCATGAATCTTACATCGAATTGGGCTAAGTTGACAATCCGTCTTGATATTCGGCCATTTAGTGTCTCGAAAAGATATTTGAGTGGATCCATTCGAGATACTACAAAGACTGTATGAATGAGCATGTAATGTCTTAACTTGGTTATGGCCCACACTAATGCAAGGCACAATTTCTCAAGTGGTGTACATCGTATTTCATACTCGAGCATCTTTTTACTTAGATAGTAGATGGCGTTGTCCTTTCCTTCTACTTCTTGTGTGAGCATAGCCCCCATTGTCTCTTTGGTGACTGTTAAGTACAACCTAAGAGGAATACCTGAGAGTGTTGGTGCTAATACAGGAGGATTAGCGAGATAGGCTTTGATCTTCTCAAAGGATTTTTGACACTCATCGTCCCATATTACTGGCACATTCTTTTTAAGTTTCTTGAAAATGGGTTCACATATTGTTGTCAATTTAGATATGAACATACTTATGTATTGTAACCGGCCAATGAATCCCCAAATTCGCTTTTCGGTTTTAGGCGGTGGCATTGACATGATTGCTTTAATCTTGGTTGGGTCTATCTTTATTCCTTTAGAGATAATGACATATCCCAAGAGTTTTCCTAAGCTGACTCTAAAAGCACACTTGGATAGGTTCAACCTCATGTTGTATTTTCTTCACCTTTCAAAGAATTTTCTTAGGGCTACCAAATGCCCTGGGCGATCCTTTGACTTCACAACCATTTCATCTACATAGGCTTCAACCTCCTTGTGAATCATGTCATGGAGTAAAGCAGTTGCTGCTCGTTGGTAAGTAGCACCCGCATTTTTCAACCCGAATGACATCACCATCTAACAGTAAGTGCCCCAAGGTATTATAAATGTTGTTTTCTCCATATCTTCTTCTGCCATGTGTAAGGAGGGTTTTTCCATCGTAGGGGATCCTTCCTTAGATGCCCATGGCCATTTAAAAGCCAAGGACTTTACACTTGTTAGGGTGTATTAGGATTTGAATTCCTAACTGTTTGGGGGACCTTGAATTAGAATTGATTATATCATCACGCTTTTTTTGTAAGAAATAAGTAGGAGTCGCCAATGAGTTTTGGGAAACCCCATAAACCTCGTTCATGCCTTTCTCCCATGTGGAGTTCATGGGATAATTAGCACAAATTGTAAGTTACCCATGCCCAAATTGGTCTACATAAACCAGGAATGAGTTCGGGAGCAAGGGTACTAAAATAACGTTCCCTTTAAAGCAGAACCGCTATTCTAGCCCTAGTGTGGCCTCTACTAGCTCTTCCCTTTTTTTACAATTTCATCACCAAACAATATATGCAACGCGATACCTAAAACTAACTTAGTTGATTTTATTTATAAGCATTAATCACGTAGGAATTACATTGCAAAGTCGTTATTCTTTATTTAATTCAAATTTGTGGAAGGAGCAAAAGTAAATAAGATTCGCCTTGGCTTAGGTGATCAATCAATCAATTAATTATTCAATTGTAATCTTATTTAACACAAGATACTAAGTGGAATCGATTAATTAAATATTCTTTAAAGTGGTCAAACATCACTATTATATTGATTAAAGTTCTTTTAAACGAGAAAAGTAAATGTGATTTATCTATGTGCTCAGGAATTTACCACTTCTCTTTGCTAGATATGTTTAGAACAATTATGGACTCCTTCTTGTTCGGGAACCTCCAGCGTAGTAACAAAGATTAAGAAGGGTGAGTGTTTAGGACAAGAGAGTTTGGTAGCACAAGTTCACAAGAGTTTCTGCCAGGATTTTAGGTAAATTTATGTGTTTTTAAGCCTTGTATTAAGCCCCTATTTATAGGGAATGGGTGCAACTAGGGTTTTAAGCATTCTGCCATAGCAGGTGTCGCGAGCATCTGGATAAGTTGCGCGCGACATCCTTGCGCAAGTGATTTAGGTGCGCTGCTATGGGCAACACAACTAAATGTCTTGCGTGCGGTATTATGGTAAGATTCGATTCTATATTTTTACAAAATTCTGAATCTTCTGCGAGTGCATCTCAAGAAGTTTTGTTGGGTGTTGTGCGCAACTGAATTTGTTGTGCGCGCCGGACCTACGCGACTCATTGAGATGAGCGCGGATTTTTCTGCGGCAACATTTAAATGTAACCTAGGCGCCTCTAAATCCATCATTATTGGGTTTTAAGCACGAGTTTGAGCCTAATTATGATCGGGGTTTAGTTAATTGGACCTTGTTTTGTATTTGTTTAGGGGTAGGCTAGTCGTTTTGTGTCTTTGTTGTTTAGCCAGTCATCCATAAGCATTCTTCACTTCGATCCAACACGAAGATGGATTTATTTATCGTCATTGCACTTCCTGTCGAGATAGGAGGCCAAAAGTAGATGTCTACAGTTAGCCTCCACTTTGATCGAGTGTAGGATTGACGATGATCAAAGTAGCCAAGGAAATAAATCTGAGACTTCATCTGCGAAGTTTTCAAAGAATAGAGAGTCTTTTAGAAATGTTAAGGATGTCGAAACGATCCTTGATTCGCTAAGTGTTTGAAACAAGTAGCTATTTTGGCTAGAAAAAGTATTTTCTATGTCTTAACGTGCAAAAGAATCTAGATTGATCCTTCGCATTTGTAGAACACTTTTACAAGTAAAGGTGTTCTAAGTGATGTCATGTCATGAGAAGATATCAATTTAAAAAGGATTAAAAGGGAATGATGTCCTCCCAATCATGTCATGATTGGTCTAAAGTCCCTTGATACGTCATTGAAACTTTAACCTGATTTTAACAATTTGAAAAGATGATAAAAAAAATGTTTTGGCTTTCGCAACCGTCCGGATTTTGAAGCCTTTCGGCTTTTCCAGCCTTTCGGCTTTCGTAGCCTAAACATTTCAACTTTTGCAGCCGGAATAGAGTTCTTGACAATTCGCTTGTCAAAATGCAACATTCGATGTCCACAAGATAAAAATACATGTCTTAGGACTGAAGGCATATATCCAAATCTAGTGAGAAAGAAGAAAATTGGAAACTCTCTCAGCAGTTTTGTCCACAAGATGAGTACACGTGTCTCAGGACCGGGGGCACGTGACTGCATAGGCATGACATCGTCTCGTCGCTCTTTATACAGGGGTAAACGACACCCTAACTGTCCGGTAAGCTAGTAAGCGCACTAACTACCGTATTTGCTTCCAATCAAGAAGTGTTTGTTCCTTAATGGTTCGGCGTGTCTGTCGACTCGTGAGCTAACGCCTAAAGTAAAGTAATTCTCTACCTTTTAGTTTCGAGAGGTAGATCTCGTAAAGCTGGGGAAGAAGTGAAATTTTACGCAACACCTACGCCATACAATTTCACGATGTATGATAACGCCTTGCATTTTTACGCTGCATGATGACGCCTTCCTTTTTGCTGTGGATGTGAAAAAAGAAGAAAAGCCATACATTTATAACGTCAGTATAGTAAAATTACAAACCTGCCTATGGGAGCTTTTACGTAAAGCACCACTATGGAACGTCTTAAGACACTTTTACGAAAAACGTTCAAAACGTATGCTTAGGGAAGGCACAAAGCACGGTGTGCATGCAAAATGATGCAACAAACTATCAAAGAAGAAAAACAAACTACAAAATGCAAAGCAATTTAAAAAGATTTTGGTAATTTGCGCGCCATTACGTCTAATAACGAGCAAAAACAGTTGGAAAATAATCAAACGAATCAAAATCTGGATACCGGTCATTTTAGTGACCACTATCCGCGCACAACTCAGTGGGTCGCGCTGGCCAGGCGCGCGCATCGTTCTCAGTTGCGCTGGTATGTCACGCACAACTGTTTCAGTTGCGCGCGACATTTAAGTCAGCAAAATGAAATCGCTGAGCGCGATTTTCATTTCGCACTCTTCTTCTTATTCCTTCGCCATTTTCGTTCCTCTCTCTCTCTAAAAAGCTCGATTTTTTGCAATTTTTGAAGCCAAAGAAAGTAGATTTCACCCTTAATTCACATTTGCCATAATCCAATGTAAGTTTTTTGTTTAAATTCATTTGTTCTTGGCGGAATTTGGGTGTTTTTCGAACCATTAAACCCCAATTTTCGAATTTGGGGGTTTTATATTTAGACCTTTATTCTTGAAATTGTTTGTTACATGTTATTATGCTATGTTTAAGGAGTATTTTTCAACAAATTTCATGAAAAATGGTTAAGTATTGAACCTTGTATGTGCATTCCTTCGTTTGAGTACGTTTTTTGCACTTTTCTTCGAATTTGGTTTGTTTCTTGTTACTTTGGTTGCTCATTTTTTGCTATACTTGTTGGTTATGAAGTAATTATAGTATTAGAAGTAGTTATATATTCCTAAATAATGTTTTGAAAATTTTGAATCCGAAAAGTGGCGCGAAGTGTATACTTAGCTTATTTTTGCCATGTTCGAACTTCAAGATTGTTTGGTAGACCATAATTGCACTATTGTTACTATTATTCGTCTAGGTATAGTTGATTCTTTGAGATTTTTGGAATATAATCCCTTGAATGCTTAGTTGAAACTGGTATAGGATGGCTTTTTTGGGTGTTAGAAGCCCCCATTTACTGAGTTTAATTGCAGATATCGTAGCTCCTAGCATGGGTGGCATTCGATATTTGTGTTTTGCCCTTTCAGTAGCTGTTATGCTGCCGAAATGGGTCCTAAACATGTATGTTAGCTTAGTTTAGAAAAAATAAACTAATAAAGAAATTTTATCCATTCATAGCATGGATTCGCCTCCATTTGTCGATGCTGAGGAGGTTCTAGGAGACCCCGTGCCTGACGAGGCGGTTCGCCCTCGAAAGAGGGTGACCCGTCCTCGTGAGGATGTTCGGGAGTGATGCATACGGAGCTGATCCTCGTCGACAGGAGGATATGGTTTGGGAGGCTCCTCCCAACTGGTAATCTAGGGTCCTTAAATGGGACCTAAACCATCACGTCTCGATCAGGGGTTGGCGCGGCATTGTGAGTCTTTTGCGCCTTCGTTTTTTTTCTTTTTTTCTTCAAAACACGTTTTTTAATCTCTTTTGTGCCTTTCTTTTTTAGAGTGAGCCTAGCATGCGCCTATACGGCTCTAGTGATCTGCAAAGTCGTTTTGAGAGTTTACTCGAGGTGGTAATGGAGATTGTGGAGCTTTTGGGGATCACCTCCCAGCTGGTGGCTCTTCGAGATTTATCGAGTCCGCTTGCGTTGTCGGCTTTCCTTCATGGATTGCTTGAGTCTTTGTGGGATTCCACCAACACTTTTCAGTTTCCATGGGGAGAGATGACGGTTACCCCTTATGATTTCTCTATGATTACGGGTTTTCCTTTTGGAGGTGAGCCCGTAGCTATGGAGGTCATCAAGGGGTGAAACGAGAGACTGCGTGACCTCATGGGGGATCGTCTTGCGGCGGTCCTTCACATGTATGCGTAGTCTTGTCCGTACTCGGTTCTTGCCGATGAGTTGTCGGATGACGAGGTTGATTGGAAGTATACACCTGAGCAGCTGGGACGGATATACATTGCTCACGTTCTTTCGGTCACTATATTGAGTGGTCGGGGAGAGCGTTTCGCCATTGGGTTATTTATTTGCCTTAGTGATTTGGGGCAGGTAGGTAACCTGAGTTGGGCGGAGGTGTCGTATGCCCGTATGCTTACAACTATGGGCAAGGCGACCCGGGTGATGGATTCCGCGGCAGCTATTGAGGTTCCTCGGATCTCCCTTACGTGGTATGGTCGTATCCTTGAGGTGCGTACTTATCTTTTTTCTTTTAATCGCTTTTTTTTGTTTTCTTTTTCCTATTATTTTTCGCTTCTTATAGGCTTGGGGATATTTGTGCGTGCCTTTCTTAGCCCCCAGGACGCTCGGGGCTGCTCGCATTCCTATCAACCATCGATTGGTCACGATTAAGAAGAGGCAAGCCACTTCAGCCGGCAAATTTCGCCAGAGGATCCTTTCGGCGACTCGTGCGTCGGTGAGTATTTCAACCACATGTGCATCTCTTCTTTTTTTTTTTCTCGATTTTTGTTTATTTTTTTTTGATGATTTTTCATGTGGATGTGTTTGTAAATCGATCTCCATCCTTGAAGTTTGATCGTCGGAGTCCCTAAGGCTGTCCGGTCTGGCATGATTCGTTGCCATTTCCGAGCCCTTTATCAGGGACTTCTAGTCCTCCAGAGGAAAGACGCTTGGTTTTTAGGCGAGTGTGTTCTCTGGCAGTCTTCATCCAAGGAGCCTACGGTTCCTGCAGATCCTCCGATGCGGATGTTGCGTCCGGACTTGCTGTTTACCGAGGATTGAGGTCAGGCGATCCTTGCTTATCCATCGGAGCAGCTGGTGCTGCCGGATGCATCTTACCAAGCTTTCATCGCATCGAGGTTGACTCCTTTCCCAACTTTTGTTCCTGTTAGTATTTTACCATATGTGTTTTTTTATTTATTATTTTTCTTTAACTTTCGGAACCTTGACTCTTTTATTTCGTTTTCATCAAGTCGAGCTAGGTGGTTGGGTACCTCCTACGGCGAAGGTCACATATACCGATGCTTTTGGATCGGTAATTCGCGAGATTCTCCCAGCAACGGAGGAGGAGGAGGACATATTGTATATTTCTGAGACGGTTGAATCGGTATGTTTATTATGTATATGTATTTTTTTTTTACATTTATTTTTTTCATATACAGTTGTTCGTTAACTGTCCTTGTATTTGGAACAGGTACCGCGGGAGACCGTGAACGGCATGGTGAGGACTATAAGTGCTTTCCGAGCTGCTTATCGGAGAGCCCTCGTGGCTTTATCATGCCGTGATCATCGGATGGTTGCGGTAAGTTTATTTCTTATTCTTTTATCAAAGTTATTACACAGTTTGTGTATTAATCTTTGTTTGGATTTTGCAGGATGTACAACAGCCGTCCGGGAGTCGCCGAGCAACCTGACTTCCTTTATATATTTGTTTGGAAACATATGTACATATTTTTTTATTATATATTTTTTGTACATATAACACACATTTTATATATATGTCATTATATTTTTCTTTTATTTCCATGATTTTTTATTAGTAAAGCAAAATTTTTTCCGAGGGAGGGAAAAGGTTCCCGACTTACCCCCTTTGAAAAAATAACAAAAAAAAGGAACAAAGAAAAGAGGACATGAAAAGGAAAGTGAAAAAGAAGGGGAAAAGAAAAAAGAAAAAAGAGAAAAGGAAAATAAGAAGAAAATAAGAAAAATAAAATAAAATGAAAATAAAATAAAATAAAATAAATTATAAAAAAAGGACACAGGAGTTAACAAATTTAAGAGTATGATTATTCATAAGATTTTGTCAACATTCCATTATTATAGAGTTCAAAGTACGGACATAAATCAAAACGACATGTCGCGACACACCAAACACGCGCAACTGGATGTCTTGCGCGCGGATGTCGCGCACATGTAAATTGGTTGCGCTCGAGTTGTGCGCACCACCTGCGGGTGAACTTTCCTAAGAGCGAAAATTGCTGAAAATTTGCCCCTCTTGGGTCTATTTAAGCGTGGTTTTGTGTAGGATTTTGATCATCTCGCATTCATTTGCTTAGTAGTGCTATAAAGAATTAAAAAGAATTAAACTCTCTAAATTCTATCTCCTCTCTTTTTTTTTAGACATTGATCAATGGCAAAAACCTTTGAACAACGGTTGAAATAATGGGTCACTCTCCTATCGACTGAGGATAAATTAGCCTTCAACCTTAACCCTCTATTGAGTTATATGCAACTAGTTATAAACTTTGATTTTCTCCATGCTGCTGTCAATCATTGGGACTCGAACCACCATCTCTTTCTTTTCAAAGGGGATGAAATTGTCCCATTACCTAGCGAGTTTGAGGCTCTACTAGGCTTCCCCACAAATACTCTCCCTGTGACATATTCCCCTAACTTGTCAGATCCCAAACCAGTTTTTCAAAGATTTTTTGGTTTGAGTAACAATGATATGGTTAACATTGGAAAAGAAGAAGGCGTGGATTTAATTCAATTTATTGAATATTTCGTCGCCCCTCGTGACAACTTGACTAAACAAACGTTTTAAAATTCGTGTTTTATGTTATTGTCTTGTTGTCAATTGTTTACTTAGGACAGGTAAAGAATATGGAGATTATTCCATGGTGTCCACAATAGATCAAATAAAGGGATGTCATTCACCCGCTCCTTTAGCTTTAGCGGAAACCGTTCTATGCTTGAATCGCCTTAGAGGAGACCCTAACGAGAATGGTTTCACGGGAAGTCCACTCCTTTTTCACGTACGGTTTTTTTTTTGTCGCAAAGCAGCGCAAGTTAGGAAGTTGCGCTGGTCTGACCAGCGCAATCTTCTCCGATGCGTGCGGATGGCGCGCACAACTGATTCTGATGCGTGCGCCACCTGCTCGTGTAATGTCGTAAATTAATTTTCTTCGTCTTTTTTTTTTCTTCAGATTTGGCTCATGGAGCGCTTGCGAATTGTTGAACAACCACAAAATTTTGAGGCTCATGGAGTGAGAACATTCCCTGGACGTCGAATTCTCTACAAACACAGAATGAAGAAGAATGGACGTCGTTTTTCTGTCATGGGCTTCCCAACATACGCTTTGTGATTCCTTGGTGGAATATAAGTAATATGGTTGGGAATAGTTTTAATTGTCTCTATATTAGGCTTTTAAGCCTATCTAGTACTACTTTGATCTTTCCTTATAGGGTGATGAGACAATACGGAATGAAACAAGTTATCCCCCCTCAGGATTGTGATGCCCCTACAGATGTGATCTTTAAACCTGAACAGATTCCTCGTTAGATGAAATATTGGTCAAGTCTCCCTAGATGGGTAGTATAAAGTCCTACTGCGAATATTGTGTTATCCTCCTTCTACAAGGCTTGGATGAATGTTGCGAACAAGGGTGAACTAAATGGGGCTCGATCACAAAATCAAGCCGCCTCGGCTCGCAATCCACCCAAACCTTTGATGCAATCGGCCACCACTACTCCTCCTAGTGGCCAAAACAAAGGAGTGAGAAGAAAATTAAACTTCTCATAACTAAGGCTCGTTCAAAGGAACCAAAGAGAAAGGCTCCTCCTAAACCTGGGCAACAAGGGGTGAAGATTAAAGAACCTTCACCAAATACTCGCAAGGAGATCCCAACAATTGTTAAAGGAAAAGGAAAAAAAGTTTCAAAGACCCTAATTCCTAAATTGAAGAACAATGTTTGGGTTAAAAAGAAGAGTGAAGGGGAAAGCTCTAAGGTTGCTGAAACTACTGCGATGGAAACTACTCCTCCGTCTACTGTGAAAATTGAGGATATAGTAAAACCTTAGAGTGTTACACAATTTTTCATTAGTTTAAAATCGAATAAAGTGTAATCACTACTATGTTTTGTTTTTTAATTCATTATCTAGTTCAACAATGCCTTTTTTTTTTTTAATTTCAAATGGAATAAAATTAGCTTTATTATATTTTTTTTTATATAACCGAATCATAAAGGTTGCCAACGTATTCGTATTACGAAATCAGGTCTTTGCGTAGTTCTTTGCAATGTATTATATATATATATATATATATATATATATATATATATATATATATATATTCTTTTCTATATATTTTTCTTCAACCTCTTATGTAGAAATTGAATGAAAAATTAATCAAACTTTGTTTAATAATTTAAATCAAAGCTTAGTTTTTATTTTCCGAGTATATGTTATTTTCAAGGAACGCCCCTCTTTTTATCGCAAGTAAAAATCACAATTTTATTCTCGGGCAAAAATTCTGGGTTCGTAGTTTGTCATCAGGTGGCGCGCGCAACGTCTAGGGTTGCGCGAGCCTGTCACGCGCAAGTGATTCAGTTGCGCGTGAAACCCACACGCAACTACTTTAGTTGCGTGCGGCACCTGTGCTACGAGCGTGAATTTTTTTTTTGCATTATAAACCCCCCCAAGTGTGAAGACTTTTTCATGATTTTCAAAAAAATCTAAACACTTGAATGGTATATGTTTTGTTTTTAAATTACCCCCCAAGTGTTATGAGCTTTACCGTGTTATTTGGTAAAGTGCGTAACACTTAGAATCTTTTAATTGAATACTAAAAAAATGATTTATTTGATGAATGAACGAGTTTATCCGGATTTCATATGTAATATTTTTTAAGTCGATCAATGTTTATTAGTTGGCGTATTTCATCACCTCCAATATCCATTAATTTGACATCTCCTCTTGACAGAATTTCAATTACGCGGTAGGGCCCTATCCAATTAGGTTTGAATTTCCCTCTTGGATTGGTTGGTGGACTCCTAACCTCTTTTAGTACAAAGTCACCTTTTTGATATTTCTGGGTCGTACCCTTTTGTTAAAATGTCGCGCAATGCGTCGTTTGTAGACTTGTACATGATGCAAAGCTCTTAATCGTTGTTCATCGAGGAATAACAGCTCTTTATACCTCACTCTTACCCATTCTGCTTCTGGTAGCTTACTTTCAAGTACAATGCGTAAGGATGGTATTTCCAGTTTGACTGGTTGAACTGCGTCCATTCTAAAAATTAAGGAGTATATAGGGACTTTTCTTTGGGATAGGAATTAAAAGAGATTTCTTCATTCCTTATTCCAAAGGCATCTCAGGAAAGTAACTACTCTTAAACAAGATGTTTTTTTTTACTATCCGGGTGGAATATAGATCAAGCTTGAATGATTCTTCAAGGTTCTCTTCGATTTCGATTGTGCAGATTGGCTCGGCGGAAAATCCCCACATGTCCTCTTCATCATTATCATGGTTTATTTCTAGAAGTGATTGGTCATTTATAGCTATTTTGAGAGGAGAAGCATGTATAGTCATAGGAAGCCCTTAATAGTTCAACCTAATCATTTGATGAAGTGAGGATGGTATTGCACCAAGCTCATGTATCCAAGGACGTCCAAGTAGAAGGTTGAATGTGAGTTTAAATATCAATGACATGGAATTCAACCGTCTTTTGAATTGGGCCTGTTGTAATTGGCTGCTTAACAATTCCACACACTGATCTCCTCGAGTTATCATAGGCCCTAATGCTTTGTGTTGTTGATTGAAAATCTTTTTCTGGATTAAGGCCTAGATATTTTGTTGTTCGTAATGGGCACACATTTACAGCTAACCCATTGTGTACTAAAGTGAGATGGATATTGTACCATTTGCACCCCACATGTAAGTATAATGCATTGTTGTGGGTAGTGGCTTTTGAAGGAAAATCATCATCAGTGAAAATGATTGATTTGTTGGATTTCTCGCTAGTAAGCAAGCTAACGAGATCTTGGGGGGTTGTGTCTGTACTTATAGACAAAGCCGTTAGAGCGTTCATAAGAGAGTTCCTATATTCTTTAGAAGTACTTAGGAGTTCCCAAATGCTAACATTCGCCTTGGATTGGCAAAGTTGTTTGACCAATGGATCTTCCACCTCAAGTGGAGGTGGTATTGGATTTTGTACTTGACCTTGAGTTTGATTTTTTTTTGGTCAAAGATCCATTTGGTGGTGCTTGGTAAACTCGCCTAGAACGAGTTAGATGATCTATCTCATTTGGGTTAGTTGTAGGACTCATGAACCAACTTTCTTCAAGAGGCTTTGAACGTGCCTCCATTTCGAGATGTTCCATGAGTTGTGCTTGATGTCATTGTTCATCCAAGGAGAGATTTGATAAGTCTTGTGACCTCCCCAAGAAATGTTCGCAATCAAGCACTCCATTTGTCTCATTTTGAATACAAGATGGAGGTGGGACGACGGCATACTTAGAGACATATAAGTCTTGAAAGTCGTCGTCCCATAACCCACACACTTCATTAGTTGCCCATATGAGTGTTGTGGTTAAAGGTTTCCCTATAGGTGTGATATAGTCCAAAGGATTGAACGTATCATTTCCCATATGGTCCTCATCAATGTGAAATACCCCTAGTGGGGTTACATTGTTGTTAGGTTTAGGCGTGGGAATTCTCCCATCATCTACTAGATCTTGTACTTTGTGTTTTAAGACATATCAACGTTTGATATCATGCCCAACGCCCCTATGATAAGAACAATAAGCACTACCATCCCATTGAGCGTACCTTCTTTCTGGCGGAGTGGGTGGTGTTGGCCCTGTTGGTGTAAGTAGACCTTTCCGCTTATTTTTTTTAATAATTCTTTATAGCTCACAGAAAATGGTGTAAATTTTCTTTATTTTGTCCATCTTCTCTGAGGATCATTACTTTTATTATATTGCGTGGAGGTCGCAAATACATCAATAGAGGATAAAGTATTATCATTCCCCTTTTTGTAGTTATTCATAGGTTGATGATGATAAGGTTTGATTGCTTTTTCTTTAGCAAGATCATCTTCAATCCTAGTTGCCACAGAATAGACCTTTTGAAAAATGTTTAAACCAAGGTAACGTAGATGCTTGTACTTTTCATGACAATTGTCAATGAACTCTTGTACTAACTCGAGTTCAGGTGGCCTTTGGGCAAGGTGAGCCGCCTTTTCTCGCCATCTACCATAGAAAGCAAGGAAACCTTCATCGTCGCCTTGCTTAAGCATTTCACGTTCACGTAGAGTCGATTTGTGAACTCTGTGTTACTCTCATATTGGGTAATGAAAGCCGAAACTAAATCTTCCCATGTTGTTTTGAATTTTGGATCTAGCCCATTGTACCACTCTCTAGTGGTTTGGTCTAGAGATAAAAGGGAAAGTCAAAGCATAAAGCTTAGGATCAACTCCCTTTAATGCCATGGTGCTAGTAAAACACATTAAGTGGTTTTGTGTATTATTGGTCACCTTAAATTTTGGCAAGTCCGTAGCTACAAACTTTTCCGGTAAAGTAAGTCCTGCGGGAGGAGCAAACTTTTCTGCGTCGAAGTACTTGTTCCCCATTGTAGAACGAAGAACAAGCTTCTCAAACGACTTTTCTTTGACGGATAATTGTTCCATCTTTTGTTGCAAGGCTAGAGTCTCGGCATTTTTCTTTTGAGCCTTTTCAAGTTTCTTAATTCTTCATTCCTCGGCCTTTTGAGACTTTTCTTTTCTCAAGCGAGCAATCTCTTCTTGGAGTTGCTCAATGGTTGACATTGTTGTTAGATTAGGACTAGTTGTCAAGTGAAGGTGGTTTGAAAGGGGTGGATTGTTTGATGGTAAACGTAGAATGCCAGCGCCCAGGACACTTTGTTCCCAAGCTTGAAAACCGGCCCTAAAAGAAGTACGAAACGATAAGTAAATCGATACACTTGTTTAGGAGACAAACAGAAGAAGAAAGAACGCAAAATATATTCAAATGGATAACATCACCCTTAAACAATTCTTAAATGAAGATATTGTTTGAACGAGCCAATTTGTTTTCGCAAAAATCAAAATGGCTCGTAACAGTAGGCGCGCGCAAGTGACTAAGTTGTGCGCGGCTGGCGCGCGTATCCGAATCACTTGCGTTGGCTGGGGTCGCGCAACTCAATGAGTTGCGCGAGCCACCTGCTCATAATTTTTTTAATTCGAGCGGTTTTTTTTTATATTTGCCATCATTTTTTTCGATTTTTTTTTTGTTACCCTCCGAATATGACTCAAAATTACGAAGAGACAACTTTGTAATTGGGAACCTAAACCAAACTAAAGGAAAAAAAAAGAATGCTATCCTAACACATCGCATATAGTCACGTAATCACATAAGCATACCATAAGCCAAGATACACATAATGCCATTCTAAGGTCAAAGTCTTGGGTGTCCAAGGGTACCATATCTTAAGAAACAATGCACAAATCAATCACTCAACGTGTTGACTCATGACATCACGCTCTCAACATTTTGTTGACGATATGGGTGGGATGATTGTTATTGATTTCGGGATAGAAGCCTAGTGTTGGCAACCCCTACTCAATGAGCCAATTCCCAAAGGTTAAGGTGTGTTATGATTATGCATGATAGAATGTTGCTTGTTTGGTTTTTACTCTTGTGAAAAAGGATGATATTATGCATTCAAGTCTCGCTCTCTAATTAGAGATTATCCAAGTTAATTCCCGTTACAACCCATAGGCAACCAAGTGTTGGAAACCTTGGACCATAACTAAGAACTAATCATGTAACCTCTAAGTCCCCAGTGGAGTCGCCACTGTAAGGAGGGTGTTCTCATCATAGGGGATCCTTCCTTAGATGCCCATGGCCATTTAAAAGCCTAGGACTTTACACTTGTTAGAGTGTATTAGGAGTTGAATTCTTGACTGTTTGGGGGACCTTGTATTAGAATTGATTATATCATCACGCTTTTTTTGTAAGAAACAAGTAGGAGTCGCCAATGAGTTTTGGGAAAACCCATAAAACTCGTTCATGCCTTTCTCCCATGTGGAGTTCATGAGATAATTAGCACAAATAGTAAGTTCAACCATGCCCAAATTGGTCTACATAAACCAGAAATCAGTTCGGAAGCGAGGGTACTAAAATAACATTCCCTTAAAAGGAGATTCGCTATTCTAGCCCTAGTGCGGTCTCTACTAGCTCTTCCTTTTTTTTTTAAAATTTCATCACCAAAAAATATATGCAACGCGATACCTAAAACTAAGTTAGTTTATTTTATTTACAAGCATTAATCACGTAGGAATTACATTGCAAATTATTTAATTCAAATTCGTGAAAAAAGCAAAAGTAAACAAGATTTGCCTTGGCTTAGGTGATCAATCAATCAATAAATTATTCAATTCTAATCTTATTTAACACAAGATACTATGTGGAATCGATTAATTAAATATCCTGTTAAAGTGGTCAAACAACACTATTTTATTGATTAAAGTACTTTAAAATGAGAAAAGTAAATGTGATTTATCTAAGTGCTCGGGAATTCACCACTTCTCTTTGCTAGATCTCCGTTTAGAACACTTATCGACTCCTTGTTTAGGAACCTCCACCGTAGTAACAAAGATTAAGAGGGGTGAGTGTTTAGGGCAAGAGGGTTTGGTAGCACAAGTTCACAAGAGTTTCTGCCAGGATTTTAGGTTAATTTATGTGTGTTTAAGCCTTATATTAAGCCCCTATTTATAGGGAATGGGTGCAATTAGGGTTATAAGCATTCTGCCGCAGCAGGTGTCGCGCGCATCTGGATGAGTTGCGCGCGGCATCCCAGCGCAAGTGATTTAGTTGCGCTGCTATGGCAGCAGAACTTAATGTCTTGCACGCAGTATTATGGTAAGATTCGATTCTATATTTTTACAAAATTCTAAATCTTTTGCGAGCGCATCTCTAGAAGCTGCGCTGGGTGTTGCGCGCAATTAAATTTGTTGCGCGCGCCAGACCTGCGCGACTCATTGAGATGCCCGCGGATTTTTTTGCGGCAACATTTAAATTTAACCTAGGCACCTCTAAATCCATCATTATTGGGTTTTAAGCACGGGCTTAAGCCTAATTATGATTGGGTTTAGTTAATTGGACCTTGTTTTGTATTTGTTTTGGGTTAGGCTAGTCCTTTTGTGTCTTTGTGGTTTAGCACGTCATCCATAAGCATTCTTCACTTTGATCTAACACGAAGACAGTTATATTTATTGTCATTGCACTTCCTTTCGGGACAGGAGGCCAAAAGTAGATGTCTATACCATGAGAATTTGATTATACCCTGCGTATCCATCCATAAATGAGGGAAGTTCGTGGTTTGTTGTATTATCTACTAGAATATCGATGTGTGGTAAAGGGAAGTCGTCCTTTGGACTTGCCTTTTTTAGATCTCGATAGTCGACACACATTCGTACCCTTGCATCCTTCTTCGGAACTGGGACTACATTTGCAACCTATTCGGGGTATTTGGATACCATGATAAAACCTGCTGTCATCTGTTTTTGTACTTCTTCTTTTATTTTAAGGGCTACGTCAGATTTCATTCGACGTAACTTTTGTTTTACAGGTTTCATTCCTGGAATTAGTGGAATTGTGTGTTGAGCTATTTCTCTATTAATGCCCGGCATATCTTCCTATGACCAAGCGAATACATCAATAAATTCTTTTAATAGATTAATAAAATCGGTTCTTTCATCTTTATTAAATGTTAGTCCGATTTTAACTTCTCTTTTAATGGTTGGGTCCTTTGAGATGTCAACCGTTTCAGTATCCTCAATTACCGGTGTTTTATTTTCAAGTGTTTCCATTGCTTTAATTATTTCTTTGTCACTTTCATTGTTTGTTAAGAAATGCTCATCATCTTGGGTTAAAGAATGACACGAGCAGTAAGTAAAAGAGGACATATTATTGAATTTAGAAACCATTACATTAGATAAAGTTACGTCTGTTGGGACTTAACTATTAACTATTCTAGGAGACGGTGCTAAAACAGAAGAACTAGGAGAAGGTGATGTAACTAAGGACTTAGAAGACTTGATAGGGGAATACTCTGACTCGGACTCAGACTCATACGATTCTTCAAACATTGGTCCTTGTCCTGTTGTTATGGAGATCTTTCTTCCACTTGGAGTAGTCACCTTCACAGTCTTTCGCCATCCTTGAACTAGACCCTCTGCTGGAGTGATAAGTTTGGAAGGATCAAAGTTATCACTCTGTAGTACTGTTTAAATAAGCATGGAATTGTCCTCGATATAACTTGGCTCATTCTTTTCATAAACAAAGAGAAGTCCCACAAGTCTTCGTCATCTTTATCGTGCTCCAGATTTATGATGGGATTCTCGATAGCCTTGATTCTCATTGGTGAAGCATCAATTGTGATAGGGATTCCTCTAATTATAGCCTTCACTTGCTGATGAAGGGATGAAGGGACGGCCTTTAGGTCGTATGTGAAGCCAAGGGAGTCCCAACAATAGGTTGAAAGATGCTTTAATGTCTACCACTTGAAAAGTAGTAGCATGTTCTATGAATCCTGCCGTTACAATCATGGTGATAGTCTCAAGAGCTTGGCGGCGAGTGTTGTCATAGGCTCTTATTCCCTGTGTAGACGGAGACAATTCTTCATCCTTTATCCCCAACTGTAGACACCCATTTGTGTCTCCCCAAAACCAAAACCGGTGATGAATACCTTTCGCGTCGAATCATAATCGAATGGAGTGAAAGTGTGGGAAGTCTAGTGTTGCGATTAGTTTTTTACTAAAAATCTCTCTTTCTGTTTTCGAAAATCTACTCTATTTTATAAAAATAGCCAATCCAGTTTAGTTTGGCACATAACAAGGGTCCAATAATAGTTTAGTTGGATAGGGCTCGAAAAGAGCTTTCTAACGATATATTATAAGCCCAATTGCGATGAATAATGAGGAAGTTATGGCCAAATTACTAAACTAGGTCCGGTTTGATCTTTATATGCGACCCAATGATCTAGAGAAGGGCCTAATATGAATTATCATTCCTAATGCAATTAAGATTGATTATAGTCTTCTAGAAGTTTCTTTTTAATCCTAATGGGATTAGGATTGATAAATAAGTTTTATGAGTTTAATGAGGAAAAAAAGAAGTGTTTTGTGTAAAATTACAATTTTACCCCTCGTACGAACTTTTACGACCTAATTTTATTAAAAATAGAAAATGCGTGGAAAAAAACCTTCTGCAGCGCCAAACGTTAGGTTGTCGCCAGGCGACAGGAGCTGTTGTTGGCGACAGAGGTGTGTTTTATTCCTTTTCAAACTCTGATTCTTTTTATCGATTCCGGACTATTTCATGATAAATAGTGTCCTTAGACCTCCGTTTTTTAATCACCAACTCTCATAAAAAATTTCTTGATTCTCTCTCTCTCTCTTTCTAAACCAACTTTTTACAAACAAAATTACGCACTCATAAGATCTAGACACACCTAGGAAAATTTGAAGTTGCCTTCGCCTTAGACGTGAAAGGTTTGGTATTTCTGAGGGTTTGGTCCCAAATCTCTATTTCAATTATTTAATTTAATTCTTTAATTTTTATTTTTTTCCTTGAATTTACTAACGTGTGTATTTTGTTATTAGAAAGAGGTACGAGACATCCAAGTAAGTGCTTTAATTGTTTAATTGATATTTTGATATAGAAATCATGTTTAGGTTGTTATTTTGATTCCTAGTATCATGATAGGATGATTTTCTTAGTATGATGTTTAAGGTAAAGAATAAGTTCCGTATGTCAATTATGATTTATGTGATGCTTCCTATTTTCTTTCCTAATATTCATGTTAGTATCATGTTAGGGTTAAAGCTTTGATCTTTAATTTTTAGTGACATGTTAGGGTTTGTTATTAATCTTGTTAATATCATGTCTAGGATCTTGATAAGTGACTTTTATGTCACTTTTAGGGTGTTTATTGAGTCGCTTTCCGGCTTATTTTCCAATAATTTAACTCTTTTTATCCTTTATTTCTATTATTTTCTTATTCTTGTCTTTTGTCTTTTATTTGAGTGTTTTGGTAATTTTTAGCGTTTTTATGTTTAGTATCTTTATTTGATTAGTTTTAGTTTATTTTCTTATTTTTATTTTATTTGATTTTATTGTTTATCTTTATTTATTTATTTTTAGTCTTTAGTTTTATTCTTTTGTCGTAATTTTATTTTAGTTTATTTAGTTTCTTTTTATTATTTATTTTCTTTTATTTGTCTCGGTTTCATCCTCGGGTTTGTTTATGTGTAGGTTCGAGTTCGAGGTCCAAGCAAATTTCCCAAGCCTTTTTCATCCTCCTAGCTGCTCCCTCAATTCACCAAAACACCACGCACACCAGCCCACAGCCCCCTTCGACCACCAATCCGCCAGCAACAACCACCAGCAACCCCTACTCACCTCACACCAAGAACCACCTGAAGCCACCAATCCGCCAGCAACAACCACATTCATCCACCCTTAACACCATTCCCCTGCTCTCATAAACCGCAACCAACACCACCAAACAACATATATTCTCCCCTGCTCCACCTCTTCCACACACCAAACAACCACCAGAGTAGCTCCCCTGCTCATAAACCGCACCTTCCAATCAACCACCAATCTCAGCCACCCAAACCACTGTCCACCAAAACCCGTATCAACCAACACCAACACCACCGCAACAACCGATTCCCCTGCTCCCTCACTTCACGCAACAACAACAACCACCCAAATCACCACCAAACCACTCACCAATTAAACCCCTCAACTCACAGTAGCAAACCAACAACAACAACTACCCGAACTCACCTCCAATCTACCTCCGTCAGCCACCAATTAAGACCACCGCCAGCCACCAAAACAACAACAACAATTGCAGCCGCAATTCACCTAACACCCAAACTCACAGCCAAGCCAATTTGCGGCCGCACAACCCTGTTAGAAAGCGCACAAAATGGACTCCAAAACAGAGTTGAGGCAGTAGCTTTGCGCGACCTGTGCGCGACTCATGTGCGGGCGCGCAAATGTGGTTCAATCACGAGCTTTTCACGTGATTTTAATGAAAATCGGACGGCCACGATTCCTTCGATTAATCCAAAGGCCGAGAATTTGGTGATGCTAGATGATGATAATGTTGATGAACGGTGATGATGGTTGTTTGGATGATGGTTGATGGTAGAATGAGAGCAGCCATTTCGAGGAAGGAGAAGTCTGTTGGTTTTTGTGGGTTTGGACGGTTTTGGGTGGGTTTTTGGGGTTTCTTTTTCCTTTTCATTTTCTTTTATTTTATTTTATTGTAGTTTTGTTTTTTTTTGGTTTTTAGTTTAGTTATTTTAATTGTTTTAATTAGTTTTATTTCTTTTTATTTTATTTTTATTTAACTTGTATTATAAATACCCCTTTGGGGTTATTTTCTAACAATTTTCAATCAACATTTTATTTTAGATAGATTAGAGTAGTTTAGCATTTTTTTCTCTCTCTTAGTGTTAGATTAGGATTTTCTCTCTCTAGTTTAGGAGTAGTTGTAGAGAGAGAAAGCTTGGATTTCCATGGAGTTTTTGGGAGGTTGAAGAAGCAACTTTGTGGAACTTCTTCTCATCTATTCAATGAGCATTTTCTAACTTTCTCTAATCTTTATTTCTTTGCTTAATTCTTAGTTTTTGATTTTTGTTTGTTGATTTGAGTAGATTAATTAGTTTGTTTGTTTAATCTTGTTTTTATTCTTATTTTACCTTGTTTTCCATGTCTTTCTTCATTATGTTAGCTTAGGTCTTGTTCTAGGGAATTGGATGAAGGTTATATTAATGAATTGAATGATTGATTGTGATTAGTATGAAATTGTTTCTTGATTATTGTGTATGCTTTTATGGATTAGAATCTTTCTAGCTAATCGATTCTATGCTCTTAATTGTGCTTTCAATCAACTGTGCGAGAATGAGTTGGTTGAGAGCCCTAAATTATTCCATACCTTTGCTAGGCTAGTTGCACGAGAGTGAATTAGTTTAGTAGAAAATTAACATGCTTAATTGTGCGAGAGTGAGTTTAATGTGTTGATGTTCCTAATCGAGGTCATTTTCATTTATTAGTATGATGTTGTTTAATACATTGATGTGATTGGATTCCATTTTCCCTAGTTTTAGTTGTTTGTTCTTAGTCGTGTTTAGTTTAACCTCTCTCTATCTCACGACCTTTCCTAGTAGGCTAGTTGGCACAAATTAATACACTTAGTCCTTTTGGATTCGACCCTTTACTTGCCACTAACTAGTTTAGTGTAAGTATAGGTATTATAAATTTCTAATTTGGTTAGGATTAGTAGTCCCAACGACCTACTTTTAACCGCGTTCAGATCTAGCTATTAATATTATGCTTTAACGTGATTATGATAATTATGATTATGATTATGATTATTGTTGTGTCGAATTATATAATTTAACGTAATTTGTTAATTAGCGAATTATTTCACGTAATTTTTTAATTTACGAATTGTTTACGTAATTTGTTAATTTACGAATTATTTCATATTATTTGTTGACGGATAACTTATATATAATTTGTTAATATTATTTTGCTTGATTAAGTTTATTTTTATTGCTTGATCACACCTTTTATGCATGTTTAAAAGGAATTTGTACTTGTAATCACGCTTAATAAGATAATTAATAATCTTGTTTAGAGTTAATTTGATTATAATTTAAGTGATCGACAATAATAGTTTTATTTGTGCATTAATATTCAACCAACATAATTAAATAGGTTTAGGGTTAATCTATTGATTGCATGTTAGTCAAAAAGCGCACATGAATACGAGAAGAATAAAGTAGAGGCCTATTATTAGGGCAGGTTCAGTCTCTTTTAGGTTGGATTTGTACCTTTATCCCCAAACCCCAGTCATGGTTCCAGACCTATTGGAGTGGACGATCTCATGGATCATTAAGGGGTGTAACCTTCACCCTGTGAACGGTTTAAAAGTTCCTAAAACTTGTTGGCGACTCTTTTGCTCTAGCCACCATGTTTAAGTGTATGATCACAGTGGGGTTCAAGTTTGGGGTAATGCTTGAAATATTCCCTACAGTTTTTGGCGACTCCGCTGGGGAGGATTTCTATTTTAATTCCTAACATTTATTTTGGCAATGATTTAGAATAAGTGGAAGAGACTCAAAAAGTTCTAAGTATTTCATGTGCGTAATTTTGATTAACAATATTGTCATATGCATAAAAAGGTTCGCATTGGAAAGACCATCTGTAATGCATCAAAAACATAAGATTTTTACACGTAGGAAATTTGAGAAATATCTTTTACAACTAGAATCAAAATAATACTGCGAAAATTGGAAAATTCTAAGAACACAGAAAGCTGTTGAGGCATGTAGGAACTAGCGACTAGAAAACAAAGCCTGTCGCCGATGATATGGCTCTGTCGCCTAGCGACAATTCTGTCGTTTGGCGACAGGGATTATATCTTGGCGACAGACTCTGTTGTCTAGCGTTGTGTTTTTCCATTACCGAGCCAGAAATCTGCCTTCTTGTTTCTACCTGTTCTAGCACTGTTGGCTCGATTCTACTTCCTGATTGAGTTTTTCTCACTTTTCTAAAACCCATATGTGTTCTACATATGGACATAACCCTCTGGGAATTCATGCTCCATCTACCCGATTGAACGCTCTAAGCAACAAAGGGTACATCCGAGAATGTTGAATTCACTAAACCATGGAAGCGAGTTTATTTTGCGGGATCCCATTTGATGTGTCTATATTATATAGTATTTTACCCCCGTCCCTTGGTCATAATTAGTAGTGTTTTTGGCTCTTTAGAGCCACTTTTATTACTAATTGGTGTTTTCTAGTGTTTTCGTAGATTGGTTGACTTTTGCAGGGATTTACACTTTCGGAGTATTTTCCCGAGATATTTTGAAGCAATCACGAGCATTGGAGAAGCACGACCAGACTTTATAGCCCAGGACCGGTTAGAGCCATCGAACCGGTGATTAAGGACTCGGTATAGGTGATACCGGGGCATTTGGACCGAGTAATCAAGACCCGAGGAGGAAACCCAGATTGGCCCGAAGAATTGGAGCCCAATAGTAGTCTAATTAGTGACCCAAGAGAGCCGCGCGGCCAAAAAGGCTGGCGCCCAGAGGCGCGCCCGGCCGGGCGGGAGAAGCTAAGGTTGGCGCCCGGTGACGTGCCCGGCCGGGCGCGAGATTCAACCTGAAGAGAAAAAAGGCGCGCCCGATCGGGCGCATGTTATTGTTAGGAGACGATTAGCGTCATTTTAGTTTGTTTTAGTTTAAGATTTGTACGGAGTATAAATACTCCTTCGTAATACGATTTTAGGATCTCTCTCTCTCTCTCTCTCTCTCTCTCTCTCTCTCTCTCTCTCTCTCTCTCTCTCTCTCTCTCTTTTACTCTTTCTTTACTCTCTTAATTGTTTTCTTAGATTTTATCTCTCTTAAACCTTTATTCTTAATCCATTCTTAATTCCAGATTCATTTGGTAACTATTTCTTTTTCTCTTAATCTTAGCTGTTTATTTTGTTCCTTTAATTATGTCCTGTTTTATTGCTTTGATTTGTTTAGTTCCTACTATGTGTGAGTAGTTCTATTTCTAGGGTTTACGGGGATCCATAAATAATAGGAAGGGGTAATTTATTGTTGTTAATTATCAATGCTAGATTAATTTCCTATTGATTAATTTAATGCTCTGTGACTAGATTAGGCCTGATCTTTTATGCATGAGTTTGACAATATTGATTCGAGATTTGACAGATGAGAATTGATGTTTAGGTCTAGTTTCAATAGGCAGGTTAATTTATAAATGGTTGAGTCGAGATTCGAAAGATGAGATTTAATACCGGTAAATTAATTGTGTGATTATAATACGTAGCGAAAGCCCTTTATAATTTGATTAATATATGCTTTGGTGAATGATTATTATATTCTACCCTGGAATATTATTTATTGGTGAACCTATGACCTAGATCCTTTTATATATTGTTTTCTCCCTATTCTCAATCTTCGTAGTATAGTTTCATATTTAACTTTTATATTGGTTACTTAGATAACTTAGATTATAATAATTAATTAGGAGTAGAAAGACTTGTTTCCCTGTGGAGTTCGACCCTACTTCCCTATCTACTTTAGTTAGAGGACTTAGGTAATTACTTTTGATTAGGGGATACGACTTTACCCTGTCAAAATTTGGCGCCGTTGTCGGGCAAACGGTTTTATTTTTATTTCTAATTATTTTTGTAGTCTAGGTTATTTTCTTTTTTGTCTCAGAGAACGTTAGTTCTTTGAGGCAAATCTCATATTTGCTTTTAGTTTTTTGTTTATGCCCAGGTGTTCCTGATCAGGGTACATCCCATTCGATCCTGAGATCGAACGTTCCTTCCATAGACTGAAAAATCTCTACAAGCAAATCCTGGCGGATTCTGGTGATAATAATAATAACCACCGCGATCCTCCAACTGGTTCTAGCGATTCAGAGGTATCATCAGACGCCGAATCAGAGATGGCGGTTCCAAAGAAGCTTAGTGATTACTCACAACCAAAGCTTACAGATTTTCCACATCTCACCCCTACTCCGGCTCTTTATGGGGTACAATTTGAGATTAAACCTCAATTTATAACGATGATAAAGAGGAAGCAATTCAGTGGAGCTAAGGGTGAAGACCCAAATCTTCACATTGCCGACTATTGTCAATATTGCAATACCATCAGGCAAGTCGGGGTCACTCAAGACTAAATCAGGGAGATTCTCTTTCCCTTCTCTTTAACTGGAAAAGCTAAATTGTGGTTTAATGGCTTAAATAGAATTGCACTTGGTATAACTGACCGGGAAACTCTTGTTTTGAATTTTTATAACAAGTACTATCTTGCAGAGAGAACAGCCGTACTACGGAGTGCGATTCAGAACTTTGCCCAAGAAGCCGATGAATCCTTATATGAGGCTTGGGAGAGGTTCAAGGACTTACAAATAGAATGCCCCCACCATAATTTAGCACAATGGCAGTTAATCCAAGCCTTTTACAATGGCAATGGAAATTCTTTTAGAATAATTTTAGATTCTACAGCTAGTGGGAGATTTATGAATCTTAATGTTGATGATGCAGGTCAGGTTATTGAAGATATGGCGATACACAATTCCCAATATGGGAATCCTAGAGGCTTTTCTAACAAGGGGAAGCATAGTGTCGACTCTGTATCCTTTTTGCAAGCTCAGCTAGCCTCTATCTGCCAAAAATTAGATAATCTGAGCACTGCTAATGTAGCTACTGTTTCTGCAATTAATAATAATTCTAATGAGGCTTTATGTGAAAATTGTGGTATTATAGGTCTTTGGGAACAAGATTGCAGGAGTTCTGTGGAGCAAGTTAATGTCTTTCAAGCTTATAGGCAGAATAACCCATACTCCAACACCTACAATCCTGGGTATCGGAACCATCCGTACCTTTCCTACCGGAGTGCTAATGTTCAAAATCCACCACCACAAGAACCACAGGCGCCACAGCAACAACATCAGAAATATTACCATCCCAATGCTGGCCAGAAGAACCAACCACAACAAACCTCCTCATCTTTCGACCCTTCCTTGGTGGAAATTAGAGCGATGTTGGTTAATATGCAGAAGCACATGGAGAGTAGAGATGCGCAAATTGATCAAATTCTAGCACACAATAAAAATGTAGATAATGAGATTGCGCAACTTTCCGCTACTCTACAAGCCCGCCAACAGGGAGCTCTGCCAGCACAGCCGACCAGGCCTACGGATCAAGCATATGCAATTACTCTAAGGAGTGGTTCAAATTATGAAGGGCCCCCTATGCCCAGAGTTTACGAACCTATTTTATTAAATAATGCTAATCTTGATTCCGTTAAACCTGACAATGTAGTTAATAGCCCTGCAGGGCTAAAGCATAGTACTAATACATCTAATTCTACATTGCAGGGTACGACTCCAGAGAAGGTGGCCACTCCAGATAAGAGCAACAATGCTCCAAAGCCAATTATCAAACTTCCATTCCCCAATCGTCAATTGAAGACAAACTTGGATAAGCAGTTTGGTAAGTTCCTGGAGATGGTAAAAGATTTGAAGGTAACAGTTCCCTTCACTGAATTAATCACACAAATTCCTTCGTATGCAAAATTTATGAAAGAAATATTGATAAGGAAAAGGTCTATTATTGAGGTAGAGACAGTAGCTTTCACTGCAGAGTGTAGTGCCGTACTTCAAAATAAGTCTCCACCTAAATTAAAAGATCCGGGTAGTTTTTCTATCCCTTGTCATTTTGGCAATCTAATGATTGATAATGCATTGTGTGATTTGGGTGCTAGTGTTAGTGTCATGCCATTATCTGTGTGTTCCAAGTTGAATATGGGTAAATTAAAAGCTACTAATATTACTCTACCAATGGCCGACCGTTCTTTCAAATACCCTTTAGGTGTTTTAGAGGATGTCCCCGTTAGAGTAGGTAAATTTTATATACCTGTGGATTTTGTTGTTCTTGATATGGCTGAGGATATGCAAACCCCAATTATTTTGGGTAGACCATTCCTTAACACTGTAGGAGCAATCATAGATGTGAGAAGTGGTAAGTTAACACTATCAGTAGGGGATGATAAAGTTATTTTTAATCTTAATAATACCCCTAAAAGCTCCATGACTGAGGAGAAATGTTTTAGTGTCAATGTGGTTGAGAATTATTCTAACAAGCCCCAAGCTCTTGAAAAAGATCCCTTGGAGGCAGTATCTTGTGTTGCATCCCTTTCAGATGAGATAGACAAATGGCAGAAGGAAGTTGATGCAATAGAAAGAGCACTCTACACTGTTGGTCTTGGTTTTGAGGACGAAAAGGTGGAATCAATCAAGCAAGTTGTGCGATTTAAGACTACGGTAAGTGTTCCGCCAGATCGAGTTGCAAGTGTTGAATGCAATAGCAATTTGAAGCAACCCTCGATCAAAGAGGGATCTTTGGTGCGTAGCATTGAAGACCTCCCAGTCCAAGTCAAGGAGGATCCACCAGACAAAGTGAATTGGCGTCCCACAGGGCATGTCAGGGAGCCGCGTCGCAGCCTAAACACCGCTAGCCCGGGTGAGAAACCGCCCGATCAAGCGTTAGGCCAAGGGTCCTAGTTTTTATACTTGGTAATAAGGTCGTGCGAGACCTAGATAAACCAGCGCTTTGCGGGAGGCAACCCGTATTTTTAATGCTTTTTAGACTAGTTTTTTTTTTCTCTTTTTCTTATGAAAGGAGAGATGAGGGAATTTAATGAGTTTTATGAGTGTTTATACAGGTTTTAAGGAAAAGAGTTAGCCAAAATTTGAAGCAAAGAAGAAAATACGAAATTCGTCAATTAGCCTCGCACCCGACCGGGCGAAGCTCGCCCGATCGGGCGCGAGAGCTAGTCTTCAGAATCAAGTATTTTCGCCCGACCAGGCGATGGGCACCCGACTGGGCGCGAAACTCATCGTATACGGACTTATTCGTCCGCCCGATCGAGCAAGCCTCGCCCGATCGGGCGCGAGAAGGGCACGAAAAATATATCATCAGATCGCCTGATCGGGCGAAGGGCGCCCGACCAGGCGCGAGAACATATGAAATCGGGTCGTTCAGATCGCCCGATAAGGTGAAGCGCGCCCGACCGGGCGCGAGAGATGATTAAAATCGAGCTATTAAATCGCCCGACCGGGCGACATACTGCCCGACGGGGCGCGAGACCATGTGGATAAAATGTTCAGATCGCCCGATCGGGCGACAGACCGCCCGAGCGGGCGCGAGGATTGTCCGCTCCTTCTTCTTCTTTCTTTTCTTCTTTCGTCCTTCATTTCCTCCTACCTACATAACTTTCTCTCTCTAAAAATCAAATTTCCTCTAACTTCTCTCTAAGATTTCTCCTTCATCCCTCAACCAAATTCAAAACCTTTTACATATTTGTAATCCCTTGTTCATCCTCTACATTTCCATATAAAAATTTTCAGATTTTATTCAAATAAATTTTCATACCCATTTCAACCATGGCTTCAAAGAGGGCTCGGTCTATTTTTGGTAGGAGCTCTAGTTCGAGGGAGGAATACGACCCGAATTTGCAACTTCTGTACTAGACGACGATCCGTATTGCTAGCCGAGAGCAAAAGGAGCGGCTAGAACACTTAATCGGGCGCGAGGTAATTCCTTCTCGGTGGTTACACCACCCTACTTTAGAATCATTTGGTTTGTATGATTTTGTAAAACGGTTTTTAAATGACATTGGCATGAGAAAATTTGTTGATATGCACTATCTTACATTGCGAGAACTAACTTGTGAATTTCTGTCTTCTTTACAAGTTGTAAGTAGTAGAAATGGGCCGAATTTAATTTTTAGGTTGAACAATAGGAATATTAGTTTAACTTATGTAGAATTTTGTAAATTATTTGAATTAAATTCTGAGTTACCTCACCAATGTAATGCGGACTATAAAATGGGTTACATATATCATGCTTTGACTGGTTTGCCTACTCCTGACCCCCAACATGCTAGTATCAAACCTATTTATCACCCTGTCCCAAAAATCTGGCAAAGATTTGCGGGTTTGTGTTTTTTAGGTAGGAACGAGCCCCATAATGCCCAAACTAACGAACTAGGTGTTATAGGACACTATGTGTATGGGTTTGGGAAATTGAACATAGGTAGGTATATTATTCATTATCTGAGCAGGCATGCCATGACCAGCACCACATCTCGCACCCCCATCTGTTTAGGAGGCCTTATCACTCGAATAGCAGTGAAAAAGGCCGGTTTTGTAGTGGATGGAGCCCACCAGCTGACCAGCTGTGGACCAGATACCCATATAACTGCTAGGTATTTTGAGGAGTTGGGGTGGGTATGACCGGATAGCGAGCAGACAACCTTTTGGTGTATTAGGACTGGGAGCAAGCACCCTTTGCCCATCTTTCCCCTACCCAGTCCTGACTTGACCGCCTTTCCCCCTAGGGCAACCATCTTACACATATGATGTTTTAGTTGCCAACGCTAGGGGGGAAGCACCACCACCACCAGTTCCACCACCCCTGCCTCAACCTCAGCCCGAGGCGGCATTCTCTCCACCTCGCATGTCTTACTCCATCCCTCATGTTGACTTTGACCCAGTTTGGGACCTTCAGAGTATATTTCAGGCCTTAGGACGTATCGAGCATTCCCATACTGACCTTAGGAGGATGGTAGGCTCCATAGACCAGCGGTTAGGGTACCTAGAGAGGAACCAGGGTAGAGCTCTTTACCTTATGTACGATGATTATGCTCGTCGGGGCAACATTCCCGACGACGCTATTCACCCTGACTGGTTTCAGCCTCCACCCCAGGGATACGATAGGGATCCCACTGCCCATGTGGTATTTACACTGACTATTCGGCCTTCCATAGGTACGGCCAGGACATTCCTTTCGGGGGACCGGCGGGGGGGGGGGGGGGGATTTTTCATGCTGATTATTTTGGTGGTAATTCTTCTGGTGCAGGTGGTGCAGGTGGCAGTGGAGGTGCAAGTTTCGGCTCGATGGATGAGGATGATCAGGACTAGCTATGCTGGGCTAGTTCCCAAGCCAATGAGGACATTGTCTGATTCTGGCTTGGGGGAGATTTTGGATTTGGTATCTTTCTTTTTCTCTTTTCTTTTATTTTTGGTGTATTTTCTTAGGATAGATTTATTGATTTCTTATTTATGAAAAATACAAAATAAAAATTGAAAAATAAAAAAAATCCAAAAATACGTTCCAATGAATTGTAAATCATGCTTCCCTATGCCCCTAACTTGAGAAATTTGTTTTGATTCTTGGTATATGATGATAAGCATTGTGGATTAGTTGATCATGATTTGATGTTTGATTGCCTTAAAACCTTAACATGCGTCAATTTTGTCCAACTACTTGTGAATATAGTGCTTGACTAGTTGATTTGATTAGGAATGTGTGTTAGTTCCTGGTATGTCAAGGAATTTGAGTATTGGTTTGCAACTATAAGTAGTGTTTATATGATTCATTATTATGCACATTGAGGAGGACGAAGGCGTTCATTCTTTTAGGTAGCCTCCAGATGATTGTAGATACATTTGTTCCCTTCTTGCTACCCATGTTGTTGCCTTGACTTTTTGTTGTTTATTAGCCACATTAAAAGCCTATTTTGCCCCATTGGTTACTAGTCCCAAGCTTGGCTTGGGGGATCTATTAGTGAGTGAGGTGAGGGAGTTTGTAGTGTGCTTATTATTTGCACAATTTGGGTGGGTTTTTGAGAAGTTGTTTTGTTTTTGATCATGTTTATTTTTGATGAGTTTGAGAGTTATATTTTCTTGAAAAAATAAAGCATGATGTTATGAAAAAAAAGAGGTTCAAGGAAAAAAATGAAAAAGGAAAAAATAAGTGAACTTCAATAGAAAAGAAAAAAAAAAGAAAAAAAAGAAAAAAAATGTTCAATGTTCAAATGTTCTAGTTGGAGGTTGATTCAAAAGAAAAAAAAAATAAGAACTTCAATGAAAAATTCAAGTTTGGAAATAAAGTTTGTTTATTCACTCCACTTCTTCATTATTATATTTTTATGAGTGATATGTAAGTGTTGGGATTGTTTATTATGATTGGAGTATGTTTGGTGGATTTTTGTTAGAGTTGGTTATGTTGGAGATTGTTGATCATTATTTATTTTCATCATGGGTTTTATTAGGATTTTCTCCCTTAAGCATAGCTTTTCTCTCACTTATTCCCAAATTTATCCTACCCTTTACCCTAGCCTTACATTACAAGCTTTAAAGACCTTCCGACCTTTGTGCATAGAGTTGTATGAATGTGAAAGTGTTGTTTATCAATGCAAGTTATGATTTGACATATTTCGAGTCGAATAGTAGGATTGAGCGTTTATTGTTTTATACACACGAGAGTGTGAGTTGGGAGGGCATTGTTCACATAAAGGGGTTGGATGGAGAGCGATCGAGTACATCTTTTACTCGCCACAAAAATGAGAGTTGAGTGCGTGAGCACTAGTCTTGAATTCTATATGCTCTTGTGGTTTGCTTTGTTTGACAATTGTTAGGGAGGAAAGGTAATTGGATGGATTTGATTGGTTGATTTTGAAGCATGTTTATTTGATTTACCCTGAATCGTTTGTGCTTGATTTTTACTTTTTTGGGGTGAAGCATATTTATTGATTCATTGATGAGATCTTTGCTTAGGGACAAGCAAAGGTTTGGCTTGGGGGAGTTTGATGTGTCTATTTTATATAGTATTTTACCCCCGTCCCTTGGTCATAATTAGTAGTGTTTTTGGCTCTTTAGAGCCACTTTTATTACTAATTGGTGTTTTCTAGTGTTTCCTTAGATTTGGTTGACTTTTGCAGGGATTTACACTTTTGGAGTATTTTCCCGAGATATTTTGAAGCAAACACGAGCATTGGAGAAGCACGACCAGACTTTATAGCCCAGGACCGGTTAGATCCATCGAACTGGTGATTAAGGGCTCGGTATAGGTGATACCGGGGCATTTGGACAGAGTAATCAAGACCCGAGGAAGAAACCCAGATTGGCCCGAAGAATTGGAGCCCAATCGTAGTCCAATTACTGGTCTAAGAGAGCCGCCCAGCCAAAAAGGCAGGCGCCCGGAGGCGCGCCCAGCCGGGAGGGAGAAGCTAAGGTTGGCGCCCGGTGACGCACCCGGCCGAGCGCGAGATTCAACATAAAGAGCAAAAAGGCGCGCCCGATCGGGCGGTGCCTCGTCCGATCGGGCGCATGTTATTGTTAGGAGATGATTAACGTCGTTTTAGTTTTTTTTTAGTTTAGGATTTGTACGGAGTATAAATACTCCTCCGTAATACAATTTTAGGATCTCTCTCTCTCTCTCTCTTTTTACTCTTTCTTTACTCTCTTAATTGTTTTCTTAGATTTTCTCTCTCTTAAACCTTTGTTCTTAATCCATTCTTAATTCCAGATTCGTTTAGTAACTATTTCTTTTCTCTTAATCTTAGTTGTTTATTTTATTCCTTTAATTATGTCTTGTTTTATTTTTTGATTTGTTTAGTTCCTACTATGTGTGAGTAGTTCTATTTCTAGGGTTTATGGGGATCCATAAATAATAGGAAGGGGTAATTTATTGTTGTTAATTATCAATGCTTGATTAATTTCCTATTGATTGATTTAATGCGCTGTGACTAGATTAGGTCTGATCTTTTATGCATGAGTTTGACAATATTGATTCGAGATTCGACAGATGAGAATTGATGTTTAGGTCTAGTTTCAATAGGCAGGTTAATTTATAAATGGTTGAGTCGAGATTCGAAAGATGAGATTTAATACCGCTAAATTAATTGTGTGATTATAATACGTAGCGAAATCCCTTTATAATCTGATTAATATATGCTTTGATGAATGATTATTATATTCTACCCTGGAATATTATTTATTGGTGAACTTATGCCCTAGATCCTTTTATATATTGTGGAGTTCGACCCTACTTCCCTATCTACTTTAGTCAGAGGACTTAGGTAATTACTTTTGATTAGGGGATACGACTTTACCCTGTCACCATCCACACGCGCCAACCCTTCCAAAGGTAAGGCTTTCGCGTGGTGCATCCGGACCTTTTTGACTAACCCATATCCCGAACTTTAGAGAACTAGAGCCATGGTTAGGTTGCAAACTCATTGCATCATAGTGTGCCTACTTGACTACTTGTGCATTACTTGTTGTGTATACTCTATATGTTTTTCCTAACCGTTTGTTTGACTTGTGTTTAAGCCTAAATAACCTGATTAATCACTAAAAGGACTTTGCCTAATTAATTAATTAATTAATTAGAGTAATTAAAGTTTAATAAATTAATCAAAACTGACTTAGTATGACTTTAGGCCTGTCCCCATAGAGTAAAATTACTGAAAGCAGTCCTAGATTAATGTTCCAGTAATGGCGCAAAAACCTGGGCTGCAGTGCCGAACACTGCTGTGAAATGTCGTGCAACAACTCTGTTGTCTTGCGATTCACTGCAGTGTGCAGCGGCAGTCCCATTGCTTTGGCGACAATTCAGATTTCTACTCAAGTCATCACGACGAGTCTAATTAAACAACTTATTAATCAGTTTGGTTATTTTTTTAATGTTAGTAATCTTATTTAGTCCTTAATTGAGTCTAAGAACTTAGTCCCATGGTCTTACACAAGAGTCAAAGCATGTCACTTGCACCCACAAATAAAGCACACATACACTTTGACCATGTCTAGAGAGTCTTGTATGCACGCGTTTTTCGTCATTTTTTTAGGGGGGTAAGTCAGATATAAATCCTCCAATTAAAATACATTTGTTTGAACCTTTATACTTGATTCCCAAAAATATGCACCCTATTAATCCTCCGATTAAACTACATTTGTTTGAACCCATATACTTAATTCCCAAAAATATGCACCTTATTTTTGCTTTTTTCTTTTTCTGTATAAACCAGTAAAGTCAAAGTCAATTTGAGTCAAGTCATTAAAACAAATAAAATGGTTTAATTTACAGCGCGTGGTCAAGAAAGGAAGGGCGTTTAATCAGAGACAACCTTTTCGTTCAAGTACAACTTTTTGATAAACCAGTCAGTCGGAGAAGAAAAGCTAAGAAGATAATGGCGAGTCAAGAAGAAGTCAAGGAGCTTAAGAAGCAAATGGCTAGTGTTACTGAGGTGCTAAGGACCTTAACCATCCAAATCAATAACCCTGCGAAGCCACAACAAATGGAGCTCATGCAAGAGAGCTTGAGCAAGATATATAATGACTACAGGTTACAGGGCATTAGCTCGCAAGGGGTCTCGGTGGACAAGGAGCTTCTTCCACATAAGTTCAATGTCAACGACATCCCAAAATTCAAGGTTACTGACAACCTGTAGGCGTCGTTTGAAGTGCGCCTATGTTAAAAGCATGTTGTGAATATGCTTAGCACTCATAAGAAGTGGGAATTGACATATACGATAAGGGACAAGGAAAATAGGGAGCCGCCAACAAGTTTTTAAGGAACTTGTAAACCGTTCACAGATCATAAAAGGCAACCACGAATAAGGGACAACGAAGGCAACAACGATTGACCCGTGAAGGTTACACCCCATTCATAATCCATGAGATTACTAACTCCATATGGTTCGGAACCACGAAAGGAGGATCGGGGATGATGGTACGAAGTGAGTCATGGAGTCACATTCGCCCGTATTGGCCTCTACTCGATTCTTATATTGAAAAGCATTCATGTGTTCTCAAAGGCATACAAACAATAATTCAATTCGCTCCAAACTATTATTTAACTAAATTGGTTTAATATTAATGCACACATAATTCTAAAATATTGGTGATCACTTCAATTAATAATAAGATTAAAAGGATCCTAAACCGGTTGTCCAAATTATCTTATTAGGCGTGATTTTCAATTACATATTCCCTTTAAACATGCAATATGGTGATCAATAAAAAATAATAAAATAAACATTAATATTAAAACCAATTTAATCACAATTCCAACAACATAAAAATCATTAGAAAAATAATAAAAATAAAAGGAGCATGATCCTTACTTTGATTCTGTTTGTTTGCAACTAAAAAATAATAAACGAGTTAGTAACTTCAAGGAAATAATAAAACAATAATTAAATTATATTAAATAAAGTAAAGTTGATTTTGTGGCCAAACCCTCAAACAATTCTACCTTTCACGCCTTGGCTTAAGGATAGAACCACGAGTAAAGTATAGACTCCGTTGAGTACTTGAAGAAGGAATTTTGAAGTAGAGAAGGGTAGGCTAGTGTTTAGGTTAAAGCATAGAAGAGAGAAAATAAAATCAGAGAATTACTCGGTGCCCCGTACATCAGAAATGAGGGGGTATTTATAGGGAAAATGTGCTGAGGGAGCACACGGAACCCTAAAATGATAAAAACCCTAAAAAAGTATCCCGTGACACGGCAAACTGTACCATGACACGGGAAGTCCTTACCGTCAGACGGCACACTTTCCCGTGACACGGTACATTTTTGGTGTGACGCGGGAAATTTTCAGAAAACGGGAAAGAAAACGCGTTAAGGGTTTACGCGGAAAAGACATGGAATGTCCCGTGTCACAGCAGACTTCCCGTGTCACGGGAAATCCCACCGTCAGACGGGAAGGATTCCCGTGACACGATAGGTACCTGCCGTGGCGCGGGAAATTCCAGCATGTTTTTCCGTCTAATTACATTTTTAACCCTAATTTCATTCGGCATTTTAAGTGCCGATTGATAATTTCGGGCTTTTTCTGACTTATCATTATTTGGGCTAAAATAAGAAAATAATTAAATAAAAATAAATAAAAGGTTTGGGCCAAAAAATAAACAATAAAACAATAAAATAAAAAAGGTTTGGGCTAAAATTAAATAATAAGTTTGGGCTGAAATAAAAATTATGCTTTTACCAAACATCAAGGCTAATCCATGGACTGTTCAAAAATACGAATTTAATCAAATACGATTTTTTAAGCACTCTCGGGATTAAATACTGAACCCGACCAATAGTGGCGGTGAAAGGTTGTTCATCATCGGGTTTGGTTTTGGGGAGACATTTTTAGGTGTCTACAGAAGCCCCCACTTTGACTGAGTTTGTAGAAACGTTAGTTTCGAAAACGATAGTCAAAGTAGCCGATAGGGACGGAGAATGATTTAAGACGTTATGCGATCCTAAATCACTCTGTATACACCGATACCTGCAAAATAACTGTACCAATACCGTCGTGTCACAAAAACATTCCCGTGACACGGCAAGGGCCCCCCATCACACGGAGCTGCTTCCCGTGACACGGCAAAGGGGTCCCGTGTCGCGGGAATCAAATGGCTGAAAAATGGTCAAAAAGCATCTTTGACCGGTCAAAGCTTGCGCACCACACAAAAATCGGACCGTTACGTGGGAACGGGGTCCGTTGCACGGGATTTTTTTTATTTTAAATATCAACATTTTTTCTCATTTTGGCCATTCTCTTTCTCGCTCGATTCTCATCCAAACAGCTCAAAATTTTTTTTTGGTTTGCCGTGCCTCGTTTTCTGCTCACAGGCGCTCGGTATTTCTTCCCGTCGGCCGGCGTTCTTAACCGTGTCACGGCGGTTTGCTTCCTCTTTCTCTTTTTTTTTATCTTTTTCTGCGACTTGCTGCTGCTTTTATCGCTACTACCTACTGATGTTGCTGTTGCTGTTTACCGCCTGAGGTTGCCGTCACAGTCATCGGAGCCCCGTCGCCTCTCAAGCTCACCGTGACACGGGCTGACTCACCATGACACGTCATCCAGCCACCGAGCCGCGGCTAATCTCAACCGCGTCACGGCGGCTGCGCGGATTTTCGAAATTTTTCGAGCTTTTGGAGCTCAAGTCTTCCCCAAATTTGCTCTAATTTTCTGCTACTTTCCCCATTTTCAACCCTCTACAAGGATCTATGTAAGTTCCTCTTAATTTGTGCCTCAAATTTGCTTCAAAAGTAATTTCATGAAAAACCCTTAAAAATCAATTTGGGGATTTTTGATTTTGAGGTTTTATGTTGAAATTCTTGCCATGATTTTACTTGTATATGTATGTATGTATGTTTGTGAGAAATTTGAGACAAAAATTGCATGATTTGATGGAGAATTGAGCAAATCACCATTTTTGGGTACTACTTTTGTGAAATGATGTTCATGTTACTTCTTGAAATGGTGAAAAAATGGTGGTGAACCGTGTGAAATATTTCATGATGTGTTGATTCATTGTTTTTGTGCGACTTCGAAACATATTTTGCGTATGTACTATATTGTCATGGAGAACATAGTATCATGCGGCTAGGAGAACTGTAGTATTAGTTTGTCATGGAGAAACTAAATACCATAATTTTGCCAATTTTTAGCCTGGAGGTAAAAATTTAGCGCATAATTCGATAAATAACTAAATAACTCAGGAAATGATGATAAGTATTTAGATCTTTATTTTTATAAAAATGCAACTTGAATTAAATGTCTCAGGAAATGATGCTAAGCATTTAGATTTTTATAATAGCATGCCTAGGCGACGAGATTGCGATCTTTCTACCCTCGGCCGGCGTCGGGCTTTTCGGGAGGACACTCCCACCATTCCTGAGGGTATGGATGACGATGCTTTAGAGTCCGAGCCTCGGGCATCCGCGAGTAGAGGTAGGTGGGTTCCACCTCCGTGGACTCCAGACCAGTTGGTTTTCTGCCGTGAAAACCATGTCTCTCATCGCCCACTCTCCGACATAGTCGATGGCACGCTTCGCCACCACGGTTCTGGAGCCGACGATTTGATCCCTCGACTTCACCAGATCATTACGAGGGATCCTGCTACGAACGCCCTATGGGAATCGGCTGGTTTAGTAGATTTCTATACGGCGGTTGTAGGGTTTCGCAGCCCCCGGGGTTGCGGTGCGACGGTCGTTCGCGCATTGTTGGAGTATTTCTTGGATACTACCAACACTTTTCATTTTGCTTGGGGGGAGATGACGGTGACCCCTCTAGACTTCAGTATGATCAGCGGGCTGCGCTTCACCGACCGGGTTGTAGCTTAGATGTCTGATCTGTCTTGGGGATCGGCTGAGGCAGCTGATTTGCTAGGTCTGATCGTTCAGCACATCAGGACCCGACCAGTGTTTCGAGGTGGTCCTAGGAGCGGACGATCGGAGTTGGCTTCAGTTTTAGCTCGTGGCTTCGACATGGAGGATACGTCGGCTGAGCAGGGAGTGCGGATCTTCATCCTGATCCTGATCTCTATGACCCTTTCTCCTAATAGGATTTCACGCGTACTCCTTTGCTACCTCCCGCTTTGGTCAGGATCCATGAGATAGGATCCTATAGCTGGGCCAGCCTTGGATACGCCGATCTTCTCTTATCGCTACGTCATGGCTGTCGGCAGCTGAATGACGAGTCTCCCATCACCGTCTATGGTCTGTGGAGAGTCGTAAAGGTGATGATCTTTTCCCTTTTTGTTTCACTTTAACTTGTTCGACTCATGTGCTAAAGATTACTTTTTATTGCAGCTATGGTTCTACGAGTACTTCCCAGGCTTGGCTCCTCGCCGGCGTCGTGGAGCAGTCCATGATTTCCCTGTCGAGGCCAGCTGGCGTGATCGAGGAGAGTCGCGGGTGGAGTCCGTCCCTGCACTGCGTGGGCTACTACGCCGAGGCACCTCTTCTGTTGGCGTAAGGATTAGTTTTGTTGCTTGTTATTTTCCTTTTGACGTTGTTTCCGTCGTTTCACGCCAACTTTTTATGGTTTTCAAGTTGCCATTGATGTCTAGTATCGTCCTTGGGCCGGGATGACTGATCTACCTGAGGCCTTGCGTCTTTCCGCGCACCGCACCATTTTGGTTGGTACCGGACGCTTTGTCTGGTATTTGGGGGAGCAAGTCGTTCGTCAGCATAGTGGCGATCGTTTTGTGGTGCCCTCATCTCCACCAGAGTCGATGTTGGACTCACGCTTGATAAGAGAGTTGATCAACAGGGGAGAGCGCTATACTTTTCCATGGCAGGAGCTTGTACACATGGAGAGTGACTATGCGCGGGATTTGCTTCCCTCTCTGGCTCCTCCACCCCGTCTTCCTGAGGTATGATTTCTTTTGAGGATCTTCGTTACTAGTCTCTGTTTTAAATAGTCGAATAACTTGATTATTCGATCATATTTTCAGACGATTATTCGCCCTGTGGGGAGGATCGAGATTCTGTCTCAGTTTGTCCACTATCCAGGGCCGATTGGTATCACCGAGGACCATATTGCTGACGCGCCAGAGGGTTACAGACAGGCGCAGGAGTCTCTGCCCGAGGTCTTTGAGCCGGTAAGTTTTTTTTTGATGCATTATTCATCCTTTTAGCACCGCTTATTACTGACTTTTCTTTGTTTTATCCTCAGCCTAACTGCCCGGAGATGATGGGACTTATGAAACTGGTTGACGCCCTGAAGTATTGCATCATCAAGCTTCGGCGTGGTGCGAGTTGTCGGAGCTCTAGCGACGTTCTTGAGGTATCATTCATTTTGATTTTGTACCATTTGTTTTATTTTGCACTGTTGACACCTTTTGATTTTGTATCTTTTAGGAGCAACGGAGGTCACGCTCGCGCTCGAGGCACAGAGGCTCGGACGAGGAGGAGCTTGGTCATGGTAGACGATCTCCTGAGATTCACCGGCGTTCTCATTCTCAACGAGAGCCTCAGAATACTCAGCCGTTTCAGGAGGCTCAGTGGCAGCAGCCTCAGTCTTCCCAGCGCTTTCCAGGCTAGAGTCAGGGGCAGCGTCAGTCGTTTTCACAGCCTCCACAGCCTGAGTTTGGGTTTGTTTTGACTCCCTTGGATCCTGGTTCATTTTCAGCTCCATTGTCCGGGATTCCTCCACCGGTGTCGGGCTTGTTCTCAGTTCCGATGTATGGGACGATGCCTTCACCGACGATTCCTGTGTCTTTGAGCCAGTCTACACCGTTTTCCGGCTGGACGGGTCCTGCCTTGAGTTTGACTACCGCTGGGGTCACAGGGACTAGTAGGGATATTACTCCCCGTACTCGGATGATGGAGGGACTCTTCGGCTCACCGTTCCCATATGCGCAGGGTGAAGATGATACTGATTCTGGCTCTAGAGATTTTTGACCGAGGGTTTTCATTTGTACATGATGACACTTTGACATGTTTATTTATTATGACTCTTTTGTACATTATTCATAGTTTATGTATTTATTATTGTGTGTTAGTGTGTGCTTGAAACTCATTGTGTGTGATCGTGTATTTATTAATGACGCGACAAAAACATAAGTGGAGTAATGGAGGGTATCGACCTTCCCCAAAAGAAAAAGAAATAAAAAGACAAGCAAAAAGAAATAAAATGATAAAGAAATAAAATAAATAAATAAAATTACCTTCCCAAAAGAAAAAGAAATAAAAAGACAAGCAAAAATGAATAAAATGATAAAGAAATAAATAAAATAAAATTACCTTCCCAAAAGAAAAGAAAATAAAAGGACAAGCAAAAATAAATAAAATGATAAAGAAATAAAATATTAAAGTGATGAATAAATAAATAAATAAAATAAAGATAATAATGAAAATAATAATAATAATAATAGAGATAAAAAAAGTTGAGAATTTTATTAGAAATAAAACTCTCAGAAAACTGAAAAATAAACGGTGAAGATAAAATACTATAAAAAAATCCGGATAGATACGGGAAAAGATGAAAAAAGAAAACGCGTGAAGTGCCGTGACACGGCACTGTGCACCGTGTCACGGCAGAACTTGCCGTGTCGCGGCAAAAGTTCCCGTGACACGGTGGGACTTCCCGTGTCACGGTACGCGTGTTACTCAGCGGTGTGTTTTACGCGTACGAAAAGATAATTTCTGGGCAGTGTCGAGCACTTTTGCTATAAAATAAGACCAGTTTATTCATGATATGCATAATTACGAAACACAAAATAATTTAGAATTTCATATTCCAATAATCATGTCTCAGAATTTTGATAATACATTGCGCGACTGGTCTTATTCTTTGACCAATGCTGAAAAAAGAGAGTTCGAATTATTTCATGTCAGGGGTTTGCTAGCCCTGCGACATGTAGCTATTGAACATGATTTTCTTAGGGCAGCATTAGATTATTGGAGTCTAGAAACACACTGTTTTAAATTTGATTATGATGAAATCTGTCCCCTGCCGGAGGAATTCGGTGCAATCTTTGGATTTCCTGCTAGAAATCTTATTGCCGTGCCTACCCTACGTGAATATTATTACCAAGATTTTGAACGCCATCTGAATCTAACAGATCAAGATTTAAATAGAATTGTGTGTGGTAATGAGGTAGACTTAGAAAAACTTGCAAATTTATATTTTAATCGCCCTATCTCTGAGTCTTACCATGTATATCGTAGAAGGGCATTTATTTTTTGCATGTTTAGCAAGCTTTTTTTTGCAAACGGTAGGTTAGGACATGCTTGTCTAGCGTCTGTGCTTGAACATGTCGAATCTGGAAGATCTCCTATGCCGACGTGCGTTGGAGAAACATTTCGTGGCCTTGACGAAGCAAAAGCTGACCGGAAAGCCATCAGGAAGGGCTCTCTGGTACTGCTGCAGATAAAAATACACTCCGAGTAGTCCCTGTGACACAAAACAGGCACCATGTCACGGTGGATGTCTGCCGTGACACGGTGAAACCTGTCGTGTCACGGGAATCTGCAATTTTTTTTTTTTTTAAGGATTGATTTTTTTTCTTTTTTGCAGATTTGGTTGATGGAGCGTTTAGAATTATTTGAAGCCCCCGACGATGTTGAAAAATATGGCCCTAACGACCTAGTCTGCAGGAAAAAGAATTACTCTGCGAACATGTCGTATGAAGATTGGAAAAATTTCTTTGCCAAGAGAGAATTTTCCATTCGTTGGGTGGTGCCTTGGTGGAGGCTTACTAGGATGGTTGGCACGAACGATACTCCATATTGCCGTGTTCCTAGTATCTCAAAACTGACCTTTTATTGCCCTTCTCGACTGATGCGGCAGTATGGACTTGAACAAGTAATTCCACGCTATAACGATAGTCCTCGGGAAGTATCGTTGCATGAAAGTAACGTTCACAAGTACGAGACTTATTGGATTGGAAGACCTTTGTGGACCGTTTCTGCAAGTGACCAAGCTCCTCCTCCTTTATCTAGTGCATACAAGGCATGGTTGAACCCTAGAAGCAGGAGGGAATGATTCGGATCACGCAAGTCTGATGTGAAGAGTCGTCTTGGAAATAAGAAAGCCCCTCCTAAAGATCGTCTAGGTTCGAGAACACAAGGTATTGAGTTTAAGACTCCTATAATGCCAAGAAAGAAGAATTATGTGATAGGAAAGGGTAAAGAAAAGATGGTCTATAGGGAGAAACAACCGAAGAAATTCAAGAAAGGTGAAAGGGGTGAAAGTTCGACTAGGGGTGTGACGGTTCGGGCTACGAAAGACACATTAATGGTGAAGGCCGACCTAATTGACCAAGAGAAGGATGTTCCTAAAGTGAAGAGGGATTAGATCAATAGTGCTTTGCTTTTTATGATTTATAATTTTTATTTAAAATAAGGCATATGATGCCAATAATTGTAGTCGCATTTATTTTAATAATAATAGCACATTTATTTCAGCCTTAAAAATAATCAAAAAAAATTACAATGACTTTTATTTATTATTTATTTATCCGAGTCAAGGAGTCGGACGCAATGGAAGAACGAAAATAAAAAACTCGAACAAACAATGAATTCGCAACGAATGTGTCATTAAAAAAAAACGGAAAAACTGAAATTCCACCGTGTTCGATGGCTCTAACCGGCCTAGGCTATAAACTCTGGTCGTTCTTCTCCAATGTTCGTGATTGCTCCAAAATATCTCGGAAAAATACTCCAAAAGTATAAATCCCTGCAAAAGTCAACCAAATCTACGAAAACACTAGAAAACACCAATTAGTAATAAAAGTGGCTCAAAAGAGCAAAAAACACTACTAATTATGACCAAGGGACGGGGGTAAAATACTATATAAAATAGACACATCACTTTGGAGTAGTCGTATCCCCTAATCAAAAGTAAATACCTAAATCCTCTAACTAACGTAGATATGGAAGTAGGGTCGAATCCACAGAGAAACGAGTCTTTCTATTCCTAATTAATTAAAATAATCCAGATTATGAAGTAACCAATATTTATATTTGAATAATAAACTAAACTACGAAGATTGAGAATAGGGAGAAAACAATATATAAAAGGATCTAGGGCATAGGTTCACCAATAAATAATACTCCAGGGTAAAACATAATAATCAATCATCAATGCATAAATTAATTAAAGGTCGGCGCCCGGCCAAAGAGGCTGGCGCCCGGAGGCGCGCCCGGCCGGGCGAGGGAAGCAAAGGCTGGCGCCCGAAGGCGCGCCGATCGGGCGCGTGTTATAATCTGATTAATTTATGCATTGATGATTGATTATTATGTTTTACCGTGGAGTATTATTTATTGGTGAACCTATGCCCTAGATCCTTTTATATATTGTTTTCTGCCTATTCTCAATCTTCGTAGTTTAGTTTCTTATTCAAATATAAATATTGGTTACTTCATAATCTGGATTATTTTAATTAATTAGGAATAGAAAGACTCGTTTCTTTGTTGATTCGACCCTACTTCCCTATCTACGTTAGTTAGAGGATTTAGGTATTTACTTTTGATTAGGGGATACGACTTTACCCTGTCAAAATTTGGCGCCGTTACCATGGTTAAGAGTTTGGACGCGTTAGCAAGGCAGCCTCCCTTGAGGGTGTATGCCAACGGGCGGCTCCGCGAGTTTGTGATGAAATCGAACTCGACTCCATGGTTTGGGTGGATTTAATAACTCGGATGAACCCTTATTGCCATGAGCGTTTTTGGGTCGATAGAGCTTAAATCCCTCGGGGCTAAGACGCATGTAGAACACATACGTTTTTTCAGAAAAATCAAAGGAAGTCGACTGTGAGGAAAGAAAATAAGCCACCGGACTGATTTTAGGACTGCCGTGGCACGGCAGTCAGAAGTTCTGACTGGTGCCCTGTTTTCCTTCGCGCGCAACCAAGTTATTCAATTTTTCCTACGGGACAGACCTGAATGCGACGTTAAAACGTATATGCAGATGCAAAAATGCCAAATTAATCACAGGAATATTTTTTTCAAGAATCTTTCAAGTCTCATCCACTCATCTTAATTAAATACCGATCACTCAAATCGATAAATAATTAAGAATCCTCCCTAGTGGAGTCGCCAAATTGTAGGCATCGTTTGAAGTGCGCCTACGTTAAAAGCATGTTGTGAATATGCTTGGCACTCATAGGAAGTGGGAATTGACATATACGAGAAGGGACAAGGAAAGTAGGGAGCCGCCAACAAGTTTTTAAGGAACTTGTAAACCGTTCACTGATCATAAAAGGCAACCACGAATAAGGGACAACAAAGGCAACAACGATTGACCCGTGAAGGTTACACCCCATTCATAATCCATGAGATTACTAACTCCATATGGTTCGGAACCACGAAAGGAGGATCGGGGATGATGGTACGAAGTGAGTCATGGAGTCACATTCGCCCGTATTGGCCTCTACTCGATTCTTATATTGAAAAGCATTCATGTGATCTCAAAGGCATACAAACAATAATTCAATTCGCTCCAAACTATTATTTAACTAAATTGGTTTAATATTAATGCACACATAATTCTAAAATATTGGTGATCACTTCAATTAATAATAAGATTAAAAGGTTCCTAAACCGGTTGTCCAAATTATCTTATTAGGCGTGATTTTCAATTACATATTCCCTTTAGACATGCAATATGGTGATCAATAAAAAATAATAAAATAAACATTAATATTAAAACCAATTTAATCACAATTCCAACAACATAAAAATCGTTAGAAAAATAATAAAAATAAAAGGAGCATGATCCTTACTTTGATTCTGTTTGTTTGCAACTACAAAATAATAAACGAGTTAGTAACTTCAAGGAAATAATAAAACAATAATTAAATTAAATTAAATTAAGTAAAGTTGATTTTGGGGCCAAACCCTCAAACAATTCTACCTTTCACGCCTTGGCTTAAGGATAGAACCACGAGTAAACTATGAACTCCTTTGAGTACTTGAAGAAGAAATTTTGAAGTAGAGAAGGGTAGGCTAGTGTTTAGGTTAAAGCATAGAAGAGAGAAAATAAAATCAGAGAATTACTCGGTGCCCCGTACATCAGAAATGAGGGGGTATTTATAGGGAAAATGTGCCGAGGGAGCACACGGAACCCTAAAATGATAAAAACCCTTAAAAAGTATCCTGTGACACGGTACATTTTTGGTGTGACGCGGGAAATTTTCAGAAAACGGGAAAGAAAACGCGTTAAGGGTTTACGCGGAAAAGACACGGAATGTCCCGTGTCACGGGAAATCCCACCGTCAGACGGGAAGGATTCCCGTGACACGATAGGTACCTGTCGTGGCGCGGGAAATTCCAGCATGTTTTTTCGTCTAAATACATTTTTAACCCTAATTTCATTCGGCATTTTAAGTGCCGATTGATAATTTCGGGCTTTTTCTGACTTATCATTATTTGGGCTAAAATAAGAAAATAATTAAATAAAAATAAATAAAAGGTTTGGGCCAAAAAATAAACAATAAAACAATAAAATAAAAAAGGTTTGGGCTAAAATTAAATAATAAGTTTGGGCTGAAATAAAAACTATGCTTTTACCAAACATCAAGGCTAATCCATGGGCTGTTAAAAAATATGAATTTAATCAAATACGATTTTTTAAGCACTCTCGGGATTAAATACTGAACCCGACCAATAGTGGCGGTGAAAGGTTGTTCATCATCGGGTTTGGTTTTGGGGAGACATTTTTAGGTGTCTACACAACCCCTATTTCCATTTAAGAGCCTTTGAGACTATAATGAATATTAAGGGGATTGATAGGAAGGTCTTTCATTCTTTAGTTTCTTTATCTCTTGAAACCGTTTGTCAACAATGGTTCTTTTCCCTTAACAAAGAGAAAACCGCTACTTGGGAATCTATTGTAAACGATTTCATTGATAGGTATAAATGCAATATTCAAGTTGAAACCGATCATAGAGAATTTGAAATAACTAGGTGTAGAAGAACCAAAACAAGACCACCACTCAGTTACAAAATTAAAATTTACAGTGTAAAGAATAATATTTAATTAGGTTAATAGTTACAATTATTGAAATGATATAAGTTGATTACCTGGAGCTTTAGTTTTCCAATGCTGCCTAATAGCCATTTGATTTCCAAAGAGACCATTTTCTTGCTTGTAAGAATTGAGCTATGTCATAATCTTGTCTTGCTTGTTGAGTCAAGGGACCAACCTTTGGATGCACTCATATATTAACTTCACATTGCTCAATTTGGGGATTGTAATCATAAATATATTTAGGGTTCAGACGATGTCCAACAACATGTAAATGACGGTGTAGTTAACATTCCCTAAGACTTATTTGCATTAATTTGGACTAATTTTGATGGAATGATGTTGAAATTGCTTCTTTGGAACGATCAATTATTGCCTCATATATGTAGCCCATGGGAGGTTGTAGACACCCAAATGTGTCTCCCTAAAACCAAACCCAGTGATGAATACCTTTCATGTCATTTGATTATCGAACGAAGTAAAAGTGTGAAAGGTCTAGTGATGTGGATGTTTTTATTAAAATATCTCTCTTTCTGTTTTAAAAAATGTTTCTTCTTTCACTCTATTTATGAAAATGTCCAATCCAGTTTGGTTTGGTCTATGATAAGGGTCTAATAATAGTGTAGTTGGATTGGCTCAAAAAGAGCTTTCCAACGATATATTATAATCCCAATTCCGATGAATAATGAAGAAGTTATGGATTAAATTAAATTAGGCCCAATGATCTAGAGGAGGGCCTATTAATTATTATTCCTATAGAGATTAGGATTGATTTTAATCTTCTAGGAATATCTAGAAGGTTCTTTTTAATTATAATAAGATTAGGATTGATAATTATATTTTGAACAAAATATATTATTTGTCACAAATATGATTTTAAATCTGCATAGACGCGGAATTACTTGTTAACCTGTTTAAATGATGATTCCGCGTACAAAAGCGCGTTGTACCTTTGAATCAGCGAGACGAAAAGGCTGTCACCTGGTGCTGATTCCTGTCGTTGGCAACATGAGGTATTTTATTCCGAATATGACTTCATTTGATCCCGAGCTATTTATTCTATAATTAGGGGTCGTATCTCCCCGTTTTTCATCATTGACAACCATCGTCTCTCTCTTTATCTCTCTAAAAGCTAGAAGCTTTCATTCTCTCTCTATTTCCTAAAACTTCCCTTTTACGAAATTCCACATACATTAGCTCTAGACACACCTAACCAAGTTCGAGGTTGCCTCCACCCTAGACGTGAAAGGTTGATAATTTCTGAGGGTTTGGTCCCAAACCTTATTACAATTCATTGATTAGATTTACTGTTTTAATATTTTTCCTTGAATTTACTAACGTGTGTATTTTGTTATTAGAAAGAGGTACGAGGCATCGAAGTAAGTACTTTAATTGTTTAATTATTCTTTTGATATAGAAATCATGCTTAAATTATTTTGTTGATTCCTAGGATCATGTTAGGATGTTATATTGCTTCCTAGTATCATGTTTAGGGTAATAACTAAACTTTCTAACATCATGTATACTATTATGATGCTTCCTATTTCTTTCCTAATATCATGTTAGTGTCATGTTAGGGCTAATTGATCTTTAATGTTTAGTGACATGAAAAGGTTTATTATTAATCTTGTTAGTATCATGTCTAGGATCTTGCCAATATTATTATGCTTTGAGATTGAGAATATTATTATTATTGTTTAGGGTAAAAATACCCTAGACACGTGGACCAATGAGAGGAGGCCACGTGTCGAGTTCAGGATGGCCCACGTGGCCTAATATCCTCTTGACACATGGCCCCCCTTGGATAAACCTATGAAATGGCGGCCTTCAAGGGCCCAAATCCCAAGAAGCGTCGTAAAACGGCGCAGCCCACTAAAATCTAGGTCAAGTGACCTAGATGGGGGCACATTCTCCAATGACCCTATAAATAGGGAGATATTTCCCCATTTTGGGGACACGTTCAATCATTTATTACACCTATATTCTCTCACATCAGAGAAACACCTTAGCTTGGAATCCAAGCAGATCCCCACTTAAATTTCCGTACTCATTATTCCCTTTCAAGTTACTAACTTGATCGTCGGAGGCGGAGCTCCTACCACCCGGAGTCTCCGTTGTTTTGCAGGTAAAACTCAGCCGGACCAAACTTCGTGACGTAACTCTCCCGAGGGACAAAAACACCCAAAACATTTGGCGCCGTCTGTGGGGAGAGTACCTCGAAGATGGTTCAAGAGTCTGTACCACCTCCTAACCGTCTGGGCGATGACCCGGAGGTTTTTACAGACCAGGAGGATGAGGATCCCCAGGTCGAAACCTATACAGCCAATGATGGCTCTCTAATAACTAAGCGCATCCGGCACAGAGACACTCTTGAGCGGGGTGCCTCCCAGGCGGGTACAAATCGACCCCCTGGGCAGCCGGAAGGGGAAACCCATACGACAGCTGGATCAGCACCTGCCACCCGAGACGAACTCATGAGATTCATGACAAGTTTTAAGGGTGAAATTGAAGAACTGATCACTTAGAGCCGGGCGGGCCCAAGTTGGGGTCAGTCGGCCAAAAAGACTCCTCTGGAAAAGGGGAAGTCAGTCAGAGATCGGCAGCCAACTCCTTATCTAAAGGAGAAGGCAGTCGGGACCGTTGATTGGTCCAAAATTCTTCTTCCTAAGAGGAATACCAACAATACCCGCCGGACTCAACAGCCGGTGGGAAGTAAAAAATCAACTCTTGATGCCCGGGAAATCATCAACCGGAAGAGAAATCAACAATTGTCTGAGTCGGCTTCCACGTCGAACTTTCCTGACAGCTTCAACAACACCTCTACAGGGAATGCACTTTCCCTACATGAGAGCCAGACAGGCGGTAATACCGTCCATTCTAGCCCTCAGATGATTGGAACTGTACCGTATGTACCTTCTCAGGTCTACGGTCAGTATCCCCCTCACTTCATGCAGCCGGCCTTCTTCAGAGGTCAGGCGGCATATAACAATGTCCAGCCATTGGACTGGCAGCTTCGTCTGCTCCGCCTGGGTGAACAACCTTCTGCATTCACCGGGGAGATAACTGAGGCGGCACAGCCGGCCAAGGTTAAAAATGTGTTGGTAGGTACCTATGATGGTACCACCAACCCGGAAGACCACCTTATGGCATACACCAACCTCATGTACTTACAAGGGTTGGATGATGCCACTTGGTGTCGATGCTTCCCGGCTACACTGAAGGGCATTGCCCAACAGTGGTTTGGCAACTTGCCAGCCGGGTCCATTGATAGTTTCAGGAAGCTTGCCTTCCTGTTCACTTCCAACTTCTCAATGAACATCCCTGCTAGGAAAACAAGTCTTGACTTGAGCACCATTAAGTAGGGAGAGAGAGAGGGGCTGCGCTCTTATGTCAGGCGGTTCAATCTGATCAGAATTCAGATTTAAGGACTGTCTGATGAGGTATCTTTTACAGACTTTTTCAAGAGTCTGAAAGATGGGTCGACTTTTAAGTTCGACCTAGTCAGAAAAGGAGCTTTCACCTTACATGCGGCCTTGAGGAAGGCGGAAAGCTACATTCAAGCAACCGACCTCTGCTCGCCTGGTAACCAGTCGGACTCCAAAAAGTCCGACAGGCAGAAAGACAGCCGGCCTGCTCAGCCGGCCAAAAAGAAAGAAGAGAGCAAGAAAAGAAAAGAAATCTGGGCGGTTAGTGACTCTGACCAGCCGTCCCAGAAGAAAAAGAAGGAATTTAAACCGTACGTTCCTAAGTACGAGTTTAACAAGGACTGCAACTCCATCCTCATGGAAATTAAGGACCGGATGTCCCTAGAGAAACCGAATCCAATGAAAAGTTCCATCCAATAAAGGAACAAAAACAAATTTTGCCAGTACCATGAGGAAGTTGGCCATGACACCAACGACTGCTTCAGCCTTTAACGGGCGTTGGACCGTCTGGCTGACAAGGGGATGTTAAAGTCCTACATTTCTAAGTCCAAAGGGACTAATAAGAAGAATCTGGGGCAGTCGTCTAAGACACCCCAGCCTGCTAGTAGTTCAAACACTGACAAGGAGCCGGTCTACACAATAGCAGGCGGGTTCTCATGCGGTGGCCCCACCATCCGGGGCACCAAGAGCCATCTTCGAAAGATGGACAAAGATGATGATGAGCAGACGTCTGCAAGCTCCTCCTTCCCAGACGTCCTGATCACTGAGAAGGACAGGGGCAGCGTCCGCTGTCCGCATGATGACCCAGTCGTCATTGAATGTAAGGTTGCCAACTAGCTGGTTGGACGGATCCTTATTGACACTGGCAGCTCATAAAACATCATCAGCCTCCGGTGCCTACAAAAGCTGAAATACAATGACAGCAGCATGCATCCGGTTACCCACCCCTTAGTTGGTTTTGGGGGTGGAATGGTTTACCCAGTCGGAAGGGTTGATTTACCAATCCGGCTAGGTGAGATAGGAAAAGGGCGATACCTGGTCGTCAAGTTCTTGGTCGTTGAGGAGCTAACCGCCTACAACATTATTATGGGTCGGCCAAACCTCAACGAAGCCAAGGCTGTAATCATCCCTTCCCTCATGCTCATCAAGTATAAGAGGGATGACGGCTCAGTTGGTTCCTTGAATGGGGATCAGAAGACGGCCCGGGAGTGCTATCTCTCATCCGTCAAAGATACTGTGGCCCCAGCCGGCCAGGAACCAATAGACCCTGACAATGTCAAGGATGCCGACCCAGCCCCACCAGCAGCCGGAAAGAAAAGAAAGGCACCTCTGTTGGTGGAGGTGAAGAAAGAGAAAAAATAGCAATCACTGACCGGTGAACGTTCAGATGAGCTCCGTCCCCAACCGGCTGGAGAACATGTTGATATACCTCTGGATGACAGCCGTCCGGAGCGTACTGTAAAGGTTGGGACGGTTGCTTATTCTAAGTTAGGTGCAGACTTGCACCTTTTGCTGAAAGAATTCAAAGACATTTTTGCCTTTGAAGTGGAAGAGATGCCAGGCGTCAGCCCGGATCTTGCTGTCCACAAACTCGCCGTCGATCCTAAAAATAAGCCCATCCGGCAAAAGAAAAGAAATCACGGCGAGGAAAGAAGTCAGGCGGCAGCTGCCGAGGTAAAAAAGTTGTGAGACGCTGGGTTCATTCGGCCATGTAATTTCCCCGACTAGGTGGCGAATGTTGTGCTTGTAAAGAAGTCGAATGGTACCTGGCGTATGTGTGTTGATTACACAGATCTCAAAAAGGCATGTCCCAAGGACAGTTATTCGCTTCCTAAGATCGATAGTCTGGTCGATTCGACAGTCGGGCATGCCTTGATGAGTTTTATGGACGCCAACTCTGGTTTCCATCAAATACCCCTGTGGAAGAAAGATCAAGAGAAGACGACCTTCGTCACTGATCAGGGGTTATTCTGTTACACTGTGATGTCGTTTGGCTTGAAAAATGCGCCGGCTACATTCCAACGGATGATTAATACGGTCTTCATTAATCAAATTGGGAGGAATGTGGAGTCGTACATTGATTACATGATAGTCAAATCCATGCAGCAGGCGGATCACCTTGCTGATCTCCGAGAAACCTTCAGCACACTCAGGCGACATAAGGTTATGTTAAATCCTAAGAAATGCGTCGTTGGTGTTGAGTTTGGGAAGTTTCTCGGATTCCTGATTGATCAAAGGGGGATAGAGGCTAACCCCGAGAAGATACAGGCGGTAATTGACATGAAGTCACCCTGCACTGTCAAGGAAGCACAGAGACTAACCGGTTGCCTGGCGGCCTTGGGGAGATTCCTCAGCCGGTCAGGTGACAAATGCCTTTACTTCGTCTAAGCAATCAGGAAGAAGACCAGATTTGAATGGGGGGATGATGCTGAGGCAGCCTTTTAACGACTGAAAGAACACTTGCACTCTTTGCTAAGGCTTGTTAGTCCACTGCCTAAAGAGATGCTATACATGTACCTAGCCATCTCAGATCATGCCCTCAGCGCCATTCTCCTTGCTGAGAGAGACGGCGTTCAGCTCCCGGTCTATTTCATTAGCCATGTTCTAAAAAATGCTGAGCTCCGGTACCCCATGGTAGAAAAATTTGGCCTTGCTCTGTATATGGCCTTCAAGAAATTGAAGCCGTATTTTCTGGCCCATCCTGTGGTAATTTACACTGACCAGCCCCTCAAGCGACCAATATCTACCTTGGACTCATCCGGCAGAATGCTGAAATGGGTTATTGAAATGCAAAGTCTTGAAATCACTTTTGAACCTAGAAAGGCAGTGAAAGGTCAGGCGTTGCCGACTTCATTGTTGAAATGACACGGCTGGTGCAACCGGACAACACTGACCAGGTTTGGAAAGTGTATGTAGATGGGAGCTCAACGAAGAACGGTTGCGGCGCAGGAATTTTATATGAGTCCCCTGAGGAGGACAGATTTGAATATGCATTGCGGTTTAAATTTCAAGCCTCAAATAACGAGGCGGAGTATGAAGCACTACTAGCCGGAATCCGCATGTGTAAGGCAGCAGGGGCAACTAAAATTGATGCCTACTTTGATTCACAATTGGTCAATAGCCAGTATGAGGGAAAATATGAGGCAACTTATCCGGCTATGATCAAATACCTTCAGGCAGTCAAAGAAGACGCTGGGGCACTTGAGGAATTCCGTCTGAATCAAGTGCCCAGGTCGGATAACAATCAGGCGGATGCGTTGTCCAATTTGGCTTCCTCCGCCTGCTGTGATACGCCTTGGCTGGTCTTTTGGGAAGTTCTTGAAAAGAGAAGCAGACATGAAGAGCTCATTGGAATCTTAGACCAAAGCTCTACCTGGATGGATGGCATCCGGGCATATTTAGCATACGACAAACTTCCTGATTCACCATAGGAAGCACCCGTCATGAAAAAGCGAGCAGTAAACCTCGAGTTGAGAAACGGAGAGCTCTTCAAGGCGGGTTTCCTTAAACCTCTATTGAAGCGTGTTACCCCAGAAAAGGGGAAAGAAGTTCTCGAAGAACTGCATGCTGGGTACTGTGCCTCTCATATAGGCGGCAGGTCCCTAGCCGTCAGAGCCAGGCAGCATTACTTTTGGCCTACTCTTGAAGCAGACGCTAAAGAGTTGGTGAAGAGATGTGACAAATGCTAGAGGTTTGGCAAACTTATTCACTGCCCGGCTACTGACCTAATGGCAATCCACAGCCCAGTCCCGTTTGCTAAATGGGGCATGGATATCTTGGGTCCTTATACGCCTGCTCCAAGTGGAAAGCGCTACATTTTGGTGGATGTGGATTATTTCACCAAATGGGTGGAAGCTGAGCCGGTTAAGAACATCAAGACAAAGGATGTTATCTCTTTTATATGGAAGAACATCATCACCCGGTTTGGGGTACCTATGTCTATGGTTTTTGATAATGGCCCTTAGTTTGAAACCCCTCATCTTAAGACTTGGTTGGGAGATCAGGGCATCTTACATTGTTTTGCATCAGTTGGCCGACCCCAAGCAAACGGCCAAGTTGAAGCCTTCAACAAACTCATCTTAGACGGCATAAAAAAGAAAATCGAAAGAGCTGGTGGCTTATGGGCTGAAGAGCTAATTCATGTCCTGTGGGCCATCCGGACTACTGCTAAAGGGGCAACAGGTGAAACCCCATTTCTTTTGGTATACGGTGCTGAAGCCGTCTTGCCCATTGAAAACTACGAGCCGACTCTCAGAGTCAAGCTCTATGATGAAGAGGCAAATTGGGAGGCCATGCGGCTGGCATTGGACTCCCTTCCAGAACGCAGGGGCAATGCTGCCCTGCGTCATGAGATATACCGTCCGAGAATGACCAGAGCCTACAACAAGAAATTTCACAAGCGCCCTTTGAAAGTGGACGACTTTGTGCTACGAAAAATGGAGGCAACTGGTAGGGCCAATAAGGCTGGAAAGCTAACCCCTAATTGGGAAGGCCCCTACCGAATTTATGAAGAAGTTAGGGACGACACCTACCGTCTGGAAACCCCAGACGGCCGCGGCCTGCCTAGAACTTGGAATGTAGATAACCTAAAAAAGTACTACTTCTGAGAATGTAAATTTTTTGTAAATAGTGAGTCAATGAATGAGAATCCAAACTTTGTTTGCAAAATTGTTTTGTTGTTTTTTATTATCCGTCTAGGTAATACTTAGACAGATTCTTTATTTAACTAACTAAGTTTGATACTTAGTAAGGTTATAATTTCTTGACCGCTTGGGTATTACTCAGACAGATCCTTTGTTTATCTAACTAAGTTTGATACTTGGATTAATTTAATAATTGCCTGTCCGCCTGGGTAATACCCAGACGGACTCTTTGTTTTACTAACTAAGTTTGATACTTAGTGTAATTCAATAATTGCTTGTCTGTCAAGGTAACGCTCAGATGGACTTTCCTTAACCAACTAAGTTCGACACTTAGCGTAAATTCATTTTTGTAATAACGCTCGGCCAATGGTCCGATTAAAAACTGGGCACAAAAACGCTTAGTGGCTATACAACCGGTCTCAAACAAGACCAAAAGGCCAAAATGGCCGGATGGTTGCTTATGTTATAAAATCGCCTGTCCTAACATGGACAAAGGCGTCCGGCAACACCCTTCCGGGTGCAATCGTCGCAGAGAACAGACTATTCGTCGGTTCTACGTACCTACGCAGACGGCGAAAATTGAACGACCAAATTGGTCAACTCATAGCCGTCTGACCAGAATAATCTATAAAGGACGATTAAGTTATCGAATACCGGATGCCCCGAGGCATCAGTCGGTATTCGGCTGAAGTTCTCAATTAGGTTATTTATTTCAAAGTTGCACTTTCTCTCCCAATTGGGGCAAAAGATTTTGTGTTATGACTATGTAATAACCCCAGGCGGAATATAACCGCCTGGGTAAGAAGCTCAAAGCACCCGCTCTAATGGTCGGCTGTGCACTTGGTTTGGGGCAATCACCATTGTGATTGATTGGCCTAAAAACATTCAATACTTCTCCTAGTATCAAGTATTTTCAAGACAATCAATCAATTTAAAACAAAACCAACCACACAGCCGCCCAGGGGCAAGAGCACCCGGATTGCAAGTTGCCGCATGCTTTTTTAAGTTAGGCAAAATATTAAAGAATTGAAAACATATGCAAAATTCAAATAACACAAAAAGGTATAAACAACCGACTGAGTCGGACTACTTCATTAAATATTTAAAATGGCACAAAGGCCAGAAGTTGTGTTAACCGGAGTTACATCCGGTGAAGAAAAAAAAAATAAATTGTTAATCCAACCCCATGGTTGGTAAAGATACAACAATACACGACATACAAGCCGGTAAAGAAACATAATGGCATATTGCCGCAGAAAGTGGGAGGCCCGCCTAAGGCTGAGGTGGATGCTGCTGCTCCGGCTGAGTTTGGCTGGTTTGGCCTTTGTTCTGCTCATCTGTCAGAGACTTCATATCCCTGCTCAGCAACCCAATCTTTGAAGCGAGGCGGTGGAGCATCACCCAGTAGCTAGGCATCATACACCTCAGTGGCGTAATCATACCTTAGCTTATAGACCTCAAAGTCTATGTCTGGGTAGAGGAGGCTCCAAGTGATCTTCAGCCGGGCCTGATTATCACGCTCATTCTCCTCCGTCAGCCATTTTTGCTCTTGAGCTAGCTCGTCCGACTGCTTGTTTCACCAATTGACAAGCTCAACCCCTAGGCGGGAAACGTCTGCTCAAAGTTGAGTGTTTTCTTGATCAGCCTCTTCTAATGCCTTGAGTTTTGACTTGGCATCCTTCAGTTTCTGATCAAGATCATCAGCCCGGCTTTTAGCTTCGTCGTTCGCAGCCGTCAAACTCCGAATCAGCTCCTCCTGTTTCAACTCTACTGCTTTAATCTTTAAATCACACATAAAATTAGCATATTCAGCAGAGTTGAGGTTTTCAAGGGCCCTCCGTTTGGCGTCATTTACCTCTTCCTATTTCCGCCTGAAGGGGCCCCGGAGGCCATCTATTCTCAGCATAACCTGAGAAAAGAGCAGCCGGATTACTATATGTTTAGTTCAAATAAAGGAAAAGTGTTGGGGCTGTGGGATTTCTTACCTCAGCCAGTTGGCCCATAATCCGGTCGAAGTCCACCACCTGCAGGTCAGGTATGGAGCTCTTCTCCGACCGGGTGAGGGTCCTCACCATCCGTTTTGCGAAGCCCACAAGATCTGGCTCGTCGGATGTCAGATCTGCATCAAAAGTAGTACTCTGTGAGATAGAGGCAGCATAGTTGGCATTTATCCGTTGCCGGCTGCTGACTGAACCCCCAGAGGGATCAACCTTAGTCTTGACTCTCATAAAGTCAAGTGGCCAAGGTATTCCAATCCTTCCCTTACCTTGTGTATCCGGATGGGGCTTAGGCATTTGCTCCTCCCCGGTTGTTGCTGCACCGTCTGCAACATTAGGTGGCTCGCCACCCTTTGATGCCGTAGAGACATCCGGTGCTTTATGTTGCGAGCGTTCCGAGCTTTCGCTCAGAATTTTCATAACAGAAGGAGATTTGCCTCCGGTCGTTGGACGATCGGATTAGGCAGCAGAATTTGTCCGAGGAGGGGGATCCTTCCTATCGGCTTTCGCAGCCGTAGTTTTCTCCAGATCACCTCCTTGCCTTTTGAGAAGCTTGGAGAAGGATCGTGGAATTTTCTTTGCAGAGTCCTGAGAAATGAACAAGGGTAAGTATACCCAACTGGCAAATTGCCTTAGTAAAAAAAAAAAAAAGTCAGGCGGTCTTACCCCGCCTTTCTTGGACTCCTTTGCATCGACGACTGCTTTCTTGGCAAGAGCAGCCTCTTTGCGCAGCAGCGCCGCCGACTTAGCCGGTGTCTTAGCCGGATCGATCATCTTCAAGGCGTCGGCTGCATGAACAGAATTCAAGGTTAGAAGAAATTATGGCAAGTTTGCAATAAAAATAAAAATAACAAACATTCCAGATGTAAGGTATTCTACCCTTGGGAAACATGGTACTCAGCCCGCAGGCGGACAAGAAGCACTCGTCCTTAAAGAAGTCTGGATGGGGGATCCAGTTCTTGGGAACTATAATGTGAGTCCCATCCCCCATAGGCTCGGTTGTTGTTTTAAAAAATCCCGACTCTATTATTTGCTCCCGGGCCTTAGTAGATAGCGTCGGGAGTTGGCTCAGTGTTGTACTGGCACAGTGTCCGGTTATGTCTCAAAGTTGGGGAAGAAATTAAGTAAAACTTGTCCTTCCACCCGGACCATTTGGACACTTTGTCCAAAGTCATCAAATATTGGGGTAAGGTAGTCAGAGTATACCATGCCCCATGGCCGCCTAGGGCCTTGCTCAAATAATGGATATGAGCGAAGGCGGAAAAGCTTGGATTTATATTTTGGAACTCGCAAGCAGCGATGTAGCTTAGAATGTTCACCCACGAATTGGCCTGGGGGTGAGCTGCCAAACTCCTACATCGTACCCCTTTAGGATTTTCCTAATCCCGGGGTGGAGGGGAACCGGAGGCCGGCTTCGATGACCGCCTCGTAGCAGACGAAGTTATGGTCTGCATTATCAATATCATCGTTCCAGGCCATTACAGCGTCAACCGGAGGAACGATGATGTCCCACCCCCTTCCAATGGGGTGCTTTTCTTTGAAGGCCCTAAAGCCGCTCTTGAGAAGGGCAATGTTACCCGGCATCATCCGGGTCCGTTTGGGGTTGGGGTTGTCAGCGACCTTAGGCGGCTGCTGATAGTCAGCCGCAAAATTATCTTGTCCAGAGCCGGAAGATTCTGCCCTGGACCTTTCGCCGGCCTCAGCATCGCTGGCTTCATTAGAGGAGGCGGCTCCCTCGCCGTCTACCTCTCGTACCCCCGAGATCTCGGAAGTAGAGGGAGCCTCTTCATCGGAACCACTTTCCTCCAAATCCCTATGTTCCCCGTCGGGAACAACCTCATCGGCTGACACTTCTATAGTGCGTCGGCTCCTAGACCGTCTGGCTGTCTGTTTCGTTCTAGCCATTGTATCTTGCACAGACACAGAGAGGGAGGAATTCGGAGATGAGCATATCGGTTCCTACAGTCCAAAAAAAGGCACCCCCTGTTCTAGACTCAGCTATTCCGGGGGACCGGCTGAGTGTCCTAGGCCGTGCCGAGTGAGTAGATTGAGAACTCATTTATATTTTCTAAAAAACTAGGTATACGGGCTGAGAAAAAATTGTATTCAAGTTGAAAAGGAGAAAAGCTAAAATGGTACAGGCTGTTACCTTACTTTAACTCTGATTAATCTGAAAACCGCTACAGCAAGTAAACCGGGTGTGAACTTCTAGCACACGGAAACTTGAAACTGCTTTGATGCAGACGGAGGCAGAGAATTTCTCTCTAGAAGCTCTCTCTTTCTTTCTCTAAAAAGTCAAAATGAGCGTAAGGTGAGAGAAAGGGGGGGGGGGTAAACTTCTATTTATAGAAGGTAAAAGCGGGGGGAAACTTTGATTTGAAATTCAAATTTTACTACCCGTTACTGTTCACCTTAGAAAGGTGGACACGTGTCACAAGCCTTACGTGATACGCACGTGACCCCTGTGAGGGGCAAATGTTTAGGGTAAAAATACCCTAGACACGTGAACCAATGAGAGGAGGCCACGTGTCGAGTTCAGGATGGCCCATGTGGCCTAATATCCTCTTGAAACATGGCCCCCCCTTGGATAAACCTCTGAAATGGCGGCCTTCAAGGGCCCAAATCCCAAGAAGCGCCGTAAAACGGCGCAGCCCACTAAAATCTAGGTCAAGTGACCTAGATGGGGGCACATTCTCCAATGACCCTATAAATAGGGAGATATTTCCCCATTTTGGGGACACGTTCAATCATTTATTACACCTACATTCTGTCACATCAGAGAAACACCTGAGCTTGGAATCCAAGCAGATCCCCACTTAAATTTCCGTACTCTTTATTCCCTTTCAAGTTACTAACTTGATCGTCGGAGGCGGAGCTCCTACCACCCGGAGTCTCCGTTGTTTTGCAGGTACAACTCAGCCGGACCAGACTTCGTGACGTAACTCTCCCGAGGGACAAAAACACCCAAAACAATTATGTTGATGATTTTTATTATGTTGCTTGATATTATATTTATTATTATTATTGCTTGATCACGCATTTTATGCATGTTTAAAGGGAATTTGTACTTGTAAACTGCTTAAAAAGATAATTAATAATATTGTTTAGGATAATATGGTTATAATTCAAGTGATCGCCAATAATAGACTTGTTTTGCATTAATATTAAACCAAAGTAGACTAAACGGGTTTAGGGTTAATCTAATGATTGCATGTTAGTAAAAAAGCGCACATGAATACGAGAAAAATAAAGTAGAGGCCTATTATTAGGGCAAGTTTAATCTCTTTTAGATTGGATTTGTACCTTCATCCCCGAACTTCCAGTCATGGTTCCAGACATATTGGAGTTAACAATCTCCTGGATTTTTAAGGGGTGTAACCTTCACCCTGTGAACGGTTTACAAGTTCCTAAAACTTGTTGGCAACTCCTTTACTCTAGCTTCCTTCCCTTTGGACGCCACCATGCTAAAGTGTATGATCACAGTGGGGCTCTAGTGTGGGATTCTTGAAATATTCCCTACAAAGGTTTTTTTTCACCATCCACCAACCATGGTTCACAAACTAATGGACCCATTAACGTCAATGTATACACTGTACCATTCAAAAAGGAGGGCATCATAACAATTTCCGTAGGCGTCGCTTGAAGTGCGCCTACATTAAGCATGTTGCGAATGTTCTTGACACTCATAGGAAGTGGGAATCGACATATACAATTAGGGACAACGATTAGAGAAAAATAAAGTAGGGAGCCGCCAACATGTTTTTAATTAAGGAACTTGTAAACCGTCCACGGATTACAAAAGGAACCGCGAACAAGGAACAACAAAAGGCAATAATGATTGATCCGTGAAGGTTACACCCCATTCATAATCCATGAGATTACTAACTCCGTATGGTTTGGAACCACAGAAGGAGGATCGGAGATGATCATACGAAGTGAATCATGGAGCCACATTCGCCTGTATTGACCTCTACTTAATTCTTATAGTGAAAAGCAATTCCTGCGATCTAAAAGTCATACTAACAAAAAATTCAATTCACTCCAAACTATTATTATGCTAAATTTGTTGAACATTAATGCACCCATAATTCTAAAATATTTTTGATCACTTAATTTAACAACAAGATTAAAAAGGAACCTAAACCTGTTGTCCAAATTATCTTATTAGTCGTGATTTTCAATTACATATTCCCTTTAACATGTAATATGGTGATCAATAAATATAATAAAATCAATATTAATATTGGAAGCAATTCAACAATAAATCCAACAATTAATATATGATAAACATAATAAAAATCGCTAGAAAAATAATAGGAACAAAAGGAACATGATTCCTTACTTTGATTTTGCTTGCTTGCAACTATAAAATAATAAACGCGTAATTAATTTAAAGGAAATTAATAAACAACAAAATTTCAAGGAAATTAATAAACAACAATTGAAATTAAATTAAATTAAAATTGGTTAGGGGCCAAACCCTTAAACAATTATACCTTTCACGCGTTGGCTTAATTATAGAACTACAATATACTACTAGAATTTCTATGCTTTTTAGACGCTTTTAAGGCTTATTTTCGACACAAAAAAGCGTCGAAAATATTTTTCTCGACGCTTATAAAAAGCGTCGCAAATAAGTGAGTCGAGAAATTTGCTGGACGCCAAAAAGTGTCGTAATTCTCGACGCTTTTTATTGTCCAAATTTCTATACAAAGTGTCAAAATATGTGTCAGTTCGCGCACTTTCTTAGATTTGGCAACGCCTTTTCTTGTCTATAATCACATAATTACGACGCTTTTTTTGTGACATTAGTTATATATATGTTATATGTCCTATATTTTATTAACGCTTTTTAATGTCTATATTTTAAAACTTGGCGACGCTGTTTCAAGTCCAAATTATGTATAAAATATCCAATGTGTAGAATATTTTTTTCAGCAAAAATAAAATTTAATTTATTAACTAAAAATAAATATAACTAGCAAACATATTCCATGTAAGAGTTGAAAAAATCAAAAGACATTTTTACTCTAATTAAATTTTATTCATAATCCAAGAAGAGTACAACTTATTATATTCTGACACTATTAATGTAATCAAGCTAGAATGATAAAAGAAAAGTACAAATACATTTTATGTATAATAATCCATATTATTCTCTTAAACAACTGACATTAAATACAAATGTTTGATTGTAATTCTCCACCTTTGTCGAAAAAATTGCTGCTTCTCACAATCGAATTTAATTTGGAGCTACTATGTCTTCATCGAACCACTTGATTAATAACTTTGACGTACATAGTCTGGGACATAAAATAATCACAATAATATCCTTCACCAATAACAAGCATGTCAAAGCTAGAAGTTAAAATTTTGCCATATATTTTTGTTAGTCGAGTAAAACATTGTATTAGTTAGTGGATTATAGTCCCAACAGAACATCAATCATATATTATATACTACACTAACAAAATCAGAGCTTTAAAGATAGTTAATGGACTGCAATCCTAGCTGAAATCAATTTTACCCTTATGTAGTAGTGGATCTAATGTAAGGTTATATACACAGTAGAGTTTGAGATCCAAAAAAATTTATATCAATGTCTAGCATTATATAGAAAATTTTAATTTTCTTAATCTCTACAAAAGTAAAATAATAAAAAGTGTCCAAGTTAATTATAGAATTCTTAAGCTTTCACCTACTAGTTTTAATTTTAATATAAAGAGTAGTAGCTTAAGATGCTTCCATATGACTTATCACACAAAAAATAAACAAAATTTCAAACATTAGCCTAAAATAAAGATAATCTAAAAGGACATTGACTAGATACAATTAGACATATAAAGCAAAAAAAAAAAAAAAAAAAAAAAAAAAAAAAAAAAAAAAAAAAAAAAAAAGACTAAACCCAAAGATCAGTATATATAGTACAAAATGCATAAGAAGCAACATGCTGATTTAAATTTTAAGTAAAGTATACATTTGACATAACCAGGCCAGTAACAAATCAAATCCTTTCTAACTCTAAAGCAAGCACTAGAACCTTGATTAAAGAAGCATTGCTCATATGCTTTACCTAGAGCTTAATGTGGCACCCCATGCGGTAATGAAGAAGTTAAAGAGCAATGCAAATGCATAGAATCAGGAGCATAAAGATTAAAGAGCTCACCCACATCTTGTAGTAACACAGTCACTAACACTAGCATAAATTTTCAAATTAAAAAAAAATTCTCAGTAATGACAACATTTCTAAGATAACCACAAGAATAGATTTATAAGAGTGAGACATCAAACAATAAAATAGCGAAATATTAAGATTAATGCACCTTGAATCACGCCAGGAGTTAATCCAGAAATGCAAGGCAGCAAGAACGATCCTTTTCATCAGTACATTTCGTAAATCGCCTTACATTTCAACATTATTCACGGGAACCTGAAACATAAAATAATGTGCAAGTGAGAAAAAATAGGAAGTCTGGAAATAGGTATTATTAGAAGCTAACAAAGGTTTTTCACTCAAATAACAAGTCAAAATGGGTCACATTAGAGCAGTTCTCATGTTAATAATGGCAGGAAAATTAACAAGCAAGAAAATTAAGTAATGACACAGATAAAAGTAAGCACAAGTGAATATGTAAGTTTACTTTTCAAAAGAACTTTAGCAATGTATCTTAGTGTACAAATTTATAAGAAAATTATTGTATGAAGGGAACTCTTAAGTTGCAATATGGTCCTTCACCCTTCATGTATCTCAAGACTCGAGCTAGAATAAAAAGGCTACTTCCATTTAAGTTTTACACACTCCATTTAATTTCTAAACTTTAGAGGATAAAAAAGACTACTTTGCCTCATTATCACCAGGAATCTCAATGATTCTCTGAATAGTAAACTGGGACTGGCAACATTGTTGTACCAGTGTTGTAGTCAAGTCATCTTGCCAAAGAAAAGAAACAACTAATTCAATGAAGCACATCAGAGCAACTCCATCAATTAAAAAATTATAGACAAATTGTATAGAGTGTTTAGTGTGGATATAATGCTAAGAGGCATGAGAACTGTCAAGAGCATGACAAGATAAATCAATCAAATTTCCACAGAGGGACTGCAATAATGTCAACAACATGACCTGATAAGTCAATCATCGCATAGAGTATTAAAATGCACAAGAAATAGAATATGGTATAAGGGGTATAAGAATGATAAAAAATCAAATTACACCAGAGTATAGTAAATAGTTAAGAGCATCAAAAGATGGATCCCATCTATACACTCCTCAATATCATAGACTGTCTAATAACTAGCACAACATCAAACCAATAACAAACATCTAGATTATATCCACAGATAGAGAATACAATTCCAGTAAAGTTAGTTCCATTCAAAAACCGAGCATCAACAATGTAACCTTTAAAGACTTGAAAAGATAATACATGTTATAACTCAAACAAAGATGTGAGAGATATTTAGAGTTCTAGCGCAAGTCCTTTTATAACAAATATGATCCTGAAAAGTAAACGATGAATGTAATAAAGAAAAAAATACTCCCTTCGTCCTAAATTACTCACAACGGTTTGACTTTTTGCACTATTCACACATCTCCCTTTGACCATCTTTTTTAATTAGTATATGAAAATCAATGTAATCATGTAAGATGTTGTTGGGTCTATTTTAATGTATAGTTTCTTAATATAAACTTTTTATAACTTATATAAATATATAATAAAAGATATCAACGGTCAAACATGTGCATCGACAACCGTGTCCAGCCAAAATGTTGCAAGTAAACTGGGACAGAGGGAGAACATATTAGTAATTGCTTTTAAACTATTTGGTGCCATTAAATAATGGGCATTCACTGTTGTCGACTATTTCATCACTTAATTCGTTTATTTTTACCTCTAAAAAGTTGAAATATTCATCAATTAAACTACATCAAAGAAAAAAATTACCCATTAGAAAAGGCTAAAAAGTGGTATCAGATTAAATATACAACTTATACAACTTGATCCATAATTTACCGTTTAGATATCTTTTTTCACTCAGTACCAAAACCTCACTAACAAAAGAATTCTTATATCCATAGTGAAAATAATTTTTTTTATGAGACATCTATATTAAGCCAATCCAATCCATAACTAAATAATCTACTTCACCAAGTTACACTAGAAGTACAATTATAGCACATATCCTCCCCTTCCTCACCGCGCACTACATTCCTCAATAGTAACCTTTCTCACTTTCTCTCCATCAATTATTGAATGCTGAGATGCATGCAATTTCCTTGTTTTATTCAACTATAATACCCCTTGTTCCTTGAATCCTTGTTCATCACGTATACATAGCAATCAAGCAAAATGATAATTTAAACATAATCCGCTAACTTAGTTTAAACAACTTTTGAACAAAATTTGCCATTTGTTTCAAAACCATCCACTAATCTCTCATGATTCAAAAACTTAAAGTCCTTTATCATTGCCGATTGATTTCAAATTCTCCTCCTTGGAAAAAATTAATGCAAAATCATATAAATATGTAGACTATTTGAATTTAGAGAACATAAATATATGTAAAATAAGAGTTTTACCTAAAAACTGCAAAATAGAACCTCAAAAAAGTTTAACACAATCAAAATAAAGTGTTGCTTTGTTCAAACATAAAATAAAAGAAGATTAGTTTTCCAGAATATTAATTGAACAGTAGAAAAAAATCGAACATAATAAATATACATAACAAAACCCTAAAATATCTGTTTCTCATGAATCTAACCCATTTCAGACCATAATTTCTTAAAATTATTGTGTAAAAAACTCTACAAACAATCTACAGGACTCAATTCAAAGAAAATTTAAGACAACAGGAAAGGAAGTACCTCAATTCTATGGGCAAAAAGAAGACGAAATTAAACACCATTGAAAGCTTACAAGTAGAGAAAATTAAGCAAGCAAAATTATTTATGAGCAGTGCAAGGGGAACGAATTGAAGACCCGAAATTAAAATCCATGATTTTCTGAATCACTTTGAAGAATTTAGTACGATGGAGGAGAGATAAATAGTTAGGGTTAAGATGTGAGAAGTGAAAGGGTTTTCAAGTTTTGTTTATGTGGGCGGTTTTATGTTTTCCAAAATTTTGAAACTGTGGAATGAGCAAATTGCACTCACGAGCCCTGCATGTGTTGTTCTCGACGCTTATTTATATCGAAAATAAATGTCGGCGTCGAGAAGACACGCATATTGTATTTATCACCTAACGCTGATGCCTAAGCGTCGAGGCTTAAGCGTCGAGAAGACACTCGTTTTGTATAGCTGCAGGTAAAGTACGAACTCCTTGGAGTGCTTAAGGGAAGTATTGTGGAAGAATAAGGTAGGCTAATGTTTAGGCTAGAGCATAGAAGAGAGAAGAGAGAAGAGAGAAGAGAGAATGATTTTCTGCCATAAACCGAGGAAATGAGCAGGGCATGTATTTATAGAGGAAATGAGCAGGGTGTTCCACGAAACCCTAAAAGTGATAAGCGCTATGGAAAAGCCCTAGCTGAGCACCATATCACGGTGTGTGTACCGTGACACGCAAGTGGCCACTGTGACTCGGTATTGGGCACCGTGACACGGTGTACAGTTTTGCTTAAAAAGTCTGGATTCATTTTAAACCTAATTTCTAATAATTAAGCACGGTGATTTTAGGTGTCGTTTTAAAGTTCCGGGCTTATTTAGGCTTATTATTTATTAATCGAGCTCAATTAATAAATAATACGAAATGAACTAAAAAGGGTTTGGGATAAACTATGAATTGGACTTCTGCAGTTGTAGACATGCCTAATGTTTGGATTGTCTGCAGGAAACTTTTCTACAAGAGTTCTCATGATATGTCAAGGTGGCACCTATGTATGAGTCATGTATCACACTAACTATGATAGGAATGGTGTCCTTCAAACAAGCTAAGTGTATTATTCCGATAGAGAGTTTGGAATGATTAGAAAGCTAATTATTCTGTGAGGTCAAGTGATCGGAATGCCTAGCTAGAGGCCACTTCCGACAAGTAATACTAATGTATAATTAATATTACAACTTAATCTTGATTTGACTAAACCCTTTGGGTCACAGCCAAGCAAATAAACAATCCGTAATGACGAATTAATCCGAAAGGAATTAATGAGTCACTCGAGTATTATGAGCATAGACGTCAGATATCGACCTAGGAGTGTCGAGACTGAGCGTCGCAAGTCGAGTCGGATAAATAACATGACAAGACGGTGAAAATAAAGAAATTAACAAGTTATAAATACCCCTAGCATCATAATTCCCCGAGCAAACTAAGTGCTAGGGGCATGGCTGCTATCATGTGCGCCGCACCAAGCTGAGGCTACTAGCAGCGCTGGCTAGTGTGGGGTGTCGCATGCTTGCATGCGCATGCTAGCACGCTAGCAATGCTAACAACACCAGCCGCACATAAGTGCACCAGCAGCCCCCATTGCTTGCGAGGCTTGCTGCACGTATGTAATATTGAGTACAACTTGCCATTCCAAAATAACACTTATGGAACTAATGTGTATAGTGGTGGGCTATGCCAAAGCTAGGCATCACTTTCTACCTAGGAACTTAAGTATGTTGATGGGTTTGCCAAATCAAGACATCACATACACATTAAAGTATGTTGATGGGTTTGCCAAAGCAAGACATCACATACACGTTGATTTTTGTTAGACTCAATGATATCAGTAAGGAGTCCTTAGATATCATGGAAAAAGGGATAAATTGTCAAGAGAGCATTAGATGCGACAATTTATCAAACCAAGAATGGCTTAGATCCATTAGCAAAAAGTTGATTACCTTAGAATAATAAGTTTTAAGATAAGACAAAGCATGGTTTATCACTCATTGATTCTTTGGATCTTGGAATCACCTTATTCTAACCTAATACGGAAAAACTATGTGTGAATAAGACGTTGAATAAGTTTGAAATTATCATGAATGCTTTAAAATTCAATCTTATTTAGTATTATGAATAGTTTTTCATTTCAAATTCTTTCAATTGTAGAATTATGTCTTCAAACAACCCAAACAACCAATTTTCATTACGCTTATTTCTCGACAAGGAGAAATTAAGTGGGCCAAATTTTCTTGATTGGAAAAGATATTTGCACATTGTTCTCATGCAAGAGCAAAAGGAATACGTCCTTGATGAGGAGATGCCCGAGGCTCCTTATGAGGAAAGGACTCAAGCTTCCCTAAACCAATGGCAAACTGCCAATCAGGATGTCAAGTGCATCATGTTGGCCACTATGTGTCCCGACCTTTAGAAGACTTTCTTTGAGAATGAGATAACTTTTGAGATCATTTTTGAACTTCAGAATATGTTCCAAGAGAAGGCTAAACTGAAAGGTTCAAAACCTACAAGCAGATCCTTGATAGAAACCTCAAGAAAGGAGAGCCAGTCAGCCCACATGTGCTCAAAATGATTGGTTTATTTGAGAACATAGAAAGGCTTGATGCGGGGTATTCGACCGAGATGGAAATTGACATTATTCTCCATTCACTAAACAAAGGCTATGATCAGTTCAAGATGAACTATAATATGCATAGCATGGAGAAAACCCTCACCGAGCTTCATGGAATGTTGAAGCAAGTCGAGCAAACGCTCAAGGATGAGGGAAAGCATGACATGCTTATGGTCAAGAAGGGCAAGCCCTTCAAGCGCTCAGGCAAGAAGAAGAAAGGCTTTTAAGGGGAAGGGTAAGAAGACTTTTCCGCCTAATCCAAAAGCTACCAAATACAAGAAGGAGAAAAAGGTAGCCTCTTCTAAATCTGATTCCGAATGTTTCTACTATAAGAAGAAGGAACATTGGAAGAGAGATTGCCTCCAATTCAAGAAAGATAAGAAGAACTAAACCGTTGCTTTTGAATCATGTATTTTTGTTATAGAATTAAAACTCGCTAGAAAAACATCATGGGTATTAGATACCGGATGTACTTCACACCTTTGTTCTCATGCTCAGGGACTAAGGATTGATAGGAAGCTAGAGAAGGGAGAAATTAAACTCCGGGTGGGCAATAGAACCAAGATGTCGACCGTATCCGTTAGAACTCTCAGTTTGTCTTTTCCCTCAGGGCTTATGTTAGAACTTGAAAATTTCTATCATGTTCCTAAAGTTACCAAAAACATTATTTATATTTTAGCGTTGGACGACAAAGGATTTGATTTTTCGAGTAAAAGACAATGCATGTTCATTTTACTTCGCCAATGTTTTATATGGTATAGCATATTAAAAAAAATGGTTTGTATGAGCTCTATCAAGACAAACACGTATATAGTGTTGAAAATACCGCAAAGAAACCTAAGACCGTGTAGTCAAATCGGATATACTTGTGGTATTGTCGTCTTGGCCACATTAACATCAAGCGCATCAAGAAACTTCTACAGGAAGGTATTCTTGACTAATTCTATTTGCAATCATTAAAAAATTGCAAAGGATGTCTATTAGCCAAGATGATAAAGCAGCCATTCTCCAAGTTGGGGGAAAAGGCAGGTGACTTATTGGGCCTAATACACACCGATGTATGTTTTCCAATGAGCACAACTGCAAGGAACAGTTATCGATATTTTATCACCTTCACGGACGACCATAATAGTTATGGATATGTTTACCTTATGTCAAAAAAATCTGAATTGTTTGAAAAATTCAAAAAATTTCAGAGTGAAGTTGAAAATCACCTTGGTAAGAAAATAAAAGCCCTTTGATCGGATCGAGGTGATGAATATACTTGAGCTATGAATTCGATGACCATCTAAAAGAACTTGGTATAATTTCAGAATTGACACCTCCAGGAACTCCACAACAGAACGGAGTATTCGAAAAGAGAAATCGAACCTTTTTAGTATGGTATGTACGATCTACAATGGGTCTTACTGATCATCATATCTCTTTCTCGTGACACGCGCTTATAATCGCGACACTAACATTAAACCGCGCTCCGTCAAAAGCTGTAGAAAAGACTCCATATGAATTATGGACGAATAAACCTCCTAGGTTGTCTTTTCTAAAGATTTGGGGTTACGAAGCATATGTCAAAAGGTTATTTCGAACAAACTTCACCCCAATTTGACAAGTGTTTATTTTTAGGATATCCAAAACAAACCAACAGATATTACTTTTACAATAAATCCGAGAACAAAGTGTTTGTTGCTCGAGACGGTGTCTTTTTGGAGAAGGAACATCTTTTCGAAATGACAAGTGGGAGGAAAATTGAACTTGATGAAGTTTGAGAGGACGAGAAACAAAATCTAATTAATAGTCATAGTGCTCAAATAGCATCTGTTGACGTTGGTAAAAATCTGCAAAGTCAAACTAACAATGCAAATGCTCAATCCATTACCATACATAGGTCGTAGAGGCCTAAGTCTCAACTTGATAGAAATCTTGGTGTCGTATTAACCGAGAATCAAGACATCCTAGTTGTGGATGGAGACGAACCTGCAACCTAAAAGCAAGCTATAGCGAGCCCCGACTCTACTAAATGACAAGAAGCCTTGAGATCTAATATGTACTCCATGTTTGAAAATCAAGTATGGGACTTTGTTGATTTGCCCGAAGGTTACACACCTATCGGATGTAAATGGATTTTCAAATTGAAAACCGACAAAGATGGAAATGTATTCATTTACAAAGCTAGACTACTGGTAGCAAAAGGTTACAGGAAAATTCATGGTGTTGATTATGATGAAACCTTTTCTCGAATCGCAATGCTTAAGTCCGTCCAGATTATTCTAGCAATTGTTGCATATTACGAATACGAAATATGGCGGATGGACACAAAAATTGCCTTCCTAAATGGAATTTTCAAAACAAACTGTGTATATGACACAGCCTAAAGGTTTTGTCGACCCAAACAATACTAGAAGGTATGGAAGCTTAAAAAGTCCATTTATGGATTGAAGCAAGCAAGCAAAAGTTGGAAATATGCAATTTGATGAATCCATAGTAAGTTTGGTTTTATAAAAAATCCATATGAGTCTTGTGTTTACAAGAAGGTCAATGGGAGTGACATCACTTTCCTAGTCTTATATATCGATGACATACTGCTCATTGAAAACGACATTCCAATGCTAGAGTCTGTAAATGCATGGCTTGGAAAATTTTTTTCAATGAAAGACTTGGGAGAGAGACAATACATATTAGGCATCAAGATCTACAGGGATATATCTAAGAGGATGATTGGATTGATCCAAAGTACTTACATCGATAAGGTACTGGCACGATTCAATATGCATGAGGCCAAGAGAGGTTGTCATACCCCGTATTTTCATACGTATTTTCTAATTAATTATTTAATAATTATTTTATAAAAAGGGTATTTTAGTAAATTTATTATTTGGAGACAAAATAATATTTGAATTTCGGCTCCAAAAGTATTTTGAAAATTAATCATGTTTTTGGATAAGATATATTATCCATTAATCCTATTTTAAAAACCGGATTATTTACATATTTCGGATATTTTAATTAAAGCAAAATAATATTTTATTAATTATTTTATTATGGCCAAAATTTTCCAATAATAGCTAGGATTTTCGGATTTTCCATGTATGGAAAAACAGATTTTTTTTTTCTTGATTATTTATTGGTAAATAATTAGTATTTAATTAATTAAGTAATTATTCTATATTATTTATACAATTATTTTATTCCTTAAAAACCGAGCAAAATCTTCATAAATATATTTATAGGAGTCCGAAAATTTGAGCTATGGTAAACTTATTATTTTCGGCCCTATTGAAGTATTTTGGGGGAATTTAATTGGTAAAATTATATTTTTAATTATCTCCCAAAATCTCTTATTTTCCTTAATTCTAATTCTCTATCTTTTTAATATCTAATCATCATATTTTCTTGCCATTCAATCTTCTTAATTATTCCCCAAGTAATTCTAAGTTCCTTATTATTTTTCGTGACATACATACCTTCCATATTCAAGTATACACAATCACCTTAATATCCAAACTTTTCTTAATTACTTTACTCACTTCTCCAAGAAATCCCTTCAACCCTACTTACCATTATCTTTCCTATTCTTGCATGAGCTAGACTATAAATACCCCTTCATACCTCTCACATTTTTCACACCAATTCTCTTCTTTTCTTCTCCTCAATTTTACACAAATTATCCCGTTCATCTTTGAAGCTAATTTTCGGGAACTTTTGGTCAGTTTTGGGGAATTGACGTTTCCCAGAAGATTGTTCCTCTCGAAAAATCCTTGAGCTTAGGCTCAAGAATTACCCAATTAGGAGTTATATCAAAAGTAACTATAGACTATGCAAGTTCTGCGCGCCTACTTTTTCCAACGCAAATCCAATTCTTCTCTTTTGCTTGGTTTATTGTCTTTTCTTATTCTCTTTTCTTATTCAATTATTATTACTATTATTATGGGGGATTTATAAATAATTATTATGAGTTGTTTCAATAATATAAAATCAGATTTTTTTTAATGATGTTTATGAGAAATTAATTTAAAAGGTTAATGTACATATAGTTGGGGGGTTTTTAATTATTTGTTAAGCTTATATTGATTAAGGTTATATTTATTTGTAGGGTGTATTCGATAAGGTTCTTGAGGTTCTTTTTGTGTGGTTTTTCTAGCAAGGATCAAGGTACGTGTAGGTGGCTAGATACCTTTGAAAGTGATTGGTTTGAATAACATGTTTTACATGATTTTATTGGAGATTGAATAAAATTGATTTTAATTATATTTGGAGGTGTTGATTTTAATATTTAATTTGTTTTTATAAAAGTATTTTGAATGATTGATTTTTAAATCATGTTTTGAATGGTTTGGATTACTTATCGTGTTTAAATAAAGGAATTGATTTTAAAAGGTTTGTTGAATTTATATAAAGGTTTTTTCAAGGAAGAGTTATTGATCTATTAATATGAGATTTTATTCTCAAGTATTTATTTAAAAGGTTTGATTTTGAAAGCATGTGGAATTAATTAAAAAGGATTTTTGAATTATATTGGAACTATTGGATATTAAAAGGATTTATTAACCATTGAGTTATTATTATTAATGCTTTATAAGCATGTTAGTAATCCCACTATGCAGATTTGGTTTATTGATAAGGCCTTGGACTTTGTATGACCGGGTCTTTCCTCGATAATAGCCTTGTAATATAACTAGCTTGGGGGGTGTGCACACTTGGGAGAGGAATTGGTTTAATTGGTTTATTATGAGGAATTGGTTTTTAAAATAATTGGTATTGGTTTTATTAATTATTGATATTGGAATATTGAGTATTGGTTTTGAATCATGAGTTTTGAATTTATTGTATTAATTACCGGAATTGGTTTTAAAAGCATGTTTGCAAGTAAATTGAGTTTACATTATCTTGTACTTATTGTACTTAGAATATTTTGCTAATCCGTATTTTCTATTTGTTTTGGTTCGCCCTGTTTACCGTAATGGTAAGCAGTGTTGACTATTTTCAGGTGGAGTCATGAATGAGCATATGGGAGTCTAGAGATTTACTTCATCTAGTTTAGGAATGTTGGTTTTGTCTTTATTTTGAGTACTCATAACAATGTTACTATTTTTATAAGTATTAATATAAGAAAGTTGAGTTTCCGCTGCAAGTTTTGCTGTTGAGTTAAGGATTTTGAGTAGCCTTCCGTAATCACACGGCGGTAGTATGCCCAAGTCTATCTCTACGGTATAATTATGCGTATTATACTAGTATTTTCGTAGAGGGAGATTTGGGGGTGTTACAGAGGTCACCTACCCATGTCTCAAGGCATAACCCTAAGCAAGAAGCAATGTCCAAAGATACCTTGATGAGCGAGAAAGGATGAATTAGATTCCAAATGCTTCAGTTATTGGATCGATCATGTATGCCATGATATGTACTAGGCCATATGTATTGTATGCCTTGAGTGCTACGAGCCGATACCAATAAGACCCAGGAGAGGCGCACTGGACCGTGACCAACAATATCCTAAAGTACCTGAAAAGGAACAAGGATAAGTTCCTAGTGTATGGTGGCCGTAATGAATTTGTTGTTTAAGGTTATACTATCGAAATCTTCCAAACAAACAAAGATGACTTCAAGTCGCAGTCAGGATACGTATTCTGTCTAAATGGAGGAGCGTTTAGTTGGAAATGTACTAATCAAAGCACAACTGCAGATTCTACAACTGAAGTCGAATACTTGGCAGTTGTTGAAGCAACCAAAGAGGCAGTTTGGATTCGTAAGTTCGTTGGTGAACTTGATGTTGTACCCTCCATCAAGAGTTTAATAGCCCTCTATTGTGACAACAATGGAGCTATTGGTTAGACTAGAGAGCCAAGGGAACATCAGAAGGTCAAACATGTCAAGAGGAGATTTCACATGATAAGGGAATGGAAGTCCGAGGGTGAAATTAGAATTTGTAAGATTGGAGCGGACAACAATGTAGGCGATCCACTCACTAAACCGCATGTTAATGCAGTGGGAATCAGGCACGTTGGTGATTGGATTTGATTTCCTTATTATGTGTTTTAATTAATTTTAGGATATTTTAAATGTTAAACATTATGATGAACCATTTGGATTTTGGAGTAATTTAATATTTATGCAAGTTTATCACTCAATTTCTATTTAATTGTGGTTTAGGATTAAATATTGAGTCCATTTGATTTGGAGAATAATCAAAATAGGGTATCAAGACAATGTATTGGATAAAGAAACACCTATTAAGTGAACATTGAATATTATAATAAAAAATTATCCCTAATCAGGGTCATTTAATTAATGGATGATTAATGACTACTTGAGATAAGTGTGAAGTATGGTTTGTAGCACCGTTTCTTGTGCTACAAGGACATGACTGTCATAAATCATTTTTACAAGTATTAGTTTGGAGATATATTGGATCGACCAATGAGAGTACTTTAAGAGATTTGAAAATCATCATAAGTACACTTCTCATTCAGGCTATCGGAACCTCTTTCCTCGACCATGAGTATTGTGAGTTCTCTTGTTTGAGTACTAGTCTGTTTTGATGTTTGTCAAACGTCTGTTGTACATGGGGATTATAACAAAAACACTCGGGCGGCTAGGTCCTATTAGTAAGAGAAGCTGACATTTCAAGGTTGGGAATGTCCCCCTATTAAATAGGGAATAGGTCTTTGTTGTTTACAAGGCCTCTCGAAGAGCGAGACTGTGAGAATGCATGGTCGTGCTTAGATAGAGTTTTAGAAATCATCTGCTTATTGACAGTCAAACTCAGATTTTGAGAAACACTTCTGGATGTAATAAGGATGACAAATAATCTTACCTTATAGTTCATGAAGAGACATTAATTGACTAGGGAAATAGGTTATACATTAAAAGCACACTTATACAGAAGGACAAGTGGGAGATTGATAGAAATGGTGTCCTTCGAACAAGTATATTATTCTGATAGAGGGTTCGAAATTATTAGAAAGATAATTATTCAGTGAAGTCAAGTGATCGGAATGCCTAGCTGGAGGTGGCTTCAGATTAGTAATATTAATGTATAATTAATATTTCAGCTTAATTTGGACTGAACCCTTTGGGTCACATCCAAGAAAATAAATAATCTGTAATGACGAAATAATTCGAAAGGAATTAATGAGTCACTCAAGTATTTAAAGCATAGACGTCGGATATTGACCTAGGAGCGTCGAGACCGAGCGTTGCTAGTCGAGTCAGATAAATAAGACGACAAGATAGTAAAAATAAAGCATTTAACAAGTTATAAATAACCCTATCATCGGAATGCCCCAAGTAAACCAAGTGCCAGGGGCATGGTTGCTAGCATGGGCGCCGTACCAAGCCGAGGCTACCACAACGGTGGCTAGTGTGGGGTGTCGCATGCTAGGACGCTAGCAGCACAAGTGGCACATAAGCCCACCAGCAGCCCGCATTGCATGCGAGACTTGCTTTGCGCATGTACGGGTTGGTGCATTGACCAGCAAGTCGTGGCGTGCATGTTCCTGCACAGCAGCACCTAGCAGCCAGCATTATTACCTGGCTTGCTAGGGTAGGTTTCCAAGGTTTGCGGCCAGCAGCCTGCAAGCACGCACAACGTGCTGGGCCTAGGCGCTGCAAGCCAGCTTGCCCATCCAAGGGCCAGGCGCCAGCGTGGTAACCTGGGCACCCAAGGTTGGCTGCGGCCAGCTGGCGCATGCAAAGAGGGCCCGAGAGAATTCGAGGGGCGGATTTGGGGAAGCTTTGGGAGCAAGAGATTGGTCCCCCCTTGTGGTCCTAACCTACTCTCTTCCTCCTTCCTTGACAGTTGTTGATTATTGATTGCATTGCTTTTCTTTTGATTTTGAAATTAAAAATAAAATGGAAAAAGGAGTTTTACTAACTCTCCCATATTGATGGGAGAGAGGAATGTTCATGGGATTTTTCTATAAATACCAAAGCATTGGGATTTGAGAATCCCACTTGAGTTAAGCTTGGAAGGATCATCCATAAAGTTGAACACTTGTGCTCACATACTTGAGAAGTTTTATTTTCGCCAAGCCCGACTAAGCTGCGGGTAAAGGCTGGATGGGTCGTTTTTGTGGTTGGACTCCGTTGGAGGTTGTCGCATTTACGTGACTCAAAGTAGCTTTCAAAGTAAGAGCTCTTTAAAGAGCGAAGAACGCTACAAGGGTAAAATAGTCTTTCTCTCTCTTTTTGTTATTTATGTTATTAATTATGCATTATTTATATTAATTGCGAGCGAGTCTTGGGGTCGGGTTTTGTATTCCGTAGAAATTTGGACATTCTGAAACCCAACAACCTACTTAGCAGCGAGACTACGACCGCGGAATTGTCGATGTCGCTCGGGATAAACAACCAAAGAAAGATTGTGAGTATTGTTCAAGCAACTGAGCTTCTGTAAGGAGGGTGATCCCATCGTAAGGGGTACTCTCCTTAAATTCCCTTGGCCACTTAAAATCCTAGGACTTTACACTTGTTGGGGTGTAGAAGGATTTGAATTCCTGACTGTTTGGGGGACCTTGAATTAGAATTGATTCTATCATCACGCTTTTTTGTAAGAAACAAGTAGGAGTCGCCAATGAGTTTTAGGAAAAACTCATAAACCTCGTTCATGCCAGTCTTTCATGTGGAGTTCATGGAATAATTAGCACGAATCATAAGTTTACTCATGCCCAAATTGGTCTATAAACCAGAAATGAGTTCGGGAGCGAGGGTACTAAGATAACATTCCTTTTAGAGGGGAATCGTCATCCTAGCCCTAGTACGGCCTCTACTAGTTCTTCCTTTTTTACAATTTCATCACCAAACAATATATGCAACGCGATACCTAAAACTATGTTAGTTTATTTTATTTACAAACATTAATTCACGTAGGAATTACATCGTGAAAATCGTTATTCTTATTGAATAATATTCGTGAAAGAACAATAAAATAAACAAGATTCGCCTTGGCTTAAGTGATCAACCAACAATTATTTAATTCAATTCTAATCTTTATTTAACGCAAGATACTATGTGGAATTGCTTAATTAATTGTTTTAAAGGTGATCAAACAATACTAATTAATTAATTAAAGTCCTTTTAAACAAGAAAATAAAGGTGATTTAACTAAGTGCTCGGGAATTTACCACTTCTCTTTGCTAGATCTCTGTTTAAAACACTTATGGACTCCTTCTTGTTGGGGAACCTCCACCGTAGTAACAAAGTATCGAAAGGGTGAGTGTTTAGGACAAGAGGGCTAGGTTGCACAAGTTCACATGTTATTTCGCCAGAGTTTTTAGGTTAATTTTTGTATGTTGAAGCCTCGGTTTAAGCTTCTATTTATAGGGAATTATTTGGCTTAGGGTTTCAAGCATTCTGCCGCAGCAGGTGTCGCGCTCAACAGGTAGAGTTGCGCGCGGCATCCTAGCGCAAGTTATAGAGTTGCGCTCCTATGTGCAGCGCAACTAATTGTGTTGCGCGCGGCTTGATGGTGAGATTCGATTTTATATTTTCCGTATAATTCTGAATAATTCAGAATATTTTGCAGCGCAACTCTGAAGGTTGCACTGGTTATCGCACGCGGCAGCCCAGCGCGACTTTGTGAGATGCGCGCAGCTTTTTCTGCGGCAGCACTAAGTTTTAACCTAGGCGCTCCTAAATCCGTCATTATTAGGGTTTAAGCACAGGCTTAAGACTAATTATGATTGGGTTTAGTTAATTGGACCTTTGTTTTGGCTTTTTCTTTAATTTGGGCTAGTCTTTTGTGTTTTGTGGCTTAACGTGTTATCCATAAGCATTCTTCACTACAATCCAACACGAAGATGGTTTTATTTATCGTCATTGCACTTCCTTTCAGGACAAGAGGCCAAAAGTGGATGTCTATAGTTGTCCCACTTTGATTGAGTCTAGAATAGACGATGATCAAAGTAGTCAAGGAAATAAATCCGAGACTCATTCTGCGAAGTTCTCTAAGCATAGAGAATCTTTCAGTAATGTTTAAGGATGTTGAAACAATCCTTGGTTCGCTAAGTGTTTGAATCAAGTAGCTATTAAGGCTAGAAAAAGTTCTTCCTAGTCTTAACGCGCTAAAGAATCTAGATTGATCCTTTGTAATTGTAGAACACCCTTACAAGTAAAAGTATTCGGGGTGATGTCAGGTCATGAGAAGAGATCGGTTTTAAAAGGATAAAAGGGGAGGATTTCCTCTCAATCGTGTCATCGTTGGTCTAAAGTCCCTCGATATGTCATTGAAACTTTAGCAAAGTAAAAGATAAAAAAAGGGGTTTTCGGTATTCGAGCCGAAATGGTCCGTTATTCGTGTCGGAAGTCCACAAGATAGAAACACATGTCTCAGGACTGGAGGCCTATATCCAAATTCAGTGAGAGGGAAGAAAGTCAGCAACTCTCTCATTAATTTTGTCCACAAGATGAGTACACACGTCTCAAGACTGGGGGCACGTGACTACATAGGTGCGACATCGTCTCGTCGCCTAACTGTCTTGTAAGTTAGTAAGCGCACTAACCACTAACTACCGTATCCATTCATGAAGTGCATGTTCCAGAAGGTTCGGTGCGCCTGTCGACTCGTTGAGCTAACGCCTACAATAATTCTATACCTTTTAGTCCCGAGAAGCAGATCTCGCAAAGCTTGGGCTGAGTGAAATTTTACGCAACACCTGCGCTGTACGATACGCCATTTGCATTTTTACGCTGCATGAAAACACCTTCCTTTTTGCTTCGGACGTGAAAAAAGAAGAAAACCCGGACATTTGTAACGTCAGTACAGTAAAATGACAAACCTGTCTATGGGTGATTTTACGTAAAGCACCACCACGGAACGTCTTAAGGCACTCTTATGAAAAACATTCAATACGTATGCTTGGGGAAGGCACAAAGCACGGTGTGCATGCAATATGATGCAAAAAAGCTAACAAAAAAGAAAACAAACTACAATATGCAAAGCAATTTAAAAAGATTTTGATAATTTGCGTGCCATTACGTCTAATAACAAGCAAAAAAAGTTTAAAAAATGATCAAACGGGTCTAAATCAAAATCCCGGTCTTTTAGTGACCAGTATCCGCGCGCAACTCAAAAGGTCGCGCTGGCCAGGCGCGCGCATCTTTCTAGGTTGTGCTGGTATGTCATGCACAACATCTTAAGTAGCGCGCGACATTTATGTCAGTAAACTGAAAATCGCAGACGCAATTTTGAATCCGAAAAAATTGGCGCGAAGTCTATACTTAGCCTATTTTTACCATATTCGAACTCAAAAATTGTTTGGTAGACGATAATTATGTTTATATTACTGTTATTCGTCTAGAATTAGTTGATTCTCTGAGATTTTGGAATATAATCCCTTGAATGCTTAGTTGAAACTGGTATAGGATGGCTTTTGTGGGGTTTAAAAGCCCCCATTTACTAAGTTTAACTGCAGGTATCGTAGCCCCTAAGTATGGGTGGCGTTCGATTTTCGTGTTTTGCCCTACCGGTAGCCGTTATGCTGCCGAAATGGGTCTAGAACACGTATATTAGTTTCGTTTAGGAAATAAAATAAACTAATTAATGGACTCGCCTCCATTTGTCGATGCTGAGGAGGATCGAGGGGATACCGTTCGTACCTTAGACGGTAGAGTCAGTATGTATTTTATGTATTTTTACTTAAATATTTCTATTAATTTATTTTTTTGTTTAATATACATTTGTTTACTAACTGGCCGTGTATTCTTGGAACAGGTTCCGCGGGAGACCGTGAACGGCATGGTGAGGACTTTACGTGCTTTCCGAGCTGCTTATCGGAGAGTCCTCGTGACCTTATCATGTCATGATCATCGGATGATCGCGTTAAGTTTTATTTCTTTTTTCTTTGCAACAAAGTTATTACATTTCATGTATTAATCTTCGTTTTGGACTTTGCAGGATGTGCAGCAACCGTCTAGTAGTCGCCGAGCACCCTGATTCCTCCTGTACACATTTTACTATATGTTTTAGGAAATCGATGTATATACATTTTTTGTATATATGACACATTTGTATATATTATTATTATTATTATTATTATTTTCGTTTCAATGTGTACATTAATGTGGAAAATTTTCGAGGGAGGGAAAGGGTTCCCGACTTACCCCCCTCGAAAAAAATAATTAAACTCGAAAAAGAAGAAGGAAAAAGAGAAAAGAAAATAAAAAAGAAAATAAAGAAGTAGGAAAATAATAAAGAGAAAATAAAAAGAAAAAGAAAGTAGGAAAAAACTAAGAAAATAAGAAAATAGAAAGAAAATAAGAAAATAAAATAAAGAAAATAAGAAAGTAGGCAAGAAAAGGGCCACAAAGCGTTAGACGGCAAGCGTATGATTCATCTTAAGATCTCGTGAAGATTCCGTTATTATATGAGCCAAAATACAGAAATAAACCCAACTTACATGCCGCGTCAGGGGAGATGCGCGCAACTGCGTGAGTTGCGCGCGGCTGTCGCGCGCATGTAAATCAGTTGTGCGCGCCACCTGTCAGTGAACTTTCCTTTAAGCCGAATTTGCCAAAAATTTGCTTCTCTTGGGTCTATTTAAACGTGGTTTCGTGTAGGCTTTTGATCATCTCGGATTCATTCGCTTAGTAACATAAGAAATTAAAAAGAATTAATATCTCTAAACTCTTATTCTCTCTCTTTTTTTTAACAATGGTGAAGACCTTTGAACAATGTTTGAAGCAATGGGTCACTTCCCTTTCACCCGAGGACAAACCAGCTTTCAAAATTTACCACTTGGACCCTTTATTGAATTATATGCAATTAGTGGTTATTTTTTATTTTCTTCATGCCGCAATCAACCATTGGGACTCTAACCATTTTCTTGTTTAGAGGGGACAAAATTGTCCCCTTTCCTGGTGAGTTCGAGGCCTTGCTAGGTTTCCCTACAAACACTCTCCCTGTGACTTATTCACCTACCTTGTCGGATCCCAAACCTATATTCCAAAGATTTTTTTGGTTTGTCCGACAATGATATGACCAACATAGGAACTGAAGAAGGCGTGAACTTAATTCAATTTATTGAACACTTCATCGCCCCTCGTGACAACATGACTAAACAACGCTTTAAAATTCGTGCTTTATGTTATTGTCTTGTTGTTAATTGTTTACTTAGGATAGGCAAAGAATACAGAGATTATTCGATTGTGTCCATAGTAGAGCAAATAGAGGGATGTCATTCACCCACTCCTTTGGTTTTGGCGGAAACCATTCTGTGCTTGAATCGCCTTAGAGGAGATCCTAACGAAAAGGGTTTCACGGGAAGTCCACTCCTAATACACGTACGCTCTTTTTTTTCGGTGTTTATCAGCGCAAGTTAAGAATTTGCGCTGGCATGACCATCGCAATCTTCTTCGTTGCGCACGGAGGGTGCGCACAACTGATTTAGTTGTGCGCGCCACCTGCTTGTGTAATAAATCGCAAAATATTTTTTTTTGTTTTTTTAGATTTGGCTCATGAAGAGTTTGCGATTTGTTGAACAGCCTTAAAACCTTGAGGCTAATGGAGTAAAGACATTCGCTGGACGTCAAATCCTTTATAAGCATAAGAATGAAGAGAAATGGACGTCGTTTTTCTGCCATGGAGTTCCTAACATACGTTTTGTGATTCCTTGGTGGAACATAAATAGTATGATTGGGAATAGTCTCAATTGCCCTTACATTAGGCTTTTAGGCCTATCTAGTATTACTTATATTTTTCCTTGTAGGGTGATGAGACAATATGGGATGAGGCAATTTATTCCTCCGCAAGATTTTGATGCCCCTAAAGATGTGACCTTTAAACCCGAAAGGATTGCTTGTTGGATGGAATATTGGTCAAGTCTTCCTAAGTGGGTAATACAAAATCCTCCCGCGAGTATTACATTATCTTTCTTTTATAAGGCTTGGATGAATGCGGCGGATAAGGGTGAATTAAACAAGGCTAGATCTCAACTTCAAGCCGCCACCGCTCGCAATCCACCTAAACCTTTGATGCATTCAACCACTACTACTCCTCCTAGTGGCCAAAACAAAGGAGTAAGAAGAAAATTAGACTTCTCATCTCCTAAGGCTCGTTCAAAGGAAACAAAAAGGAAAGCTCCCTCCAAACCTGCGCAACAAGGTGTGAAGATCAAAGAACCTTCACCAAATACTCGTAAGAAAGCTCCAATAGTCAAAGGGAAGGAAAACAGGTTGCAAAGGCCCCAATCCCTAAATTGAAAAACAATGTTTGGGTGAAGAAGAAGAGTGTAGGGGAAAGCTCCAAGGTCTCTGAAAATGTTGCGATGGAAACTACTCCTCCATCATCTGTGACAATCGAGGACATAGTAAAACCTTAGAGTGTTACACAATTTTGTCATTAGTTTTTTTTTCGAATAAAGTGTAATCACTACTATGTTTTTTTTTTTCGTTTACTATCTAGTTATATAATGTCCCTCTTTTGAATTTTGAATGAAATATAATGAGCTTTATATTTTTATATTTTGATATAACCGAATCATAGAGATTGTCTACGTATTTGTATTACGAAATCAGATCTTTGCGTAGTTCTAATGTTTTTTTGTTATTTTTTCTTCAATCTCTTAGATAGAAATTAAATGAAAATATTAATCAAACCTTGTTTAAAAGAATTAAATCGCAACTTCATTCAAACGCAAAAATTCGAGTTCGCAGTTCGTCATCCGGTGGCGCGCGCAACGTCTGGAGTTGAGACGTTACGCGAACCTGTCGCGCGCAACAAAATAAGTTGCGCGTGACATCCCCGCGCAACTCTTCCAGTTGCGCGCGACACCTGTGCTACGAATGTTTAGAAAAAAATTATTTTTCAAATTCTGTATTATTACCCCCCTAAGTGTGAAGATTTTTTCGTGATGTTTGAAAAAATTTGAACACTTTGAACGGTTTATTATTTCTAAATTACCCCCCCCCAAGTGTTATGTATTTTACCGTGTTATTCGGTAAAATGCATAACACTTAGAATCTTTCAATTGAATGCTAATTAAAAAAAAGGTTGTATGAGTGAACGAGTTTTATCCAAATTTCATATGTAATATTTCTTAAGGCGATCAATGTTTATTAATTGGCGAATTTCATCTCCTCCAATATCCATTTATCTGACGGCTCCTCCTGATAGGATTTCAATTACGCGGTAGGGATCTATCCAATTAGGTTTGGATTTCCCTCTTGGATCGGTTGGTGGACCCCTAACCTCTTTTAGTACAAAGTCACCTTCTTTTATATTTCTATGTTTGACTCTTTTATTGAAATGGCACGCAATGCGCCTTTGGTAGACTTGTACATGATGCAAAGCTCTTAATCGTCGTTCATCGAGGAATAAAAGCTCTTCATACCTCGCTCTTACCCATTCAGCTTCCGGTAGCTTACTTTCAAGTACGATGCGTAGGGATGGTATTTCCAGTTTGACTGGTTGAACTGCGTCCATTCCGAAAACTAAGGAGTATGGAGTTACTCCTATTGATGTTCGTATAGATGTTATATAAACCCATAATGCGAAGTGTAGTTTATTCGGCTAGTCGTTATAATTTTCAGCCATTTTCTTAATGATGACTGTTATATTTTTATTTTTCGACTCTACAGCTCCATTCATTTGAAGTCTGTATGGGGATGAGTGATGATGTTTTACTTTATAATGAGTTTAGAGTGTCTTGACTTCAGCTTTGAATTGAGATCCCTGATCACTAATTAAGTTCATGTGGAACTCCATATCTACAAAATATGTTTCGTTCGAGAAACTTTGCGACATGTTTAGAAGTGATATTCACGTAAGAAGAAGCCTCAATCCACTTAGTAAAGAAATCAATGGCAACTAATACGTACTCGTGCCCTCCTGATCCTATTGGAGAGACTTTTCCAATTATGTCAATTCCCCAAGTTAAACAAGGCCAAGGGGAAGTGAGATTGTATAGTTCGGATGGTGGAAGGTGTTGTAAATTAGCGAACATTTGACACTGTGGACATTTTTTAACATATTGTATGCAATCATGTCCCATAGTGGACCAATAGTACCCTTGTCGTGAAATTATTTTTGAAAGCATTTTACAATTCATGTGAGGTCCACAAACACCTTTGTGAGTATTTTCCATAAGGCGTGTGGCTTTCGGTTGGCCTATACATAATAAGTTTTGACCATTAGGACCTTTTTTGCATAATTGACCATTTATTAGACCATATTGGGCCGCAAGTGTTCGTAAGGCTCGTTGATCTTTCGATGAAGTATTTTCGGGATATGTGCCATGAGTAATATATTGGAGGATATGATTATACCAAGGATTGTCTCCTTCAATGTCATTTATTTCCTCTATTGCGTTGCAATACGCTGGTTCTTCTCTTCTATCAACGCATAATGGCATCATATTTAAGTGATATGGAATTTTGATCATTGAGGCTAATTTTGCTAGCGCATCGACAAATTGATTGTCGTCCCTTGGGAGATATTTGAAATCAATATGTTCAAAATGCTCGATGAGTTGCTCTAGGTGTGCTTGATATAATATCATTGTGGATTCTTTATTTTCCATTTTTTAATGTATGATTTATAATCAAACTGGAGTCTCCATATACCTCTAATTTTGCACACCTATGCTAGCCGCAGCTTCTAATCTAATAATGCACGCTTCACATTCTGCGGCATTATTAGTAACCTCAAAGTCTAATTTAACACAGATTGGAGTATGTTCTCCCTCTGGACTTATGTGTAACAATCCTACGCCACATCCTTTTTTATTGGACGTACCGTCGAAGTACATTACCCATTTGTCATCTTGTGTCATGAGAATCTCTTCATCCGGAAGATGAGTAGTTTCTGCACGACTTGTTTGAATTGGATGTTGTGCCAAAAAGTCGGAAATTACTTTTCCTTTCATTGATTTTTCAGGAATATATTTTAGCTTAAATTCGGCCAACATCACCAACCACTTAGATATCCTTCCTTGTATGTGTGGTTGTTCAAACAAATACTTTATCGGATTTTGTTGAGAAATCACATGAATAGTGTGTGGTAACATATAATGTCGTAACTTTTTGGTTGCCCACACTAATGCTAGGCTTGTCTTTTCCAAGGTGCTATATTTTGTTTCGTGTTGGGTGAATTTTTTACTATGTAATATATTGCACGTTCTACTTTTTCTACCTCTTGTGCTAACATGGCGCCTTTGGATGTGTTTGTAACTGTAATATATAGCCTAAGAGGTAGTTTGGGTACTGGTGGTGCTAAAATTGGTGGATTTTTGTGATAATCTTTGATTTTCTCGAAGGCCTTTTGGCATTTATCGTCCCATTCATGTTTCTACTTTTTTTTCAATTTTTTAAATATTGGCTCACAAGTCATAGTCAATTTGTTGATAAATCGACTAATGTATTGTAGTTTGCCAAGGAATCCCCTAATTTCTTTTTCTGTTTGATGAGGAGGCATGTCAATAATTGCCTTTATTTTAGAGGGATCGATCTCGATGCCACGTGTGCTTACTACGTATCCGAGTAACTTACCAGAAGTTACTACGAAGGCGCATTTTTGTGGATTCAATTGCATTTTATATTCTTTTATGCGAGTGAAAAATTTGCGTAAAGATTTTATATGACCCATTCTATCTTTGGACTTTACAATCATATCATCCACATACACTTCTATTTCTTTATGCATCATATCATGCAAGAGAGTCATAGTTGTTCTTTGGTACGTAGCTCCTGCATTTTTTAAACCAAATGGCGTGACTGTGTAGTAATACGTACCCCAAGGGGTGATAAAGCATGTCTTTTCTTCGTCTTCTTTTGCCATTAAAATTTGGTTGTAACCTGCGTACCCATCCATAAAGGATAACATCGCATGTTCAGCCGTGTTATCTACCAATATATCAATATGTGGTAGAGGAAAATCTTCCTCAGGGCTAGCTTTATTAAGATCCCAAAAGTCGACACACATGCGAACTCGTCCATCTTTTTTAAGGACTGGAACGATGTTCGCTACCCATTCTGGGTAATTACATACTGTAGACACCTAAAAATGTCTCCCCAAAACCAAACTCGATGATGAACAACCTTTCACCGCCATTATTGGTCGGGTTGAGTATTTAATTTTTGGAGTGCTTAAATCCATATTTCCATTTCATAAACCAACCCAACTTCTAGCCCATTTCCCCAAACCATAACTTATTTTCCACTTTTCGTGCCTTTAAACCCAAAATAATTCATTTCGTGTCCTTTAAAATCATTCATTTCGTGTCCTTTTTATAAAACGTTTAATCCAGTTTATTTTGGTCCATTATCTGGGTTCAATGATTAAATATTTGGATGGGGCTTTAAAAGAGCTTTCCAACGATATATTATAAGCCCAAATCCGAGTTATAACAAATAAGTTATGGCCAAAATATTAAACTGAGCCCAAACCGAACCTAAGCCCACCTTACCTACGACCCAATGATCATGTGGAGGGTCCAAATTATTTAATACCATTCATAAAACAATTAGGATTACTTGGAAGCTTCTACAAGTTTCTAAAAGATCTTAATTATCCGTTTTGAAAAGATAAAATTAAAGAGTTTGAAATTGAATAAAACTCCTTTTTTGAAAATCCTATTTCTATCCGAATTGAAAGACGTTCAAAGATAGACAGATATTATTTTCGTTCCTCATAGTTTTTATCCATATTTTATATGTTTGGATAGCCCTTGAAATTATCTTTCCAATGATATATTATAATATCAATTTCGAGCTATAATGAAAAAGATATGAATTAAATAAAAAAACTATATCCAAAACTGACACCGTCCCACTATTTCGGCCATATCTTTACTTCTACATAATATTTTTTCTGATTCTAATTGGGTTAGAAGGTAGACTTCAAGATCTTTCCAACGATATCTTATTCATCTTATTCCGATTTCTGAATAAAAAGATATGATAAAAACAAAAACCGCAAAAACTGCTGTCTATCGCAAGAGTTTTAATCCGATTCGAACTCGATCTTTTCTTGATTCTTCGACCCTCTTTTTTCCCTATAAATAGAGGTCATATCACCCCTTTTTCAATCATCAACAAGATTGATCATCAAATAATTCTCTTCTCCCTCTTTAGCCTAAACACTAGCCTTCCCATTCTTTCACTATTTCTTCCTTTAAGCACTCCAAGGAGTCCATACAATACCTAAAGTTCTATAATTTAACCAAGGTGTGATAGGTAGAATTAACTGAGGGTTAGGACCAAATTAACTCTAATTTTAATTTAATTTAATTTTCTTTTTCTTTATATTTTTATTGAAGTTACTAACAGTTTATTCATGATGTAGCAATTTAAAGGAACGCGCAGAATGTGAGTAATTAATTGATTTAATTACTCTTATTTTATTTTAATATTGCTAGTATCATGATTAGGGTTATTTTATATTTGATTTGACTAACGCTATTATTGTTAAATTGCTTCCAATATTAATGCTTATTTATTGATCACTATATTGCATGTTTAAAGGAAATATGTAATTGAAAATCACGCCTAATAAGATAATTTGGACAACTGGTTTAGGTTCCTTTTTAATCTTGTTGTTAATTCAAGTGGTCACAATATTTTAGAATTATATGTTGCATTAATATTCAACCAATTTAGCTTAATAATAGTTTGGAGAAAATTGAATCTTTGTTGTATGCCTTTGAGATCGCAGGAATCACTTTTCACTATAAGAATCGAGTAGAGGCCAATACGGGCGAATGTTACTCCATGACTCACTTTGTACCATCATCCCCGATCCTCCTTTCGTGGTTCCGAAGCATATGGAGTTAGTAATCTCATGGATTATGAATGGGGCGTAACCTTCACGGGTCAATCGTTGTTGCCTTCGTTTTCCCTTATTCGTGGTTGCCTTTTATGATCCGTGAACGGTTTACAAGTTCCTTAAAAACTTGTTGGCGGCTCCCTACTTTCCTTGTCCCTAATCGTATTATGTCAATTCCTACTTCCTATGAGTGCCAAGCATATTCACCACATGCTTTAACGTAGGCGCACTTCGAACGACGTCTACACATACGCGAATAAAACCGGCGTCCAACTGTTTTTTTACTTCTTCCTTTATTTTTAATGCGACATCATGTTTCATTCGTCGAAGTTTTTGTTTTACTTGTTTAGAAGTAGAGTTCAAGGGAATGGTATGTTCCGCGATTTCCCTATCAATTCCAAGCATGTCTTTGTATGACCATGCAAACACGTATTCAAATTCTTTAAGCGTCGATATGTGGGTCGATCGCTCTTTCGGATTTAGAGTTAATCCAATTTTGACTTCTTTCTTATTTTCGTTAGTCCCTATGTTAACTATTTCAGTTTCTTCAACGATAGGGTTATTTTGTTCTCGTTCATTCATTAGTTCAACCAATTTATTAATGTTATCATCTTCATTAGATTGATTGTTATAGCATTCAAAAGATTCAAGAGAAGGAATATACTCGGAAATAGAGCTCATATTATTAAAATCAAAAGAGAGTACATCAAGAGAAGAATCCTTTTTGGGATCTTCGTCCTTAGAACTAGAAAATAAAGACTCAGTAATGGCCACAAGGCCTAAATTTTCAGCTTCCCTAGAGTCTATAATAGACTCATCGTCCGATTCTTCAAACATCTTCCCTTTGCCTGTGACGATTTCTAGTTTATCGCCTTTGTGATTGATCCATTTGAAAGATTTCCTCCATCCATGCTCAAACGTTTCGTTTGAAGGAGTGATCAACGAGGTTGGGTCAAAAGCTTCATCTTGAATGGCATTTTGATTGGTCATTGTTGCGACAAGATTTTGCTCTAGTCCAAATAGCAAGTTAAATGCTTGCCCATCATAGCACCCTAGAGTTGGGTGTTTTGATTTAACGATACTAAGATCGTCATCCAAGAAGTAGCAATCATGAAATATTTCAAATGCAGGCTTCTTGATTCCTTTGAAAACTAAGGGTTCCGGAAAGTCGTAGCATGGGTAATCTTCTCCCTCCCTAATGAATTGTCCATTAAGGGTTTGTTGATAGGATGGGAGTAAAGTGATTATCCTTTTTCTTATTATTGTCTCTACGTGCTTTGTTTTTTGCATCGTGAGACTCCAATTCTTCTTTGGTTGGTTTATATCCCAATCCAAAGGAGAAGCTTTTCTTAGGGATAGGAAGTAAGAGAGATTTCTTCATTCCTATTCCCAAAGGCATCCCAGGAAAGTAACTACTCTTGAGTAAGATGTTGTTTACTATCCGAGTGGAATATGGATCAAGCTTGAATGGTTCTTCCAAGTCTTCTTCCATTTCAATTGTGAATATTGGCTCCACGGCAAATCCCCACATGTCATCTTTATCATTATCATGGTTTATTTCTAGGAGTGATTGATCATTTATTGCTATTTTGAGTGGAGAAGCATGTATAGTCATAGGTTTCCCTTGATAGTTCAACCTAATCATTTGATGAAATGAGGATGGTATTGCACCAAGCTCATGTATCCAAGGACGTCTAAGTAAAAGGTTGAATGTAGGTTTTATGTCCATAACATGGAATTCAACCATCTTTTGAATTGGGCCTGTGATAATTGGTAGCTTAACAGTTCCACACACCAATCTTCTCGAATTGTCATAGGCCCTAATGCTTTGTTTTGTTGATTGGAAATATTTTTCTGGATTTAGGCCTAAGTATTTTGCCGTTCGTAATGGGCATACGTTTACAGCTGACCCATTTTCTACCAAAGTTAGAGAGATATTGTATCCCTTGCATCCCACAGTTAAGAATAACACGTTGTTGTGGGTAGTGTCTTTTAAAGGCAAATCATCATTAGTGAAAACGATTGACTTGTCGAATTTCTCGCTAGTAAGCAAGCTAACGAGGTCCTGAGGGGTTGTGTCTGTGCTTACAGACAAAGCTGTTAGAGCGTTCATGAGAGAATTCTTATGTTTTTTAGAAGTACTTAGGAGTTCCAAAATCCTAATATTCGCCTTGGATTGGCGAAGTTTTTTTACCAATGGATCTTCCACCTCAAGTGGAGGTGGTATTGTATTTTGTGTTTGACCTTGAGTTTGATTTTGTGTGGTCGAAGATCCATTTGGTAGTGGTGCTTGGTAGACTCGCCAAAAACGAGTTAAACGATCTATCTCGTTTGGGTTAGTCATAGGACTTATAAACTAAATTTCTTCTAGAGGCTTTGGATGTGCCTCCATTTCAAGATATTCCATGAGTTGTGCTTGATGCCATTGTTCATCCAAGGAGAGATTCGATAAATCTTGCGATTTCCCCAAGAAATGATCCCAATAAAGCGCTCCATTTATTTTATTTTGCAAACAAGATGGAGGTGGGACGGCGACATACTTAGAGACATATAAGTCTTGAAAGTCGTCGTCCCATAGTCCACTTACTTCATTGGTTGCCCCTATGAGTATTGTTGATAGAGGTTCTCCTATGGGTGTGATATAGTCCAAAGGATTGAACGTATCACTTCCCATATGGTCTTCATCGATTTGAAACACCCCTAAGGTGGATGCATTATTGTTAGGTTTCTGTGTGGGAATTCTCCCATCGTCTACTAAATCTTGTATCTTGTGCTTTAAAACATATCAACGTTCAGTATCGTGTCCAACGCCTCTATGATAAGCACAATAAGCACTACCGTTCCATTGAGGAAACCTCCTTTTTGGTGGAGTGGGTGGTGTTGGCCCTGTTGGCGCAAGTAAGCCTTTTTCATTTAATTTTCTTAACAATTCTTTATTGTATTGTGTGGAAGTCACAAATACGTCAGTAAAGGATGATGCATTATCATTCCCCTTCTTGTAGTTATTCTTAGGTTGATGATGATAATGAGGTTTGTTTGCTTTTTCTTTAGCAAGATCATCTTCAATCCTAGTAGCCACATAATAGACCTTTTGAAAAGTTTCTAGACCAAGGTAACGTAGATGTTTGTTGTACTTTTCATGACAGTTGTCCATGGATTTTTGTACTAACTCGAGTTCAGGAGGCCATTGGGCAAGGTGGGGTGCCTTTTCTCACCATCTACCATAGAAAGCAAGGAAACCTTCATCGTCGCCTTGCTTAAGCATCTCGAGTTCACGTAAAGTTGACTTGAACTCTACGTTACTCTCATATTGGGTGATGAAAGCCGAAACTACATCTTCCGATGTCGCTTTAAATTATGGATCCAGCCCATAGTACCACTCTCTCGCGGTTGGGTCTAGTTATAATGGGAAAGTTAAAGCATAAAGCTTAGGATCAACTCCTTTTAATGCCATAGTGCCAGTAAAACACATTAAATGATTTTATGGATTATTGGTCACCTTAAATATTGGCAAGTCCATAGCTACGAACTTTTCTGGTAAAGCAAGTCCTGGGGGAGGAGCAAACTTTTCCGCGTCAAAGTACTTGTTCCCCATTATAGAACGAAGAACTAGCTTCTCCAACGACTTTTCTTTGATGGATAATTGCTCCATCTTTTCTTGTAAGGCTAAAGTTTCAACTTTTTTCTGTTCAGCATTTTCCATCTTCTTAATTCTTCTCTCCTCGGCCTCTTGAACCTTTTCCTCTCTCATACGAAGAATCTCTTCTTGAAGTTCTTCAACGGTTGGCATTGTTGTTAGACTAGGATTAATTGTCGAAGGAAAGTGGTTTGAAAGGGGTTAATCTTTGGGTGGTAAACGTAGAATGCGAGTGCATGGGGGTCCTCTTTCCGAAGCTTGAAAGTCGGCCCTAAAGGAGTATGAAAGGATAAGTAAATCGATACGCTTGTTTTTAAAAAGGAAAAAAAAAAGAGAAAAAGACGCAAAATATATTCAAACGGATAACATCGCCCTTAACAATTCTTCAATGAAGATATGGTTCGGACGAGTCAATTTGTTTTTTGAGAAATCAAAACTGACTCGTCCAGTGGACGCGCGCAAGAGACTTAGTTGCGCGCGGCTGCCGCGCGCAACAAAATCACTTGCGCGGGGAGGGGTCGCGAAACATCTTGAGTTGCGCGCGCCACCTGCCCGTAATTTTTTTTTTTTTTTTATTCGAGCGTTTTTTTATTCGATTTTTTTTACTTGACATTTTTTTATGTTATCTTTTGAATATAACGCTAAATCACGAAGAGACAACTTTGTAATTGGGAACCTAGACCAAACGAAAAAAAAAAAAGAAAAGAAGACTATCCTAACACATTGCACATAGTCACATAATCACATAAGCATGTCATAAGTCAAGATTCACGCAATGCCGTTCTAAGGTCAAAAAAGGCTTGGGTGTCCAAAGGTACCATACCTTAAGAAACGAAGCTTAAATCAATCACTCAACGTGTTGACCATGACATCGCCCTCCCAACATTTTGTTGGTGATATTGGTGGGATGATTGTTATTGATTTCGGGATAGACGCCTAGTGTTGGCGACCCCTAGTCAATGAGCCAATCCCCAATGGTTTAAGTGTGCTATGCTTATGCATGATGCAATGTTGCTTGTTTGGTTTTTACTCTTGTGCAAAAGGAAGATATTATGCATTCAAGTCTCGCTCTCTAACTAGAGATTATCAAAGTTAATTCTCGTTACAACCCATAGGCAACCTAGTGTTGGATACCTTGGACCATAACTACGAATTAATCATGTAACCTCTAAGTCCCCAATGGAGTTTCCACTATAAGAAGGGTGATCCCATCACAAGGGATACTCTCCTCAAATGCCCTTGGACACTTAAAAGCCTAGGACTTTACACTTTTTAAGGTGTAGTAGGATTTGAATTCCTGACTGTTTGGGGGAACTTGAATTAGAATTGATTCTATCATCACGCTTTTTTGTAAGAAACAAGTAAGAGTCGCAATGAGTTTTAGGAAAAACTCATAAACCTCGTTCATGCCTTTCTTCCATGTGGAGTTCATGGAATAATTAGCACGAATCATAAGTTTACCCATGCCCAAATTGGTCTATAAACCAGATATATGTTCGGGAGCAAGGGTACTAAGATAACGTTCCTTTTAGAGGGTTATCGTCATCCTAGCCCTAGTACGACCTGTACTAGCTCTTCCTTTTTTACAATTTCATCACCAAACAATATATGGAACGTGATACCTAAAACTATGTTAGTTGATTTTTATTTACAAACATTAATTCACGTAGGAATTACATCGTGAAAATCATTATTCTTATTTAATAATATTCGTGAAAGAACAATAAAATAAACAAGATTCGCCTTGGCTTAAGTGATCAACCAACAATTATTTAATTCAATTCTAATCTTTATTTAACGCAAGATACTATGTGGAATTGATTAATTAATTATTTTAAAGGTGATAAAACAACACTAATTAATTAATTAAAGTCCTTTTAAACAAGAAAATAATGGTGATTTAACTAAGTGCTCGGGAATTTACCACTTCTCTTTGCGAGATCTCCGTTTAAAACACTTATGGACGACTTCTTGTTGGGGAACCTCCACCGTAGTAACAAAGTATCGAAAGGGTGAGTGTTTAGGACAAGAGGGCTAGGTTGCACAAGTTCAAAAGTTATTTCGCCAGAGTTTTTAGGTTAATTTATGTTTGTTGAAGCCTCGGTTTAAGCTCGTATTTATAGAGAATGAATAGGTTTAGGGTTTCGAGCATTCTGCCGCAGCAAGTGTCGCGCACAACAGGTAGAGTTGCGCGCGGAATCCCAGCGCAAGTTATAGAGTTGCGTTGTTATGTGCAACGCAAATAATTGTCTTGCGCGCGGTTTTATGATTTTATATTATCCGTATAATTCCGAATAATTCAGAATCTTCTGTAGCGCAACTGAATTAGTTGCGCGCGGCAGCCCAGCGCGACTTTGTGAGATGCGCGCGGCTTTTTCTGCGGCAGCACTAAGTTTTAACCTAGGCGCTCCTAAATCCGTCATTATTAGGGTTTAAGCACAGGCTTAAGCCTAATTATGATCAGGTTTAGTTAATTGGACCTTTGTTTTGGCTTTTTCTTTAATTCGGGCTAGTCTTTTGTGTTTTGTGGCTTAACCAGTTATCCATAATCATTCTTCACTTCAATCCAACACGAAGATGGTTTTATTTATCGTTATTGCACTTATTGTCGGGAAAAGAGGCCAAAAGTAGATGTCTACAGCTTCCAACCACTAACTACACTAACATATATACTAAACCTTGAGTTTAAAGGGATAACTATTTGCCTTACTTTTTGAGTCTCTACGTATCGCGTTCATCATGTCTCTTATAATGCTCTTTTTCCCACAATCACAACACACATATCGATACGGCTGACCACTCCTGTAACACCCTAGAAATTCCTTTCCTTTAAAATACCCATCTTGCTCTTTTTAAAACTCAAAATAGGAAAGTCTAAGACATTACCGCCACCGTGAAAATGGCTAAGGCAACTATCAAAGACACATAGCGGAAGACTATCTTTGAAAACATTCAAAACAATTCAACTTAAAAGTCAACCAAACGAAAGTAAAGTCAAGCCAAAGTAAAACGAAGTCAACCTACAACTTGGAACCATTATAGGCCCTAATCAAAACCAAACCAATTAAAAACCTTTGCGTTAATCACATACTTATTAAATAATAAAATAATCAAGTAATAAACACATCATAAGTATATAGGAACTAGCATGATTCACTCTTCATTCATGCCCATCATGAATATGGTTCATCACCTAAAAAGCTTCTCTCTACTTGTTCCCACTACTCTCCATTAAAAATGGGTCATCATAGGGCCAAGGTAAAGACAAGGCTAAACAAACACACAATCAACAATGGTCAGTACATAAGCGTAATTAAATACACTAACATGCTTTTACCTATTGTAGGGAATAATTTCAAGCATTTAATCCCACTAGCTTGAACCCCACTGTGATCATACACTAAAGTACGATGGCGTCCAAAAGGGAAGAAGATAGAGCAAAAGAGTCGCCAACAAGTATTTTAGGAACTTGTAAACCGTTCACGAGGTGAAGGTTACACCCCTTAACGATCCAAGAGATCATCAACTCCATAAGGTCATGAACCAAATAAGGGTTCGGGGATGAAGGTACAAATCCAACCTAAAAGAGATTGAACCTGCCCTAATAATAGGCCTCTACTTTATTTTGATCGTATTCATGTGCGCTTTCTAATTTACATGCAATCAATAGGATTAACCCTAAACCCGTTTATCTATGTTGGTTGAATTTAATGCACAAATAAACTATTATTGGCGATCACTTGAATTATAATCACATTAACCCTAACAAGATTATTAATTATCTTATTAAGCGTGATTACAAGTATAGATTCCCTTTAAACATGCATAAAAGGCGTGATCAAGCAACAAAAATAAATAAGCATCAAGCCACATAATAATAAATAAATATCATGAATAATAATAATAATCATATTCATAATCATCATAAATTACAACAATTATAATCATAATCATACTCATGTTAAAGCATAATAAAAATAGCAAGATCCTAGGCATGATACTAACAAGATTAATAACAAACCCTAGCATGTCACTAAGCAATAAAATTCAAATCTTTAACCCTAACATGAGACTAACAATCATAAATTTTAGGAAGAACATAGGAAGCTTCGTAACAATCATATTTAATATTAAAAATACCCTAGACATGATACTAGGAATATCATAATAACAATATAAACATGATTCTACATCATAATATCAATTAAAACCATTAAAGTACTTACTTTGATGCCTCGTACCTCTTTCTAATAACAAAATAAACACGTTAGTAACTTCAAGGAAAATAATAATTAAACAACTAAATTAAATAATTGAAATAGAGAGATTTGGGACCAAACCCTCAGAAATTAAAACCTTTCACGTCTAGAGTGAAGACAACTAAAAGGACTAATTTAAAAGAGAGAATTGAAAGAATTAATGATTGCGAACGAAAGCTGATTGTTGATGAGAATTCGTGAGAATTGGTGATGAATTAGAGAGAATAGGTGAATGTAGATGAATGAAAACCATCGGTGAATGAAAACGATTGGTGATGAAAACAATTGGTGATGAATGAATACAATTGGTGCCTGAAAACGGAGTTTTTAATACGATATTTATAGAGAAAATCAGCCAAAAAGATAAATTAGAAAAAACAGAGTCTGACGCACAAAAAACAGAGTTGGCGCCAACCCTGGCTAGCTGGCGCCAGGCACCAACACTAGCGCCAGGCGCCAGGCCTGGTTCCAAGCGCCAAGGCCTGGGGTCAGACGCCAAGCTTAAATTTATCGCGTTTTCGAAAATCAGATAAGTTTACCGTACTGGAGGATAAAATCATATAATTTCCTCAAAAATGCTATTTGATTTTGATTAAAACACTGAAAAGTCAACAAAAGTCAATTTATCAATGCTAATTTAATTAGGAATGAAAAGAACCTTCTAGAAGAATCTATAAGAATAAAACCATTCCTAATTGCATTAGGAATGATAATTCATATTAGGCCCTCCCCTAGATCATTGGGCCGTATATAAAGCTCAAACCAGGCCCAGTTTAGTAATTGGCCATAACTTCCTCAATATTCATCGGAATTGGGCTTATAATATATCGTTGGAAAGGTCTTTGCAAGCCCCATCCAACTACACTACTATTTGACCCATATCATGGACCAACCAAACTGGATTGACTGTTTTCTTTAAAATAAGTTTTCAAAAACAGAGAGAAGAGAAAAGAAATAAAACTTTCCGCAACACTAGACTTTCCCCACTTTCGCTTCATTCGATTATGATTCGACGTGAAAGGTACTCATCACTGGGTTTGGTTTTGGGGAGACACAAATGGGTGTCTACAGAAGCCCCCACTTTGACCGAGTTTGGAGAAACGCGAGTTTCGAAAACAAAAGTCAAAGTAGCGATAGGGACGGAGAATGATTCAGAACGTTCTGCGATCCTAAATCACTCTTGCAACGCCGATACCTGCAAAACTAGCATTAGTTAAACAGATAAAAGAGTTAAGAAACGCGTATCTTGCACCGTCGAGCACACGTCTCGGAAAGTTACCGATTCGTTGTTTTGATGACCTCCTGCAAGCTAGAGAATGCCATCCCGCTTGAAAACCGCTACGCTTGTAACCGCTTCCAATATAGAAGATTTCTTCGCCTGAAACGATCCTCCTCCGCAATGATAATATTCCACGTCCAAGGGAACACTATCGAAGATTATTTCTCTTGAAACAATCTTCATCCGCATTGATAATATTCCACATCCTAGGGAATACCATCGAAGATTATTTCTCTTGAAATAATCCTCATCCGCATTATGACCATCTTCCATGCCTGAGGGAATATGATCGAAGACAACTTCGCCCGAAATTACCTTCAGTTGTTTATGACAACTCTCCGCAAGCAAGGGAACGCTGTTGAAGATATCCTCGCTTGAAGTCATCCTCATTTGATGTGATAATTTCCTAAAGGAAATTACCGAAGATCCACGCCTGTCGATCTTTAAAAGTTCGCCTGAACTTCGCTTCCGCTATGCATGTACGTTGGCGCTTCTGCTGCTTTGAACCTGTATGTCGGTGCCTCTTGCGAATGAACCATTATGTCGGTGCCCTTTGCTTTTGAACCTATATGTCGGTGCTTCTTTTGCTTTTGAACCTATATGTCGGTGCTTTTTGTTAATGAGCCAATGCTTAGGCGCTTTAAGCTAAGTGAGACGATCTTTCATCAGGTCGATCACTTTACGTAATCAAGCCGATTACTAAAATCATGTCAAATTGCTTAGAGGGGCTAACTGGCGTACCAAGGAACCCAAAAATATGTTGCAGAAGGCTAGCACAACCTCAACAGGTGGCTGGGTGCTTTGGCGCCACTGAAAAACCATCAGCGCCACCTTATTAGTATTAGCGCCAGGCGCTGATATTGGCGCCAGGCGCCAAGCCATATTTGTGACGCCAATGCATAGGGCTTGGCGCCAACACGGGGACTTCCTTAAATACCCCTTTCCCCTTCATTTTGCTGCTGTTCGTTGCGGTTTTGCTCGAAAGAAAGTCCAAAAACTTCAATTGCTCGGTTCTTGCTCGTTTCTCAACCGAATTTGCTCAAATTTGTGGCAAATCAAAGCTGAGCCCGAATTTGCACAATGTAGCATGACTAGACAGCGAGTCTCGGGTTCACGGTCCCGAAACACTAGACGGGAGCATGATCCCGTAGAGGATGATGTTACGCCTTCCACTTCGCTTGGTCGACTCCCGAAGTGGGATGAGCGGACCCTGTTCTTCGCCCTTGTCCACCACATTTCTGAGAGGGTGAGACAGGGCATCGCGCCCGGGAGGACACGGTATCACGGCTCTGGCTGTGATGGTTTGGGCGATTTGTACAGGATGTACATCGCCAGGGATGTTGAGACGAGACTCCTATGGGAGTCTTGCGGGCTAGCTACTCTGTTCGAGACCTCCGAGGCTATGGTTGCCTCCAGCGGGGGTCACCACGTAGTGCGCGCTTTGGTGGAGTTCTTCTAGGACACCACCAACACCTTCCATTTCCCCTGGGGCGAGATGATGGTTACCCCTACGGACTTCAGTCTCATCACAGGACTGGAGTTCACTTCTGTGCCACTGCCGTTTGACAGTGGAATTGACGTCTTCTCTTCGGAGGTCGAGGAGCTGTTGGGGTCGATTGCTATTCGGGCCCGAGCTAAGGTCGAGACGACTCAGTTTAGTGCTAGAGGAATTCGCCGCTCGACGCTGGCAGCGGCTCTTGATGACGATGCGACCACCCGAGAGCAGTGGGTGCGCATCTTTGTGCTGATGTTGTTGTCAGGGACATTCTCCCCTGACAAGGGTAGTAGGGCATTGCTTTACTACCTCCCTACTGTCCGTGATCTTCACCGGATCGGGACTTATGACTGGGCCAGCTTGGCCTATGCTGACTTCGTTCGTGCGCTGAGGGACTCGTGTCGACACCGGTCCTTTGGGACGAACGTTGCTTTGTCTGCCTTTTGGAAGGTCGTAGAGGTAAACATTATTCCCTATAAGGTTTAGCTCTACATATTAGTTAGCATTTATTCACACTTCTAACTCCTTGTAGATCTGGTTCTACGAGTACTTTCCTTTTGCTGCACCAGCGAGACCATCGCCGCGGGGATTTCCAGTGAGCGCCTCTTGGGGCGGCCACCATGTGGACATGTCTACTGCACATGTCCGCAACTGGGTCATCTCGGTACGACTTTTATTGTTTATTTTGCTTTTCCGAGGTGTTTTAGACGTATTCTTGCCTGATTGATGCTCTTTATAGGGACCTGAGGTGGTATACCGGTCGTGGGGCGGTTGGACAGTCCCGGGGTTAGCCGCACAGTATTCTGCTGAGCGTTGCTATTTCTTAGGGACTTATGGAGCGGTCGCGTACTTAGGAGAGAGGGTTGCTAGACAGCATTCCTCTGATGTCTTCGCCGTTCCTGCTGCTCCACCACGTCATATGTTCGACGAGGCGCGGTTGTCGAGCATGTCTGAGGGAGCTGGTACCCCTTGGCTGTCCCATGTGATCCTGGGGCAGTGTTATGCTGAGGAGCTACTACCTTTATTAGCTCCAGCCCCCGTACCGGCTGAGGATGTGAGGGTAAGTTTTTCAGTTCCTTATTTTCCACTAAGTAGCCCCCAAGTAATGCTTTACTGCTTTTTTTCTGCTTTATCAGGATGGTGTTGCTGAGTTCGTGCCACCCAGTATGTCCATCCACTACCAGGGGATGTACGGGCCGATCGAGGAGATGATTTCTCCGGCTCCCGAGGGCGAGCGCTTCGTAGAGCGGTAGATTCCTCGCCACCAGACTCGAGTAATCCTAGTTTTTTCAGAATTTTTGTGTTCTTATATCATGCATTTTTACTGACTTATTTTTCTGACAGTTTTCACGCGAGGTGGTTTCGGCGATGGAACGATGCATAGATGCCTTCCGGAGGGCCAGATGAGGAATGCGGCCACTTGCCGTCGGGATGACGTCATCCGAGAGGTAGCCTTTCTTTATTCATTATTTTTGCATTGCTGCTTCATTTTGTCTTGTTTTTGATTTAATTCTTTTTAGAGGGCCAGCCTATTGCTTCTCACACCCGCGCGAGACCTGAGGGGTGGAGGGATCCAGCGAGGTCTTGCTCGAGACGTCGTCGCACTTCGTCAGGGGGTAGAGGCGGTCGCTCTAAGGCTGCTCAAGCTGACGTTGCAGAGGGCTCGGGATCTTCTTCTGAGGGTGCTCACGCTGCACCGGTAGGAGAGGCTACCTCGGCTTTCAGAGGTGGTGGGATGTACGAGATAGGCTCGTCATCGCAGCAGCCTCCACGGTCTCGGCCTCAGGTTGATCCTGGTTGGAGTGGTCCCACATTGAGTCTTCCTCTTCTTACAGAGACTGGAGCTGGAGCTAGGGCTGGTGGAGAGGTGACTCCTCGTACGGCGCATTTTTATGACATGATGGGCCTACGTCCTCCGACGTCGTAGTTTGTTCCTGTGTATATTTTATTTTGACTTTTTTATAGAACTTTTCCTTAGACTCATTATTTATAGACACATTTTGTATATTTATGCTATTATGAATTTATTTATTGTTATTATTATGTGTATGTTTGTGTGTGCAAGAAAAATGTGACAAACAATTTTGCGTAAAAATTTCGTCATTTTTATTATTGATGGAGGGTATCCGACTCTCTCCCCCAAAAAGAAAAAATAAAAAAGGAAAAAAATTGAATAAAATGTCGGGTGTTTGGAATTTAAAATGAAGTCCAAAAAGAATAATATAAATTAAAAATAATAGCTATATTTAATTAATTAAGAAAAAGGATAGAAAAGGATGTTTAGGAAAATTAAACGGAGCCATAAAGTCATTAACCAACTCGAGTTTAATATTAAAAACACAAGTTGAGCACGCGCGGCTGGTCTGGCAACTTGGCGCCAGCTGGCGCCACACTATGGCGCGTGGCGCCAGGCACTACACTTAGCGTGTGGCGCCTAGCGCTGGCGGTTGGCGCCAATCAAGGGGTTTTGACGCCAATTGACGCTGACTCCGTGTTTCATTCTGATTAAAATTCTTCGCGATTTGTGTATAAATATCCCCTTGCCCAGCCGATTCTTCTCATAATTCCAGCGAATAAATAATTCTCTTCTTTATAAAAACAATAATTATGTCTTTAGTTACCAAAACCTTCACCCAATACACTCATGAATGGTGTCGATCTCTTAATGCGAGGGAGAGAAAAGAATTAGATTTATTTCACCAGGGGGGAATTTATGGCGTCAAAGGGGTAGATCTTGACCTAGACTTCATACATACCGCTTTAGAATTTTGGAATGTTGATACTCATTGTTTCAGAATAGGGTATGATGAGATTAGCCCTTTGCCGGAGGAATTTGGTGCTATCTTAGGTTTCCCTGCAATAGACCTTATAGCAATCCCTAGAGTAGATGCATATTATTATAAGGATTTTGAGCGCTTCTTTAATTTGAAGGAAAGGGATTTATCAAAAATAGTGGATGGCAATATAGTTAATTTGAAAGAATTTGCACGCCATTATTTTGATAAACCTCTTTCTGAATCTTTTCATATATATAGAAGAAGGGCGTTCTTATTTTGCATGCTTAACCAATTTTTTCTTAGTAGTGGTAAAAATAATGAAGGTCAATCAATTATTACCACTGTACTAGAACAAATTGAATCAGGGAGAAATCCAATGCCATTAATAGTTGGAGAGACTATGATTAGTCTAGATGAATTGAAAAGGGACCCAAAAGCGCCTCTTCGCGGCTCTCCAATTTTATTACAGGTAGAAAAATAATATTTTTAATTACAGAAATTAAAAAATATATTTTTATATTGTAATAATAATTTATTTGCATTGCAATTTTTTTTTACAGATGTGGCTAATGGAGAGGCTAGGATTAATTAGCCCCCCGGACGACATTGAAAAGTATACTCCCAATTGCTTCGTGAGAAGGAAGAAACGCATTCCTAAAATTGGGCGCCATGGGTGGAGAAAAGTCTTTGAATCACGTGATTTTGCTATCAAGTGGGTCATCCCATGGTGGAAAATAGAAAGGATGGTTGGTGTTAACAAGCAACCTTTCTGCCGTCTTCCAAGCTTGTCTCGTGTAACTTATTATTACCCCTGCAGGGTAAAAAGACAATACGACTTGCTTCAGAATATTCCTTCCGGGGATCTTCGTCCTCCCTTTGAGTACCCTATTTCTCAAGAAGTAGACAGATTTTATGCTTCCTGGGGTGCTAGACCTTTATGGGAAGTGATTACCCAAAAGGTCCCTCCTTCTTTGCCCAATGATGTAAAGAAGTGGTTGCTGAAGAAATCTTCGATTGATCAGGGTAGAACCGATGTGAAGAATCGTCTAGGTGATAGGGTGATTCCTGCCAAGGAACGCTTAGGTGAAAGAATTGAATTCAAAACACCTGCAATGCCTAGGAAGAAAGGTGCTACCAAGGACAAAAGGGAAAAGGAAAGCTAACACCACAGACAAAAAAGCTTGGGTGGAAAAGAAGCATGGAGTGTTAGCTGAAGGGGAGACCATCTACTCCAAAATTGAATGTAGGTCCTCTAAAGGATGCCTACTAGCTAAGGTTATGGATGAAGAGGAGGAAGCAGACAAGAATTGGAAAAGAGCTAGAAAGGAAAAGAAAGATTAAGAGCATTGCTTAGCTTTAGATTTATTAGACTTAGATTGTTATTTTTTACTTAAAGTTAATTTATTTCAGCTTTATTTAAATTCCATCAATAATGTAATTTTATTTTATTAATGAAATTTGAGCTTTCAATTAAATTGTTTACTTTAAATTTATTTTATTAAAGCAATGAAAATCGAAAAAAATTAATTTTCCAGAAACTCTTCGAGTACGGAAGTCGAAAATTTTCCGAAAAACACCAAGATTCGCCCAGAGCTTATTTCCAGATTGGCGCCAGTTATTGGTATTTGGCGCCTGGCATTTAAGTCTGGCGCCAGGCTCCAATTCCATCGGCTGGCGCTGATGACTTCTGGCTTGCGCCAGGTTCTTTTCTGCGACACCAATAATTCGTCGATTGTCTGTTGAATTTTTAATTAATTCTGGAACGCGGAGATGTCGAAAAATAAAGTGGCAGCACCCGTAAAGGGTTGCCTACGTATCCTTTCTTAAGGAATCAGGCCGAACTTAGCTCTCTTGAGTGTCCCACTCAAGTAATTATGGGTAGTATTTCTTAAGTTGGTCAAGATTTGTCATGTTTGAGAATTCATTGCCATCCATATCAGTTAGTTTTGCTGCACCTCCTGACAGGATTGTTTTGACGATGTAGGGTCCAGACCAGTTAGGTCTAAATTTTCCCCTTGGGTCTAAAACATTTTTCCTGAGTGCTTTTAATACCAAATCTCCTACTTTGATATTTCTTGTCTTGACCTTCTTATTAAAATGACTAGCCATACGAGTTTGGTAACACTAAGTGTGATGTAGAGCTTCTAGTCGTTTTTCGTCGAGTAGAATCAATTCTTCGTATCTTGCCCTAGTCCATGCAACTTCATCAAGTTTACTCTCTAGCGCAATGCGTAGAGATGGTATTTCTAATTCGACAGGTTGTACGACATCCATTCCATATACCAAGGAAAATGACGTATTTCCTGTTGATGTACGGATTGACGTGCGGTAACCCCACAATGCGAAGTGAAGCTTGTCAGGCCAATCCTTATAATTTTCCGTCATTTTATCAATGATAGTCTTTAAATTCTTATTAGCTGCCTCAACTGCTCCGTTTGCTTGAGGTCTATAAGGGGAAGAATGATGATGTTGAATGCCATATTTTTGTAGCAATTCTTCACATTCAGCTTGAAAGTGAGTTCCATTGTCACTTATCATTTCATGTGGGACTCCATATCGACAAATAATATTTCTTTCGATAAAGAGTGCTACATGTTTTGCAGTGAGTTTAGCGTACGATTGCGCTTCGACCCACTTTGTAAAGTAATCAATTGCTACTAGAATAAATTCGTGGCCTCCTGTTCCTGGGGGAGTGATTTTACCAATGATGTCAATTCCCCATGTAGAGAATGGCCATGGCGATGTGTAGGTGTAGAGAAAAAATGGAGGGACATGTTGCAAATTGGCATAAATTTGGCACTTAGAGCATCTTTTTACGTATTGATGGCAATCCCTATTCATTGTAGTCCAATAGTATCCTTCTCGCATTATTTTCTGGACTAACATTTTGCCATTTATATGTGTCCCACAGATTCCTTCGTGGACTATTTGCATTGCTCTTTGTGCGTCCTTCTTTCCTACGCATAGGAGAGCTCGACCTTTAGGTACCCTTTTATGTAGCTCGTTGTCTATGAGTACATATTGAGAAGCCAAAAGTCTTAATGCTCGTTTTGCTCTTTTGTCAGCACGAGGAGGGTATTCTCCATTGGTGACATAGTTGAGTATGTCCGTGTACCATGGTTCTTCTTCTTCTTCTTCTTCTTCTTGAACTAAGTCGTCGTCTTCTATAGCCTGGATATATGCTGGTTTGTGCCTTTTTTCGATAGTTAGAGGCATTTGCTCGATTTCCGTGGGAATCCTAACCATTGAGGCTAATCTTGCCAAGGCATCAGCTAATTGGTTTTCTTCTCTAGGTAGATATGTGTATTCTACCTTCTCTAACTGATCGGTAAGAGTTTCCAGATAGGTTTGGTAAGGGGCTAGACTTTCGCTCCTTACTTTCCACCTTTTAGATATCTGATTGATGATCAAAGAAGAGTCTCCGAATATCCTTAACTTCTTTACTCCCAATGCCAAAGCTGTTTCAAGGCCTACCACGCATGCTTCATATTCAGCAGCATTGTTGGTAACGTCGAAATCAAGATTTATGGAGATTGGAACATGCTCCTCTTTAGGTGACACTAGTAGTACTCCGACGCCACATCCCTTTTGGTTTGAGGCTCCGTCGAAATACAAGGTCCAAGTATCATCTTCAGTGACCATTAGGTCTTCATCTGGAAATTCATTGTCCTGTATTGGCGTCGAGTCTTCTATTGGAAAGTCTGACACCACGGATCCTTTATTAGCTTTTTGTGGCATAAACCTTACATCGAACTGGGCTAGATTGACTATCCATCTTGAAATGCGTCCATTGAGTGTAGATTTCTCGAACAGATACTTGAGTGGATCTAATCGGGAGACTACGAAAACGGTATGCACCAACATGTAATGTCTTAACTTAGTTGTGGCCCACACCAAGGCGAGGCACAATTTCTCGAGCGGTGTATAGCGTGTTTCGTATTCGAGCATCTTTTTATTTAGATAATAAATTGCGTTCTCTTTGCCTTCTACTTCTTGTGCTAGCATAGCTCCCATTGTCTCTTTGGTAACCGTCAAGTATAACCTAAGAGGTATTCCGGGAAGTGCTGGTGCTAATACGGGAGGATTTGCGAGATAGGCTTTGATCTTTTCAAAGGCTTTTTGACACTCGTCATCCCATATTACTGGTACATTCTTTTTGAGCTTCTTGAAGATTGGTTCACATATTGTCGTCAGTTTTGATATGAACCTACTTATGTATTGCAACCGGCCAATAAATCCTCGAATCCGTTTCTCAGTCTTGGGCGGTGGCATTGACATGATTGCTTTAATCTTGGTTGGGTCTACCTCTATTCCTCTAGAGCTTATTACGTATCCCAAGAGCTTTCCTGAGGTGACTCCAAAAGCACATTTTGATGGATTCAACCTCATGTTATATTTTCTTAGACTTTCGAAAAATTTCCTTAAGGCTACTTGATGGCCTGGACGGTCTTTTGATTTTACAATCATGTCGTCGACATATACCTCGACTTCCTTGTGCATCATGTCATGGAGTAGGGCAGTTGCTGCACGTAGGTAAGTAGCACCCGCGTTTTTCAACCCGAATGGCATTACCGTGTAGCAGTAAGTGCCTCATGGTGTTATAAAGGTTGTTTTCTCCATGTCTTCTTCTGCCATGAGAATCTGGTTGTAACCTGCGTACCCATCCATGAACGAGAGAAGCACGTGATTTGCCGTGTTATCTACCAGAATATCGTTGTGTGGCAAAGGGAAGTCGTCCTTTGGACTTGCCTTATTTAGATCTCGATAGTCGACACACATCCTTACCCTTCCGTCTTTCTTAGGAACTGGGACGACGTTGGCGACCCATTCGGGGTATTTTGATACCTTGATGAAACCTGCAGTTATTTGTTTTTGAACTTCTTCTTTTATTTTAAGTGCTACGTCGGGTTTCATTCGACGTAACTTTTGTTTTACAACTTTCATTCCTGGAATTAGTGGTATAGTGTGTTGAGCTATTTCTCTATTAATGCCTGGCATATCTTCATATGACCAAGCAAATACATCGATAAATTCTTTAAGTAAGTTAATTAAATTGGTTCTTTCTTGTTTATTCAATGTTAATCCGATTTTAACTTCTCTTTTATGAATCATTCGAGATATCAACTGTTTCAGTTTCTTCAATTACCGGTGTTTTCTTTTTGAGTGTTTCCATCGCTTTAATAATTTCTTTGTCTTTTTCATCGTTAGCTAAGCAATGCTCGTCATCTTAGGTTAGAGAAGAACACAAGAAGTAAGGAGAATGAGAAATATTATTATACTCTGAGATCATTACATCAAAGAGTAATATGTTCTTAGGGACTGGATCACTAACTATCCTAGGAGAAGAAATAAGAGGGGGAGGTGTTACTACTAAAGACTTAGAAGACTCTAAAAGGAAAGACTCTAACTCGGACTCTGACTCAGACGACTCTTCAAACATTGGTCCCTGTCCTGTCGGGATTGATATCTTCCTTCCGCTTGGAGTAGTCACTTTGATAGTCTTGCGCCACCCTTGTAGTGATCCTTCAGCTGGAGTAATTAGCTTCGAGGGGTCGAAGCTTTCACTTTGTAGGACCGTTTGAACGAGCGAGGAGTTATCTTCTTCATAAGTTGGCTCATTCTTTTCTCGCCCAAACAGTAATCCCATGACGTTAAATTCAAAGCATGGGGGTGCTTTCTCCTTATGGACGGGAGTTGGGATTTCATCAGTGAAGTAGCAATCCAAGAAAATCTCGAATCCCGGTTGTCTTATGCCGTTTACAACAAATGGCTCGAGAAATTCATGGCATGAATAGTCCTCTCCTTCTTTTATAAACTGACCATTAAGCGTAAGAGGGTATTGATCCATTGGAATTGCTTTCTTTTGAATGCGAGCGTCCCTACGTGCTTTCAACTTTTCCTGGGCTCGCTTGAGATCCTTCCGACTCGTTTCAAAACCAAGTCCGAAAGTATCTAACTTAGGGAGGCCAGGTGACTCCAGCGGTTTTGCCATTCTTTTCTTCTTTCCTAAAGTCATCCCAGGAAAGTGTCCTTGTTTCTTCAGCATGGCGTTGACAATCATGTTTGAATGGGGGTCATGGCAAAGAGAGGTCCCTTCATCCTCCTAGATTAAGGAGACTTCTTCGTTAAAGCCCCATAGGTCTTCGTCATCTTTGTCGTGCTCTACATTAATGATTGGATTTTCTATGGATTTGATTCTCATAGGCGAAGCATCGATGGTGATTGGAATTCCTCCAACTATAGCTTTCACTTGTTGGTGGAGAGATGAAGGGACGGCCTTTAGATCATGAAGCCAAGGGCGTCCCAACAATAAGTTGAATGAAGCTTTGATGTCCACTACTTGGAAAGTAGTAGCATGTTCTATTGCTCCTGCCGTTACATTTAGGGTAATTTTGCTAAGAGCTTGATGATGAGTATTATCGTAGGTTCTTATTCCTTGTGTGGACGGAGTTAAGTCTTCATCCCTTATGCCGAGCATCCTCACGGTTCTAAGTGGACAGACATTGATAGCCGATCCATTTTCTACAAGAGTCATAGGAACATTCATCCTTTTGCAAACTACCGTGAGGTTTAATGCCTTGTAATGTTTGTCACCTTCTGGGGGTAAATCTTTGTCACAAAAGGTGATCAAATTAATCGGACTAGGAAGGTCACTTGTGAGGAAGTTGGCTAGTCCGTCAGGAGTAGTGTCAGAATCTATCCCGATTTTATCCAAGGCATTCATTACAGCCAACCTATGTTCTCGAGATGTTGCCGGAAGTTTCCACACGTTCATCTCAACTTTTGTCTTCTTGAACTGTTTAACAATATCATTGTCTTCGATGATAGGTATGGGAACTTGGTGTACGGTGGGCATAGGTTGTGTTGAAACGGGAGGTTGCATTCTTCCAGATCTTGTGAGGACGCCTATTGATCAATCTTCTTCAGCCTAAATGTCATTTGTGGTGTATGACATAGAAGGTGAAGGTCCTACTATGTCCTTTAGATAGACATCTTCTTCATCACTGTCCCAAACTCCATTAATGGTTGTATCCTCTTCTTGTTGGACTTGGACCAGTTTCTTTTCATCAATCATTTTCTGTACCAAATCCTTGAATTTGAAACGGTTTTCTATAGTGTGACCCCCTGATTGATGATACTGACAGTAATATCTATCTTTCCTTTTTAATGACTCGAATGGTCTCGGTTCGAGAGGTTTGACCTTGCCACTCTCGGAGAGCATTTCGAACATTTGCACATATGGGATCCCAATTGGAGTGTAGATTCTATTGCTCTTCTTGGGTTTTTCAGTGACTTGTAAGGGAAAGTGCTTTGCCTCATAAGTCGTTCTCACTGGTGTGAATTCTCTTTTAGGTTCTTTCGGAAGTGGAAGCTCATCATATTTCTTACGGATTTCGTTCATAACTTTGAGAGCTTCGCGTAGTAGTTGCGATGCCTCCTTCATAGACAGTGTGAGCAATTGTATATATTCCTTATTTGCCGGTTCTAGAAGGTTATCCTTGACATCGAAAAAGATCTCCTCTTCTTTTTCTATGGCATTGATTTCTTTGACAGGTTTAATGAGAGATGAGGGGTTAACCTCGTTTTGCTCATCGGAGATAGCTAGGGTATGAGCCAGAGGTGCATTATCAATGCTTGGCTTCTTACTAGCAGGGGGCAACGACAGTTTGTTATTGTCGATTATGTCTTGGATAGCTTCCTTAAGCTTCCAACAACTTTCAGTGAGATGGCCCCTACCTTGGTGATATTTGCAGTGTGCATTAGGATTCCAGTTAACCGACCTCTTCTCAACTAGTGGGTCCCCAAATGGTCCAATAGGAGTTATAAGACCTTTTGCATTTAATCGATCAAATGCGGTGTCATAACTCATGCCAATAGGAGTGAAGTTCCTCCTAAATGGTTTCTTCTGTCCTTGGTTGTTCATGGCAAGAACTTCTCCTAAATTAAAGGTGCTAACATTATTTGAGTGGGCGGTTTTGAAAGAAGAAGGATTGTCGTTCTTCTTTCCTTTCCAGCCACTGTTGGAGTTATTGTTGGCAGCTTTTAACTTAGCCAAGTCGTCTTCAATATTGATCCCAATGTCATAAACGGCCTTGAAGGTATGGAGATTATTTTGATATTTAAGATGCTTGGAATATTTTTCTTGGAGATTTTTTATGAACAGTCTCACAGATTCTTTTTCACTTGGCACCTCAATCATCTTAGCTGAGGTTTCTCTCCACTTGTTAAAGAAAGAGGTAAAGCCTTAATTCTCTTTCTGTTTGAGGATTTCAAGTTCTCTATGGTCAGTCTCGACTTGAATGTTGCACTTGTACCTATCAACGAAAGCGTTTGCTATAGACTCCCAGGTAGAGGTCTTTTCTTTCTCGAGAGAAAAGAACCATTGTTGGCAAACGGTCTTGAGAGATAGTGAGAACAGAGAAGGGAAGACCTTCTTATCGATACCCTTGATACTCATTATGGTTTCGAATGCTCTTAAATGGAAGTAAGGGTTGTCAATTGCTCTGAATTTTGGGATGTCGTTGGCGTTGAACTTCTGCGGAAGAAGATCTTTGTCCACCAAGACCCCTTGTGATGTAAGCTCTTGAAACTTGTAGTCGCTATACAACTTGCTTAAACTCTCTTGCATGATGTCCATCTGTTGTTGCTTCACGGGATCATCGATCCTAAGTGCGAGAAGCTTCAGTGTCTCAGTCACAGTAGCCAGTTGGTTCTTAAGATCATTGACTTCTTCTTGAGTTGCCATTATAGTCTTAGCTTTTCTTTTGCGAGCTATGGGTTTGTCGAAAAGTTGGACTTGTATGAAGAGGTTGTCTTTGATTAATCGTCCTTCCTTTCTTGACCACGCGCTGTAAATTAAACCATTTTGCGTTTTAATTACTTGACTCGAATCATTTTGACTTTATGGTTTATTTTAAGGGAAAAAGAAAAAAGAAAAGGGTGCATATTTTTGGCAAAAATAATGTACATATTTTTAGGGAACTAAGTATTATTATTTTTTTATTGGAGGATTAATATCCGACTTACCCCCCCTAAAAAAATGACGGAAAAACGCGCACACAAGACTCTCTTAATCATGGTCAAAGTATGTGTATCGGTGTGTGCGTTGAGTGTAAGTGACATGTTTGGACTCTTGTGTAAGACCATGGGACTTAGTGCCTAAACTCGATCGTTGATTCAATTAAATATTATTGACAGCAAAAATTAACCGAATTAAACAGAAGACTGATTAATTAGACCCTAGGTGATGACTCGACCAATAATCCGAACTGTCGGCCAAGCGACAGGATTGGCGTCGCACTGTGGAGCTTGGCGCCAGGCTACAGAACTTTCGTCAGGTGCTACACTCCATAATGTGGCGCTACAGCTCAGACCTTGGCGCCAATATTGGAGCTTCGGTCTGGGACTGTTTTCGGTGTTATTAGTCAACTAGGGTATGCTTAAAGTCGTACTAGGTCAATTCCGATTAAAATATTAGACTTTATTGACTCAAATTAATTAATTAATTAATTAATTAACTAATTAGGCAAAGTTCTTTAAGTCATTAATTTATTTAGTTTTGACACAAGTCAACAAACGGTTAAGAGAAACATAGAATATGTATATGCACAACCAATAATGCACAATTAGTCAAGTAGGCACAATATGATGCAATGAGTTTGCAACCTAACCATGGCTCTAGTTGTCTAAAGTTCGGGATATGGTTTAGTCAATAGAGGGTCCATGGTTAATTGTCCGGATGCACCGCGCGGAAGCCTAACCATGAAGGGTTTGTGCGAGTGGATGGGACACCACGAGTTTTAGAAAAAACTCGCTTCCATGGATTGGTGAATTCAACATCTCAGATGTACCCTTTGTTGCACGGAGCGTTCAATCGGGTAGATGGAGCATGAATTCCCAGAGGGTTATGTCCATATGTAGAACACATATGGGTTTCAGAGAAGTGAGAAAAAATTCAATCAGGAAGTAGGATCGAGCAAACAATACGAAAAACCGGTCAAAATTAGAACGCATATTTCTGGCTCGGTATTGGGGGAAATTGGCGCCAGCAAACAGAGACTGGCACCAGCTTTTAACTGTAGCGCCTGGCGCCAATACTGGTGTCTGGCGCTACAACTAAAACTCTGCCGCCAAGCTCTGGCCCCTGACGCTACTTCACACATGCGTCAGCAACTTTCTGTGCTCGATAAAATTTTTCAGTTTCGCGCGGTGTTATCTCCGTCCTAGTTGTGAAAGATATTTCTCAAATTTCCTACGTGTAAAATCCTATGTTTTTAACTCATTACAGATGGTCTTTCCAATGAGATCTTTTTTATGCATATGACAATAATGTTAATCAAAATTACGCACATGAAATACTTAGAACTTTTCGAGTCTCATCCATTCATTCTAAATCATTGCCGAAACAAATTCAGGAATTAAAATAGAAATCCTCCCCAGTGGAGTCGCCAAAAACTGTAGGGAATAATTTCAAGCCTTTAATCCCACTAGCTTGCATTGAACCCCACTGTGATCATACACTAAAGTACGGTGGCGTCCAAAAGGGAAGAAGATAGAGCAAAAGAGTCGCCAACAAGTTTTTTAGGAACTTGTAAACCGTTCACGAGGTGAAGGTTACACCCCTTAACGATCCAAGAGATCTTCAACTCCATAAGGTCATGAACCAAATAAGGGTTCGGGGATGAAGGTACAAATCCAACCTAAAAGAGATTGAACCTGCCCTAATAATAGGCCTCTACTTTATTCTGATCGTATTCATGTGCGCTTTCTAATTAACATGCAATCAATAGGATTAACCCTAAACCTGTTTATCTATGTTGGTTGAATTTAATGCACAAATAAACTATTATTGGCGATCACTTGAAGTATAATCACATTAACCCTAACAAGATTATTAATTGTCTTATTAAGCGTGATTACAAGTATAGATTCCCTTTAAACATGCATAAAAGGCGTGATCAAGCAACAAAAATAAATAAGCATCAAGCAACATAATAATAAATAAATATCATGAATAATAACAATAATCATATTCATAATCATCATAAATTACAACAATTATAATCATAATCATACTCATGTTAAAGCATAATAAAAATAGCAAGATCCTAGGCTTGATACTAACAAGATTAATAACAAACCCTAGCATGTCACAAAGCAATAAAAATCAAATCTTTAACCCTTACATGATACTAACAATCATAAATTTTAGGAAGAACATAGGAAGTATCGTAACAATCATATTTAATATTAAAAATACCCTAAACATGATACTAGGAATATCATAATAACAATATAAACATGATTCTACATCATAATATCAATTAAAACCATTAAAGTACTTACTTTGATGCCTCGTACCTCTTTCTAATAACAAAATACACACGTTAGTAACTTCAAGGAAAATAATAATTAAACAACTAAATTAAATAATTGAAATAGAGAGATTTGGGACCAAACCCTCAGAAATTAAAACCTTTCACGTCTAGAGCGAACGCAACTTCGAATATGGCTAGGAGTTTCTAGATCTTGTGAATGCGGAATTTTGTATGAAAAGGACTAATTTAAAAGAGAGAATTGAAAGAATTAAGAGAGAATTAGAGAATTAATGATTGCGAACGAAAGCTGATTGTTGATGAGAATTCGTGAGAATTGGTAATGAATTAGAGAGAATAGGTGAATGTAGATGAATGAAAACCATCGGTGAATGAAAACGATTGGTGATGAAAACAATTGGTGATGAATGAATACAATTGGTGCCTGAAAACGGAGTTTTTGATACGATATTTATAGAGAAAATCAGCCAAAAAGATAAATTAGACAAAACAGAGTTTGACGCACAAAAAACAGAGCTGGCGCCAACCCTGGCTAGCTGGCGCTAGGCACCAACACTAGCGCCAGGCGCCAATGGCTAGCGCCAGGCGCCAGGTCTGGTTCCAGGCGCCAAGGCCTAGGGTCAGACGCCAAGCTTAAATTTAACGCGTTTTCGAAAATCAGATAAGTTTACCGTACTGGAGGATAAAATCATATAATTTCCTCAAAAATGCTATTTGATTTTGATTAAAACTCTGAAAAGTCAACAAAAGTTAATTTATCAATGCTAATTGAATTAGGTATGAAAAGAACCTTCTAGAAGAATCTAGAAGACTAAAACCATTCCTAATTGCATTAGGAATGATAAATCATATTAGGCCCTCCCCTAGATCATTGGGCCGTATATAAAGCTCAAACCGGGCCCAGTTTAGTAAATTGGCCATAACTTCCTCAATATTCATCGGAATTGGGCTTATAATATATCGTTGGAAAGGTCTTTGCAAGCCCCATCCAACTACACTACTATTGAACCCATATCATGGACCAACCAAACTGGATTGGCTGTTTTCTTTAAAATAAGTTTTCAAAAACAGAGATAAGAGAAAAGAAATAAAACTTTCCGCAACACTAGACTTTCCCCACTTTCGCTTCATTCGATTATGATTCGACGTGAAAGGTACTCATCACTGGGTTTGGTTTTGGGGAGACACAAATGGGTGTCTACACCTATTAACACACAACTTACCTTTTTGCACCTGTTTACAAGCATACTGAAAGGAATGATATCCTTCGAACAAGTGTATTATTCTGATCGAGGGTACGAAATTATTAGAAAGCTAATTATTCAGCGAGGTCAAGTGATCGGAATGCCTAGGTGGAGGCCGCTTCCGATCAGTAATATTGATGAATAATTAATATTATAGCTTAATGTTAACTGAACCCTTTGGGTCGCACCCAAGCAACTAGCGAACCAAAGTGACGAATTAATTCCAAAGAAATTAATGAGTCCCCGAGTAATTAATATTTAGACGTCGGAAATTCGAGCTTAGAGCATCAAAATCAAGCGTCGGAAGTCGAGTCGATAATAATAAAAAGACGAGACGAGAAAAATTATAAATCAACATATTCCTAAAAATACCCCTAGCATCGGAATGCCCCAAAAAAACTGAGTGCTAGGGGCATGGTGGCTAGCAAGCGCACCAAGCCGAGCCTATGGCTGGTTGGTGCGTGCTAGCGCACCTGAGCTAGCATGGCTACCGCGGCCATGTGCGCACAAGGCCAGTAGCAGCCCGCACATATGGTGCGAGGTATGTTGGCCGAGAGAGCCAGCAGCAGCCCACGGCTGCAGCAGCCATCACACTCGTGTTGGGCCTGCTTACTGTGGGAAGCATCAAGCAAAAAGGGAGGCATGACAGCCCACTTGGGATGCCTTGGTGCCCAAGTGGGGCTTCCATGTGGCGGCTAGCAAGAGAGTGTGAGAGTTGTGAGGTGGCGATTTTTAGGAGAGGAGGAGGGAGCAAGTTTGGCCCCCCCTCCTCCAAATGGTCCTCGTCTAACCCCTAATGTGAGCTTGACACTTGTTGATTTATTAGTAGATTGCTTATTTATTTTATTTAAGTTTAAAATAAAATTAATAAAATCAAAATCTCCCACATGGAAAGATGATGGGAATTTTGGGAGCCTTTGCCTATAAATACCAACCTAAGGAGTTGGGAATTCATCACTTGAGTAAGTGTTGAAAAAGGCATCACAGTGTGAAAACCTTTGAACACTAATTACTCGGGTTTTTAGGTCGAGCCTTGCTAACTCCAAGGCATTAGACCGGTTTAGTGCTCCCGTTACGGGTGGACCTTAAAGGAGGTCGCCATGTGAGCGGGACTTGAAGGTTTTCAAGTAAGAACTCGTTTTAGAGAGCGAATCACTCTACAAAGGTAATAATTACTTATTTAGTCTTGTGTTTATGTTTATGGTTATAATTATTTTGAGTTTGGTTTTGGGGTCGGGTTTCCTTCCATAGTGGGTCGGACTCACCGAAGCCCAATAGTGGTATTGGAGCCTTGCTCATTTATTGTTTATAATCATATTTTTCAAGGTGTTTTTATGGCTTAATTTTTCTGGTTTTAAGTTGCTAATTAGATTAGTAGCTCGGCTTTATTAATTTTAATCCCGTATAAGAGCTGACTTCAAATCCTGAACCCAGATTTTTGCCCAAAAATAGTGAATTTTGGGTGGAAAAGACGTTCTAGAAATGGTTTTACCCTTAAAGGACTGTGTTTTTAGCCAAAAAACGACCAAAAAAGCACTTTTTGAGGGATTTTTCGTTTTGACGAAAAAATTTAAGTCTTTCTAACCTTGAGAATTCAATGCATATTTATGGTGGTTATGTAATTGGTTCAATCCTTAACTTATATGCAATTTTAAACCCTTTTAGGCATGTTTACTTGGTGGTAATTTGTGTTTGAAAGTTTGGATTTATTTTTAACATAACTGCAAATTAATTGCATTAAGTGTGAAATGTTTGTTCTTTGTTGCTTCTAAGTACTAAAGATTCAATCTTTAATTGTTTTAAGTGATTGAAACCTTAAGAACTAAATTCCACGAATTTTTTGTTCAACTTTTGATTCAATCATGTATTAAGTTGAGTGGAATTAAAAGTTTGAATCTTGTGATAGAAATTTGTTTTATTTTCATATTGGAAGATATAATTTTTCAAGGATTCACAAGTATTAAAGTTGGAAATTTTATTGAACTTGTGATCATTTTACCAACTCCCTTTTATTTTGACAAAATCTCATGATTAATTTAAATTAATTAAATTAATAGTGAGTGATTTCCCTTATTGTTTTATTGCACAAAGTTAAACCAATTTTATTAAAGAATGGTTCTTGGAAATAATTTTGGTTGTGTGCACTTTTTGTGAAATGTTAATTAATTTTGGACTTGTTTAATTTTAATTTTTTTTGCTCGCATAATTACTTCTAATATTAATTTAGAATTAATAAATTAGTCACGCAAAACTCGGATTTTAATCCCAAGAGAGTGGCACACAAAACAAAGCAAATCCACTCGGCTAGCTAGGCTGCTATGCAGCCGGCATGTGGATGCCGAGGTGGGTTGCTTGGTATGCGCCACACATGGCAGCATAGATATGTGTGTGCCTAGCCACAACAACCGCATAACATCACAGGCCGAGCAGCAGCGTGCTGTGGCCGTGCATGCGTGGGGCTGCTGTGATGCATGGGTCGTGGGCTAGTGCATGCTTGATGCTTGGTGCTTTGGTGCAAAGGGGCAAGCAGCCATGGGGCATGTGCCTAGGCAAGGTAACCCATAGCAAACGCTACTAGGGTCGACCTAGCTAGTTCTACGTGGGGTGGTGGAGGCACATGCGCCAAGTCGCATTGCATATGGTACGCATGTAGTGCGTGAGCCACTTGAGTGCGGTTGGCTTCGTGTTTGCTTATTTTGCTGTTTTAATTATATTTTATTAATTTAATTTGGTTTTAATTATTTTAATAAATGTTGGAGGCTAGGCCTCGGTTTTTTAGCGGCATTTGCAAAATTTAATTTTGGCAAATAATTGGGTTTACCGGCTAAATTAATTGGATTAATTAAGATGGATGCGGAATTTAGTGGAGCTTCAATAATTAATTGCGTTAAATTACATAATTAATTAAACAACTTTCACTAGTTTTAATTAGGCATGTTAATTGGATTAACGACCTAAATTAGTTACTAGTTTGCGCGCAATTTATGCATTGCTACTTGTTTTATCATTGTAAAATGCATGGGCCATTCACAAATAGTGAATGGATGAATGGAATGTATACTCTATCACAGGTTTTATAAAATTGCATCTAGTGGGGCCCGATTATTTTTGTAAATCTAAATACGGTTTGTGAACCGTTGAGTACTTTTGTACCTTAATACTTAGATTAGTCCTAATCGTAGATACTAGTATTTGCATAATTATGGTTATGTCTTGAAGACGGAGGTTCTTTGAAGACGAAGCCATGAAGTTGCAAAAGCCGTCCCTTGAACACTTAAAGATTCAAGGGGTCATGCTAGTTGCCAAATGCATCTTTATTTATGTTTTTGATATATATATTTATGAGTATTTATATATGAATTATGTTAGATGCATGTTTAGGATTTCGAATGTTGTGATGATTAATTAAGTTCACTTAAATTAACCAACATAGAAACCCTAGGTGCCTAAAATATTGATTGAAATTGCCATTCCAAAACAACACTTATCAACCTATTGAGAGTAGTGATGGGCTACGCCAAAGCGAGGCATCACTATTACTCCCTACACTCAAAAGGCATATCGGGTATGCAAGTTGGTTTCGGTTATGCTCAATGATATGAGTGATGGAGTCCTAAAATGTCGTGGCAAAGTGGATAAATTGTTGAGAGAGCATTAAATTAGACGATTTATTAAACCAAGAGTGGCTTAGAGCCATTAGCAATGTGTTTCTTACCTTAGGAGATTGAGTGTTAAGACAAGCTAATGCATGCTTAACCACTCTTTGTTTCTTCGGATCTTGGAATTGACTTATTCTCGCCAAATGGGGACAAATTTAATGTGTGGATAAGACGTTTAATAAGATTGAAATTTGCATGAATACCTTTTAATTTTCAAACTTTTTATGTTATTTACTTGATAAATGGTTATACTTTGCACTTATATTTGTAGAATACCAAATCAAACTATATTTTTTTCCGTGATTGGTAAAGGAAATTTTTGATAATGGTTCTCAAAGAAAAAAAAAGGCAATTCTAAATATACAATTCTCAAAAATGACTTTTATAAGTCTGAAAGGACGGTTGGACATCATGTATTCAAAATACTAGGTAGCTTTGATAAATATGAAATATTGAGTATGAAACTCAAAATTGTCAATGCTTAACAACCAACATATCTTTACAATTTATACACGGGTGAGTACAACTCAATGATGTATTAATTCAAGTACGAATTAAAGAAAAAGATGGAACTTTGTTATACGGCGCATTAGATGCTTAATTATGCCTAAAAAAAATATAAAAGTCGAAGATTCTTAAAGAAATGATTCTGAAAGATTATGAAATAAAGTATGATAAGAATTACAGAAATCGAGGAACAAAGAAAAGGAAAAAGATTCCATTTCTACTAAAGTGTTCATGTTATTTTAATTAACTTAGCAAGTTATTATCTTCACAAGTACCAGATACTTTTGAGTGTTCCACTTTGAAAGTGACCTCAAACTATTGAAGATAAGATAAGTTATTGACTTACAAGCTTAGAATTAAGCAAGTAGTGCTACATCAGTTGTAAGGTCATATGCTTTGTTTAAAGACCTTTTAAGCTAAGGCTGGAACAAATAAATTGTTATTGTGTTCAATAATCAACAAATAATCCATTAACACACGGAAAGACTCACAATCAAAGTAAAGAGCAATAGGTGCAAATTTATTTTAATGGCATGGCTTTCTAAACCATGAGTTAAGAACTCTTGATTATAAACAAACATTTCCTTAACATGAAGACTCTCAAACTTCAAATCATAGGCATGATGTGTGTTTCGGACGACTTTAGCAATGTCACATTAACAAGAACGTACTCAAGGCTATATAGGCCCTTGACAGTTGATTGATTCGGAATTGTTCTAAGACAAGCAAGTCTTACTTGTTAAAACCGACAAAGTAAAGTGCTATTGTTCTTGGTATAGACAATTGACTCCGAAAGATAAAGAGGATTCAATTACATCAACGTTTCACGAGGAATTTGAATGAATATGGCTATATTCATCAAATGTGAACAAACTTGACCTTGAATAGTTTAAGAATTCAATGAAGTACAAAATTCTCTTGGTAAGATATCAAAACGTCTAGATTATATCGAGCAATGTTTGCTTGAGCCAAGCATGACCATCAAAAAGTTATGAAATTGAAATTTTCATAAATAACTCCACAAAGAACATAGTGTGTCTTCACGGAGACCTTAATGCGATTTAAATATGACTCGAACAATGATGGATCACATCCCTTCCATTAAAGTTCTTAAAGATTTGCACAAAGGACTAATGTTACACTAAACAAAATTTGGAGCTAAGAAAGGACACCATATTTAGTTATGGATAGAATTAACTTATAAATGTCTTTTCAAGTATATGTATAAAACTCTTAGCCACAGTGGGAGTTCACTAGCTCTGTGGGAGCTAAGTGACTCAGTTGGAACTCACCGGCTTAGCAAGATCTAGGTGGTTGAGTGGGAGCTTAATGGCTCATTAAAGGCTAAGATAGCTCAAGTGGGAGCTAACTGTTTGTTTCAAAACGAACTTTTTCCTAAAGACAATATACGTGTCTCTTTGCAAGCATTCAAGTGAGACTACGAGCATTACCTCCACAACCTAAATGAGAACATAATGTTTGTTGCTCCAAGTGGTGTCTTTCTAGAAAGTAACACATTTAGTGGAAGGAAAATGAACTCGATGACCATCGAGATTAGCAACAAACTAGAACTGAGAATCTCATAAGACCTTAAAAGGGCTTTGTAAGAATACTTGATCATGAATACTCAAAAGGACTTTACAAGTTCCTTAAGGCTATGTTTGGATAACAAAAAATGGAAGGAAAGGAAGGGAAGGGAAAAGGAGGGAGACAAAGTTCCTTGTTTGGATAATATGTTGGGGGAGGGAAAATGGAGCTCATCATTTCCTCCACTTTCCGTTCCTTCCCCTTCCTCCTATTTCCCTCCCTTCCATTTCCCTTCTAATTTGTTATCCAAACATAGCATTAAAGAGAATTCATTACTCACAAAACTTTTGAAAAGTAATTGGAGTAAGATCAAGATAATCAAAGGGCTTTAGAAGCGCCTAGAAACTCATAATCAAAGGGCTTTGGAAGCGCCTTAAAACTCACTTTTTGATGCAATAACCCTGTATAGGTATAGAATTCACCAAAGGCTTGGATTGAATCCTATAAATTTTCTATTATGTTAGAAATAAACCTAATACTTACAAGCATATTCTTTACTATTAGAGATAGTAATGGAATAATGCCTTGTAAGATAGCTACGACAAATCCAAATTCCAAATAATGGTTACAAGCCATAAGATCCAAAATAGACTCCATGTTTGAAAATCATGTTTAAAACTTGATTAATTTGCATGAAGGGTGAAATACCCATTGATCGTAAATACGCTTTCAAGGAGAAAACAAACAAATGTGGAAATGTATATGCATACATAGCTAGATTGGTTGAGAAGGATATAATTAAACTCACGGAGTTGATTTTAATAAAAACCTAGTCACCAATCGGAATGCTCAAGTCGTTTCGTAATTATTCTAGCAAAATTGCACATATGAAATATGGTAAAATAAATACCAAAACCGCCTTCCTAAAATAGGATTTTGGAAGTGACTATGAAAATAGTCTAAGGTTTTGAAAATCTAAATAATGCTAAATTTGAAATCCATTCTTAGATTGAAGGAAGCATTGCATAAAGGAATTGGAACGTGTTTTCTCATAAAGTTAATAATAAGATTGACTTATGAAGAAACATAGAAATTCTTATGAATAAGAAGTTTAGTGGGAGCAAGAGTCAATCTTGTGGGATCCAACAAGAAGTTTATGAACTCTGTTGAAAATTAACTATCAAATGTTAAATTCTTAGATTTGAAAGTATTTTCGACAATGGACCAAGAAAAAGATGATACTTAGTACATATTTGGTATTAAGATCTATTGTATAGACTTAATAAAATGTTTGAACGTTTAAAGAAATTTACCGTGTTAAACATAAATTGAAGGACTTTGAAAGTCTTTCCACCCGTATGTATAAAACTAAGTAAATGTTTGAACTAAGTATGGGCTAGGCTAAATACTAAGTCAAACAAGAAAGACTCTAGTAGAGACTTTCAACCATATCACACAACAGATATTTTAGCAAGGCTCAGTAAAACTGGATGAGCTAAAACGTAGCGTGGGTGGAAAAAGGGTGAGAATCATTCTACAATTAAATTCATCATGTTCACTACGATGTGGAATCATCACACGACTTAGTTGCTTAGAGCATGTGAAGTATGTATATAGTACTAATCAACCTGAATCTATGTAACCGATCGTTAGATTATGGCCAAGAACATCCAAAGTACTTAGATAAGTAACATGATGAGTTCTTGACTTGTGGAAACAAATACAATTTTAGAATTGATGTTGCAAGCACAAACCTTAACAAGGATTAGATCCTTAACAAGGAAGTCGTTTATAAGCACGAGCTAACAATGAGTCGTGGATTGAGAATGGTAACATGGATGTGTATCCATGTGCAATGTGCGGGAATTTAAAGTAAATTTCCATGATCACAAGTGGTTAGGGTATCCCAAATCATTGTAAGTCGTTTGGAGTGAAACCTAAGAAAATCATCATCAGGAAGTCTACTAAAATATATGTTGAGAATATTGTTGTCTTAAAGGCAATATTAAGGAATATGTTATATGGAAAGTTCGTTGTTGAACATTTATGATTGTAGGTTGTCAAGTTGAAGATCTCAATCGTGAAAATGAGTGGGAGGCCATCACTTGGACAATAAATCCTAAATCACATATAATCCATGGCACTCTCGAATTTTATTATCTTATTATGAAAGTGATCACTAATGAAGATGAAGAGATTAGCAAAGTAATTATAACTAAATCTCTGCAATAAGTGAACGACAACATTCACAATTGTACGAAAGAAATCAAGCATATTAGATATGGGTGTGATTTCTATAGATGTTTTATAAAGAGTGTTACTCTTAAAGCATTCGGAAAAACCATTTATCATAAGATAAACCATTCAAGTTTTTGGAGTAATATAAATTTCATGCAATATTTTATTGCTCCGTTTGCTATTTAATTGCGGTTTAGAATTAAATATTGAGTCCATTCGATGCTTAGAATATACAAAATATGGTATCAAGACCAGTCTTTGTAAGGAAACACCTATTAAGTGAACAATGAATATTATAATCGAAAATTATCCCTAGTCGAGGTAATTTAAACAATGGACGATAAATGACCATTTGATATTAGTGTGTAGTTTGATTTATAGCACCAATTGATTTGGGTATTTTATACCCTGCCAAGTGGCCCAATCAAAGCATGACACGTGTCACTGGAAGGGGCGCCAACTTGGACCTTCCAGATGGTGACACGTGTCAAGCGGATATTGCCCCTAGGAATGGCGGCTTTCAAGGCCCAAATCCTAAGGGGCCCCTAAAAGTGGCGTTCCCTAATCCCTAGGACATCAAATCCTAGGGAGGGCACACTTCCTAAGGTCCCTATAAATAGGGACATTCCCCAATTTATTGGGGCACGTTCCAATCATTACTGATCTGTCACTCTCAAGAAACAGACAACACCTGAGCTTGAAATCCGAGCAGATAACTTATTGTCCGCACGTTTTACTTTGAATCCGTACTAACTTAACCTTCGGAGGCAGACCACCGACTATTTGGTGCTCCGTTTGTTTTGCAGGTACAGGCATCCTTGCTGAATCCAATCTTTGAGTTGTAACTCTCCCGAGGGACACAAAAAACCCCAAAACATTTGGCGCCGTCTGTGGGGAGAGTACCTCTAAGATGGCTTCAGAAGAGCAACATGTGCCGCCTCCAGAGACCAACCGGCCTCTGGAAGAAATAGTGGTCCAGACGAACCATGACTCAGGTGACGATAGAGACATTGAAACCTTTGTGGCCCCAGATGGGTCACTCATCTCTAAGCGCCTCCGCCACAAAGACAAGCGGGAGCGCATTGCAAACGAGGCGGGTCCTAGCAGGCCCCCTGGACGATCGAGTAAGCCTTCAGGGCAGCCGGCTGATCCCTTCTAGGTGGCAGGATCAGCCCTAGTCACCCGCAATGAGCTCATGAATTTCATGAGCATCCTCAAAGGTGAGATTAAGGGTCTAATCATCAAATTGTCGGCTGCTCCCAGAAAGGAACAGTCGGCCACCAAGCCAACTCAAACTGGAAAGCAAAAGTCGGTCCGGTACCGACAACCGACTCCTCATCTTGCTCCGAAGGAGAATGCTTGGCCCTAGTTAGACCTTTCAAGACTCTGTTTACCATAAACGGTGACAAGAAAAGCCATCCAACATGTACAGCCGAATGGTAGCAAAAAATCCTTTCTTGATGCTCGTCAGTACATCGACCAGCTAAGGACCCAGCAGCTGTCAAAGTCGGCTTCTACGTCGACTTATCATGATAGCTTTCAGAATAACGCTGTGAGGAATTCTCCTTCACTACCGGGGACTCCATCAAGCGGCCCGCCTCGTACAGTCTGGGCCCCATGTAATCAACTCGGCGTAGTATATGACACATCCATTATACCGACCGCCTGCTTTGCCCTACATCCATCATGCCTTTTTCGGAGGATAGGAGGCATACTTCTCTATTTTTGGACTGGTAGCTTCGGCTATAAAACCTTGGGGAACAACCCTCTACATTCTCCGGGGGAAATAGCTGAGGCCGAAAAGCCGGCTAAGGTGAAAAATATAATGGTTAGGACCTATGATGGTACCTCCAACCCAGAAGACCACCTCTTGGCATACACCCACCTCATGTACTTACAGGGGTTGGATGATACCGCCTAGTGTCGATGCTTTTCAGCCACCCTGAAGGGTATAGCCCAGCAGTGGTTCGGCAATTTGCCGGCTAGTTGCATTAACAGCTTCAAGACGCTTGCGTTCTTGTTTGCTTCTAAATTCTCTGTGAACAAACCTGCAAAGAAAACGAGCCTCGATCTAGGCCATGTGCAGCAGGGAGATAGAGAGGGGCTGCGATCATACGTCATGCAGTTCAATCTGGTGAGAATCTAGATCCAAGGACTGTTTGACGAAGTGGCTTATACATACTTTTTCAAAGGTCTGAAAGAAGGGTTGACTTTCAAGTTCGAACTCGTCCGCAAGAAAATCTTCACCCTCCAAGCAGCCCTAATTGAGGGGGACGCCTACATAAAAGCGGCCGAGCTCTGTTCCTCCAATAAGCTGTCGGACTCTAAGAAGTCTGACCGACAAAAGAAGAGTCGGCCTACTCAGCAGTCTTTAAAACTAGAAGAGAGAAAAAAAAACGGATTTGGGCGGTTGATAACTCTGATCAGCCGGCCAAAAGAAAAAGAAAGAGTGGAAGACTGTAGGCGTCACTCGAAGTGCGCCTACGTTAAAGCATGTGATGAATATGCTTGGCACTCATAAGAAGTGGGAATTGATATAATACGATTAGGGACAACGAAAATAGGGAGCCGCCAACAAGTTTTTAAGGAACTTGTAAATCGTTCACGGATCATAAAAAGGAAACCACGATAAATGGACAACGAAGGCAACAACGATTGACCCGTGAAGGTTACACCCCATACATAATCCAAGAGATTACTAACTCCATATGGTTCGGAACCACGAAAGGAGGATCGGGGATGATGGTACGAAGTGAGTCATGGAGTCACATTCGCCCGTATTGGCATCTACTCGATTCTTATAGTGAAAAGTGATTCCTGCGATCTCAAAGGCATACAAACAGAATATTCAATTTGCTCCAAACTATTATTATGCTAAATTGGTTTAATATTAATGCAACATATAATTCTAAAATATCGTGATCACTTGAATAAACAACAAGATTAAAAAGGATCCTAAACCGGTTGTCCAAATTATCTTATTAGGTGTGATTTTCAATTACATATTCCCTTTAAACATGCAATATGGTGATTAAAAATAATAATAGAATAAACATTAATATTGGAAGCAATTTAACAATAATTCCAACAATATAAAATCGTTAGAAAAATAATAGAAATAAAAGGAACATAATTCTTACTTTTATTCTGTTTGCTTGCAACTACAAAATAATAAACGAGTTAGTAACAACAGTAATTAAATTAAATTAAATTAAATAGAATTGATTTGGGGCCAAACCCTCAAACAATTCTACCTTTCATGCCTTGGCTTAAGGACAGAACCACGAGTAAAGTACGGACTCCTAGGAGTGCTTGAAGAAGGAATTTTGAAAGAAGAAGGGTAGGCTAGTGTTTAGGCTAGAGCATAGAGGAGAAAAAAATAGAGAATTAATTAATGCCCCGTACATCAGAAATGAGGGGTATTTATAGAAAAAATGTGCTGAGGGAACACACGGAACCCTAAAATGATAAAAACCCTAAAAAAGTATACTGCGACACGGCAAAGTGTACCGTGACACGGGAAATCCCACCGTCAGACGTGAAACATTCCCGTGACACGGTGTACTTTTGTGTGACACGGGAAATATTTAGTGAACGGGGGAGAAAACGCGTTAAGGGTTTACGCGGAAAGGACACGGAAACCCCCGTTCACAGCAGGTGTCCCATGTCACGAGGAACCCCACCGTCAGAAGGGACAGTTTCCCGTGACACGGTGGACTATTGCCGTGACGCGGGAGTTTTCAGTCCGCTTTTCCGTCTAAATTCATTTTTAACCCTAATTTCGTTCAACATTTTAAGTGTCGATTGATAATTTCGGGCCATTTCTGATTTATTATTATTTGGGCTAAAATAAGAAAATAATTAAATAAAATAAATAAAAAGTTTGGGCCAAAATAAATAATAAAACAATAAAATAAAAAGGGTTCGGACTGAAATTAAAAACTATGCTTTGACTAAACACCAAGATTGATCCATGGACTATTCAAAAATTGAATTTAATTAAATATGATTTTTAAGCACTCTCGGGATTAAATACTGAACCCAACCAATAGTGGCGGTGAAAGGTTGTTCATCATCGGGTTTGGTTTTAGGGAGACATTTTTAGGTGTCTACAAAGACATACATCCTAAGGTACGAGTTCCACAAGGACAGCTACTCCATCCTCATGGAGATAACGAATCGGTTGACTCTAGAGAACCCGACTCCTATGAAAGGTTCCGCTGAAAATCAGAACAAGAACAAGTACCACCACTATCATGAGGATGTCAACTATGACACAAACGACTACTTCAGCCTCAAGCGGACGCTTGATCTTCTAGCCGACAAAGGAGCGTTGAAATCCTATGTGAAGTCCAAAGTAACTTCAAAATCGAATCCGGGGCAGTCAAGCAAAAAGACTCCCAAGCCTACTATCAGCTCTGAAACATATTAAGATGTGGTCTATATGATAGCAGGCGGATTCGCCGGAGGTGAAAGATTGTCCATTTTGTTGATGAGGGACAGGAGGCCAACACATTCGCCTTCCCCAAAGTCATCATCACCGAAAAGGATAGAGGCAGAGTCCGTCGGCCGCATGATGACCCTGTTGTCGTAGAATGCAAAGTGGCTAACCAGTTGGTTAGTCTCATCTTGATTGACACAAGAAGCTCCTCAGACATCATCAGCCGCAAATGTCTATCCAACCTCAAGTACAAGCCGGATAGCATGATGGATGTTTCCCATCCCCTTGTGCGCTTGTGAGGGGGGGGGGGGGGTTGTGCATCCAGTCGGACGCATTGATCTGCCCATCCGACTAGGGAAAAAGGTAGTGGTCGACACATGACCATCAGATTCCTAGTGGTCGAAGAGAAGACCACCTACAATCTAATCCTTGGCCGGCCCACTTTTAACGAGTGTAAGGCTATCATCATCCTGCTCTCATGCTTGTCAAGTATAATAAGGATAATGGAACTGTTGGCTCCCTGAACGGGAACCAGAAGGCGGCTCGGGAATGCTATCTCTCGAACGTCAAGCCTGCGGCAACTGCAGCCGGTCATGGCAAAGAGACAATAGACCTTGATGATATCAAGGATGATCATCCGACCCCTTCAACCATCAAGAAAAGAAAAAATGCTCCGCTGGTGGTGGTTAAAAAAGAAAAGCAATAGCAATCACTGACTGGGGAACGATCAGAGGACCTCCGTCCCCAGCTGGCTTGAGAAAACATTGATATTCCTCTGGACGACAGTTGGCCAGAGCGAACTGTTAAGTTAGGTGAAATCTTGCACCAACTGCTGAAATAACCGCCCAGATTTCTTTTCTTTTCTTGCTCTCTTCTTTATTTTTGGCCGGCTGTCTTTCTGCTTGTCGGACTTCTTGGAGTCCGACTGTTTACCAGGCGAGCAGAGGTCGGTAGCTTGAATGTAGCTTTCCGCCTCCCTCAGGGCCGCCTATAAGGTGAAAGCCCATTTTCTAACTAGGTTGAACTTAAAGGTCGACCCGTCTTTCAGACCCTTGAAGAAGTCTGTAAAAGCTACCTCATCAGACATTCCTTGAATCTGAATTCTGATCAGATTGAACCGCCTGACATATGAGCGCAACCCTTCTCTCTCTCCCTGCTTAACAGTGCTCAAGTCAAGGCTTGTTTTCTTAGCAGGGATGTTCATTGAGAAGTTGGAAGCAAACAAGAAGGCGAGCTTCCTGAAATTGTCAATGGGCCCGGCTGGCAAGTTGCCAAACCATTGTTGGGCAATGCCCTTCAATGTAGCCGGGAAGCATCGACACCAAGTGGCGTCATCCAACTCCTGTAAATACATGAGGTTGGTGTATGCCATAAGGTGGTCTTCCGGGTTGGTGGTACCATCATGGGTACCTACCAATACATTCTTAACCTTGGCCGACAGTGCTGCCTCGTTTATCTCCCGGGTGAACGCAGAAGGTTGTTCACCCAGGCGTAGCAGACAGAGCTGCCAGTCCAGTGGCTGGACATTTTGATATGTCGCCTGACCTCCGAAGAGAGCCGGCTGCATGAAGTGAGGGGGATACTGACCGTAAACCTGAGTAGGTACATACGGTACGGTTCCAATCATTTGAGGGCCAGAATGGACGGTATTACCACCCGTCTAGCTCTCATGCAGGGAGAGAGCATTCCCTGTAGAAGTATTGTTGAAGCTGTCAGGAAAGGTCGACGTTGAAGCCGAATCAGACAGCTGCTAATTCCTCTTCCGGTTGATTATTTCCCGGGCATCAGGAGTTGATTTTTTACTTCCCCCCGACTATTGAGTCCGGCGGGTATTATTGTTATTCCTCTTAGGAAGAAGAATCTTGTACCAATCAATGGTCTCGGCTGCCATCTCCTTCGGATGGGGAGTTGGCTGCAGATCTTTGACTCACTTCCCCTTTTCTAGAGGAGTCTTCTTGGCTGACTAACCTCTACTAGGGCCAGCCCGGCTCTGGGTGATCAACTCTTTAATTTCACCCTTGAAACTTGTCATGAACCTCATGAGTTCGTCTCGGGTGACAGGGGCTGATCCTGCGGCCGTATGGGTTTCCCCTTCCGGCTACCTAGGGGGTCGACTTGTACCCGCCTGGGAGGCACCCTGCTCCAGAATATCTCTGGGCCGGATGCTCTTGATTCTGAGCGAGCCATCATCGGCTATAAAGGTTTCGACCTGAGGATCCTCATCCTCCTGGTCCGTAAAGACTTCTGGGTCATCGCCCAGACGGTTAGGGGGTGGTACAGACTCTTGAACCATCTTCGAGGTACTCTCCCCACAGACGGTGCCAAATGTTTTTGGTGTTTTTGTCCCTCGGGAGAGTTACAACACGAAGACTGATCCGCGTGAGTTGTACCTGCAAAACAAACGGAGACACCGGTTGGCTGGTGCTTCGCCTCCGACGAATAAGTTAGTAACTTGAAGGGAGAGAAAAAGGTGCGGAAATTTAGGTGGTTATCTGCTCGGATTCCAAGCTCAGATGTCTCTTTCACAGGGACAGTGTGTAATAAATGGTAAAACGTGCCCTCCAAAAGAGGGAAATCTCCGTATTTATAGGGTCCTCGTTATTTATGCCCCTCATTAGGTCACTGATCCCTAATCATTGGTGGGCTGCGCCGCATTGCGGCTTTCTCGGGATTTTGGCCTGAAGGCCGCCATTTTTCCCCCTAATTCCTGGAGTGACACGTGTCAAGCAGGGATTGGTCCACTTTTGTCCATCCTGAGACTGACACGTGCCATCCTCTGATTGGACCACGTGGCGGGGTAAAATTACCCTAAACAGGTGGCCTCATAAACACCATTGTACTAGCTAACGACCAATTGGGAGTCAGAGCAGGCGTCAATTTTTTTTGCCTCTGTCACCTTGCACATCCGGATGCCGGCTAACAGGGCTTCATACTTGGCCTCATTGTTTGAGGCCTGGAACTTGAACCGTAGTGCAAATTTATATTTGTCCCCCTCAGGAGACTGACAAATTACGCCTGCACCACAGCCGTTAATCGTGGAACTCCCATCCACATACACTTTCCAAACCTGATTGATATTGTCCAACCCAGTCGGCGTTGTCATTTCAACAATAAATTCGGCGAATGCTTTCCCCTTTACTGCCTTCCTTGGTTCGAAAGTGATTTCTAATCCCTGCAACTCAATAGCCCATTTGAGCATTCAGCCAGAGGATTCTAGTGTCGTCATTGGCCGCTTGATCGGTTGGTCATTGTAGACCATAACAGGTTGTGCCAAGAAATAAGGCTTCAACTTCTTGACAGCCATGTAAAGGGTGAGGTTAAATTTTTTTTCAACCATGGGGTACCGAAGTTCTGTGTTTCTAAGAATGTGGCTAATAAAGTAGACCGGGAGCTGGATGCCGTCTCTTTCAGCTAAGAGAACGACACTAAGGGCATGATCTGAAACAGCCACTTACATATAAAGCGCCTCTTTGGGCAAAGGGCTGACCAACCTTGGCAAAGAGTGAAGATGAGTTTTTAGCTTTTGAAAGGCTGCCTCAACATCATCCCCCCATTCAAATCTAGCCTTCTTCCTGATCTCCTGGAAGAAGTAGTGGCACTTGTCGCCTAACCGACTGAGAAATCTTCCCAGGGCTGCCATATAACTGGTTAATTTTTTGACTTCCTTCACAGTACGGGGCGACTACATGTCGATTACCGCCTGTATTTTTTCGAGGTTGGGCTCTATCCCTCTTTGGTCAATCAAGAATCCGAGAAACTTCCCAGACTCAACACCAAAGACACACTTTTTTGGATTAAGCATGACCTTGTGCCGCCTGAGTGTGGCAAATGTTTCTCGGAGGTCAGCAAGGTGATCCGCCTGCAATTTGATTTGACTATCATGTCACCAATATATGCCTCTACATTACTCTCTATTTGATTAATGAAGACTAGATTAATCATGCGTTGGAAAGTAGCAGGCACATTCTTCAATCCAAAAGGCATCACATTATAACAGAATAACCCCTGATTAGTGACGAATGCCGACTTTTCTTGATTTTTTTCCACAGGGGAATATGATGGAAGCCTGAATAGGCATCCATGAATCTCATCAGGGCATGTCCAGCTGTAGAATCGACCAGATTGTCGATCTTTGGGAGTGGATAGCTATCCTTCGGACATGCTCTGTTTAAGTCAGTGTAATCCACACACATGCGCCAGGTACCATTCGGCTTCTTTACAAGCACAACATTTGTAACCCAATTAGGGAAGTTACTAGGCCGAATGAACCCAGTGTCTAACAGCTGCTTTACTTTGGCGGCTGCCGCCTTACTTCTCTCCTCGCCATGGTTTGTTTTCTTTTGCCAAATAGGCTTATTTCTAGGATCCACGGCGAGTTTGTGGACAGCAAGATCCGGGCTGATGTCTGGCATCTCTTCTACTTCAAAGGCAAAGATGTCTTGGAATTATTTCAGCAGTTTAACAAGGACTGCAACTCCATCCTCATGGAAATTAAGGACCGGCTGTCCCTGGAGAAGCCGAATCCAATTAAAAGTTCCATTCAATCAAGGAACAAGAACAAATTCTGCCAATACCATGAGGAGGTTGGCCATGACACCAACGACTGCTTCAGCCTACAACGGGCGTTGGACCGTTTGGCTGACAAGGGGATGTTGAAGTCTTACATTTCTAAGTCCCCAGCCGGGGCAAAGAATAAGAACAAGGGTCAGTCATTTAAGACTACCCCCCAACCTGCTAGTAGCTCGGATACTGACAAGGAACCGGTCTACACAATAGCAGGTGGGTTCTCATGTGGTGGCCCTACCATCCGGGGCACCAAGAGCCATCTTCGAAAGATGGACAAAGATGATGATGAACAGGCGTCTGTAAGCTCCTCCTTCCCAGATGTCTTGATAACTGAGAAGGACAAGGGCAGCGTCCGCCGTCCGCATGATAACCCGGTTGTCATTGAATGTAAGGTGGCCAACCAGCTGGTTGGACGGATCCTTATTGACACCGGCAACTCCTTAGACATCATCAGCCACCGGTGCCTGCAAAAGCTGAAATACAATGTCAGCAGCATGCATCCGGTCACCGACCCCTTGGTTGTTTTTGGGGGTGGGATGGTCTACCCAGCCGAAAGAATTAACTTACCCATCCGGCTGGGAGAGAAAGGCCGGGGACAACATATTGTTGTCAGATTCTTGGTCGTTCAGGAGTTGACCGCCTACAACATTATCCTTGGCCGGCCAACTCTCAACGAAGCCAAGGTAGTTATCATCCCGTCTCTCATGCTCATCAAGTATGAGAGGGATGACGGCTCTGTTGGTTCCCTTAATGGGGATCAGAAGATGGCCCGAGAGTGCTACCTCTCAGCCGTCAAAGATACTGTGGCCCCAGGCGGCCAGGAACCAATAGACCTTGACAATGTAAAGGATGCTGACCTAACCCCTGCCCCACCAGCAGTCGGGAAGAAAAGGAAGGCACCTCTACTGGTGGAGGTGAAGAAAGAGAAAAAATAGCAATCACTGAGCGGTGAACGGTCAGACGAGCTCCGTCCCCAACCGGCTGGTGAAAACATTGATCTCGTTCTGGATGACAGCCGTCCAGAGCGTACTGTAAAGGTTGGGACGGTTGCTCATGCTACCTTGGGTGCAAGCTTGCACCTCCTGCTGAAGGAATTCAAAGACATTTTTGCCTTTGAAGTGGAAGAGATGCCAGGCGTCAGCCCGGATCTCGCTGTCCACAAACTCGCCGTGGACCCCAAAAAGAAGCCCATCCGGCAAAAGAAAATAAACCATGGCGAGGAAAGAAGTCTGGCGGCAGCTGCCGAAGTAAAAAAGCTGCTAGACGCCAGGTTCATTCGGCCTTGTAATTTTCCCGACTGGGTGGCCAATGTGGTCCTTGTTAAGAAACCGAATGGGACCTAGCGCATGTGTGTTGATTACACAGACCTCAACAAGGCGTGTCCAAAGGACAGTTACCCGCTTCCAAAGATCGACAGTTTGGTCGACTCTACAGCCGGTCACGCCTTGATGAGCTTTATGGATGCCTACTCCGGCTTCCATCAGATACCCCTGTGGAAAAAGGATCAAGCACTAGTAGAAAAATTGCATTTGGCACCCCCCATATGGCACCGGTTCAGCCCAAACCGGTGCTAAAAACCGGCCCAAAATTGGGCGGGATTTTAAACAAAGGGAAAAGGCACCGGTTCAACTCAAACCGGTGCCAAAATTGTAAAAGGCACCGGTTTGAACCGGTGCCAAATGAATTGGTGCCTCATTTAAAAAAAAAAAAAAGCGCGTCTTCTTTCTTCCTTATTCTTCCTTCTCTTTCTCTTTCTTTCATTTTCGCTGTTCATTCTCGTTCAATTCTCTTCTTCACTGTTCCATTCTCTAAACCCCTCACCTCACCTACGAAACCCCTCACCTCACCGCCGCAACAGTCGCCGGCCACCATCACCGCCGCCACCCCTGGCCTTCTCTTTCTCCCCTGCCATTCTCTTCTCCCCTCAGCTCAACCCCCTCCACGCCGACCTCATCTGTTCGACGCCGCACCACCGCCCTGCTGAAGGTTGCCGCCGCACCACCTCCCTGTTGTAGGTTGCCGCCGCACCACCTCGCTGCTGAAGGTTGCCGCCGCACCACCACACCACTGATCACCAATTTGAGTGTTAATTAGGGATAATATTTTTTTTAATTCTCAATAATTTCCCATTTATGAACTTATATTAATTTGTTTTGCATGTTGAAGAATTGTTAGGCAAATTAAAATTTAGGTTAGAATATAATTTAACTTCAATTTGTTTCAATAATTGGTTTTTTTATTGGGAAATTGTGAAAATATTAGAAATTAGTAACTTTGTTACTCATTTAGTTGGATATTAGTATGTTTTAATGGTTAATTTAATTTGTTTTGATGTGTAATTTTGAATAAAGTAGAGAATATTAGCCTTGTTACTTAATTAGTTGAATTTTGGTTTGGTATAATGGTTAGAGATTAGTAACCATTTTAGTTTAGCAATTTTGAATAATTAAAATGAAAAAAATTAGAGATTAGTAACCTTTTTAGTTTAGGAATTTTGAATAAAAAAATGAATTTTGAATAAATTAAAGTAGTGAATACATAGTTTAGCAATTGTTAGTTCGATGAATGATGTGTTTTAGCTTAGAAATAAATTAGTGAATTGACATGTTATGAGAAGTACATACATAATATTTAACCTAATTTTTGTTTTTTTGTTTTTTTTAATATATAGATTCATATGTGAATTGAAGCAAGAGTTTAATTAGCTTGAGGACTACATATTGAGCTCAAGTGGGTAGTTGCTATATTGGTATGACTACTAAACTTTACTTAGCTATATTTCTTTCTATTCATCCATTTAATAAAAGTTTATTCATGAAATTGCAACTTGTGTATTGTTTAATTGCAAATAAATACAACAATATATAGAATACTTGAATTGCATCATCATATGCCTAGATACCCGTTCAAGGCTTTCTCATTAGGAGAAAGTCTTGAATAGTCCCCGGTTGGGACTGTTCTTGAATGTGTACTCTCACTTAGGTGGTGAATGTATGTTTTCTTTTCGATTTTAAGGAACATCTCGGCTTACCATTTCCTCACTATGTTCTCTGGGTACATATGTGGGTAATTAATTATCTACATCGTGTACTTGGAGAACTAGGGGGAAATGCTGCCGGATTTTCCTTAAAATTGGAAAGTTGACATACATTCACTAGTGAGAGTAGACATTCAAGGATGGGTTAGGTTGGAGTGATAAGGACCCTATGGAAACATGCATTTTTTCACTATATGAATGGTATATTCACGTTTTGTACTTGAATTTGATTTACATAAAATATGTAGCACTTACACATTATAATTATATGGTGCTATATATATGTTTAGAGACAATTTACTAAATGGAGAAGGATCGTGGTTGGATGTATGGTAGACGCGATACATTGGAATTTTGGAATGGGGTTCAAGAGTTTTGCGAGAGGGCTTTAACTTATCAACGCACACTGGGAGGCAAAGGCCTTTATTGTCCTTGTGTTGATTGTAATTGTGTGAATGTGGTCGATAGTGTTGAAATCATTAGAGATCATGTATTATGTCGTGGGTTTAGGCAATTTTACCATGTGTGGATTTGGCACGGAGAAAGTGGAGAGTACAGTGGGGATCTTGATCGGAATGATGTGCGTGTTAGAAGCAATGAGATTCATGTGGACGAGGAATACAAGAATGATGAGTATATTGTTGATAATGGTGAGGATGAAGCCGATGAAGATCAGGCGGATGAGGTCGAGGATGAACAAGTGGATGAGATGTTGCAAGGTGTTGAAGGTGAAGTGTTTGAATTATTATCGGAGGCTTCCAAAAAGCCTTTGTATCCCGGGTGCAAAAAATACTCCAAACTATCGGCCGTGCTAACACTTTTCAACATTAAGTCGAAGCATGGGTGGACGGACATCAGTTTTACTTCTTTGTTGACCGCATTAAGTGATATGTTGCCTGATGGGAATGAAATTCCTAAGTCTTATTATTACGCAAAGAAGCTCATGTGTCCCTTTGGTTTGGAGTATAAGAAGATACATGCATGTCCTAATGACTGTATTTTGTATCGAAATGAGTATGAAAAACTGCAGGAGTGTCCACGATGCAAGCGGTCGCGGTACAAGCGCATGAGTTGCAATCCTGGCACGGAGGGACCTCCTGCTAAGGTGTTGTGGTATCTTCCCATTACTCCAAGGTTTAAGCGTCTGTTCTCAATACCAAAAGACGCTAAAAACTTGAGGTGGCATGCAGAGGGAAGAAAGAAAAACAGAATGCTGAAGCATCCAGCTGACTCTCCACAGTGGAAGAACATTGATTTAAAGTTTGAGGAATTTGGTAATGAAGTCAGAAATTTAAGGCTTGGGTTGTGCACGGACGGGATGAATCCATTTGGCACTCTTAGTACCCAACACAGCACATGGCCGGTACTTTTAGTGATTTATAATTTGCCTCCTTGGCTGTGCATGAAACGTAAGTATGTAATGCTTTCATTGCTAATAACTGGTCCTAAGCAACCTGGAAACGACATAGATGTTTACCTTGCGCCGCTTATTGACGACTTGAGAAAGATGTGGGACGAAGGGGTTTCCGTTTTCGATGCTCATCAGAACGAGATGTTCACATTGCGTGCAGCCCTTATGTGGACCATGAATGACTTCCCTGCATATGGCAACTTGTGTGGGTACAAGGTCAAAGGGAAAAAAGCATGCCCCATATGTATTGATGACACATCAAGCGTATACCTGACTCATTCTCACAAAGATGTGTACCTACGGACTCGAAGGTTCCTTAGGCGTGATCACCCGTACCGTAGACAGAAAAAGGCTTTCGATGGAACCGTGGAAGAGGATACTGCGCCTAGACCATTGACTGGTGCTGAGATTAGTGCTCGGGTGAAAGGGATACAAACGGTGTTTGGAAAATCAGAAAAAACTGTGGTCTCAGCTGCTCTGTTTAAGAAAGAATCAATCTTTTGGAAGCTGTCGTACTGGAGAGAACATGACGTTAGGCATTGTCTTGATGTGATGCATATAGAGAAGAATGTGTGTGATGCTCTTTTGGGGACGCTTATGAATATCCCAGGCAAAACAAAGGACGCAAAGGGTGCACGGTTAGATTTGCAAGAGATGGGGATTCGTCCAGAATTGTGGCCTCAAGAAAAGGTCAGAAAGGGAAAGGAGCCGAGAATAGAAGATGAAAGTGTTTCGAAAAAAGGGAAGGAGAAGAGCAAGGGAAAGGGAAAGGCCAAAGATGCGTCAAAGAAGAAAGTTAAGGGTAAAGGGAAGGATGAAAAGAATTATTTACCCCCGGCTTGCTATACATTGTCAAGGGTAGAGAAGCGTATGTTTTGTGCATGTTTGTACGGCATTAAGGTTCCATCAGGGTACTCATCTAACATGAAAAGATTTGTAACCTTAAATGGAGAATTGAAGCTGACAAGTATGAAATCCCATGATTGTCACATTATGATGCAAGTATTCCTACCGATTGCAATCCGTGGTATTCTACCGAAACACGTGAGGGAAACGATTACAAGCCTTTGTTCGTTTTTCAATACAATTTGTAGCAAATTTCTTTATCCTTGTACACTAGATGCTTTGCAAGCTGATGTGGTTGTGACTTTGTGCAAATTTGAGATGTATTTCCCACCCTCATTTTTTGACATAATGGTTCATCTGGTTCTTCATTTGGTGCGTGAGATTAAGTTGTGCGGTCCAGTGTTCATGAGGTGGTGCTACCCTTTTGAAAGACACATGGGTACATTACAAGATAAAGTACGGAACCGAGCTCAACCTGAAGGAAGTATAATGCAAGGGACAGTGGGTGAGGAAATAGGTAACTTTGTGGCGGACTACATAGCCCTTGCTCAACCTATTGGTCTTTCTACTTCTCGACATGAAGGTAGACTTGATGGTCATGGCACAATTGGGTCGAAACGAATGTCACCAGACTGAGATCAGTTCTTACAAGCACACCTTTATGTGTTGCACCATGTTTCAGATGTGCACCCATATTTAGACGAGCACATGGCTTGTTTGCGTGCCGAATTTCCATCCAAAGGTGAAAGGGCACTTATGCAGTTGCATAATAAGAAATTTGTTGATTGGTTTCGTGAACGAGTAATGAGTGGATTGAATGATACTAATGTGACCGATACAGTACGGTGGCTTGCGTACGGTCCTAGGGATGATGTCCGTTCATTTGAGGGATATGACATCAATGGGTACACTTTTTGGACCGAGGCTCGTGATTTGAAATCTTCCTCCACCCAAAACAGTGGTGTAACTCTTGTGGCATCGTCAAGGGAGTTTGCAAGTTCTAAGGATAAATCACCTGTCGATGCAGAGTTGTCATACTATGGTCGAATTCAAGAAATATGGGAGCTTGATTATTGTGACTTCACGGTTGCTCTTTTCAAGTGTAAGTGGGTTGATAATATCAGGCGTAACGTCAAACATGAGGAATTTACTCTTGTAGATCTTGGCCACTTGAATGATAGTGCGGAACCATTTATCCTTGCATCTCAAGCTAAGCAAGTGTTCTACGTAACTGACCCAATGGATTCAAAATGGTCTATAGTGCTAGCTGGCAAAAGAAGAATCCTAGGCATTGGAGATGTTGAGGATGAGGAAGAATATGATGCGTTTGATGATTCAGCACCTTTCACTGTTCCTAGACCTGGAGTACTAAATGACATAGACAATGAAGCAGGTTATATGCGATCAGACCACAACGAAGGAATTTCAAAATGAGGTAGTTTGATTAAAAGTTAGTAATGGTTTCATTTCAAATATAGTTTAGTTATCATGTATATAGGAGCATAAGTAGGCAAAAATGATATATTTGTAGTTTGAAATTGCCTAAGTGTACTCATTATCATGCATATACAAGGTTATAGGACCATAAGTAGGTGAAACTGGCATAAATAGCTTCTACTTAACCCAACTCCTTTGTTTTGTGTATGAACTAACATTTATTCATTATAACAACCTATTTTCCATATGTAGATTGAAATTGGCATTTTGTACTCATTATCATGCATATACAAGGTTATAGGACCATCATAAGTAGGTGAAAATGGCTAAAATAGCTTCTACATAACCATAATAACTATCATGCATATACTTTACTATACACTAATATTGTTTTATGATTGCTTTGACAGGTGCTTATATCTCATGGTGGACGATCATGATCCTCGTTTGGTAGAGGACATTGACGATGATGAGTATGAGGACGAGTACGAGGATGACGACTCCGATGATAGTGATGCTCCTTATGATGTGAATAAGGAGGATGACTTGGGTGAGCCAGAGGATCAGGCTCAAGATGAGTTCGAGCGTAGGCTTGACGATTTTGAAATGTCAGCTGAACGTGCACCGGCCATTGTAAATACAACACGTGAGATTGTTGGTGAGAACCCGACTCCTGAAAGTCAAGGCCAAGGACAAGATGAAAACAACACAGGTGGTGGAGGGGGGGAAAAGGCACCGGCTGAAAGAAAAACAAGGGGTCCGACGAGAAGCTTTAAGAAACCGGACGGTCCCATGGTCTTGGAGTATGACAACAAAGGCCAACCCGGGCCCAAATGGCGTCGACAATATGCTAATCAAGTTGGCTTATGTTCGCGGAAAATCCCCATTACACTTGTAATGCGGCAAGTACCTCCGGGTTTGATTCAAGCATTTTGGGATGATACAAGGGTAAGTGTGTTTTTGGCACATTTAGACAATTTAAGATACCTTAACCTTATGATTGTTTTTAAATAGAAACTAATAATCGGTTTTAATTTGTGCTTGCAGAGGCAGTTTTCTATTCCTAATGATCCCGAGAAGAAAAGGGTGTTTGTCTCTTTATTAAGGGAAAGATTCAGAGGCTTTAAGACCAAGTTGACTAATCGGTGGATCCATAAGAAGAAGAAGGTGCAAACAAAGAAGAAGAATGCCAAAGAGGATAACCGTCTCCCGTGGCAAATATGGCCGACCGTGTCAAAAGATGATTGGGAAGAGTTCGTTAGAATGAAGAGTCAAAAGAAAGCCATTGTAAGTTTGTGTAAATCTGATGTCAATTTAATAATAGCTTGACACTTTTTGTATTAATGAGACTAACATTTTTTGTTTTGTAGGAACTTCGAGAGCAAAATCAAGCGAATGCAGAAAAGAAGGAATACGTCCATCGTATGGGTCCTAAGACTTTTGCTGAAAAGAGACCTGAGTGGGCCGCTTCGGGTTTATACCCTAAAGCGCTTCTAGTGGCATCGAAGGAACCCTCTAGTTCCACGATCACTACATTGGTGAGTCGTGCCGGTGATTTCTTTTGTTCTCTCCATTCGTTTGATAAGAAAACCGAAAAATGGTTCATCAAGGGTCCGGAAGGCCATACCATCCAGGACGAGTAGTAGGTTCGGGAGGGTCATTGCTTGGATGGAATAAGGTGATGGGTCCCGAATACACAAAATCGGGTAGATCTCGAGCCAGTGTTAACTCACCGGGGGAGTTGGACGCCAAGGTGGCATCAATTAAGGAACAAGTACGCAACGAGTTAGTTGGTGAATTGAATGCTGGGGCGAAGCTGATGAACTTACCGACTTTGCCGTTCCTCACTCGTACCCCGGTCGACTCATGTTCTGAACCAAAAGGACAAGGAGAAGGTGATAGACATGGAGGAGATGAGATACGTGGTGAAGATGTGCCACCTCAGGTAAAATCAATTGGGTTATTAAAAGTTTTAAAATATCGAGTTAATTGAGATTTTAGTTGCAATGATTGATGTACTGTTGCAGGTTCCTACTCCTACACATGCGGACTCGAGGGAGCTTGAAAATCCAACACCGCATGAATTTCTAGAGTTTCAGGTGATTTGTAACCCTCTACCTTAATGAATTTTGTTATATCTATGCTGTTGTAAAAGTCCTATTTAACTATATTCTTTTTATATATATACTTGTGTAGGAAGACACCCGGTGTGCACTTCTAGCTCCGGGGCATGCAAATAGTACCGTGTTGAGTTTGGTGGCGTATGGTAGTGCCCAACCGACGACGAGTGCTACGGCGGGGCCACATCATTACTCAGTTGGGATCGATTCGGTGGTTGCGGGGTTCGAAGACATCCCACTACCTGTACCGATAGAGGAGGTTGAGATAACAGCGCTTTGGCAAGCTGTAGGTAGCTTCGTTGATTGGCCACGTGCATGGGTGAAGTTGATTAATAAGGAGGTAAATTAGCTACTCACTTGACTATATTCTTCATTTATCAACTTATAAACTCCTTGCATCTCAAAACAACTCATAATCACATATTTATAAGTGTTTGTCATTTGAAATTACATTAAAATCGCTAAGTTCTAAGGTTTTGGGTCCAATTCATCAAACTATAGCCACTTTGAGCCGAAATGGCTACTCACTTGCCTATTTTCTTAATTTCTCAACTTATAAACTACTTGCATCTCAAAACAACTCATAATCACATATTTATAAGTGTTTGTCATTTGAAATTACATAAAAATCGTCAAGTTCTAAGTTTTTGGGTCCAATTCATCAAAAAAAGCCATTTTGACCCGAAATGGCTACTCACTTGCCTATTTTCTTCATTTCTCAACTTATAAACTACTTGCATCTCAAAACAACTCATAATCACATATTTATAAGTGTTTGTCATTTGAAATTACATAAAAATTGCCAAGTTCTAAGTTTTTGGGTCCAATTCATCAAAAAAAGCCATTTTGACCCGAAATGGCTACTCACTTGCCTATTTTCTTCATTTCTCAACTTATAAACTACTTGCATCTCAAAACAACTCATAATCACATATTTATAAGTGTTTGTCATTTGAAATTACATAAAAATCGCCTAGTTCAAATTTTTTTTTTTTTTAAAAAAAAATAAGCAACTTCCGCCGCACCGGGACACCCGAGGGAGCCGCCCCCGCTGCCGGAACAGCAAAGGCAGCTCCAACGAGGCCACAGCAGCCCCGACAGGTGGCTGCCAAGGCTGTAGCAGCCACGGCAGGTGGCTGCAAGACTGCTGCAGCCTCGGCAGGTGCTGCCTGTGCTGCTACAGCCATGGCAGCCGCCTGTCGAGGCAGCAGCAGCCCAGGCAGGCTGCTGCCGAGGCTGCAGCAGACTGGCAGCCACCTGCCGTGCTGCTACAGCCTTGGCAGCCACTTGTCGGGGCTGCTGTGGCCTCGGCACGGGCTGCCTTCGGTGTTCCGGCAGCGGGGGCGGCTCCCTCGGGTGTCCCAGTGCGGCTGCCGTTGCATTTAAAAAAAAAAAAATTTAAGCAATTTTCATCATTTCATAAAAAAGTAGCCATTTTGAGCCGAAATGGCTACTTACTTGCCTATTTTCATCATTTCTCAACTTATAAACTCGTTGCATCTCAAAACAACTCATAATCACATATTTATAAGTGTTTGTAATTTGAAATTACATAAAAATTGCCAAGTTCTAAGTTTTTGGGTCCAATTCATCAAAAAAAACCATTTTGAGCCGAAATGGCTACTCACTTGGCTATTTTCTTCATTTCTCAACTTATAAACTCCTTGAATCTCAAAACAACTCATAATCACATATTTATAAGTGTTTGTCATTTGAAATTACATAAAAATTGCCAAGTTCTAAGTTTTTGGGTCCAATTCATCAAAAAAAAGCCATTTTGACCCGAAATGGCTACTCACTTGGCTATTTTCTTCATTTCTCAACTTATAAACTCCTTGCATCTCAAAACAACTCATAATCACATATTTATAAGTGTTTGTCATTTGAAATTACATAAAAATCACCAAGTTCTAAGTTTTTGGGTCCAATTCATCAAAAAAAGCCATTTTGAGCCGAAATGGCTACTCACTTGGCTATTTTCTTCATTTCTCAACTTATAAACTCCTTGCATATCAAAACAACTCATAATCACATATTTATAAGTGTTTGTCATTTCAAATTACATAAAAATTGCCAAGTTCTAAGTTTTTGGGTCCAATTCATCAAAAAAAGCCATTTTGACCCGAAATGGCTACTCACTTGGCTATTTTCTTCATTTCTCAACTTATAAACTACTTGCATCTCAAAAAAACTCATAATCACATATTTATAAGTTTTTGTCATTTGAAATTACATAAAAATCGCCAAGTTTTATTTTTTTGGGTCCAATTCAGCAAAAAAAGCCATTTTGACCCGAAATGGCTACTCACTTGCCTATTTTCTTCATTTCTCAACTTATAAACTACTTTCATCTCAAAACAACTCATAATCACATATTTATAAGTGTTTGTCATTTGAAATTACATAAAAATCGCCTAGTTCAAAGTTTTTAGGTCCAATTCATCAAAAAAAGCCATTATGACCCGAAATGGCTACTCACTTGGCTATTTTCTTCATTTCTCAACTTATAAACTCCTTGCATCTCAAAACAACTCATAATCACATATTTATAAGTGTTTGTCATTTGAAATTACATAAAAATCACCAAGTTCTAAGTTTTTGGGTCCAATTCATCAAAAAAAGCCATTTTGAGCCGAAATGGCTACTCACTTGGCTATTTTCTTCATTTCTCAACTTATAAACTCCTTGCATATCAAAACAACTCATAATCACATATTTATAAGTGTTTGTCATTTCAAATTACATAAAAATTGCCAAGTTCTAAGTTTTTGGGTCCAATTCATCAAAAAAAGCCATTTTGACCCGAAATGGCTACTCACTTGGCTATTTTCTTCATTTCTCAACTTATAAACTACTTGCATCTCAAAAAAACTCATAATCACATATTTATAAGTTTTTGTCATTTGAAATTACATAAAAATCGCCAAGTTTTATTTTTTTGGGTCCAATTCAGCAAAAAAAGCCATTTTGACCCGAAATGGCTACTCACTTGCCTATTTTCTTCATTTCTCAACTTATAAACTACTTTCATCTCAAAACAACTCATAATCACATATTTATAAGTGTTTGTCATTTGAAATTACATAAAAATCGCCTAGTTCAAAGTTTTTAGGTCCAATTCATCAAAAAAAGCCATTATGACCCGAAATGGCTACTCACTTGGCTATTTTCTTCATTTCTCAACTTATAAACTCCTTGCATCTCAAAACAACTCATAATCACATATTTATAAGTGTTTGTCATTTGAAATTACATAAAAATCGCCAAGTTCTAAGTTTTTGGGTCAAATTCATAAAAAAAAGCCATTTTGACCCGAAATGGCTACTCACTTGGCTATTTTCTTCATTTCTCAACTTATAAACTCCTTGCATCTCAAAACAACTCATAATCACATATTTATAAGTGTTTGTCATTTGAAATTACATAAAAATCGCCAAGTTCTAAGTTTTTGGGTCAAATTCATAAAAAAAAGTCATTTTGACCCGAAATGGCTACTCACTTGGCTATTTTCTTCATTTCTCAACTTATAAACTCCTTGCATCTCAAAACAACTCATAATCACAAATTTATAAGTGTTTGTCATTTGAAATTACATAAAAATTGCCAATTTCTAAGTTTTTGGGTCAAATTCATCAAAAAAAGCCATTTTGACCCGAAATGGCTACTCACATGACTATTTTCTTCATTTCTCAACTTATAAACTCCTTGCATCTCAAAACAACTCATAATCACATATTTATAAGTGTTTGTCATTTGAAATTACATAAAAATCGCCAATTTCTAAGTTTTTGGGTCAAATTCATCAAAAAAAGCCATTTTGACCCGAAATGGCTACTCACATGACTATTTTCTTCATTTCTCAACTTATAAACTCCTTGCATCTCAAAAAAACTCATACTCACATATTTATAAGTGTTTGTCATTCGAAATTACATAAAAATCGCCAAGTTCTAAGTTTTTGGGTCCAATTCATCAAAAAAAGCCATTTTGTCCCGAAATGGCTACTCACTTGGCTATTATAAGTGATTTTGAGTTGAAACTTATTATTTCTCAAACTATTTCAGATTTCCAATGGAAGCAAAACTTCAAAGAGAAAGAGGGTGGAGAAGCATAAAAGAATTGATCAACCTAAGAAGAAGCTAAGTGAACAACAGTCCAAGAGTGAACAAGCGTCGAAGTTGCACTCTTCGAAAGGTTCACCCATGCCACCTACTCCACTTGTTGAAGACATTGTTCATCAATCGCTCTCTACTGACATGACCTTTCTTCACAACCGTGCTTGTCATTTGGTCGATACCATGGAAGTTGCACTTCCTAAGGCAATGTTCCACTATGATGAGGATGCAATTGCATGGATCAGCAAAGAAGATGTGAAGGAATTTCTACGTGGTGCAAAGCTTAACATTTCCCTCATTCAAACATTCATGAGGTACTTCAATGCCCACATAATCTATACATTTTTCAAGTTATTCAAATTGATGGTGATTATCCTACATCTCTCAAATTATTCAATGTTCATGCACGCAGAGCACTACAGGAGCACTTAACTGACACTGATTCTCCTTGTAAAGTTGGGTGGTTATGCTCCGAGCAGTTATCCACTACTAAAATCATAGGCAACCCCCATGATGTGTTGTACTATGTTGAACAGAGTATAAGGGAATCAGCGCGTGCGGGAGACAAGTTCATATTCGCCCCATGTTATAGAGAGTAAGTCTAACCATGTCAAATTCAATCGATTTGGCCTCATTATATGTTGACTCCTAAATATTAATTACCTTGTCTATTGTGAACTTATGTAGGGAGCATTGGAGCCTCATGGTGATTTGTAATTCCACCAACACAATTTATCACCTTGATTCAGCTCGATCATCGGAGAAGTGGCTCGTGAAGTCTATATTGCAAAAGTAAATATATATAGCAACCTATAGTGATGATTATTGCTAATAATAACCAATTTAGTAATCATACGACTAATCAAATTTGAATGTACTTTTTTATACTACAGTGTTATGAAGAAGCTACATTGTCGTACTCCAAAGGGTCCAACATGGAAGACACCGTTGGTAATTTACATGATATTGTGATTATCTTGAATATCTATGGTAGTAAATATTTGCTCATTTCCTTTGCATGTTTCACTGATGTGATTTGTTTGTCATATGCTAGTGCGCACAACAAGAGAATGGACTTGATTGTGCTTTGTATGTGATGAGATTCATGCTTGACATTGTGACTCATTGTACGGACACTCAACAGCTTGATGAGGTAAGTCCTAAAACTTCTTGAAATGCTATATTGATGTGATTTCACGCCTTAGAAACCTAATATTACCCAACAATGGCATGTTATGAGAAACAAAAAAGTTATTTCACAAGAAAGGTAGAAAATGGGCTGAATAGAAGTCATATGGGCCATGTTAGGGCCATTTTGTGTTAATATGCTCTTTTGATGTGATTTCTTTCCTTATACACATATAACTAGATAATATTGACATGTTATGAGATAAATAAAGTTCATTTAATAAGAAATGTAGGAAATGGGCAAAGTAAGGTCATATAGGCCATATTCGGGCCATTTTGAGTAAAAAGCGTCATAAACCTTAATAAAATGCTCTCCTATACAATTTTAGGGCTTACACACATACAACTACCCAACATTGACATGTTATGAGAAAGAAATAGTTCATTTGATAAGTAATGTAGAAAATGGGCTACATAGAAGTCATATAAGCCCTATTTGGGCCATGTTGAGTAAAATGCGTTGTTAAACTTCTTGAAATGCTATATTGATGTGATTTCTAGCCTTAGACACCTAATATTATCCAACAATGACATGTTATGAGAAACAAAAAGGCTATTTCACAAGAAAGGTAGAAAATGGGCTGAATAGAAGTCATATGGGGCCATATTAGGGCCATTTTGTGTTAATATGCTCTTTTGATGTGATTTCTTTCCTTATACACCTATAACTAGATAATATTGACATGTTATGAGATAAATAAAGTTCATTTAATAAGAAATGTAGGAAATGGGCAAACTAAGGTCATATAGGCCATATTCGGCCCATTTTGGGTAAAAACCGTCATAAACCTTAACAAAATGCTCTCCTATACAATTTTAGAGCTTACACACATACAACTATCCAATATTGACATGTTATGAGAAAGAAATAGTTCATTTGATAAGTAATGTAGTAAATGGGCTATATAGAAGTCGTATAGGTAATATTTGATAAAATACATATTTTTTGCCTAATTAATTATTTTTAAAATAATGTTTTTGTATTTCAAGTTTTGCAAGGTCCAAAAGGATGGTCCGTTGACAATCAAGGAGCTTAATGAAGTTCGTGACATGTTGGTGTCTTTCATCACCTTCAACATGTAAATGGCATGCATTGTAATTGTAAATTATTTATGTTAACTTTTGAACTATATATAACTTATTATTCATTATATATGTGTACTTACTATTATTTGTATATGTAAGCAACTTTTTTTTTTTTTGTATTGCGTTTGGGAATATTTATATATATATATATATAATTGAATTCTTGTATCTAATATTATTTTTGTATATAATAATTAATAATATTATTATTAGTTATTATAATAATAAAATTATTAATTATTATATTTAATATAATTTCTGGAATTACAGGTTATTATTATTGCAGGTTTTTTTTAAAAATATTATTGCACGATGGAAAAAAAAAACGAAAAAAAAAAAATTATACAAAAGGCACCGGTTAGGCAGGAACCGGTGCCTAAACTATCCACCACCCAAAAAAAAAAATTGCGGGAGAGCAGTATTAGGCACTGGTTAATCGGTGCCTATTCTACCCTATGGCACCGGTTAACCGGTGCCTATTACACCCTATGGCACCGGTTTTGAACCGGTGCCAAAAAGTAGGTTTTTGGCACCCCTCAAATAGGAAGCGGTTCAAACCGGTGCCTTAGACCGGGTTTGAACCGCTGCCTAATGCGTTTTTTCTACTAGTGAAGAGAAGACGACCTTCGTCACTAATCAATGGTTGTTCTGTTATACTGTGATGCCGTTTGGCTTGAAAAACGCGCCTGCCACTTTCCAACGAATGATTTATACGGTCTTCATTAATCAAATTGGGAGGAATGTGGAGGCGTACATTGATGACATGATAGTCAAATCCAAGCTACAGACGGATCACCTTGCTGATCTCCGAGAAACATTCACCACCCTCAGGCGGCATAAGGTCATGTTAAATCCAAAGAAATGCGTCTTTAGTGTTGAGTCTGGGAAGTTTCTCGGATTCCTGATTGATCAAAGGGGGATAGAGGCTAACCCCGAAAAGATACAGGCGGTGATTGACATGAAGTCACCCCGTTCTGTCAAGGAAGTTCAGAGACTCACCGGTTGCCTGGCCGCCTTGGGGAGGTTCCTCAGCCGGTCAGGCTACAAATGCCTTTATTTCTTCCAAGAAATCAGGAAGAAGACCAGGTTTGAGTGGGGGGATGATGCTGAGGCGGAATTCCAGAAGTTGAAAGAACATTTGCATTCTCTACCTAGGTTGGTCAGTCCCTTGCATAGGGAGACGTTGTACATGTATTTAGCCGTCTCAGATCATGCTCTCAGTGTCGTTCTCCTTGCTGAGCGAGACGGCGTGCAGCTCCCGGTTTACTTCATTAGCCATGTTCTTAAAAATGCTGAACTCCGGTACCCCATGGTTGAAAAATTTGGCCTTGCTTTGTATATGGCATTCAAAAAACTGAAGCCTTACTTTTTGGCACATCCGGTGGTGATTTACACCGACCAGCCACTCAAGCGGCCAATGTCTACCTTGGAGTCATCCGGGAGAATTTTTAAATGGGCTATTAAAATGCAAAGTCTTGAAATCACTTACAAACCAAGAAAGGCAGTGAATGGTCAGGCGTTTGCCGACTTCATTGTTGAAATGACCCGTCCGGTGGCTCCGGATAATCTTGATCAGGTTTGGAAAGTGTATGTAGACGGGAGCTCTACAAAGAACGGCTGTGAAGCAGGCGTAATCTACGAGTCTGAAGGGGACAGATTTGAGTATGCACTACGCTTCAAGTTCCAGGCCTCTAATAATGAGGCGGAATATGAAGCCCTGTTAGCCGGCATCCGTATGTGTAAGGCGGCAGGGGCCATGAAAGTTGATGCCTACTCTGATTCACAATTGGTCGTTAGTCAGTATGAGGGAAACTATGAGGCGACTCATCCGGCTATGATCAAATATCTTCAGACAGTCAAAGAAGAGGCCTAGGCACTTGAGGAATTTCGTCTGAATCAAGTGCCTAGGTCAGAAAATAACCAGGCGGATGCATTGTCAAAACTGGCATCTTCCGCCTGCCATGATACGCCTCGGTCAGTCTTTTGGGAAGTTCTTGAAAAAAGAAGCATCTATGAAGATCCCATTGGAATTATGGACCGAAGCTCTACCTGGATGGATGGCATCCGGGCCTATCTTTCAGACGGTACACTTCCTGATTCGCCACAGGAGGCAGCCGTCCTGAAGAAGCGAGCTGCAAGCTTCGAGTTGAGTAGCGGAGAACTCTTCAAGGCGGGGTTTCTTAAGCCCCTTTTGAAGTGTGTCACCCCAGAAAAGGGGAAGGAAGTTCTCGAAGACTTGCACTTGGGATTCTGCGCCTCCCACATAGGCGGCAGGTCCCTAGCCGTCAGAGCCAGACGACATTATTTTTGGCCCACTCTTGAGGCAAACGCCAAGGAGTTGGTGAAGAAATGTAATAAGTGCCAAAAATTTGGCAAACTTATTCACCGTCCGGCTACTGATCTGACGGCCATCCACAGCCCAATCCCGTTTACAAAATGGGGCATGGACATTCTAGGTCCTTACACGCCAGCTCAAGGCGGAAAGCGCTACATCTTGGTGGCTGTGGATTATTTCACCAAGTGGGTGGAGGCTGAGGCGGTTAAGAACATCAAGACCTTAGACGTAATTTCCTTCATCTGGAAGAACATTATCACCCGGTATGGGGTACCTATGTCTATGGTGTTTGATAACGGTCCTCAGTTTGAGACACCTCAGCTAAAAACTTGGTTGGGAGATCAAGGGATCTCAAGCTATTTTGCATCCGTTGGCCGGCCCCAAGCAAATGGCCAAGTTGAAGCCTTCAACAAACTCATCTTAGACGGCATTAAGAAGAAAACAGAAAGAGCCGGTGGCTTGTGGGCAGAAGAGTTTATCCATGTCCTATGGGCCATCCGGACGACAGCAAAAGGGGCAACCGGTGAAACCCCATTTCTCATGGTTTACGGTGCTAAAGCCGTCTTGCCCATCGAACATTACGAGCCGACTCTCAGAGACATGCTATATGATGAAGAGGCAAACTGGGAAGCAATGCGCCTGGTATTGGATTCACTCCCAGAACGCAGGGGCAATGTCGCCTTGCGTCAAGAGATTTACCGTCTGAGAATGACCAGAGCCTACAACAAGAAAGTACACAAGCGTCCCTTGAAAGTTGACGACTTAGTGTTACGAAAAATGGAGGCAACCGGTAGGGCCAATGAGATAGGAAAGATAACTCCAAATTGGGAAGGCCCCTACCGGATCTATGAAGAAGTAAGGGACGGCACCTGTCGCCTGGAAACTCCAGACGGCAGGCGCCTGCCTAGAACTTGGAATGTAGACAATTTGAAAAATTAATACTTCTAAGAATGTAAGTTTTTTGTAAACAGTGAGTCAGTTAATGAGAATTCAGACTTTGTTTGCAAGATTGTTTATTTAACTAACTAAGTTTGACACTTAGTAAAGGTTATAGCTGCTTAACCGCCTGAGTAGTACTCAGATGGATTCTTTATTGATTTTACTAAGTTTGACTTAATAATTGCCTGTACGCCTGGGTAATGACCCAGACGGACTTTCTGTTTAACTAACTAAGTTCGATACTTAGTGTAATTCAATAACGTTCGGCCAATGCTCCGATAAAAAAACTAAGCACAAAAACGCCTAGTGGCTATACAACCGGTCTCAAACAAGACCAAAGGCTAAAATGGCCGAATGGTTGTTCATTTTATAAAATCACTTGTCCCAACATGGACAAAGGCGTCCGGCGACACCCCTCCGAGAGAAATCGTCGCAGAGAACATACTATTCGTCGGTTCTATGTACCTATACAGACGGCAAAAATTGAATGACCGAATTGGTCAACTCATAGCCGTCTGATCAGAATGATCTGTGAAGAACGATAAAGTTACCGAATACCAGATGCCCTGGGGCATTAGTCGGTCACCGGCCACTTAGGTTATTTATCCCAAAGTTGCACCTTCTATCCCAATTGGGGCAAAAGAATTGTGCAATGGCTATGCAATCTCTACCAAGACGGAAAAACTCCGTCTGATTAGCGACTGAAGCGCCTGTTGGTGTACGGTTGTGCATTTGGTTTGGGGCAATCACTACTGTGATTGATTGACTGACAAACGTATCATGCTCTTTGCGGCATCAGACGTTCCCAAGTTAATCAATCAACTCCAGTTGAAACTAACCACACAGCCGTCTAGGGGCAAGGACAACCAGGCTTTTGATAAGTTAGGCAAAAAATCGCCGCATGCTTTTGATAAATTAGGCAAAAATACAAAAATTGAAATTCGCAAAAATTGAAATTCGCAAAAATCGAAATTCAAACGCAAACGCAATATGATCAAAACCGACTCAGTCGGTGCATTCCTTAAAAGTCCACCCAACCAAATGGTTGTAGTGGATCAAATGTTAACCGGACCCCGTCCGGGAGAAAAGGGAAATTGTTAATTAACCCGGCTCCTCAGCCGGTAAATACAAAGATACTCGGCACGCAGGCCGGAAAACCAAGTTTTGGCATACTGTCGCTGTATAAAAGAAAAAGAAAATAAAAAGAGAGATTGGCATACTGCCGCTGAAAGATCACTTCTGGCCTACAGGCAGTGCCTCCTGGTTCTCTTCCTCATCATCTGAGGGAATCTCTTGTGCTACACCCGGACTAGGTAGCTCAGGCGCGGGGGGCTCATTGTTGGAGTTAACCCAGGCTTCAAAGGACTCAGGCTCTGGCTCACCTTGCTCTCTCAAGTACACCACGTACTCGGCGTAACTATGAGCCAGTGCCCAGACACTATAATCCGCGTCTGGGTACAAGGCGGCCTAGGCGATCTTCATGCGGGCGTCGTTGTCAGCATCACTTTCAGCAACCAGGCGGTTTTGCTCCGCCTCCAGAGTTGCTACAAAGTTTGTCAGAGCCTGAGCAGCCTCCTTCTGCAGCCTCTTAACCTTGGTCTTCAGGTTGGTGTTTTCTTCAGAAACACCTTGAAGTGTGCCAAGGTCCGCCTGGGCCTTCTTGAGCGCCTCGTCAGCTTTCTTGGCGCTCTCATCCACCTTATTTTAGGCCTCCTCCGCCTTCTTCTGGGCCGTCTCAGCGTCGCTCACCCGCTGGTTGGCCGTTTTTAGATCCGCCTCCAGCTGCTGGATTTTTGACGCCTGTGTCATTATGATTGCTTTAGTTTCAAGATCATTTACGATAGTGGAATATAAAGCAACATTATCAGCGTCTGTGGCGGACTTCTTGGCCCTTTTTACCTCTTCCCGTTTGCGGGAATAAGGACGCTTAAGCCCGTCTACCCGCAGCATAGCCTGCAAAAAAGCAAGCGGCATTAGTATTGCAGGCGGAGTAAAGCACTTTGAAAAAATTTAAAAAAAAATAAAATTTGTTAAGTCTTTTACCTCAGCCAGAAGGGATAGAATGCATTCCAGATTGAACGTCTCTATCCCAGGGATGTTGTCTTTATCCCTCTTCCAGACGGCGTCAAGCATGGCCTTGGCATGCTTCCGGACGTCTGGCCAGCGGGGAGATTGATCTGCACCGTAATCAATAGGTGATGAGTGCAAAATTAAGGCAGCACCTATCTGTTGCCAATCGTCTGAGGATGACGTCTATTGGGAGTGGAATTTCAATCGCAAAGGCCACCCCAGCTCAAGCGGGGATTCAAAAGGGTTCTTACCTTCAGAGCCGGCCAAGCGGGAGCAGCTTGCAGGCGTGGTGAACCCCCCGATTGCTGAGAAGGGGTTGACGAGGTCGAGACCCAGGTTGCCGCCTACCCTCTCATTTTGCCCCCCTATCCGCATCTGTTGGTTCCCGGCTGAGGCGCCATGAGTTGAGGCGGAGGTGGATTTTTTGGTTTTGTTGAGAACGGAGGGGGTTTCCTCCCTAGCCCGTTTGAGATTTTTCTCAAACGTCTTTCCTACCTCTCCCCCCTGCGAAAATAACCAAGTCAAAGTTAGCATCCGGAGAAAATAATCTTTGAGACCAATCTAAGAAAGGGTCAGGCATTTTTTACCTTGGCCTTGACTGCGGCCGCAGCTTTTTCCACAAGCTCCTTGCGGATGACTGCAGAGGACCGCTTGGGAGTCTTCTCCGTCTGCAACATGTTTAAAGCTTCTTCTGTAAAAAAGAAAGAGATTGGTTAATTTCATAAATCAATTCTGACACAAAAGCACTACAGGCGAATATAAACTCAGGCGCATACGTTTGGTAAACATGTGTCCTAGCCCGCAGGCGGCTAAGAAACACTCGTCCCTGAACCAGGCGCTCTTGGGGATCCAGTTCTTGGGAACTTTTATTGTTTCCCCGATTGACAAGGTCGCGTCTGTGAGGCCGAAAAAGTCTGCCTCAATGATTTTGTCAAAATCCTCATCCGGGATCCGGGGAAGAGCGCATTTCCGGCCCATGAGGTCGGGCTTCTTATTGTACAGGCGGAATTCATAGTTTTCCCGCTTGCTGGGGGCTGACATCAGGTAGAACCTGTGCTTCCAGCCGTCGAACTTTGAGACCTTGTCCAAGGTCATCATGTATTGGGGATGTGTGGTTAAAGTGTACCACGCCCTCCAACCGCCTGGGCTTCGGCTAAGATAATACATCCTAGCGAAAGCTTCCCAGCCGGGTTGGAGCCCCTGGAACTCGCAGGCGACAACATACCCCAAAATGTTTGCCCAAGGGTTGGGGGTAAGTTGCCAGACTCCGAGGCCGTAGCCTCTCAAGATTGCCTTCACCGCCTTGTGAAGGGGAAAGCGAAGACCGGCCTTGAACGCCGCCTCATAACAGCCGAAGTAGCTGTTGGCGTTCTGTTGATCGTCTTCCCAGGCGATGGTGCCGTCCTAAGGTGGCACTCTGATTCTGTACCCGTCTCCTAACGGGTGCATTTTTGTAAAGTTCTTCAGGTTCTCCTCCATTTGAATCTTGTCCTTGGAGGAGACGTGAATTTTGAAGGGGTCGTCCTTTTCCCTCCATTTTTTTCTCTCCTCCTCCTCGCTATCCTCAAGCGGGGGCAGGTCGTCGCTGCTCTCAGAGGTGGAGGCGGAGCTGTCGCTCTCTGTCTCCTCCCCCTCATTTTGGGTCAAAGGAGCTGAGACGACCTCATCGCCGCCTTAATCACACTCTTCCAAAAAGGAATCTACGGGAGTTGAAGGGGCACGCGGAGGGGATCTCTCCAAAGTCGTTTGGTTTCTCTGACCAGACGTTTCTCCCTCAGGCGTTTGGCCGCCTGAGCCCTCGCTTCTGTAGTTTGGATCGGTGGCCGTCTGCATAGTCCGAGCCATTGTGTCCTGCACAGACACATAAATGGTCGGAATCCAAGGTAAAGGGTGGTCCCAACACCCCGAGACGGCACTCCCAGTCCTAGACTCAGCCGTCCCTGGTGACCGGCTGGACTCTAACCTAGGTTGTGCCGTGTGTGTTGGTGATACATCCATTTATTGCAAGAAATATGTACAAGCGGTGAAATAAGAAAAAGAGCTGAGAGAGGCAGAGACGGTACCTTTGGATTAGACGGGTCCGGTTGGGTTGATGGAGAACGAGCTTTCTTGCTTGGGCCTGACTCAAACGGATGACTTCTGCTCTCTCAAAGTTCTTTCTCTAGAAAATTTTTGTAAACGTACAAAATTATGAGGGTAAACGGCTATATATAGAGGGTAAATACGGGGGCATTCCCGTAATTTACTCGGAAGGCGAACGGTTATTCTTTGATGGTAAAATTACCACCAATCGGAGTGTGACACGTGTCACAGATGCCACAGGGCGTGCCACGTCACATATTTGAGGGGCAAATGTTAAGGGTAATTTTACCCCGCCACGTCGTCCAATCAGAGGATGACACGTGTCAGCCTCAGGATGGCCAAAAGTGGACCAATCCCTGCTTGACACGTGTCACTCCAAGAATTAGGGGGAAAAATGGCGGCTTTCAGGCCCAAATCCCGAGAAAGGCAAAATGCGGCGCAACCCACCAATGATTAGGGATCAGTGACCTAATTAAGGGCACAAATACCGAGGACCCTATAAATAGGGAGATTTCCCTCTTTTGGAGGGCACGTTTTACCATTTATTACACACTGTCCCTGTGAAAGAGACATTTAAGCTTGGAATCCGAGCAGATACCCACCTAAATTTCCGCACCTTTTTCTCTCCCCTCAAGTTACTAACTTGTTCGTCGGAGGCGGAACACTAGCCAACCGGTGTCTTCGTTTGTTATGCAGGTACAACTCACGCCGTATCAGTCTTCATGCTGTAACTCTCCCGAGGGACAAAAACACCCAAAACACCACCCATCCGGTTATGTTCAAATATTTGCAGGCAGTGAAAGATCAAGCTTGGACACTTGAAGACTTCAATCTAAGTTATGTGCCCAGATCAGCAAATAATCAGGCGGATGCTCTGTCAAAACTGGTGTCATCCGCCTCCTGTGAAATGCCTCGGTCAGTCTTCTGGGAAGTCATGGAAAAAAAAGAAGTATATCTGATGAAGAGCCCATTGAAGTACTTGACCAAAGCTCTACCTGGATGGATAGCATCCGCGCATATCTTACAGACGGCACCCTCCCAGATTCACCTCAAGTGGCGGTCGTACTGAAGAAACGGGCTGCAAGCTTTGAGATGAGACAGGAGAGCTCTTCAAAGCAAGTTTTCTGAAGCCTCTTTTGAAGTGTGTAACTCTAGAGTAGGGGCAAGAAGTTCTTGAAGAATTGCATGCCGAATACTGTGCCTCTCATATAGGAGGCAGATCCTTAGACGTTAAGGCCAGACGACATTACTTTTGGCCTACCCTTGAGGCGGATGCAATGGAGATGGTTAAAAAAATGTGACAAGTGTCAAAAATTTGGCAAGCTAATCCATCGTCTGGCCATCGACCTGAAGGCATTCCACAGTCCTGTACCATTTTCTAAATGGAGCATGGACATCCTGGGCCCATATACGGCTGCTCTAGGTGGCAAGCTCTGCAACCTAGTTGCTGTGGACTACTTTACCAAATGGGTAGAGGCGGAGGCGGTAAAAAACATCAAGACAATGGATGTTATTTCCTTCATCTAGAAGAATATCATCACCCGTTTCGGGGTGCCTATGTCTATGGTTTTTTACAATGGTCCTCAGTTTGAGACACCTCAACTAAAGACTTGGTGGGGAGATCAGGGGATCTTAAATTATTTCGCATCATTTAGCTGACCCCAAGCAAACGGTCAGGTCGAAGCCTTCAACAAGTTAATCACAGATGGCATAAAAAATAAAATTGAAAGAGCTAGCGGCCTATGGGCGGATATATTACCACACGTCCTATGGGCCATCAGAACAATAGTGAAAGAGGCAACTGTAGAAACCCCATTTCTCATGTTGTATGGGGCAGAAGTTGTCTTGCCCATTGAACACTATGAGCCGACTCTTCGGATTATGTTATTTGATGAATAGGCAAACTGGGAGGCCATGCGTCTGGCATTGGACTAACTCCTAGAGCGCAGGGGCAATACCGCCTTGCGCCATGAGATCTACCGCCTGAGAATGAATCAAGCCTACAACAAAAGAGTACACAAGCGCCCCCTTAAAAGTTGGGGACTTTGTGTTACGGAAAATGGAGGTAGTCGCTAGGGAGAATGAGCAAGTGAAACTAACCCCAAATTGGGATGGTCCCTAACGAATCTATGAAGAAGTAAGAGGCGAAACCTATCGCTTGGAAACACCAAATGGCAGGAAGTTACGTAGAACTTGGAATGTAGATAATTTAAAGAAGTACTACTTCTAAAATTTAGTAAAGATTTTGACCTGTTAATGAAATTTTGCCTTCAGTTCCATACTTGTCTTTATGTACTTTATTTTGAGTACCGACTACACAAAGTGCAGAAGAATCATGCTCACAACATTGAAGGATGCCGCCTGCACGATGTGCCGACGGATCCTATTTACCTTTTATAGCTTCGGCTGCACAATGTGCAGACGTACCAATTAATAACTGATGACGATGCTTGAACATCGCCTGCACAATGTGCAGACATACAACATCGTGATTTTATGAGCTACCGCCTGCACAATGTGCAGACAGCCTAGTATCCTTTATAACTTGTTAAAATTATAAAGGGATCGTCTGCCCCAACAACAGACACCCAAGATCTTTAAAAAGAGACCCGACTTCACCAAAGCAGTCGCCCCAAAACTTATTAAAATTTTAAGCTAAGTTAATAACTTAGCGACTATTTATTCTTTATTCAATTTTTAAGCTATGTCAATAACTTAGCGGCTATTTATTCTTTATTCAATTTTTAAGGTAAGGCAATAGCTTAGCGGCTATTTATTCTTTATTCAATTTTTAAGCAAAGTCAATAACTTAGTGGCTATTTATTCATTAAAAGAGGCCAATGGCCGGATGAACATTATTTAAACTACCATCCGCTCCAACATGAGTACGACTGTCTTCTCCAACATGAGTCAGACAACCGGCGACGTCCATTCGGGCGAATTAGTCGAGGAGAAGCATCTTCCATATGGGTGGCACATTGCTCTACGAACACAACAAGCGGCTCTACCGAATGCGCTAAGGCATCGCTCGCAGTTGTTTAATTTAATCTAACTTGAAATCTAAAAAGAGTTGAGTTTTTCGACTGTTCTAGCACAGGCGGAAAACGGCTAGTGTTTCATATTAGAGGCTACCTTACCGCTTCTTTTTGCTCTGGGGCATGGTGGGCGGACAATTCATTTTTCAACAAGCTAAGTCAAAAAACTTAGCGGCTTATCTATATTTCACGAGGTTTTTGGCCAGATGCATTCAAGAAACCATCTACTCTACATGGCCGTCTGTCGCTTGGTTTGGGGTAATCACCATAGTGATTGATTGACCTAGAAGCCATGCATACTCTTTAAAGTATAAATAATTTCTAAGTCAATCATACACTCAACCGAAACCAATCGACAACCAGCCAAGGGCAAGAACATTCGCATATTATACAAGTTAAAAATACTTAGTCAAAAATTCTATGCATAAAAAATTGAAAGCTTTAAAAAATTTTAAAGCACAAACATCAAAATGAATAAAACCGATTAAACAACCGGATGCTTCATATAAAATAAATAACCGTAAAAAATGACGACAGTAAAAGTTAGCTGGCAAAGCCAGAGATTGTTAAATTACCCAGCCCCTTGGTTGGTAAAATACAAGATTACTCGGCACGCAAGCCTGAAAAGCAAATATTAGGCAATTCGACCGCCGAAAAAGATAACTAAAAGCTTAAAGATCAGGGGAGTTTCTTAGGATTGGCATTCGCCTTGTCCTCCGGCTCCTGCTTCTTTGTCTTTTCATCCTCCCCCTGATCATCCTCCTCGTCCTCAAAAGATGAGTCATCTGACGAGTCGGACCCCTCCTTGGCTTCTTTAGCATCCGCCTCCTTAGCAGCTGCCTCCTCAGCTTCCCTCAAGAGTCGGGCATTGAACTCGTCATTTGCCTTATCAAACCGAACCTTCCAAGTTTGATAATCGGCTAACGGCTGCACAGCTCCCAAGGCCGCACGCATGATGGCTTCGTTATCATCCATCATTTTTTTGACCAGGGCCAGTTTTTCCTCCTCCATCAGAGGCCTATACTTGGTCCTGAGTTAGGTTTCTTGGTTCTGCAGCTGCCCTCTGAGTCTCTTGACCGTCTCTCCAAGGTTATCTGCCTTCGTTTTTTAAGACCATTCACACGCAGCATAACCTACAGTTAGCTAAAAAAAAACATCAGAAACCATTCGCTTAAAACATCAATCAAGTCAAAAGACACAAGTCTTACCTCGCATAAAAGCGCCAGTATGGTGTCAAGGTCAAGGGTGCCGACTCCTTTGACAACCGCCTTGTCCTTAGGATCAAGCGTCTTAAGCATTTTCTTGGCCATCTGAAGGACAGTCGGCCTCGCTGGAGCATTTGTCAATACAAGCACAATAAACTAAGTAAGAACTTTGAAAAGATAGATGCATTCTGATCATTGAAGAGTATGGTCGAATGGCTAAATGTATTACCTTCCTCTCCCCCTGCGGCTTCGCTACTGCCTGCTGAGCCGACAGCAGTAGTGAGTGGCTGCTTGCCACTCTTCGACACTCTTGGTTGAGCGTCCGACTTGGATGGAGTGTTAGTGGGGGAAGAGGCGCTCGTTCACTTTTTTGGTTTGTTGGCGATGTGCTTCCTACAGCTCTGAGAAACATCGCCAGCCGACTGCTTACGCAGCTTGGGATCCAGCTGTGGGATAGGAGCAGGCTTTGATGAGCCACCCTGCAAAAAGAGTTTGCATGTAAGATCTTGTGAAAAATTCCATTAAGTGGAAATCTATTGGAAAAATTCTAAGTTAAAGAAATTGTTACCTGAGGAGTGTCGCCTGGCGGCTGCTCTTCCGATCGTTTGAGGTTTGAATGGTAGAAGGAAGCAGATATAACCGGCCTCTTGTGACCAGTAAGCTTTAACATTGCTATGTCAGCATAAAACAGCAATAAGAGTTTGATCTAGGTCGTTGAAAACTAATCTACCCTTGGTCAAAACAAAATTTATAATCTCTCAACACACCCCAATACAAAGCATAGAGTAAGTCAAGGGTCGAACCACTAGGAATGGGAAATGAATGCTAGAGTCAAAACTAAGTTATTTCGAAGCAATAAAGTGAGGTGTGTGTATCCAAAACAATCAAACAATCAAATGAAATCTAATTGAACAACCACTAGGGTTAGTATCCGCATGTACTCGGAATGGACATAGCTAATTGGGATTGGAGATTACTAAGTCAAGTGTTGCGAGGGAAAATCAACTAAGCAAGCAAGAGAGTAAGGTAGGATAATCTCCTAAAGGTCAAGCTAGCGTTAACACGAGAGACACTAACTAGGAGCCTTGCAAACCTACTCAATCGACAAATGAAAGCCACATATCAATTTTCTGTATCAATGCAAACCTACAATGCATTCTAGTGTAACAAATCAAAGTTAGCTACTCCTCAATTAATCACACACATGCACTTAATCAATCATCCAATTTAATCACAACATCAACTCCATTAATTTCCCCAAATTAGCATCAATCCATCACTCATACATGCTTCACCATTCCCCTAGCAAGAGAACTACTCACAATCCATTGAAATTAAGATCAAAACTAAACTAATCAACAATATCATCATCATCATATCAATAGAACTAATTCAATCACATATTCAATTCAAACTTGAACAATCAACAAAAAAATTGAAATGATAAGCTGAAAATTGCATTAAAGTAAAAGAAATCCTTACAAACTTGCTTTCAATTCAATGGAGGAAATGAAAGAATTAACAATATTCAATCATTAATCGACATTCAACAATATTTCTCTCTACAATCTACAGTTTCTCTCTCTTAAATTCTAGCCTAATTTCTGAATTAATTCTCTCTAATGATTCTCTAATCATCCTCTCCAAAAATAGAAAGAAAATCTATATATAGTAAAACTAACTAAGAGAAGTTAGTTAGATTCTCCCCAAATAAACCCACACAGGCGCGACCAACCATAAGGGGGAGCGTGGCCGCGCAAAACTAGGTACGAAACAGGGACCCAGACAGGCGCGCCCAAGGGAGGCACGCCCGCGCCACCAGGTCGCGCCATGGTTGCGCGCGCCCGCGCCTGGGAGCAGGGGAGCCCTCTTCCCTATCATTCTGATGCTCCTTGTGCACTCTATTTAATGCTCTTGATAAACATGAAACCTTGCAGTTTCTAAACTCCATGTTTGCGGGTTCAAGACTAGGAATCATGCCCCCACGGCGTGAATGCACAACTCAAGGTCTTTAGGACTTGCACTTCTCCATGCTTGAGCTTCAAATGGAGACCACTAGGCATCCTAATCAATGCCAAACTTGGGAAGAGGCTCGGGAAACTTGGATAACGACCTTAACCTGAAAAATAAAGGAAAACAAGCAAATAAAAGAGAAAATAACAAAATAAACCAAGAAATGCATAAAGAAAGAAATCAAACTAAGAAAATGCAAACTAAAAGAAATAAAGAGTAAAATTAAGGAAAAGCTTAGTAAAAGAGCTATATGATAGCATGAAATTCATCCTAAAGAGAATCAAGTGAGTGCCATAAATGACACTCATGAAATTCCCCCAAGCTAAACTTTTGCTCGTCCTCGAGCAAAACAAAGCAAGAAAGAATAAGGATGAAAAACTTATTCAAAAAGAAAAAGAAAGACATAAGACGGGAATATACACTAAGACTCACTATCGTAGGAATCACGGTTGTTTTTAGCTACAACAAGCCCTTTAAACCCCAAAGTCGCCTATGAGGACGAGTGAGGTCTCGTAAAGGTTTCCTAAGAGCTTAACCTATAACTCTCCACCAACATACATGAGGCAAACCACAAAAAAGAAAGTAAAAGAAAGGAAAACAAAAATTGAAACCTTTTCGAATTGGACTTTACAAAATGATCACATTTCAAATGAATAAGCTCTTTCTTAAGCAATAGAGGTATGCACATTTCAAGATATCCGAGGTTGATTGAAACATAGAGTATGCTAAGCATAGAGAACTAGTTATCACAATTCACCTTCATCCCGTTCAATCTTACCGCGTTCTCCCTATAGTCTCAAATCTCCCTTTAACGAGCATCTCAATAGCTCCTCGAAGGAGCCGGAAAAGAAACACTTTTTGGCTACACAACGTCATGACTATGCATCCCCTCTCTTTAGGCTTTAACTCATAATGCCCTCCCTCGAAATTTGACTCAACCTCTAGGTCGAAAGGTCTTTCCCATGGTTGTAACGTAAGGGCAAAAAGGGTTAGGGGTAGGCTAAAATTTAAAAATTTGGTGGTATCCCAAATAGTGAAGCAAAGAACGGGCCCTTTCTTGGAATCACAATCAAGTAGTCACCAAACAAAAACAAACTAACTCCCCCAAGCTTATTCAAAGCCATAATCACACTCATATTTACAAAAAGCGTAAACGCTTCTCCCCCAAGCTTAAAGGAAGCATTGTCCTCAATGCTTGAAAAGGGGAAAAGAATCACATCAAAATATTTTTTTGATTTTTCTCATTTTCAACTTTTTTTTTATGCATAACTTCAAAGCAATTGTCCTCGCCTCTTTTAACTTTGGACGGCTTTTACAACTTTGCATTAATTATGTCCTTGCCTTTTTTAACTTGGACGGATTTTTCTATCATACATTTTCCATTATTCACAAAATATTTACAAAACACAAGCTTGCTTACAAAAGGAACCAATGTCCAACCTTTTAAACCACAAACACCACAAACATGACCATTTGCTTCACAAAAACAAAAAATGGAACAAAAAGAAACAAAAGGCTCAAAGTGCTTAATATGTGGCTTGAAAAGAAGGGAAAAGGCTTAAATGGTTAGCAAGAGGGCAAATGTAAACCCAAAGAACTAAAATAAAGAAGATTAAACCTAGAAAAAGAAAAATTACCACCCCGAAAAGAAGTCTTTGTCCTCCCTAGATGGTTCGGTCTCGTGTTTGATAATTATGAGTCAAGATTCAAGATTAGGTCCGCAATAGTCAATGATCCATGCCACTCATGCAAGATATGTAGAAGGCTTGAAAAATGAAAAACCTCACAAGGATGTAGCAAAAACTCATTATAGGTGTCAAATCGACCATAAGAGCAACTACCAACATGCCACAAACAAGTAGAATCCGGTTTCATGATCCTCCCTAGTTCTAGAACATGCTACCTTAGCATACACCCATCCTAGAATCAACCAAGCATAGTCTCAAACCGTGCATACCCATACCATTTAGGAAGATATTCATTCAAAAGCAAAGATCGGTTGTATATAGTCCAATTCAAAAAGAAAAACAAAAAGGTGACAAATAAAGCCTCAAAATCATACCAAAAACCAAAAACAAAAAGAAAGAAAATTAAAAGAAAAGAAAAGAAAAACATAGATAAAGGAAAAGAAGGAAAATAAAGAATGGAACGGATATGCAAGTAGAACATGTAATTCCCAATCGGCAAACATGTGATCAAATGACAACATCGTCAATGATCCCAAACACACTAGATGTTAAAAGCATCCATCCTTGAACCATTAAAATCTTCCTAAAAATAATCCTAAACTATGCATCCAAGAAAAGAAAAGAGAATAAAGAAAAATAAGAAAGATCTCACCGGCTTCCAAGCAATGCTAAAATAGTAAGGTGAAGAATCAACCACCTCATGAAGCTCCAAAAATCAAAGCATCATCATCAAAGCCATGTGAGAAAAAAATGGAAAAGAAAACTATGGACAAAGAAAACGGTTAGTAACTTCAAAACAAAACAAAAGAACAGAAAATAAAAAGCAAAACTAAAAATAAGCAAAACTAAACTAACAAGAAAACAAAAATAAGAAAATAAGAACTAAAGAACTAACTAAACATCTAACTAAAAAACAAAATACTAAACTACAAAATTTGGATTCAAGGGGTTTGGATTCATGGGATTTGGATTTTAGGGGTTTGGATACAAGGGAGAAAACACACATCATTATCACAACAACAACAAGATCAAAAATGAGCAAACATCATCAAAGTAGGATCAAGAATGAGATCATCATGCAAAGAATCAAGAGAAGCAAGGTTAGTTTCAACAACAAATTGGCCACCAAGACAAAACCCCTGAGAATAAGAAAAGTTCCCCCAAGCTAAACAAAGATACATCTCAACATCCCAACAATACAAAGCAAACACACATAAGACAAGGGATGGAGGCACATAGCACAAAAATGAGGGAGCTAGCAACCACTACCACTCGCCCCGGAGCCATCATTGTTATCCCCATCATAGGAAAACCCGGACGGTGGACCATGAGGATCCCATCCCCCGGTGTAACCGGGTGGCCAACCATAATGCCCTCTAAAGTAATCTTGTTGCCAAGGGGCAAGGGGAGTGAATTGCTCGGGCAAAGCGAGCGGTAGTGGATGATCGGGGTGTACATAGGGGTAGTTAGGATCACCCCTATAGTCTCTCCCACCGGGAACACGGTAATCGTAGTTACCGTGCTCATCGGGGAATGAGCGAGTTTCGGTGTTGGACCCCGAGGGTCCTTGCCAATATGGTACCCCATCACCCCCAAATGATGGTAGAGGACCATATTGGGTTGGAAAGTAAGGGTAGTTAACCGGGGGAGTGATTTCTCCCCGGTTAACACCCGCATCATATAAGTGCTGTTGTTGGAGAAACATACCTTGTTGCATCTCCGAAATCCCTCTCATATAGGTATAGAGGGCCTCAAAATCTTGATCGTACATGCCCTCCAACTGGATTTGCATGCCCTTCATTTGAGCACTAAGGGCATCCAAGTCGGAGATGGCATATAGATGATTTTGCTCTTGATGTTGTTGTTGTTGTTGGTGGTGGTGTTGTTGTTGTTGTTGTTGTTGTTGTTGTTGTTGTTGTTGTTGCGGCTCTTCTTGTTCTTCTTATTTTTCACCCATTTCTTCATCATAATCATGGTAGGGCGGGCGGTGATTAATGGGGACATGCTAAATGTTTGCAACATTCTCTCGGTGGAGAGAAGTCAAGGAAGGGTTAGGGAGATAGCACCAATGCTCATTGTCCCTTAGCCAATCAAATACCTCGTCATCATCATTTTTCGCCAAGAAATGGATTTGGTTCAATTTCTTGATGTCGAGGTATAGAGAATCAACATCCCCCACCGGAGTGTAAGATGGCAAATAATGCCCTAGCGCAAGGTTGGTCACTAGCCGAGTGACCATGCTCCCACAAGAGAGCTCGTCGGATTCCCTATCTTGCAACCCTTGGCAATAGCTTACAAAAGTGTACCCCAAGTTTAGGCGACCCCGGTACTCCGCACGAGTGGCCACCCATAAAATCCGAAGTTCCAATTGGCTCATCTTTTCCAATTCTTGCTTCAGGAACACCGAATATCCCAATAGCCTATGGAGAACCCGGAGACATGGTTTGTATACCTTACTAATCTTGGCATACTGGGTCACAAAGTCACCGCAACCAGAAATATCATCCCACCACAAATTCTGATCATACTCATCGTTGAAGAAGAACTCGGGATCGAAAATATCAGAATTTGGATCAAAATTAAGAGCCGCATTAAAATCTTCCAAAGATTGATCGAATTGAATGTTGAAGAGTTGAAATCGAACATGGTAGACATCACCCTCAATCACCACAAGATCAAACGTGGCCAAGAACTCCAAAGTTGGTTGAACATATGTACGGAAGCTTTGGCTCACAAAAGACCCCATGCGAAGGTTGTTCAGCAACTTCCTCAAGTCTTCATCAATCCCCAATTTAATCATATTCGGTTGAAAATAGTGACGGGAAAGCTTGAGGGAACGGTTTTCTTTGAGCTTGGAGTGTTTAGAGTTTTGGATTGGGTCGGTAATTCTAAGTTTGGGTATAGGGGTAGGTTGACGTTGTTGTGAGGTAGAGGGAGAGGGAGCGGGAGTGAGTTCATCATTGGTTTTTCGCTTCTTGAAAAAGCTTTTGATGTGTTTAGACATGATGATTTTCAAAGGTAGCAACTCAAAACACCACAATTACCCCTAGAAACTCCCACCAACAAACTTGAATGCTTAAATCGAACTACTTAACCAAAACCGACAATCAACAGCTCACTACCAAAGATGAGCAATCCCAAATACACACAATTACCACCAATTCAAGCCACCAAATGCATTCAAATCATATACCAAGCACAAAGAAATCAAGAACCAAGGCTCAACATTATCAACGAAGCACCACTACCAAAAATCCGATCACAATAATTCTCAACAATAACGATAAATTTTATTACACAAACAACAAACAACACAATGTAAGCAATAAACAATCATTATACAACACAAATAACCAACCAAAATCCAATTTCAAACATCAAAACCATCAAAATACATACTACTACTATTCAAGCTCATGAATTACTAAAACATGCAATTATATGGTATAATAAAGCAAGTAAGAGCAAGAGTATATGATTACACTACAAGAATCAGGTCAAATAACGACGGACCAGTTCCGACGGACCCGAAATTCCGTCGGAAAAATCGATATTTCCGACGGATTTAATTTCCGTCGGATGATTCCGACAAATTTAAAAATTCCATTGGAAATTCGTTGGAATTTTCCGACTGAAAATAAATCCGTCGAAAAAAATGGACATCCGACAGAATATTCCGTCGGAGAAGGTCATTTTCGACGGAAAAATATTCCGTCGAAACATGTAATTTTAAAAAAAAAAGGAAAAACAAAATATATATTTAATTCTAACCCTAAACACCTCATTATTTCCGCCCCTTTTTTTCCCCTTACTTCTGTTTCCTCTTCTTTCTCTCTCCTCAACCTTCCTCCTTTCCTTTCTTTTCTTTCTCTCTCCTCATCCCCTCCGTCCGCCCCTTCAGCCCTTCTCTCGTCTTCTCTTTCCTCTCTTTCTCTCTCCTCATCCCTCCTTTCCTCTCCTCTCCTCTCCTCTTTCACCCCCTACAACCACCAACAACAACAACACCATAACCACCGTCGCAACATACAACGACGACTACAACAACACCGGCAACCAGCCGACCACAATAACGGCGACCAAAGAAGAACGACGACCACATGCGCATAGATCTAGTTAATTTTTTATGTAATTGTAATGTTAATTTATAAGTTTAATTAAATAATTGTATAATTATATATTTCCTTTAATTTTTGTGGTTTAATTATTGTTTTTGTGAATTTTCTTTATGAAATTCTTGTTAAATATGTAGATCTATTGGTTTTGATTTATTTGTGTGGTGTTTTTCGATTTTATTGTCTCAATTTTCGTATTTTTGGGTTAATTTTCGATTATTTGGATTATTTGGGTTATTTTCGATTTTTTTTTTTGCTAAGTTTTGTGTTTTGGGGTTTATTTTTGGTGTGGTGGTGTTTGAAGGTGGGAAGGGGCTGGTGTGGGTGTCGGTGGCGGTGTTCGAAGGTGGAATAGGGGTTGGTGTGGGTGTCGGTGGTGTTGGTGGTGGTGTTTGAAGGTGGGATAGGGGCTGGTGTGGGTGTCGGTGGTGGTGTTTGAAGGTGGGATAGGGGCTAGTGTGTGGTTGTGGTTGTGGTTGGTGTCGGTGTGTAGTGGTGCGGGGTGGTTGTTGTTGCTGTGGGTTGGTGGTGGGGTGGGGATGCTTTTTTTTTGTTTTTTTAAAATAATTTTCCGACGGACTTTCCGTCGCAACATACCGACAGAATACAATCCGTCAGACACTTACGACGGACTTTCTCGGGCCTGGAAATATTTTCCGGCGGACTGAATTCCGTCGGAAAAGGCCCATTTTCCTATAAATGATTTTCCGACAACCAGTTCCGACGGAAAACAGGGTGTTTTCGACGGAAATTTTCCGTCGTTATTTGCTTGTTTTCTAGTAGTGTTATACCACAAAAGAGGCAAGTTGGAGCAATCTTTAGCCACCAATTTCCACTCACAAGAAAAACCCCAAATAAGCTTCAACAATGGAGGAGAGAGAATGGTGGTTTTTATGGGTGAAATGTAGTATGAATTTGTTAAAATTAGAAGAATTACAAAAGGATTTGATGAATTGTGATGGAAATTTGGAAGAATTTGAGTGAAAATTTGATGAATGTGTGTAGGGAAATGGTGCGGTTTTGGTGAGGGTGAAGGGGATTGAGCTCGTGAGAAAATGAGGGTGAAGGGGAAATGAGGGAAAAGAAGGAAGAAAGAGGAAAAGATATGCAAGGCAGGGGGTGCGCGGTCGCGCGGCCTGGCAGCGCGCCCGCGCAGGGGCTAGGCGCGCCCGCGCCACTTGTTGCTCTTCTTGCCTTTCTCCTTGGTGCGTTCATGTGTGGGTACATCGATAACTATCATTCCGGGATTTTTGACCCCATCATAACGATCAGTTTCTAAATGTGAAAAATGTGGGTTCAACACCCCAGATAATGGTAGCACCACGATGAACTCACCAAGTTCCAATTCCTTCAAACTTAAGCACAAATTTTCTAACTTACCTTCCTAACAATTCTTACCCCTTTTACCTCAAACTTTCAATAAAATTGAACATAAAACACATCAAAAACCGCGAAACACCATTCCATAGCTCGTTCCACTTGATGTAATCCAACTTCCAAGAATTCAACCTATAAATCCAAAGTAAAACAAGTGAAAGAAAAGAAAAGAAACTAAAAGAAAGAAAATTAAGAAAAATTGAAATCAAAAGAAAAGGTTAGAAATCTCCGGGTTGCCTCCCGGGAAGCGCTTGCTTAAGGTCCTTAGCTCGACCCTTCATCCAAATAACGGAGGGTCAAATAACACCACCTTCTTCAAAGTTGCGGAAAGAACAACTTCTCCTTCATTTTCAAGCAACCTCTCATTGTTGCTTGGCAAGACTTCACTAGCTTGGACATCAAAAACAATCTTTTCATTTCTCATCTTCAATCTCATTCTCTTCTTCTTCGAAGCTCTTGCTTTCTTCTTGATTTTGTTTCTTTTCGTAGACAGTTTCACACCATCTACCTCCACAGAATCCTCCTCTTCCTCTCGAGGGTATAGCTCAAACCAATGAGGAATGTTGATCTCCTCTTCGTTCATAGCCTTTGGAAACTCCTTCTTATCTTCACTAACTTTCATGCAATCAAAACTTACAAGCACATCATCAAAAATATCATGAATATTGTTAGATGAAGAATCAATCACATACACATTATCAAAAGAACGAAGGGAATCATCACTCTTGATTCCTTTCACTAGGGATAAGGACTCATGCATTGGTTTTAGCTCAAAACTCTCTTTCTTGTTACCAAATCTCAAGGTAATTTGGCTTCCCTTAACATCAATCAAAGCTCCCGAAGTAGCTAAGAACGGTCTCCCTAAGATAATTGGAATGTGGTCATCTTCTTCTATTTCAAGCACAATGAAATCAACGGGGATTGTAAAACCACCTATATTTAGGGGAACATCCTCAACTATTCCCTTGGGAAACTTGATGGACCTATCGGCCAATTGCAAAGTCATGTTGGTAGGAAGAAGTTCTCCTAGCTTTAGCTTCTTGAAGACCGAGAAGGGCATTATGCTCACAGTAGCACCCAAATCACATAAAGCATTCTCAAACAACTTACTCTTGATTTTTTAAGGAATGGAGAAATTACCCGGATCTTTCATCTTCTTGGGGAGGTCATTGTGAATCAAATCACTACAACACTCACCAAGCTCCACCGAATCAATCTCATTACAATCTCTCTTGCCACTCAAGATATCCTTAAGGAACTTGGAATATCTAGGCATTTGTGTCATGGCTTCGGTAAGAGAGATAGAAAGATGGACCTCCTTCAACATTTCAAGAAATCTCCCAAATTGTTCATCTAGTTTGTTCCTCATAAACTTTTGGGGATATGGAAGGTCGGGTTTTCTCACTTCCTCTTGCTTTCTCTCACCACTCTTCTTTTTCTCATGGCTCTCTTCTTTGCTCACATCTCTTGACACATCTTCCTCTTTTTGCTCACTTGAAACACTCTTATTCTTGTCCTCCTTACAATCCCTAGAAACTCTCTCTTCGAGAACTCTTCCACTCCTTGTGGTGATGGAATAAACGGGTTTCTTTTGATCAACTCCTTGAGAAGGCAATGAAGAAGGACTAGCACAATCTTTCAAAGTGTTTTCTAGTTGGGTGATTTGTGTCTTAAGAATTTTGTTATGTGTCATGATCTCATTAAATTTCTTATCGCTCACCGCCATATATGTGTTCAAGATTTTTGTTTGATTTTCAATTATATCCTCCAAATTGGACTTGGGCGATTGAGAATTGGAATTCTCACCAACACCTTGAGACTTTGGACCAAATCCGGGTGGGGGTCCCCTTTGATGTTTTTGAATATTCCCCCTATTTTGATTGTTCCAATTGCCTCGATTTTGATTGTTGCCAAAATTTTGGTTTTGGCCACCAAAGCCTTGAGATTGGCTTTGATTTCCATAACCTTGGCCTTGGTTTTGATTCCCATAACCTTGGTTATTATAGTTGCCTCGGAAATTTTGGTTTCCTTGGTTCCTATAATTACCATTGTTATAGTTATCAAATCCACCTTTTTGGTGAGAATTTCTATTTCCAAAGTTTCTTAGTTTATTTTGTTATTTTCTCTTTTATTTGTTTGTTTTCCATTATTTTTTAGGTTAAGGTCGTTTTTCAAGTTTCCCGAGCCTCTTCCCAAGTTTGGCATTGATTAGGATGCTTAGTGGTCTCTATTTGAAGCTCAAGCATGGATAAGTTCAAGTTCCTAAAGACCTTGAGTTGTGCATTCAAGCTGTGGGGGCATAATATCTAGTCTTGAACCCGCAAACATGGAGTTTAGAAACTGCAAGGTTCCGTGTCTATCAAGAGCATTAAGTGGAACGCACGAGGAGCATCGGAATGATAGGGAAGAGGGCTCCCCTGCTCCCAGGCGCGGGCGCACATGACCATGGCGCGGCCGCGCGACCAGGTGGCGCGGGCGTGCCTCCCTCGGGCGCGGGCGCGCCTATCTGGGTCCTTGTTCCATACCCAGTTTTGCGCGGCCGCGCTCCCCCTTATAGTTGGCCGCGCCTGTATGGGTTTATTTGGGGACGATCTAACTAACTTCTCTTAGTTAGTTTTGCTATATATAGATTTTCTTTCTGTTTTTTGAGAGAGTTCAATTTTTCAGAAATTAGAATTGATTTAGGTTAGAATCTAGAGAGAGAAAGAGGAGGATTATAGTGAGAGAAACCATTGATTTTGATGATTGAAGATTGATTGTACCTAATTTTGAAGCAAGTTTGTATGAATCTCGTTACCTTAATGCAATCTTTAGTTCTTGATTTCATTTGTGTTGTTAATTGCTCAAACTTAATTAAGTTTTGATTGATTTTAGCTTGTTTGATATTATGATGATGATTTCATTGACTAGTCTAGTTTTAATTGCGATTTCTATGGATTGTGAGTACTTAGCTTGCTAGGGTGATGGTGAAACATATATGATGTGATGAATTGATGTGAATTGGGGGATCTTGATGGAGTTGATGATGTGATTAAATCGGTTGTTTGATTATGTGCATGTGTGCTTTAATTGAAGAGTAGCAGCTAACTTTGATTGATGCACTAGATTGCATTGTACGTTCACATTGATACGGACCATTGATTTGTGTCCTACATTTTTCGATTGAGGGGATTTGTGAGGTTCCTAGTTAGTGTCTCTCGTAGTTGGCGCTAGTTTGACCTATAGGAAATTAGCCTATCACTCTCTCTTGATTGCATAATTGACCTTCCCTCGCATCACTCGACTTAGTCAACTTTCTATCCCAATTTGCTATGTTCATTGCTAATATATGTGGATCCTAACCCTAGTGTTTCATTATATTGATTTCTATTGCTTGTTTGTTTTGCTTAGTTGCTTAGATTACACACACACCTACCCCCTTGACTTCAAGATAGCTTGACTTAGACAATAGTAGTTAGCTCCCATTCCCTTGGGTTCGATCCTTAACTTTCCGTTATACTTGTATGAAGGTGTGTCGAGAGTTTACAAATTTTGTTTTGACATAGGAAAGTTAGTCCAACGACCTAGCTTCCACCTAGGGTCACGTGCGCTGCCACGCGTGCTGTCACATGGTGTTTTGCCATGTGTGCTGCCACGTGGCACGCCCCTATTGGGCGCGCTTCCAAGCCTTTCGCGTGTCTAAGATTTTACTTGTTATTTGAAGCATTTTCCCGTCTCGTCAAATCCTAAATTTTAGCTCGACATTTGAGATTCTCCGACGCTCGGTTTCGACGCTCCAAACTTGAATTTCCGACGTCTAAATATTTAATACTCGGGCGACTCATTAATTACTTTTGAATTAATTTGTCGAGTCGGTTTGTTAATTGCTTGGGTGTGACCCGAAGGGTTCAGTCAAGATTAAGCTGTAATATTAATTATACATTCATATTACTGATCGGAAGCGGCCTCCACCTAGGCATTCCAATCACTTGACCTTACTGAATATATTAGCTTTCTAATAATTCTGAACCCACTATCAAAATAATACACTTGTTCGGAAGACATCATTCCTTTCAAATCCCGACTACACCGTCGCACGACAGATCTGTCGCCGGGCGACAGAGTGCAGCGTCTGGCGACATAGTGGTGATTTCAACCTCGTACAACAATTTTGGGTTCCTTGGTACGCTAGTTAGCCCCTATAAGCAATTTGACATGATTTAGTAATCGGTTTGGTTACAATAGCATTAAGTGATCGACCTGATAAATGATCGTCTCACTTAGCTTAAAGCGCCTAAACATTAGCTCACTGCAAAGGCACCGACATAATGGTTCATAAGCAAAAAAAGGCACCGACATACTGGTTCAAAATTTAGAAGCACCTACATACTGGTTCACAAGCAGCAAAAGCGCCGACGCACTGGCATAGCAAGAGCAAAGTTCAAGCGAACTTTAAAGGATTGACAGGCATTGGTCTTCGGTGATACTCTTCAGGGTATTATCGCAACAAGTGAGGATGGCTTCAAGCGAAGCAATTTTCGATCATGTTCCCTGGCTTGCGGAAGATGGTCATAAAGCGCTAGAAGTTCGTTTCAGGCAAAGCAATCTTTGATAGGGTTCTCTAGCTTGTAGAAATCTATCACGGAGGAATAAGAGGCAGTTACAGGCGTAGCAGTCTTCGGGCGGTATCCCCTAGCTTGAGGAAGATCATCAAAACAGCAGGATGGCGTTCCCTAGCTTGTGGAAGGTTGTCAACAGCAAATGCAGCAACAAATCGGTTACCTCCAGAGACGTGTGCTCGACGGTGCAAGATACGCGTTTCTTAACTCTTTTATCTGTTTTAACTAACGCTAGTTTGCAGGTATTGGCAATACAAGAGTGATTTAAGATCACATAACGTTCTGAATCATTCTCCGTCCCTATCGCTACTTTGACTTTTGTTTTCGAAACTTAAGTTTCTCCAAACTCAGTCAAAGTGGGGGATTCTGTAGACACCCATTTGTGTCTCCCCAAAACCAAACCCAGTGATGAGTACCTTTCACATCGAATCATAATCGAATGAAGTGAAAGTGTGGAAAGTCTAGTGTTGCGGTTAGTTTTAATTCTTTTGTTTCTCCTTGTTTTTGAAAACCTAATTTATGGAAATAGTCAATCCAGTTTAGTTTGGTCCATGGTAAGGGTCCTATAATAGAGTAGTTGGATGGGGCTTGAAAAAAGCTTTCCAGTGATATATTATAAGCCCAATTCCGATGAATAATGAGGAAGTTATGGCTAAATTACTAAACTAGGCCCAGTTTGACTTTTATATGCAGCCCAATGATCTAGAGGAGGGCCTATTATGATTTATCATTCCTAATGCAATTTGGATTGATTATAGTCTTCTAGAATCTTCTAGAAGGTTCTTTTGAATCCTAATGTGATTAACATTGATAAATTGACTTTTAAGAGTTTTATTTAGAATAAAAGAAGTGTTTTTAAGGAAATTACAGTTTTACCCCTCGTACGCTTAAATTTTATCAAAATAAGAAAACGCGTGGAAAAAATGATTGTAGTGCCGCATCACAGGTCTGTCGCTTGACGAAAGGCCTGTTGTTTGACGACAGGGGCGTGTTTGGCGACAGCGTCGTGTTTTATTCTTTTCGAAACTCTGATTCTTTTTTATCATATCCGGTTGATTTTCTGTATAAATAGCCTCCTATAACCTCCTTTTCAATCATCAATTCTCATCAATTCTCCATCTAATTGTCACCAACTCTCATCAAGAAATTCTTAAACTCTCTCTCTCTTTTCTAAACTAGCTTTTCTCAAATACAAAATTCCGCATTCACAAGATCTAGACACACTTAGCCAAGTTCGAAGTTGCCTTCGCCCTAGACGTGAAAGGTTTGATTTCTTAGGGTTTGGTCCCAAATCTAGTCTAAACTTTCTTAATCTTTATTTAGTTTAATTTAATTTATTTATTTTATATTTTCCTTGAAGTTACTAACGTGTGTATTTTGTTATTAGAAAGAGATACGAGGCATCCAAATAAGTGCTTTAATTGTTTTTATTGATATTATGATATAGAAATCATGTCTAGGTTGTTATTTTGATTCCTAGTATCATGTTAGGATGTTTTTCTTAATTTGATGTTTAGGGTGACAACAATAAGTTCCTAGTATCATGTTTAGGGTAAAGAATATAATGTCAATTATGATTTTTATGATGCCTTTTATTGTTTTTCCTAATATTCATGTTAGTATCATGTTAGGGCTATATATTTGATCTTTGATGTTTAGTGACATGCTAGGTTTTGTTATTAATCTTGTTAGTATCATGCCTAGGATATTTCTATTATTATGCTTTAACATGATTTTTATAATTATTTTTATGATTGTTATGATTATTATAATTGTTATTATTATGTTGCTTGATGCTTATTTATTGTTATTGCTTGATCACACCTTTTATGCATGTTTAAAGGGAATTTGTACTTGTAATCACGCTTAATAAAATAATTAATAAATCTTATTTAGGGTTAATATGATAATAATTCAAGTGATCGCCAATAATAGTTTTGTTTGTGCATTAATATTCAACCAACATAGATAAACAGGTTTAGGGTTAACCCAATGATGCATGTTAGTCAGAAAGTGCACATGAATACGAGAAGAATAAAGTAGAGGCCTACTATTAGGGAAGGTTCAATCTCTTTTAGGTTGGATTTGTACCTTCATCCCCGAACTTCCAGTCATGGTTCCAGACCTATTTGCGTTAACGATCTCCTGAATCGTTAAGGGGTGTAACCTTCACCTTATGAACGGTTTACAAGTTCCTAAAACTTGTTGGCGACTCTTTTGCTCTAGCTTCCTTCCCTTTGGACGCCACCATGCTTAAATGTATGATCAAAGTGGGGTTCAAGTTTGGGGTAATGCTTGAAATATTCCCTACAGTCACAATCATTTGAGGATGACTTCAAGCAAAGTTATTTTCAACAGCGTTCCCTAGAATGTGGAAGGTTGTCAAAAGCAGGAGGTGGCTTCAAGCGAAGTTATCTTTGATCATATTCCCTAGGATGTGGAAGATGGTCATAAAACTGTGGAAATTGAAGGCAGTTGCAAGCGTGGTAGTCTTCAGACAATATCCCCTAGCTTGAGGAAGATCGTCACAAATCGGTTACTCTAGAGACTTGTGCTCGACGGTGCCAGCGTTTCTTAACTCTCTGATTTGTTTTAAATAACGCTAGTTTGTAGGTATCGGCGTTGCAAGAATGATTTAGGATTTCAGAACATTATGAATCACTCTCCGTCCCTATCGCTACTTTAACTTCTGTTTTCGAAACTTGCGTTTCTCCAAACTCGGTCAAAGTGGGGGCTTCTGTAGACACCCAAATGTGTCTCTCTGAAACCAAACTCAATGATAAATTCCATTCATTTCATTTTATTATCGAACAAAGCGAAAGTGTAAAAAGTCCAGTGATTAGGATGTTTTTATTAAAATATCTCCTTTCTGTTTTTTAAAAATATTTCTTTTCTTACCCTATTTATGAAAAACGTGCATTCCAATTTAGTTTGGTCCATGATATGGATTCAATAATAGTATAGTTTCATGGGCCTTGAAAAAACCTTTCCAACGATATATTATAAGCCCAATTCCGATGAATAATGAGGAAGTTATGGCCAGAATACTAAACTGGGCTCAAACCGGATTTTACCCACGGCCCAATGATCATGTGGAGGGTCCAAAGGTTTAATCCTATTTATAAACTAATTAGGATTAATTAGAAACTCATATGAGTTTCTAAAAGATCTTAATTATCCTTTTTGAAAAGATAAAATCAAAGAGTTTGAAATTTGAATTAAAACTTTCCTTTTTTAAGTCCTAATTCTATTCAAAATTAAAGATGTTCAAAAACAGTCAGATATTATTTTAGTGCCTCATAATATTTATCCAAATATTATATGGTTGAATAGATCTTGAAATTATCTTTCCAATGATATATTATAATATTAATTCCGAGGTATAACGAAAAAGATATGAATGGAATACAAAGCTCTATCCAAAACTGATACCGTCCCACTATTTCGGCCATATCTTTTTATCTACAAAATATTTTAATCTTGTTCTAATTGTGTTGGAAACTAGAATTGAATAGCTTTCCAAAGACATATTACATGACTTATTTGGACTTCTAGATCAAAATATATGATAAAAACAAAATTTGCAAAAACTGCTAACCGACGAGTTTTATTTCGATTCGAATTCGGATTCTTTTCTTATTCTTCGACTCTGTTTTTTACTATTAATAGACGTCATATCTCCCCTTTTTTCAATCTTCAACAATCATCTAATTATATTCTCTCTCTCTCTCTCTAAAATCTAGAAGATTATTCTTTCTCCCTTTTTCTAAAACTTTCCTTTGGACGCCACCATGCTTAAGTGTATGATCACTGTAAGGATCAGGTGTGGGCTGGCTTAAAATATTCCCTACAAAGGTACACATTAAAGAACACAAGTCCAATCTAGAAATTTCCAAAATAAGAACAAACAAAACACATTTTTGCTAAACTTGCCTTGAAGTAAACAAAAATCTTTTTGGATTTTCCAAAAGCGTGAAAAACATGGAAATGAATATACTTATGAGCATGGCATATAAATCAACATCCCACCAAACATGATAGAATACCCTCCCCCGAGCTTGAATGAGACCAAGCTCTTAAAAAATAAACGATGAAACCAAGGAGGGGAAAACAAGGAGAAGCCAATCCAACATTACCAACACATGATCTTCAAGTCACAATAAGTACGAGAAAGGGAAAAAAAGAATATTACCGGATATAGGATAAATGCAAAATCACAAAAAAAAAAAAAAAAAAAAAAAAAAAAAAAAAACCTCGAAATAAACTCATAGGAGCCACAATCTCAACAAATAAGGCTTGAATTCCACATGATAGGTAAGTAGAGGCACATTTCCTTGATTCTTGATCATCACCAATGCACAAGAGTATATCGAATCGTGTACCTTGCAAGGAGCACAAACACATCCATGAGAGAAAATCTAATCTAAAAAGAAAAGAAAATGAAAGCAATAAAACATGGGTTACTTCCCGCAAAGGCTTGTTTAACGTCCAAGCGAGATTGCTCTAGAAAATAATAATTCAACGCACGCAAGAGCTTGTCAAATGTTCTACTACATATTTCATGGGGGTGAAGGTAGGCAAATGACGGAATAAGAACGTGCAACAAGATCATTGCACGCAAGTGAGAAGGGAGATGCCAAAAGAAAGAAGTAAAGGGATCGAAAAGAAAATTCAAGAAAGTAAGAAGTAGAAGAGGGAAAAGAAGAATGGAAAGAAAAGAAAAAAAAGGGAAATCCTCCTCACAAAATTATTGGTTGGCATACTTCCTCTCTTCCTCAACAATGATAGAATGAGGGACATGAAAATCATCCATAGAAGGAGACTCCCCAATAGGCTGTTTGAGATAGGAAGGGAGAGAAATAGGGTAAAGAGGGATGTGGTCAAACCTTAGAAAAAGGGGTATGAGAAACGGGAAAGGGGTAGCTACTCCCTCACCACAAGGACTCACATCACTAAAGAGGGCATGAAAATCAATCATAGAATCTTCAAATGAAGGGCACTCACGATCTACACCTCCCTCAAGCTCAAAAACTCTAAGGGAATCAACCTCAACCTCCTTTTCACCACAATAAACAACCTTTCCATCAACTATCTCAAAAACTAAGGTCCCAAAATCATGCATGAATGGAGGTAGATTCATCTCAAACTCATCTAAGTCCCAAGAAGCGTCCTCGATGAAATCATCCAATAATCTATAAGTCCTCATATGACTCTAGAAAAATATGTGGGATATTACCTCAAAATAGTCTATATACTCATAGATTGAAGGATCATAAACATACACTTGAGAATCATCAAGATGGTAGAGGGAGTTAGGGTTCACAAATTCAACACTAGCTTCATTCTCAACTCCTTCACCATCACTTGAATGCTCTCTAATGAGATCCTCACTCATATGGGAAAGAGAAGAAGAAGGAAGGGCATTTTCTTGAGAGTTGGCTAGTTTGAGAATTTGGCTCTCAAGCATCTTCATTTTAGCTTATGTCTCCTTATTCTAAACTTCCCTCATCTCATTATCCTTCTCCCTTATCTCTTTATCCATCTCCATCATCTTCATTAACTTCTCCATAATCATCTCTTTCCTTAAATTTTCTATAGAATTACCCTCTTAAAAGGATTCATTAGAAGCATAAGGGAAATCATTTGGAGCCATGTAAGAACAAGAAGATGAGGAGGGAGGATCATTCACATTATAAACATGAGCATCATCATATTGGGGAGAGTGGGCATAATCAAGCAAATGAGATTCATCATCAACAATAGGAGATAAAGAGTTGAAACCACTTGTACTAGGTTCACATATAGGATCACAAGATAAATCATAGGGATTCATGCCACCAATAAAACTATTATCACATTGAGAATCAAAATTAGCAACATTACATGCGCTATTGCGTACATCCTTAGCAAACCATACAAAATCGTTCCAAGCAGAATGAACCGTCAATGCTCGAAATTCGCCATTAAACCTACTTTCAACTTCATATCTTGTTTGTTCATTCATGCCATAATAACAAATCTCACAAGGATTACAACCATTATAGTTCAAGAACCCTATAAGTCTATGGAAGTAGACATAAAAAGACTCACCATCAAATTGAGGAAAAGAAAAACATGCCATTTTTCAACAAATAAAAAAAAACAAAAAGAACATAAATAAATCAAAAGAAAATTATATACAATGGACTAGTCTCAATAAGATAACACAGCGGTAATGGAAGCCGGTCCCCGGCAACGGCGCCAATTTGACAAAGGAGTAAACGTGTTGTTAAATGCCTATCCCTAGATCAAATACAATTTATACAACCTAAACAAATCTAATACAAGTATAAGTCAAGCATAAGGGTCAAACCACAGGGAACGAGTAAACACTACCAAATGCTATCAACAATCAATCTAGTCCGGAATAAGAGATAAGTAAACTAAAGTCTAAACACGCTAAGACAAGAAATAAAACACTAAGGGAAATGGTTTAGGAATATCAATCACTCGAGCATGGAAAAGGCATAGAAGTTGAATTAATCATGAACTAAACATGCATGAATATCGAAATAAGAGGTCCAATCTAACCACCTGTCGGGGTTCATTGGCTTCTCCTAACAAAGCCTTTATGCTTCCACATTAGAACCATATACTAGGAGGTGCTATCAAATAACAATCAATAATTCACTCCCAATCATCTAACAACATGCATTTTGCAAGTAGATTGAAGAATATCAAGCATATAAAGACTTTAATCACAAATAAATCAATTTCATACCCTAGAATATGCTTAAGATCCAACTACACCACAACCATCCCCTTAATGTGGAAATTACTCACTAATCATGATAATAATAAGATTAATTAACAAATAACCAAGAATCAACATGATTAACAAGCAACGGTAACAACTAAAACAATAATCAAAAGAAAGCAAATAAAATAGAGAGAAAGTTAGAGATTCTCATTGATTGAAGATGAAAGTCTACAAACAAGATAATCAATCTTCTTCTTCAAAATCCAAGCTCAACAATGGTGAAACCTTCACTTTCTCTCTCTAAACTACTATAATCCTAATCTAAACCTAAAGAGAGAAGCTCTCCTAAAACTAATGAAGAGAATAGAATAATAGTTGATTGTTATGGAATAAAACTAATTGCCCTAAAAATGGGTATTTATACTAACTTAATAAAATAAAAGAAAGGAAAGAAAATAAAACTAAGGAATTAAATTAGGAGAAAGGAAACAAAAAGAAAAGAAAAAAGAAAATAAAGAAACCCACAAATCCCCACCCAAAAATAATCAGACCCCAAACTCTCCTCTTCGATACTTGGCTGCTCTGAATTCCACATCAACACCAAACCACAACTTCACTTCATCATCACCATCATTCGATCATCATCAGTAAATCATCATCGACCATTGTCATCTTTAATCATCACTGCTCATCCTCATCGTCTATCATCGAGCATCAATCATGGCCGTTCCATCTTCATTAAAATCAAAATCACGTGAGAAGCTCGTGATTGAACCCACATTTGCGCGCCCACGAAGACGTCGCGCATTGGTCGCGCATAACTTACTGCCTATAATTTGTTTTGGAGTCTGATGTGTGTGCCTTCTGACAGGGCTACGCGCCCGCGTATAACTCCAATCAAATTGGGGCTTTATTGAGGGTTTGATTGTTTTTGAAATGGTGAAGAGCGGGGTTGGGATTCAGTTCGAATTGTGGTGGCTGCAGCGGCGGAATTTAGGAGAAGTTGGTGATTGCTGCTGTAATTGGTGCTGGGCTGCTTGCGGTTGGCGATGGTGGAGATTGATGGTGGTTTTGGTGGCAAGTGGTTGATGTTGTGAGAGGAGCTGCGTATGGCTGCGGCAATGGTGGCTGGAGTTTGCGTGAGGCTACTCTGGTTTTGGTGAGGTGTTGCGAGTGGCAGGAGCTGGTGGGAGTGGGTCGGTTTGTGGCTGATTGTGGGTTGGTTTGGAGTGCAGTTGTGATGTGTGTTGTGGTGGTGGAGTTTAGAGGATTAGAGAGGGGGAATGTGGTGACGGATAAGGAATGGGCAGCTGTAGGTAATTGTGCAGCAGCCAGCAAATATGTGCACCCACTTTGACTCGTCCCCGAACACCGAACTCACTTAACATGAAACTCGGGACCCTACACACAAAACCCAAGAGAAAGCGAGACAAATAAAAAAAATATAGAAAAATAAATAAACCAAAATAAAAAATATGAGAAATAAAACTAAAACTAATAAAATTAAATAAAACTATACAAGCAAAATAAAGTAAAATAAAATAAGAAATAAACCACAAACTAAATAAATCCATGAAAACAACTAAAACATGCCAAAATAACGAAAATAAAAAGAAACTTTATTCAAGGAAAATAAGAGAATAAAAGGGAAAATAAGAGAAACCGAGCCCGAAAATGACTCTAAAACTACTCCCTAAGATTGACATAAATGTCACTCATCACCTGGCTGCTGCAGCCTCGGTAACGGGCTACCTGGACTGCGGCCGCCTCGGCAGCGGGCTGCCTGGACTGCAACCTCGGCAACAGCTGCCTAGGCTGTTCCGGCCTCGGCGGCAGCTGCCTCGGCTGTTCCGGCCTTTGCTACAGCTGCAATTTTTTTTAGGATTATTTTGAGCCATTATTTTTTTTCTTAACTCACTCGGTCGTTGAAGTTTCAGATTTCGTATAGAATCCAAACTTCAAAGAGAAGGAGGGTGAAGAAGTCTAAAAGCATTGATCAACCTAACAAGAAGATGAGTGAACAACAGTCCAAGAGTGAACAAGCGTCGAAGTTGAACTCTTCGAGGGGTTCACCCATTCCACCTACCCCACTTGTTGAAGACATTGTTCTTTAATTGCTCTCTTTTGATTTGACCTTTCTTCACAATTGTGCTTGTCATTTGGTCAATCCTATTGAAGTTGCACTTCCTAAGGCAATGTTCCACTATGATAAGGATGCAGTTACATGGAATAACAAAGAAGATATGATGGAATTTCTACGTGGTGCAAAGCTTAGCATTTCCTTCATTCAAACATTCATGAGGTACTTCAATGCCACATATTCTACACTTTTTAAATGTTATTAAAATTAGTGGTGATTATCCTTCATTTGATTAATTATTCAATGTTCATGCACGCAGAGCACTACAGGAGCACTTAATTGAAATTGATTCTCCTTATAAAGTTGGGTGGTTATGCCACGAGAAGATATCCACTCCTAGAATCTTAGGCAACTCCCGTGACGTGTTGTATTATGTTGAACAGAGTATCAGGGAATCAGTGTGTGCGGGAGACAAGTTCATATTTGCCCCAGGCCATGTTATAAAGAGTATGTCTAACCATGTCAAATTCAATCGTTTAGCCTCATAATATGTTGACTCCTACATATTAATTTTTTTGTCTATTATGAACTTATGTAGGGAGCATTGGAGCCTCGTGGTGATTTGTTATTCCATTAACACAATCTATCACCTTGATTCAGCTCGATCATCAGAGAAGTGGCTCGTGAAGGCTATATTGCAAAAGTAAATATATATAGCTACCTAGTGATGATTATTGTTAACCAATTTAGTAGTCAGACGACTAATCAAATTTGAATGTACTTTACTACAGTGTTATGAAAGAAGCTACATTGTCTTGCTCCTCAGGGTCCAACATGGAAGTCACCGATGGTAATTTTTACACGATATTGTGATTATCTTAAAATTCTATGTTAGTAGATATTTGCTAATTTGCTATGCATGTTTCACTGATATGATCTGTTCGTCATATGCTAGTGCGCACAACAAGAAAATGGACTTGATTGTGCTTTGTCTGTGATGAGATTCATGCTTGACATAGTGACTCATTGTATGGACAGTCAATAACTTGATGAGGTAAGTCCTAAAACTTAATGAAATGTTCTTTTGATATGATTTCAAGCCTTAGACATCTAAAGTAGATAACATTGACATGTTATGAGAAATAAGTAGTTCATTTGATAAGAAATGTAGAAAATGGGCTAAATAGAAGTCATATAGGTCATATTTGGGCCATTTTTTGTTAATATGCTCTTTTGATGTGATTTCAAACCTTATCTCCAACCCTTAAAAGTGGGAAGTTGAGGGAGATTAAGGGTTTTGACAAAAATTAAGGGTTTTTGACAAAATTAGTGAAAGTGAATAGTAACTTCAAAAGGAATAGTGCATTGACCACATTTTTCTTCTTTTTTGTTAGTAATTTCGGAAATGCCATCAAGAATTGTTGACTTTTGTTGACTTTCTTGACTTCCTTCACTTTCATTCATATAATTACGGTTTATGTGATTATGAAAGAATTAACTTTTAGCTTGTTTTAAGGCATGTGTTTTTTTGGGTGGGTTATGTATTTTTAAAAAAAAAGAAAAGAAAAAAAGGCTATAAAAGAACTTCATTTTCTAAATTTTTGTTGCATGCAAAATTTCAAGTGATTGAAGCATTTCCGATCCACAACTTCTTTTGGAAAATATTCAGGTAATTTTCAAGCATCCAATATTTTTTGAAGTTGATTAATGCAAGATAAATGGTTGTATTTTTGTCTAATTATGTTATTTTTTCGAATTTAGTCTGTGGTCTTACTTGGACATGTTATTTGTTTGTTTAATTTTGAGAATTTGGTATAGTTTTAATTCAATTCTTGATCTTGATATACTAAGTTTGAATTTGCATGCAAGCATATTTATCTAATTATTTTTATGTTATTTTTTCGAATTTAGTTTGTGGGTTTACTTGGGCATGTTATTTGTTTGTTTGGAATTGAAATTTTGATATGGTTTTAATTCAATGCAAAATTAATGGGTGTATTTTTTTTTTCTAATTATGTTATTTTTTCGAATTTAGTTTGCGGTCTTACTTGGACATGTTATTTGTTTTTTTTTTATTTTGAAATTTTGTTATGGTTTTAATTTAATTCTTGATATACTAAGTTTGATTTTGAATGCAAGTATATTTATCTAATTGTGTTATTTTTTCGAATTTAGTTTGTGGGCTTACTTGGATATATTATTTGTTTGTTTGATTTTGAAATTTTGTTATGGTTTTAATTCAATTCTTTATATACTAATTTTGATTTTGCATTCAAGCATATTTATGAGTGAAACCTTTATATATTATGTTATTTATTCATATTTAGTGTGTGTGTAAAATTTATGGGTGTACTTTTTACTAATCTAAATTTTTGTTGAATGTAAAATTTCAAGTGATTGAAGCATTTCTGATCCACAATTTCTTTTGAAAAATTTTCAGGTAATTTTCAAGCATTCAATATTTTATGAAGTTGGTTGATGCAAAATTTATGGGTGTATTTTTTAAATAATTGTGTTATTTTTTCGAATTTAGTTTGTGGGCTTACTTGGACATGTTATTTGTTTGTTTGATTTTAAATTTTTGTTATGGTTTTAATTCAGTTCTTGATATACTAAGTTTGATCTTGAATGCAAGCATATTTATGAGTGACATTTTTATATATTATGTTATTTGTTTGTATTTATTGTGTGTGCAAAATTTATGGGTGTATTTTTTTCTAATTATGTTATTTTTTCGATTTTAGTTTGTTGGTTTTCTTGGACATGTTATTTGTTTGTTTGATTTTGAAATTTAGATATGGTGTTATTTTCCGGAAATGTCATCAAGAGTTGTTTACTTTTGTTGACTTTTGTTGACTTCCTTCATTTTCATTCATATAATTGTGGTTTATGTGATTAATAAAGTTGTGATTAATAAAGTGGTGAAGTGGACATGTATTGCATTGTGTAATACATTATGAAAGAAATAGCTTTTAGCTTGTTTTAAGGCATGTGTTTTTTGGGTGGGTTAGGTATTTTTTTTAAAAAAAATAAATTAAAAAGAAAAAGGCTATGAAAGAATTCCATTTTCTAATTTTTTGTTGCATGCAAAATTTTAAGTAATTGAAGCACTTCCAATCACGATTTCTGTTGGAATATTTTTAGGTATTTTTTAAGCATTTAGTAGTTTATGAAGTTGATTAATGCAAAATTAATGGGTGTAATTTCTTCTAATTATGATATTTTTTCGAATTTAGTTTGTGGGATTACTTGTACATGTTATTTGTTTGTTTGATTTTGAAATTTTGATATGGTTTTATTTTAGTTCTTGATATACTAAATTTGATTTTGCATGCAAGCATATTTATGGGTGATATTTTTATATATTATGTTATTTGTTTGTGTTTAGTGTGTGTGCAAATTTTTTGGGTGAAATTTTTGTAATTATGTTGTTTTTTCGAATTTAGTTTGTGGGTTTACTTGGACATGTTATTTTTTTGTTTGATTTTGAAATTTTGATATGGTTTTAATTTAGTTCTTGAGATACTATGTTTGTTTTTGCATGCAAGCATATTTATGGGTGTATTTTTTGTTAGTTATGTTGTTTGTTTAATTTTATTGTGTGGGTCTACCTGCATATATTGTTTGTTTGTTTGATTTTGATGTTTTTAGATTGTTTTAATTTATAGTTATTTTTACAATTTTAGTTTGTGGGTTTACTTGGACATGTTATGGTTTTGTTTCATTTGAGATATCAAATGTGTAATTTACTAATTATGTTGTTTGATTTTAGTGTGTGAGTCAACTGTTTTTTGCATGCAAGCATATTTATGGGTTTAATTTTTGCTAATTATGTTATTTGTTTAATTTTAGAGTGTTATTCTACTTGCATGTATTGATTGTTTGTTTGATTTTGATGTTTTAAGATGGTTTTATTTTGTAGTTATTTTTACAATTTAAGTTTGTGGGTTTACTTGGACATGCTGTGGTTTTATTTCATCAATTTTAGTTTTGTTCAATTTTAGTGAGTGATTCTACTTACATATATTGTTTGTTTGTTTGATTTTGATGTTTTTAGATGGTTTTATTTTATATAAGCATATTTTCGAGTAAAAATATTTTGGATACTAAGTGTTTAATTATTTTTTTTGCATGCAAGCAAATTTGTAGGTGTAGTCTTTATTGAGCTTTTATAGTTGGCATGCATGTATGTTGTTGAGCTGTAATTTTTTTTGAGCTTTTAAAGTTGTCATGCGTATATGTGGTTGAAAGTTTTTGTTTTATTTTTTAAAAATTGTAGTGTGATAGTGTTTTGAGTATAAGATTCATGTTTTGAGGGTAGCACAAGTGAGAGTGATACGAGTTTGAGATTCGTTATTTTGATTGGTTTATATTGATAAGAGCTTGAGATGGTTTACAAATTCTAAATTGTTGCTTGCAGTTTATGTGAAGTTTGTGGGTTGAATTGAGGTTAGCATTATGTATTATAAAGTTTCGGTTAACAATGCTTATTGGTCAGTTGGTAGCTGGTTTATATGGTTTGGGTGTTAAGTGATTGATCTCTGGTGTCTGTAGTTGCATTTAAACTAGGCTGAATTTAGTCTGAACTTGTTGATTGTACGTGAATTACAGGTTATGGATGCTCCGCTCACACAAGTAGTGATATCATTTCGTCCTTTGTTGAAGCAAATTACCAGATGTTTGGATTTCCCTAATCCAGAATACCAATATCTCAATCTCCGAAAAAGCATTGCTTGTGTGGCTATAAGGATAAAAAATAATGTTGTTCCTACTGTTTATCTTGGTGGAGATACGGATAATATAGATGAATCGTGTGAAATTGCAGCTAAAAAGGTTGTGTATGATCTTATAAAATGATATGACATAGTTGTTGAAGATGTTACTGCTTTACATAAACAAATGTATGAACGTTGTGGACAATTGTATGGTTACAAGAAAGAGGAATTGGAGGCGATTGAAAAAGGAAAATCAAAGGTTTATTTTCATGGAGATATTTCTACTGAAATTGGTCATAATCAAAGAAAAGTTGTTGTAGATTTCCTTAAGGTGTTGAGGTCTATTTTCAGATGTGTTGATGTAAAATGCACTCCAATTGAAATTATTGAACAATTCCTAAATCAATATGTTTCTTGGTTTACCATCATTCACCATAGGAACAGTTCAGGATTTAGGTGTTTGTTCAGTGAATTTTGTTTGAGTCAGGCTGCAGCTAAGCAAGACCTAGCTAGAAAAGCTGTTGATTATCTCATTGATGTGTGTAATTTTGAAATAGTGGATGCTAATTATAGGGCAACGACATGTAGGTTTGATGCTTTGTTATGTGTTCTGGAGCAGGAAAGTTATTTAAGTGCAAAGGAACGTGTGTTGGGTGTTAAAGAACAACTGGAACCTACTTCAAGTCTTGTAGAGCAGGATTGCGTGGTTCCTGTTGGAGAGGATTTCCAAGCACCAATGCCTAATCCACCTGTTATAGCTTTCAATAAGATTGAACTTAAGTCTCAAGTTGCAGAATCATTTGCTATTTCTGATTCTAGCATTGATGAAATCCCAAAGGAGGCAGAGTCAGAAGATTTACATGGACGTTTAAAGCGTGTGAGGCATTTAAAGGATTAGATGTTTTAGTTTTAGCTTGGAGTTGAAGGAGTGTTAACTGCTCACTGTTTGGTCTTTTGTTATTGAATGATTCAACTAGGATAGTTTTTTTGTTGGAGCAAGAAATTGAAGTTGTTTAGCTTTTGTATGCTGCACATGATAATTTTTTGTGATGCTTGTGCATTGGACTCTCTAAAGTAAACAGTTAGATAGGAGTTTGTATTAAAGAAATTGGCTATGTGATGGTTGTAATAGATTATATATAATTAATGACAATGAATTTTTTTGTGTTTTTTGCTCTAATCTTCCTGTTTTCAATTACTTGCTGTTTGTTATCTTGCTTTATGCAGTTTTAAAGCTTATGGTATGTCTTGTTATGAAAATACAGATTACTTAGATCACGAGCTTTGTGTGGTAAAAAAATAGTTAACTGATACAACAACGCTTGCAAAGACAACGTATCGTGGAATTTGCAAAGAACAACAGGATATGGGTGAGTTTTTTCATGTATCTAACAAAATTTAGATTTAGGAAAGATTCATTTATAGTACAATGATTTGAGGGTAATAGTTTACTAAATTAACGCTGATCACTAATTGACTAGATCGATTATTACAAGCATCAACGAATTCAAAAAAATACAGAAGTAAACGTCAAAGAGGGTTAGAAAGTGGATGTGATGATGTAGAGGCTGGTAATGAGTCCAAGAAAAAATCAAGGAAAAAAATTCAAGTGACAAGTAATTTTAAAACTCTTATTTGTAGTAAACATATTTTATATTCAGTTGCATTGATGTGGAGATAATTGCTTATAAATTTGGTGTTCAGTATTAATAAGCACCTTCATCGACAAGAAGATACACCAATAACCGCCTTATAGATTTGGAGAGAGGATGTAGTGATCGAATGCAAAGGTACTTAGAGGTTGAATACTTTGGTGTAATAGAAAAGTTTATTAAATTTTGCTATGTTTTTGTTATTGATTTATGTTCTTAAACTAAAACTCAAAATTTGTACAGGAGCAATCTAATGAAAATTCTGGAAAAGAAAAAGGGAGCACAATTGAAGTGTCAAGTAATTAAAGTGTCATTTTTAGGGAATTTCTACATGTTTTTACATAATAAATGTATTAATGTAAAAAAAAAATATTTGAAATTTCATTGATCACATTTTTTACAGATGGTCTTGTTTCAAAAACTAGGGAAAGAGTTTTAGTTCAGGTTTTTGCATTACCTACAGCTCAACTGACAGGTAATTTTAGTGGCTCATTGTTGATGTTGCAAATTTATTGTATATTCAATTGAATTGATGTGGAGATAATTGCTTATAAATTTGATGTTCATTATTAATAAGCACCTTCATCAATAAGAAGATACACTAGTAGCCGCCTTATGGATTTGGAGAGAGGATGTAGTGATCGAATGCAAAGGTACTTAGAGGTTGAATACTTTGGTGTTATAAAAAAATTTATTAAATTTTGCTATGTTTTTGTTATTGATTTATGTTCTTAAACTAAAACTTAATATGTGTTTTTGTAATTTTATTTTAAAGGTTACAAGAGCAATCTAATGAAAATTCTGGAAAAGAAAGAGGGAGCACAATTGAAGTGTCAAGTAAATACAGTGTCATTTATTGGAAACTTCTACATGTTTTTACATAATAAATGTATTAATGTTAAAAAAAAAGGTATTTGAAATTTCATTGATCACATTTTTTATAGATGGTCTTGTTTCAAAAACTGGTGAAAGAGTTTTAGTTCAGGTTTTTGTATTACCTGCAGTTCAACTGACAGTTAATTTTAGTGGCTCATTGTTGATGTTGCAAATTTTATATACAACTGGTTTGGAGCTTTTGGCTTTTGAAATTGATTTGATGTTTACTATTATAAACAGCTTCCTCAGCAAAGGATTACAAGAATAAACATCGTACAAATTTGGAGGGTGAATGTAGTGTTCAAAAATAAAGGTTTTTAAAGACTTTACGGTATATTATTGATATTTATTTTCATAGTTAGAATTTGACTGAATATGTGTTTCAAATACTGTCTTAAAGGTCAAAGGAACAATTTGATGCAAGTTTTCAAAATAAAGAAATCAGTAAAGTCCAAGCGATAAGTAATTTTTTTTTTTACTTTGTTGATATCGCAATTTTACAGTAAATATTTGTATTTTAAAACTCCTGAAATGAACATTGTTCATATTTTTCACAGGGGGATGTGTTACTCTAATTGGAAAAAAAAAATTCCTACTAAGTCTTATATGCTTCCTGCACCTACTTACTGTCATAGGTGTATGGCTAAAAAATTTGCTTTTGAATCACTTCACTTCTGTGTGATGATGGAGAAATCAGGATTGTTTTTAATGAGTACCCTTCACTGCTTGTGTGGTTATTAGCTTCTACAGATGAAGAAGCGAAACATTTCAGGAAGTATGTGCGATCGTATAATAATTTGTTCGCTTTCACTTCATTAGGAGGTGATCACAAATCTGAAACAAAGAATGGAATTTATGTTTTTAAGTTACATGGAAAGATTTATCATAATATTCCCTGTTTAGTTCCTGGAGAAAAAGGGCCACAATATATGCAATTGTACTTTTATGATGGACAACAGGAATTAGCTAATCGTGTAAAGTGTTTTTCTACATTAAGGGAAAATATTTTGGCTATGTTGATGGACATTACAAATCTGAATCCGTATGCCTGGTTCTTTCGAACTTTAAGGGGAGTTTTAATTAGTGATTTAACACAAATTCTGTTGAATAAGACTACAGTTCCAGATCAGCGTGTTTATAATGCTCCAACTTTGGATGAGGTTGCGGTTATTTGGCCAGAGAATACTTCTTCCAGTGAGTCTGAAAGTCCACACATATTAGTCACTGGTGTAAATGATTCTCCTCGTATGATCAAACACTATTATGGTTGCTATGATCCTTTACAGTATCCATTGCTATTTCCATATGGTGATTGTGGGTGGACTCAAGGTCTAAAGAAGATGTCTATGGGTGGAATACAGCAGTTACAGTCTCAGACAGATCCAGTTTCTTCTTGTAGTATACATACTACCGAAGAGTTGTTAGATGAAGAAGCTAGGCGTATGAGTTTATTCTTATTAAAGTATATTTGATTTTATATATGTCATATATATGCTTTTATTACTTATTTATTTCCTTTTTTTTCAAATATCGATTCATAGGTGCAAATGGAGGTTCATCCAAGGCAAATAAACATATTTCAGCTCGAGAATATTATGCATATAGACTTCAGTGTCGTCCGGGAAATTACTTGCTCAGAGCTGGAAGATGTTTTCAGCAATATATCGTTGATATGTATGTTAAGGTAGAGAATACACGCTTAGATTTTTTTCGAAGAAACCAACAGACAATAAGGGCTGATCTTTATCAGGGACTTCTTGATATCATAGACTGTGGAGAAGAATGTGCAGCAAATGTTGGAAAACGAGTATATTGCCTACGACATTTATAGGTGGTCCTCGAGATTTGAAGAAGAGATATCTGAATGTGATGTCATTAGTTTAGAGATTTGGCAAACCTGATTTATTTATAACTATGACATGCAATCCTAATTGGCCTGAAATTAAACAAGAACTTGTTGTTAGAGAAGAAGCACAAAATAGGCCAGATATTGTCTCAAGAGTTTTTAGAGAAAAGGTACTTGCTTTAAAACACTTAATCAGAAAGAAAATAAATATTTGGAGAAGTAGCTGTAATGATATATGTTATTGAATTCCAAAAAAGAGGTTTACCTCATGCTCATTTTCTCATTATTTTGAAATCAGAATTCAAAATAAAGACTCCTGATGACTTTGATAAGTTTTTTTGTGCTGAAATTCCATCTTCTGAGAATGGATATTTAAGAGAAATTGTGATCAAGCATATGATGCATGGTCCATGTGGTCATCTTAATCCAGAATGCCCTTGTATGAAACATAAAGAACGACGTGGACATTGTAAGTATGGTTATCCAAAGCAAAATTGTGAAGAAACTAAAAGTAATAGTGATGGATATCCTATGTATCGAAGGAGAGCTACGTCTGATATTGTTAAAGTTCGGGGTGTTGAAATGGATAATTCATAGGTGATTCCATATAATCCATATCTTTTAGAACATTTCAATTGTCATTTAAATGTTGAATTTTGTTCAACTATTGAAGCAGTGAAGTATCTGTATAAGTATGTTTACAAAGGACATGACAGGATATCATTCAATATTGTCCAGACAAAAGATGGAGTTCCTATGCAGGATGAAATTGAACAGTATCAATCAGGTCGATGGGTTTCACCATGTGAGGCTGCGTGGCGCCTTTTTGGTTTTGATTTATACGAAATGTATCCTCCGGTTTTACCTCTTCCTATTCACTTGCCTAACTCTCAGCTGATACAAATGAGACCTCATGAAAATCTTACGTCAATTGTTTCATATGATAAGCGTACTAGGACCTGTTTAACAGAGTTCTTTAAAATGAATTGTAAATCAGCTTTGGGAACTGGATGGCTATAAAATGAATTTTCAGAGCATTATCGGTGGGATTCATCAGATAAGATGTGGTATAAAAGAAAGAATAAGAAAATTCAGGTTGGAAGGTTAATATTTGTTGGACCTTCTAAAGGTGAAAGATACTATTTGCGGTTGCTGCTTCACAATGTCAGGAGTCCAAAGTAGTTTGAAGATCTACAAACAGTCAATGGTTACGTGTGTCACACTTTTCAGCAGGCAGCACTGAAGTTGGGATTAATGGAAGAGGATGATGCAATTAAGTTGTGCTTAACTGAAGGATGTGCCATTCAGATGCCTCATGTTATTCGAAAATTGTTTGCTACATTACTTATTTTCTGTCAGCCTAGCAATCCTTTGTCTTTGTGGTTGTTGAAATATTATGATTCATTTTCAGAGGATTTCCGACATAAACATCCTACAGATGCTGCAAGAGTGATATAGCTAACCATAAGATCAGTTGAGCGTTTGTTGAGTCAATGGAAAGTACGTTGAAAGCATTTGGGTTACATGATTTAGTAGAAGATGATGGTGATTTTATACATGTAACCAAAGACATAGAAGATGCATTGAATGCACCGATACCACCAGAATGTCTGGAATGTAAAGATAAGTTAAATCAGGCTCAATGAGTTGCATTTGATGTCATTATGGACATGTTACAAAAGGAAAGCCCGGTGCCTTTTTCATAGATGGTCCTGGTGGAACAGGGAAAACTTTTTTATATTATGCTCTATATGCAGAAATCAGATCAATGAATAAGATTGTTTTACCAATAGCCACTTCAAGTATTGCTGCAGCCAATATTCCTTCAGGTAGAACTCCACATTCACGGTTTCAAATCCCTTTAGATCCTTTAGGCTCTCTTGCTTGTAATGTTCTTAATCAGGGAAGTCTAGCTGGACTTCTAAGGGAAACAACGTTGATTATTTGGGATGAAGCTTCTATGGCAAAAAAGGAGAATATCGAATCCCTCGACTCACTACTCAGAGATATTTGTAGTTCAAGTGAATTATTTGGAGGCAAAATAGTAGTTTTTCGTGGGTATTTTAGACAAGTTCTTCCTATTGTTCCACGCAAAACACAGCGAGAGGCAGTCACTGCGAGTTTAGTCACTTCTGCTCTGTGGCCACAGCTGCTGAAGTTCAGGCTTACTGAAAACTTAAGAGCTAAAGATGATCTTGCATATGTCGCTTTTTTGTTGGCACTCGGAAATGGTGAATTGCAAAACACCGAGGATGCGTTTGTTAAGCTGCCACTGGAAATTTGTTAAGCCTTGTTATAATGGAGAAGCTGATGATGTACATCTAACAGATGTAGCATTTGCAGAAATGGATATGCTTCCATTCACCACAGATATTTTTACTACAAGAGCTATACTAACACCGATGAATGAGGATGTTGATACTATTAATTCAAGCTTGATTTGCAAATTCCCAGGTGAATCAGTAGTATATAAAAGCTATGACACAATGATTGATGAATATTGTGTCGTATATCCTACTGAATTTCTAAACAAGCTTTGTCCTGGTGGTATGAGTCCTCATGTGCTAGAGCTGAAAGTAAATAATCCTGTTATTATGTTAAGAAACATTCTGCCATCATCTGGCTTGTGTAATGGAACAAGACTAATATGTAAACGATTTTTTCGTAATCTCATCGAGTGTGTTATTGCTGTTGGACATAACAAAGGTCAGCATGTGTTGATTCTGAGAATATCTTTACGCCCATCAGACTCAGCAGGATATCCTTTTCAATTTCAGAGGAAACAGGTTCCTTTGAAACTTAGCTTTGCAATGACAATCAATAAAGCTCAGGGACAGACACTTAGTCAAGTTGTGGTCTTTCAACCACGATAATTTTTTTCACATGGACAATTGTATGTTGCGCTCTCTAGAGCTCGAAAATCAGCTAATGTCAGTGTAATAACTGAAGCTAACACTAAGCAACAAGATGTAACAAAGGTGAAAAATATAGTATCTTATGATATTCTTCGTTTGGCAGGAATCATCTAGCAGATTCAAAGGGTATGTTATCATCATTTTTTCATACATATTAGTTAGGAGATTGTGTATATTTTTTTATAACCATTTGAGAGATTATTTTAATTTATATATAACTACTGCTTGTTTTTCTATGTTTTTGCAGTAATGGAACATCTAGGAATTCAGCCAAAAGAGTAATGCCACATATTAGAATGTAAATGTAAATAGTGGAAAATTAGATATGTCCACATATTATTATAATGTAAATGTAAATAGTGGAAAATTAGATATGTTAATCTTATTTTCATTATCAAGGAAAAAAAGGAAAAAAAATAAAAAATAAAATAAAAAAGGGGAAAAAAAGGAGACAAGAACACTATTACATGCTGAGATAGCTATGCATGCTTGCAATTTTCTTTTAGATTAGAAAAGGGATGGAAATTTCTGTAAAAATAATGCCACATATTATAATGTAAATGTAAATAGTGGAAAATTAGATATGTTAATCTTATTTTCATTATCAAGGGAAAAAAAAGGGGGAAAATTTTTTTAAAAAAAGGAAGGAAAAGGAGGAGACAAGTGTAGGAGTTTATAGGTACTACGCAGCGGAAAAACATGAATCATATTCAATCTAGTACAATCCCAAGAATCACATGCATAACACACAAGACACATAATCATACCTTTGACGCGTGAATTCCACGAAGCTATTCGACAGGCAAATCAGGGAGAGAATAGAGCCCCAAGCGTTGCTCCTCTACTTAGTCCACAAGATTCGAACGAGCCGTCCACCAATACCAGATTGGTCGAGTGATTGAGGAGAACCGCGATCACCACCTTTACGGACAACCGACCACCGCACGAACCACCACCACCACGACACACCACCGGCGCCTAGGAGGAGGAGAGAGCCGTGAGAGAGAGGACTGTGAGAGGGTTTGGGTTTCATGTTTTTTTAATTAGGGTTTGATCACACTGATTAGTTAATTGCTTACTTGCTGCAAACCTAGGCACCTAGTCTATTTATAATCTCATTATAATTAGACTTGGGCACGAAGCCCAAAACTCCCTTGTCCACTCCATATGGCTGGCCACCTAGAGTGATGAGGCCCGTGATGGGCCTCGTCCTCTAATGCTCGATCTAGCCCCTTTGTGTGATCTTATAGGATCCGTCCAATTGGGCTTTGGGCTATTTTACTAGTCCAAAGATTGTTAGTTCCTCTAGATATGGAAAAACGACGACCCAAATGTACGAACTTAATTATCTCCATAATTTGATCCAATTATATATCTAGTAATTGCACACGACGAAGACATAACTCCTTCAATCTCCCACTTGTCTGAGACAAGGGTGCAATATTCAAATTCCTTAAGTCAATATATGTGTCGATTTGATAATATGATTGCATCACATGTCGAGATCATATTAATCTACAAATCGTTTCTTGAAATCTGAGTTACAATTACAAAACCAAATGATTACTGTGTAATACATTTGAACGCGGCCACATATTTTCTGAATTCTCCCTCTTCAAGCTGCCATGACACATTTCCTAATTTAATAGGTAGACTCTATCCAATCTTGTGGTAACATGACTCCCACTCAACTTCTGAAATAACCGGGAAACACCCTTTATAATCTCTAGTTACGGCTAGACGTTTAAGTGTACCACAGTCACAACATCCATTGAATGAAATCAATGTTCCACTCATGTCAAAGGAATCCACTAATATATACGGAAGCTCTATACTTGAACTTCAAAGTAGCTCAATAGTTCGATCATGCATCATTCATGCATATCCAAGTGATTGACCGAGCATCATTATATCCCTATAGCCCATGAAACTGCGCTATCCAATCAATCTTACATGTTAGTCCATTTATTGAAATCATTTATGTCCGCTTTAATGATCTTGAACTAGGAACTTTAAATAATGTATGAATTTTGTTCACCTGTGGGGTTTCAATTCACCAGGTCATCAACCTAATGAACCCATCAATTCATAATTATTTTGGACATTTTATTTAATTTCCAAAACCATAATTAAATAAGAGAAATAATAATTTCTATTTTAAACATAATTCTGCAAATTGATGCATTTCTTATGTAATATGTTTTCTCAAAACATATACAACTTAAATTACATAACTTGCTTCAATTCTAAGACTTTAATATGACTCTCATATCTTAGTCCATGGAAGGGGTTTAGTGATTTCTCACTCATAATAAAACTTTGCAGAACACGACCTTCCGCTGGTCAATGATCTCATAATTGAGGTGATATCTCATATCCTTTTGGATTTGTGATGTGACTCTGGCTCCTTTGTTTTGGGCAAAGGTGACCTGTTAGTCACATGACATTTTAATCCAAACTTCCTCTGTAACTATACACATATTCTGACAATGAGTATGCAACAGTGCTCTTCTTTGAACTCTTCAAGCTCACTGTCCTTCTCCATCCATTCACAAATATGCATTCAGATCACCATCTAGAATCATCTTGCCTGTTTGGAAAACTTGCATTCATGTAACCTTTTGACAACTTGCTTAAATTACCATTTAACACAACAGCTAGAATAATTCCTTTTAGTGCTTCTCAAGTACTCAAGGATCTGTTATTGGTAATTCTCCGTATGCTTATTCTGAGTTTGCTTGAATTCTGCTACACATGCACAAGTCATATGCAACATCTTGCAATGTACATTTCATGGCACATGTAATGGATCCTTTTACAGAAGCATAAGGTACATTATCAATACAACTCAACTCTATTAGCTTTTGAAGGCACTGAGTCTTACTGAGTGTATTACCATGAAACATGGGAAGATATCCTATCTTAGAGTCTTGCTTCATGAACGTGTCAAGATCCTTATCAACATAAGTCTCTCGATTCATTCCAATCATTCTTCAAGATTCACTTCATGGATCTTAATTCCCAATATGTACTCAACATCTCCTAAGTCTATCATATTGAAACAATATTTCTAATCATTGCTTGACTCATTCAAGCATTGATATATCTTTTCATATGAACTATATGTCAACTACATACTAGACTAAAAAACCAATTGCTCCCACTAAACTTCTTGTCTCTACAAGAATTCTTTCGTTCTACTAAGGAAATCATACTGTTTGATTGCCTAATCAAAATGAATGTTCCAACTCCCTGATGCTTACTTCAATCCATAAATGAATTTCTTGAAAGTGATTTTGATATCCATTACTAGAATAATTCGAATAGGCTTACCCAACTAATAGGTTTGACCCTATTTGTAAGACTATTATGGACTAACACATCTTTACAAACATGGAGTCCATACTGGATTTCATGGCTTTAAGCCATTTCCTGAGTTGGCACTTATCCAAAGCTTGATTGTAGGCCATGGATTCTAACCGTTCTAATAAGAAAATTTTAGAATCCACCTTTTCTCAGAATTTCAACAAACTGTTTGTTTTGATCCCAAGTCACCTACGATAGGTATGAGCGACAATAGAATTATTCTCTTCAACTCTTTGAAGTCTTTCATTCTAGTGGGACGATAGAAGCCTCGCTAGTGGAATTAGCTTGCTTCGACACATGGTTTATCAAATTAGCTGATTTCATATGCTTTCGTCTTTGATGTAGTGTTATCCACATCCATTTGTTGCTCATCTCGAATCTCATCGAGATCTAACTTCACTCCCACTTGGCTTTGTAGGAAGACATTCTTTCTATAAAGACACTATCGCGAGCAACAAACATTTTGTTTCTACGTGATTGTAGGAATAATACCTCTTAGTTTCCATGAGAAAACCCATGAAGAACAACTTTTCTGATTTAGGGTGTATTATGTCATCTTAGTAAACATTTTACTTTGATTTCATAACCCTTAATCCTATTTAGAAAAGATAACTTTTGGAACATTTCCAAATCATAACTCTTATGACATTTTTTCTTCTGCTTTGGTTAAGTTTCTTGTTTAGTATATTTGCAATTGTTGTTGTTCTAATGCATATCCTCAAAACGATATTTGTAAATCATTAAATTTTGGATCGAACAATGGCAAGCAAAGTTTGATTCCTTCTTCATAAACATACAATTGAATTGTAATGTTTCTGGATTGTGAATTAATTCAACAATTCCCTTTAGATGATCATTCCTTGTGAGTAAAATATTTACCACAACAATCATATTGTGGTGTTAAATTGTTTATCTCAAACTGATTTTACATTTCATTTTTGGAATTTTGAACTTTTCAATGTTTCCAAGCTTTACTTCATTAAGTAATTATCGATATATTTACTTAAATCGTTAGTAAAAGCAATGAAATAGTTAAATCCCTTTGCTAGTTTTGAACTTATTGATTCACATACATCATATGTATGAGTACCAAAAAGTCATTTTAGCTTCTTTTACCCTTTCTACTAAAAGTCAACTTGGTCATTTTAAATTTTATCAAGTATGACTTCTAATTCTCAAGTGATTCATAATCATATAAGAATGAGAGTCCATCCAAAACTTTGGATGTGCAAATGGTTTATGTGACCCAACCTTACTTTGTTATAAGTAAGTGTACCTTGAATCATCTAAATTTACTTTTGTGATCTACGTATATCAATGTCATAAAACAAAATTAACTCATATCTAGCAAAATGAAAACAATTTATTACCTCGGTCATGGATCAACACTTGTCCAAGCCAAGTAAACCAAATTCAGTATTCAAAACAAGAAAACCGAAATATTGTCTCATCAAAACTGGAAATTGTTCTAAAATCATGATAAACTAATCAAAATTTAAAACTATGAAGCTATCTCTGGCTACTCAAATACTTCTAGTGCACCTTCAAGCTCCATTTCCGAGCTAGCTTCACTTGTTTGCAGTTCCTGCGCAACATTACTATGTTAAGCACTGCAACTTGGTATCTCATACCTAAGTAAATGTTTAAAATGTTTATAACATTATACCTGAGGTTGATGCTCCATTCTTCTTAAGGAATTCATGGTATTTCTGGCAATTTCGCTTCCAATGCCCCTTCTTCTTGCAGTAAAAGCATTCACTTTCACTTGCAGCCTTGGGCTTTGGAGTCGTCTTAGGCTTCTCAGGAGCCTTGGCAACTTGCTTGCCCTTGCTCTTGGCACTAGCCTTTTGCCCCTTCTTCTTGAACCCCTTTCCCTTTTGAATCATAAGAACTTCCTTCTTAGGTTCCTTAGGGATTTGTTTCTCAGCACTAACCAGCATTGCATGCAATTGATTCATAGTCTTTGCAGTGGCAGTCATGTTAAAATTCATGATAAACTGGTTGAAACTTTCTGGTAGTGAATGGAGAATGATGTCTGTTGCCAAATCATCACTATATGGGTGCCCCAGTTTCTCCATACTTTGAATTAGGCCGATCATTTTGAAAGCATGATCATGAACTATGGCTCCCTTCTCCATTCTACAATCCAGAATCTCACGATGGAGCTCATACCTTTCAACTCTAGCTTGTTTCTTAAACAAATCTTTGAGTTCTTGCATGATTGAATAGGCATCCTAGTCCTCAAAACTCTTTTGAAGACTAGGCTCCATAGTAGTAATCATTAAGAAAGTGATAGGTATAGCTCTGTCATGAGCTTCCTTGTGCTTCTTGATCTCTGCTGCAGTTGGATTTTCTGGCAGAGGTCCTGGTAATGGGGTATCAATGATATCCTCTTTACCCTTAGATTTCAGAACAAGTCTTAGCATTCTTTCCCAAGTGGAAAAGTTCTCCCCTGTCAACCTATCCTTCTCAAGGAATGGTCGAAGGTTGTAAACATTGTTGTCATTGTGGTTACGGCTACTCATCTATATCAAATAAGGCAAAGTTTAATAATTATGTTTAATTTAAATTAAAGTACCATAAACGCATTCATTTGGTAACTTTAAAACACTTTATTCAATAATTAATTGATCCCAATTGAATTTTAAGTGATTCCAAGATCCTTTATTTGTGCAATAATTGACCGGACTGAGGCCCTACCATCAACCATTACATTTTCAAGGTGAGTAAACTCTTTACTGATTACAAATCTTGTAACTCTTGGTTGAATAATTAATCATCACATGCTTAATTATTACCCTTAGCTTCAAGGTTCTAAACTCTTTTGGTAACCTTGTTGAGTATAACCAATTAAAAGTGTAAAATGTGATTTACCCCCACTCCCCTAAGATATAATATGACACCCAGCTGAGGCATGATCCATCATAAAATATCAAAGGTTTCATCGGGTTTTTAATTGGATAAGCTATCTCAATATTACTAGGACCTAGATTTATTATGTTGTGATTATTTAGTGAACTCTAGCGCATCATCAATCAACATAAATAAAATCTAACATGCATAATCTACTAATGCAATAAATCATGACATAGTATGGTCTCTTAGTCCTAAGAAAACTAGAAATGAAAAAGCTCCCACTTGAATCATCATGGATCTCCATCCACCTTGCTCCTTTGGGCCTTCACTTCATGGGCTTCTTTGGACTAACACTATTTAAATAACTATTCTATTTACTTTAAATAAAAGTTACAAAAATACTTAACGGTATTTAGATTACAAAAATACATCACGATACGCAGATCGTATTTAAGAGTCTATGGGCCATACTAGTCTATATATAGCAACATAATATCAAATATTATAAAAGTGCCATATAATAAATCACTCAACATGCTTGTCTAAATTACAACATCGAATGTTCATAATAAAGTCAACGCATTTCCTAAAATATCTCATATTTTAATCATAATTAGATAATATCATATATTATTCATGACCGTTATAAAATATCATATATTTAATTTAGTCATGAGATAGAATCAAATCATATTTTAATCTAGAAAGATAAATCATATTTAATCTTTCATGATTATCCTAACAAATTTAGGAGATTCTATCCTAATTATTATCCAATCAAATAATTTTAAAATCAATTATATCCTAATCTAATTATGGGATAATCACATTATTTAAATCAATTATTATCCTTTTGGAATATGCTCAAAATATCCTAATCATTCTTATCCAAAATTAACCACTTTAATTAGGATAATTACAAATTTAACAACTTTAAATATGGATAATATCAAATATAACAACTTTTGAATATTTGATTTTATCCTAAAATAAAAGATTTTATCCAAATAAAACCAACTTTATCTTTAAAAATAAAAGATCATATTTTCAAAATATTCTATCTTATCCAAAATAAAACTGATTTTATCCCAAAATAATTCATAATTATCTTGAAATAATTTTTAAAATAAGATATTTTTTTTTTTTGAAAAACCGCAAGCCACCACCGCCGGCCACCGTGGTTGGCTAGCCGAAGCTAGCCACGGTGGCTGGCTGCCTTAACAGCAGCCACTGCCGCAAGGCAGCAGCGGGCAGCTGCTCTGGCAGCCGTGGCAGCAGCCGTGCAACGCTTGCACGCTGTTGCCCAGAGCCACCACTGACCGCCTGCCCTCCCTCCTTCCCTCTCGGACTGCCACCTGGTCGGCAGCCGCTGTGGCTGCGCCACCCAGCCGCGGTTGCCGACCACCTAAACCTTTTTTTTGTGTTTTAATTTAATTAAAATAATGCTTATCATAATTAAATTAAATCAGTCCATAAGATTAAAATTAAATCACATTCAACTTTAAAATTAGGGTTCTTCATAAAATTAATCCCAATTTAATTCTAACTTTTAAAATTAAATTGATCATCATACATAAAACACTTTTATGCATAAATCAATCCGATTAAAATTATGAATCATAAAAAAAATCGAATTAAATCAAAATCAAGCACAAAAATCATATTTTAGGGCTAGGATTTTCGAAAAATTCGAAATTTAGGGTGAGGGGGTTTGAAAATTTCGAACATATTAGAGCTAAAATTCGGTCTCTTCATGGCTATTTTGAGCATAATTAAATCACATTTAATCGATTCCAAAAGTTTAATCACATTAAATATAATAATTGAACCATAATTAAATTAATTTCTCCCTCTTAATTGATTATAAAATTAACGTGGACATCAAATAATCGTATTATTATGATCTAGCGCATTCATGCAAAAGGCTAACTGATACCACTGTAGGAGTTTATAGGTATTACGCAGCGAAAAAACATGAATCATATTCAATCTAGTACCAATCCCAAGAATCACATGCATAACACACAAGACACATAATCATACCTTTGACGCGTGAATTCCACGAAGTTATTCGACAGGCAAATCAGGGGGAGAATAGAGCCCCAAGCGTTGCTCCTCTACTTAGTCCACGAGATTCGAACGAGCCGTCCATCAATACTAGATTGGTCGAGTGATTGAGGAGAACCGCGATCACCACCTTTACGGACAACCGACCACCGCACGAACCACCACCACCACGACACACCACCGGCGCCTAGGAGGAGGAGAGAGCCGTGAGAGAGAGGACTGTGAGAGGGGTTGGGTTTCGTGTTTTTTTTAATTAGGGTTTGATCACACTGATCAGTTAATTGCTTACTTGCTGCAAACCTAGGCACCTAGTCTATTTATAATCTCATTATAATTAGACTAGGGCACGAAGCCCAAAACTCCCTTGTCCACTCCATATGGCCGGCCACCTAGAGTGATGAGGCCCGTGATGGGCCTCGTCCTCTAATGCTCGATCTAGCGCCTTTGTGTGACCTTATAGGATCCGTCCAATTGGGCTTTGGGCTATTTTACTAGTCCAAAGATCGTTAGTACCACTAGCTATGGCAAAACGACGACCCAAATGTACGAACTTAATTATCTCCATAATTTGATCCAATTATATATCTAGTAATTGCACACGACAAAGACATAACTCCTTCAACAAGAACACTATTACATGCTGAAATAGCTATGCATGCATGCAATTTTCTTTTAGGTTAGAAAGGGGATGGAAGTTTCCCACATCAACTTGTGCATGCATTATTTTTCCACTTAATTTTCCACTATATAAACAATGTATAGCATCATTTACATTCTATAAAAAAAACCTCTACATTTAAACTTATGCTATACATATCAAAAAATAACAAATACATAAACAATTGGTTAAGTTGTACTAGGTTCAACACACAGCAATCAATCATTGGCTACTTCATAGGTATGATCAATCTAATTTTCATGTTTACACAAAAAAAAATCTGTTTTTATCTCATGAATTTAGATAGATCTGCATGTGTTGTTATTTTTCAGTATATGACCTATTAATTTTCTTTGTTATAAACATTCTGCATGCTGATAATTACTAATTTAAGTTTGCAAAGCATCTGTTTTAAGCATGCAGTTTGAAACTTTTATTTTTAAATCACAACATGCATGCTTCAAAAATTTTACAGATTTTGCATAATAAGTAATATATTCTGAATACCTACAAGTTCATGCACAGTTATCCTACATTTATGCCTTGTAAACAATAATTCAAGGCATACAAACTGATTTATAAATCATATACATCAGATATTGTACAATAAGAGCAGTGGATTGATGATATTTTCATGTCTAACATTTTGCATGCACATCAATTGTTAATTTAATTTTGCAAAACATACACTTAAAACATACAATGTAATACTCATACATTTAAAATATAAAAAATCCAAAAAAAAAAACTTAAAAAACCTAGAGAATTATAAATGTATTTTGAACCTCTACATATTGCATGCATTATTATCTTTGATCTCTTCTTTTTGAACATAGAGTTAAGGCACGTAGAATGATTTAAAAATCATTTACATTAAATATTTTTCAATAAAAAACAGAAGACTGATGATATTTATAATTCTAACATTTTGCATACATAAAGATTGTTAATTTAAATTCATATTTCATCCACTTAAGGCATGCAATATGAAACATGTTTGTAGAATTTAAATATATTTACTTTGATCATGTTATTTCAAAATTGTTACACAGAGAACGGTTTCATGGCGCCACATCGAAAATTCCTAGATGAAATTCATACTACTACAAAAAATTTTAAGGTCAAAGTAAGAGTTGCAGGAAAAGGTCGTCCACAGACATCAGAAAAAAAAAAAATACACGATATCAGTGTATATTTTTCAATGATGACAAGGTATATCAGTTTGATTCTACAAACATTTTCAAACTCAACACCCATTTTGCACAAGTTAATGAAAACATTGAAAAAATGAACATCTTCTTGCTTTTTACAGAAGAACAGAATGAAGATGACACTTTTTGGTGACCAAATTCAAGCATACTGGGATGTTATTAGTTTCAGAGGAAATTATGAAATCGCTGATGTTGTAGTAAGGAACTTGGATGCACAATGGAGAGCTAGAGAAGATGATCTTCCATTCCATTTGTCATTAGGAAGCAAGACTGTCATTCGATCTTTGGATCCTGAAGGAGAAACAATTTACCCTAGATATCAAACACTTGCTTCTATTCCAAGAATCCCTATAGACGATGACAGACATGGTAAACAGACTATATAAATTACATATACAACCATGAAATCTGTAAATTATACTAGAGTGGCATAATACAAAATATAAATATTTAGTTTTTTTATTTTTCTGTTTCAGATATTCTCGCGATAGTTCTCTATGCATCAGAAGAACCAAGAAGAATAGTGACAGCAGCTAACAAAGAGACATCAATTCGAGATCTTATGGTGATAGATCACAGGTAATTGTTGTTAAAGACGGACTAATATCTTTGCATTCATTTCAATACATGTTATACTAACACAAAGTGAATATTTTAAATCTTCTAATTCCAGCACTGATCAGCCAATGAAAGTATGCACTTGGAACGACCTTGCTGGAGAACAATCTGAATCTATTGACTTAAACAGTGATTCTTTCAAAGTAATTGGTATCATAGCTCTACAACCTGTTACCCGACAAGGTGATATAACAACTTAGATCATATTTAAATGTTCAAATGACAAACATATCTAAAATATCAGAATCATAACATGATCTTTGGTATTCTCTAAGTGTCAGGATTTTCACTTGAATCAACCATGTCAACTTTCATTCTGAAGAACCCTCAAGGTGAAAAGGCAGAAGCTTTAGCTGAATGGTAAAGTCTTGAATAAATGTCCTGAATATTGAAAGTGTTAGCATAATATTTTCTTGATCATGAATTTAGAAATTTAAGAGAAATCCAAATTACAATTTCTGTGATTTGTATAAAACGCACATTGATATTTGACCTGTTAATTTGATTTACTAATAATAGCTTAAACATTGAAGTTTCTCTCAATATTGAACATACAGTAATTTACAAGACCATAAACTTCTTACAATTTTTTATTATTCTTGTAAAAAAGGGCAAAAATATATCGAAGTATGCTGATCAATGAACAACACAGAATCAAGGAAGTCTTCAATCCAACAGCAGAAAAAGTTGTGACAACTATTGGCCGCCTGAAAACCAAGAAGGTATATTTTTGCAGCATATCTTTGAAATGGTAAACAGTATCAGCAAACACTATTTCAGAACATGTTAACATCTAACATCATAACAACCTTAATTTATATATGTACAATGCAGTCAGCAGGTACACTTCCACAAGAAGTGTTTTGGTTGAATGTTGTAACTACTAATATAGAATTTGAAAGATTAAGAGCATATATAGGATGCTCCCACTGTGGAAAGTGAACAGATCTCGCTCTTGGAACTTTCTACAGCTGCAATGCATGCTCAAGGAAAGACATACATGCTTCTCACAGGTATAATAATCATTAAAATAGTATATTCAATAAAATTTTTACAAGAATGTTGTTATACATATAATCATGCTAACACTATTGCTTTCAATGAGCAGGACAACCATAACTTTCAATGTCTCTGATGGAACTGGATCATTGGAACTCCCTACATACACTGAAGTTTGTGATAAGCTTTTCCAAATGTCAATTCAAGACATCTATGAAATGAAAACAATGGTATACAACATGTTTTTCAATAATTATCACTTCATTATACAACACTAGCCTCACTACATACTACAAGTGTGAATCTTACTTTATTCTTGATTTCTATGTGATCAGGAGCTACTTGACAAATTCCAGGAGATAGTTTACAAGTGAGCAACAGAGAATTTCCTAATCAAAGTTGGACCCACAACTGCACTATCAAAGAACAAGGTTTTACAATGGGGACTTAAGGGTGTGCATAGGATAGTGGAACCAACAGCAGCCACTAATGAACAAGTCAGCGCATCAAATGATGTTTCTGGTTCTGAAAACAAGAAAGCAGCAATAGACACCAGCACAAAGAATGCATAGGTTGAAGTGATTCAGAAGACACTACTCCAGTCAGCAAAACGTGCAAGCAAAACTGACACGAAAGAAACGCCACATGAGGATGATCTTACAAGCTCAAGCCAAGAGAAAGAAGACGCTTGTGTTTTTGCTGAAAGTTTGATTACAGGAAATACCAACAACCAAGATAGTGTTGAAGATCTCAGCCAGAAACGGAAGAGGCCTGAAAATGAAGCAGAATCAGATATCCACACACCATCGAAAGAAGTGATTGAAATGGCGGCTTAAGACACAGCTACCAAAATAGTCATTGACAGTGCAATGGAATCAAATCAGGCTTCTGTAGGTGCGAAGGAAGGCAAGGCTATCGGGTCTGAGGAGCAGGTGAAATCTGAAATCATGTTACGCAAAGTCAAGCAGGAAAGGGTTACCAGGTGCCGAACACTCATATTGCAAGATGATGATCAAGATGATTCCTAGAAGATCATGTCAACAACAGCTTCAACAAGTATCAACAGTCACAAAAATATATTTTATAAATATTTTGTAATGTGTGACATTAACTAGGAACAAGTACACTAAAATTACTTGTTCCTAAATAACACCACTTATTAAGGATTAGCCTAAACTAGGCACTTAAATATTTTGCAACCGGGTAGGAACTATAATGCTTTTGGGTTTTAAGACTAATGTAATAACTATATAGTATGCTATATATGTAAATAGGTAGCAATCTACAATATCAAGTATTAGTTATATGAAAAATCAGCAGCTATGTATATATTATGCTTGAAGATGTAACCGATGTTTTTAGTTATATAAAAATATATAATCGGATTATAGTATATCATTTTCCACTTGAAATAAATATATGTATCATGTAATTATTCAGATGTGTGGAACAAAAAAGAAAAGTGAAATCCACCAAAAACAATTTATAACCATAATTATATATATATATATATATATATATATATATATATATATATATATATATATATATATATATATATATATATATAAGGGAAACCTAACAACAACAAGGCCTTAATTAAGATGGTCATTTCATAGGTTTACATTGAAACTAAATCAATGTCAAACACAATAGGGATTCCTTTTCTATATTTAATCAAAGCACCTACATCTACTTGAACATTATAGAAATCAATGAACTGACTACACTACGTGAAAAAAAAAATTGGCACCGGTTCAAACCCGGCCTAAGGCACTGGTTTGAACCTGTGCCAATGTGGGGGGTGCCAATAAGTGGTTTAAAAAGGCACCGGTTCAAATCGGTGCCAAAACTCAGAATTGGCACCGGTTAACCGGTGCCAAAAGTGCCCAAAAAATATAATTTTTTTTTTTTGTCTTTTTTTACTTAAAAATTAACAGAAAACAATATTAAAAACAAAATACATACAATAATCACATTCATCAAATAAATTAATAATGACATATATATATATATATATATATATATATATATATATATATATATATATATATATATATATATATATATATATATATATATATATATATATATATAATTACAGAAAAAAAAATTGATATTACATTACATTGCAACATTATATTACAATTTCAGAAAAAAAAAAAAAAAAAAAAATTACATTACAACATCGAATTAAAACACCAAAATCTACATCATCTTGATATTTGAATCCTTTTTCTGTGTGGAGTGTAAAACTTGCATCAAATTTGGACACCAAAATTAATAAAAATCCTCAATAAACTACAATCTGAAATTTTTAAACATTATAAAACAATAAAAAAATAAAAAAACAATTGCAACCAAATTAAAGCAAAAAACAATAGCAAAAAATCTGGTAATATGGAATAAAAAAAAATAGTGTTCGGCTATTCAAAAAAAAAAAAAAACCTTCAAATTAAACCCACAACCACCGGCAACCAAATGAAACCACAACCACCGGCAACTAAATTAAACCCAAAACACAAAGCTAACCCAGAAACACTACCCTTAAACCTTCGAATTCCACCAAAAATCTCAAAAAAAAAAGTGAGGAAAAAAAGAGAATTTACCTCGAATTACACCAAAAACCCCCGAAATTAGCTTAAATTTGGGTTATAAAGGTCGAATTCGACCGTGAAAACTCCAGATCTAGAGTTTTCATGGTCGAATTTGACCTGAAAACCTTTAAATTTCATCACGAGGGGGAGAGAAAGTGCGAAAAAAATGAGGAAATCGCTGGTGGTGGTGATGATGTTACGGTGGTGGTAAAAATGGCCGAAAAAAAATGAGGAAATCGCTAGTGGTGGTGATGATGTTACGGTGGTGGTAAAAATGGCCGAAAAAAATGAGGAAATCGAATTACAACATCAAACTTTGTTGTGGTGATGTTACGGTGGTGGTGGCGGCTTTGCGGTGTTGTTGTTGTTGCGGTGGTGTTGTTGTTGTTGTAGAGAAAGAGAAGAGTTGGGAAGGAGAGATCGAGAAGGAGAGCTAGAGGAGAGAGAAGGGAGAGCAGAGGATCGAGAAGTGAGAGGAGAGAGTGAAGGAGGTGGAGTGAGAGGAGGGAGAAGGAGCAGGGTTTAGTTTTAGGGTTTTAATTAAAGGGAGAGAGTAAGGGCTTTTTTTTTTAATAATTAAAAGGTCCGGTTCACAAAGGCACCGGTTCAAACCGGTGGCCTTTATGTTTTTGGCACCGGTTTGAAGTGAACCGGTGCCTTTTATTCTAGTTCAGCTTCCCACCAATTTTGTAGGCCATTTTTAGCACCGGTTTGGACTGAACCGGTGCCAATTAGGGGGTGCCTTATTGATATTTTCTACTAGCGCTAACATCATTTCTAATGGAACATTTACTGATAGCTCTCTGTTTCTTCAAGACTTTCAGCTGCACATTGAAATGTGTATCAGCAAGCTAAAGAATGACATCGGTAGTCTCAGGGAAATCAATGAAATGCCGTTTAGAAAAATCGAATGGAACATTCTATCGTTGAAAATAAAACACAAAATCAAATAATTATGCCAAGAGAAAGAAAAATAGAATGAAAAAAAAAAACAAACTTGAAGATAGTTAACAAAAATCATACTATAATTCCTTGATCAACATAAGCTTTGGTAAAAGTGAATAAGAAATGATGTTCACGACAGGCAGCTGCAAGCTTGGCAAGGCAAGCATTAGTTTCGATCATTTTAGATGAGAGCCTTTCAATAGCAGGTTTCCTCCCGCGCCTTTTACCTGAAGTACCCAAACTTCCACCATATCCATTTTCCTCAGCTCTCTTACTTCCCCTGGGTCTGCGGATTTCAACATCAAATGAGTTATCCCCTAAATAAGTAAATATCAATGCATCACCAGCATCTACACCATTATCTCTACAAAATCAGACCACCCAGCATCAAGATATGTTCCCCATCCACTACCACACTCTTCATGCACTAAAGTAACAAACCATGACTTGTCATTACAATCCACTGACAACTCTATGTTAAAAAAACCATCATCCAGAACATCCCTGAAACCATCTGGAATACGCTATTTAGAAGCACACAAGACACACACACCACATTACAAGCACAAAATCAAAATCCCAAATCAAAATTCCAAAACTAATCATCAACAAAAATGAATTAAATAGCACAAATTAGCAATAACAATACAACTACAAAAAAAACAAAAACGGAAACAAGAATGCATACCAATTTTTCATGTTGCTGAATATCATTTTCATATAAAATGGTAAACGAAAGAGAGATTCCGTCCATGGAAATTTCTAATGTCAGAATACTTAGAACTCGAAACAAATGAATTAAAATGTAAGTATATGTAATAGCTTAACTTAAAATACTTCATACCCTTCACAAAATTATTCAATATATCAGCTAAGTCAAAACTTTGAAACTACAACACCATTAATTAAATTCAAGTCTGAACTAAAACTAACACTTCTACAAGTAACCTTCACAATACAAATGTAACTTCAGATTCCATTTCACCAATAATAACAACAATAAAAACATGAAGTCAAGTAAATGCCATAATAGTCAACTAAATTTTCATTTAACTTTGACATAATATAAATAAATGCCATAATCTGTATTCATGGACAAATTTTAATGTGAGATAGAATCAAATAGCAATTACAACATTCATACAAAGAAGAGAAGAAAGACTCCTTGTCAGCACATTCACACAAAACAATCTAAACCAATATTATCTTCTAAAACTAAGAGTTCTGCACCAGAATTAGAAATCAAGGGCTACCAAAATCAACTCTTTTAAATTATCTACACACTCAACAAACCACTGATGTGTAAAGCAAATTAACTTTACAAATTTGGATCCTTTTTCAAATAGTCTCTTGATTAGGCCTCACACTCTAACTATCAAGCATTCATTTTTAGCATTACCTATCAACAAACTTTTCATTAAGCTTAACACTCTAAACTCCTTGTCTAACTTATAGCTTCTGACTACTGCAATCAGACAACGGAAAAAGGAGCCTAAGTTGAAGATATTGACACCTTTGACAAGTTATTTTAAAGAAAACTAAACAGTAATGTTTTAAATGTCATAAAAATAACCTAAATGTTTGAAATGATTTTAATATTTCACTTAGTTTTTTTTTCTTGATTAGTGCACGAATTTTGATTACTGTCCTATATGTGATTTTACTCGTATTTTCTAGCCTTAAACTCTGAGAACTAGCAAATTAACAAGCCACGGTATATACCATTCAGACATAAATTTTCTGATATTATACTCTCTAAAAACCTTGATATTTAGCATTTCCATGTTATTACTCATCGCTAACCAACTCTGCCATCTTCCCCTAGATATCTTAATTGCATTCTAAATTATCACTATATCCCTCCCTCTCTCTATCTTAGAACCTCTTTTTTCTCTTAAATCATCACTACATCCCACCCTTACTTAATCTCACAACCTTTTTTTCCTCCTTTATACATTTCTTTTTCTTTAAATCACTAAATTATACATTTCTTTCTCTGTAGATCTCAAAAAACTCCTGAATATGGACAGAAAGACAAATACAGCAATATAGGTAGTGAAAATTTGAAAAATGAAATATTTGATTAATAAATGTAGAAAAATCTCAAACAAAACTAAAAACAATAAACATCAAGTCATGTAAAACTTAAGCTTTACAAAACTATATAAACAAAAATACCAAAATCATCAAAAATCTTAAATTTATTAAATCATCGGATATAACAAGTTCAACACTCTTGCCTACAATATTAATACATCAAGAATCAATACTCAGTTGTAAATTTATATAAAAAAAACAATATGATTCCGCTGCAAAAGCTCAATTACAGCACCTTCATCAATCTGAACTTCGTACTCATCGATCATTGCATCAACTCCATCCTTAATAAAACATTGCACCATTCTTCCATCGTAAGTCTTTATCTTCAATTTGGCTTTGAACTCTATATGATAAAGTTGCAGCACAACATCAGTCGTTTTCCCAAGTCTACGAAAATGCTCTCTAGCAAAATCTAATGGAACATTCTGCATCACAAAAACGTGTCAATGAAAAAAAATAAAATATGATTGACTAAAACATAAGCAAACTACATTATAAATTCAATCGTCCAAACAACACATACAATAATTCCATTTGAATGGTAGCACTCGAAAAACACAAAATGAAAATCTTCCCCTTCACAGCTAGCTGACATACTATTTGCCCAGGCATTCGCCTCAATCATCGAAGACGACGAACCTTAAATCAGAGGCTTTCGCCCACGTTTTTTTACCATCCTTACCTAAAAAGACCACAAGACTAGAAAAAATATATAGAAGTATTCAATTTATATCCAGAATTTCAACTAACAATAAAAGAAATTAAGCATGAGTGAAACATGCAATTAATTATAATAACATCGGAAATTTCACCAAATACCACTGAGTTTAAGCTTAACTCACCGTATACCACCAAAAACTTTCTAATACACCATATAACCTTCAGTTTTATGGAAATGTCACAACATGCCATTAATGACTAACGGAGGTTAACACCGTTAGTCATTAAGATTAATAATTCCACGTGGCAGCTTGTGATTTGCTCCCTTCTAAATAATTTAATTTTAAAATAATTATTTAATTAATTATTGAAAAAATAAAAAATAAAAAGAAAAAAACCTACCACCACCAACGTTCCCCCAACCAGCCACCACCAACGACACCCCCTGCCAGCCACCACCAACGAACCCCCTCACCGGTGCGGAATCCGACTAGGACCTCCGCCGGCGCTCCTCCCCTTCCCCTGAACTGTCGTGCCTCCCTCGAAAACCCCATTGAATCACCTCAAAAACCCCCTACCTCCCTCGAAAAATCATCCCCTAAACACCGGCCGACGTCGAAACCCCCCTCCCTCGCGTTGGCGAACGAATTCGCCCTGTCCCGATGCCATCTCCACCCCATTGAACTACCACGTATGCCGAAACCCTAAAACCAAAATCTAAGGTTTCGATTTTGGTGTTTAGGGGTTTCGTGGTGGTGGTTTTCGGTAAGTTTCGTGGTGAAGGTTAGAGGGGTTAATCGGGGATGGGATGGAGGTTTTCGGCCGTTTTGCGAAGGTTAAAGGGGTTAATCGGGGCTGGGATGGAGGTTTTCGGTGATTTGCGAAGGTTAGAGGGGTTTTTCGAGGCTGGCTGGTGTTTTAAGGGTGGTGGTTATGGTGGTTTCGGGGGTAGGATTTGGGTCAAGGGGTGATTTCGAAGTTGGACTTAGATCGGCGGGGTGGTTGTTTGTATTGGGGGGTTCCGGCCGGCCGATTTCGGGGGTTTAGGGTGGCGGCCGGCCGATTTTAGGTGGACCTAGGGTAAGGGTTAGGGTTTTACGGTGGCTTGGGGGGTGGGTGGTGGGTTTTTTTCTTTTTTTTTTTTTTTTTTTACATATTTTTGTTTTTGTTTTAACTTTTTTTATTTGGACCAATTATTGAGTGCCACGTGGCATTATTAACCTTAATGGCTAACGGTGTTAACCTTCGTTGGTCATTAATGGCATGTTGTGACATTTCCATAAAACTGAAGGTTATATGGTGTATTAGAAAGTTTTTGGTGGTATACGGTGAATTAAGCTTAAACTCAGTGGTATATGGTGAAATTTCCGTAATAACATCTCCAACATAAATATTTGACTTAAGAACTCATGCAACCTGATCACAATCATCTAAAGGCATAAATGTAAGAGTTTTTTATTCAAACTTTGTAGATTGATATGAAACTTAATCAAAAGACCTGAAATTTAGGAAAAGACCCATTTTTTTCAAAGGCTCACATTCTATGCCTAGCATCAAGTTCCATGGATCCAGCATTAAAAGTCAGACAAAAACATGCTACATATATTAACCTTTCAAAGCTTTTATAACTTAGTTTCTCTAGAAGCATGTATAGCATTAGACAACCTTTGAATTGTGTCACCACTAAAATTTCTGATCCAATACTTAAGAGTGCTCAAATAGTCTAAAATTATTAAAGCTTCTACCACTCAGCCACAATAGTTAAGTTAGACCTCATTTTTTATTCCCTCGACACTCTCATCAGTATTTTCAAGATAGTTAATCACAACATAAATTTGCTTGAAATGCAAAATGATCCTAATAAGCCATACAAGTTCAAAACAACAAATCTTTTGGAAGAAAAATAATAGCATTCCATGACAAAACCAATAACATATCTCAAAATACTATCACGGCACACAATGTTACAAAAGATACATATATTATTTTAAAACAAAGAAACGGAACAAAACAGAACTCCAAAAACAATAATCTGAATATTAACCATATTTCATTTACTTCAAATTTTCAATTACAACATACTACCTAATAAAGCTATATAAATTTACATCTAATAAACTAAAAAGATACTAACAACTTCAAACTAATACAAAAAACTATAATCTAAACTTCAAAAGCTTGCCAAAAAAAAAACCCCTAAACAAACTACTACCCGAACTACTAGGGCGAGGGAAACTTGAATGCTTTCGAATCTACATCAGAATCCCCGGGAGAGTAATGATATATGTTATCTCCAAAATCATCCTCGGAATTTAAATTAAACTCCCCGGGATCCACTTCTTGTCCCTCATCATCATCATCCCCTGCCTCTTCTTCAAACACTTCCCCCTGAACCTGCTCTTCTCAAGGCTCACCCTCCTCGTCCTCTTCATCTTCTTCTTCCTCGTCTTGTGCCTCATCCTCATCTCCTTCCTCATCTTCTTCTTGTTGCTCTTCTACTTCAGGCTGAACTTCCTCATGAACCACTGGTGGTTCCTGTGGTTCCTAATGAACCACCAAAGCAGCCTGATCAGAACCTTCCCCTTGCACCTCCTCAGAAACTCGAAAAGGAACCTCTGCAATAAACTGAACATCCTCATCATCCGAGGAAATCTCCATGTCAACAACCCCACCCTCGACATTAACCACCACACCAGACGTCTCTCATGCAACACCCACGGACCTAGACGCCTTTGACTTAGAACCAACTTCCACCTCACCATCACTACCACTAACAACTTCTATAACACCAACACAGTCACTATCAACCCTAACCCTCTTATGCCCTGATCTTTTTTTTTTCAAAATCCTTAAATTGAGACATCTCAGCCTCCAACTCAGCAACTCCCGCCGTAAAACATCACATCTCCGATCAGCCTCTGTACGGACATGCAAATTCACGGCTAAGGAATCTTCGAGTTCAGCTTTCTTCCTAGCAAACGACTTGAAATACGAATTCTCATGTTCGCTTGAAACATCAGGAAACTTTGACGAGGAACCATCATTAAAATCAGCCATTTTCAGAGGAATTCAAAGGGTCTCTCTTTGAGATCGTTTTTAGGAAGAAGAATTTCACAAAGAAAACCGCTTAAAAAAAGAAATAAATAGCAAAATGAAACCATTATGTCAATTTTGTGTCTCTTCATCTGCAATTTGCAACAGTGAATTAGTGCCATTGAAAATCGTAATGCATGTTTCTTCTTATTCTGTTTGTAATAACACTACAAACGTACTACACAAGAATAAGAATGAGAACATTCTAAAAATATATGTACAATATAATTAGTACAAAATTAGCGTACCACAAAAATATCGCGCCGAAAAATCACTCGGTAACATAGACTTCTAAGTTTGAATGGTTCACTCAAAATTTTAAACTTTTTTCGTCTTTTAAAAAAAAGGCACGAAAGTTTCCACTTACAACTAGCAAAACATTTACACACACTTTAAAATCACTCGATTTTTTTTTTTTTTTTTTGTTTTTTTGATTTTATTAAAGTAATCATAACTGATATGCACAACTTACTTACACAATACGAAGTATATAGTTAACCAATACATCAAAATATCATTATTGTAAGATTGTAATACCACTTATTTTTATAAAAAAAACATACTTTATTTCATTATGCAATACAAATTATTCCTACATTTAAAGGAAAACACTAAATTCTCAAAGTATATACAGAAATTAAAACTAAGAAAAACGATCAACAATATCAACACCCGATATTAACCATTTTGGACTATCGCGCGCAAGGACAACTAGTACACCTAAAACTAGATAATATTGACATGTTATGAGAAAGAAATAGATCATTTGATAAGAAATGTAGAAAATGGAATAAATAGAAGTCATGCATGTAGGCCATATTGGGGCAATTTTTGGTAAAATGCTATTTTGATTCACTTTTAAGCCTAAGACACCTAATACTAGGTAACATTGACATGTTATGAGAAAGAAATATTTCATTTGATAAGAAATGTAGGAAATGGGCAAAGTAAAAGTCATATAGGCCATATTTGGGCCATTTTGAATAAAATGCGTCTTAAAACTTAATAAAATGCTCTATTGATGTGATTTCAAACCTTAGACACCTAATAATAGCCAACATTGATATGTTATCAAAAAGAAATAGTTCATTTAATAAGAAATGTAGAAAATGGGTAAAGTAGAAGTTATATAGGCCATTTTTGATAAAATACATATTGTTTAGCCTATTTAATTAATTCTAACATAATTTTCTGTATTTCAAGTTTTGCAAGGTACAAAAGGATGCTCCGTTGACAATCAAGGAACTTAATGAAGTTCGAGACATGTTGGCGTCTTTTATCACCTTTAACATGTAAATGTCACTTTTATTGTGAATTTATGTTTTGATAACTTTTTAACTGCATTATTATTCATTAATTACTTAATATCATCTGTATATATATATAACACGTTTTATTTATTGTATTGCATTTGGGAATATTTATATCTATATATGTATTGTTATTTTTAATATTATTTATATCTTAATATAATTATTATTAATAATAATAATAATAATATTATTATTATTATTATTATTATTATTATTATTATTATTGTTTATATTATTGCTAGAATTACAGGCCTGAAAAATAGGTTATTATTGCTGGAATTACAGGAGTTTTTTTTTAATATTATTGCAAGAAAACAGGGAAAAAAAATTACATAAAATGACACTAGTTAACCGGTGCCAAAGTGCCTACCACCAAAAAAAAACCGCGGGAATTTATATTGGCACCGGTTAACCGATGGCCAAAATAGTCAATGGCACCGGTAAACCGTTGCCAAAACTCATTTGTGTGGGAGGAATTGACATCCCCCACATATTCAGCGGTTCAAACCGGTGGCGTATATGGGGTTTGAACTGGTGCCTTTTTTATTTTTTCTACTAGTGTAATGAGCAAGATTTCAGCCCAAACCAGAATGCACCATCTCTGATTTATATTGCGATGGATTCTTAGCGAGGGTAGCAATTAAGCCTCATTTCGTTACTCCACAGGGCCAAGCAAGCTAGCATATTTACAACGTTACTCTATCAAATAAGCAATTCCAGAGTGCTGAACAAAAAAGTATTGGTGAAAAAGTAAAAAAAAAAAGGTATGAAGTCTCATTCTTGCGAGGCATTAGCACCAGGTGCGTCTTCTTCAGGTGTGTTAGCCAAAGACTGGTCTGTATCTATTAGATCTGTAATATAATCCAAGGGACCCAGTGGATCTCCAAAAAGTGTGGACAGTATTTGTCTGTGACACTCATCACAGAAGTATAAGTAAGAGAAGTGACCTTCACTCGGAAGCAGATGCAAATTAGTGCCTGGTAAGGTGCGGCTGATGTACTGAGCCATAGATGGTGGTACAACATGATCATCCAAGCCCTGTCACCAATTACCATTTTCAGTGGAGTGCTAAAAAACAAGTAAAATATATTGAATTTTGAGCATTGTGTCAGTCCTTAAGCAGGTGAAGTTTTGACAAATTTCTAAGAGAGACAAATAGATGATAATTATCAACCACAATCTTGTTGGCCGGTTGTCTTCAACAAATTAAAAATAGGCCCTACAGTTTTAACAATTATGTGAGTAGGTCAGCATTTAGTAAGCATAAGTTCTGTTCAGTATAATAAGTTAAAGCTAATTCCAAAAAGTCTATAAAAAATAATGGTCCTCTCGTTAACAAAGCTGGAAAGATTTCAAACATGTTAGCTGATATCAGGAATGTATACGGATTTTTTTTAAAAAAAAACAAAGACATAATGACACAATTTGGAAAATCAGGGGCTATGAAATTGAAAAACGAACATCAAACTGTGTTATAAAGGAACTAGTGATAGAAAAACAGTGGATGGGAGGGGAAAAAAAACGAGTTGAGACAAACCTGCCATATGTGTATTGGCCCTGAAAATCCAGTTAATGCACATTCTGCTTGCCTGTATATGGACTTCAGCCATGGAAGGATCCCTGTACCCGGGCACCTCCTCCTCATTTGTAAGTCTGCAAGGCTAAAACCCCAGTCTGAAACTTGTAGCACGGCTTCTTCAATGAATGATTTCATACGACCTTGTCTGACAGACTCTTCCACATCCCTCTGCCAAAATTCTTCAAAATTCTCCTTTTCAATCAAAGCCTTATCCTGCATAAGGGTGATGATCAGGGTTTACTAAGGCCTAAAGCATCATGTAAAATCTGTCTACACATAAAAAAACATACACTGGCATAATGTTGTCTTCTCTAGGAATGGTCTAAGGATGGAAAGATGTACCTAACCTAAAACAAAAATTTATCTAAAGCAGTACAGAGTCCCATGAAAGCAATTTTACCATAAAGCTAAGCAGTAGTAAGTAGTTATTACTGGACTTTGTAGTGACAAAAATTAACGACCTATTGGGTAGGTAAGGTAATAGCAGCAGATTTTGAATACAAAAAATGAGCATCATGTCAATGTGAATGGCAACCGTAATTGGTCTATGGACGGAAAGATGTACCTAACCTAAAGCAACACTTACAGCAATACATAGTAATTATAATTATTACTACTTTCCTAGAGGTTGTAGTGATTTAAACATTAACGGCATATTGGATAGGAGTGGTAATGGACTAATAATGGCAATAAATTTAAAATACTTTTTTGTTTGAAGAGCCATATGCCATAATTGTAGTACTAATAAATACTAATGCATGTCCACCCCCAAATATAGCTTCTTCATAAAACACCACTTTTACTTCTAAAGCAGGCATGACTGGTAAAAATGAAGTTCCAATGCCATAAACATTGTCATGCCACTATTCTTACCAAATTATATATAAATTCATTACTATCATTCCTGTCATTACCACCTAAACAGGCTGTAAACAATGAAAGTCAGATTAAATGATAAAACGGACAAGGAAGTACATGTATAGAGGAAGCACAGAAGCATTGGTTACAAGTAACAAGCACAGAAGCACAGGTTACAAGTACCAAGAAAATCAGTAGGACCAAGGGCATAAAACGACTGCCTGATATCTACTTTGTATCTTTTTCCCTAGTTACATATTATTTCACAGGTGACCACATAAGTAAAAAACATACCTTTAACCCGAGTGTCAGAGAGAACCATTTTTCAAGTGTTCCATGCTTTCCAGAAAAGAAGCTTCGGCGATAAAAATGAGAAAGAAAGCTGGGGAATCTCCTGGCTATGGAGAACATGAACTTCCTTCTTTGCTCCCATCTTTCCCATGTCTTACTTGTCTCTTCCTTAGTCATGCTCGATTCGTAAGGGTTAACCATAGGAGCAACAAATGCTGCACCTGCCAGTTTATTAAAACAAGCACCATAAACAGTTCAGTCACTCAAGGATACAGCATTGCTAAAGCTTGGACACTGATCTTTTAGTTGACCTCTAGACATGGTATCTGTACCTGCAATTCTGTTTGAGATAAACTTGATTGCTGCCCATGCATGCATTGCTGCACTAGAGTGTCCAAACACCCAGAACTTATCTTTCAGAGCCAAAGCATTAGCAAGGTGCTGCATATCCATGGCTGATGAGTTGAGGTTACGTGACGGGTCAGGGTCACTCTCACCAAAGCCAGGAAGATCATATGTTATCAAACGAACACCAAACTCTTCCAGTAGGGAGGCTTTGATTCCAGGTATACCTTTCATGCAAATACATCCAATTACAAAAGGGTAAAACAAACAGGCAAAAGTCCTCTAAGGTTCACCAATACTCTTATTTATCATTTTTGCACATATACCTGAAAGTCTTGAAGAAAGAAACGCATGTGGAGAAATCAGCGTAAATCTAGCTCTGTTGCCTGAAACACCCTGTTCAAGATATGATATATGCCGACCATCAGGTAGTAGTGCAGTGCTAGCACTAGGAGGATGTATAAGCATTTTCTTCACAATTGGAGCTGGATTTTGGTGTGCGTTATTTACATTCAGTACTGCATGATAATCAAGACTATCAAACACTCAGACTTGAAAGCTCTCACAGATTAACGGTGAGAATACACCAGAATAGCATAGATAAGACCATAAGCGCATAAAATATAAGTAAACCTATAACATAAATATTGAAAGACAGATCACGCTAGGGAGAAAGTTTCTATATGTAATAATGACACTGGAAGATTCACCACAAAGAGAACAGCTACAACCATACTTTTAGTAGGATCTATAACAGAAATTACTGCTAACTACAAACGTCTCCCTATATATGTAGCAAATATGATAATTTGAAACACTCTCTTATACTCTACATCCGAAAATGAAGTATCTAAGTATATGATTTGAGACATCCAATTTGGGGTAAGAGTATCTGTGTTACTCAAAGTCAACTATCAATTAATCATAGTCGGACAGAGGTATGTGTCTGGGAGCCAAACTCGCCCAACTAGTGAAAATTTCGCATTTTCCAGTCCAAAAGTGAAGTGTTTATATACAATACCTATGACTTCATCAGAGTACTGAGTTTCCAATTAAGATAGGTGAAGTGACATAAAGAGCCGAAATGACATAGGAGAGTATTATACCTATCTTATGATACTTCTATTATGCTATACACTGACTTCACCAATTAAGCATCAGAGAGAGAAAAAAAAAATATCCTTCATAAGAAAAGCACAGTTATTCCTATCATCATGGATTCCATATTGCAATCACTATACGACCACTATGACAAGAGATTGTACAATAATAATAATAATAATAATAATAATAATAATAATAATAAAAAAGTGGTATCAACATCGTGACAAGAGAAATCAATCCATCTCAAAACTGCATTAACACAAAATCACAAACTACTCGGATGCTGACCAGCTTTTCTAGGGGCCGGTACCACCGTACCACTACTAAAGACATGAGATAAAATCTCGTCCATATCAGTGACTCCTTTTATGGCTCCCCATACACAAAAATAAACAATACCTTGACAACTCCAGTAAAAACAATAATAAACTACTAAACCGAAAGTAATTAAACCTACTAAACCTGAATTAATTAACAAATTACAAATAAAAACAATACAACAGAACAAATATTACCTGCAAAAGCGAGGATGAAAACGAAAAAAATCACAGGCCAAGCATGAACAGGATCACGATCCTCAGGAAGATAATCATTCAAAAAACATAATCTATTAGAAATCTTAGCTAAAGGCGGTCCGAAATTCTGAACAAAATAAGAATCCTCAGCAACTAAACTCTGTTGAACAATGTCTTTACACCCTCTAGAAAGGTCTAACAATAGTTCACCCCATGCTTTAGCAAACCCTTTGATCTGATCTTTCAAATCCTCCTCTTGTTCCCTTGTATCTCCTTCGAAATGAACATCGAAATTGGATTGTTTTGGATTATCTAATGATAGAATTGGAGATGCTACAAATGGATCGCCATTGTTATTATTATATCTGAGCCCATCATCTACTAAGCTAGCTAGTTCCTCTCTCCATGAACCTGACTTTCCAATATCTGCCATTTTTTGCATCAAACTCAAGCTTCAAAATACAGTCTTGATTCATAAACTAATGATTTTTTTTATGATTTGGGTTCAAAATAGAAACTGGGTTTATCTTAAAATTAAGACTTTGGGTGTAAAAAAATTCTGGGTTTTTTTTGTACTTTGTATAAAATAAATTTTAAAAAATATTAAATTATCAACTAATGAGCTCACTTTGATGACTTGATTTAAGCTTGAATTTGAAGCTTTGAGTATAAAATCAAAAGATAAAAAAAAAAAGAAGAAATTAACTGGGATTTTAGAGGTTAAGCTTAAATCAGAAGCTAAGATGATGGGTTTTTTTGTTTTATTTTTTTTTTTTATGGGTATTTTCAGAAATTAAAAAGAATCAGCTTGCTTGAAAATGAAGCATCACAAACATCAATGTCTTTTTCAACTCCCACAAAAATAAAACAAATAAAATAGCAGAAAAAGATAGGAAAAACTGATGGAATTCCCAGAAAACTAGAAAGATAGAGAGTTTAAGAAGAAGGGCCACAAAATCAGGCAAATGAGAGCATCATTACAGCAATGAAACAATTGTTTGTGAGGAGGCAAAAAGGGAGGGAGAGAGACTGAAAGACTAGCATTTTTGGTAAACAAATTGATACAAACCACAACAAAACAGAAATTTAACCCTTGTTTTTTAAAAAAAGGAAGTGTTTAAGAGTAAAAGGGGGAATTTTGTAATGGAAGATGGACCCCAAACCGACCAACAACTGCTCCACGCCTCCACCACTGACCGGACCTTGCGAATTAAGGATGAATTCTATTCCATGTGGGACCACCATTATGGAGTCATGGCCACGTCCTTGCTTCATTATTTACTCTTCACCGATGGCGGTTGATGTTCGGTGATACTAATGTCTCTAGTTGCATATGAGATTTATTATGGCATTTTGTTTATCCCATAGATAGATATGTGTTTTCTATTTGATAGGTATATTGATTTGGGGATTAATTATGTGATTGTCTATCTTCTGATTTGCTACCATATTGTGGTAAAGGCCTTACTATATATATTCTGAATCAATACAATTTTGGGCAAGCTGAAAGCCTTTTCATAATTTACATGGTATCAGTCGCCTAGGTATTTCAAAACCATAAAACATGGTCGGCGATAAAGAACCACCACCACCCCCTAAAATTGAACCCAACTCTCAGATCTACCTTGAGACTCAAGATTGTCTTTATTACTCCTACTCGTCTCAAAGGAGATAACTATGATGAATGGGCTGGCGATATTCATTTTGCGTTGGAGGCGCGTCGGAAATTCGGGTTTCTTAACAGTTCGATTGTTGCTCCTGTTCTTTCTTGTACTTGGTCTGATTGGAACACAATTCAAGCCATGTTAATTTCATTGATTATGAATGATGTCGACTCTGACATCAAAAGAACTATTTTAGGTAAAAATACCCTAGACACGTGACCCAATTAGAGAGAGACACGTGTCCTTAGAAAGGTCCAATAACATGAACCCACTACTACAAAAACATGAATATAGAACGCCTAAAACAAGCAATATAGAACGCCTCAGAGGCGTTCTTCTGAGGGGGTGCCCTATAAAGTCTACAGAACACCTCTTTGGGGCGTTCTATATCTAACACAATACAGATCGTCTATCTAAGATAGGCGCTTCATATTTAAGGTACAAAGTGAATAAACAAAGAAAAGAGAGTTGTCATCTTAGGAAAGGCGCTCTATAGCTACATAAAACCAGAACGCCTATCATAGATAGGCGCTCTCTATTCGTCACTTTTTTAAATAAATAAAAAAATTAATAATAATAATAATAATAATAATAATAATAATAATAATAATTCATACCTAATAAATAAAACACCATAACAATAACATTTTATTTATAAAAAAATTTAAAATACAAGTATTTCAATCCTTGAGAAAAAAAATTATGTTACAAGGTTTCTAACATAGCTAATTAATTATCAATATGCTAACAGCTCTAGATCGAAAAGCACCGACTTATATTGCACCGCAATCATTCAGGCCACCACGCTTCCACCAAGCTCAAAAATAGAAAACCTGCACCGTACCAAACAACCGCAGATCAAGTTTTAAAGTAAGAAAATAATCCCATTTATATCATATAAATCAATTGATAAAAGATAAAATTCATAAATTATTACATGAAAATCAATTGATAAGAGATAGAAATCGAAATTATGACATGAAAATCAATTGATAAAATCATGCAAATCATAAATTATAAAACATAAAAATCAATTGATAAAAAATGAAAATTAGAAGTTATCATTTTATAACATGAAAACCAAAACATATCTAAACTACTCGTAATTGAGAAGTAAAACAAAATTATAAAATAAAAATCAAAAACTTGAATTAGAATTAAATCATGAACTATAGATCGAAAAAAACCCATAAAAATCATTCACTTTAAAACAACCAAAAAACGGATTTAAACATTAAATTCGAACACAATGAGATTACTCTTCATATACCATACCTTTATACATCTTTACACTTCATAATCTATTCTGAAGTAGCAACACCTCATTTCAACAGACCCAGACCTAACGACGGCGGCTTATACGACTCGATCGACGGCGGCATTCGAGCGGAGCATTACCACTTCGCTGAAACTAATTTAAATGCAATTGAATCACAAAAAATAACAAATAAATTATAGTCAGAAATTTGAATTGAAACCAAAAATAACTAAAAATAAAACAGATCTAAGTAATAACAAAAACAACAAATATTATAATCAGAAATTTAAATTGAAACCAAAAACAACAATCTATCGTTGTTGGACGCTCGATAGATTATGGCTCAGTGACGCTTGAGGCTCGGTGGTGGTACAACAGTACGGTGCATAAGGATTTTAATGGGGGAAGAGGAGAGAGAATGAGAGGAAAATGGAGATTGGGGAAAGATGATAAAATGATTTAGATCTAAAAAAAGAAAGAGAAAAGGAGATGGATGGGGCGGCTTTACTCAGTCATATTTTTAGGGTTAGGTGGATTGTGGGCTTTTGGTTTTATTTTTTTACTTTTTTTTAAAAAAAAAAATACTTATAGAACGGTTAACTGAAAGAGGCGATCTATATTGCATAGTGTAAAAATTGGGATAAATCATATAGAGCGGTTAAGTTGAACAGGCGATCTATAAGTTTTAACCTACAAAACGCTTAACTTACATAAGAGATTTGTATATGTCTAGAGATCGCCTATCCAGCTTGACAGTTGTATATAGTGCTTTACTTATTCCCTATTTTGTGGTAGTGACCACTCACCAGTTGTAGGGAATAAATTTCAAGCGTTAATCCCCTACCTTGAACCCCACTGTGATCATACACTAAAGTACGGTGGCGTCCAAAAGGGAAGAAGATAGAGCAAAAGAAACGCCAACAAGTTTTAGGAACTTGTAAACCGTTCACAGGGTGAAGGTTACACCCCTTAACGATCCAAGAGATCGTCAACTCCATAAGGTCTAGAACCAAATAAGGGTTCGGGGATGAAGGTACAAATCCAACCTAAAAGAGATTGAACCTGCCCTAATAATAGGCCTCTACTTTATTCTGATCGTATTCATGTGCGCTTTCTGACTAACATGCAATCAATAAGTTTACCCTAAACCTGTTTATCTATGTTGGTTGAATATTAATGCACAAATAAACTATTATTGGCGATCACTTGAAATTATAATCAAATTAACCCTAACAAGATTATTAATTATCTTATTAAGCGTGATTACAAGTACAAATTCCCTTTAAACATGCATAAAAGGTGTGATCAAGCAATAACAATAAAAATCAAGCAACATCATAAATAATAAATATAATAATTATAATCATCACAAATATAATTAATAATAATCATCATAATAACAATCATAATAATAATAATAATATCATCATAAAGAAAATAATCATCATCAAAACAATTATAAAAATAATCATAGATCATGTTAAAGAATAATAATAGCAAGATCCTAGGCATGATACTAACAAGATTAATAACAAACCCTAGCATGTCACTAAGCAATAAAAATCAAATCTTTAACCCTAACATGATACTAACAATCATAAATATTAGGAAGAACATAGGAAGCATCGCAGGAATCATAATTAATATTAAAATTACCCTAGACATGATACTAGGAATATCATAATAACAATTTAAACATGATTTCTACATCATAACATCAATAAAGACAATTAAAACACTTACTTTGATGCCTCGTACCTCTTTCTAATAACAAAATACACACGTTAGTAACTTCAAGGAAAATAATAAACAAAAATAATTAAATAATTGAAAGAGAGATTTGGGACCAAACCCTCATAAATTAAACCTTTCACGTCTAGGGCGAAGGCAACTTCGAATATGGCTAGGTGTTTCTAGATCTTGCGAATGCGGAATTTTGTATGCAAAAGATTAGGTTAGAAAAGAAAGGAAGAGAAAGAGAGAGATGAATGAATTAAGGAAATCTTAAGGAGAATTAGCGAATGATTAAAGAGAATGAAAGAGAATTGAAAACTGATTGTTGATGAGAATTGGTGAAAGAGAGAATTAGAGAATTAATGATTGCGAATGAAAACTGATTGTAGGTGAATATTAATTAAAACTGATTGTTGATGAGAATTGGTGAATGAAAACGGAGTTTTTAATACGTTATTTATAGAGAAAATCAGCCAAAAAGATAAATTAACAGAACAGAGTCCTGGCGCAACCGAAACAGAGCTGGCGCCAACCCTGGCTAACTGGCGCCAGGCACCAACACTAGCGCCAGGCGCCAATGCCTGGTTTCAGGCGCCAATGCCTGGAGTCAGGCGCCAAGCCTGTTTTTAACGCGTTTTCGAAAGTCAGATAAATTTGCCGTACTGGAGGATAAAATCGTATATTTTCCTCAAAAATGCTATTTGATTTTAATTAAAACTCTGAAAAGTCAACAAAAGTCAATTTATCAATGCTAATTGAATTAGGAATGAAAAGAACCTTCTAGAAGAATCTAGATGACTAAAACCGTTCCTAATTGCATTAGGAATGATAAATCATATTAGGCCCACCCCTAGATCATTGGGCCGCATATAAGGTTCAAACCGGGCCTAGTTTGGTAAATTGGCCATAACTTCCTCAATATTCATCGGAATTGGGCTTATAATATATCGTTGAAAAGATCTTGTCAAGCCCCATCCAACTACACTATTATTGGACCCATATCATGGACCAACCAAACTAGATTGACTGTTTTCTTAAAATAAGTTTTCAAAAACAGAGAGAAGAGAAAAGAAATTAAAACTATCCGCAACACTAAACTTTCCACACTTTCGCTTCATTCGATTATGATTCGACGTGAAAGGTACTCATCACCGGGTTTGGTTTTGGGGAGACACAAATGGGTGTCTACATAAGCCCCCACTTTGACTGAGTTTGGAGAAACGTGAGTTTCGAAAACAAAAGTCAAAGTAGCGATAGGGACGGAGAATGATTCAGAACGTTCTGCGATCCTAAATCACTCTTGCAACGCCGATACCTGCAAACTAGCGTTAGTTAAACAGATAAAAGAGTTAAGAAACGCGTATCTTGCACCGTCGAGCACACGTCTCTGAAAGTAACCGATTTGCTGCTTTACTGTATCCTTGTTGTTTTGATGACCTCCTGCAAGCTAGAGAATTCCATCCCGCTTGAAAACCGCTACGCCTGTAACTGCTTCCAATTTGGAAGATTGCTTCGCCTGAAACGATCCTCCTCCGCTATGATAGTATTCCACGTCCAAGGGAATACCATCGAAGATTATTTCTCTTGAAACAATCCTCATCCGCATTAATAATATTCCACGTCCAAGGGAATACTATCGAAGATTATTTCTCTTGAAACAATCTCCTTCCGCATTGATAATATTCCACGTCCAAGGGAACACTATCGAAGATTATTTCTCTTGAAATTACCTTCAATTGTTTGTGACAACCCTCCGCAAGCTAGGGAATGCCGTCGAAGATATCCTCGCTTGAAGCCATCCTCATTTGATGCGATAATTTTCCAAAGGAAATTACCGAAGACCTCCGCTTGTCGATCTTTAAAAGCTCGCCTGAACTTTGCTATCGCTATGCCTGTACGTCGGCGCTTCCGTTGCTTTTAACCTGTACGTCGGTGCCCTTTTGCGAATGAAACTGTATGTCGGTGCCTTTTGCGAATGAACCAGTATGTCGGTGCCTTTTGTTAATGAGCCAATGCTTAGGCGCTTTAAGCTAAGTGAGACGATCTTTCATCAGGTCGATCACTTTATGTAATCAAGCCGATTACTAAAAATCATTTCAAATTGCTTATAAGGGCTAACTGGCGTACCAAGGAACCCAAAATATGTTGCAAAAAGGCAGAACAACCTCAGCAAGTGGCTGAGTGTTCTGGTGCTGCGAGGTTATTTTGAGCATGTTAGAGGGAACTAATCCCCCTTGGTGATCTTGCACGATTCCTGGGCGATGCTATGCAGAGGAGCTACTGCCGTTGTTAGCTCCAGTTCCTGTACCGACTGAGGATGTGGCGGTAAGATTTTTCAGCTCTTATCTTTAAGTAGCCCCCAAGTAATGCTTCACATACTTGGTTTTGCGATGCTGTCGAGTTCGTGCATACGGGTTGATTGAGGAGATGATTCCTCAAGCCGTGCTTTGTAAAGTGGTCGATTCCTCGCCACCAGACTTGAGTAAGCTTATTTATTTGCAAATTTTGTCCATATATATTATGCATGTTTACTGACTTATTTCTTTGTTTGTTCCCGCACGAGGTGGTTTGTACCTGTGCTTTTTATTATTTGACTTTGTATAGAACTTTGCCTTTCAGTTAAAACTCATTTTTAGACATATTTTGTACATACATACTTATTATGAGTTTATTTATGTTTGCTATTATTATGTGCATGTTTGTGTTTGTGTGTGAAGAGTGTGACAAACAATTTTGCGCAAAAATTCCGTCATTTTTATTATTGATGGAGGGTATCCGACTCTCTCCCCCAAAAGAAAAAATGAAAAAAGAAGGAAAAGGCAAATAAAACGCTGGGTTTATAAAAACTTGGAAATTTAAGCTAAAAATCCAAAAAAGAATAATATAATTAATATAATAGTTATATTAATTAAAAAGAAAAAGATGTTTAGAAAAGATAATCGGGGCCGTAAAGTAATCAGTCGACTCGAATTTAGGATAAAAACGCAATTTAAGAAAGCGCGGATGACGTGGCAGGTTGGCGCCAGTTGGCACCACGCGATTGGGTGTAGCGCCAGGCGCTACACTTGGCGTCTGGCGCCAATTGACGCTGATTCCGTATTTCATCCTGATTAGAACTGCTCGTAAATCGTGCATAAATAGCCCCCTGCCTCAGCCGAATCTTTCATAATTCCAGCGAATAAAATAATTCTTGACCTTAGAAAAATAATATCATGTCTCTAGTCACCAAAACTTTCACTCATACACGCATGAATGGTGTCGATCTCTTAATGCTAGAGACAGAAAAGAATTAGATTTGTTTCACTTGGGGGGAATTTATGGCATAAAAGGGGTAGATCTTGACTTAGATTTCATTCATACCGCTCTAGAATATTGGAATGCTGATACTCATTGCTTTAGAATAGGGTATGATGAGATTAGCCCTTTTCCAGAAGAATTTGGTGCTATTTTAGGCTTTCCTGCAATAGACCTCATAGTAATCCCTAGAGTAGATGCATATTATTATAAGGATTTTGAGCGCTTCTTTAATTTAAAAGAAAGGGATTTATCAAAAATAATAGATGGCAACATAGTTAATTTGAAAGAATTTGCACACCATTATTTTGATAAACCTCTCTCTGAATCTTTTCATATATATAGAAGAAGGGCTTTCTTATTTTGCATGCTTAATCAATTTTTTCTTAGTAGTGGTAGAAATAATGAAGGTCAATCTATTATAACCACCGTACTAGAACAAATTGAATCAGGGAGAAATCCAATGCCATTGATAGTTGGAGAGACTATGATTAGTCTTGATGAATTGAAAAGAACCCAAAAGCACATTTTCGCGGCTCTCCAGTTTTATTACAGGTAGAAAAATAATATTTTTAATTATAAAAATCAAAAAATATATTTTTGTATTGTAATAATAATTTATTTGCATTGCAACTTTTTTACAGATGTGGCTAATGGAAAGGCTAGAATTAATTAGCCCTCCGGACAATATTGAGAGGTATACTCCCAATTTCTTCGTGAGGAGAAAGAAACGCTTCCCTAAAATTGGGCGCCATGGGTGGAGAAGGGTCTTCGAATCTCGCGATTTTGCTATCAAGTGGATCGTCCCGTGGTGGAAAATAGAAAGGATGGTTGGTGTCAACAAGAAACCTTTCTGCCGTCTTCCAAGTTTGTCTCGTATGACTTATTATTACCCCTGCAGGGTAAAAAGACAATACGGCTTGCTTCAGAATATTCCTTCCGGGGATCTTCGTCCTCCCTATGAGTACCCTGTTTCCCAGGAAGTAGACAGATTTGATGCTTACTGGAGTGCTAGACCTTTATGGGAAGTGATTACTCAAAAGTTTCCTCCTTCTTTGCCCAATGATGTGAAGAAGTGGTCGCTGAAGAAGCCTTCGAAGGATTCGAAGAAAGATCAGGGTAAAACTGATGTGAAGAGTCGTCTAGGTGACAGGGTGATTCCTGCCAAGGAACGCTTAGGTGCAAGAGTTGAATTCAAAACACCTACAATGCCTAGGAAGAAAAGTACTACCAAAGATAAAGGGAAAAGGAAAGCTGACACCACAGAGAAAAAAGCTTGGGTAGAAAAGAAGCATGAAGTCCTAGCTGAAGGGGAGACTATCTACTCTAAGATTGAATGTAGGTCCTCTAAAGGATGCCTACTAGCTAAGGTTATGGATGACGAGGAAGAAGCAGACAAAAATTGGAAAAGGGCTAGGAAAGAAAAGAAAGATTAGGAGCATTGCTTAATTTCAAATTATTAGACTTAGTTTATATTTTTCATTTAAAGTTAATTTATTTCAGCTTTATTAAAATTCCATCAATAATGTAATTTTATTTTATCAATGAAATTTCAGCTTTTAATTAAATTATTTACTTCAAATTTATTTTATTAAAGCAATGAAAACCGAAAAAAATTAATTTTCCAGAAATTCTTCGAGTACGGAAGTCGAAAGTTTTCCGAAAAACACCGAAATTTGCCCAGAATTTATTTTCAAATTGGCGCCGCTTATTTGCGATTGGCGCCTGCCAGGGAAGTCTGGCGCCAGGCGCCAATTCCATTGGCTGGCGCTGATGGTTGTTGGCTGGCGCCAGAGCTTACTCTGCGACGCCGATATTTTGCCGATCTTCTATCGAATTTTTAACTAATTCTGGGACGCGAGAATGTCGAAAAATAAGGTGGCCGCACCCGTAAGGGGTTGCCTACGTATCCTTTCTTAAGGAATCAGGCCAAACGTAGCTCTCTTGAGTATCCTACTCAAGTAATTATGGGTAGTATTTCTTAAGTTGGTCAAGATTGTCATGTTTGAGAACTCATTGCCATCTATATCAGTTAGTTTTGCTACACCTCCTGACAGGATTGTTTTGACAATGTACGGTCCAGACCAATTAGGTCTGAATTTACCCCTTAGATCTAAAACATTTTTTCTTAGTGCTTTTAACACCAAGTCTCCTACTTTGATGTTTCTTGTCTTGACCTTCTTATTAAAATTCCTAGCCATACGAGTCTGGTAACACTGAGTGTGATGTAGAGCTTCTAGTCGTTTCTTATCTAGTAGAATTAATTCTTCATCTCTTGCCCTAGTCCATTCAACTTCATCGAGTTTACTCTCTAATGCAATGCGTAGAGATGGTATTTCTAGTTCTACAGGTTGTACGACATCCATTCCATATACCAAGGAAAATGGCGTATTTCCTGTTGATGTGCGAATTGACGTGCGATAACCCCACAATGCGAAGTGAAGTTTGTCAGGCCAATCCTTATAATTTTCCATCATTTTCTCGATGATAGTCTTTAGATTTTTATTAGCTGCCTCAACTGCTCCGTTTGCTTGAGGTCTATAAGGGGAAGAATGATAGTGTTGAACGCCATACTTTTGTAGCAATTCTTCACATTCGGCTTGAAAGTGAGTTCCATTGTCACTTATCATTTCATGTAGGACTCCATATCGACAAATAATATTTCTTTCGATAAAGAGTGCTACATGTTTTGCAGTGAGTTTAGCGTACGATTGCGCTTCGACCCACTTTGTAAAGTAATCAATTGCTACTAGGATATATTCGTGGCCTCCTGTTCCTGGAGGAGTGATTTTGCCGATGATGTCAATTCCCCATGTAGAGAATGGCCATGGCGATGTGTAGGTGTAGAGCAAGGATGGAGGAACATGTTGTAAATTGGCATAAATTTGGCACTTAAGGCATCTTTTTACATACTGATGGCAATCCCTATTCATTGTAGTCCAATAATATCCTTCTCGCATTATTTTCTGGACTAACATTTTGCCATTTATATGAGTGCCACAGATTCCTTCGTGGACTATTCTCATTGCTCTTTGTGCATCCTTTTTTCCTACACATAAGAGAGCTCGACCCTTAGGTACCCTTTTATGTAGCTCGTTGTCTATGAGTACATATTGGGAAGCCAAAAGCCTTAATGCTCGTTTTGCTCTTTTGTCAGCATGAGGAGGGTATTCTCCTTTGGTGACATAATTGAGTATGTCCGTGTACCATGGTTCTTCTTCTTCTTCTTCTTCTTCGCCTTGGACTACTTCGTCGTCTTCTATAGCCTGGATGAATGCTGGTTTGTGCCTTTTTTCTATAGTTAGAGGCATTTGCTCGATTTATGTGGGAATCCTAACCATTGAGGCTAGTCTTGCCAAGGCGTCAGCAAATTGATTTTCCTCTCTAGGTAGATATGTGTATTCTACCTTCTCTAACTGATTGGTAAGAGTTTCCAGATAGGTTTGGTAAGGGGCTAGAATTTTGCTCCTTACTTTCCACCTTTTAGATATCTGATTGATAATCAAAGAAGACTCTTCGAATATTCTTAACTTTTTTGCTCAAAATGCGAAAGTTGTTTCAAGGCGTACCACGCATGCTTCATATTCAGCGGCATTGTTGGTAACGTCGAAATCAAGCTTTATGGAGATTGGAACATGCTCTTCTTTAGGTGATACTAGTAACACTCCAACACCACATCCCTTTTGGTTTGAGGCTCCGTCGAAGTATAAGGTCCAAGTATCATCTTCAGTAACCATTAGGTCGTCGTCTGGAAATTCATTGTCTTGTATTGGCGTCAAGTCTTCTATTGGAAAATCTGCTAGAAATTCTGACACCAGGGATCCTTTGATAGCTTTTTGTGGCATGAAACTTACATCAAACTGGGCTAAATTGACTATCCATCTTGATATGCGTCCATTGAGTGTAGATTTCTCAAATAGATACTTGAGTGGATCTAATCGGGAGACTACGAAGACGGTATGCACTAGCATGTAATGTCTTAACATGGTTGTGGCCCACACCAAGGTGAGGCACAACTTCTCAAGCGGTGTATAGCGTGCTTCGTATTCGAGCATCTTCTTGCTTAGGTAGTAGATTGCATTCTCTTTGCCTTCTACTTCTTGGCTAGCATAGCTCCCATTGTCTCTTTGGTAACCGTCAAATATAACCTAAGAGGTATTCCGGGAAGTGCTGGTGCTAATACGGGAGGATTTGCGAGATAGGCTTTGATCTTTTCAAAGGCTTTTTGACACTCGTCATCCCATATTATTGGTACATTCTTCTCGAGCTTTTTGAAGATTGGTTCACATATTGTCGTCAATTTTGATATGAACTTACTTATGTATTGCAACCGACCAATAAATCCTCGAATCTGTTTCTCAATCTTGGGCGGTGGCATTGACATGATTGCTTTGATCTTGGTTGGGTCTACCTCTATTCCTCTAGAGCTTATGACGTAACCCAAAAGCTTGCCTGAGGTGACTCCAAAAGCCCACTTAGCTGGATTCAGCCTCATATTATATTTTCTTAGCCTTTCAAAAAATTTCCTTAAGGCTATTTGATGGCCTGGACGGTCTTTTGATTTTACAATCATGTTGTCGACATATACCTCGACTTCTTTATGCATCATGTCATGGAGTAAGGCAGTTGCTGCACGTTGGTAAGTAGCACCCGCGTTTTTCAACCCGAATGGCATTACCGTGTAGCAGTAAGTGCCCCATGGTGTTATAAAAGTTGTTTTCTCCATGTCTTCTTCTGCCATGAGAATCTGGTTGTAACCTGCGTACCCATCCTTGTGTAGTAGCAAGTTGAACGAAGCTTTAATGTCTACTACTTGGAAAGTAGTAGCATGTTCTATTGCTCCTGCCGTTACATTCAGGGTAATTTTGCCAAGAGCTTGACGACGAGTGTTGTCATAGGCCCTTATTCCTTGTGTAGACGGAGTTAAATCTTCGTCCCTTATGCCGAGCATCCTCGCAGTTCTAAGTGGACAAACGTTGATGGACGATCCATTGTCTACAAGAGTCATAGGAACGTTCATCCTCTTGCAAACTACTGTGAGGTTTAATGCCTTGTAATGTTTGTCACCTTCCGGGGGTAAATCCTTGTCAGAAAAGGTGACCAAATTAATTGGACTAGGAAGATCACTTGTGAGGAAGTTGGCTAATCCCTCAGGAGTAGTGTCAGAATCTATCCCAATTTTGTCTAAGGCATTCATTACAGCCAATCTATGTTCTCGAGATGTTGCCAAAAGTTTCCACACATTCATCTCAACTTTTGTCTTCTTAAACTGCTTAACAATATCATTGTCTTCAATGATAGGTATGGGAACTTGTTGTGTGGTTGGCATAGGTTGTGTTGAAACGGGAGGTTGCATTCTCCCGGATCTTGTGAGGACGTCTATCGATGAGTCATCTTCAGCCCAAACGTCATTTGTGGCGTACGACACAGAAGGTGGAGATCCTATTATGTCTTTTAGATAGACATCTTCTTCATCACTGTCCCAAACTCCATTGATAATTGCATCGTCTTCTTGCGGAACTTGGACTAGTTTCTTTTCATCAATCATTTTCTGAACCCTCCTTGAATTTGAAACAGTTTTCTATGGTATGACCTCCTGATTGATGATACTGACAGTAATATCTATCCATCCTTTTCAATGATTCGAATGGTCTCGGTTCGAGAGGTTTGATCTCGCCATTCTCAGAGAGCATTTCGAACATTTGTGCATATGGGATCCCAATTGGAGTGTAGATTCTATTACTCTTCTTGGGTTTTTCAGTGACTTGTAAGGAAAAACGCTTTGCTTCATAAGTCATTCTCACTGGTGTGCATTCCCTTTTAAGTTCATATTTCGGAAGTGGAACCTCATCATATTTCTTTTGGGGTTCCTTTATGTCCTTGAGAGCTTCACGTAGTAGATGCGATACCTCCATCATAGACAGTGTGAGCAATTGTATATCTTCCTTACTTGCCGGTTTTGGAAGGTTATCCTTGACATCGAAAAAGATTTCCTCTTCCTTTTCTGTGGCATGGATTTCTTTGACAGGTCTAATGAGAGATGAGGGGTCAACCTCGTTTTCCTCATCAGAGATATCCAGGGTATGAGCTAGAGGTGCATTGTCAATGCTTGGCTTCTTACTGGCAGGGGGCAACGGCAGCTTGTTGTTGTCAATTAAGTCTTGGATAACTTCCTTAAGCTTCAAACAGTTTTCGGTGAGATGGCCCCTACCTTGGTGATACTTGCAGTGTGCATTGGGGTTCCAATTAGCCGATCTCTTCTCGACTGGTAGGTCCCCAAATGGTCCAATAGGAGTTATAAGACCTTTTGCATTTAATCGATCAAATGCGGTGTCATAACTCACGCCAATAGGAGTAAAGTTCCTCCTAAATGGTTTCTTTTGTCCTTGATTGTTTATAGCAAGGACTTCTCCTAGATTAAAAGTGCTAAAATGGTTGGAGTGGGTGTTTTTTGAAGAAGAAGGATTTTCGTTCTTCTTTCCTTTCCAGCCACTGTTGGAGTTATTGTTGGCAGCTTTTAACTTAGCCAAGTCGTCTTCAATATTGATCCCAATGTCATAGACGGCCTTGAAGGTATGGAGATTATTTTGATACTTGAGATGCTTGGAATATTTTTCTTGAAGATTTTTGATGAACAGCCTCACATACTCTTTTTCACTTGGCACCTCAATCATCTTGGCTGAGGTTTCCCTCCATTTGTTAAAGAAAGAGGTGAAGCCTTCATTCTCTTTCTGCTTGAGGATTTCAAGTTCCCTATGGTCAGTCTCGACTTGAATGTTGCACTTGTACCTATCAACGAAAGAGTTTGCTATGGACTCCCAGGTGGAGGTCTTTTCTTTCTCGAGAGAAAAGAATCATTGTTGGCAAACGGTCTCGAGAGATAGTGAGAACAGAGAGGAGAAAACCTTCTTATCGATACCCTTAATACTCATTATTGTTTCGAATGCTCTTAAATGAAAGTAAGGGTTGTCAGTTGCTCTGAATTTTGGGATGTCGTTGGCATTGAACTTCTGCGGAAGAAGATCTTTGTCCACCGAGACCCCTTGTGATGTAAGCCCTTGAAACTTGCAGTCGCTAGACAGCTTGCTTACACTCTCTTGCATGAGGTCCATCTGTTGTTGCTTCACGGGATCATCGATCTTGAGTGCTAGGAGCTTCAGTGTCTCGGTCACGGTAACCAGTTGGTTCCTAAGCTCGTTGACTTCTTCCTGTGTTGCCATTATAGTCTTAGCTTTCCTCTTACGAGCTATGGGTTTGTCGAAAAGTTGGACTTGTACGAAGAGGTTGTCCTTGATTAACCGTCCTTCCTTTCTTGACCACGCGCTGTAATTTAAACCATTTTGCGTTTTAATTACTTGACTCGAATCAACTTGACTTTACGGTTTATTTTAAGGAGGGAAAAAAGAATAAATACAAGAAAGGGTGCATATTTTTGGCAAAAATAATGTACATATTTTTAGGGACTAAGTATAGTTTTTTTTTTATTATTGGAGGATTAATATCCGACTTACCCCCCTAAAAAATGACAGAAAAAACGCGCACACAAGACTCTCTTAGACATGGTCAAAGTATGTGTATTGGTGTGTGCGTTGAGTGTAAGTGACGTGCTTGGACTCTTGTGTAAGACCAAGGGACTTAGTGCCTAAACTCGATCATCGGCTCAAATAAGTACTATTGACAGCAAAACTTAACCGAATTAGTTAGAAAACTGATTAATTAGACCCTAGGTGATGACTCGACCAATAATCCGAACCGTCGGCCAAACGACAGGACTGGCGTCGCACTGTAGAGATTGGTGCCAGACGACAGAGCTGTCGCCAGGCGCCACACTCCATAGTGTGGCGCTACAGCTCAGACCTTGGCGCCAATATTGGAGCTTCGATCTGGGACTGTTTTCGGTGTTATTAGTCAATTAGGGTATGCCTAAAGTCATACTAGGTCAATTCCGATTAAAATATTAGACTTTATTGACTCAAATTAATTATTTAATTAATTAATTAATTAGGCAAAGTTATTTAGGTCATTAATTTATTTAATCTCAACACAAGTCAAACAAACGGTTAAGAGAAACATAGAATATATGCACAGCAAATAATGCACAATTAGTCAATTAGGCACAATATGATGCAATGCGTTCGAAACCTAACCATGGCTCTAGTTCTCTAAAGTTCGGGATATGGTTTAGTCAATAGAGGGTCCATGGTTAATTGTCCGTATGCACTGCGCGGAAGCCTAACCGTGAAGGGTTGGCGCGAGTGGATGGGACACCGCGAGTTTAGAAAAACTCGGTTCCATGGTTTGGTGAATTCAACATCTCGGATGTACCCTTTGTTGCACGGAGCGTTCAATTGGGTAGATGGAGCATGAATTCCCAGAGGGTTATGTCCATATGTAGAACACATATGGGTTTCGGAAAAGTGAGAAAAAAAAATTCAATCAGGAAGTAGGATCGAGCAAACAATACGAAAAACCTGTCGAAATTAGAACGCATATTTCTGGCTCGGTATTAGGGGAGGTTGGCACCAGCAATCAGAGACTGGTGCCAGCTTTTAACTGTAGCGCTTGGCGCCAATGCTGGCGTCTGGAGCTACGGCTAAAAATCTGGCGCCAAGCTCTGGCCCCTGGCGCTACTTCCCACATGCCTCAGCAGCTTTCTGTGCTCGATAAAATTTTCCAGTTTCGCGTGGTGTTATTTCGGTTCTAGTTGTGAAAGATATTTCTTAAATTTCCTACGCATAAAATCCTATGTTTTTAACTCATTACGGATGCTCTTTCCAATGAGATCTTTTTTATACATATGACAATAATTTTAATCAAAATTGCGCACGTGAAATACTTAGAACGTTTCGAGTCTCATCCACTCGTTCTAAGTCATTGCCGAACCAAATTCAGGAATTAAAATAGAAATCCTCCCTAGTGGAGTCGCCAAAAACTATAGGGAATAAATTTCAAGCGTTAATCCCCTAGCTTAAACCCCACTGTGATCATACACTAAAGTACGGTGGCGTCCAAAAGGGAAGAAGATAGAGCAAAAGAGTCGCCAACAAGTTTTAGGAACTTGTAAACCGTTCACAGGGTGAAGGTTACACCCCTTAACGATCCAAGAGATCGTCAACTCCATAAGGTCTAGAACCAAATAAGGGTTCGGGGATGAAGGTACAAATCCAATCTAAAAGAGATTGAACCTGCCCTAATAATAGGCCTCTACTTTATTCTGATCGTATTCATGTGCGCTTTCTGACTAACATGCAATTAATAAGTTTACCCTAAACCTGTTTATCTATGTTGGTTGAATATTAATGCACAAATAAACTATTATTGGCGATCACTTGAAATTATAATCAAATTAATCCTAACAAGATTATTAATTATCTTATTAAGAGTGATTACAAGTACAAATTCCCTTTAAACATGCATAAAAGGTGTGATCAAGCAATAACAATAAAAATCAAGCAACATCATAAATAATAAATATAATAATTATAATCATCACAAATATAATTAAGAATAATCATCATAATAACAATCATATTAATCATAATAATAATAATATCATCATAAAGAAAATAATCATCATCAAAACAATTATAAAAATAATCATAGATCATGTTAAAGCATAATAATAGCAAGATCCTAGGCATGATACTAACAAGATTAATAACAAACCCTAGCATGTCACTAAGCAATAAAAATCAAATCTTTAACCCTAACATGATACTAACAATCATAAATATTAGGAAGAACATAGGAAGCATAACAGGTGATTTGGGTATTTTTATACCCGGCCAGGTGGCCCAACCAGAAAGCGCCACGTGTCCTCCATATAGGTGCCATTTGGACCTATGGAGTGATGACACGTGGAGGGTGGACTCTTCTCCGTCCTACGTGGACTGATGGTCCAGCAGGGGCCATTCAGTCGGCGACACGTGTCACCCAAAAGGTGCTTCAGAATCCTTTTGGGCACAGTGACACGTGTCACTCAGGTATTGGCCTTGGGATGGCGGCCTTCTAAGGCCCAAATCCCGAGGCGCCGCAAAACGGCGTGACCTAACTCCTAGGTCACCAGATCCTAGGAGGGCACACTTTTCCCTATAAATAGGGACATTACGTCATTTATGACGACACACGAAAAAAGAGAGAATTTTTGACACACAATACGAGACAATACGTCACTTACCACAGAGCTGTCGTTTTCAAGGAACACACAGCACTTTACCTGAGCTTGGAATCCAAGAAGATAACTTTACTTCCGCACGTTTTATCTCCGAATATTTACTGACTTAATCTTCGGAGGCGGACCACCGACCATCCGGCGGTCCGTTTGCTTTGCAGGTACAGGCATCCTCAGTTGAATCCAGTTTCAGTGTTGTAACTCTCCCGAGGGACAAAAACCCCCGAAACATTTGGCGCCGTCTGTGGGGAGAGTACCTCTGAAATGGCTTCACAAGTGCTTGTACCAAATCCGGAGACCATTCGGCCTCCAAATGATGTACTGGTCCAAACGGACCATGACTCAGGTGACGACGCTGATGTCGAAACCTATGTGGATCCAAATGGATCCCTCATCTCTAAACGCATCCGCAGTAAGGAACGGCGAGAGCGTCCCCATGTTCAGGCAGGACCAAGCAAAACTGCTGGCCAGCCAAAGAAGCCCTCGGGGCGGCCGGTTGATCCTTCCCAGGCGGCAGGATCAACTCCCGTCACTCGGGATGAGCTAATGTCACTCCTGAGCAGCCTCAGGGGTGAAATCAAGCAGCTCGCCTCAGAGAAGTCGCCTACTCCTAGAAAGGAGCAGTCGGCCAAGAAGCTAGCCCAAGCTGGCAAACAGAAGTCGGTCAGGGACCGTCAGCCGACTCCTCATCCTGCTCCTAAAGAGAAGGCCAGGTCCCAATTTGACCTTAATCGGCTCCGTTTCCCAGAAATGGGCGCAAGAAAACCCATCCGGCACATATAGCCGGATGGTAGCAAGAAAACGTTCTCTGACGCTCGGCAATACATTGAGGAGAGGAGAACCCAGCAATCAGAGTCGGCTTCAACGTCGACTTATCATGATAGCTTTCGGAATACCTCTATGAGGTGTTCCCAGTCTGTACATGAGACCCCAGCAAGCAGCCAAAGGGTTCAGTCTGGGCCACATGTGATTCAGTCCACCCAGTACATGGCACAGCCATTGTACCAGGCGCCAGTTGTACCTTACATGCAACCTACCCTCTATGGAGGACAGGCGGCATACGGCTATCAGCCGATGGACTGGCAGCTTAGGCTGCAACACCTTGGAGATCAACCCTCTGCTTTCTCCAGGGAAATAACTGAAGCCGTACAGCCGGCCAAAGTTAAAAACGTTCTGGTTGGAGCCTATGACGGGACCTCCAACCCAGAAGACCACCTGCTAGCATACACCCACCTCATGTATTTACAGGGGTTGGATGATGCCGCATGGTGTCGTTGCTTTCCAGCCACCCTGAAGGGCATAGCCCAGCAGTGGTTTGGCAACCTGCCGGCTGGCTGCATAAATAGCTTCAAAACACTTGCGTTCTTGTTTGCATCAAACTTCTCTATGAACATCCCTGCCAAAAAGACAAGTCTTGACTTGGGCAATGTACAGCAGGGAGATAGAGAAGGTTTGCGATCCTACGTCAGGCGGTTCAATCTGGTCCGAATCCAGATTCATGGGCTGTCTGATGAGGTCGCCTTCACAGATTTCTTTAAGGGTCTGAAGGACGGGTCTACCTTTAAGTATGAACTCGTCCGCAAACAAATCTTTACTCTGCAAGGAGCCTTGCGAGAGGCGGAAGCCTACATACAGGCGACCGAACTCTGCTCCTCCAATAAGCAGTCGGACCATAAGAAGTCCGACCGGCAGAAAGAGACTCGGTCTGCTCAGCCGGCTCCTAAGCCAGAAGAGAGCAAAAAGAAAAAGCAAGTCTGGGCCATTGATAACTCTGATCAACCGGCCCAGAAGAAGAAAAAAGAGTGGAAACCGTACGTCCCAAGGTACGAATTCCACAAGGACTGCTGCTCCATCCTTTTGGAAATTAAGGATCGGCTAACTCTTGAAAAGCCGACTGCTATGAAAGGTTCCGCTGAAAATAGGAACAAAAACAAGCATTGCCATTTCCATGAGGATGTTGGCCATGACACGAACGACTGCTTTAGTCTCAAGCGGGAGCTCGACCGTCTGGCCGACAAAGGACAGCTTAAGTCCTATGTGAAGTCCAAAGTGACTTCAAAAGCAAATCCGGGGCAGTCCAAGAAAAAGACTCCCCAGCCTGCTGTGAGTGCCGAAACTGATGAAGAACCGGTGTACACCATAGCAGGCGGATTTGCCGGTGGTGGCCCGACCATTCGGGGTACCAAGGACCATCTAAGAAAGATGGTCAATTCTGTTGAGGAGGGGGATACATCTAGCACATCCACCTTCCTTAAAGTTGTCATCACCGAACAAGACTGAGGCAAAGTCCGTTGGTCGCATGATGACCCTGTTGTCATTGAATGTAAAGTCGCCAACCAGCTGGTTGGCCGAATTCTGATTGACACAGGAAGTTCCTCTAACCTCATCAGCCTCAAATGCTTGTCCAATCTCAAGTACAAACCGGATAGCATGATGGAGGTCACCCACACCTTAGTTGGGTTTGGGGGAGGACTTGTGCACCCAGTCGGACGAATCGACCTACCTGTCCGCCTGGGAAGCAGGGGAGACGGTCGACACATGACCATCCGTCTCCTTGTGGTTGAAGAGCTCACGGCTTACAACCTCATCTTTGGCCGACCCACTCTTAATGAGTGTAAGGCCGTCATCATCCCTGCTCTCATGCTACTCAAGTATGAGAAGGATGATGGAACAGTTGGTTCCCTTAATGGGGACCAAAAGACGGCTCGAGAGTGTTATCTCTCGGACGTCAAGCCTGCGGCCGCAGCATCCGGCCGGGGCAAGCAAATGATTGACCTCGACGATGTCGAGGAAGAACAGTCGGCCCCACCAGCCGGAAAGAAAAGAAAGACTGATCAGCTGGTGGTGGTTAAAAAAGAAAAGCAATAGCAATCACTGACCGGGGAAAGGTCGGATGATCTTCGTCCCCAGCCTACTGGAGAGCACATTGATATCCCTCTGGATGATAGCCGTCCAGAGCGGACTGTTAAGGTGGGGACGATTGCCTTTGCAAAGTTGGGTGAAAACCTTCACCAGCTGCTCAAGGAATTCAAAGACATCTTTGCCTTTGAAGTGGAAGAAATGACAGGCATCAGCCCGGATCTCGCCGTCCACAAACTCGCCGTGGATCCTAAAAAGAAGCCCATCCGGCAAAAGAAAAGAAACCACGGCGAAGAAAGAAGTCAGGCGGCAGCTGCCGAAGTAAAAAAGCTGTTAGATGCCAAGTTCATTCGGCCGTGCAACTTCCCTAAGTGGGTGGCTAACGTTGTGTTAGTAAAAAAGCCGAATGGAACTTGGCGGATGTGTGTTGATTACACAAACCTCAACAAGGCATGTCCAAAGGATAGCTATCCACTGCCTAAGATTGACAGTCTGGTCGACTCAACAGCCGGACATGCCCTGATGAGTTTCATGGACGCCTATTCAGGTTTCCATCAGATCCCCCTGTGGAAAAAAGATCAAGAAAAGACGGCATTCGTCACTAATCAGGGGTTGTTCTGTTATACTGTGATGCCGTTTGGTTTGAAGAATGCGCCTGCTACCTTCCAACGAATGATTAATACGGTCTTCATTAATCAAATCGGAAGGAATGTAGAGGCGTACATTGACGATATGATAGTCAAATCCAAACAGCAGGCGGATCACCTTGCTGATCTTCGAGAAACATTCGCCACACTCAGGCGGCACAAGGTCATGCTTAACCCAAAAAAGTGTGTCTTTGGTGTTGAGTCTGGGAAGTTTCTCGGATTTTTGATTGACCAAAGAGGAATAGAGGCCAACGCTGAGAAAATACAGGCGGTAATCGACATGCAGTCGCCCCGTACTGTGAAGGAAGTGCAAAAACTAACAGGTTGTCTGGCGGCCCTGGGGAGATTCCTCAGCCGTTCAGGCGACAAGTGTCTCTACTTTTTCCAGGCAATCAAAAAGAAGACAAACTTTGAATGGGGGGATGATGCAGAGGCGGCCTTTCAAAGGCTAAAAACTCATCTGCACTCTTTGCCGAGGCTTGTCAGCCCTTTGCCTAAAGAGAAGCTCTTCATGTACTTAGCCGTCTCTGATCATGCCCTCAGTGCTGTCCTCTTAGCTGAAAGAGACGGCATCCAGCTCCCGGTGTATTTCATAAGCCATGTTTTGAGAAATGCGGAGCTTCGGTACCCCATGGTTGAGAAATTCGGCCTTGCCCTTTACATGGCCATCAAGAAGCTTAAACCTTACTTCTTGGCGCATGCGGTAGAGGTCTATACTGACCAACCGATCAAACGGCCACTCACAACCTTGTAGTCTTCTGGATGAATGCTCAAATGGGCAATCGAAATACAAGGATTAGAAATCACTTATGAATCAAGGAAGGCAATAAAGGGACAAGCATTCGCTGACTTTATTGTCGAAATGACAAGGCCGGTTGTTCCGGACAATACGAACCAGGTCTGGAAAGTATATGTGGATGGGAGCTCCACTGTGAACGGCTGTGGTGCGGGGATTATCTGTCAATCTCCTGAAGGAGATAAGTACGAATACGCACTACGGTTCAAGTTTCAGGTCTCTAATAATGAGGCCGAGTATGAGGCCCTGCTGGCCGGCATCCGGTATTGCAAGGCGGCAGGGGCGAAGAAGGTATCCGCCTGCTCTGATTCTCAACTGGTCGTACTCCAGGTTAATGGAACGTACGAGGCCACTCATCCGGCCATGATAAAATATTTGCAGGCGGTCAAGAGTGAAGTTGGGTCACTTGAAGAATTTCATCTAACTCAGGTTCCCAGGTCTTCAAACAACCAAGCGGATGCTCTGTCCAAGTTGGCATCATCCGCCTCCTGTGAAACGCCTCGGTCAGTCTTCTGGGAGGTCATGGAAAAAAGAAGTATATCAGAGGAAGACCCCATTGGAATTCTTGACCGAAGCTCAACCTGGATGGACAGCATCCGGACCTATCTTGCAGACGGCACGACTCCTGACTCACCACAGGAGGCGGCTGTTCTGAAAAAACGAGCAGCTAACTTCGAGTTACGGCAAGGAGAGCTCTTCAGGGCTGGCTTTTTGAAACCCCTGTTGAAGTGTGTTACCCCTGAAAAGGGGAAGGAAGTTCTCGAAGAGTTGCATTCGGGATTCTGCGCCTCCCATATAGGCGGCAGATCCCTCGCGGCCAAGGCCAGGCGGCTTTACTTTTGGCCGACTCTGGAGTTGGATGCCATGGAAATGGTGAAAAAATGTGACAAGTGCCAAAAGTTTGGCAAGCTCATCCATCGTCCGGCTACAGACCTGACGACCATCCACAGCCCAATACCCTTTGCCAAATGGGGCATGGACATTCTGGGGCCATATATAACTGCACCAGGCGGCAAGCGCTATATATTGGTGGCTGTGGATTACTTTACTAAGTGGGTAGAGGCTGAGGCAGTAAAAAACATCAAGACTAAAGACGTCATTTCCTTTATCTGGAGGAACATAATCACTCGTTTCGGGGTGCCCATGTCTATAGTTTTTGACAATGGTCCTCAATTTGAGACGCCTCAACTCAAGACTTGGCTGGGAGACCAGGGGGTCTCAAGCTTCTTCGCATCAGTCGGCCGGCCACAAGCAAACGGCCAGGTCGATGCCTTCAACAAGTTAATCTCAGACGGAATTAAAAAGAAGATTGAGCGGGCTGGTGGCCTTTGGGCGGATGAATTACCACACGTCCTTTGGTCCATCAGAACGACTGCTAAAGGGGCAACGGGAGAAACCCCATTCCTAATGGTGTATGGTGCAGAAGCTGTTCTGCCCATTGAGCACTATGAGCCTACCCTTCGAATCATGTTGTATGATGAAGAGGCAAATTGGGAGGCCATGCGCCTAGCATTGGACTCACTTCCAGAACGCAGGGGCAATGCTGCCTTGCGTCATGAGATATACCGTCTGAGAATGACTCGGGCTTATAACAAAAGAGTACACAAGTGTCCTCTCAAAGTGGGGGACTTTGTGCTACGGAAAATGGAGGCAGTCGGTAGGGCGAATGAACAGGGAAAGCTAACCCCAAATTGGGAAGGCCCCTACCGAATTTATGAGGAGATAAGAGACGGCACCTACCGCCTGGAAGAACCAGACGGCAGGCAGCTGCCCAGAACTTGGAATGTAGACAACTTGAAAAAGTACTACTTCTAAGTACGAATGTAAAGACCTCAATTTTGTAAATCTCACGTATAGTTAATGAGAATATGCCTTCATTTCCCAACTTATCTTTTTATTTAAGTTTTTTAAGTGCCGCCTGTACCAAATACAGACGGCCAATATGTTTGGAAAGCGTCTGTCCCAACAGCAGACGCCCCAATCCCTCTGAAGGAGCCGATTGTTTTAGAACAGTCGTCCCTACGAAATTCATCAAGTTTACACCAACACTTGATGAATATTTACTTGATCATTTAAGAGGCCTAAGGCCAGATAAAATCATGATGAGGCCCATGGCCGGATGTTAATAAACAAAAAGAGACCGAATGGTCACAGTCTGCTCTAACATGAGCATGATCGTCTGCTCCAACATGAGTCAGATAACCGGCGACGTCCATTTGGGCGAATTCGTTGAGGAGAAGCATCTCCCATTTGGGTGGCACATTGCTCTACGAATATATCAAGCGGCCCTACCGAATGCTAAGGCAGCATTCGCAGTCGTTTGTTTTAATCGAAAGTGAAATATAAAAGACCTGAATTTTCTATTTAACGCAGTCGTCACTGTTTCATGAGTAGAGGCTAATTGAGGCATAAAGCCGGATGCGCCTGTTATTGCTCAGGGGCAAAACAGGCGGAATATTTTATACAAGTTAAGTTAACTACTTAGCAATTATTGAGGCTATTGGCCGGATGACGTCTGATCCTTGCCTATGGGGCAAGACAGGCGGACAATTATTTTTAAAGAAAATTGGTTAAGTTACAAACTTAGCATTTTATCTCAAAGAGGCCTATGGCCGGAGGCGCTTGTTTTAGCTTATGGGGCAGAACAAGCGGAGGTTTACCCTTAGCAAATTAGCTAAGTTGGAAATTTGAGTTAGTTCGAGCCAATGGCCGAATGAACACTTATGTTTGCCAATTCTGGATGGACGTCTGCCGCGTGGTTTGGGGCAATCACCATAGTGATTGATTGACTTAGAAACCATGCATACTCTTCTAAGTATCAAAAATTTCTAAGTCAATCAATCCAATAAACCGAAACCACCCGACATCCGTCCAGGGGCAAGAACATTCGCATGGTATACAGGTTATAATACTTAGCCAAAAACATGCAATGAAAAATTCAAAATGCAAAGGACAACAACAATATGGATAACTTCAGCCAAATAGCCGAAGGATTTAAATTAAAGACCAATCGTCACCAGACGATTGGTTAAGATTGTTATCTGGCAAAGCCAGAAAGATTGTCAAATTACCCGACCCCTCGGTCGGTAAAGATACAAATACTCGGCACACAGGCCGGAAAAGAAAAGTACATGGCCATTCGGCCGCAGAAAAGCATAAAAGCTTAAGTGATCAGGGGAGAGCCTCTTCAGTGGCAGCCGGCTTGTCGTCCTTCGGCTGCTCTTCCTCCTTTTTCTCTGGCTCCTCCGCCTGATCCTCCCCCTCGCCGCCCGAGGACGACTCCCCAGAAGAGTCGGACCCAGAACTTTCCTCGGCCTCAGCATTCTCAGCCTCTTCAATAAGGCGAGCGTCGAATGCTTTGCTGGCTTCGTCAAATTTGGATTTCCAAATCTGATAGTCCGAGTCCGGCTGTACAGCCGCCCAAGTGTCCCGCATGATGGCTTCATAATCGCTCATCATTTGCTTAACAAGAGCCTCTCTCTCTTGTTCAGCCACGGACTCAAACTTGGACTTCAGCTGATGCTCCTGGTTGCTGAGGCGCTGCTCCAGGCGGCCCACCTTCTGCTTGGCTCTCTCGGCCTCTTCTTTGGCATCTTGAAGAGGCTCGAGCTTCTCCTTAAGAGTTGTAATCTCTTTCTTAAGGGAAGTGATGTGCAGGCGGGCCGAGTCCAGGTCCTTCTTCACCTGCATATTGGCTTCCGCCTGCGAATACATCATATCAAGCGTCAGATACTCATTCTGAGCAATATCAAATTGAGCTCGATCCAAGGCGGACTCGGCCTGAGCTTTAGCGACTGTTACCTCTTTGGATTTCTCCTTGAGGGGTTGCCTGAGCCCTTGGACGCGCAGCATGGCCTGCAAAAGAGCCGAATGGTTAAAACCAGGCGAAAAAAGAAATAATGCTTAATAAAAAAAAAGGTTGCTTGAGCTAACTCATACCTCGCAGAGGTTCCCCAAGATGCCATCCAAGTCAAGGGTGCCGACTCCTCTGACAGACGCCTTGTCGTTAGGATCGACCGCCCTCAGCATGGACTTGGCCATCTGGACTACAGTCGGCCTCTGCACCGGAACTGAGAAGGAGAGAAAGTTAGAGAAAATAACTCAAGTACATCTAAATGGAAGAACAATAGGGGCGAATGGATTTTACCGTCGTCCTTCTGTTCCTCCTCTCTCCCCAGGCTTCTCTTCTCTCCTGCTGAGCCGACAACAGTGGTGGGTTGCTTAAAGCCACCCTTCGATGCCCTCTGGGCATCCGGTTTGCTGATCTCCTTTTCAGCTTCGAGAGAAGAGGCGTCTGGGCCCTTCTTGGGCTTATGAGCAACGTGCTTCCGGCCGCCCTTGCCGGATGCGCTCACGTCACCCGCCCTAGTCTTTTGGATTTTAGGGTCGGATGGTTTTGAAGGAGATTTGGAAGGCGCACCCTACATCAACACAAGATAAACGCAAGTTAGAAATCATTCGGGCAAATTTAATATTGGTCAGAAATGAAAGTATAACAATTTTCTACCTTGGAGGTGCCGCCAGTTTTCTGTTCATCAACTTTGGTGTGAGTGGTTACTTCTGCCCTGTTTAAAACATTCGACCTGTATCGAGTAGCAGATACAACCGGCTTCCTTGTGGCCGAGAGCTTTTCCATTGCTTTGTCTGCAAAAATGAACAAGTGAATAGCTTCCTTAAACAAGTACTGAAAAGCAGAAGTAAATTACATATAAAACAGACGGCCGACTACCTCTCGGCATCTCGGAACTTAGCCCACAGGCGGCTAAGAATGTCCCTTCTTCAAACCACTTGTACAAAGGGAGATAGCATTGAGGGGTGACCTCCTTGTCCCCCTCATCATTCGTCCACACGCACACGGTAAACAACCCCGCGTCCATGATCTCCTCCTTTGCCCGCCTGGGAATAGGCGGCAATGCGCTCCTGCCTGCTAGGAGAGGTGGATCCTTATTCCACCTATTATACTTTTGGTTCAGGCGGCTGTCGGTAGACTTGACTATATAAAACTTAGTCCTCCAGTCTTTCCACTTGTTCTCTTTGCCAACAGCCATCATGTACCCCTTGCAAGTGGTCAAGGTGTACCAGCCTTCACCGCCCCTAGCAGGCGCCCTGCTCAGATAGTGCATGTGGGCGAACGCTTCAAAGCTCGCCTCCACCTGCAGCATCTCACAGGCGGCAACGTACCCCAGAATATTGATCCAGGAGTTGGGTACAAGTTGCCAGATACCCAGTTGGTATCCGTCCAAGATCCTCTCCACGGCCGGATGGAGAGGGAAGCGGAGGCCAGCCTGGAAGGCCGCTTCATAGCAGCCGAATGCTTTGTCTTGATAGCTGGCCAGGCTCGGCCAGGTTATGGTGTCGCCCTCGTTAGGGACCGACAAAGTGTAGCCATAGCCTAGGACGACCTTGCGCCTAAAATTGGCAAGGCCGGATGCCATGGCGCTCCGCCTGCCTGGCGGAACATGCTGATAGTAGGGGGCTCTCTCCAAGCGCCTGGAAGCACTCGGCTCGGCCCAGCTTTCCCCCTCTATCCACTGCCAGGGACTCTCTGGCAGAATCTATGTTTGATCTAGCCTCCTCTAAATCTACGGAGGCATTCTCTGAAGAAGATGACGAGGCCGACTCGTCATCAGAGCTCTCATCAGAGCTAGGGGACCGCCGACTGGTGCCAGCGGGGTCCTCCCCTAGACTCTCTTCCGGCGCCTGTCCAGAAGGCCCGGGTTGATATTCTTCATCCGCCTCCCCCAGGATTCCATCACTGGGAGTTCCACTAGATGTGGGCGAATGGTAATAAGTGGGGGTAGGAGGAAGATAGGAAGGGCTGTCAGGGTGTTCCGACAGCTCACTTCGAGGCACTCTTATTGAGCCGTCTGAAAAAACAGTCGACCCATCCGAATGGTAGAAAACTCCATCGGAGCTACACTGCCTTGCTGTTCTTTTGATTCTGGCCATAGTGTCCTGCACAGACACGGAAACGGTCGGATTCGGAGAAGTTCGCAAAGTAGGGTCTTTGGCCAAGCATTCGGCACTGCTAGTTCTAGATTCAGCCGTCCCCGGTGACCGGCTGATCACTATCCTACGCCGTGCCGCATGCAATTGGGGAACCATTTTTTTCGAAAACAAAGAAAAAATGAGAGTAAAAAGAAAATACAGGTGTTACCTTTAGAAGAAGGGAGAAAGACGCCTGGTTGACTAAAGAACAGTCAAACTGGTAGCCGAGTGTCGGATGCTTGAAAAACGCTTAGGGAATTTTGAGATTCTTTAAGTCAAAAAGTCCAAGATTCTCCAGAGATTCGCCAAGGTGTGAATCCAAGAGGGGGGTCAAACCTTACTATTTATAGGGGGGTAAAAACCCTAATTTTTCCCTCCAGTAATTTTTGAATCTGACCACTCAGATACTGACACCTGTCACAGGAGTCGCGTGCAATGCACGTGTCCCCTGTGAGGGGCAAATGATTTGGGTATTTTTATACCCGGCCAGGTGGCCCAACCAGAAAGCGCCACGTGTCCTCCATATTGGTGCCATTTGGACCTATGGAGTGATGACACGTGGAGGGTGGACTCTTCTCCGTCCTACGTGGACTGATGGTCCAGCAGGGGCCATTCAGTCGGTGACACGTGTCACCCAAAAGGTGCTTCAGAATCCTTTTGGGCACAGTGACACGTGTCACTCAGGTATTGGCCCTGGGATGGCGGCCTTCTAAGGCCCAAATCCCGAGGCGCCGCAAAACGGCGTGACCTAACTCCTAGGTCACCAGATCCTAGGAGGGCACACTTTTCCCTATAAATAGGGACATTACGTCATTTATGATGACACACGAAAAAAGAGAGAATTTTTGACACACAATACGAGACAATACGTCACTTACCACAGAGCTGTCGTTTTCAAGGAACACACAGCACTTTACCTGAGCTTGGAATCCAAGCAGATAACTTTACTTCCGCACGTTTTATCTCCGAATATTTACTGACTTAATCTTCGGAGGCGGACCACCGACCATCCGGCGGTCCGTTTGCTTTGCAGGTACAGGCATCCTCAGTTGAATCCAGTTTTAGTGTTGTAACTCTCCCGAGGGACAAAAACCCCCGAAACAACAGGAATCATAATTAATATTAAAATTACCCTAGACATGATACTAGGAATATCATAATAACAATTTAAACATAACTTCTACATCATAACATCAATAAAGACAATTAAAGCACTTACTTTGATGCCTCGTTAGTAACTTCGAATATGGCTAGGTGTTTCTAGATCTTGCGAATGCGGAATTTTGTATGCAAAAGATTAGGTTAGAAAAGAGAGAAAGAGAAAGAGAGAGATGAATGAATTAAGGAAATCTTAAGGAGAATTAGGGAATGATTAAAGAGAATGAAAGAGAATTGAAAACTGATTGTTGATGAGAATTGGTGAAAGAGAGAATTAGAGAATTAATGATTGCGAATGAAAACTGATTGTAGGTGAATATTAATTAAAACTGATTGTTGATGAGAATTGGTGAATGAAAACGGAGTTTTTAATACGTTATTTATAGAGAAAATCAGCCGAAAAGATAAATTAACAGAACAGAGTCCTAGCGCAACCAAAACAGAGCTGGCGCCAACCCTGGCTAACTGGCGCCAGGCACCAACACTAGCGCCAGGCGCCAGACCTGGTTCCAGGCGCCAAGCCTGTTTTTAACGCGTTTTCAAAAGTCAGATAAATTTGCCGTACTGGAGGATAAAATCGTATATTTTCCTCAAAAATGCTATTTGATTTTAATTAAAACTCTGAAAAGTCAACAAAAGTCAATTTATCAATGCTAATTGAATTAGGAATGAAAATAACCTTCTAGAAGAATCTAGAAGACTAAAACCATTCCTAATTGCATTAGGAATGATAAATCATATTAGGCCCTCCCCTAGATCATTGGGCCGCATATAAGGTTCAAACCGGGCCTAGTTTGGTAAATTGGCCATAACTTCCTCAATATTCATCGGAATTGGGCTTATAATATATCGTTGAAAAACTCTTGTCAAGCCCCATCCAACTACACTATTATTGGACCCATATGATGGACCAACCAAACTAGACGTTTTCTTAAAATAAGTTTTCAAAAACAGAGAGAAGAGAAAAGAAATTAAAACTATCCGCAACACTAAACTTTCCACACTTTCGCTTCATTCGATTATGATTCGACGTGAAAGGTACTCATCACCGGGTTTGGTTTTGGGGAGACACAAATGGTTGTCTACACCAGTCGACACATGTCGCCCTCAGATAACCTTGGGAAATTGCGGCCTTCAAGGCCCAATTGTAATACCCCGTATTTTTATACGTATTTTATTTAAAATAAATATTTGAGAAGTATTTAAAATAATTGAAATAATTTATTTAAAGTATTTTAATTATTCACTTTAATAAGTTTAGAAATATTTTATAAAAGGAAAGTTTATTTAATTAATTATTTTATTTAAGTTGGGGTTTATTTTAAGAAAGTTTTATTTTCGTAAAGTTTTATCAAGGAAGGGATTAGGAAAGATTAAAAAGGGAAAGTTTAGGATGAAGGGTTTCTAGAGAAGGGGTATACATATTCAACACTTGAGGCAAAACAAACTTTGTCCAGAGTGGAGAAAACCCAAGGTAAACTTCTCTCCCTTTCTCCTTATTTTTCTTTTTCTTTTTCTTTCTCTTTATCCCTTTCCCCTTCTCGTCCCTCACCATCACCGCCGCCCACCACCACCACCACCACTGGTGGGCCGCCGGCCACCGGCAGCAGGCAGCCACCGGCGCTGGAAGCAACCGGTAATGGCTGTCGGCTGCCCAGTTTTTTTCTAACAAAAAAAATTAAATTTTTTGTTTTAAAAACTAGTTTAATCCTAAATCTAATTATTAATTATGAGTTTTGTGATTTGATCATGACGTTTAATTATGAGTATCATGTAAATTAATTTTCAGATTTTATTTTTAATTGAAAAGCCTCAATTTTTGAAACCCTAGATTCTTGAATTATTAATTATTGAAGGATTATGATATACAATGGTTTAAACCTTTGATTTAAGTGTTTTATATCCTAATACAATAAGTTTTCATTAAAATATAATGCTAGAATTTTCGTAGTGCATTAAAAATCAAGTTTCTTTAAGGAATTTCAATTACCCATTAATTGGGATTAAAGTATAATGTTTTAAATATAATTTCAGCTTATTTTAATTATCATGAGGGGATTAATAATAGTATATATTGCTGGAAATTTGTGTAGAGAGGATTTTAATACTCTTCTATGATTTTAAATTGTAGGAGACTTCGAAGTGAGTGATTTCTATTAGTCGTGGCGATTTTAAGATCGTATATGAGGTATGTTCGCGTACTTAGCGTAATTTTATTGATGTAGTAACATGCTAAATGTGTTTAATTGATTACAAATAGTATCATGATAGATTTGGTTGTTATTGGTGATTGAATTATGAAGCATGATTTATTTGTGATGGATTAATGGATGGAAAATTATAGTTTGGAATATTGTTTATGAACCACACTTTTAAATATGGCATGTTAGAGAGCATGTTTAATTAAAATAAATGTTTAATTTGGTTTGGAATATTAAAAGAGAATTTTATTATGGTTTATATAATTTTTGTTGATGCTTTAAGCATGGGAAAGGAGCTATGTACACGAGGAATAAATTATATATTGGTGCTTTAGTGCACTTAAGGTGTTTTAACACCGAGGGATTGGATTTGTGGCGCTATATGCGTTTAAGGTGTCATTGGCACCGAGATAGATTTAAAAAGGGTTCAACATTAAATTTTATGTGGTCACTAATTATTCAAAAATTAAATTGGTATATTATATTATTTGATTAATTATTGTTGATTGAATGATTATGGTTGAGAGTCATCACCAAGTTTAATAATATGTAAATAGCGTAAAGTGAAAGAGATTATGTACTAAAACTCTCGGAACGTATATACCTTGAGTATGAACATATCATGGGAGTTATGGGGTTTTATATTTAACCATAACTTCTACTGGAGTATAGGACGCTATACATTACTTTTATTAATATTATGCGCAGGAATTTAGCCACTTACGAGTGGTTATTGATGCTGGCATGGTTAGCTCCCGTGTCAGTAACCTCACTTTATTGGGGGAGGTTAGATGGGAAACCCGTTCGATGCGTAATCAACGCTAAATATAAATTATGTAGTTGTCTAGTTGAGAAGTGTTGTTGAATGTTGTATGCTTGAAAAACTGGTGCAACAAGGTAAGTTGTGTGTTGATAGGTAAATGCATGTTAGTGTGTTAATTACGCTTATGTACTCAGCTTTGCTGATTGTGTGTTTTATGTGTTTGTTGGCCTTGTCTTTATCTTGGCCCTATGATGATCTATTTTTAATGGAGAGTTGTGGAAACAAGTAAAGAGAAGCTATTCAGCTGATGAAGCATATTCATGAATGGGCATGAGTGAAGAGCGAATCATGCTAGTTTCTATAAGTATATGATGTGTTTAATGCTTTAACTATTTATAATATTATTATGCATGAGACTAACACAAAAGTTTTGATGTTGGTTTGGTTTTAATAAGGGCCTATAATGTTTCGAAGTTGTAGGTTGATTTTATTCTACTTCATTTGACTTGGGTTTTGACTTTATTTTCGTTGGTTGACTTTTTGAGTTGACTTGTTTTGAATGGTTTTGAAATTAGTCTTCCACTGTGTGTCTTTGATAGTTGTCTTAGCCGTTTTCACGGTGGCGGTAATATCTTAGATATTCCTATTAAAAGTCTTAAAAAGGGCAAAACATGTATTTTAAAGGAAAGAAATTTATAGGGTGTTACAAAGTGGTATCAGAGCTTTGGTTGAGATTTTATTACCACTAAAATAAAAAACGTGTTTTAATTTTAAACTAGGCCAAGTACTTAACTAATGGTGAAAATTTTTAGAAAATTATTTTATTTTGGGAAGATCAAATATTTATTGATAAAATTTTGAAAAAAAAAAAACCGATTTTTTTTTTTTTTTTTTTTATAATTTTAAAGGGGGTCCGAATTTTTTTTTAGTACGGATTGAAATTTTTTTTTTATGTTGGGAAGGTCCGAAATTTCTTTTGTTAGGGGGGAGGGCCGAAAATTTTTGGTCTTCTTCCCTATATAATTTCAAAAATATAAATTAAAAAGGAGTCAAAATATTTTTTTTAGTTTGTTCTTTTGCAGGAAAGCAAGGATTGAGGTAAGTATTATGTGTTTACAGTTTATAAAAGCATGTTAGTGAGAATGAGTAGGAAAGAATTTGGGCATATAAGTTAGAAATAATCATGTTCTTGTATACACTACTCCCTCCGTTTTTAACTACTTGCTCCATTTCTCAATGCGCGGAGTTTTAGGAGAAATTGGAGAAAATAATAATATATGGAGGTAGTGTGGTAGGTGGAAGAATAAAAAATTGTAAAAAGCAAAAGTAGTGGAGAGGATTGGAGGAGCGAAAATATGTTGTGGGTCCACTAGGTGAGAGAAATTAGTTAAATATTGTAAAAACTTTCCAAATAAGAAAATGGAACAAGTATTAATAAAACAGCCGAAAAAGGAAAGTGGAGCAAGTATTTAAAAACGGAGGGAGTAATATTTAGGTCGTGAATGTTTAATCATGTGAATATATATTGCTTGAGGATATGTATTTATGTGTTTAGAAATAAGAAAATTGTTTGATTGAACATAGAATCTAATTCATGTAAGAACTGTATTATTTTAATTTGTTTTCTATGGGAAAGGGAATTCTTTTCTAAGTCTTTTCTTTACAGGATTCCGAATCTTCCTAGAAGATACACCAAATTAGGCTCTCTCACTAAGAAACCTAATGAACATCCCTATGATTATGTTCAAAAGATTCGCTTTTAGTGTTCTTATAGGAGCAATATTTTAAGGGACAGGGTTTTTGATAGCCCTGATCGTATATCAGCTTTGATTATTCATTGTTTGCCTAAGGAGCCTCCTTATTATGCTGTCAAAGCCAAATGTGATGATTTCTACTTACCAGGAGACATCCTAAATTACTACAAATATAGGGACTAATATGGACAGTGATACCCTGATTTCAGATTTTTTATTTCCTACCTTGTTAGGGTAGAGAAAGCCCATTGCCGAAAATTCAACCTTCCATACCTTGACTACTATTATGAAAATCCAGTGGGGCAAAATCCCCTTATCCTAGTCACCATTCAGAGAATTCCTCTTCTTCTTCTTCTTCTTCACTTGGTGGTTAAGCAGAGAATGGAGAGTAAGGGGAGGTAGATAGTTCACTCATGGAGATTTCTAACCCAAATCCACCTCCAACTCCAATTATTATAGAAATTTCTTATGATGAGGAGTAAAACGGAGAGTTCGTGCAGGTGGAACCTGAACCAGAGTCACCTGAACCAATGGAGGAGGCAGATGATCTTGAGTTCGACCCTGGTAGCTACAAGCAGTCGGAAGACAAGAGAGACAACATCCGAAAGGATTAGATTCTCTATAGTTTTCCTCGTTATGGATACTCAGTTTTAATTACTGTTTATTATTATTATTTTAGTTTTAAATTAATAAGTGGCATGACCACATTAAGTCAGTGAGCTTATGTAGTACATAAGTTTCTAGAACTCATTATATTTTAGTAATTCTAGTTTATTTTAATTAATAAAAACCCTATTTATTTCTTTGTGAAATTATTTATATTATTAATAAATAATTCATTCATTTTCCAAAATCTTCCATTTCACATCACCATCCCAATAGCCAAATTTCAAAGCAAATTAATTCCAATAAATTAATTTTAAGCTATGGGGATTTATGGGAATTACTTTTTATTATTTATGTGATGCTTTATTAAATGCATGGTTGGTTAGCAATCAATAATTGATTGACAAAGCTACAAATTTAGGGAATTCTTAGCTTTTGCTATCCCAATTTGTTAGCTTCAAATTTTACTGTGAATGTTTCAAGGGTGTTAAGTGATAGATGAGTGTATGTCTTGAGAGCTAACCAAAGCCATTTCTAATATAAACCCTTGATCTTAATTTAGGAAAAGCAAATTGGCAGGGGGGAAGTAATTCTGGTAATGATGGAAATGATTTGAATGAAGTAGTGAGATAATTGACAGTTGTAGCCCAACAGTTGGCTAGGAATTCAACCAACAATGGGGATGCTCAGGCCTCAGGGCAAACTTTTCAAGAAGGTGGCCCAAAGAAAACCACCAACCTATCAAGGAGAGCCTGACCCAACCATACTAGAAAATAAGTCATGGGAGTTTGAGAAACTGTTTAGGCAGTTGGATGCCTAGAAAATTCTAAGGTGGACTATGCTACTTATTATTTGAGAGAAGAAGCTGATCTTTGGTGGCGGCAAAATGAGACAACTATTAGAGCGCTACTTGGATTCAATTGGACTAAGTTCCAAGAGAAAGTGAGAGATAAGTTTTACCCTAGCTTCTTACAAAAGTAGAAGGTTAAGGAGTTGTGGGGAACATTTCAAGCATCCCACACTTGAGCCCCACTGTGATCATACACTTAAGTATGGTGGCGTCCAAAGGGAAGGAAGATAGAGCAAAAGAGTCGCATACAAGTTTTAGGAATTGTAAACCGTTCACAGGGTGAAGGTTACACCCCTTCATGATCCATGAGGTCGCTAACTCCATAGTGGTCTAGAACCATGGCTGGATATTCGGGGATGAAGGTACAAATCTAACCTAAAAGAAATTGAACCTGCCCTAAAAATAGGCCTCTACTTTATTCTTCTCATATTCATGTGTGCTTTTTGACTAACATACAATCAATAGGTTAGCCCTAAACCTGTTTAATCTATGTTAGTTGAATATTAATGCACAAACAAATCTGTTATTGGTGATCACTTGAATTATAATAATGTTAACCTAAACAAGATTATTAATTATCTTATTAAGCGTGATTACAAGTACAAAATCCCTTTAAACATGCATAAAAGGCGTGATCAAGCAATAATAATAATAATATATATCAAGCAACAATAAAAATAAATTATCATCATAATAATATTCTTAAAGCATAATAATATTAGCAAGATCCTAGGCATGACACTAACAAAGTTAATAACAAATCCTAGCATGTCACTAAACAATAAAGATCAAAGCTTTATCCTTACATGATACTAACATGATATTAGAAAGAAATAGGAAGCATCATAAACATCCATGGTATTAGAAATATTAATTATTACCCTAAACATGATAGTAGGAATCATATAGATATCCTAACATGATATAACAATTAAATTACTTACTTGGATGCCTCATATCTCTTTCTAATAACAAAATACACGCGTTAGTAACTTCAAGGAAAATATAAAATCAAACAATTAAATTAAATAGTTGAAATAGGGATTTGGGACCAAACCCTCAGAAATTATCAACCTTTCACATCTAGGGCAAAGGCAACTTCGAACTTGGCTAGGTGCGTCTAGAACTAATGTATGTGGAATTTTGTAAGAGGGAAGGGTTTAGAAAAATAATAGAGAGAGAGAGAGAGAGTAAGCTTCTAGCTTTAGAGAGAGAAAGAATAGAGATTGATGATTGTGAATGCTTAAAAACGGGGAGATACAACCCCTATTTATAGAAAAATAGTCCGAAAACCGATCGAAAACAAATCAAGTCCTATTCGAAATAAAATACCTCCTGTCGCGAACGACAGCAATTAGCGCCAGACGACAGGCATAGCTCCAAGCGACAGCTGTTAGCGCCAAGCGACATCTATTAGCGCCAGGCGACATACGTGTCGTCTAGCGCTGAGTCAAAAATAAAACGCGCTTTGCACGCAGAATCCTCTTCTTAACATGATTAAGCAGAAAATTCCATTTTAACAGCTTTAAAATCAGATTTATCATAAAACACTTATTTTATTCCAAATAAAACTCTTTAAAATATAATTATCAATCCTAATCCCATTAGAATTTAAAATAACCTTCTAGATTATTCATGAAGATTAAATCAATCCTAATAACTTTAGGAATAATAATTAATAGGCCCTGTTTTGGGTGTTTTTGTCCCTTGGGAGAGCTACAACTCAAAGACTGGTTGGGGAGCGACTGTACCTACAAAACAACGGAGACTCCGGGTGGTTGGAGCTCCGCCTCCGACGATCAAGTTAGAACGTGTAGGAGTGAGTAAAAGGTGCGGAAAAAGATAAAGGTGAGATCTTCTCGGATTCCGAGATCAGGAGATTTCTCTGATGTAAGAGAATGTCAGTAATTGTGTAATAAATTCAATCTGTCCCACAAACTGGGGAAATCTCCCTATTTATAGGGTCATTCTGGATAAGTGTTCCTTTACCTAGGTCATTTGACCTAGATTTAGTGGGCTGCCCGCGCTTTTGGCTGCTTTTTGGGAATTGGGCCTTTGAAAGCCGTCATTCCTTTTGATGACAGTGGATTCCACGCGTCATTTTGTAAGTGGCTTAATTTAGGCCAATATAAGATGGACAAGTGTCCTATTCTCATTGGACCACGTGGCGGGGTAATTTTACCCAAAACATTTGCCCCTTACAGATGTGACGTGCCAAGCCACGTGGCATCTGTGACACGCGTCACTCACACAGTGGTGGAACAGGAATTACTGTTCACCTTTTAGGGAATTTACCAGTCCTTGAAATTACCCCTCTATAAATAGAAACTTTGCCCCTCTCATTTTCGCTCATTTACGAAAAAAGGTCTTGAGAGAATCTGAGAGAATCTTTGACTTTTTTTTAAAAAAAACAACTCTTCCGTATGCCACTTGCTATTTGCCGCCTAACCCAGTCGGCTTGCTTAACTTCAACACTACCTCTTTCAGGTAACCGCCTTCTCTTTTTTCAATTTCCTTTCAGTTCGCCTGTGTTTATTTCTTTGCTTTTTTGAAAATGGTATCACAAACACACACGACACGACCTAGGGTAGCTGTCAGCCGGTCACCTGGGACGGCTGAATCTAGAACTAGGGGTGCCGCGTGTCCTGAACTGTGTCTGTGCAGGACACTATGGCTAGAACAAAAAGGACAGTCCGACCGCCTAGTGATGAAGAGGATGAGGTTCCTATCAGGGTGCCTAGAAGCGAGGTATGTTATTACCCATCCGGCGTCCCAATGACGCCAACTGACTCGATTCTGAGCGATATAGAAAATGCTTCCAGCAAAGAGGCATCCGGCTCTAGAGAGGATTCGTCTCAGTCGGATGCTAACTCAGGCGGCCTCAGGAGTGAGGAAGAGCCTCCTGTGAATGCCGAAGAAGGCTCTGAAAAAGAGGCCGCCTCTATTGAGCGAGGCGAGGAAGAAACTTGGATGATTTTCGTGACACCTATGTCATGGGTGCCGGCTATAAGATAAACGTTCCGGCCCTTAACGATTCAGTCGTCTGGCCGCTTGACAAGAGTTATGGGGATAGTTGCTTTGGGTGCTATGTGGCCACAATACAGGCGGGCCTTAGGTTTCCGCTAGATCTAGCAATTGAAAGGATCCTTGACGGGTACCGTCTGGGGATATGACAGCTAGCACCCAATTATTGGGTTAATATTCTAGGATTTGTAGCCGCCTGCAGGATGTAGGATGTTGAGCCTATCTTTGAGGCCTTTACCCATATGCATTACCTTAGCAAAGCTCCTGCATCAGCCCTGATACCATCCGGAACCAAAAGTATAACTCCTGGAACCAAAATCCCTATCTCCTGGGTCACAAAGCTATTCTCCTGCCTGTGTCTGATGAAGGCTGGGACTAGATTTTGACGCCTTGTCTTTTTAAAGTTGATGTGAAAACAATTAAGGGGGAACCGAGAAAGAGATTACCCCAAAAAGCTATATCCTAGAATTCAATTGGCTAACTGATCCTTTCTTTTTGGCCGCCTGTGGCCTTAGCAATGAGAAAGGAAGAGGTGGGAAGCCGCTTGAGTCTTTGCATGGCAATTGTTTCATTATTCATTCATTTTTTTACTAATATCTTATTCGTCCTTTTGTAGAAGAAGCCATGTCTCATCTTGATCCAAACAAAAAACCAGGAGGCGGCACCTCTACTTACCGCCAAATAATGAAGCACAAGAACCAAGTATTCAAGAAAGAACAGCTCGAGCATGTAAGATTATTTTCATCCGTCCTCTTGTCATTGGCCTTTTTCAAACTTCTTATTTCAAAGTCAATTCTTTTTTAGGAAGGATCAGTGAAGCCGCCTGTACTTCCAACACTTGGGGTGAGGCCCCCGAAGCAACTGGCTCCGGATCAGTGAAGCAGCCTGTACTGCCAACACTTGGGGTGAGGCCTGTACTGCCAAAAGGAGGAAGACAGTTGCTCATAAGCCGTCGGCCAGCCAGTCTGAGTCACACCCCTCTACAGGCGGCAAGTCACCGGTTGTAATGGATGCCTTGAAGCAGGCGGAGGAGTCCAAAACAAAGGGCAAAACTCCAGCTGGGGCCACCGACTCTCTAGGCGTCCATTCAAGCAGGCGGAGGGACAAGAATGCTCAGGGTCTGGTCATCATCCCAGGTACCTCCGCCTTTGATCCTTTACCTTACCCATGTAGGGTTAAGACTTACAGTTGTTCTCCAACCCAGTCTGAAACCAGTCGGTCTTTTGGCCGGATCTATGCCAGCCTCTCACCAAGTATTGATTGTTTAGATGCTCCCCAGGCGCCGGATGTTAAGCGGATTGCCAAGGACATGCTTGTCGCTGTCTCTGATGATCAGCGCGACTCTATCAAAGGAGTCGGCTCCCTGAACTTTGATGCTATCCTTGCAAATTTGGCAGAGGTATTTTTTAAGTTATTTTCTAACTCCTTACTTTGCCGACTGTATACTTACCTTTTTTCTTTTTGCCGGATGCAGGCCATGTTGCGAGTCAATGGTCTTAAAAAACCATTCGTCGACAAGCAGAAAGAGGTAAGAGCTGCTAACTTAAGGGACGCTTCCAATCTTGACAAAGCCATGTTTGATGTAAATAAGACTGAGTTGTTGACTCAAGATATCCTACACTCACAGGCGACTGCAAATTTGCAAGTGAAGAAAGATTTGGAGGCGGCCTAGAAGAGGGTGACTGAGCTGAAGGCCGAGTTGAAGGAGGCTAAAGAGAAGGTTGAAGAGCTTCAAGATGCTGGCAAAGAGACGAATAGTCTCAAGCGCCAAAATGAAAAACTTTGACACAAGCTTGCCAACAAAGAAAAGCAGCTCGCCTCCAAATGGTCCGCCAGGGCGGAAAAAGAGAAAAGGCTGCTCGTTGAGGAAAACGAGGCCGACTGCGTCACTCTAATGAAGATGGCGTGGAAGGCTCTGTTTCCTAAAGAAGACTACTCGATTTGGGAGTATCGTTATGAGCAAGCTACAGAGGAAGTGGATGCTGAGGCGGACCAGGGAGTTGATGGCAGCGAGGGGGACCAGCATAAGGACGAGGCCAAGGAGGTTGATGGAGATCATCCGGCTAATGAAGAAGTGGCGGATGAAAATGAAGCCAAGTCATCTCCTGAAGATGTTTAATTTGAATGTTGTTTTTGCGGCCGGATGGCCATTTCAAATACATTTCCGGCCTGCGTGCCGAGTATCTCTTGTTTCTTTACCAACTGAGGAGTCGGGTTAACCAACAATTTCTCTTTCTTTTCACCGGTTGTATAGCAGGTTAACAATTAAAATTTTTTAATTTTGCTGGCCAAGGGGTCAGCTTTTTATGATGAATCATCCGCCCAATAGGTCGGTTTTTAACGTTCGTGTTTGGTTTCTAACACTTGTGTTTTATTTTCTGAAGTTTGAATTTGAATGGAATTCGAATGGTATGCCGGATGGTTTTGCCCCTGTGCGCTTGGGTTTATAAGTTGGTTGATTGGCTTGAAAATGTGTGATGCCGGATGGGGATATGACTGATTTTCAAGTCAATAAATCACTAAGGTGATTGCCCCAAGCCAAGCGGGCAGTTGGCTACTCGAGTATCCGGATCTTATTGCAGGCAGTCACTAGATCTTTCTGCCATGGCGAATGGCTGTTCATACAACAAGTATTACAAGTTGAGTGAACTTTAGTGTTAAGTTAGCATCGGTCCGCCTGGGATTCTTCCTTTACATGCGTCTCGTATTTTCCAGGCAACCCTTTATGCCTACCCATGTTCAACGGGTCCGGATGAATGATCATGCTACCAATATTACAAGTTGCATGAAATAGGAAGTTTGCGATTGCTCGCCTACTAATTTTCTATCACAAAAGCAGGCGGTTCTATAAGCCTTATGCGCTCACCCCATCTTGAGTGAGTTTCATCCTACTTAGGCTAATTTTCAAACTAGCAGACTATGTAGGTGGCCATAATCTAATTATACTCAATGTCGGCACGTCCATGCTAGAAGGACTTGTATAATTTCGCAAGGTAATCTAAGTTAGAAATTCAGTAAGCAACTGATTGATGTATCTAACATCTGGCCACCGTAGACTTAGTCATTCTTTAGATTGCCATGGTCAAGTAGCTATGAGTTGACCAATTAGGTCGTTCAATTTTTGTCGGCTGTATGCAGTTGTAGAGCAGACGATAGAATGCCCTATGCGACGATAACACCCGGAGGGGCGTCGCCGGACGCCATATTGCACATTGGAGCAGGCTAATTTATAAAATGGGTAACCATTCGGGCATTGGCCTCGTGTCTAATTTTTTGGAAGACGGTTGTATAGCCACTAAACCCTTTAATGTTTAGCTTATTATCCAGCCATTGGCCTTACATTACTTTTGATGTTAACTTCCAATTAATTTTTCAAGTTAGTTAAAGAAAGGGGACGTTCTGTAATTAAAACAAGCGGCGCATAAAATAAGCCGTATGTATGTATAGGAATAGATAAAATAGTTTGGAAACAAAAAGCAGCTTTTCATTGATAGGCTTTCCATTTACAAATATTTACAACACTTAGAAGTAGTACTTTTTAAGATTGTCTACATTCCAAGTTCTGGGCATCCACCTACCGTCTAGGCTCTTCAGGCGGTAGGTGCCGTTTCTTACTTCTTCATCATAGATTCGGTAGGGGCCTTCCCAATTTGGAGTCAACTTTCCCAGCTCATTTGCCCTATTGGTTGCCTCAATTTTGCGTAACACAAAGTCCCCAATTTTCAAAGGGCGCTTGTGTACTTTCTTGTTGTAGGCACGAGTCATTCTCAGACGGTAAATCTCATGACGCAGGGCGGCATTGCCCCTGCATTCTGGGAGTGAGTCCAATGCTAGGCGCATGGCCTCCTAGTTTGCCTCTTCATCGTAAAGCATGACACGAAGAGTCGGCTAATAATGCTCGATGGGCAAGACGGCTTCAGCACCGTATACCATGAGGAATGGGGTTTCGCCTATTGCCCCCTTAGAAATTGTCCGGATGGCCCATAAGACATGAATTAATTCTTCAGCCCATAAACTTCTGGCTCTTTCAATTTTCTTTTTAATGCCGTTTGAGATGAGTTTGGTGAAGGCTTCAACCTGGCCGTTTGCTTGGGGTCGGCCGACAGATGCAAAATAATTTGAGATCCCTTAATCTCCCAACCAATTCTTAAGCTGAGGCGTCTCAAATTGAGGTCCATTATCAAATACCATAAACATAGGTACCCCGAACCGGGTGATAATGTTCTTCCAAATGAAGGAGATGATATCTTTTGTTTTGATGCCTTTGACCGCTTCTGCTTCCACCCACTTGGTGAAATAATCTACAGCCACCAAGATATAGCGTTTTCCGCCTGGTGCAGGCGTATACAAACCTAGAATGTCTATGCCCCACTTAGCGAACGGGACTGGGCTGTGGATTACCGTCAGGTCAGTAGCCGGACGTTGGATTAGCTTGCCAAACTTTTGACACTTGTCGCATTTTTTTACCATTTCCATTGCGTCCGACTCCAGGGTAGGCCAGAAATAATGTCGTCTGGCTCTGACAGCTACCTGAGTGGGAGGCGCAGTATCCCGCATGCAGCTCTTCGAGAACCTCTTTCCCTTTTTCCGGGGTAACACACTTCAATAAGGGCTTCAAAAATCCCGCCTTGAAGAGTTCTCCTTCTCTGATCTCAAAGTTTAATGCACGTTTTTCAGCACGGCCTCCTCCTGAGGTGAATCAGGGAGCGTGCCGTCTGTTAGATACGCCCGGATGCCATCCATCCAAGTAAAGCTTCGGTCCAGAATTCCAATGGGCTCGTCATCGATTATGCTTCGTTTTTCCATTATTTCCCAGAAGACGGACTGTAGGGAATATTTCAAGCATTACCCCTAGCTTGAACCCCACTGTGATCATACACTAAAGTATGGTGGCGTCCAAAGGGAAAGAAGATAGAGCAAAAGAGTCGCCAACAAGTTTTAGGAACTTGTAAAACGTTCACGAGGTGAAGGTTACACCCCTTAACGATCCAGGAGATCGTCAACTCCAATAGGTCTGGAACCAAGACTGGTAGTTTGGGGATGAAGGTACAAATCCAACATAAAAGAGATTGAACCTGCCTAATAATAGGCCTCTACTTTATTCCGATCGTATTCATGTGCACTTTCTGACTAACATGCAATCAATAGGTTTACCCTAAACCTGTTTAATCTATGTTGGTTGAATATTAATGCACAAATAAAACTATTATTGGCGATCACTTGAATTATAATCAAATTAACCCTAAACAAGATTATTAATTATCTTATTAAGCGTGATTACAAGTATAAATTCCCTTTAAACATGCATAAAAGGCGTGATCAAGCAATAACAATAAATATCAAGCAACATAATAATAATTATAATAATAATTGCTTGGCTTCGGGCCGTTCCTATTTCAGGATTGGGTCAGACTATGAATGCAAAGACTTATCGATGTGTATTATGCTACCGATTGGGTGTTCCGTTGTTCTCTGCCTCGACACCGTGCTCTGCTTGTTCGAGGGTTTTTCCAGGGGATATTTTTGGCGATCACGCGGTGTCGTGTGCTGGTATCGTGGGTATTAAACATAGACATAATGTTGTTCGGGATACCTTAGTTGATGTTTGCTATCGTTCTGGGATTTCAGCAAGAAAAGAGGTTGATATTGGATTGTCTGGAGGGAACGATGAGGCCCTCAGACCTGCTGATGTATTACTTTATTCTTGGGATCGTGGTCGCGATGTCTGTGTTGATTTGACAGGATCTTCTCCTTTGACACAGTCAAGGCTATTTGACTTTATTCGTGGACGGGTTGTGGCTGATGCAGCTCAGCGGAAGCGGGATAAGTATGAGGCTCGTTGTCAGGCGATTGGATATGGGTTCATTCCCTTCTCCTTTTCTTCGTTTGGTGAATTAGAGAAGGAGGCTGTTGCGTTGCTTAAGCGAATTCACTGGTTCTTGACTACGCAAGACATTGGAGCACGTGCTGCAGCTCATATTTTCACTAGGGTAGGCTTTGCTATAGCTAGAGGAGTGGGGGCCCAGATTGTATCTCGGCTTCCCACTAATTTATTGTAGGTTGTATGACTTTTTGTTTTTGAGATATAATAATAATAATAATAATAATAATAATAATAATAATAATAATAATAATAATAATAATAATAATAATAATAATAATAATAATAATAATAATAATCATCATCATCATAAAATAATCATATTTATCATAATCATGTTAAAGCATAATAATAGAAAGATCCTAGACATGATACTAACAAGATTAATAACAAACCCTAGCATGTCACTAAACATCAAAGATCAAAGCTTTAGCCCTAACATGATACTATCGTGAATATTAGGAAGAAAATAGGAAGCATCGCAGGAATCACAATTGTCATATTTGATAATAGAAATTATAGTTATTACCCTAAACATGATACTAGGAAGATCAAAACACCCTAACATGCCACTAGGAATCATAATAACAACCTAAACATGATTACTATATCATAATAACAATGCAAACAATTAAAGCACTTACTTGGATGCCTCGTATCTCTTTCTAATAACAAAATACACGCGTTAATAACTTCAAGGAAAATAATAATCAAACAATTAAATTAAATAATTGAAAGAGATATTAAGAAAGTTTTGACTAGATTTGGGACCAAACCCTCAGAAATTAAAACCTTTCACGTCTAGGGCGAAGGCAACTTCGAACTTGGCTTAGGTGTGTCTAGATCTAATGTATGAAGAATTGTGTTTGTGAAAAGCTAGGATTAGAAAGAGAGAGAGAATCAAGAATTTCTTGATAAGAGTTGGTGAGAGAATTAGAGAATTGATCTCTATTTATAGAGAAAAAAGAGGGTCGAAGAATAAGAAAAGAATCCGAATTCGAATCGAAATAAAACTCGATGGACAACAGTTTTTGCGGATTTTGTTTTTATCATATCTTTTGATCCAGAAGTCCAAATAAGGAATATGATATAACGTTTGAAAGCTCTTAAAGTCTAATTTCTAACCCAATTAGAATAAGATTAAAATAACTTTTAGAAAAAAATTTATGGCCGAAATAGTGGGACGGTGTCAGTTTTGGATAGAGTTTTGTATCTCATTCATATCATTTTCGTTATAGCTCGGAATTAAAATTATAATATATCATTGGAAAGATAATTTCAAGATATATCCAACCATATAAGATTTGGACAAAGATTATGAGGCACAAAAATAATATCTGACTGTCTTTGAACATCTTTAAATTCAAATAGAATTAGGATTTAAGAAAAAGAAAAGTTTTAAAAAAGGAAAGTTTTTATTTAACTCAAATTTTTTAATCTTATCTTTTCAAAAAGGATAATTAAGATCTTTTAAAAACTTATAGAAGCTTCTAATTAATCCTAATTAGTTTAGGAATAGGATTAAACCTTTGGACCCTCCACATGATCATTGGGACGTAGGTAAGATCCGGTTCGAGCCCAGTTTAGTATTTTGGCTATAACTTCCTCATTATTTATCAGAATTGGGCTTATAATATATCGTTGGAAAGGTCTTTTCAAGCCCAATCCAACTACACCATTATTGGACCCATATCATGGACCAAACTAAATTGGAATGCACGTTTTTCAAAAATAGGGTAAGAAAAGAAATATTTTCAAAAACAGAAAGAAAAGATATTTTAATAAAAACATCCTCATCGCTAGACTTTTCACAATTTTGCTTTGTTCGATAATCAAATGACATGAAAGGTATTCATCACTGGGTTTGGTTTTGGGGAGACACATTTGGGTGTCTACAGAAGCCCCCACTTTGACTGAGTTTGGAGAAACGTGAGTTTCGAAAACGAAAGTCAAAATATCGATAGGGATTGAGAATGATTCAGAACGTTCTGTGATCCTAAATCACTCTTGTAACGCCGATACCTGCAAACTAGCATTAGTTAAACAGATAAAAGAGTTAAGAAACGCGTATCTTGCACCGTCGAGCACACGTCTCTGAAGGTAACCGATTTGTTGCTGTTGCATTGCTGTTGTGACAAATTTCCATAATCTAACGGAACACCATCTTGCTGTTTTGATGTTCACTCATCTCCGAACAATTGAGATTTTTTGGATATGTTCACGCGTCTCTGAACAAAGAGCTTCTTTTTCTTGAACCATAGTGACAACCTTCCCAATCATAGCAAATGTCGCCAAAGACCGCCTCATCACAAACCGTCCTTCTCAAATCTCGGTGACAACCTCCACAATCTTAGCGAATGCCGTAGAAGACCGCCCATCTCGTGCTATCTTCTCAAATCTCGGTGACAACCTCCACAATCTTAGCGAATGTCGTCGAAGACCGCCCATCTCGTGCTATCTTCTCAAATCTTGGTGACAACCTCCACAATCTTAGCAAATGCCGTCGAAGACCGCCCATCTCGTGCTATCTTCTCAAATCTTGGTGACAACCTCCACAATCTTAGCGAATGCCGTCTAAGACCGCCCATCTCGTGCTATCTTCTCAAATCTTTGGTGACAACTTCCACAATCTTAGCGAATGTCGTCGAAGACTGCCCATCTCGTGCTATCTTCTCAAATTTTGCGTGACAACTTCGACAATCTTAGAGAACGCTGTCGAAAATAACTTTACTTGAAGTCATCCTCAGTTGTTGCGATAATATTCCGAAGAAAATCACCGAAGACCAACGCTTGTCGATCTGTAAAGCTCGCTTGAACTTTGCTTTAGCCAGTGCGTCGACGCTTCTACTGCTTGTAAACCAGTATGTCGGTGCTGTGAACCATTACGTTGGTGCTTCTAAACCAGTATGTTTGTGCCTTTGTGATGAGCCAATGTTTAGGCGCTTTAAGCTAAGTGAGACGATCTTTCGTCAGGTCGATCACTTATTTGCGGTTGTAATCAAACCGACTAATTAATCATGTCAAATTGCTTACAGGGGCTAACTAGCGTACCAAGGAACCCAAAATTGCTGTGTGAGGCTTCGATCTCTGTCGCCATGGAAATTCTGTTGGCGCCAAGAATTGGCTCTGTCGCCAGACGCTGGGTGTAATCCCCCGTATTTTTAAATATTTTATAAATAAAATTTTATTTTATTTATAATATTTATTTGTTATTTTCAGAAATTTAATTTCAAAAGTTTCAAATTATTAATCTGGGTCGAAAATTATTTGAAAAAATTATTTTATTACTTGGGAATTTTTGAGAATAAGCTTATGATCTGAAGGAATTGAGTAAGTTTAACTGGGAAATCAAAAGAGCACTGGTGAGCTAGTTAATAAGTATTAAAGTGTGAATACGTGAGTTAAACTACGATTGTTTCGTAGAGGATTGGGAGATGATTGAGAGGAGAACTACAACCTACGAAATTATAATGAAATGCTTGGTGATGTTATTATTGAGGTGAGTTACGGGGACGTAACTCTTTTCTTTTAAGGGGAGTAATGCGACGTAATTTCGCGCTTTTTACCTCAATTATGCTATTTATTGCTTGAGTTTGCATGATTTTGCTTATGAATATGCACTATTATTGTATTTACATGCAATTAAAGTATGTAAACTTTTGCCAAGTACGAGTTTATAAAGTATAAAGTTCAGTTTGTTGAGTATACATGTTGAGGATCAATCAATTTACAGCAATATAAAACACAAAAGTTTGAATGGTTTTGGAAAATTTATGGCTTTTGGGTTAAGTTTCGAGGGCGAAACTTCTTTTAAGAGGGGTAGATTGTAATCCCCCGTATTTTTAAATATTTTATAAATGACATTTTATTTTATTTATAATATTTATTTGTTATTTTAAGAAATTTAATTTCAAAAGTTTCAAATTATTAATATGGGTCGAAAATTATTTCAACAAATTATTTTATGCACCTTTATTCTATAATTTATGTCCAATCAAACAAGTCTAACCCATTTGTTTACTTAATTGACCCATTATTTTTATGAGGCCCAATCTTTCTACTTACCCTACAACATTCTCCCCTATAAATACTCCATTAATCCCCAAAATTTTCCCACACAAAAAGGTTAGTCTTATTTTCTCCTTTGTTTTATTAGTTTGTATAATTATAATTATTGATTTATGGGTTTTGATTTTATTGTTTGAAATTAATTTAATTAGTATCAAATTGTATTTTGATGATTAAACTTTATAATTTTAGATTTTATAAATGTCATAATTTTAAGATTTTGTAAATTTTATAACCTAGGGTTTTTAATTATTGAAAATCATGATTTTAGGGTTTTTATGAACAATTGATTTAGGGCTTTTATAGTAATGATGTTTTGAAATTTTGGTGATTATAACTAATTATTAGTTTAACTTAATTCCAGATTGTTTTGAACACTTAAATTCGTGTTTTAATTTTTAGATTTTCGTTCGTTAATATTAAATCCCGTTTTAATCCCGATCAGGTTCTGAACTCATCCGATTTTGATGAAAAAGTAGTGTTTTCCGTGTAGAAACAACATTTTAAGAAAGACTCTTTACCTTTGGTAATGCGCACCACTCTCTCGTGGCCAAATTCAGCCTTTAAATATGATTTTCGGACAGTTTTTTATTTTAACGAAGTTTTTTTATACTTAAAAAAATTATCCTTGAGTTTGATTAATAAGATTAATTATTTTTAAAGTTAATTAAGCAAAAATATATGTTTTTATTGAAGTTTTAAGTACTGGAAATAGTTTCTAAGTATTATTTTTGATGTTTTATAAAGAGGGTTTAATCACCCATTAAAAAGGGAGATTATTAGGGGTTTTAAAATAATTTTCAGATTTTTATTAAACTTTAAACTTGCTGTAATTTCATGTATAAGAGTGTATTTTAAGGTTTTTATGAAGAAAATTTAAAGAACTACATATAAGCCTTTAATTTTAACTAAAGGGAAGGTTTTAATAAAGTGATGTTTGATTGGGTATGCCACTTTACTATCTAGAAATGACCTTCAATAAACAGCTCTCCTAAACCAAACAATAACATCTCAATCAATACCTAGTAAAAAATGACTAGGTAAGAATTTGCTGCCAGACGCTGGATGTCGTTGTCTGGCGCTGGAGTCGGGTCTTCCCTATTCTGCTCTTGCTGCCGCTGTTGCTCGGTTTCACTCCGAACTTTGAACTTGGTCGTTTCCTTTTAACCATATCCGCTCAAATCTTTTTTAAATTAAAGCTCTTCATCTCCAATTTACCTATCAATGTAATTCCTCTTATCTCGGAGGAATCTCCCGTGTCATATTCGCGGTTTTTTCGAAAAAATACGGGAATGTCCCGCTTGCTGGGATGTACATGCATTTATATCTTTGACTATAGGACTTTGCTTCTCTTTCTTTAGGGTTGACCCAAGACTTAGCGTTGCTTGACTCATTGAATTGACATGACTCAAGGTATGAACTTGACTTAATGATGACTCACTTCGTGTGACTCGTGTGTGCATAGTGTTGACTCAATGTGATAACACGACATGACTCAATGTTTACATGACTCGTGCGTGCGACTCAAAAATGCAAAAAAGCAAAAATTTTCCGTCATTTTTGTGGAGGGTTCCGACTTTCTCCCGAAAAAGAAAGACGCAAAAAAGAAAGAAGCGATGTTTATGAAGGTGCATGTTGAATGAGCTTAGCCAAGTGTTGTCTCTCATAGTAAAAGGATTGTAACATCTTAAACTATCCTAGTTGACTCAATAATGAAAGTATTTAGGTTACTTAGGCATGGAGGCTAAGTACTTCATTCTTTGTGATGCAATGATGAGTGATGAGTGATGTTGATATGACAAGGCATGATTCAACGTTGTGTTAAGATTTCATGATAAAGGGTTCCTAAGGGAAAGTATATTTGGTCATGTATATGTGCGGTGTGTGAAAGGGATACTAAAGTTAGGCCGCAAGGGCTAAGTGTGTGGAAAGATATTATTTTAAGAAGAGTCAAATGATGGTTACTCTTAGGCTAGGTAAGCTAATAATGTAAGGATCAAGCCCCCAAGTCTAGCTCTAAGTAGATAGGGATGAGCATTGGAGATCCCTTGATATGATCATGGTGTGTGGATGTGAATCTGAATGTGAATGCATTTTTATTACGGCCGCACCTCGATGTGAGGTTGCCTACGTATCCATTAGTAATCAGGCCGAACGTAGCTCTAGTCGAACCTCGCACAAGTGTGTGTATACCTCAAAAATGTCTTTTTAAGGGTTGTAACGTGGTTAGGCTAAAGTTTGAAGAAGAAAGGGACAAAGGCTCAAGACCCTAGATAAGCCCCCAAGGTGTGCAACCTTGCATTTGGATCCTTGTATCATTATGCTTGAGATTTCTCACTTTTGAGCTCTTTTTTATTTTCGCTCTCTTTTTTTTGCTTTTGCATTTTTTTAAATCTTTATAAGTGTGGGCAATCCCAATCATGCGGTCTATCACTCACTTGGCATTCATGTTTCTCAGGCACGGTAACGAGCACTCGATAAGAGACGCAATCTGAGACGTGTTCATATCAAAGACATTTTCATATCAAAGACATTGGAACACTTGCCCTTTTGTACACTTTTATTTATTTATTTATTTTTGCTTATTTTTATTCATTTTTTGAAATCGCTCAAGCTTTTTAAAATTGCATAAGTTGCACACTGTCCCATCCCAAGGTTAGGTAGATGTGGGTTGAAGAAAGACAGGTCTATAGTTAGACGAGGCTCAAAGTGGTTTATCAAGAAAGGATTGCATATTTGAAGGGTAAAAGATGATATAATGTGGCTACAAGGGGTGCCTTAAATCATTGGTATACCTTGTGATTAGTTTGACATTTATTTATTTATTTATTTTTGTTTTTTTGCAATGCAATGATCATATGTAAGGAAATAAATGCTCATTTTATTTAAAAAGTGAAGGGTAAAAATCAAATTCTAAGAAATAAATTCAAGGAGGATGAAGGGTGCCTATGCTAGACTTATTGGGGAAAGGGTTTGAAAAAAAAAGAAGAAGAAAGCATGAAATCTTGGTGAGAAGCTTGCCTTGTGTATTTGTTTCATCATTACCCTCATTTTTTTTGTCAATCACATGACTCAAACTCGATTCAACATGCATGGATGGAAGAAGGTAGGAAGAATGAAGGTTGTGATATGGATAAAGCATGTAGAGAATAGAAAGATGATGTAAATGGAGAGATATAAAAAAATTAGGAATAGAATGTACCCCCAACTCAAATGACGGAAAAAACCGACTTATGGATGAACCTAAGACATGGTCATGGAGTATATACATATTAGTGGGTGCTTTATTGTTAGTGCAAGTGACATGTTAAGACTTATGTCATGACCATGTGGCTAGACTATGTGACTAGACTCGAACAAAGACTAAGTTAAGACCTCATGTATATGCATTAAACTGGACAGGCTGTAGTATTTTAGTCATAACTTTTTATCTGTGACTCTGATTGGGATGAAACCAACTCCAAATTAAATATAAAACTCGGGGCTACAGATCCATAGGTTGTACGACTCATAGTTCTTCCTAGAACTCCGGCTATGACCAAAACAAGTTGACGCTTGTGTAGTATACGGGAATAAAAATCCGGGTTGACTTAAAGGAACTATGACTCGATTTTAGGTATATTTATTAGCTCAAATTAATTAATTAATTAAGCAAAGTCATTTAGTCATTAATTAGTTTATTAAGACTTGTTTACAAGCGCAAGTCAAACCAAACGGTTAGCTTAGTCACATAATAAGTATGCACAAGTAAGAGATGTACAAGTAGTCAAGTAGTCACAACATGATGCAATGAGTTTGCAACCTAACCATGGCTCTAGTTCTCTAAAGTTCTGATATGGGTTAGTCAAAAGAGGGTCCATGGTTAATTTTCTGGATGCACCGCGCGGAATCCTAACCGTGAAGGGTTGGCGCGAGTGGATGGGACACCGCGAGTTAAGAAAAACTCGCTTCCATGGTTTGGTGAATTCAACATTCTCGGATGTACCATTTGTTGCAAAGAGCGTTCAATCAGAAAGATGGAGCGTGAATTCCCAGAGGGTTATGTCTATATGTAGAACACATATGAGTTTCAGAAAAGTGAGAAAAACTCAATCAGGAAGTAGGATCGAGCAAACAGTGCTAAAAACTGGTCAAAATTAGAACGCATATTTCTGACTCGGTATTGGAAGAGGTTGGCGCTCGCAAACAGAGGTCGGCGCCAACGATTTGGCTTTAGCGCCTGGCGACAGAGTAAAATCAGTGGCGCTAAACTCTGTTTTCTGACGCTAGTTCCTACATGCCTCAGCAGCTTTCTGTGCTCGATAAAATTTTTCAGTTTCGCGCAGCATTATTTCGATCCTAGTTGTGAAAGATATTCCACAAATTTCCTACGTGTAAGAATCCTATGTTTTAACTCATTATGGATGGTCTTTCCAATGAGATCTTTTTTTATGCATATGACAATAATATTAATCAAAATTACGCACATGAATTACTTAGAACTTTTCGAGTCTCATCCACTCATTCTAAATCATTGCCGAAATAAATTTCAGGAATTAAAATAGAAATCCTCCCTAGTGGAGTCGTCAAAAACTGTAGGGAATATTTCAAGCATTACCCCTAGCCTGAACCCCACTTTGATCATACACTAAAGTACGGTGGCGTCCAAAGGGAAAGAAAATAAAGAGCAAAAGAGTCGCCAACAAGTTTTAGGAACTTGTAAACCGTTCACGAGGTGAAGGTTACACCCCTTAACGATCTAGGAGATCGTCAACTCCAATAGGTCTGGAACCAAGACTGGTAGTTTGGGGATGAAGGTACAAAACCAACCTAAAAGAGATTGAACCTGCCCTAATAATAGGCCTCTACTTTATTCTGATCGTATTCATGTGCGCTTTCTGACTAACATGCAATCAATAGGTTTACCCTAAACCTGTTTAATCTATGTTGGTTGAATATTAATGCACAAATAAAACTTTTATTGGCGATCACTTGAATTATAATCAAATTAACCCTAAACAAGATTATTAATTATCTTATTAAGCGTGATTACAAGTACAAATTCCCTTTAAACATGCATAAAAGGCGTGATCAAACAATAACAATAAATATCAGGCAACATAATAATCATCATAATAATAATAATTATAATAATCATAATAATAATAATCATCATAAAATAATCATAGTTATCATAATCATGTTAAATCATAATAATAGCAAGATCCTAGACATGATACTAAAAAGATTAATAACAAACCCTAGCATGTCACTAAACATCAAAGATCAAAGCTTTAGCCCTAACATGATAATATCCTGAATATTAGGAAGAAAATTGGAAGCATCGCAGGAATCACAATTGTCATATTTGATAATAGAAATTATAGTTATTACCCTAAACATGATACTAATTAAGAAGATCAAAACACTCTAACATGACACTAGGAATCATAATAACAACCTAAACATGATTTCTATATCATAATAACAATGCAAACAATTAAAGCACTTACTTGGATGCCTCGTATCTCTTTCTAATAACAAAATACACGGGTTAGTAAATTCAAGGAAACTAATAATCAAACAATTAAATTAAATAATTGAAAGAGAGATTAAGAAAAGTTTAGACTAGATTTGGGACCAAACCCTCAGAAATTAAAACCTTTCACGTGTAGGGCGAAGGCAACTTCGAACTTGGCTTAGGTGTGTCTAGATCTAATGTATGAAGAATTGTGTTTGTAAAAAGCTAGGCTTAGAAAGAGAGAGAGAATAAAGAATTTCTTGATTAGAGTTATCAAAGAAAGACTTCAGCGGGAGTGATTGAAATTCCTCTCAGCAAGGTCGTCATTTCTCAGACTTCAGCGGGAGTGATCTAAATTCCTCTCAGCAAGGTCGTCATTTCTCAAAATTCAGCAGGAGTGATCGAAATTCCTCTCATCAAGGTCGTCATTTCTCTGACTTCAGTGGGAGTGATTGAAATTCCTCTCAGCAAGGTCGTCATTTCTCATACTTCAGCAGGACTGATCGAAATTCCTCACAGCAAGGTCGTCATTTCTCATACTTCAACGGGAGTGATCGAAATTCCTCTCAGCAAGGTCGTCATTTCTCAGACTTCAGCGGGAGTGATCGAAATTCCACTCAGCAAGATCGTCGTTTCTCAGATATCAGCGGGAGAGATCAAAATTCCATTCAGCAAGATCGTCATTTCTTAGACTTCAACGGGAGTGATCGATATTCCTCTAAACAAGATCGTCATTTCTTAGACTTCAGCGGGAGTGATAGAAATTCCTCTCCGCCAGATCATTTCTTAGGCATTGGAGGGGGTTCCTCGATCCACCCCCGAGGGCAGTTTACATGTGTTGCCTTGCGTAGGTTGTCGACGGGGCCCAACTCATCCGGCAGAACCCTTTGATCCATACATGGAATAATAGTATATATTCTTATTCCGTGACTGAACAAAACACTTCATAGGATTTGGCTTCTCAATGGTCAGCCGGTCCTTTACCTTTGTGAAGATGGTGTAGCAGTCTTTATTGAATTCATACCGTGAGATATACGGCTTGAATTATTTCTTTTTCTTTTTCTTTTTGTACGGCTAATTAGGCTCATCAATCGCCCAAACTTCTTTTCTCTTTTTGTTCTCTTCAGCTTTCTGAGTCGGCTTAGAAGACCGACTCTCTTTTTGTTTGTCAGACTTCTTGGAATCCAACTGATTACTAGACAAGCAGAGGTAAGTGGATTGAATAAAGCTCTCTGCCTCTATCAGCACCTCTTAAAGGGTGAAAACCCTCTTTCTGAAAAGGTCGAACTTAAAGTCAACCCATCCTTTAGACCCTTGAAGAAGTTTGTCGTAAGACATCCCCTGGATCTAGATTCTCACCAGATTGAACTGTCTGACATAGGAGCGAAGTGCTTCTCTTTCTCCCTGCCGGATGGTGCTCAAGTTAAGACTTGTTTTCTTGGCAGGGATGTTCATTGAGAAATTAGAGGCAAACAGGAAGGCAAGCTTCTTGAAGCTGTCAATGCACCTGGCTGGCAGGTTGCCAAATCATTGTTGGGCTATGCCCTTCAAGGTAGTCGGGAAACAACAACACCACATAGCATCCTCCATTCCCTACATGTGCTTAAGGTTGGAGTAGGCCATGAGGTGGTCCTCCGAGTTGGAGGTACCATCATAGGCACCACCAAAACATTTTTAACCTTGGCCGGCTGTGCTGCCTTGGTAATTTCCTTGGTGAACGCAAAATTTGTTCCCCAAGTTTAAGCAGACAGAGTTGCTAGTCTAAAGGTTGGACATTGTATGTCGCCTGACTTCCAAAGAGGGTCGGCTGCATGAAATGAGGAGAACACTAGACGTAGACTATAAAGGGTACGTACATGGCATTCCGGATCATCTAAGGGCTTGAGTGGACAGTATTACCACCTGTATGGCTCTCATTTAAGGATTGAGTATTCATTACACATGTATTTTTAAAGCCTTCTTGAAAGCTTGAAGTAGAGGCTAACTCAGACAGCTGCTAATTCCGATTTCGCTCAATGACATGTCGAGCATCAGTGAAAGTCTTCTTGTTGCCATCCGGCAGAACAACATGGATGACCTTCCTTATGCAATGGACACACACTAATTAAGTTGGTGTAGACACCCATTTGTGTCTCCCCAAAAACTAAACCCAGTGATGAGGATGTTTCACGTCATTTGATTATAGAACGAGGTGAAAGTGTGAAAAGTCTAGTGATGAAGATGTTTTTATCAAAATTCTCTTCTTTCTGTTTTTGAAAATATTTCTTTTTTTCTTACCCTATTTATGAAAAACTTGCATTCTAGTTTAGTTTAGTCCATGATATGGGTCCAATAACTGTTTAGTTGGATGGGGTTGAAAAGACCTTTCCAACGATATATTATAAGCCCAATTCCGATGAATAATGAGGAAGTTATGGCCAAAATACTAAACTGGACCCAAACCGGTTTTTACCTACGTCCCAATGATCATGTGGAGGGTCCAAAGGTCTAATCCTATTCATAAACTAATTACGATTAATTAGAAGATTCTATAAGTTTTTAAAAGATCTTAATTATCCTTTTTGAAAAGAAAAGATTAAAGATTTTGAAATTGAATAAAACTTTTCTTTTATAAAAACATTCCTTTTTTTAATTCCTAATTCTATTCGAATTTAAAGATGTTCAAAGACAGACAAGTATTAATTTCGTGCCTCATAATATTTATCCAAGTCTTATATGGTTTGATAGATCTTGAAATTATATTTCCAATGATATATACTATAATATTAAATCCAAGCTATAACGAAAAAGATATGAATGGAATATGAAACTCTATCCAAAACTCACACACCCTTCCACTATTTCAGACATATCATTTTATATATAAAATATTTTAATCTTAATCTAATTGGGTTGGAAAGAAGACTTCAAGAGCTTTCCAACGACATATTATATGCTTTATTTGGACTTTGGGATCAAAAGATATGATAAAAACAAAATCCGCAAAAACTGTTGTCCATCGAGTTTGACTTCGATTCGAATTCGGATTCTTTTCTTATTCTTCGACCCTCTTTTTTCTCTATAAAAGGAGGTCATATCTCCCCCTTTTCAAAAGACCAACTCTCATCAAGAAATTCTTGATATTTTCTCTCTCTTTTCTAAACTAGCCTTTTACAAACACACAATTCATCATACATTAGCACTAGACACACCTATCCAAGTTTGAAGTTGCCTTCGCCCTAGACGTGAAATATTTGATATTTCTGAGGGTTTGGTCCCAAATCTCTATTTCAATTATTTAATTTAATTGTTTGATTTTATATTTTCCTTGAAGTTACTAACGTGTGTATTTTGTTATTAGAAAGAGGTACGAGGCATCCAAGTAACTACTTTAATTGTTTAATTGATATTAAGATATAGATCGAAATCATGTTTAGATTGTTATTTTGATTCCTAGTATCACGTTTAGGATGTTATTCCTAGTATCATATTACGATGCTTTTCTTTGTATGATGTTTAGGGTGACAACAATAAGTTCCTAAAATCAATTATGATTTCTATGATGCTTCGTATTTCTTTCCTAATAACATGTTAGTATCATGTTAGGGCCAAAGCTTTGATTTTTATTGTTTAGTGACATGCTAGGGTTTGTTATTAATCTTGTTAGTATCGTGCCTAGGATCTTGCTATTATTATGTTTTATTTTTAACAAGAATATGATTATTTTAATAGGATTATTATTATAAGTATTATGATTGTTATTATTATTATTATTATCATGTTGCTTGATATTTGTTATATTATATTGTTATTGCTTGATCAAGCCTTTTATGCATGTTTAAAGGGAATTTATGTACTTGTAATTACGCTTAATAAGATAATTGATAATCTTGTTTAGGGTTAATTTGATTATATTTCAAGTGATTGCAAACATCTTAGGCAATCTTGAGAGGCTACGGCCTCGGAGTCTGGCAACTTACCCCCAATTCTTGGGCAAACATCTTAGGGTATGTTTCCGCTTGCGAATTCCAAGGGCTCCATCCCGGCTAGGAAGCTTTTGCTAAGATGCATTATCTTAGCCGAAGCCTAGGCGGCTGGAGGGCGTGGTACACTTTAACCACGTATCCCCAATACATGATGACCTTAGACAAGGTCTCTAAATTTGACGGCTAGAAGCACAGGTTCTACCTGTTGACGGCTCCCAGCAGGCGGGAGAACTATGAGTTCCGCCAAAATAATAAGAAGCCCGAACTAATGGGCCGGAAGTGCTGTCTTCCCCGAATCCCAGATGAGGACTTCGAAAAAATAATTGAGGCAGACTTTTTCGGCCTCACAGACGCAACCTTGTCAACCGGGGAGACAATAAAAGTCCCCAAGAACTGGATCCCTAAGAGCGCCTGGTTCAGGGACGAGTGTTTCTTAGCCGCCTGCGGGCTAGGAAACATGTTTACCAAACGTATGCGCCTGAGTTCACATCCGCCTGTAGTACTTTTGTATCAGAATTGCTTGATGATATATTGATCAACTTTTTTCTTTTTGCAGAAGAAGCTTTGAGCATGTTGCAAACTTAGAAGACACCCAAGCGGTCCTCTGCAACCATCCACAAGGAACTTGCGGAAAAACAGGCGGCCGCGCTTCGGGCCAAGGTAAAAAAAAACGCTTGACTCTTTCTTAGGTTGGCCTTAAAGTTTACTTTCTCCGGATGCTAACTTTAACTTGGTTATTTTCACAGGGAGGAGAGGTAGGGAAGAGAAAGACGTTCGAGAAAGATATCAAACGGGTCAGGGAGGAATCCGTCTCCACCCCCAACAAGACCAAAAAATTCAGCTCCGCCATGACTCCTGGCGCCTCAGCCGGGAATAATCAGATGCGGATAGGGGGGCGAAATGACAGGATAGGCGGTAGTCTGGGCCTCGACCTCGTCAACCCCCTATCAGCAACCGGGGGGTTCTCCATGCCTGAAAGCGGCTCCCGCTTGGCCGGTTTTGAAGGTAAGAACCCATTTGAATCCCCGCATTAGCTGGGGTGGCCTTTGCGAGTGAAATCCCACTCCCAACAGACGTCATCCTCAGACGGTCGACAACAGATAGGTGCTGCCTTAATTTCGCACTCATCATCTGTTGATTATGGTGCAGATCAATCTCCTCGCTGGCCAGACGTCCAGAGGCATGCTAAGGCCATGCTGGAGGCGGTGAGCAGGAAGGACAAGAACGCTATCCCTGGGATAGAGACGTTCAATCTGGAACGAATCCTGTCCCTTCTGGATGAGGTAAGATACTTAACAAATTTTTCTAAGTGCTTTACTCCGCCTGCAATACTAACTTGATTTGCCTTTGCAAGCTCTGCTGCGGGTAGACGGGCTCAAGCGTCCTTATACCCGCAAACGGGAAGAGGTAAAAAGGGCCAAGAAGTCCGCCACAGACGCTGATAATATTGCTTTATACTCCACTATCGTAAATGAACTTGAAACTAAAGCAATCACCATGACACAGGCGTCGAAAATCCAGCAGTTGGAGGCGGATCTGAAGACGGCCAACCAGCGGGTGAGCGACGCAGAGACGGCTCAGAAGAAGGCGGAAGAGGCTCAGAAAAAGGCGGAGGAGGGCCTCCTGAAGGCTGACGAGGCGCTCAAGAAGGCCCAAACGGACCTTGGCACACTCCAAGGTGTTTCTGAAGAGAACACCGACTTGAAAGCCAAGGTTCAGAAGCTGGAGAAGGAGGCTGCCCAGGCTCAGATAAACTTTGCAGCAACTCTGGAGGCAGAGCAAAACCGCCTGGTTGCTAAAAGCGATGCTGACAATGACGCCAGAATGAAGATCGCATGGGCTGCCTTGTACCCAGACAAGGATTATGGCATCTGGGCACTGGCTCACAGGTACGCCGAAGACGTGGTGTACTTGAGAGAGAAAGGTGAGCCAGAGCCTGAGTCCTTCGCCGTCTGGGCCAACGCTTTCCCGCGCCTGAGCTACCCGGTCCTGGTGAAGCGCATGAGATTCCCTCAGATGATGAGGAAGAGAAGGAGGACCAGGAGGAGCCGCCTGTAGGCCAGAAGTGATTTCAGTAGCAGTATGCCATCCTTTTTATTTTTTTATTTCTTTTCTCTACGGCAGTATGCCAAAAACTTGCTTTTTCGGCCTGCGTGCCGAGTATTCTTGTATTTACCGGCTGAGGAGCCGGGTTAATCAACAATTTCTCTCATCTCCCGAACAGGATCCGGTTAACATTTTGATCCACTACAACCGTTTGGTTGGGTGGACTTTTAATGAATGCACCGACTGAGTCGGTTTTGATCATTTTGCGTTTGTGTTTGGATTTCAATTTTTGCGTATATGCCTGATTTTTGCCAAACTTTTCAAAAGCATGCGGTGATTTTTCGCCTAGCTTATCAAAAGTATGCGGCGATTTTTCGCCCAGCTTATCAAAAGCCGGCTTTCCTTGCCCCTGGACGGCTGTGTGGTTGGTTTCAAATGGAGTTGGTTGATTGACTTGGGAACGTCTGATGCTGCAAAGAGCATGATACGTTTGTAAGTCAATCAATCACAGTAGTGATTGCCCCAAACCAAGTGCATAGCCGTACACCAACAAGCGTTCCAGTCACTATCCAGACGGTGTTTGTCCGTCTTGGTAGAGATTGCATAGCCATTGCACAACTCTTTTACCCCAATTAGGATAGAAAGTGCAACTTTGGAATAAATAACCTAAGTGAGAACTTCAGCCGGTGGCCGACTGATGCCCCTGGGCATCCGACATTCGGTAACTTGATCGTTCTTCATAGATCATTCTGGTCAGACGGCTATGAGTTGACCAATTTGGTCGTTCGATTTTTGCCATCTGCATAGGTACGTAGAACCGACAAATAGTCTGTTCTCTGCGACGATTGCACCCGGAGGGGTGTCGCCGGACGCCTTTGTCCATGTTGGGACAGGCGGTTTTATAAAATAAGCAACCATCCGGCCATTTTAGCCTTTGGTCTTGTTTGAGACCGGTTATATAGCCACTAAGAGTTTTTGTGCTTAGTTTAAGCAATTATTGAATTACACTAAGTATCAAACTTAGTTAGTTAAACAAAAAAGTCCGTCTGGGTATTACCCAGGCGGACAGACAATTATTAAATAAACAAAGGATCCGTCTGAGCATTACCCAGGAGGTCAAGCAATTGTAACCTTTACTAAGTATCAAACTTAGTTAGTTAAATGAAGAATCCGTTTGAGTATTACCCAGGCGGATAATAAAAAAACAACAAAACAATTCTGCAAACAATGTCTGAATTCTCATTAATTGACTCACTGCTTACAAAAAATTTAGATTCTTAGAAGTAGTACTTTTTCAAATTGTCTACATTTCCAAGTTCTAGGTAGGCGCCTGTCGTCTGGAGTTTCCAGGCGGTAGGTGCCGTCTCTTACTTCATCATAGATCCGGTAGGGACCTTCCCAATTTGGTGTTAGCTTTCCCAGCTCATTGGCCCTACCGGTTGCCTCCATTTTCCGTAACACTAAGTCGTCAACTTTCAAGGGACGCTTGTGTACTTTCTTTTTGTAAGCTCTGGTCATTCTCAGACGGTAAATCTCATGATGCAAGGCGGCATTGCCCCTGCGTTCTGAGAGTGAATCCAATGCCAGGCGCATTGCTTCCCAGTTTGCCTCTTCATCATATAGCATGACTCTGACAGTTGGCTCGTAATGTTCAATGGGCAAGACGACTTCAGCACCATAAACCATGAGAAATGGGGTTTCACCGGTTGCCCCCTTTGCTGTTGTCCAGATGGCCCATAGGACGTGGATTAACTCTTCTGCCCACAAGCCACCGACTCTTTCAATTTTCTTCTTAATGACGTCTGAGATCAGTTTGTTGAAGGCTTCAACTTGGCCGATTGCTTGGGGTCGGCCGACTGATGCAAAATAGCTTGAGATTCCTTGATCTCCTAACCAAGTTTTGAGCTGAGGCGTCTCAAACTGAGGACCATTATCGAACACCATAGACATAGGTACCCCAAACCGGGTGATAATGTTCTTCCAGATGAAGGAAATTACGTCTGGGGTCTTGATGTTCTTAACCGCCTCAGCCTCCACCCATTAGGTGAAATAATCCACAGCCACCAAGATGTAGCGCTTTCCGCCTGGAGCAAGCGTTTATGGACCTAAAATTTCCATACCCCATTTTGCAAAAGGGATTGGGCTGTGGATGGCCGTCAGATCAGTAGCAGGACGGTGAATAAGTTTGCCAAATTTTTGGCACTTATCACATTTCTTCACCAACTCCTTGGCGTCTGCCTCAAGAGTGGGCCAAAAATAATGTCGTCTGGCTCTGACGGCTAGGGACCTGCCGCCTATGTGGGAGGCGCAGAATCCTGAGTGCAAGTCTTTGAGAACTTCCTTCCCCTTTTCCGGGGTGACACACTTCAACAGAGGCTTCAGAATCCCCGCCTTGAAGAGTTCTCCGTTTCTCAACTCGAAGCTTGCAGCTCGCTTCTTCAGGACGGCTGCCTCCTGTGGCGAATCAGGAAGTGTACCGTCTGAAAGGTAGGCCCGGATTCCATCCATCCAGGTAGAGCTTCGGTCAAGAATTCCAATGGGATCTTCATGGATGCTTCTTTTTTCAAGAACTTCCCAGATTGCTTGGAAGAAGTAAAGGCATTTGTCGCCTGACCGGCTGAGGAACCTCCCCAAGGCGGCCAGGCAACCAGTGAGTCTCTGAACTTCCTTGATAGAACGGGGTGACTTCATGTCAATCACCGCCTGTATCTTTTCGTGGTTAGCCACTATCCCCCTTTGATCAATCAGGAATCCGAGAAACTTCCCAGACTCAACACCAAAGACGCATTTCATGGGGTTTAACATGACCTTATGCCGCCTGTGGGTGGTGAATGTTTCTCGGAGATCAGCAAGGTGATCCGCCTGTTGCTTGGATTTGACTATCATGTCATCAATGTACGCCTCCACATTCCTCCCAATTTGATTAATGAAGACCGTATTAATCATCTGTTGGAAAGTGGCAGGCGCATTTTTCAAGCCAAACGACATCCTAGTATAACAGAATAACCCCAAATCAGTGACGAAGGCCGTCTTCTCTTGATCTTTCTTCAAGAGGGGTATATGATGGAAGCCAGAATAGGCATCCATAAAGCTCATCAAGGCGTGACCGGCTGTAGAGTCGACCAGACTGTCGATCTTTGGAACCGGGTAACTGTCCTTTGGACACGCCTTGTTGAGGTCTGAGTAATCAACACACATGCGCCAGGTCCCATTTAGTTTCTTAAAAAGGACCACATTGGCCACCCAGTCGGGGAAATTACATGGCCGAATGAACCTGGCGTCTAGCAGCTTTTTGACTTCGGCAGCGAGATCAATGTTTTCACCAGAGCGAGATCAATGTTTTCACCAGCCGGTTGGGGACGGAGCTCGTCTGACCGTTCACCGGTCAGTGATTGCTATTTTTTTTCTTTCTTCACCTCCACCAGCAGAGGTGCCTTTCTTTTCTTCCCGGCTGCTGGTGGGGCTGGTACTGGGTTGGCATCCTTGACATTGTCAAGGTCTATTGGTTCCTGGCCGTCTAGGGCCACAGTATCTTTGACGGCTGAGAGATAGCACTCCCGGGCCGTCTTCTGATCCCCATTCAAAGAACCAACAGAGCCGTCATCCCTCTCATACTTGATGAGCATGAGAGACGGGATGATTACCGCTTTGGCTTTGTTGAGAGTTGGCCGGCCAAGGATAATGTTGTAGGCGGTCAACTCCTCAAAGACCAAGAATCTGACGACAATATGTTGTCCCTGGCCTTTCTCTCCCAGCCGAATGGGTAAGTCAATTCTTCCGGCTGGGTAGACCATCCCACCCCCAAAACCAACCAAGGGGTGGGTGACCGGATGCATGCTGCTGACATTGTATTTCAGCTTTTGCAGGCACCGGAGGCTGATGATGTCTGATGAGCTGCCGGTGTCAATAAGGATCTGTCCAACCAGCTGGTTGGCAACCTTACATTCAATGATGACCGGGTCATCATGCGGACGGCGGACGCTGCCCTTGTCCTTTTTAGTGACCAGGACGTCTAGGAAGGAGTTGCTTGCAGACGCCTGTTCATCATCCTCTTTGTCCATCTTTCGAAGATGGCTCTTGGTGCCCCGGATGGTAGGGCCACCACATGAGAACCCGCCTGCTATTGTGTAGACCGGCTCCTTGTCGGTATCCGAGCTACTAGCAGGCTGGTGGGTAGTTTTGGAGGACTGACCCTTGTTCTTCTTCTTTGCCCCGGCTGAGGACTTAGAAATGTAGGACTTTAACATCCCCTTGTCAGCCAGACGGTCCAACGCCCGTTGAAGGCTGAAGCAGTCGTTGGTGTCATGGCTAACTTCCTCATGGTATTGGCAGAATTTGTTTTTGTTCCTTTATTGAATGGAACTTTTCATTGGATTCGGCTTCTCTAGGGACAGCCGGTCCTTAATTTCCATGAGGATGGAGTTGCAGTCATTGTTAAACTCGTACTTAGGGACGTACGGGTTATTGGTGATAGTGTTAACATTTTGGAATTGCTCGACAATTAAACTGAGGAGGCTGCACATTTTTGTTCCCTGGTTGATGAAGTCATGGAAAGTGATCCTGCTGTACGTCAAAATGTATCTTGCCTCATTGAAGAGGAGCTGCATCCGGATCATACACACCTTGAAGAACCACATATGAATCTCAACGTTCATGGTCGACTGAGGAACAATGACACCAGGCGTGATCAAAGTTATTTCGAGCATGTGAATTGCCAATACAATCAACATTGTGGTGGTGACCAAGATACAGGTAATAGTAAACAATTATTGTTTTTAAAAATTCAAGATTGTTTTCATCTTGTAGCGTTTTAAATAACTGACTTTTAATTATGTGCAGCAGATCCGTATGAAATTAATCAATGTAGGTATTTGCACCAGCTTCCGGTCCCGATGTTGTCGTACATCACGTCTTGGAAGGATGTCATTGGGGATGGGAACGTTGGCTTTCGTTGTGTGGCCGACTTATGAGATCGCTCGGGAAACAATAGCGAACAAGATCGCTGGTCATCCTGAGTTGTACGAACGGATTTACGGGATTGGACGACTATGGATGAACATAAAGTGTATTCAATGTGATAGTGGGGCTGTTGGGGAGAGGCATTTGATAGTAACAATTCAAGATTTATTTCCTATTGCTACTTGGTTCAACGCAAGGGTGATTTGTCTTGGTGTAGGCCTAGTACCAACTTGCTAATACCCTTGTATCACAGTGTTACCGCTAAGGGCACAAATCGGGGTCCGGACACCGAGTCGAGAGTTGGTGGATCACATTTCATCCGTCTTGACCTTGCACCTGATTTACCTCTCTCGCCGATTGCTGGTTGGTGGACTGAGCACCAAAAGGCTAGTGTTAATGGATGGGATCAACAATATAAAGGTAGAAGGAACATGAGGGATGCATTAGTTAGGTAGTTTGTAATGTACTTTTCACTAAGTTTGAACAATTGTAGATATGATTAATTATAAATGTAACTTTTCATGTACTTTCACTTAATTAAGATTACATGACAAATAAAGCACAATATAAAGCACTTTAAAAACAAAAACATTACATGCAACAAATATATATATATATATATATATATATATATATATATATATATATATATATATATATATATATATATATATATATAAAAGTTGTCCAGTTCTTACATTACTTGACAAATAAAAAAAAATATAAAGCAATTCAAACAAGTAATAAAAGCCACCAACACGACTAAAAAGCAATCTACAACCCCATTTTTGACTTACAATCAAATATAATTTAAGCTGCTCAGTCATTGTCTTAGTCTCACGCGACATGTGAGGATACTCAGGCAGTGCTCTTTAGTGAATCTCCATGGACCGACTAATCCACTACAAATCAGAAAACAACATATTATATAAACAACAATTATTAGTAGTCATTCTTAATAGTATAATAAACATAAAAACTTACATAATCAGTGTTAGTTCGCTCTGGTAAGTTGCTTGTAACTCTTAGACCCGGAGAGACGCGAGGGTGAGAAAACATGTACAACCACTGCATACTGGGAGGCCATGCGACTTGCACTGGACTCACTCCCAGAGCGCAGGGGCAATGCTGCCTTGCGTCATGAGATTTACCGCCTTAGAATGACTAGTGCTTACAACAAGAGAGTGCACAAACGACCCTTGAAAGTTGGGGACTTTGTTTTACGGAAAAGTGAGGCAACCGGTAGGGCCAATGAGCAAGGGAAGATAACTACTAATTGGGAAAGTCCCTACTGGATATATGAAGAAGTAATAAACGACACCTACCGCTTTGAAACTCCAGACGGCCGACTGCCTAGAACTTGGAATGTAGATAACTTGAAAAAGTACTACTTCTAAGGCCTGAAAATTTTTGTAAATTAAAAGCCCATCAATGAAAAATTTGCCTTTTGTTTTCAATGTTGATTTAATTGCTTTGTATATATACATGGGCAATCCAGGTTACAGTCTGTTAAACACAGACGGGCAACCAATCAAATAAGCTAAGTTAAACTTAACGGCTAAAATTAAACAAATCTCCATTTGAGCAATGCACAAGGTAGACCTTTATATATGAAATTAAGCCAAGTCAAAGGACTTAGTGGCTAAAATTAAAATTTAAACCGAGGCCAATGGCCGGATGCAATATTATTTTTATAAATTCGTCTGCTCCTATTTGAGTATGGCGTCCGGCGATGCCCCTCCGGGTGTTATTGTCGAAGAGGGCATTCTATAGTTTGCTTTACCAGCATATGCAGATGACAAAAATTGAACTAACAAATTGGTCAAATCATAGTTGTCTAACTAAAATAGTCTAGGAGAATGATTAAGCTTAAAACCGGATGTCAACAGACATTAGCTGGTAAATTACTGAAGTTCTCTGTTAGACTATTCGACGAAGTTGTATCGGCTACCCCAATGGGGCAGGCGATTAAGGTACAACGGATTGAAGGAGTCCCAGACGACCTTTAGACCGTCTCAGACCCATTAGACATGCAGACAATATGTCCCCTGTTCCACTAATGGCCAGATGGTAACCACCCATTTGGCTACCAACAAAGTTATACCGGCTACCCCAATGGGGCAGGCGATTAGGGTACAATGGATAGAAGGTGTCCCGGACGGCCTTTAAGTCGTCATAGATTCATGAGACAGGTGAACAATATTTCTCCTATTTCATCGATGGCCAGGTGGTATTCACTCGTCAGGCTAGCAAAGAGTCATATGCGAATACCCAGATTGGTAAAGCAGTTGCTGAATGACGATTCTGCACTTGGTTTGGGGCAATAACTACTGTGATTGATTGACTAGAAAACATTCCATACTCTTTGAAGTATCAAACATTCCAAAGTCAATCAGTCCTATAAGTACCGAAACCAATCACACAGTCGCCAGGGGAGAGAATAGCCGGTGTGATGTTTGAATTGCCGCACGCTTCAAAAAATAGGCAAAAATTTTCAAACAAAAAGTGCAAATTTAAATGCGAAAAATAAAAAAGCAAGCACATTAACCAAACCAACTCAGTCGGTGTACTTCATTCAAACCGGTAAAAAACGGGAAAATAATGTTAGCCGGATGACAGGGTAAAGTCGTATCCCCTAATAAAAAAATAATTACCTAAATCCTTTAACTAAAGTAGATAGGGAAGTAGGGTCGAACTCCACAGGGAAACAAGTCTTTTTACTCCTAATTAATTATTATAATCTAAATTATCTAAGTAACCAATGTTTTATGAATAAAATCTAAACTACGGAGAATAAAGTCGAAAGGAATAAAGTAGGGAGAAAATCAAATATTAAAAGCCTAGGGCATCGGTTCACTAATAAACAATATTACAGGGCAAATCATAATAAGCAATCATCAAGCATTGGTTAATCAGATTATAAAGGGCTTTCGCTACGTATTATAATCACAGAGTTAACTTACCGGTATTAAATCTCATCTGTCGAATCTCGACTTAACCATTTATAAATTATTCCGCCTATTGAAACTAAGCCTAAATATCAATTCTCATTTGTCGAATCTCGAATTATTATTGCTAGACTCATACAATTAAATCTGGCCAAACCTAATTGCATAGCATTAAAACAATCAATAGGAAATCAACCAAGCATTGATAATTAACAATCACAAAATTACCCTTTCATGTCATTTATTAGATCCCCATAAACCCTAGAATTTAAACTACTCACAAATCATCATGACTAAACTAATCAAATAAATAAATAAAAGCATAATCAAGAAAGCAAATAGAATAACTGAAATTAAAAGGGAAGAAATTGTTACAAAAAAGGAATCTGGAATTAAAGGAAAAATTATGAACAAAAGTTGAGAGAATTTAAGAGAGAGAGAAATACTAAGTAGAGAGAGAAAGTCTAAGAAAAAAGGGTAATCTAAAAATTCCGTACAAAATCGTCCTTCAACGTTTTCTAAAACAAGAATTAAAACTAAACTTAATCAGGTCCTCTAAAAAGGCGCGCCCGATCGGGCGAAGGGCCGCCCGATTGGGCGCGCCTTTTTCTTCGCGTTCCTCCCAAGCAGCATCGCCCGATCGTGCTAGATGCTCGCACGATCGGGCGCGCCTTAGCATGCACAACACTATGGTCTTGTCGCGCCTGATCGGGCTAGAGGTTGCCCTATCGGGTCCTTGCTCCCCTTTGAGGCTTGGACTTCGATTGGGCTAGATTTCTCGGCCCAATCCGGATTTCCTCCTCGGGTCTTGAATACTTGGTCCAAATGCCTCGGGATCCCAATTACCGAGCCCTTAATCACCGGCTCTCACCGATCCTGGGCTCCAAAAGTGGTCGTTTCCTTCTAGCTTCCGTAGTTGATCCATAAAGCCCGGGAAAATGCTCCAAGAGTGCAATTTCCTGTAAAATACAACTAAAACTACGAAAACACTAGAACACACAAATTAGTAATAAAAGTGGCCCAAAAGAGCCAAAAACACTACTAATAACGACCAAGGGACGGGGGTAAAACACTATATAAAATGGACATATCAAACTCTCCCAAGCCAAACCTTTGCTTGTCCCTAAGCAAAGAGCTCATCAATGAATATATAAAACATACTTCACCCCAATAATCAAATCAAGCACCAACGATTCAAGGCAAATCTAATGAACATGCTTCAACATCAATCAATCTTATTCATCTAATCACCCTTCCTCTCCAACAATTGTCAAGTAGAGCAAACCACAAGAGCATATAGAATTCAAGACTAGTGCTCACACACTCAACTCTCATTTATGCGGCGAGTAAAAGATGTACTCGATCGCTCTCCAACCAACCCCTTTAATGTGAACAATGCCCTCCCAACTCACATCTCGTGTGTATAAAAACAATGAACGCTCATCCTACTAGTCGACTCGAAATATGCCAAGTCATAACTTGCATTGATAAACAACACTTTCACATTTACATAACTTCTATGCACAAGGTCGGAAGGTCTTTAAAGCTTGTAATGTAAGGCTAGGGTAAAGGTAGGATAAATTTGGGAATAAGTGAGAGAAAAGCTATGCTTAAAGGAGCCATATCCTAATAAAACCCATGATGAAAATAATAGTGATCATACATCTCCTACATAACCAACTCTAACATCAACCAAATATACTCCAATCAATATAAATAATCCCAACACTTACAATTTCACTCATAAGATATAATAATGAAGAAGTAGAGTGAATAAACAAACTTTATTTTCCAAACTTGAATTTTCATTGAAGCTCTAATTATTTTTCTTTGATCAACCTCAAACTAGAACATTTGAACACTTTTTTTCTTTTGAAGTTCACTTATTTTTTTTCACATTTTTCTTTCTTTGAACTTCTCTTTTTTTTCATAATATCATGCTTTATTTTTTTCAAGAAAATATAACTCTCAAACTCATCAAAAATAAACATGATCAACAATAAAACAACTTCTCAAAGTCCCACCCAAGTTGTGCAAATAATAAGCACACTGCAAACTCCCTCACCTCACTCACTAATAGCTCCCCCAAGCCAAGCTTGGGACTAGTAACCAATGGGGCAAAATAGGCTTGTAATGCGGCTAATAAACAACAAAAGGTCAAGGCAACAACATGGGTAGCAAGAAGAGAACAAATGTATCTACAATATCTGGAGGCTACCTAAAAGAACAAATGCCTTCGTCCTCCACAATGTGCATAATAATGAATCATATAAATATTACTAATAGTTGCAAACCAATACTCAAATTCATTGACATACCAGGAATTATGGAATTCTCACACATTCCTTACCAAATCAACTAGTCAAGTACTATATTCACAAGTAGTTGGACAAAATTGACGCATGTTAAGGTTTCAAGGCAACAATCATCAAATCATGATCAACAAATCCCTAATATTTATCATCGTATACCAAGAATCAAAACAAATTTCGAAAAATTTCAAAAAAAAAAAAAAGGTCACATGGAAGCATGATTCATAATTCATTGGAATAAAACTAACCTAAGAAAGCAATAAAATCTATACTAAGAAAAATAAAAGTAAAAAGAGAAGAGAGAGAGTGAAATATGTACCATACGAACACGAAAACCTCCCCCCAAGCTAAATCAGACAATGTCCTCATTGTCTTAAAGGGAAGCTAGTAGTCAAGGTGACACTCTTAATCATCACCACATCAATGTCACCAAAGCCTCGAGGATTGCAATGCATCTCTTTGGAACAAAATTGGGCAAGAAAGAAACAAAGTGTTAGTGGGAAAAAGTTCAAATTTGAGTCAGATGCACTATTCTGATCATAACTTTTTATATATATATGATAATACATTTATTCCAATTGCATTAGAATCTAGACTTGAAGAGCTTTCCAACGACAGGTCACACGCAAAAATCAGATAAGAAACGCAAAAGTTATGGCCTGTCGAAGTTGACAAAGTTTGCTGACGCGTACGCGCGCCCGATCGGGCGAGCTCTGCCCGATCGAATACGAGTGCAGTTCCAGCGTGAATGAAGCCTTCTCTAGCTCAAAATCTGCACAAAAAAAAACTCCCACAAGCATTAGTTACACTCTCCTTACCTCTCCAAAAAAAAAAAAAATAAATAAAATAAAACACACACACAAAAATAAGAAAAACTAAACTAAAAAGCAAATTAAAGTACGGGTTGCCTCCCGCAAAGCGCTAGTTTATCAAGGTCCCGCTCGACCATACTCCTTCTCTCAATCTGAAGAATTCAACGCCTTGAGTAACTTATCAAACGCTCCTGCAAACATTTCATTAAACACTATATAGGGCTTAATTGCAAACACATTAATCCCTACAAAGAAAAGGTAAGGAGCACATAAAGAGAACTCAAGATAGAAGGAAAAATCAAAAGAGAGAGATGAAAATACACCACAACCTTCTACTTCCTCCGTTAAAAATTTAGAATTAATAGAACGAACATGGAGGTAGTCATTGTCTTTATCATCCAATAATGACTTGAATATTTCACCCTCATGAATAACCTCATCATCAACAAAGGAATTTTCAACCACCGTTTCTACAACTAATGATTTTTCAATCACTGATTCGTCAACCAATGATTTTTCAACCACAAATTCTATAACGGGTGGTTCTTCATCCTCAATAGCATTCATATTATTATAGTGTCCATAGACTTTTTCATCAAGAGCCGTCCAATAACTTTCATTAGCAACTAATCGTTTCCGAATATGATCATATGTATATGGAAAGACTCTAAAATCATCCGGAGCACGCACAAAAAACTCACTATAAGGGCATTCAAGATTTTCATGACAAAGACGTTAACAACTACAATAGTTAGGTGCTGCATAAAAATTATATAATTCTTGTAGTGGCGTAAGCATGGATATTTTCAACTCATAAAAAAATTTAAAATAAAAAAAATAAAAATAAAATCAAATAACAATAATCTAGACTCTAATAATAATTAGAAATAAAAATAAAACCGTTTCCCCGGCAACGGCGCCAAATTTTGACAGGGTAAAGTCGTATCCCCTAATAAAAAATAATTACCTAAATCCTCTAACTAAAGTAGATAGGGAAGTAGGGTCGAACTCCACAGGGAAACAAGTCTTTTTACTCCTAATTAATTATTATAATCTAAATTATCTAAGTAACCAATATTTTTATGAATAAAATCTAAACTACGGAGAATAAAGTCGAAAGGAATAAAGTAGGGAGAAAATCAAATATTAAAAGCCTAGGGTATAGGTTCACTAATAAACAATATTACAGGGCAAATCATAATAAGCAATCATCAAGTATTGGTTAATCAGATTATAAAGGGCTTTCGCTACGTATTATAATCACAGAGTTAATTTACCGGTATTAAATCTCATATGTCGAATCTCGACTTAACCATTTATAAATTATTCCGCCTATTGAAACTAAGCCTAAATATCAATTCTCATCTGTCGAATCTCGAATTAATGTTTCTAGACTCATACAATTAAATCTGGCCAAACCTAATTGCATAGCATTAAAACAATCAATAGGAAATCAACCAAGCATTGATAATTAACAATCACAAAATTACCCTTTCATATCATTTATTAGATCCCCATAAACCCTAGAATTTAAACTACTCACAAATCATCATGACTAAACCAATCAAATAAATAAATAAAAGCATAATCAAGAAAGAAAATAGAATAACTGAAATTAAAAGGGAAGAAATTGTTACCAAAAAGAAATCTGGAATTAAAGGAAAAATTAAGAACAAAAGTTGAGAGAATTTAAGAGAGAGAGAAATACTAAGTAGAGAGAGAAAGTCTAAGAAAAAGGGTAATCTAAAAATTCCGTACAAAATCGTCCTTCAACGTTTTCTAAAACAAGAATTAAAACTAAACTTAATCAGGTCCTCTAAAAAGGCGCGCCCGATCGGGCGAAGGGCCGCCCGATTGGGCGCGCCTTTTTCTTCGCGTTCCTCCCAAGCAGCATCGCCCGATCGTGCTAGATGCTCGCACGATCGGGCGCGCCTTAGCATGCACAGCACTATGGTCTTGCCGCGCCTGATCGGGCTAGAGGTTGCCCTATCGGGTCCTTGCTCCCCTTTGAGGCTTGGACTTCGATTGGGCTAGATTTCTCGGCCCAATCCGGATTTCCTCCTCGGGTCTTGAATACTTGGTCCAAATGCCTCGGGATCCCAATTACCGAGCCCTTAATCACCGGCTCTCATCGATCCTGGGCTCCAAAAGTGGTCGTTTCCTTCTAGCTTCCGTAGTTGATCCATAAAGCCCGGGAAAATGCTCCAAGAGTGCAATTTCCTGTAAAATACAACTAAAACACTAGAACACACAAATTAGTAATAAAAGTGGCCCAAAAGAGCCAAAAACACTACTAATAACGACCAAGGGACGGGGGTAAAACACTATATAAAATGGACATATCACCGGACACTCATCCAAAATAAAAGGAAGAAAGAAAGATTGTTACCCGACTCCTTAGTCGGTAAAAAAATACAACAAATAATCGGCTCACAGGCCGAAAAATAGAAAGGATTGGCATACTGCCGCTAAATTGAAGGGAGGAATCTTATCACTACTGCTGGGTCTTCTCCGGCTGGTCCTGACCGGTTGGGAGGTTAGACGCAGCTTGATCACCCAGAGCCTAGACTTGATTGTCTTCAACTCCGTTGGCCTGAGCCTGGTCATTCTAGCCTTCAGCCTTCTCCTCTTCCCCGTCTTCAAAGACCTCATAGCCTTGCTCAAGTACCCAAGCTTTGAAAGGAGGCGGGGCTTGCTCGTTGAGTTGCTATGCGTCATGCACCTCATTGGCGAAGTCGTATCGAAGCTTCAGCACATCAAACTCAACTTTTGGATGGTGCAGGTGCCACGCAATACGCAGTTGGGCCTCCGTGTCCTGCTCAATCTCAGCAACCATCCTTTTCTGTTCTTGGGCAATTTTGTCCCAGTGATGATTGCTGAGGTTCGCAAGGTCGACCCCCAGGCGGCTGAAGTCTGCCCTCAGCTAGGTTTTCTCCGTGTCATCTCCCTCCATGGCCTTGAGGTTGGACTGATTAGTCTTCAGTTCCTCCTTGAGCTTGGCCACCCGTTCATTTGCGACGTCATTAGCAGTAGTCAGATTCTTTATCAGCTCCTCCTGTTTAAACTCTACTGGTTTCATTTCAACATCACATTGTATTTTACTGAATTCAGCAGAGTTGAGAGCTTGAACGACCCTTTGTTTAGCTTCATTTACCTCTTCTCCCTTCCGCCTGAAGGGGACCCTCAGCCCTTCTACCCTCATAATAGTCAGAAAAGATGGGTACAGGCGATGAGCAAAGTGAGTTAAATACTTGAAAAGATAAATCCAAAGTGGGGAATTTCCTCAGCCATGAGAACCTAGATATAGTCGAAGTCCACAACATGGACATCCTGCACAGAGAGCTTCTCTGACCGGGTAAAATTCCTCATCATCCTCAATTCAAACCCCCGTATGTCAGGCGGAGCAGAAGGAGCATCTGCACCAAAAGAATTACTTGGTGAGAAAGCAGCATAGGCGGCACCCGACTCATGCCGGTTGCTCGTCAAACCTTCTTGCGGATTTACTCGAGTCTTGACTCGCATGTAGTCAACCGGCCAAGGGAGATCTATCCTTGTCTTACCTTGGACAGGGAGCTAAGGGACTTCTCCTTCAACAGCTACAAGGTCGTCTGTAGCATTGGGTGGCATGCCACCCTTCGATGCCATTGAGGCATTCGACTGTTTCCCGGCAAATCGCCCTGAGATTTTGCTTAGAGCCTTCATCACAGTCAGGGTCTTTCCCCCGGTTGTAGGTCGATCCGGGTTGGCTGAAGAGGAAGAGGGAGTGTTCTTTCTTCCCGTCTTAGACAGGGTCTTGGACAACTCATCCCAAGTCCGTTTGTTATTACCCGGCTGCTTAAACAGCTTGGTAATTGAACGAGGGATAGACTTGCTTCCACCCTGCAAAAAGATTATTATTATATTTACAGAATTAGAACCAGAAGTTAATGAACAGAATATGAGATATGCAGCCGGGTAATTCAGAAGTTGTACAAAGTGGGTACAGTCGGCAGCTTACCCTTTCCTTCTTGGTTTCTTTGGCCTCCAGGGTTGCCTTTCTCTCCAAGACCTGCTCTTTTATCAATTGAGCAGCCGATTTACAGGGCGTCATTTCTGGGGGCACCATGTTTTGTCCTTCTTTTGCAACAACGAAAAAGAAAATAGTTGGTCAAAAGATGAATAAAAAGCAAAAATCTTAATGCAGACGACAAGACGCCGGATGTGTTATAAGTGTACCCCGCTTGAACATAGGACTAAGTCCACAGGCGGAGAGGAAAGCCTCGTTCTTATAGAAATTCGGATGGGGTATCTAGTTTTTAGGAACGATTATTTGACTTCCATCCTCTAAGGACATGGTGGTGCTCTGAAAAATCCCGGCTCCATTATTTGCTCATAAACCCTGGAAGACATCCGGGGCAAGGCGCATTTCTTCCCAAGCAGCGTGGGGTCCTTGTTGAACCGGCGAAGAAATCGGTTGTGCCCCAAAGTTGGAGAGCTGACCAGGTAGAACCTCTCCTTCCAGCAAGACCATTTAGATGGCTTATCAAAAGTCATCAAATATTCCGGGTGTGTGGTAAGAGTGTACCACGCACCATGCCCGCCTAGGGCCCAGCTCATATAGTGCATATGAGCAAATGCAGGGAAGCTGGGCTCAATGTCCTAGAACTCGCAGGCGGCAATGAAACTTAGAATGTTTAGCCACGAGTTCGGGGTGAGCTTCTAGACACAACCATCATACCCCTTTAATATTCTTTTTAGTGCATTGTGATGGGGGAAGCGGAGGCCGGCTTTGATTACCGCTTCATAGAAGCCAAAGCAGTTGTCGGCATTTTCTATGTTGTCCTCCCAAGAAATTGTTGCCTCAGGCAAAGGAAACCTCTATTCTCAACCCTTATCCAACCGGGCATGCATCAACAAAGGCCCTAATGCTACTTTGCATTACAGCCAAATCCTTGATGAGCATCCGGGTTTCTAAAGGATTTGGCTGCTTGGACCCTCTCACTGGCTGCTGATATTCAGCCGCAAAGTCCTTTTGGTCAGAGCCAGATGTTTCTGAGCCAAACCTTTTGGCGGCTTCCTCGGCGCCTAACTCCCCTCCATCAAACCCTAGGTCTGAACCATCATCTCCACCGTTTTCCCCATCGAAAATGGTATTGCTGGGGGTTGAAGGGGTGCCACCCGGAGAAGAGGCCACCTGCTCTTCTTCCTCTCCCTGCTCTTGTTCTTCCTCCGTGTCCTCGTATTCCTCATCAGGAATAATTTCATCAGCGGGCACTCTTCTAACGCGCCGCTTGCTAGGCTTAATAGCCGTTTGTTTTACTTTGGCCATGTTGTCTTGCATAGACACAGAGACGGAGGTGTTTGGGGATGAGCAAAGCAGGTTAAAATTTCCAGAAATGACACCCCCGGTTCTAGATTCAGCTGTACCGAGAGACCGACTGAATGATCTAGGCAGTGCCGTGTGGGTTGATGTAGAGTCCATTTTATTTTGAAGCTTAACTACACACGCGGGAAATTATAAACAGTTTGAAAAGGGGTGCAGGTTGTTACCTTTAACTTATCTCTGAAACTCTTAAAACTGCTACAAGCGGTGACCGGGTATGTTCCTCGAAGAGCAGCCGGAAAACGCAATCTCACAAGCAGACAGAAGCAGAGTTTCTCTCTCTAAACGCTCTTCGTTTTCTCTCTCTAAAAAGTTAAAACTTTGGAGTGTGAAATGAGGATAGAAGGGGGGAGGGGAAACATCCTATTTAGAGAAGTGTAAAAATCAGGGGCATCCCTGTAAAAACCCTAGAAGGTGAACAGTTTTACTGTTCATCGTTAATTTGTTACCGTGTGTAACAGGCATCACATGGAAAGCCACGTGTCACCTGTGAGTGTAGGGAATATTTCAAGCATTAACCCCTAGCTTGAACCCCATATTGATCATACACTAAAGTACGGTGGCGTCCAAAGGGAAGGAAGCTAGAGTAAAAGAGTCGCCAACAAGTTTTTTTAGGAACTTGTAAACCGTTCACATGGGTGAAGGTTACACCCCTTTACGATCCAAGAGATCGTCAACTCCATAAGGTCTTGAACCAAATAGGGTTCGGGGATGAAGGTACAAATCCAACCTAAAAGAGATTGAACCTGCCCTAATAATAGGCCTCTACTTTATTTTGATCGTATTCATGTGCGCAATCTGACTAACATGCAATCATTAGGATTAACCCTAAACCTGTTTATCTATGTTGGTTGAATATAATGCACAAATAAATCAATTATTGGCGATCACTTGTGTTTTGGGTGTTTTTGTCCCTCGGGAGAGTTACGTCACGAAGTCTGATCCGGCCGAGCTGTACCTGCAAAAATAACGGAGACTCCGGGTGGTTGGAGCTCCGCCTCTAACGGTCAAGTTAGTAACCTGAAGAGGACTAAAGAGAACGGAAATTAAGGTGGGTATCTGCTCGGATTCCAAGCTCAGGTGTTTCTCTGATGTAAGAGAATGCAAGCGTAATAAATGGTAAAACGTGCCCTCAAAATGAGGGACATCTCCCTATTTATAGGGTCTTTGGAAATTGTGCCCCTTATTAGGTCACGGAACCCTAATCATTGGTGGGCTGTGCGTTTTGCGGCGTTCTCCGGATTTGGGCCTGAAGGCCGCCATTTTTCCCTTTATTTCTGGAGTGACACGTGTCAAGCAGGGATTGGTCCACTCTGGACCATTCTGAGGCTGACACGTGTCATCCTCTGATTGGGCCACGTGGCAGGGTAAAATTACCCTAAACATTTGCCCTTCACAGATGTGACGTGGCACGCCACGTGGCATCTGTGACACATGTCACGCTCCGGTTGGCGGTAATTTTACCGTTAAAGTGTAACCGTTCACCTTCCGAGTAAATTACGGAAATGCCCCCGTATTTACCCTCTATATATAGCCGTTTTACCCTCATGATTTTGTACGTTTACAAAAACTTTCTAGAGAGAAAACTTTGAGAGAGCAGAAGTCATCCATTTGAGTCAGGCGCAAGCAAGAAAATTTGTTCTCCATCAACCCAGCCGGATCCGCCTTCCTTCAGATATCACAATCAAAGGTACCGTCTCTGTCTCTCTCAGCTCTTTTTCTTTTTTCATCGCTTGTACATATTTCTTGCAATAAATGGATGCATCACCAACACACACGGCACAGCCTAGGTTAGAGTCCAGCCGGTCACCAGGAACGGCTGAGTCTAGGACTGGGAGTGCCGTCTCGGGGTGTTGGGACCACCCTTTGCCTTGGATTCCGACCAGTTATGTGTCTGTGCAGGACACCATGGCTTGGACAATGCAGACGACAACTGATCCAAATTACAAAAGCGAAGGCTCGGGCGGCCAAACGCCTGAGGGAGAAACGTCTGGTCAGGGAGGCCAGACGGCTCTGGAGAGATCCCCTCCGCGTGCCCCTTCAACTCCTGCTGATTCCTTCGTGGAGGAATGTGACCAAGGCGGCGACGAGGTTGCCTCTGCCCCCTTGAATCAAAGTGAGGAGGAGACGGAGAGCGACAGCTCCGCCTCTACCTCTGAGAGCAGTGACGACTTACCCCCGCTTCCGGATAGCGAGGAGGAAGAAAAGAAAAAGTGGAACGAGAAGGATGATCCCTTCAACATCCATGTCTCCTCCAAGGACCGAATTCAAATGGAGGAAAACTTAAAGAATTTTACTCAAATGCACCCGCTAGGAGACGGGTATAGGATCCGGGTGCCGCTTGAGAATGGCACCATCGCCTGGGAGAACGATGAACAGAACGCCAACAACTATTTTGGCTGTTATGAGGCGGCGTTCAAGGCTGGTCTCCGCTTTCCCCTTCACCAGGCAGTGAGGGCAATTTTGAGAGGCTACGGCCTCGGAATCTGGCAACTTACCCCCAACTCTTGGACAAACATTTTGGGGTATGTTGCCGCCTGTGAGTTCCAGGGGCTTAACCCCGGCTGGGAGGCTTTTGCTAGTATGCACTATCTTAGCAGAAGCCCAGGCGGCTGGAGGGCGTGGTACACTCTAACCACGCAGCCTTAGTATAGATGACCTTGGACAAGGTCTCCAAGTTCGATGGCTGGAAGCACAGGTTCTACCTGATGTCAGCCCCAACCAGACGGGAGAATTATGAATTTCGTCTGTACAATAAGAAGCCCGACTTGTTGGGCAGGAAGTGCGCTCTTCCCCGGATCCCAGAGGAAGATTTTGACAAGATAATTGAGGCAGACTTTTTCGGCCTCACAGACGCAACTCTGTCAACCGGGGAAACAATAAAAGTCCCCAAGAACTTGATCCCCAAGAGCGCCTGATTCAGGGATGAGTGTTTTCTAGCCGCCTGCGGGCTAGGTAGCGCGTAATCCGTCATTGGCGAAGCAGTTATTGACTTATGATATTGAACCATTTCTTTCTTTTTGCAGAAGAAGGATTAAACATGTTGCAGTCGGAGAAAACTCCCAAGCGGTCTTCTGCAACCATCCGCAAAGATCTTGCGGAGAAAGCTGCGGCTGAGGTCAAGGCCAAGGTAACAAACGCCTGACCCTTTCATAAGTTGATCCTTTAAAATCATTTTACCCGGATGCTAACCTTAACTTTGGTTATTTTTGCAGGAATGAGAGGTTGGAAAGTCGTTTGAGAAACAACTCAAACGGGCTAGGGAGGAGAACCCCGCCGTTCTTAACAAAATTAAAAAAGCCACCTCTGCGTCAACTCCTGGCGCCTCAGCCGGGCATCAGCAGATGCGGATAGCGGGGCGCAACGAGAAGATAGGCGGCAGCTTGTGCCTTGATCTCGTCAACCCCTTATCAGCAGCCGCGGGGTTCACCACGCCTGCAAGCGGTTCCCGCTTAGCCGGCTTTGAAGGTAAGAACCCTTTTGAATCCCCGGTTGAGGTGGGGTGGCCTTTACGGGTTAAATCCCACTCTCAACAGACGTCATCCTCAGACGGTCGGCAATAAATAGGTGCTGCCTTAGTTTCGCACTCATCACGTATTGATTGTGGTGCAGATCAATCTCCCCGCTGGCCAGAAGTCTAGAAGCATGCCAAGGCCATGTTGGAAGCCGTCCGGAAGAGGGATAAGGACAATATCCCTGGGATAGAGACGTTCAATCTTGAACGCATTCTATCCCTTCTGGCTGAGGTAAGAAACTTGTCAATTCAATTTTATTTCTTCAAGTGTCTTATCCCGCCTGCAATACTTATGCCGCCTGACTTTTTGCAGGCCATACTGCGGGTGGACAGGCTCAAACATCCTTATTCCCGCAAACGGGAAGAGGAAAAAAGGGCCAAGAAGTCCGCCATAGACGCTGATAATATTGCTTTACACTCGACTATCGTAAATGAACTTGAAACTAAAGCAATAATTATGACACAGGCGTCTAGAATCCAGCAGTTGGAGTCAGATCTGAAGACGGCCAATCAGCGGGCGACGGATGATGAGACGGCTAAGAAGGAGGCGGAGAAGGCCCAGAAAAAGGCGGATGAGAGCGCCAAGAAGGCTGATGAGGCGCTCAAGAAGACCCAGACGGACCTTGGCACACTTAAAGGTGTTTCCGAAGAGAACACCAAACTGAAGACCAAGGTTCAAAGGCTGGAGAAGGAGGCTGCTCAGGCTCAGAAAATCTTTGCTGCAACCTTGGAGGCGGAGCAAAACCGCCTTGTTGCTGAGAGTGACGCTGACAATGACGCCCGTATGAAGATTGCCTGGGCTGCCTTGTACCCAGACGCGGATTATAGCATCTGGGCACTGGCGCACAACTATGCCGAGTACGTGGTGTACTTGAGAGAACAAGGCGAGCCAGAGCCTGCCTCTTTCGAAGCCTGGGTCAACTCCAACAACGAGCCGTCCGCGCCTGAGCTTCCTGGTCCTGGTGAAGCACAGGAGATACCCACAGATGATGAGGAGAAGGAGGAGGACCAGGAGGCACCGTCTGCAGGCCAGAAGTGACCATTCAGCGGCAGTATGCCAATCTCTGCTTTTTTATTTTTTCTTTTATTCAGCGGCTGTATGCCAAAACTTGCTTTTTCCGGCCTGTGTGCCGAGTATCCTTGTATTTACCGGCTAAGGAGCCGAGTTAATTAACAATTTCTTTCTCCCGGACGGGGTCCGGTTAACATTTGATCCACTACAACCGTTTGGTTGGGTGGACTTTTATGAAATGCACTGACTGAGTCGGTTTTGATCATTTTGCATTTGAATTTTTATTTTGTGCAAATTTTAATTTTTCATTTTTGCCTAACTTATCCAAAGCATGCGGCGATTTTTTGCCTAACTAGTCAATAGTCTGGCTGTCCTTGCCCCTGGACGGCTGTGTGATTGGTTTCAAGTGGAGTTGGTTGATTGACTTGAAAACGTCTGATGCTGCAAAGAGCATGATATGTTTGTAAGTCAATCAATCACAGTAGTGATTGCCCAAAACCAAGTGCACAACCGTACACTAACAGGCGTTCCAGTCACTATCCAGACGGCGTTTATCCGTCAAGGTAGAGATTTCATAGCCATTGAACAACTCTTTTGCCCCAATTGGGGTTGGAAGTGCAATTTTGGAATAGATAACCTAAGTGAGACCTTCATCCGGTGACCGACTGATGCCCCATGGCATCCGGTATTCGGCAACTTGATCATTCTTCACAGGTCATTTTGGTCAGACGACTATGAGTTGACCAATTAGGTCGTTCAATCTTTGCCGTCTGCATGGGTACGTAGAACCGACAAATAGTCTGTTCTCTGCGACAATTGCACCCGGAGGGGTGTCGCCGGACGCCTTTGTCCATGTTGGGACAGGCGATTTTATAAAATGAGCAACCATCCGACCATTTTAGCCTCTGGTCTTGTTTGAGACTGGTTGTATAGCCACTAAACGTTTTTGTGCTTAGTTTTTAGTCGAAGTATTGAATTTACACTAAGTATCGAACTTAGTTGTTTAAACGAACGAGTCTGTCTGGGTATTACCCGGACGGACAGGCAATTATTTAATCTTACCAGGTATCAAACTTGGTTAGGTAAAAGAAAAATCCGTCTGAGTATTACCCAGGCGGATAATCAGACTTAGTTAAATGAACAAAGTATCAAACTTAAATAAACAAGAGATCCGAATATCCGAGTATTACCCAGGCGGTCAAACAAAGGTAACCTTTACTAAGTATCGAACTTAGTTAGGTAAATGAAAAATCCGTCTGGGTATTACCTGGATGGGTAATCAAACAATAACTCAATTTTGCAAACAAAGTCTGAATCTTCATTAATTGACTCATTGTTTACAAAAAGTTTACATTCTCAGAAGTAGTACTTGTTTAGATTGTCTACATTCCAAGTTCTAGGCAGACGCCTGCCGTCTGGAGTTTCCAGGCGGTAGGTGCCATCCCTTACTTCTTCATAGATCCGGTAGGGGCCTTCCCAATTTGGGGTTAGCTTCCCCAGCTCATTGGCCCTACCAGTTGCCTCCATTTTTCGTAACACTAAGTCGTCAACTTTCAAAGGACGCTTGTGTACTTTTTTGTTGTAGGCTCTAGTCATTCTCAGACGGTAAATCTCATGACGCAAGGCGGCATTGCCCTTGCGTTCTAGGAGTGAATCTAATGCCAGGCGCATTGCTTCCCAGTTTACCTCTTCATCATATAGCATGACTCTGAGAGTCGGCTCGTAATGTTCGATGGGCAAGACGGCTTCAACACCGTAAACCATGAGAAATGGGGTTTCACCGGTTGCCCCTTTTGCTGTTGTCCGGATGGCCCATAGGACATGGATTAGTTCTTCTGCCCATAAGCCACCGGCTCTTTCTATCTTCTTCTTAACGTCGTCTGAGATGAGTTTATTGAAGGTTTCAACTTGGCCGTTTGCTTGGGGCCGGCCAACAGATGCAAAATAGCTTGAGATCCCCTAATCTCCCAACCAAGTTTTTAGCTGAGGCGTCTCAAACTGAGGACCATTATCAAACACCATAGACATAGGTACCCCATACCGGGTGATAATGTTCTTCCAAATGAAGGAAATTACGTCTGAGGTCTTGATGTTTTTAAACGCCTCAGCCTCCACCCACTTGGTGAAATAATCCACAGCCACCAAGATGTAGCGCTTTCCGCCTGGAGCAGGCGTGTAAGGACCTAGAATGTCCATGCCCCATTTTGCAAACGGGATTGGGCTGTGGATGGCCGTCAGATCAGTAGCCGGACGGTGAATGAGTTTGCCAATTTTTTGGCACCTGTCACATTTCTTCACCAATTCCTTGGCGTCTGCCTCAAGAGTGGGCCAAAAATAATGTCGTCTGGCTCTGACGGCTAGGGACCTGCCGCCTATATGAGAGGCGCAGAATCCCGAGTGCAAGTCTTCGAGAACTTCTTTCCCCTTCTCTGGGGTGACACACTTCAACAAAGGCTTCAGAAACCCTGCCTTGAAGAGTTCTCCATTTTTCAACTCGAATCTTGCAGCTCGCTTTTTCAGGACGGCTGCTTCCTGTGGCGAATCAGGAAGTGTACCGTCTGAAAGGTAAGCTCGGATGCCATCCATCCAGGTAGAACTTCGGTCCAGAATTCCAATGGGATCTTCATAGATGCTTCTCTTTTCAAGAACTTCCCAAAAGACAGACCGAGGCGTATCATGGCAGGGGGAAGACGCCAGCTTTGACAATGCATCCGCCTGGTTGTTTTCCAACCTAGGCACTTGACTCAGGCGGAATTCCTCAAGTGCCTTGGTCTCTTCTTTGACTGCCTGAAGATATTTAATCATAGCCGGAGGAGTAGCCTCGTAGCTTCCCTCATACTGGCTAACAACCAATTGAGAATCAGAGTAGGCGTCAATTTTCATGACCCCTGCCGCCTTACACATGCGAATGCCGGCTAGTAGGGCTTCATATTCCACCTCATTGTTAGAGGCTTGAAATTTGAAGCGTAGTGCATACTCAAATCTGTCCCCTTCAGGAGACTCGTAAATTACGCCTGCACCACAGCCGTTCTTAGTAGAGCTCCCGTCTACATACACTTTCCAAACCTGATCAAGATTATCCGGAGCCACCGGACGGGTCATTTCAACAATGAAGTCGGCAAACGCCTGACCTTTCACTGCCTTTCTTGGTTCGTAAGTGATTTCAAGACTTTGCATTTCAATAGCCCATTTCAACATTCTCCCGGATGAGTCCAAGGTAGACATTGGCCGCTTGAGTGGCTGGTCAGTGTAAATCACCACCGGGTGTGCCAGAAAGTAGGGCTTCAATTTTTTTGAAAGCCATATACAGAGCAAGGCCAAAATTTTCAACCATGGGATACCGGAGTTCAACATTTTTAAGAACATGTCTAATGAAGTAAACCGGGAGCTACACGCCGTCTCGCTCAGCAAGGAGAACGGCACTGAGGGCATGATCTGAGACGGCTAAGTACATGTACAACGTCTCTCTAGGTAAAGGACTGACCAACCTAGGTAGAGAATGTAAATGCTCTTTCAACCTCTGGAATGCCGCCTCAGCATCCTCCCCCCATTCAAATCTGGTTTTCTTCCTGATTGCTTGGAAGAAGTAGAGGCACTTGTCGCCTGACCGGCTGAGGAACCTCCCCAGGGCGGCCAGACAGCCGGTGAGTCTCTGCACTTCCTTGAAAGAACGGGGGGACTTCATGTCTATCACCTCCTGTATCTTTTCAGGGTTAGCCTCTATCCCCCTTTGATCAATTAGGAATCCGAGAAACTTCCCAGACTCAACACCAAAGACGCATTTCTTAGGATTTAACATAACCCTATGCCGCCTGAGGGTGGTGAATGTTTCTCGGAGATCAGCAAGGTGATCCTTCTGTAGCTTGGATTTGACTATCATGTCATCAATGTACGCCTCCACATTCCTCCCAATCTGATTAATGAAGACCGTATTAATCATCCGTTGGAAAGTGGCAGGCGCATTTTTCAAGCCAAACGGCATCACAGTATAACAGAATAACCCCTGATCAGTGACGAAGGCCGTCTTCTCTTGATCTTTCTTCCACAGGGGTATCTGATGGAAGCCGGAGTAGGCATCCATAAAGCTCATCAAGGCGTGACCGGCTGTAGAGTCGACGAAACTGTCGATCTTTGGAAGCGGGTAATTGTCCTTTGGACACGCCTTGTTGAGGTCTGTGTAATCAACACACATGCGCCAGGTCCCATTCGGTTTCTTAACAAGGACTACATTGGCCACCCAGTCGGGAAAATTACAGGGCTGGATGAACCTGGCGTCTAGCAGCTTTTTGACTTCGGCAGCTGCCGCCTGACTTCTTTCTTCGCCGTGGTTTCTTTTCTTTTGTCGGATGGGCTTCTTTTTGGGGTCCACGGCCAGTTTGTGGACAGCGAGATCCGGGCTGACCCCTGGCATCTCTTCCACTTCAAAGGCAAAAATGTCTTTAAATTCCTTCAGCAGAAGGTGCAAGCTTACAACCAAAGTAGCATGAGCAACCGTCCCAACCTTCACAGTACGTTCTGGACGGCTTTCATCCAGAACGAGATCAATACTTTCACCAGCCGGTTGAGGGTGGAGCTCATCTGACCGTTCACCGGTCAGTGATTGCTATTTTTTCTCTTTCTTCACCTCCACCAGCAGAGGTGCCTTTCTTTTCTTCCCGGCTGCTGGTGGGACAGGCACAGGGTCGGCATCCTTGACATTTTCAAGGTCTATTGGTTCCTGGCCGTCTGGGGCCACAGTGTCTCTGACGGCTAAGAGATAACACTCTCGGGCCGTCTTCTGATCCCCATTCAGGGAACCCACAGTGTCGTCATCCCTCTCATACTTGATGAGCGTGAGCGATAGGATGATTACTGCCTTGGCTACATTGAGGGTCGGCCGGCCTAGGATAATGTTGTAGGCGGTCAACTCCTCAACGACCAAGAATTTGACGACAATATGTCGTCCTTGGCCCTTCTCTCCCAGCCGGATGGGTAAGTCAATTCTTCCGGCTGGGTAGCCCATCCCACCCCCGAAACCAACCAAGGGGTGGGTGACCGGATGCATGCTGCTGACGTTATATTTCAGCTTTTGCAAGCACCGGAGGCTGATGATGTCTGATGAGCTGCCGGTGTTAATAAGGATTCTTCCAACCAGTTGGTTGGCAACCTTACATTCAATGACAACCGGGTCATCATGCGGACGACGGACGCTGCCCCTATCCTTCTCAGTAATCAAGACGTCTGGGAAGGAGGTACTTGCAGACGCCTGCTCGTCATCATCCTTGTCCATCTTTTGAAGATGGCTCTTGGTGCCCCGGATGGTAGGGCCACCACAAGAGAACCCGCCTGCTATTGTGTAGACCGGCTCCTTATCGGTATCCGAGCTACTAGCAGGCTGGGGGGTAGTCTTGGAGGACTGACCCTTGTTTTTCTTTTTTGCCCCGGCTGGGGACTTAGAAATGTAGGACTTCAACAGCCCTTTGTCAGCCAGACGGTCCAACGCCCGCTGAAGACTGAAGCAGTCATTGGTGTCATGGCCGACCTCCTCATGGAACTGACAGAATTTATTTTTGTTCCGCGACTGGACATAACTCTTCATAGGATTCGGCTTCTCAATGGACAGCCGGTCCTTTACCTCCATGAGGATGGAGTTGCAGTCTTTATTAAACTCGTACTTGGGGACGTACGGTTTAAACTCTTTCTTTTTCTTCTGGGACGGCTGGTCAGAGTCAGTAACCGCTCAGACTTCTTTTCTTTTCTTGCTCTCTTCTTTGTTTTTGGCCGGTTGAGCAGACCGGTTGTCTTTCTGTTTGTCGGACTTCTTGGAGTCCGACTGGTTACCAGGCGAGCAGAGGTCGGTAGCTTGGATGTAGCTTTCCGCCTCCCTCAGGGCCGCCTGTAAGGTGAAAGCCCCTTTTCTGACTAGGTCGAACTTAAAGGTCGACCCGTCTCTCAGACCTTTGAAAAATTCTGTAAAAGCTACCTCGTCAGATAGTCCTTGAATCTGAATTCTTATCAGATTGAACCGCCTGACATATGAGCGCAACCCTTCTCTCTCTCCCTGCTTAACAATGCTCAAATCAAGGCTTGTTTTCTTAGCAGGGATGTTCATTGAGAAGTTGGAAGCAAACAGGAAGGCGAGCTTCCTGAAGCTATCGATGGACCCGGCTGGCAAATTGCCAAACCATTGTTGGGCAATGCCCTTCAATGTAGCCGGGAAGCACCGACACCAAGTGGCATCATCCAACCCCTGCAGATACATGAGGTTGGTGTATGCCATGAGGTGGTCTTCCGGATTGGTGGTACCATCATAGGTACCAACCAATACATTCTCCCGGGTGAACGTAGAAGGCTGTTCACCCAGGCGCAGTAGACGAAGCTGCCAATCCAATGGCTGGACATTTGGATATGCCGCCTGACCTCCAAAGAAGGCCGGTTGCATGAAGTGAGGAGGATACTGTCCGTAAGCCTGAGTAGGCACATACGGTACAGCTCCAATCATGTGAGGGCCAGAATGGACGGTATTACCGCCTGTCTGGCTCTCATGCAAGGAGGGTACACTCCCTGCAGAAATATTGTTGAAGCTGTCTGGAAAGTTCGACGTTGAAGCCGACTCAGACAGCGATTGGTTTCTCTTCCAGTTTATGATCTCCCGGGCATCAAGAGTTGATTTTTTACTTCTCACCGGCTACTGAGTCCGGCGAGTGTTATTGGTGTTCTTCCCAGGAAGGAGAATTTTTTACCAATCAATGGTCCCGGCTGCCTTCTCCTTTGGATGAGGAGTGGGCTGCCGGTTTCTGACTGACTTCCCCTTCTCTGGAAGAGTCTTCTTCGCCGACTGACCTTTACTTAGGCCAGCCCGGCTTTTGGTGATCAGCTCTTTAATTTCACCCTTGAAACTTGTCATGAATCTCATGAGTTCGTCTCGGGTGACAGGGGCTGATCCAGCGGCCGTTTGGGTTTCCCCTTCTGGCTGCTCAGTGGGTCTGCTCGGACCCGCCTGGGTGGCACCCCGCTCCAGAATATCTCTGGGCCGGATGCTCTTGATTCTGAGCGAGCCATCCTCGGCTGTAAAGGTTTCGAGCTGAGGATCCTCATCGTCCTGGTCTGTAAAAACTTCTGGGTCATCGCCCAGACGGTTAGGGGGTGGTACAGACTCTTGAACCATCTTCGAGGTACTCTCCCCATAGACGGCGCCAAATGTTTTGGGTGTTTTTGTCCCTCGGGAGAGTTACGTCACGAAGTCTGATCCGGCCGAGCTGTACCTGCAAAAATAACGGAGACTCCGGGTGGTTGGAGCTCCGCCTCCGACGGTCAAGTTAGTAACCTGAAGAGGACTAAAGAGGACGCAAATTAAGGTGGGTATCTGCTCGGATTCCAAGCTCAGGTGTTTCTCTGATGTAAGAGAATGCAAGCGTAATAAATGGTAAAACGTGCTCTCAAAATGAGGGACATCTCCCTATTTATAGGGTCTTTGGAAATTGTGCCCCTGATTAGGTCACGGAACCCTAATCATTGGTGGGCTGTGTGTTTTGCGACGTTCTCGGGATTTGGGCCTGAAGGCCGCCATTTTTCCCTTTATTTCTGGAGTGACACGTGTCAAGCAGGGATTGGTCCACTCTGGACCATTCTGAGGCAGACACGTGTCATCCTCTGATTGGGCCACGTGGCAGGGTAAAATTACCCTAAACAACTTGAATTATAACCTAACTAACCCTAAACAAGATTATTAATTATCTTATTAAGCGTGATTACAAGTACAAAATTCCCTTTAAACATGCATAAGAGGTGTGATCAAGCAATAACAATAAATATCAAGCAACATAATAATAATCATGATAATTAAAAATAATAATAATGATAAAAATAATCATAGAAATAAACATGTTCATGTTAAAGCATAATAATAATAGCAAGATCCTAGGCATGATACTAACAAGATTAATAACAAACCCTAACATGTCACTAAGCAATAAAAATCAAAGCTTTAACCCTAACATGATACTAACAATCATTAATATTAGGAAGAACATAAAAGGCATCATAACAATCATATTTGATATTAAAATTACCCTAGACATGATACTAGGAATATCATAATAACAATCTAAACATGATTTCTACATAATAACATCAATAAAAACCATTAAAATACTTACTTTGATGCCTCGTACCTCTTTCTAATAACAAAATACACACGTTAGTAACTTCAAGGAAAATAATAAAATAACAATTAAATTAAATAATTGAAAGAGAGATTTGGGACCAAACCCTCAGAAATTAAACCTTTCACTTCTAGGGCAAAGGCAACTTCGAATTTGTCTAGGTGTGTCTAGATCTATTTAATGCGGAATTTTGTATTTGAGAAAAGTCTAGTTTAAAAAAGAGAGAGAATAATCAAGAGAATCTTGATGAGAGTTGGTGATTGTAGGTGATTGTGGTTGAAAATTGATGATTGATGATGAAAACTGGTTATCAAAAACGGAGTTTTTAATACGTTATTTATAGAGAAAATCAGCCAAAAGATAAAATATCAAAACAGAGTTCTGGCGCAGATTAAATTGAATTAGCGCCAACGCTGGCTATTGGCGCCAGACGCCAACATTAGCGCCAGGCGCTACAGCTGGCGTTTGGCGCTGATCTGGAAATTCACGCATTTTCTTAAAATCAGATAAAAATTGCCGTACAGGAGGATAAAATTGTATTTTTCTTCAAAATGTTCTTTGATTTTAATTAAAACTCTAAAAAGTCAACAAAAGTCAATTTATCAATGCTAATTGAATTAGGAATGAAAAGAACCTTCTAAAAGAATCTAGAAGACTAAAACCATTTCTAATTGCATTAGGAATGATAAATCTATATTAGGCCCTCCCCTATATCATTGGGCCGCATATAAGGCTCAAACCAGGCCCAGTTTAGTAAATTGGCCATAACTTCCTCAATATTCATTGGAATTGGGCTTATAATATATCGTTAAAAAGATATTGTCAAGCCTCATCCAACTACACTACTATTGGACCCATATCATGGACCAACAAAATTGGATTTTCTGTTTTCTTAAAATAAGTTTTCAAAAACAGAGAGAAGAGAAAAGAAATTAAACTATCCGCAACACTAAACTTTCCACACTTTCACTTCATTCGATTATGATTCGACATGAAAGGTACTCATCACTGGGTTTGGTTTTGGGGAGACACAAATGGGTGTCTACAGAAGCCCCCACTTTGACTGAGTTTGGAGAAACGAAGTTTCGAAAACAAAAGTCAAAGTATCGATAGGGACGGAGAATGATTCAGATTGTTCTCCGATCCTAAACCACTCTTGTAACGCCGATACCTGCAAACTAGCGTTAGTTAACAGATAAAATAGTTAAGAAACGCGTATCTTGCACCGTCGATCACACGTCTCTGAAGGTAACCAATTTGCTGCCGCGTCCTTGTTTTGATGACCTCTTGCCAAGAGAACGTCATCCCGCTTGAAAACTGCTACGCTTGTAACTGCTTCCAATATTGAAGATTGCTTTGCTTGAAACGATCCTCTTCTGCTTTGATAATATTCCACGTCCAAGGGAATACTATCGAATATTGCTTCACTTGAGACAATCCTCTTCCGCTTTGATAATATTCCACGTCCAAGGGAATACTATCGAAGATTGCTTCGCTTGAAACAATCCTCTTCCGCTTTGATAATATTCCACGTCCAAGGGAATAATATCGAAGATAACTTCGCTTGAAATCATCCCCCTTTCGCTTTATGACCAATTCCACGTCTAAGGAAACACGATCGAAGACAACTTTGCCTGAAATCACCTTAAGTTGCTTTTTGACAACTTTCCACAATCTATGGAATGCCATCTTGCTGTTTCGATGTTCACTCGTCTCTGAACAAAGAGCTTCTTTTTTTTAGGATATGTTCACGCGCCTCTGAACAAAAGAGCTTGATGATATGTCCACGTGTCTCTGAGCGAAAGAGATTGATGATATGTCCACGCATCTCTGAACAAAGAGCTTTTGATTGATATACCCACGCGTCTCTGGAGCAAAAGATCTTTGAAAATAGGATGCCCACGCGTCTCTAAGCAAAAGAGCTTGAAAGAAATGCCCACGCGTCTCTGAAAAAAAGAGCTTGATGATATGTCCACGTGTCTCTGAACAATAGAGCTTTTGAATAATATGCCCACGCGTCTCTGGAGCAAAAGAGCTTGATGATATGTCCACGCGTCTCTGAACAATAGAGCTTTGAATAATATGTCCACGCGTCTCTAAACAATAGAACTTGAATAATATGTCCACGCGTCTCTGAACAATAGAGCTTGAATAATATGTCCACGCGTCTCTGAACAAAGAGCTTTTGAATGATACTTGAACGTTTGGTGCGATAATATTCTGAAGAAAAAATTTCCGAAGACCAACGCTTGTCGATCTCTAAAGCTCGCTTGAAATTTGCTTCCGCTATGCCAATACGTCGGCGGTTTGCTTCCGCTATGCCAACGCTTAGGCGCTTTAAGCTAAGTGAGACGATCTTTCATCAGGTCGATCACTTATTGTGACTGTAATCAAACCGACTACTTAATCATGTCAAATTGCTTATAGGGGCTAACTGGCGTACCAAGGAACCCGAAATTGCTGTATGAGGTCGAAATCACCTTTCTGAGAGGCTTCGAGCTCTGTCGCTGCTGAAATATCTCTGGCGCCAAGAATTGACTCTGTCGCCAGACACTGGGATCTAGCGCCAGGCGCAAAAAACTGTTGCCAGACGCTAGTTGTTTTCGTCTGGCGCTGGGGTAGGGTCTTCCCTATTCTGCTGCACCTGTATTTATTTTTTACTATAGAACTTTGCTAATCTCTTTAATCATCTTAGGGTTGACCTATTGCTTGACTCATTGACTTGACACGACTCAAGGCATAAACTTGACTCACTGTGATTGACTCGAGGTTGACTCCACTAAAAGTGTTTTTGACACATGTGTTAGACTCAAATCAAAGTGACATGACACGACATGACTCAATATGTACATGACTCGTGTGTGCATCGTAATGTGATCGTGCGACTCGAAAATGCAAAAAAAAAAAAGCAAAAATTTTTCGTCATTTTTGTGGAGGGTACCGACTTTCTCCCGAAAAAGAAAGACGCGAAAAAGAATTGAAGTTTTCGAATGCATGTTGAATGAGCTTAGTCAAATGTCATTTGATACTATCTCTCAAGGTGCAAGGATTAACCTATCCTAGGCTATCTCAACTGTTGACTCCATGATGAAAGTATTTGGGTAACTTAGGCACGGAGGCTAAGCACTTCATACTTCGTGATGCAATGACAATTATGATTGATGAGTGATGTTGATATGACAAGGCGTGCTTCAACGTTGTGTTAAGATTCCATGTCAAAGGGTTCCTAAGGGAAGTATATTTGGTCATGTATCTGTGATGTGTGTGATAGTGACACTAAAGTTAGGCCGCAAGGGCTAAGTGTGTGGGAAAATATATTGAAAAGAGTCAAATGGTGGTGACTCTTAGGCTAGGTAAGCTAATGATGTAGGGATCAAGCCCCCAAGTCCAGCTCTACATGAATAGGGATGAACATTGGATATCCTTTGATATGATCATGGTGTGAGTGTGTGAATGTGAATATGAATGCATTTTTATTACGGCTGCACCTCAATGTGAGGTTGCCTACGTATCCGTTAGGAATCAGGCCGAACGTAGCTCTAGCTGAACCTCGCACAAGTGTGTGTATACCTCAAATAGGTCTTTTAAAGGGTTGTAACGTTGTTAGGCTAAAGGTTATAAAAGGGGATAAAAAGGCTCAAGACCCTAGATAAGCCCCCAAGGTGTGCAACCTTGCTTTTGAGTCTTTATATTTTTATGCTTGAGGCTATACTCTTTTTTAGCTCTCTTCTTTTTTTTGCTTTAACATTTATTTTTATTTTAATAAGTGTAGGAAATCCCGATCATGTGGTCTATCACTCACTTGGTATTCATGTTTCTCAGGCACGGTACCGAGCACTCGATAAGAGACGCATTCTGAGACGTGTTCATATCGAAGACATTTTCATGTCAAAGACATTGGAACACTTACCCTTTTGTACACTTTATTTATTATTTTGTTTTTTAATTTTTTGCTATTTTAATCTTTTGAAGTCACTCAAGCTTTTTAGAATTACATAAGTTGCACCCTGTCCCATCCCAAGGTTAGGTAGATATGGGTTGAAAAAATGAAGGGTCTATCGTTAGACGAGGATCAAAGTGGTTTATGAAGAAAGGATTGTATATTTGAAAGGTGAAAGGCAATATGATGTGGCTACAAGGGGTGCCTCAAATCATTGGTATACCTTGTATTTAGTTCGACATGGATTTTTTTTTTAATTTTTTTTTTTTAATGCAATACAATGATCATATGCAAGGAAATAAATGCTCATTTTATTAAAAAGGAGAAAAGAATGAATCTACAAAATTAATCTAAGAGAGAAGAAAAGTGCCTATGCTAGACTTATTGGGGAAAGGATAAATAAAGAAAAATAAAAAATATGTCATGAAATCTCGTCGTTTGAAGCTCGCCTTATGTCTTGTATTGTTTGCATTATCATCACTCGCTCTTCTTGTTAACTAGAGGTATGGGAAGCTTGTTATTATCAATCAAATGTTGGATAGCCTCCTTTAGCTTCCAACAGCTCTTAGTAGCATGACCCCTACCTTGATGGTACTTGCAGCGCACATTTGGATTCCAACTAGGCACTCTCTTCTCAAGTGGAGGATCTTGAAGAGGTCCAATAAGAGTAATGAGTCCCTTGGCATGGAGTCGATCGAAAGCATCATCGTAGCTAATTCCAATAGGGGTAAAATCCCTTTTTTGTTGCTTTCTAAATCCTAAGATCTCATTAAGGTCGAGAGTACCAACACTGTTGCTAGAGTAGGTGTTTTCGGAATAAGAAGGATAGTCGTTCTTCTTCCCTTTACAGCCACTGTTACTATCGTTACTAATCTTGGCCTTCTTGTCGCGCGGAGGAACATGAAGGAGATTTGAATCAATGAAGTCTTGAACACGATCCTTGAGGGCGAGACACTTTTCAGTAGTGTGACCGCAACCTCTATGGTATCGATAATAGGAATTTGGATCCCAATTGGGAAAACGTTTTTCAGATGGAGGGTCTTGACTAGGACCAATAGAGTGAATATGACCTTGATCACGAAGGCAGTCAAAAGCTTCATTATAAGTCATTCCTATTAGTGTGTATTCTTCAAGGGTCCGTTTTGCCAGTGGCTTAGGAGCATTGAGTTCTTCATTAAACCCTTGGCAAGAATTTTGTTCGATGGCCATCACCCGATTTGCTAATCCCTCTACCACATTCAAGAGCATGACAACGACATCTTGCAGTTTTCGAACGTCCTCTTTCAGATTTGACGAGTCTTCCTTGGTATTATCTAAGAAAAGACTTTCATCCTCCTCAATCATGGACACTTCATCGAGAGAGGTTATATAAGCTGTCTCGATCATGGGCTCTCCTACAGGTGTGATAAGAAGTGATGGATCAAAGGATGTCTGATCTTCTTCGATGGCTAGAATCTCGGAAGTTTCATTCTTATCGATCAAATCTTGAATAACTTCTTTGAGTTTCCAACATTCCTCGGTGTCGTGACCCTTTCCTTGGTGATATTTGCAGTGCTTATTAGGATCCCACTTGGGTGGCTTGGCTTCTGGAACTGGATCTTTGATGGGCCCTATGGGCATGACTATTCCTTTGTGGTGTAGATTCTCGAAAGCTGTTTCTTAACTCATGCCAAGTGGGGTGAACACTCTTTTTGACCTTTGGATTCGTGATTTAGAGGCGTTCGTATCATGTACTTCATTAATGGGAGAGGAAGAAGAAGGATGGTCGTTCTTCTTTCCTGTCGCACTATTATCTTTCAGAAGGTCATCTTCAATGTCAATGCCTATATTATACACAGCTTTGAAAGTATTCAAGTTGTGTTGGTACTTTAATGCTTTGAATACTTCCCTTGGAGATTCTTGATAAACATCCTCACAGATTCTTTTTCGGTGGGAGTTTTGACCATATTAGCAGAAGTTTCCCTCCATTTGTTGAAGAAAGTAGTGAACCCTTCGTTTTCCTTTTGTTTTAACATCTAAAGTTGTCTGTGGTCTGTTTCGTCTTGGATGTTGCACTTATATCTATCTATGAAAGTGTTTGCTATGGACTCTCAGGAAGAGGTTTTCTCTTTCTTGAGAGAAAAGAACCATTGCTGGCAAACGGTCTCAATAGATAGTGAGAACAGAGAGAGGAAAACCTTCTTATCGATACCCTTAATGTTCATTATAGTTTCAAAAGCTCTTAGATGGAAGTAAGGGTTATCTGTTGCCTTGAATTTAGGGATGTCAGTGGCGTTGAACTTATGCGGAAGAAGTTCCTTGTCCAGCGAGACCCCTTGTGAACTCATGCCCTGAAATTTATAGTCACTAGATAGCTTTCTCAAACTTTCTTGCATGAGGTTCATTTGTTGTTGCTTCACAGGGTCATCAATTTTGAGGGTTAAAGCTTTTAACACCTCAGTCACGTCATTCAATTGATTCCTAAGTTCATTGACCTCTTCTTGACTTGCCATTATCTTTTTAGCCTTCCTATTTTGACGAATCGGTTTATCAAAAAGCGAGACCTGAACAAAGGTGTTGTCCTTGATTAATCACCATTCTCTCCTCGACCAAGTACTGTGGAAAAGGAATTTGGGGATATTCATTGTTAATTATTTGACTCAAACTTTATTCAACATGAAATGGATGGAGGAAGTGAAGAAAGATTGGAATAGAATGTGAAGAAAAATGATGTAGATGGAGGGATATGAAGAATTAGAAATAGAATGTACCCCCAACTCAAATGACGGAAAAGACCGACTCATGCATGAACCTAAGACATGGTCATGGTGACATATACTCAAAGTGTGTGCTAAGACTAGTGAGTGTAGGTGGTACGTTAAGACTCGTGTCATGACCATGTGGCTAGACTATGTGACTTAGTGTCTAGACTCAATTAATGACTTAACAAGGTATGATTGACAGTAAAAATTAACTGAATTATTTAGCAAACTGGTTAATTAGACACTAGGCGATGACTCAATCAATAATCCGAACTGTCGTCAAAACGACAGGACTGGCGTCGCACTGTGTAGTGTAGCGCCAGACGACAGAGCTGTCTCTAGGCGCCACACCCCACAGAGTGGCGCTACAGCTCATCTTTTGGCGCCAATGCTAGAGCTTCAATCTGAGACTCTTTTCGGTGTTATTAATCAACAGGGGCATGCCTAAAGTCGTACTAGGTCAATTTTGATTAAAATATTAGACTTTATTTATTCAACTTAATTAATTAATTAACTAATTAGGCAAAATTCTTTAAGTCGTTAATTTATTAAATCTCAACACAAGTCAAACAAACGGTTAAGAAAACATATATATGCACAACAAATAATGCACAACTAGTCAAGTAGGCACAATATGATGCAATGAGTTTGCAAACTAACCATGGCTCTAGTTCTCTAAAGTTCGGGATATGGTTTAGTCAATAGAGGGTCCATGGTTAATTGTCCGGATGCACCGCGCGGAAGCCTAACTGTAAAGGGTTGGCGCGAGTGGATGGGACACTGCGAATTTTAGAAAAAACTCGCTTCCATGGTTTGGTGAATTCAACATTCTCGGATATCCCCTTTGTTGCTCAGAGCGTTCAATCAGGTAGATGGAGCATGAATTCCCAAAGGTTATGTCCATATGTAGAACTCATATGGGTTTCAGAAAAGTGAGAAAAACTCAGTCAGGAAGTAGGATCGAGCAAACAATGCGAAAAACTGGTCGAAATTAGAACGCATACTTCTGGCTCGGTATTGGAAGAATTTGGCGCCAGCAAACAGAGACTGGCGCCAGGTTTTAGCTGTAGCGCCTGGCGACAAGCCTGTCGTCTGGCGCTACAGTTAAATGTCTGGCGCCAATGCTCTGGTCGCTGACGCTAATTCCTACATGCCTCAGCAGCTTTCTGTGCTCGATAAAATTTTACAGTTTCTCGCAGCGTTATTTCGGTCCTAGTTGTGAAAGATATTCCTCATATTTCCTACGTGTAAAATCCTATGTTTTAACTCATTACGGATGGTCTTTCCAATGAGATCTTTTTTATGCATATGACAATAATGTTAGCCAAAATTACGCACATGAAATACTTAGAACGTTTCGAGTCTCATCCACTCATTCTAAATCATTGCCGAAACAAATTTAGGAATTAAAATAGAAATCCTTCCCAGTGGAGTCGCCAAAAACTGTAGGGAATATTTCAAACATTAACCCCTAGCTTGAACCCCACTATCATCATACACTAAAGTACGATGGCGTCCAAAGGAAAGGAAGATAGAGCAAAAGAGTCGCCAACAAGTTTTTTTAGGAACTTGTAAACCGTTCACAGGGTGAAGGTTACACCCCTTAACGACCCAAGAGATCGTCAACTCCATAAGGTCTTGAACCAAATAGGGTTCGGGGATGAAGGTACAAATCCAACCTAAAAGAGATTGAACCTGCCCTAATAATAGGCCTCTACTTTATTCTGATCGTATTCATGTGCGCTTTCTGACTAACATGCAATCATTAGGATTAACCCTAAACCTGTTTATCTATGTTGGTTGAATATAATGCACAAATAAATCTATTATTGGCGAAAACTTGAATTATAACCAAATTAACCCTAAACAAGATTATTAATTATCTTATTAAGCGTGATTACAAGTACAAAATTCTCTTTAAACATGCATAAAAGGTGTGATCAAGCAATAACAATAAATATCAAGCAACATAATAATAATCATGATAATTAAAAATAATAATAATGATAAAAATAATCATAGAAATAAACATGTTCGTGTTAAAGCATAATAATAATAGCAAGATCCTAGGCATGATACTAACAAGATTAATAACAAACCCTAGCATGTCACTAAACAATAAAAATCAAAGGTTTAACCCTAACATGATACTAACAATCATAAATATTAGGAAGAATATAAAAGGCATCATAACAGTCATATTTGATATTAAAATTTTCCTAGACATGATACTAGGAATATCATAATAACAATCTAAACATGATTTCTACACAATAACATCAATAAAAACCATTAAAATACTTACTTTAATGCCTCGTACCTCTTTCTAATAACAAAATACACACGTTAGTAACTTCAAGGAAAATAATAAAACTACAATTAAATTAAATAATTGAAAGAGAGATTTGGGACCAAACCCTCAGAAATTAAACCTTTCACGTCTAGGGCGAAGGCAACTTCGAATTTGGCTAGGTGTGTCTAGATCTAATGAATGCGGAATTTTGTATTTGAGAAAAGGCTAGTTTAGAAAAGAGAGAGAATAATCAAGAGTATCTTGATGAGAGTTGGTGATTGTGGATGAAAATTGATGATTGATGATAAAAACTGGTTATCGAAAGCGGAGTTTTTAATACGTTATTTATAGAGAATATAAGCCAAAAGATAAAATATCAAAACAGAGTTATGGCGCAGATAAAATTGAATTAGCCCCAACGCTGGCTATTGGCGCCAGACGCCAACATTAGCGCCAGGCGCCAACATTAGCGCCAGGCGCCAACATTAGCGCCAGGCGCCAATGCTAGTGCCAGGCGCTACAGCTGGCGTTTGGCGCTGATCTAGAAATTCACGCGTTTTCTTAAAATCAGATCAAAATTGCCATACAGGAGAATAAAATCGTATTTTTCCTCAAAATGTTCTTTGATTTTAATTAAAACTCTGAAAAGTCAACAAAAGTCAATTTATCAATGCTAATTGAATTAGGAATGAAAAGAACCTTTTAGAAGAATCTAGAAGACTAAAACCATTCCTAATTGCATTAGGAATGATAAATCTATATTAGGCCCTCCCCTAGATCATTGGGCCGCATATAAGGCTCAAAGCGGGCCCTGTTCAGTAAATTGGCCATAACTTCCTCAATATTCATCGGAATTGGGCTTATAATATATCGTTGGAAAGCTCTTATCAAGCCTCATTCAACTACACTACTATTGGACCCATATCATGGACCAACCAAACTGGATTGGCTATTTTCTTAAAATAAGTTTACAAAAACATAGAGAAGAGAAAAGAAATTAAAACTATCCGCAACACTAAACTTTCCACAATTTCACTTCATTCGATTATGATTCGACATGAAAGGTACTCATCACTGGGTTTGGTTTTGGGGAGACACAAATGGGTGTCTACAGTGAGGAGCAAATGTTTCGGGTAAAATTACTCTATCCACGTGGACCAATTAGAGAGGGCCATGTGTAAATCCCAGGCTGGTCCATGTGGACCAATCGCCATCTGACACGTGTCACCCTTAGATATCTCCTGAAATGGCGGCCTTCAAGGGCCAATCTTCTAGAAGCGCCGAAAAACGTCGCAGCCCACCAAACTCCAATGACCCTATAAATATGAAAATATTCCCCAAATTTTGGGACACGTTCAATCATTTATTACATCCATATTCTTTCACATTAGAGAAATCTCCTAATCTCGGAATCCAAGAAGATCTCACTTTTACCTTTTTTCCGCACTTTTTACTTACTCCAACACGTTCTAACTTGATCGTCGGAGGTGGAGCTCCAACCACCCGGAGTCTTCGTTGTTTTTGTAGGTACAACTCGAACCGGACCAATCTTTGTGCCGTAACTCTCCCGAGGGACAAAAACACCCAAAACAGTTCTTATGACAGATTGTTACGAAGCATTGACAAATTTTCCAAAAATTCGATTATGGAAAATTTTTCGAGATACGGATTGTCGCTTCATCGTAGCAACATTTCCAAGGATGGATTGTTATGTGGCATTGACAACTTTCTCTAAATCGGATTGTCATACATCATACAAGAGTCGTGTTGACAATTGTTCCCGAAGAAAAGAGGATTGTCATCACCCAAAGCATCAATAGCAAAATTCAAGCAGCGTTAAGGATTGACGAGCGTTGATTTTCGGTAACTTTCTTCGGAATATTATCGCAACAACTGAGGATGACTTCAAGCAAAGATATCTTCGACAGCATTCCCTAGCTTGTGGAGGGTTGTCACAAATAATTGAGGATGGCTTCAGGCGAAGTAATCTTCGATCATGTTCCCTGGCTTGCGGAAGATGGTCACAAGGCTATAGAAGATCGTTTCAAGCGAAGCAATATTCGATAGTATTCTATGGCTTACAAAAGACTATCACAACGGAAAATGGAGGCAATTAGAAGCGTAGCAGTCTTTGGGCGGTATCCCCTAGCTTGAGGAAGATCGTCAAAGCTCTATTGTTCAGAGATGAGTGAACAAAAAAAAAGGCAAGATGGCATTCCCTGGGTTGTGAAAGGTTGTCACAACAGCAAATGCAACAAATCGGTTACCTATTGAGACGTGTACTCGACGGTGCAAGATACGCGTTTCTTAACTCTCTTATCTGTGTTAAATAACGCTAGTTTGCAGGTATCGGCGTTACAAGAATGATTTAGGATTGCAAAACATTCTGAATTATTCTCTGTCCCTATCGATACTTTAACTTTTGTTTTCAAATCATAAGTTTATCAAAACTCATACAAAGTGGGGGTTTTTGTAGACACCCATTTGTGTCTCCCCAAAACCAAACCCAGTGATGAATACCTTTCATGTCAAATCATAATCGAATGAAGTGAAAGTGTGAAAAGTCTAGTGTTGCGGTTACTTTTATTAAAAATCTTTCTTTCTGTTTTTGAAAACCTGCTCTATTTTATGAAAATAGCCAGTC